>NC_134532.1:148860569-150110569 GCF_050624435.1 Tenrec ecaudatus
CAGTTCAAAACCACCAGCCAGCAATTTGAGGTTTTCTGTTCTCACAAAGAATTACAGTCTTGAAAAATGAGGAGCTGATGCCAGGGGCTTATGCGGAGAACTGTTTTGAGAATGATGAGGGCAATGAATGTACAAATGTGCTTTACACGATTGATGTATGTATGGATTGTGATAAGAATTGTATGAGCCCCCAACAAAATAATTAAAAAAAAATAAAACTGTTACAATTTTTCCAACAACAAAAAAGAATTACGGTCTTGGTAACTCACAGGGACAATTCTGTGCTCTCCTGTGGCATTGCTATGAGTCAGAAATAGCACTGTGGCAGTGAGTAAACAATATATATCTCAAAACTACAATAACACTGCCTTTTTATTACCTGTGTATTTTTCTTTCCCAGTGTTCTTTATTTCTTCTTATGACTTTTAAGTTGACATTTAGGGTCTTTTTATTTCAGAATCCTTGGGTAGTGCCAATAGTTAATGCACTTGGCTGTTTCCTGAAAGGTTGGAAGCTTGAGTTCACCCAGAGGTACCTTGGAAAAATGACCTGCTAATCTATTTCAGAAAAATCAACCATTGAAAACTATCGAGCATAATCCTACTGTGGACACCCTAAGTCAATTAAAAGTCAATTGACTCTATAGCAACTTACCTTTTAATTTCATCCTCATAACACCTCCTTTAGTATTTTTTAATTGGGCAGATCTACTGATAACTAACTCCCTTAGCTTTGTTTATATGACAATTAGTTAATTTCCCCTTCATCCTTAAAGGATGGTTTTGCCAGATAGAGAATTCTTAGTTAACAGTCTGTTTTTCTTTTAGCATATTAAATATGTTATTTCACTGCTTCTTGATTTAATTATTTCTAATGAGAAATAAGCTGTAAATCTTATTGAGGATTCCTTGTATGATATGATTTGCTTTTCTCTTTGTCTTTGGTTTTCAACAATTTAACTGTAATATGATTTTGTGAGGATACCTTTCCATTTAGAATTTTGCTTGGAGTTTGTTCAGCTTCTTGTTTGTGTTTTTTTATATTTTTAATCAAATTACTATTTGGGAAGTTTTCGACTATTATTTTTTTAAATATTTTACACTAATTTCTCCCTCTTTTCCTCTCTCCTTTCTCCTTTCCACCCTTTGATTCTCCCTCCCTCTCTTCCTGCCTCCATATCTCCCTCCTTCTTCTCTGCCCCTTCCATCTGATACGAAAGTGATGCATATGCTGATAGACTTACTTCTGCACACAAATCTTTCAGAAAAAGACAGAGATCACAATTTCTGGTTCCTAATACTGAACCTACCAGTTATTGCTGTATTACTTTGGATAAGTTACTCCACCTCAATGTGTTTTAGTTTTATGATCTGTAAAATAGGATAATAATTATACCTACTTCATATAGTTTTTGTGCTTTGAATAATACCTGGAATATAGTAAGAACTTTTTAAGTATTAGCTATTATTACTTATAATATCATGCTATTTTATTGCTCCTTTAAAATATTTTTCTATATAATCGATATTAGGTAATTTTATAAGGTTTTAATTTTTCTACTATTGGTTACTCTTATATGGTAACATGAAATATTCTCTAACTTTCATAATTATGAAATTTTTATTTTCTTGTTACTCTTATTCATCTACTACCTGATTTTAACCTGTCTCACAGGGTTTCCAAGGCTGTAATCTTTACAGAAGCATATTGCTACATCTTTCTATCACAGAGTAGCTGGTGGAAACCACAAGCCTATTGATTGAGACAATTGCTTAAACCATTGGACCACCATGGGTCTTTACTTATCTTGGTGTATACCATTAAATTCTAAATGCAGTTAGACCTTGATTATTTGAATTTTCAGTTCAAAAGATATTATTTGACAAGGAAATCACCACATACACACTTACCCTGTTTGTCTATTTTCTTCCTTTTTCTATATTTGTTAAAGATCATTTGTACATTGTTGGGCTTAAAGTACACCTACTACTCCCTTATCAACGTGATTGGTTTTAAAATTCAGACTGTTAAGTGAAAATTGGCATTATGCAAACATGAAGGGGACCATACATGGCCACAAACTAGAGGGTGATTACATCATTATATGACTGACAAATCATCCCATTACATAATGGCCAAATTTCATCGTTACAGAACTACCAAACGTCATCATTATAGAGCTGCTAACTCTCATCATTACAGAACTGTAAATTTTCATCTTTATAGACCTGTCATATCACACCATTATGTAACTGCCAAATGGCATTGTATAGATCTGCTAAATTTCATCTAGCTGCGAAGGCACAGAGAATCATGGCCCAGCCAAGTTAACCAGTACCCTTATCCATCTCAGTCAATGCTATTCTTGTCTCACGCTTTGGTGCTGTTACTGCCAGACATGTCATTAATGTGCAACATAGTCAGATAGTAGATTTTTTATTATTATCATGACTGCAAAATGTCAGCTAATAAGAGAGTTGATAAGTTAGAAATCTGTGTATTCACTTTTTATTTTGTAACCATGGTGATTATTTACGTATAAGACTTAGTCCTACATTAAATGTCCTTCCCTACTTAGGCCAAATTTTTTTTCTGTGTTGCATATTAGTTGAATGGAAATTTGTTTGGGTGTAAAGTTTTTGGACCATAATTTCTTCCCTTGTAGATTTTAAATATTATATTCTACTGGTTTCTTTCCCTTTAAAAGTGGCAACAATTTGTTTTCTTTTCTGATGTGTGTCCATCTGCCATCTTTTTTCTATTACTTTCTTACGCTTGTATCTTTGTGTAGATCCAGGGCTGGTTTAACTATCTGTATATTTCTTACTGTCTAACAAAGCGAGCCCCTCCCGGACCAGAGAATCTTGTCCTGGGGCTCGCAAGAATATACTGTGGCTCACAGTAATGTTCCTTAGATCGCAAGCCTGAGTATGGGCTGCATCGTGCTAGCCTTCATTTCTCTGAGACTTGTACTTGCAGGTTTGTTCCTTCCACTCCGCCTCACTGACATTTAATTTCTGGACGATCACTAAATTCAGCCCTTAGTCCTTTGTTGTCCCTTGGCAAGTGGTAGGCATACTTGCACTGGTGGACCATGAATCTTGTTTCCATTATATCAAACAAGGTTCACTTCCCTAGGCCCTTTTAAGGGTATGTCACCAACTTTGGAGGTCTATGCTCTACCAGCTTTGTAGCCACCAGTGATCTCTTGGTATCTTCCAATTTGACCATGACTTATATTTGGCAGCCCCACTTTAAAAAAATAAT
This sequence comes from Tenrec ecaudatus, assembly GCF_050624435.1. Classification (NCBI taxonomy): domain Eukaryota; kingdom Metazoa; phylum Chordata; class Mammalia; order Afrosoricida; family Tenrecidae; genus Tenrec; species Tenrec ecaudatus. Next base: position 148,863,837 of record NC_134532.1, read on the forward strand.
TTTATTAGGGGCTCTTACAATTCATACATACATACATTGTGTCAAGGACATTTGTACATTTGTTGCCATCATTGTTCTCAAAACATTTTCTTCCTACTTTGGTTTGAGCTCCTCATTTCCCCTCCCCCCCACCCTTAATAATTTATAAATTATTATTTTTTTATGTCTTACACTGTCGGATATCATCTACTTTTCTGTTGTCCATCCCCCAGGGAGGGAATTATATGTAGATCATTGTCATCATTTCCCATTTCTCCCCCACATTACCTTTACCCTCCTGGTATCTCCATTCTCATTATTGGTCTTGATGGGTTTATCAGTCCTGGATTCCCTATGTTTCCAGCTCTGATCTGTACTAGTGTACATCCTCTGGTCTAACTGGATTTGTAATGTCGAATTGGCATCATTATAGGGGAGGAAGCATTAAAGAACTAGAGGAAAGTTGTATGTTTCTTTGGTGCTATACTGCACCCTGACTGACTCGTCCCCTCCCAGTGTGACCCTACTGTAAGGGGATGTCCAGTTGCTTTGGGTCTCCACTCTGCACTTCCCCTCATTCACAATGATTTGAATTTTGTTCTTTGATGCCTGATACCTGATCCCTTCGACACCTTATGATCACACAGGCTGGCGTGCTTCCATGTGGGCTTTGTTGCTTCTCAGCTAGACGTCTGCTTGTTTATCTTCAAGCCTTTAAGACCCCAGACACTGTATCTTTTGATAGCTGGGCACCATTGGCTTCTTCACCACATTTGCTTATGTACCCGCTTTGTCTTCAGCAATCATGTCAGAAAGGTGAGCATCATGGAATGCCAGGTTAATAGAACAAAGTATTCTTGCATTGAGGGAGTACTTGAGTAGAGGCCCAATGTCCATCTGCTACATTAATACTAAACCTATAAATATATGCACATAGATCTATTTCCCCATCCATATATATATATATTTACATATGTACATACCTGTATTTAAACCTCTATAAATGTCCTTTGCCTCCTAGTTCTTTCCTGTATTTCCTTTTCCTTTCCTCTTGTCCCTCTATCATGTTCAGCCTTCATTTGGGTTTCAGTAATTCCTCCCAGTTACATTGCCCTTGATCAAGCCCTACCAGGCCTCCTACATCCTCCTCACTATCGATGTTGGATCACTTGTTGTTCTCTTGTCCCTGGGGTTGTTAACAGTCACTTCCTTTCCCCCCACCACCCTCTCTTCCATGTCCTCCTGGAACCATCGGCCCTGTTGTTTTCTCCTCCAGATTGTTTATCCTGCCTATCTTATCTAGATAGAACTTCAGAGATAATAATATGCACAAAAAATATGACAGAGCAAAACAAAGCGACAAAAGAAAACAAGGACGCACACAAAAAATTAAGAAAGAAAGAAAAGAAATGCTTGTAAATAGTTCAAGGTCTGTTTGTTGACCTTTTAGGAGTGTTTGCTGGTAGAGTCTGATGGGGTGCCATGCCCAGGCCCCACAGTCTATTTTTGGTATTTCCTGGGGTCTTCATTGCTCTGTTCCCCTTGCTGTTGTGTTGCACACCCTTAGTGTTTTGCCTCAATGTGGTGAGCTCAGCTCTGGCGCAATTTCCACACTGTGTCTCCAGTATTGTCCTCCTTGGTGCTATGGGTCAGTGAGGGGCGTCATGTTTCATAGTGAGGCTGGCCCTATGGTCCTCTCTGTGCATTGGCTGCTCTGAGCAGGAATATCGTCCTCAGGGCGTGGTGGGCCATGATGTGTTCCACTATCTCTTCCCCTCCCTTCATTTGCTCCTGTGTACTCTGATCAGACATGTCCCTCTCTCTGAGCCGTAGCTTCAGTGCTGTCCTCTGATTGAATTCTTCTGCAGGGAAGGTGTTCTGTCCACGTAGTTGAGTTTGGGGCCGGCCCCTCAGACCTCTCTATTGGTTCCCTGCTTCATGCTGGTATGTTGCATTCATGTCTTGGAGCACCTGGTTGAAGTTTGGTCCCTCTTTCCCTGTGGAGATATAAACAATACCCTTCCCCTTGGGTGGGTTAGTGCCCTGTGCCCCACTATGCAAGTCTTTTTTTTTTCTTTTTTTGCTCCCCTCCTTTTTAGTTGGCTACCATATTTATCCCTGGATTTGGTCTGGCCCCTGCCATACTACCTGAGCCTCACCCCAGGAATGTTTGTATACAGTAGCTTTCCCCCTATGACTCTTTTGCATTTTTAAGCTTACCTCAGTGGACTCATGTTGTACTTATCCTTTTGTGCTTGGCTTACTTTGGTTAGCAAAATTTCCTCTAGTTCTTCCCATGCAGTGATGTGCTTCATGCATTCATCATAGCTTTTTAGGGACGCGTAGTTCTCTGTTGTATGTATGTACTACCATTTTTTAATCAGTTCGTCTGTTGATATAAATTTGGGTTGTTTTCAACTCCTTGCTATTGTGAACTGTGCCGCGATGAACATTGGAGCACAGATGTCTGGCCGTGGCTTATTTCTTGCGTCTTCTGGGTATATGTCCAGTAGGGGGATTGCTGGGTCATATGGAAGCTCAATTTCCTTCTGTTTCGCCAGATTGATCTCCATCGTGGCTGTACATACTACAGGTCCACCAGCAGTGGATGAGAGTTCCTATCTCACCACAGCCCCTCCAACACTTGTTGCTTTCTGTTGTTTTGAATTGGGCTCTCTTTGAGGGTGTTAGGTGGTATCTCATTGTTGCTTCAATTTGAATATCTCTTATGGTTAAGATGTTTATTGGCCATTCGGATTGGGCAGCCCCACTTTTTATATTGTGGGTAGGGTTTTAGATTCCTCGTAGTTTCATTAAAGATGGAGTTACATTTCCTCTTCTCGTTCTTTTGGTTTGATTATGGTTTCTGAGAGCATAAATGAGTATTATGGTCTCTCAGTTGCTTTTGTTGATGGTGCATAATAGATTGGATTGATTGGATTTCTTTGAAGATGCATAGATATAATCCTAAAAGAGGTATCCTTGTGCTTCAAGATATATTTGGAAATGTCCTTTTTTGACAATGAGCCACAAAAGCTAATGGTGAAAAATTGAAGAATCCTACCATCTTCAGTCAGAAATTGATCAAATGGGAAATAAAAATTTACTGATAATTATTGATGATTGCAATGCAAAAGAGGAAGGAATAGTAGTTGGAAAATATGGCCTTAGTGTTATAAATGAAGGTGGAGATTTCATGATAGAATTTTGCAAGGCCAACAACTTATTCATAGAAAATACCTGTTTTCAATAGCAGAAAATACACATGGACTCCTCCAGATGACATACACAAAAATTAAACTGACTACATTTGGGGGAAGAGATGTTGGAGCAACTCAATGTCAGTAGCTAAAACCAGACAAGTGACTGACTGTGGAACAGATTATCAATTACTCATATGTAAGTTCAGGATAAAACAGGAAAAAAAAAAAAAGAAAACAACCACTAGAGCCAAAATGTGACCTTGAGTCTATTCTATGTGAATTTTATGAACATTTCAAGAACATATTTGATGCCTTAAACACTAAAAGAAGACGTGGTGAACTGTGGGAGAACATTAAGAACATCAATCATGACGAAAACAAAAAGTCATTAGAAAGAAAGAAAAAATCAAAGTGGATGTCAGAAGTGACTCTGACATCATAGACTAGCTAAAGCAAATGCGATAAATGATGGCGTCATAGAGCTGAATAGAAAATTTCAAAGGTCAGCTCAAAAAGACAAAGTAAAATATTATAGTGAAATGTGCAAAGACTTAGAGTTAGAAAACAAACAAACACCCCCACCCACCCACCCAGCGTCCTCCAGGACTTACCCAACAGGCAACGCTTCGCTCTTGGCTCAATATGGCCGGCACGTTCACCATTGCAGCCTCAGGCCGGTGGCTGGATGGCATTTGAAAATGATACTACAACGCTGTGGGGCTCAATAAACTCGGGTTAATGCGAGATGACACAATATATGAGACCGAAGATGTGATAGAAGCCATAAAAAGGCTTCCTGAAAACCTGTATCATGACCGGATGCTTCGCATTAAGAGAGCCTTGGACCTGAGTATGAGGCAATAGATCTTGCCTAAAAAGCAGTGGACAAAATATGAGGACTTGGGGGCATATCTGAAAGAGGTGATTCGGGAGAGAAAAGAGAGAGAAGAATGGGCCAAGAAGTGATCATGTCATTGAAATCTGTGGAGGTAGCTGTCTGGAGAGTACTTTTATGAAGTTGGTTCAACCTGAAGTGTTTAATTTAAAACCTATCCTAGGCTGCAAATGTATTACTTTAAATAAATATGTATTATAATCTTAAAACAAACAAACAAAAGAATAATATGGTTAGCATATCTTAAACTGAAAGAACACAAGAAAAATTTTCTTAAAGAATTTATGGGCATCAGGTCCTCTTTTTTTTCCCCCTCCCTCCCCTTTCCCCCCTCCCTCATGTGCCCTTGGTAATTTATACCTCGTTATTTTGTCATATCTTGCCCTATCCGGAGTCTCCCTTCCCCCCTTCTCTGCTCTCCCTCTCCGAGGGAAGAGGTCACATGTGGATCCTTGTAAAAAAGAGGACCTGATGCAAGGGGCTTAAGTGGAGAGCAAATGCCTTGAGAATGATTGGGGCAGGGAATGTATGGATGTGCTTTATACAATTGATGTATGTATATGTATGGATGGTGATAAGAGTTGTATGAGTCCCTAATAAAATATAAAAAAAGAAAAGAGAAAAAAATGATTAGGGCAAAGACTGTACAGATGTGCTTTATACAATTGATGTATGTATATGTATGAACTGTGATAAGAATTGTTTGAGCCCCTAATAAATTGTTAAAATTAAAAAAAAAAGAATTTATGGGCAATATACTGAATGATGCAGGAAGCATCAAAAGACGATGGAAAGAATACACAGTCACTGTACCAAAAAGAACTGACCAACATTCAACTATTTCAGGAGGTAACCTGAACTAGAACCAATGGTGCTTAAGGAAAAGTTCAAGCTGTACCAAAAGCATTATCCAAAAACAAGGCTTCATGAATTGATGGAATACCAATTGCAATGTTTCAACGAGTTGACTAACCACTGAAGCACTCATTCATCTAAGCTAGGGATTTAGAAGACATCTACTTGGCTAACTGACTGGAAGAGATTCATATTTGTATCCATTCCAAAGAAAGATGCCCCAACAGGAGCTCTGCTCAATTATAGAAAACATCATTGATATCACATGCAGGTAAAATTTTGCTGAAGATCATCTAACAATGGTTTAGGTAGTATATCGGCAGGAAGCTGCCAGAGTTTCAGGCCTGATTTAGAAGAGGAGGTGGAACAAGTAGCATCATTGCTGATGTTAGATGGATCTTGGCTGAAAGCAGAGAATACCAGAAAGACGTTTACTTGTGTTTTATTGACTATAATAAACTATGGATAACCTTGAGAAGAATGAGAATTCCAAAATACTTCAATGTGCTCATGCGGAACTTGTACATGGATCAAGGCAGTTCTAACAGAAGAAGGGAATGTGACATGGTTTAAAATCAGAAAAGGTGTGCAGCAGAGTTGGGTCTTCTCACCATGCTTGCTTTGTCAGAGAAGCAGATTTGTATGAAGAGGATGTGGCATCAGGATGGGAGGAAGGCTTATTAAGACCTGAGATATGCAGACAACACAACTTTGGTTGCTGAGAGAGAGGAGGACTTGGAGCACTTGCTGATGAAAATCAAGAATTGCAGTCTTCAGTGTGAATTACAACTCAATATTAAGAAGATCGATAAATGGAGAAAAGTTTGAAATTGTCAAGGGTTTTATCTTGCTTGGATCCATAATCAATGCATTAGGAAATTCTACTGTACAAGACCTCTTCAGAGTATTGAAAAGCAAGGATGTTACTTTGAGAATCAGGCTGCACCTGATCCAAGCCATGGCATTTTCCATGGCCTCTTATGCACGTGAAAGTTGGACATTGAATAAGGAAGACCGAATAAGAGTTGATGTATTTGAACTGTGGTGCTGGAGAAGAATATTGACAGTACTAGACTGCTGAAAGAACACACCTATCTCAGAAGAAACATGGCCAGAATGCTTCTTACAGGCAAGGACGGCAACACTTCATCTACATAGTTTGGACATACTGCCAGAAGAGATCAGTCCCCAGAGGCACATCATTTTTGTTAGAGAGGCAGAGAAAAGAAGGCCTTAATGAAATGAATTGAAACAGTGGCTGCAGCAATGTACAGGGACAATTATGAAGATGACTGCAGTGTTTTGGTCTGTTGTGCACAAGGTGCTATGGGTCAGAATCGACTGACTCTCTGGCACCTAACAACAGCATGGTCTCTTAATTATCTTCTAGAAGTCATACATGTGGATTTACAATGTATGCTCTTAGGCATTTGCCTTTTTCTATGCTGAGATCTATTTTGGATTGTCACTAATTGTTTGATTGTACAAAAATAATTTTTCTTTTTCTTTTTTCCATAACAGCAACTGAGGCATGAAAATCTGGTGAATCTATTGGAAGTGTGTAAGAAAAAAAAACGATGGTACCTTGTTTTTGAATTTGTTGACCACACAATTCTTGATGACTTGGAACTCTTTCCAAATGGGCTAGACCATGAAACAGTTAAAAAATATTTGTTTCAGATTATTAATGGAATCGGATTTTGTCACAGTCATAATGTAAGTATTTGGTTTAAATGGTTGTTTTGCCAATCTGACTCTCTAGATATCTGTTAATTAATTTAATGAGACTCTCTTGTTTAAAGTTTTGACAGGAAAATAAAACTATTTAATATTGCCAATCTGCAAATGCCAATGTATATTTATTCTCTCCTCAAAACATTTTTTCATTTTTCCCTATTTTTTCAAAACATTTTATTATGAAACTCTTAAGGCATGCCAAAAATTTAAAAGAATATACAATGAGCAGTTCATTAATTAATTTCTATACTTGTTAATGCTTTGGTATTTTTGTTTCAAATTTATTGATCCATTCTTTCATTCATCTATTAATCAGATTTATATATGCTGTGTGTATTGCACACACACACACACATGTAAATGTTAAGTAAATTAGATTTTAGCCCAGTGTGCTTAACGCAGTAAGTAGACACTGATATTTTTCTTATTAGGTAATATTTACTGGGTGAACACACGAATTAAAAAAATTCCTTTTTATTGTGAGTTAGGTTCACATTCCAAGTCGTCATTTTTGTTTTCAACAATTTAAACAGCTTATTAAGCCTCCCAAGAACTTCTCGTGTCCTGCTTTTCCCATCTCCATCTGGTAGAATAGTACCCCCTTCACCCTACTTGCTAGCATCCCGCCTGCTGTTCTCCCTTCCCTTCTTCTCCTTCCCACACCTAGTAACCATGAAGTCTGTTTCTTTTGCTATGAAAAACCTTTATCTTTCTCTTTTATCACAATGGCCTCACACAATATTTTCATTTTGTGATTGACAAACCTTACTTAGTATAATGCCTTCTAAATCCATCTGTATAATGAGATGTTTCACAGTTTGATCATTCTTTTTTGTTCTTTTAAAAATCATCTTATTGGGGACTCATCACAATCCATCCACACATCCATTGTGTCAAGCACAATTGTACATGTGTTGTCATTGTCATTCTCAAAACATTTTCTTTCTACTTGAGCCCTTGATATCAGGGGAAAAACGAGGAGCTTGATCTTTATTCTTTATGGGTGTACAGTATCTCGTGTGTATCTACCAAAGTTTTTGATCCATTCTTTTACTGTTGGCTAACTGAGTTGCTTCCATTTTCTTGCTATCGTGAACAATGCTGCAATAAACAGGAGTGTGCCCATATCTGTTTGTGCTATGTCTCTTTTTACTTCAGAGTATGTACCAAGTGCAGGGATTGCTAGGTCATGTGGTTATTTCTGGTCCCAGTTATTTGAGGAGGATGTGCCGTATCAATTTCCACAGTGGGTGCACAGTTTTATAGTCCCACTAGCAGTGGATGAGGCTCCAGGCTCTCGGCACCCTCGCCAGCATTTATTATTGGCTGGTTTTAAAACATTGCTCTCAGTGCCAGGGTTGGGTGGTGTCTCATCCTTGTTTTGATTTGGAGATGTACTAATTAAAAATATTTTGTCTATTTAAAAATAACATACCAACTCAACCATTTCTCCGTATACCATTCAGGAACAATGATCATATTCTTCGAGTCGTGCACCCATTCTTACCCTCCTTTTCTGAGTGGTTCCTCCTCCATTTACGTAAACTCACTGCCTTTAGATTTCCTGTCTACTCTTTGGAGTTACTGTTGTCAGTTTGAGCCCATCTAGGTAGATCTTAAAGGAGCATAATACTGTAGGCTAGTGGCTCTCAACCTTCCTCACGCCGAGACCCTTTCATACAGTTCCTCGTGTTATGGTGACCCCCCCAGCCACAAAATTATTTTTGTTGCTATTCATAACTGTAAGTTTGCTTCTGTTATGAATCATCATGTAAATATCTGATATGAAGGCTGTATTTTCATTGTTACAAATTGAACATAATTAAAGCATAGTGATTAATCATAAAAACTATGTGATTATAAATTGTGAAATATTTATTTTTAATTCTAAATAAATGAAATTTTGTCTTGAAGCATGGTGTAGCATGAGTAGCAGTCAGGCACACGTTCGTGGGTGTATCTGCATGTGGGCGGATCTACTGGAGGCAGATAGAGGAGTGCTGTCTCCATTCCCAAAGCCATCGGAAATATGTGTTTTCCAGTGGTCTTAGGCAATGCCTGAGACAAGGTTGTTGGACCCCTAAAGGGGTCGTGACCCACAGGTTGAGAACTGCTGCTCTAGGCAGACATTCTTTTCTATTTAAGCTAAATTACTATATATTCGTTTTCTATTCAATAACTTACATACATTTTATATGTATTTATACACATTTTGTTTCACTCCATGGGTTGCAATTTTATAAATCTAACAGCATTTTCTCCACTTCCTCACTGGGTTCTACTTTTCCAATTATCCTTCTTTTTTGTCCCTTCCTGCCTTCTGAGTTTTGTTTTTGGGCAAATGCTGCTCTTTTGTTCTTATATGGCTGATTATACATAGGAGTGCGTTTTTCACTGGTGTTATTATTCATCTTATCAGTCTGTCTCCCTTGATTTATGGTTTACCAAAAATAAAGCACTTTCAGCATTTCGCTTTTAAAAAAATCAGTTGTTTTCCTTTTTAAAATCTGTTCTTTTCCTGCTTTTGGTAGGTGTACTGTGGTTTTGTTTACAAGGGCTACTTGGTTTTGACTATTTCTTCAAGAGAAGCCAATTTTGTTTCTTCTGCCACCAATCCTTTTTCAGTCTTCCATCTTAGGAGAAGGATGAACCTTTCTACTCCCGAGAAGAGTTCAGTGTCAGAAACACAGTTTTGAGTTCTGTCCTGTGTTCTGGGGCCTCTGTGAGTCAGAATTGACTTGCCAGGGAGTATGGTTTGTCTGAAAGTTGATCCCTGAGGGTAGGCTCAGCTCTAGGCTTGCAGAATGTCTAAAGGCCACAGCCTCTAGTGCTCCACCCACCTCTGTCAGACCAGTAAGTCTGGTCTTTTTTCTGATTTTGAATTTTGTTCTACATTTCTTTTCTCCACTGTGACCTCTTATTATGATCCTGATTAGAGCTGTTGGTAGTTGTAGCAAGGCAAACATGTATTTCTTTGGGTCTCAGGGTATTGAAGGCTACCGTTTGCAAGGCGCACAGACCCTTAGACTGATTCTTTCCTCGAGTCTTTTGTTTTCTTCATTCTTCTTTTTCTTCGGATAAGGAGAAACCAATTGCTGCATCTTAGATGACTAGCTTTTACTACTCCAGTTACTACTCACCAAAATGGGATGTAGAACATTATCTTTGTGTACTGTAGGATGCCAATTGACCTATATGTCCTTCAAGACTGTGATGTCAAATTTTCCAATCTAGTGACACAGTCTCAGAAAGGAGAAAAAAAAACCCTGTGGATCTAGTACAATATAAATTTTAGCCTTGCAAAGCCTATGAGGAAGTCTTACCCTTTCATATAGCTTTGGTTTTGAATTGACCCAACAATACACACAAGCCAACACGGTATGACAAACTGACATCAAGAACACAAGAACAGTTTATTAAAGTAGACTGATAATTCTGGTATAGGTGGGAACAATCAACACACGTGTGTGTGTCTCTGTGTATATAAATGCAAATAAACACATACATGAAATATTTGCCTTTTAGAAAATGAAATTAATTTGTTTTCACATGTATTAGTCATCTGTGTATATTTCTTTCTATATATGTGTAAACACTTGAAGGTGATTTAAAAAACTTTTATTGTGAATTAGGTGGGAGTTTACCTATCAGATCATCATTTTTGCATTCAATATCCTGAACAATTTCCAGTCTTCCCCATTTCTTGCCCTAGTCCCTCCCTCACCCCTGTCTTCCCCATCTCCCTCTTTTAGGATACTGTGTTCCACTTCATTCATGATGATTTTTAAAAAATATGAATTATGGTGTCAACACAGACTATTGAAAGTACCGTGAAATACCAAAAAAACAATCAAATCTGTCTTGGAAGAAAGACAGCCAGAATGCTCCTTAGGAGTGAGGATGGTAAGACTTCATCCCATGTACTTTTGCCATGTTGTCAGGGGAGACCGGTCCTGGTAAAGGACATCCTGCCTGGCAAATATGAGAGCAACAAAAAGGAGAAAGACCCCAGAGAGGTGGACTGACACAGCGGTTGCAACAGTGGACTCAAATATAGCCATTGCAACCTGTTTGTGAGCTAGGCTGAGTGAACATATTTAAAAACATATTTGTTTATTTACTGACTTGCTTACTTATGGATGTATGTATTTATTTATCTATCTATTTATTTATTTTGAAGCAACCCAAATCACAGAAGTTTATTTATATAAAATAACCTCAAGAATAACTGGGCCCTAGGCTGACTTCTCCGTATAAAATATTACAGGCAGAGAACTTCGGATAATACTTGGGTCGAACACTTACATATTACAAACTTTGGTCTCTCTGTCTACAATCAATTCCCCCATCCAGTAATTAACAGGCTCTCAGTAGACCCAGCATAAAATATTGACCCTATATTTAACATATGCCTTTCTGTGTTATATAAAAAATATGGAATAAAGGAATTTTGTAAGCAAGCATATACTACCTAGTTCAACAGGAAAAAAATAGTCTCTTTTAAAAAGCTAGTAATTTATTTTAAAATTCCTCAAAATTGATATTTTGCTTTTAAATCTTTGCTCTTTGTTTTCAATCAACTCATGTGCATATGATGACTAGAACATAGAGGGGTCGTTGACAGTTATACAGAGATATAAGATTTATATTTTATTTTATTTTTATTTATTTATTTATTTTTATTTTTTTTTAAGATTTATATTTTAAAATATAATTTCTTACCAATTAGCTTCCAAAGATCTACTTGCCTATATAAAAACATATTTAATGGGACTGTTGTCAATTTAAGTATCACCCAAATAGTATAGGGCATTATTAAGTATTTTAAACCTGTAAACAAGTTTTTACTGAAGTTACTCAGTGTCACCATCTAATTAGGTCATGTTGTTGTTGCTGTTGTTGGGTGCCCTCAATGAGTTCCTATTCAGAGCAATCCTGTGTACAATGAGAGAAACACACCCTAGTCCCCTGTCATCTTCACAGTTGTTTTTATGTTTGAGCCTATGTGGTAACCCTGTGTCAATCATCTCTTTAAGATTCTTCCTCTTTTTTTTTTACCAAGCCTGAGATCCTTTTCTAGGGACCGGTTTCTACTGATGACACGTACGTGAGACAAAGTCACACCAACCTCACTTCTAAGGAACAGTCTAGCTCTACTTCTTCTAAGACAGATGTGTTTCTTCTGAGAGCCTGCCGGACTTTCAGTATCTGTGTCAACAGCATAATTTAAACACTCAAATTCCTCTGCTGTATCCCTTATTCATTGTCCAACTTTCACATGCACGTAAGGCGAATGAAAATACCATGGCTTGGGTCAGGCACAACTTAGCCCCCAAAGTGACATCCTGGCTCTTCAACACTTTGAAGAGGTGTTGTGCAGCAGATTTGTCCAATGCGATGTGTCACTTGTTTCTTGACTCCTGCTTCCATAAGTATTGGTTGGAGATCCCAACAAAGTTTAATCCTTGATAACTTCAATTATTTCTATTTATCATGATGTCTGTTGGTCCAGTGGTGAGGATTTTTGCTTTATTTATACTGAGTCATAATCTATACTGAATGCAGTGATCCTACATCTTCATCAGCAAGCGTTTCAAATCCTCCTCGCTTTCAGTAAACAAGGCTTATCATTTGCATATAGCAGGTTGTTAATTTAATACCCAGTATTAAATGCCCTTTTCAGAGCCTCCTCTTTCCATAAAACATACCCTAGAATCCCAGTCTGTGTTCAGGGATAGCTTGTAGTGGATACCATCTTGGTTATGCTTAGGTGGGATAGTTTTTACTCTGAAGCTAGAGAGTGTTAGAGTAGGAGGGAGATCATGAGCTTCAATCCCCTTTTTGAGCGTGAGAAAGCAGACTCAGAAAGGTGAAGTTGCCTATGACTACACTGAACACTGAAATCTAGAGCCTAGGGCTCCCAGCTCTCAGTTCAACTCTATCTGCTTTGTGATAAAGCAAACAAAAAACCAAAAATACTCCAAACAAACTCAACCCCCTATCAGTATATTTACAGGAGTGGAAAGACCAGTTTTTCTCTCAGGGAACTGCTGGTGGTTTTGAATGGTTGACTATGTGAATCACAACCCAATTGCACAACCACCAGGGCTCCCTCCTCATAAATGATCTGGAATCTTGTCTTCACCACTGATGTCTAGAGTAATGACCAATTGCTACATTGGATATTGGTGCTTTGAAAGGGCTTAAATATATATTTTAAGATTTTTCAAAATACAGTTTAATTCTGTTAGAGAATTAGGTCTAATAATTTGCCTCGCCTTGGTATTTAAACTTTAATATTAATCCCAATATCCTGTTTCATTTTTCCATAGTTTCTCCAGTAGCAATCTCTTTTATCCTGTTTCTTTTATGATGCCTGATCTGATGCATGCCTCCACTCAGTGCTCTGCACTCTAACTCATGGCCCAAGCGACTAAAACGAAACTGATCTCCAAGCAAAAGTAACCTTTCCTAGACTTTTCAATCTTAAATAAAGGAAATGTAATTTTTTAATATTCTCAGCTTTAAATAAAGCTATTGTTGCTTGTAAGTGAAGGAGAGTGCGTCCAACTCACAGCAGCGCCGTGACAGGAGACTAGCATGGCCCCGAAGGGTTCTTGCTGTAACGTTTACAGAGGCCGATCGATCACCAGGTCTTTGTAAGATGAAACTGCTGGGTGGGCTTGAACCTCCGTCCAACAGCTAGTGACCAGGTGTCCTTTTAAATAAAGTGTCTGGTGACCAGGGCTCTTTTTAAACAGAGCATCTGAGCTTATTTTGTTATTGTCGACTGTTGACTTAATGCATTTCTAGGCTGCACCTCTTCGTTTCCTTTCTGTGACCTGTCCTGTGCTAGTGTTTCATCACCATGCAGTTTCCCTTTCCTTGCTTCCAGTTCCTCTCACTGATTTACCTTATTATGGCCAGCTTTTCCTCAAATACCATGTCGATCATAGATAGCACTTCCGTGAGTTCCAAGGGCCTTGGCACAAGCTCAGAATTCCCAGACTTTCCCTCCCCTCCCCTTTTCTTACTACACAGTTTCTACTTAGAAAAATATTTCCCACAGACTTATGAGCTAAACCCATCTTTACTCCTTTGGTCTCTATGGTACATTTACTTGGATTGTTGTTCTCTTTTTTTCATTTATCCAGTTTACACCTGGTATTAAAGCCCATGTCCATTTTAGAGCCCACCCTTTTTATAAAAAGTTTTCCTGAATCATTTCTAGTCTTCAGCAGTCATTTTTTTCAACCTTGAGCTCAGTGATTAACCAAACAATTAATCTGGTAATTAATAACTTGTGATCTTTTTATCCAATATTTTCAGTTATTTAGACAAAATTTCAAGCATAAATGTTCTTTCTTGCCGGTAAGGCTCAAGTCTTTAACACTAGCAAAAACTTAGTGTGCTTTCTGCTTCTACTCTTCAGACTAATAGAAACAGTGTCCTGCACCTGACAGGCATACACAAATAATTATGTTTGCTTAATTTGATGTGTGTCAGACTCTGGGTTTTGTTTCTCTAAATCGTAGATCATACACAGAGATATAAAACCAGAGAATATATTAGTCTCCCAGTCTGGTGTTGTCAAGTTATGTGATTTTGGATTTGCCCGCACACTGGCCGCTCCTGGAGAGGTTTACACTGATTATGTGGCAACCCGATGGTACAGAGCTCCAGAACTCTTGGTTGGTGATGTCAAGTATGGCAAGTAAGAAATCTGAAGTTGGGTAGGGGTGGGGAATTAACGCCTTCTTTTTGATAAAATGGCTTTGAATATTTTGAATGGTCCTTCTAATGCTCAAAGGAAGGCTTGATTTGAGAGCACTTTATAAAATGATTTGTAATTATTTTAGGTATTCCCCCTGTAAACATTCTTGTGAAACAAATTATGGTAGATATACTTACTAAAAAGGCGGGAAATCAAATTGGTCTTTAAAAAAATGGGCTGGGAATATATATATATATATAATTTTACTTGGATCCCACAGTCAATGACCATGCAAGCAAACCAAAAATCCAACCTCACTTCCATCAAGTTGATTTTGACTCATCGCATCCTTGTAGAACATCCCTATAGAACAGAGTAGAACTGCCTTGCAGGTTTTCAAGGTTGTAAATCTTTACAGGAACAGAAAGCCTCCTCTTTCTCCCTTGGTGCATCTGGTGATTTTGAATGACTGACCTTGAATAAATTCTGTTAAATAATTTAAATAATGGTTTTTAAAAAGCCATTACTTTGTATAAGTGAATTCTCCAGAAAGCCTTGCAATTTTTACTGCTTTTAATAGAAATCTTTCTAAAGTTTTTCTATAATTTCTGTGTTTTCAGAGTCCACTAAACCTTATTTACTATTTTCTTGACTTCTGTGTATTCCGTTTATTACCAAAATGTAATTTTTATAGCATTTTAGAATTCAGAAATGCCCTGAAGAAATATCAAAGTACGTGTCCCTATGGTAAATGACTCTCCAATGTTCTTTTAGTTTTTTTTTCTTTTAGTTCTTATAACTGATTTTTAACATAGTTTTTCTATTTGGTTTTAGTTCTCTCAGTATTGACCACCAACAACCACCTCTGTTTTTGGTATGCATTTTTAGCATTATGCGCAAACAAAGAATGAATAGTTTCTGAAGGAAAGCCTAAGAGACTTATTTCTAGAATAAAACACACACACGCTTGCGATAACTTTTGGCTATTGAGATATCTTTTCCTGTTTATGTCACATAATTGAAGTTTCTGGAAATTCAACTTGTATAAAATTGGGATTTAATATGTTAGTTTATAGTAAAAATTTTATGGGTAATTTAAGATACACTACTACTATTCTCAATAACAAGAATATCAAATAGTAATGTGAAAAACAGAGTTAGTCCTCATGATTTTTATTAAGTAAACTTATTAAGAAGCCAAAGCTACTTTACACCGTGTTGTTTTTCTTCAGGGCTGTTGATGTGTGGGCCGTTGGCTGTCTGGTAACTGAAATGCTTATGGGAGAACCACTATTTCCTGGAGACTCTGATATTGATCAGTTATACCACATTATGACTTGTTTGGGTAAGATTGTATACTTGCATTTTATAAAGTGTGAAGGTTTTCCCATGGGTCTTTATTGTTTTGGTATTGATATTTTCATTTTAGAAATTATTGCTGTATTAAAGATTAAGTTTTAAGTGGAGACATCAGTTAAGCGCTCAACTGCTAACCAAAAGGTTAGTAGTTTTATTTTTAATTTCTTATTTTTTAAAAGTTTCATTGGCATATAATTCACAAATCATGCAATTTAATAGTTCAAACATTTAGAAGGATTTTACAGTCATCACCACAATCAATTTTAGAACATTTTCTTTGTTCTTTTTTCCCTTCATTTTCTTCATTCTTGTACTCATTGTTATGAACTCGCCATTTCTCCACAACTCCCTTGCCATACTCCTAAGGAACCATTAATCCAGTTAATGTCTCTGTAAGTTTACCTGTAAACGAGTAGTGGGAACCCACCATCCACCCCCTGGGTGCAGATGAGTCCATCTGCTTTTGTCAAGATTGGAAACCTTTGGAGCAGTTCTGCTCTGTCCTGAGGGGTTTCCGCGAGTAAGAATTGACTCAATGGCAATGAACTTTTTGTTTGATCAACTATTCTAAATGAGTATGTTGAGACAGGAATATTGACTTTCTTGAATTGACTCATATGTCCTGTGCTATCACAATGGAAACAGTATCTTAATTTTATGTGCAGAGAGAACCTCAAATTCCATAAACCTCGTTTCACTCTCCACCTGCTTCTTTGCCTTTACAGTTGAGTTGCATGATGACATAAGAGTGTTTGCTTTCACTTCCAGGTAATTTGATTCCAAGACATCAGGAGCTATTTTATAAAAATCCTGTGTTTGCTGGCGTAAGGTTGCCTGAAATCAAGGAAATTGAACCTCTTGAAAGACGCTATCCCAAACTCTCTGAAGTAGTGATAGATTTAGCAAAGGTAATCATCATACTTTTCTTTTACTTACTGAAAAGGGAATTGCATGATGGAGACGTGGTTTTCCCTAGTTTTTTGTCATTGAATTAATCTTAAGGTCAGCAGCTGGGAGTTTTGAACTGCTGACCTTGCAGTTAGCAGCCTATGACACTAAGGGTCCTAGTCCATGCAGGCAGCATTTAAGAATTCAAAGTACTTAAGATCAATAAGTTCCTGTGAAGATATTAATCTTTGTATATTAAGAAAGAGCGGTACACTTGTAAAAAGTTGAATTGGAAAAAATGGAATGATAGATATTTTTGCAACAATGATGAAAAAAATAAAGAGTAGTTGATGTGTTTAGGTGTATATCCAAATACCTGAGGATATTTGGTTCATTGATTTGGAGGTTTAGAATCGTGGTTTCATGTTACATCCCAGTTGATTTGTCTAATAACCTGTTTAGTGCTTATGCTCTAACTCCTAATTTTTCTGTGTAGTGTCCAGGGTTTTAAAGCATACAGGCAGCCATCCAAAGCACAGTAGTTAGTCTTTATTCACTTGGAGCAACAGAGGAAGAAGGGAGGAGGATGTGGAATCTGTGACTAATTGTTTCTATGAACAACTGCCTCCTTTGCTATGAGAACAGGAAATGGTTGGTGCCCAGCTACCATTACTAAATATTGTGACTTAAGATTTCATAGAAGAGTTCTGATCAAAAAGGGGGGAAAATACATAACAGAATTTTAAGTGCTCAATCTGGAGGAGAAAACAACAGGACTGACAGTTCTGGGGGAACATGGGAGAGGGGGAGGTGGGGGGAAAAGTAGTGATAATAACAAACCCAGGGACAAGGGAACAACAAGTGATCCAAATTGGTGGTTAGGAGGGTGTAGGAGGCCTGGTAGGCCTGATCAAGGGTAATGTAACCAAGAGGAATTACTGAAACCCAAATGAAGACTGAACATGATAGTGAGACAAGAGGAAAGTCAAAGGAAATAGAGGAAAGAGCTAGGAGGCAAAGGGCATTTATAGAGGTTTAAATACAGGTATGTACATATGTAAATATATTTAAATATGAGAATGGGGAAATAGATCTATGTGCATATATTTATAGGTTTAGTATTAAGGTAGCTGATGGACATTGGGCCTCCACTGAAGTACTCCCTCAATGCAAGAATACTGTGTTCTAATAAATTGGCATTCCATGATGCTCACCTTCCTGACATAATCACTGAAGACAAAGCGGGTGAATAAGCAAATGTGGTGAAGAAAGCTGATGGTGCCCAGCTATCAAAAGATACAGCGTCTGAGGTCTTAAAGGCTTGAAGGTAAACAAGCATCCATCTAGCTCAGAAGCAACAACACCCACATGGTAGAAGTACACCAGCCTGTGTG
The DNA here is from genome assembly GCF_050624435.1 of Tenrec ecaudatus. Taxonomy (NCBI): domain Eukaryota; kingdom Metazoa; phylum Chordata; class Mammalia; order Afrosoricida; family Tenrecidae; genus Tenrec; species Tenrec ecaudatus. The sequence continues at coordinate 148,881,861 of NC_134532.1, forward strand.
ATCACGAGGTGCCAAAGGGATCAGTTATCAGGCATCAAAGAACAAAAAAATCATATCATTGTGTGCTCACCTCCCTGATATGATCGCTGAAGACAAATGGGTGCATACGCAAATGTGGTGAAGAAAGCTGATGGTGTCCGGCTATCAAAAGAGATAGTGTCTGGGGTCTTAAAGGCTTGAAGGTAAACAAGCAGCCATCTAGCTGAGAAACAACTAATAAGCCCATATGGAAGAAACACACTAGCCTGTGCGATCACGAGGTGTTGAAGGGATCAGGTATCGGGCATCATCAGAACAGAAAGTCATATCATAGTCAATGAGGGTGGGGAGTGCAGAGTGGAGACCCAAAGTCCATTTGTAGGCCACTGGACATCCCATTACAGAAGGGTCTCGGGGAGGAGACCAGCCAGTCAGGGTGCCATGAAATGTACAACTGTCCTCTAGTTCCTAAATGCTTCCTCCTCCCCTACTATCATGATCCCAATTCTACCTTACAAATATGGCTACACTAGAGGATGTACACTGGTACAGATAGGAACTGGAGACAGGTAATACAGGGCAGATGATCCCTTCAGGACCAGTGGTGTGAGTGGCGATACTGGGAGGGTGGAGGGAAGGTGGGTTGGAAAGGGGGCACCAATTACAAGAATCTACATGTGACCTCCTCCCTGGGGGACAGACAACAGAAAAGTGGGTGACGTGAGACATTGGATAGTGCAAGATATGACAAAATAATTTATAAATTATCAAGGGTTCATGAGGGAGGAGAGAGCAGGTAGGGAGGGGCAAAATGAGGAGCCGATGCCAGGGGCTTAGGTGGAGAGAATTTCAGGTTCTCTTTGACTCTAGATTTTTTGTAGTCATGATGGTAGTTGAACATCTGAAACTATTGCCCTGAGATAATCTTTAAACCTTAAACCAAATTTTTGAAACTGAACCATGGTTTAGCTTAAATTAGTTTAAAAATGTCTGTCTTGAGCATTATGGTCTTTTAAGAACTGTCTATAACCTCGGAACCATGGGTCTCATTGCCATCTCCTTGGGATTGCTTATCGTATGTTATAAAGATAGATACCAAAAGTAAAAACAAGAGAGAGAGACCCTAAAATTAGCTCCAAGTCCAACTGTTGTCCTGACCCGCAGTAGATGAATATCCCTTTGTTACATAGCGAGCAGGCCTGATAGAATCCATCATTCCATTTCACTTTTCTTTGAGGGATCCATATCCCAGGACCTACTTACCTAACAGCACTTAGGAGAGAAGGAGGCAGGGGGAGGGAGCGATGAGCCAATAATGCCAGGGACAGGGGAACAGCAAGGGACCTAAACCTCACAATGAGGAACAGGTAGCATTCTTGGTTGTTTGATCAATTGAAATGTATCCGAGAAGGATTACTGAGAAGTGAACAGTGGGTAAACAAAATAGTGGGAAGGGGGAAAGGAAAAAGAAAAAGAGGAAAGAACAAGAAGCAAAGTTATGTAGAGGGATAAATATATTTTATTGTAAATATATAACTATAGGCATTTGTATAACAAGGAAGCAGATAGACTTTGGGTCTCTACTTAAATCTTACCTCAGTACAAGAATGGTTAATTAAAAAAAATCATTTTATTGGGGGCTCATACAACTTTTATCGCAATCCATACATACATCAGCTGTGTAAAGCACATTTGTACATTTATTACCCTCATCATTCTCAAAACATTTGCTCTCCACTTAAGCCCCTGGCATCAGCTCCTCATTTTTCCCCCTCCCGACCCACTCCCTCTCCCTCACGAACCCTTGATAATTTATAAACTATTATTTTTTCATATCTTACACTGTCCAATGTCTCTCTTCACTCACTTTTCTGTTGCCCGTCCCCCAGGGAAGAGGTTATTTGTAGAACCCTGTAATCGGTTCCCCCTTTTCAACCCACCCTCCCTCTACCCTCCAGGTATAGCCACTCTCACCACTAGTCCTGAAGGGATCATTCGTCCCAGATTCCCTGTGTTTCCAGTTCCTATCTGTACCAGTGTATATCCTCTGGTCTAGCCAGATGTGTAAGGTCGAATTGGAATCATGATAGTGGGGGGAGAGGGGAAGCATTTAGGAATTAGAGGAAAGTTGTATGTTTCATTGGTGCTACACTGCACCCTGACTCGCTCGTCTCCTCCCCGCGACCCTTCTGTAAGGGGATGTCCAGTTGCCTACAGATGGGCTTTGGGTCCCTACTCCACACTCCTCCTCATTCACAATGGTATAACTTTTTGTTCTTTGATGCCTGATACCCAATCCCTTCAACACCTTGTGATTGCACGGGCTGGTGGTGTTCTTCCATGTGGGCTTTGTTGCTGCTCAGCTAGATGGCCGCTTGTTTATACTTGTTCAAGCCTTTAAGACCCTAGATGCTATCTCTTTTGATAGCCAGGCACCATCGGTTTTCTTCATCATATTCGCGTATGCACCCATTTGTCTTCAGCGATCATATCGGGGAGGTGAGCACACAATGATAAGACTTTTTGTTTTTTGATGCCTAATAACTGATCCCTTTGGCACTTCATGATCACACAGGCTGTGTACTTCTTCCATGTGGGCTTTGTTGCTTCTGAGCTAGATGGCTGCTTGTTTGCCTTCAAGCCTTTCAGACCCCAGATGCTATATCTTTTGATAGCCAGACACCATCAGCTTTCTTTACCATATTTTCTTATTCACCCGCTTTGTCTTCAGTGATTGTGTTGCGAAGGTGAGCATCATAGAATGCCAATTTAGTAGAACAAAGTATTCTTGCATTGAGGGAGTACTTCAGTGGAGGCCCAATGTCCATCTGCTACCTTAATACTAGACCTGTAAATATATGCACATAGATCTATTTCCCCATCCTCATACATAAAGATATTTATATTTGTACATGCCTTTGTTTAGACTTCTATGAATGTCCTTTGCCTCCTAGCTCTTTTCTCTGTTTCCTTTTACTTTCCTCTTGTCTCACTATCATGCTCAGCCTTCATTTGGGTTTCAGTAATTCCTCTTGGTTACATTGCCCTTGATCAAGCCCTACCTGGCCTCCTATACCCTCCACTGATTTTGATCTCTTGTTCCCTTGTCCCTGGGTTTGTGATCACAACTTCCTTTACCCCTTCTTCTCCCTCTCCCATGTCCCCCCAGAACTGTTGGTCCCCATTGTTTTCTCCTCCAGATTGTTCATCCAGCCTATCTTATTTAGACAGACCTGAACAGTGTATTCTAATAATGTGGCAATGTATAATATTCACCTTTCTGACATGATTGCTGAAGATGAAATGGTTGCAGAGGCAGATGTGGTGAAGGCAGCTAATGGTGCCCAGCTATTATTAGATATTGTATCTGGAGTCTTTTAAAGGCTTAAAGATTACCAAGCAGCCAGCTAGCAGGGAAGCATCAAGGCCCACATGGTAGAAGCACACCAGCCTGTGTGATCATGAGAGGTGATGGGAATATGTATCAGAAGTTCAAATATAAGCAATTAAATCGATGTGAAGGAACATAGGCAAAGTGGAGATCCAAAACCCACCTGTAAGATAATTGGACCATCCCTCACAGAAGGGCCACATGGAAGGGATGATATCTTCAGGATGCAGTATAGCACTGATGAAACACCTGACTATCCTCTAGTTCTTTAATATATCCTTCCCTTACTATTATGGACTTAGCTTTACCTCATTAATCTTGTGAGACCTGCATGTGTTCATTTGTATAATTAAGATTTTTAAATGCATGAAATCCAAGGTAGATAAACCCTTCAGAAATAGTAATGGGAGTAATGATTCCTTGAGGGTGTGGAAAGAGGGGGCAGGGAACTGATAGTAACGATGACTATATAACCCCACTCAGCCCCAGTCGAGAACGAATAACAGATTGGTAGGTGAACGGATACATTGGCTGGTGTAAGATAGGGCAAAAAAATTAAAATATAAACATTATTACCCTGGGGGTAGGGTGGCGGACACAGGGCATAAAGGGGAGCTGATATTAAAGAGTTCAAGAAGAAAGAAATGTTTTGAAAATAATGGTGTCAGCAATTGTGCAATTATGCTTGATCTAATCAAACTATGGATTGTTATAATATCTGCAAGAGCTCCCAATTTAATGTAAAGGAAAAAAATGTGTATCTGGGATCAGACTGATAACACTAACTCAAAAGGTTAGATAGGCACCTTAGGGAGCAGTGAGTTTGTGTCAGTGAGGAAGGGAAACTTAGCAAGAGGAGTAAGAATGGTTGTGCTACTTAAAGAATGTCAGCAATGGAAGAAAGTCACTGAAACTGTTAAATTGATTTATGTTTTGTGTCTGTCCTCAATGACAAAGTAAATAAAATTTCAGAAAAAGAAAGTTTAAGTATTTAGGGATAAAGATAAATATTTAGGGTTATAGATAAAGGCTCGAAATGTATTCTTATGTTTAAACTCTTTTTTAAAAAAACATTTTATTAGGGGCTCATACAACTCTTATCACAGTCCATACATATACATACATCAATTGTATAAAGCACATCCATACATTCCCTGCCCCAATCATTCTCAAAGCATTGCTCTCCACTTAAGCCCCTTGCATCAGGTCCTCTTTTTTTTTTCCCCTCCCTCCCCGCTCTCCCGCCTTGGTAATTTATACATTGTTATTTATGTTTAAACTCTTTAAGAAAACATTTAGTGTTACCTAGCACTACTGATATCAGATCGATACTGCCTAAGAGCTGAGAATACCAGAGAGATGTTTGCTTATGTTTCATTGTCTATGCAAAGGCACAGTCAAGTATGGATTATAACAGATTATGGATACAGAAAGGCAATTCCAGACACTTAGTTGTGCCCTTGTGGAACTTGCATAAAAGGCCAAGAGGCAATTGTTCAAACAAAACAAGTAGATACTGCATGACTTATAGTCCTTTCACTATACGAATTCAGTCTGTAGACTGAGCAAATGATTTGAAGAAGAACCCGGCGTCTGGACTGGAGGGAGGCTCATTAATAGCTTGTGATATGTAGGTGATACCACCTTCTTGCTGAAAGTGAAGAGGACTTGAAACACTTACTGATGAAGGTAGAAAACAATAGCTTTCACTATGGATTATATCTCCTCATAAAGAAAACAAAAATCCCACAACTGAACCAACAAGCAAGATCATAATAAGAGATAAAATATGTAATTTGATTTGGATCTACATCAGTGCTCTTGGAAGCAGCAATCTGGAAATAGCAATCAGGAAATCAAACAATGAATTGTACAAGATCTCTTCGAAATATTAAAAAGCAAAGATGTCTTTGCTTTGAGACTTTGAAGACTAAAGTGCACCCAATCTAAGGCATGGTAATTTTAATTGTCTCATATACATGTGCAAGCTGGATAATGAAGAAAGAAGACCAAGGAAGAATTGATGCCCTTTAATTGTGGCATTGCTGAAGAATATTAAATATACCATAGACTGTCAGAGAATGAATAACTCTACCTTGGAGGAAATGCAGCCAGAATGTTCCTTAGAGGTGAGGATGGTGAAATTTTGTCTTATGCACTTTGGGCACGTTATCAAGAGGGACTAATCTTGGAAAAGGACATCATGCTTGGGAAAGTAGAGGGTCAGCAAAAACCAGAAAGACTAAATTAATAGATTGGCATAGTGGCTGACACATTGATCTCAAACATAGCAATGACCGTGATAATGTACACCACTGAGCAGTGTTTTGTTCTGTTGTATATATGGTCAGTATGACTCAGGACTGACTTGATGACACTTACCAACCACCACAAGAGCATAATTTAACGTGAACATATCCTTATAGCTATATATTTGTAATGTTTAACATTTAAAACCAATATCTATATGACTAGAATGGAGAAGAAAAATCCAAAAGAAAATAGAAGAGTAGAGAGGAAAATATAAAAATTTACAGCAGACTGGTAAAATAGCACATTTCTATATTTCTATATAATCCATGGCAGATACAAATGATTTTCGGTTATGATTAACCTTAATGATCAATCCCTAAATGGTTATACAGAGAATAATGATAAATTCTTGTCTAACTTCCTTTTAACAGTAGAATCATACACCTTTGTATGCTTTTTAAGTATTGAAAATTTGAAATATGTATAAGAAAATAGTACTGCATATACTCCTGTATAAGCCTAGGTGGGTTTTTTTAATATGTAAAATTTATTTCTTGAGTTTATAAGTAGGGCTTAATATATAGGATTCCAAGATGAAGATTAAAGCTAAATATGTAATTAGCTTAAATTCAAACTCTGCTTTAAAAAAAAAATCATTTTATTGGGGGCTCATACATCTCATCACAATCCATACATACATTCATTGTGTCAAGCACATTTTTACATTTGTTGCCATCATCATTCTCAAAACATTTCCTTTCTACTTGAGACCGTGGTATCAGCTCCTCATTTTCCTCCTACCATCCCTCCCTCATAAACCCTTGATAATTTATAAATTACTATTTTTTTATGTCTCACACTGTCTGATGTCTCCCTTCACCCACTTTTCTGTTGTCCATCCCCCAGGGAGGGCGTTATATGTAGATCATTGGGTTTGGTTCCCCTTTCTCCCCCACCATCCCCTTACCCTCTTGGTACTCTATTCTCATTATTGGTCCTGAGGGGTTTATCAGTCCTGGATTCCCTGTGTTTCCAGCTCTGATCTGTACCAGTGTACATCCTCTGGTCTAGCCAGATTTGTAAGGTAGAATTAGGATCATGATAGTGGAGGGAGGAAGCACTAAAGAACTAGAGGAAAGTTGGATGTTCCATCATTGCTATACTACATCATGAATAGCTCGTTTCCTCCCTGAGACCCTACTGTAAGGGATGTCCAGTTGCCTACAGGTGGGTTTTGGGTACCCACTCCACACTTCCCCTCATTCACAATGATATGATTTTTTGTTCTGATGATGCCTGATATCTGATCCCTTTGATACCTTGTGATCAGACAGGCTGGTGTGCTTCTTTCATGTGGGCCTTGTTGCTTCTGAGCTAGATGGCTGCTTGTGTACCTTCAAGCCTTTAAAAACCCAGATGCTGTATCTTTTTATCCCCGTGTGCCCTCCCCCTCCCTCCTCTTCTCACTGGAGGGGAGAGATGTCAGGTTCCCTCCATTGAGACCACCTCCATCCCTTGGTGGACTGGGTCACTTCTGTCCCTGCCCCCACAACGATGCGCAGAGACCCCAAGTGTAGCACCAAGGAGCCCGAGGTACAGCTCCCTGATGACCTCTAGACTTACCTGCTGGATGGGGACAGGGCCTCGTTTGGGGAGGGAGACACTACTTTTCAGCGGCAGCAACCACTACAATGAAGGCTGAGGATCCAACCGCTGCAGGCGAAGCATCAATGCTGTAGCTTTTGATAGCCAGGCACCATCAGCTTTCTTCACTACATTTACTTATGCACCCATTTTGTCTTCAGCATTTATGTCAGGAAGGTGAGCATCATGGAATGCCAGTTTAATAGAACAAAGTATTTTTGCATTGAGGAAGTACTTGAGTTGAGGCCCAATGTCCATCTGCTACCTTAATACTAGACCTATAAATATATGCACATAGATCTATTTCCCCATCCTCAAATATAAATATATTTACATATCTACATGCCTGTATTTCTAAGTCTATAAATGCACTCTGCCTCCTAGTTCTTTCCTTTTACTTTCCTCTTGTCCCACTATCATGCTCAGCCTTCATTTGGGTTTCAGTAACTCCTCTCAATTACATTGCCCTCAATCCCTACCAGGCCTCTGACACCCTCCTTGCCACTGATGTTGGGTCACTTGTTGTTCCCGTGTCCCTGAGTTTGTGAACACCACTTCCTTTCCTCCCACATCCCCCTATCCCATGTCCCCGCATCGGTTGTTTTCTCTTCCAGGTTGTTTATCCAGCCTATCTTATCTAGATAGACCTGCAGAGATAATAACATACACACAAAAAACAAGACAGAGCAAAACAAAGCGACAAAAGAAAACAGAACAAGGACAACAACAATAAAAACAATGACAAAAAAAGGGAGAAAAGCCTGTAAATAGTTCAAGGTCCGTTTGTTGACCTTTAGGAGTGTTTTCTAATTTAGTCTGATGGAGTGCCATGCCCTGGCCCCAAAGTCTGTTTTTGGTATGCCCTCGGGACTTCTTTGCTCTGTTCCCCTTGCTGTTCTGTTGCACACCCTTAGTGTTTTGCCTCAGTGTGGTGGAGTTAGATTGAGCACAATGTTCCCTGTAAGGCTGTGGGTCAGTGAGAGATATTGTGTCTCATAGTGGGGCCGGCCATATGGTTGTCTCTACGTTGGCTGCTCTGAGCAGGGATATTGTCAACGTTTGGTGGGCCAGGATGTGCTCCACTCTCTCTTCCACCTCTTTCATTTTCTCCTGTGTGCTCTGATCAGACATGTCCCTCTTCCTGAGCCATAGCTTCAGTGCTGTCCTCTGAAGTAAATTCTTCTAGGGAGAGGGGCTGCTTTCTGAGTAGTTGGGATTGGGGCCGGCCCCTCAGACCTCTCTACTGGTTCCCTGCTTCATGCAGGTATGTTGCATTCACATCTTGGAGCACCAGGTGGAAGTCTGGTCCCTCTTTCCCTGTGGAGAGATAAATAATACCATCTCCTTGGGTGCGTTAGTGCCCTGTGCCCCCGCTACCCATTTCTCTCTCTTTTTTTATAAGCTGAATTTTCAGCACATTAAAAAAAACCCAACATTTTATTGGGGGTCCTACAGCTCTTATCATGATATACACATCCATCCATGTGTCAAGCACATTTTTACATTTGTTCCAGTCATCATTTTCAAAACATTTTCTTTCTACTCGAGCCCTTGATATCAGTTCTTCATTTCCTCCCCTCCCTCAGGAACCCTTGATTATTTATTTATTTTAAATAATTTTATTAGGGCCTCATACAACTCTTTTCACAATCCGTACATACATCATTTGTGTCCAGCACATTCGTACATATGTTGCCATCATTATTCTCAAAACACCTGCTTTCTACTTGAGCCCTTGGAATCAGCACCTCATTTTTCCCATCCCTCCCCCTGAATATTAATTGATAATTTATAAATAATTTTTATTTTATCCTATCTTACACCATCCGACATCTCCCTCACCCAGTTCTCCACTGTCCGTCCTCCAGGGGGGAGGTTACATGTAGACCTTGTGATCTGTTTCCCGTTTCTCCCTCACCCTTACTCCAGCTTCCCGATATAGCCACTCTCACCACTGTTCCTGAGGGGCTCATCTGTCCTGAATTCCCCGTATTTCCAGTTCCTATCTGTCTTAGCACATTTTTAATGCAGTTTTTGTGGTAAAATTAGGTGCCTCGGCTGATATTTGGGTTGGCTTATAATTGAGTATATACAGTAATATAGTATATTCATATTCTTACAGCTGTTGTCAGTCTGTTCCATCTAGTCCTGTGCCTGCCTCCTCAACTTTTTAGGGAGGAGTATTTTGAAGCAAATCCTTGATATTACATCACTTAATTTATAAATAACTCAATTCCTAATATAACTTAAAATTTTCAAATATATTTTATTGAATTCCTTCTTTTTAAACTGGCATTTACAGATTTCAATTAGAAGATGTTACATTAAAGTAAAAAAAAATAAAAGATCTCTGTAAAGTGCTGGACTGCTAGCCTTTAAGTCAATGGTTCCAACCCACCAGATAGAAGGAGAACGTTGAGGCTGTCTGCTCTCATAAAGATTTATAGCCTTAGAAACCCTACATAGAGTTGTTATCAGTAGGCATTGATGTAATGGCAGTGGTTTTTTTATGTAATGCTTGTAACACAGTAAGAATCACAGAATAAGTCCCTTTCTCATATTCTGCAGACTTTAAAAATTCATAGTAATTCATAATACCATAACACTGCTAATCAGTCTCAATTTCTTTTTATCGTTTGAATTGGGACCCATATGAAGTCTATAATTGCAATTGGTTGATAGGTCTTTTAAGAACCTTTTAATTTATAATCTCCTCTTCATAACTTTCATCTTATTATTTATTCGTTGAAGAAACTAAGGTGTTTGTCCCTTAGAATTTCCTACATAGTATAGTTTAATCTATTTCTCCATGCACTATATTTCTTATCAACGTACAGGGTACCTGGACTTTCATCAAAATCAGGTGTGATGAAAGACTGCTCCATAGGAGGTTTACATATTTCCACCTAGAGGTGCTGAATGTCTGATGGTCTGTATGCTTCGCATGTTAGCTGCCATTGATAGTCCTTGTCTAAATTTCTGCTTTCTTCCTTTTCAAGTAATACTCTGTTGCATTAATTTTTTTCTTTAGTAGATTATAAAAGTTACAATTCAATAAAGATAAAGTAGAATTTTCCAAAACCTGTAGGCAGCTTTTCTTTGATGTGAACTCTGTGTTCTTTGATTTTTCAGAAATGCTTGCATATTGACCCAGACAAAAGGCCCTTCTGTGCGGAGCTCCTGAACCATGACTTCTTTCATGTGGATGGGTTTGCTGAGAGGTATAGTACTGACCCATGTTTTCCAGGCCACATTAACCTAGGGTTAAAGTAAGGTCATCATAACAGTAACAAATATTCTTTCTTTTATTTGGTTCGCTCCTATCTTTGCAAGATTTCAAATGTTTGCCATCCTACTCCCATTCACCCTCAGCAGTGATACAAATCCTGGGGGTGCGTCCCTACATTCACTTAATTAGTGCTCCTGGTTTTCATGAAGCATTCACTTCATGCTTTCCGTCTGTCTCCCTGTGGTGACAGCCACTACGCTGGTCACTGATTCTGTGTTGGGATCAGCTGTGTGATGCCAGCCTCCTGGGTGCTGATGTTTTTGCCAAGGTGCCATCTGTGCTGGGAACTCATACTATGTTCAGTCCTGCGATCCAGCTGACACCGCTGATATGCTGGGGACCTTGATGTGCCAAACAGTGGGTGCCCGAGCTGCTGGCATGGTCTCTTCTGCTGCTCCAGCTGCTGGCAGCAGTACCTCTGGCAGCTTGCATTTTCAATGTCCTGAGGCTTCTTATTTTCCATCTTCCCATAATGCTCCCTTTCTGATGTGTAAAACTCGGGCCAGAAACTGGAGCAGACTAGGTGAAAGATTTTGTGTTATATCCAGACTATCTCCTGTCTAATTTTAGGTAATTTTATCTAGATCAGACTTGCTTATTGTGCATCACTTCTTGGAAGTTGAATTATTTCCCAGATGGCTGCTGAAAACCTTAGGTAAACAAGGTCTTGAAGGACAGCTATGAGCTGGAATTTAGTTCAGTGTTTTTCCAAATGAAAGTAACTCTTTTAAAGGAAGAGGAATTCTTGAGTACTCTTTATTTGAGGTACTTAAGAGACATAGTTTAACGACATATTTTATCCTTTAGAAATGTTTTTCAATTGTAATTTATTGCCCCAAAAGATACACCTTAAAACCAATGACATAAAATAAAATAAAAACACAAACACAAAAATAAGATAATTTTACAGGGCTCATTTATGTAGTGGAAGGTCAGAGCTGGTCAAATACTTGAGAGAAAATAACCTCATCTTATCTGACTCATAGAAGTGGACTTCCTATCTGCTACAGTAGTCCTAAAGGGCTGCTAACTGGAAGGTTGATGGTTTAAATCCATCTGTCATTCCAAAAGAGCCAGATGACACAGTCTGCTTTTGCAAGGGTCCTTCCGGGTTGCTATGACTCAGAACCAACTTGCCCATAGTGGGTACAGTAGCACTATAGTCAGAGTCATTTAAAGCTATCGCAAGTGCTGCCTTTATCTTTTATCAATGAATCTAGAGCAGGCAACTGGAAGTAGTAGATGCTCAGCAAATATTTATCCTGCTCTTTCCTCTCAGGCAAAGAACCTTGCTATATGGACTATATTTTACCTTATATGATTTTTGGAATGAAAATCAGTCCTGATTGATGAATTGAAAGAAATACCAATAAATCTTATCTGAAAATTTCTAGTGCTAATACTATTATATGTCAGTGCCTTTTTTTAAAACATCAAAATAATATAATGTAGTGAATCTCTGCCTGTATATGTAGCACAGCTATTTCTAAACATGTAGACAATGTTTACTCGAGGGACTGTGTTAGTTAAGATACTTTAGGAAGTTGACATCAAGTTAAATTTAGAATGCAAGAGATTTATTTAGAGAAATATGAATGATAAGGAAAGAGGGAGCAGGAGCAGGTACAGATAACAATGCACTTAGGACATTGGTGGAAAGATAGGAGAAGACTCAGGTTGTCTAGGGAAGGTTGTAGCCAAGCCTATGGACAGCTCCAGTGCAAAGATTGCCCATTATAAAAGCTCCATGGTGGACAAGAATGGCCTGCGCTCAGAGGTGTAACTGGTGTAACTGGGGGTGTGTATGGTCTTGGTATAACCACTGCTGTGGACCCTGAAAGTACATAGTTGTAAGCTGTTAACTAGCTGCGTTTTTTGGGTAGCAAGTTCTCTATTGAATGGAGAAAGCTGCATGGGTTCCCTCTGCCTTCCTTTCTGGGCCCTTTGCATATTTACCGCATCTCTTGGAGGACTGATAGTCTCAATCTAATGCCTCTGGAGAAGAAGAGTGATCTGAAAAAACTAGTTCATAATAAGGTATCATGTGCTTTTGTAAAAATGTGACTATAAGGAGAATATAGTTGACACACACAAAAGAATTAGATTTATATGGAAATATTATGAGTACTTATAGCAAACTGGGAGGGGAGATAATTGTGGATCAACAGAATGAATACCGAATGAATGTCTTTTACATCACACCACCTAGGTTACCCCATTTATGTGACAGGCTTACTCCGAGAATCATGATAGAAAGGGAAGAGAAAACAATGCTAATTGGGGTCATTACAGTCTTATACATCACCTTGTTCACACTGTCATAGAGAGCATCCCACCAAAACCCGCCATGGAGGAGCTGTAGAAGCACGTGGGAAGCCTGCTTAGTAGAACTAACAACATTTATTAAGTTGAGAGAAATATCAGTGAATATATCTGGAAGTTTCTACAGTTAATATGGCTTTATTTCATCTTCCATTTTAATGTCAAAATAATGCAGGTATAAGTAATCACTATATACACACACACACGAGGGGGTACCCCCCCTAAAAATCCCAGAATTTTTATTTCAAAGCTATATTTTTAAATTTGAAAAACAGCCATATCACCATCAAAGTACTCTCCATGACACGTAATACATTTTGATGTCAATTCTGCAGTTCCATACTTGGAAATATTTTTCAAACTCATCTGTTGGGATAGCTCCCTCATTTTTTTCTTCACCTCTTCTGTATCATCAATCACTGCCCTTTCATGTCCCTCTGCATTTGTAGAAACAAAAAGAAGTCTCATGGAATGAGGAGGTCATGTGATTCAGGTGCGTGGGGCAAGAGAGGCATGCTATTTTTTTGCCCGAAACTGGCGCACTGAGAGGGCTGCGTGAGCAGGTGCAATGTCGTGCTGGCAGAACCAGTCCCATTTCCACAGAGCAGACCTGTTTTGGTCCCACACTGCTGTGCAATCTTTTCAGAACCTCTAAATAGAAAGCTTGATTAACAGTCTAACCTGGTGGAGTGAACTCCAAATGCACTATCCTCTTCACATAAAAAACAAACAAAGCGGGGGTTTGCGAAGAAAGATGGCGGCCGCCTGGGGGTTATCCCTGGCGGCCGCTGCCCTGAGAGAGGTCACTCGCTGGCCGAGGTACAGGCTCCCCGCGGCCTTCCCCTGGCCTTAGGTGCGTCGGGAAACGTCGTTCTCCAGCCCCCAGGCCAATGAGTGGCACATCCACCTCACCGACAGCTGTGTCCAGAGGCTTTTGGAAATCACCGAAGGGCCGGAATTCCTCAGACTGCAGGTGGAGGGAGGAGGATGCTCCGGATTCCAATACAAATTTTCACTGGATACAGTTGTCAACCCGGACGATAGGGTGTTTGAACAGGGTGGGGCAAGAGTGGTGGTTGACTCTGATAGCCTGGCCTTCGTCAAACGGGCCCAGGTGGATTTCAGCCAAGAACTTATCCGAAGCTCCTTTCAAGTGGTGAACAATCCCCAAGCACAGCAAGGCTGCTCCTGTGGGTCCTCGTTCTCCGTCAAAGTCTGAGGTGAGGAGGAGGGACCCAGACATGGCCACCGCTTCAACCACCTGGAGGAACCTGGCATTCATAGGACCCTCACGGTCTGTCTCCTAATCATGGTCCTTTCTCAGACTTCCCTCAGCCCACCAGTGCAATGTTCTGTCACTCCAGTTTTCAAAATGTGAAATTTGTACTCCTAATTCCATCCCAGCCCCCGGCCCCCAGCCCTTCATTTCTAAGTTCCTGTCTCTAGAGCTGTCTCTTCAGATTGAATCACTGGTGGAAACCCAGTATAATGTACAGAGCCTCCCAGGCTCCAAAATTTGGAGTTACTGTTCTGGCCTTCAGAGCTGCTTGTACATATGTGGACTGCTATGTATTATATAAAAGCTATCTTTAGAAAGGAAAAAAAAACAAAAACAAAAACAAAACAAAGCATCATCTTGATCTTTGATTTCACTTGATGAGCTTTTTTTGGGGGTGAAGTGACAATGGCCTCTTCCACTGGCTTGATTGATGCTTGGTTTTGGGATGGTTAGAATGGCACCATGTCTCATCATCAGGAATGACCTTGGAGAAAAGTCTGGGTCACTTTGGAATTGTTCTTTCAAAGCACGGCATGTTTCCAGTTGAAGTTCTTTTTGCTGGTCAGTCAGAACTGAAGGCACAAATGTTGCAGCGGCCCTTCGCATTCCCAAATCTTTTGTTAGAATTTGCCAAACTGAGCTTCAAGATAGTCAGATGACTTCCCCATCTCTTCAGTGGTTCATCGTTGGTCTTTGCGCATAGGTGCAGAAATTTTGTCTATATATATATATATATATATATATATATATATATATATATATATATATATATATATATATATATATATCTTTTTTGGGGGGTTAGGGAAGTTGCAGATGTCCAGAATGAGAATTGTCATTATTAATCAACATTTCACCTTTTTTGAAATGATAAAAACACTTGAGTTTTCCCCGTAGCGCTGTCCTTGTAAGCTGTGTTCAACATCACAACAGATTCTGTGGCATATTTCCCAAGCAGGAAACAAAATTTCACAGCTGTGGTTCTCTCAAATTGGCATCACAAAAAAAACGAGGTTTGAGCAAAACTGCTTTTATGAAAAAATTCACTGTGACTAGAGAGAACCTTCTCTGACTATACCACTGGGTGTACTAACTCGGAGTGAACTGCTGGATGCTAGCCTAGCAGGAAAAATGTGTACTAAGAAATCTTAGCCCAGTGGAGATTTTTACCGTTTTTTTTTTTTGGGGGGGGTACTCCCTGGTATATAGTACCACTATCCTTAAGCAAAAAGAGACTTGGTGAGGTAGAGGGTCAGTTACATGATAGGCTGCTCACAGCAAGCTCAATAGTTCAAACTCACCAGTCTCTTTCTGCACCCCTAACAATTTACACCCTCAGAAACCCACACAGTTGGACAGTTCTACTGTGTCCTGTAGGGTCGCCTTGTGTTGCAGTCAACTTGATGGCAGTGACTTTGTTTGTTGTAGTGGTTCTTAACTGTGGGCAGACTGAGGACTGTGGTGAACCGCTCTGATATGCATGGCGTGAGCGAGTTTGGAGACAGCAGTGAGAAGAAAAATTAGAGAAAGCTTTACATTATACCTTTGCTGCTCCCTTGCACTGCTTGGGGACAATCCTGCCTGTACCCTTCACTACAGATATAGTAAGCACCAACTCTGGAAACTGGTTTTTGCAGATTCTTATCAAAGCAGCACAAAAGAAAATACTGGGAGAGGCAGTAAACCCAGGTGCCCATGGGCATTGCCCTCTTCCTTCCCTCTTTTTACAGCCTAAAGAGACAAGCAGTGCTTTCAGACTAAGGAAAGAATAGCTTTGACCTTATAACCCCACAAAAAGCTCTCAGGGGCCACTCTATGGGGACTGGCCAGGATTTTGCTCATTTAAAATTATATAGTGTAGTTGAAAAACTCAGTTTTCACTTTGATTTTTTCAATAGGTTTATTGATATAAAATACATAAATTCAGTTTTAAAAACTAACATCTTTAATATAATTTTTTTCTAGTAATCTGTCTCATACAACTTGTTTATTAACACGTATTTTTTAATGTAGGTTTTCTCAGGAACTACAATTAAAAGTACAGAAAGATGGGAGAAATATTTCTTTATCTAAAAGATCCCAACATAGGAAGAAGGACAAGGAAAAAGATGATTCCCTAGGGGAAGAAAGAAGAACACTTACGGTGCAGGTAAACATCTCTGCCTTAAACATTGTTTTAAGCTAACTTACCGAATTGTCCTTTTAGGAACCCTAGAGGCGAGATGGGTTACACGTTGGGATTACTAAAGATACGATCAGCTGTTCAATTTCACTCGCTGTTCCTCGGGTGAAAGTGAGACTTTCTATTCCCATAAAAAATTACAGGCTTGGAAACCCACAGGGGTAGTTCTAGTCTGTCCGATAGGCTCACAATGAGTAGGAATAGACTAAATGGGCTTCAATTTGGGAATTATCCTTTAAGGAGCCTTGGTGACGCAGTTTGTTAAGCATGGGCTACTAACCATAAGGTTGACAATTCAAACCCACCAGGCACAACTTGGGAGAAAAATGAGACTGTCTGCCCCCATAATGATGTGTAGTCTCAGAAGCCCTAAGGAGAAGTCCTACGCTGTCTCACAGGTGGTTCTCAGTCAAGATTGATTTGATGGGTTTGAATTACCCCCTTTTTTTTTTTTTTTAGTTACCCTTTTTGGGTAAGTTTTTTGAGTGGTGAGCAAGTTGTTAACCTTTAACTTTGTTATGAAAAAGTATCTTTACTAGAAATTTCATATTTTAAATCCTAACTTGAAATGCATTCAGTGCTTACTGTACAATAAGATTTTTCAGGAAATCACATTCATCTAGGGATAACTACATATATGGTCATATTTGCACACATATATATGGACACAAAAATATACACATGCTTTCTTCCTTGAAACCATGAGAGAAAAATATTATTTCATGATTTTAAATAAAATATTTTAAAATTAAGAATTAGATAAAATTAGAATTAGAAACAAATTTAATTTATTTTAAATTTACTTTTCCTGCTAAGTTATCTAAGATCTGTTCTTGATAAGGCCTATCAAATCTACTACACACATATGCCCATTTTCTTTATTCCCTGGCTGAATATGTAAGAAGAAAAGTATGCATCTTTTTTTCCCCTCAAGTAGTCATTCTTGGTTACTCTGTTTCCCTGCCCCCTCAGGTGGGAATGTATACAAGTATAAAACATAAGTATGCTACTAGGTTTCTAGTCATACATGTATGAGTGTATTCCAAACACAATGTGTTTCAGCCTGTCTCTGTGATTAGTAGATGGGTGCAGATTAAGTTCCTCCGTAATATACTTCTCAGAGTCTCATTAGGATGCCTTCAACAAAAGGTCCAATTCAAACAGTAGCTTCTGAGATCTGCTGGCCTACTTACATTCAAGGTTATGACAGCTGTTTTGGAGATTCCCTCGGAGTAATTGTGACAGGCCATTCTGAAGAATACAAGGCAAACATGAAGGCATATTCCATTTAAATGGAATACTGCATTGGTAAGAAAAGTGCCAGGAAATTGCACTGAGGAACTTTTCCCATGATGCATGATGGGAAGTGAGCTGGCACTCATTCTTCAAGGGTAGCAAGGGTGTCCAAGGAGAACCTCATCGGGAAACCTTACTGCATTAACCCTACAGCCCTGATCTTGCCCCTTCAGACTTTGTTTTGTTCCTAGAACTCAAACGACATTGAAAAGGAATGTGATTTGAGCTCCCTGAGGATGCCACAGCCACTCCTAGAAAGACGGTGTAAATGAAAGACCACAGAATTTGGTGGGAAAGGGTTAGAGACATGGAAACACTTGTCAGAAGTGTATAGACCAGAGATTCTCCACCTTCCTAATCTCACGGCCCTTTCTTACAGTCCCACATGTTGTGGTGACTCCCCCCAACCATACAATTATTTTTGTTGCTACTTCATAACAGTAATTTTGCTACTGTTATAAATCAGGCAACCGCTGTGAAAGGGTCCTTCGACCCCCCCCCCCCAAGTGGTCACGACCCACAGGTTGAGAACTGCTGGTATAGACCTAGGTGGTGGATATATTGGAAAACAATAGCTTTATATTAATTATTTTTGTTCCTTTGACTTGTAGCAATGCTTTTTGACATGTATATGTGTGTATAGTGCTAGAGTAGATATGACTTATATCGCCATTCTTTTTGCATTTTCATAGTAAATGTCTGCCCAAGAATTGCAGGATTAATTTTAGTTCCTTAGAGAGACTCATGAAAACAGGGCACAACAGGTGTTACCTATGGAACTCTGATCTAGTTGACCAGGACTTTGTAAGAAGAGGTGATTTTTTTCATTCTTACACACTTAACCTTATTAATATTTTTGTTAATCATTAGGATACCAATACTGATCCCAAAATTAAGGATTCTAAAGTATTTAAAATAAAAGGGTCCAAAACGGATGGAGACAAAGTTGAAAAAGGCACTCGAGGGTCAAATGTCAGCTGTCTCCATGAGAGTGGGACAAGCCACATCAAAGCAGTGCCTTCGACAAGCCTCAGAGACTGCAGCAATGGCAGTGTGGATCACCCAAGGAACCCAGGCATGGCCATCCCTCCACTTACGCACAATCTTTCTACCATGGCTTCTGATGTTAACTCTGGAATGGGAACTATCCCAGGAGTACAGAATTACAGGTATGAATTAGCAAAGTAAGAGAAAACTAAACAAAAAACACATCTGCTTAAAATGTATCTGCAGCTTGCTAGTGTTTGTCAGTTCAGCCACTTAAACTCAGGTTTCATTCAGGTCAGATTGCTCTTTGAAGAGATTTTTTTGGCCTACATGATGATAATTATTAGCATTAAAGTGAAAAAAAGAAAGATGCACTTGAACCTGCCACGAATTTAGGGCTATCTTGTTTAAAGTAATCTATAGCGATTTTGTTTAATGGGCTATCATAATAAAGACATCATTGAGTTTTGTGGCTCTGCTGCTGCATAGTGAGGCTGTGAGCTTTTAGTGGGACAAAGAAGTACATGGGAAGCTGGTTTGCTGAACTAGAGAATGTATTTAGTAAGAGGAGTCCATGTTGTAGGTGCCGTCCAGTCCGTTTCGACTCAGAAGGACCCTATGTGCAGCAGAGTGAAGCATTTCCAAGCCGGTGCCGTGTGCACAGATGTGATGTTGGAACCCGTCGGTGTGGTCACTGTCTCAGTCCTTCTTGTTACGGCCTTCCGCCTTTCCGGCTGGCCCTCACTGTACAAAGTATGATATTTCTAGGTAGTGCAAATAGTTAATGCACTTGACTGCTAGCCAAAAGGTTTGAATCCACCAAGAGGTACTTATAAAGAAAAACCCAAAAATATTTTGGAAAAAAAATCAGCCTTTGGAAGCCCTGTGGAGTGCTGTTCTACTCTGATGTACATGGGTCACCATGAGCGGGGATTGACTCATAGTAAGTGAGTAACAGTTGAGGGCAGAAGGGCAGGCATGAAGGCAATGGTACAGGGCAGAATGTGTCACCAGATCCCCGTGCATTATATGTTGGAGAATAGGTAGTGTGTTCTCATCATATTTTAAGGCACTTGATAATGTGTCTTTTGATTTTGTGCTTGAAAAAATAATCATTGTTGACTTTAACATAATTTTTTAACAGAGTGGATGAGAAAACCAAGAAATATTACATTCCATTTGTTAAACCAAGTAAACATTCTCCATCAGGCGTTTTTAACATTAACGTGGCCACATCAGTAAGTGATTTTTGTGTGGGGTGGGGTGGGGTGGGGAGTGCATGTTTGTATTTTATAATCCTGGTTTGTTTTGGAAGATGAGTTGATCAGCAGGTTTTCCCAAGTAGCTGGCTCAGTGCCGTTTTGCTGGAATTCATGTCAGCTGCTTTAGGTATTGCATAATCAAGGCTGGGTGGTAATTCTAGATCCTGCTTCTGTTGCTCCTGCCTTAGAAGAGACAAGCCAGAAAGAGGGAACGAGTCAGTGAGGAAACGACCCACTGGAGTCTTTGAGAGATGAATAAATACATTGTCAAAAACATCTATGAATTTTACTATTCAATTTTTGGGTGACAAATATACAAATCTGATAGTTTGAATGAGCTATTTTATTTTGAAAAATATTTTTCAACTAATTATTTTGTAGCTGATTTTGAGCCCCAAGCCCAAGCATTTGTTCTGTTAAAAGAGCAAACAGAAACATGCTGTAAGACTCTTTAGGAGTCTCTCTGGGAGGTAGAAAGACACAATGCAAGGCCTTTTCAATGGCTCGGTGTCCTTTGTTAGGTCACTCCCATATTCTGAGAGAGAACCGAAAATAAGCTGGATTGGCAGAGAGAGAGCGAAATCTCTCCTGAGAGATTTATTTGCCTGTCATTTGGGCATTGTGTACTTGGAGGACAATTTGTAAAGTTTTCAAGTTTTAGTTAAATAAATGGAGTTCAATATAAAATTATTACTTTGAGGGATTTTGCTTCATCATATAATTGCAGATTGTCAAACACCAGACAGCAGTACCTGCTGGTGGTACTTTCTTACCACTCACTGTCTAGGGATATGCACGTTTAAGCAGAACAGGAGAGCTTGGGCAGGAAGTACTGTGTCAGAACTTGAAAGACAATGTCAAATCTTAGTACTTCCACCAATCACACATTTATTATTGAGGGTAACAGGCGCTAGGTAAATTGTAAGTGGTTCCCAGTTCTGGAGTCATAAATATCTGCCATTGATGGAATGGGACAAACCTGATTTCTACCTATCCTGTGCCCTCGATTTCTTGGTCTCATTCTATGTCTTAGTCTCCTTTACTATATATGCAGACTGAGTTTGGTGGGAATAATTCCGGCAAGGCTAGGTTGACCTTAAACTGCCTCAAAGGGCACAGAAAGGAAAATGTAGAGGGAAAAGATGCTGAAGATCAGCAGAATATGTTACAAAGACTTCTTTCATGTGCTACAAATGCATTTATCAGGTATTTATATGGGAACATGTTTTTTTTTAATTCAGGTAGGATAGACCTAAAGTCGTATTTTGGCTCTCGTGGACTTGTTTTAATTTTTTTCAGCTTTATTCTGAACTTACCATATAAACAATTGATGATCTGTCCCACAGTCAGCCCTGGTCTGATTTTAGCTGCTGATATTGAGCTTCTCAGTTGTGTCTTCCCATATATATAGTCAGTTTGATTTCTGTGTATTTCATTTTGGGAAGGCCATGTGTATTGCTGAAAAAACTATTTGCTATGAACAAGTCATTGATTTGGCAAAATTCATGTGCTCTCCAGCTTCATTTCTATCAACAAGACCTTATTTCCCAACTACTATTTCTCCCTCTTTGTTTACAACTTTTGCATTCCAATCTCCAGTAATTATAATGCACCTTGATTGCATGTTTAATAAATTTCAGACTGAAGACATTGAAGACAAGGTGACCCTAATTGTATATGTTAAAATAGTAATTACTGATGATTTTTTCTCTCGATGGTTGTAGGAGTAAAACAAGTTCTTGGCTGAAATATGACCCCAAAAAAACTTGTTTGAAAAGTCTCCATAATGCTTCAGTAACAACCAAAAAAAGTCCATGAGTTAGGTGGGTCTTGGGCAGCTCCCCAACAAGTGCCTTCTTATCTTTTAGCCAGCACAACTCTAATGAATATGTGTCTGCCTCCCAGAAGAGAGCAGACTCTGTCTGCATTTACAGAGTTTACTCCTGTCATTCTGTTAGAGGAGCTAGTGTAATTAAAGTAGACTGTCAGTATTTTAAATTTATTTAATTAATTAAAATATTATAGAAAAATAATTGTCTCCCTTTAAACTATTCTTATTAGAGGGGGAAATAAAATAAAATACATGTAAAGGATATGTGAAAGTAGAAATAAGAGTATAATGAACCTGCCTTACTCTACCATCCAGGTTTAACAATGATCAACTTATGATCAGTTAGTTAATCTATACTCACATTTGCTAAGGCATCTACTCCACCCAGATATTTTAAACCAAAACATGGACATCATTTCAGATATAAAGAAAAGACTTTCTATTCACTATTCTATTATTACCAACTTTTAAACAGATTTATTGGTATATATTATTACCAAGTCTCAATTATTGAGGGCTTGAAGAGATTTAGAAGACTTTTTGCTCCCCCTTGTAGATTTTTTGTTTTGTTTTGCTTGGTTGTACATAGAGGGCAATTAGGTTGGAGACTCATTAACTTAGAAGGGTTTGGGGAGGTAAAGAATTGTGGGAGGCAGTCAGAGACAGGAGTAAAATAAAGCAGTGAACTAGAATGGTTTTTGAGAAGGAGCTAAGTTTGATGTCCAGGAAGACAGTATCATATGGCTCAGAGGGACCTAACAACACACACATAAGAAAAGGAGTAATGAAGTTACAATGTAAATGTCAGAAACAAATAGGAGGAGAGGTTCTATATAAGTCAAGATGAGCTGTTCAAAATTAAGGTTGATAACAGCAACTTTATGCGAAAGCTGGTTAAGTGTTGTAAGGCCTGATCTTGCTGATACTTATCTTTCACCTTTTGCTGCTTGCTAAGAATGAAGGTTGGCAGAGGGAACTGGGGAAATGCATAGTAACCAAGTTATCTACTTGTTAGGAATTCTCATCAATTTAATGTGGATGAGGTTTTAAACAAGTGGATGAAATAGTTTTGTGTTCTCTTCAACAAGTGGTGCTGGAAAAAATGGATATCTACCTGCAGAAAAAAGAAGCAAGACCCTTACCTCACTCCATGCACAAGAATAAACTCAAGGTGGATCACAGACCTTGAGGTAAAACCCCGAACTATTAGGGCCATCAATGAGGGAATTGGGACAAACCTGAGAACTTTAGTGCAGGGAAAACATAGACTATCAGAAATAGGGAAGGACACAAATACAGATGAGGCACAAATTGACAAGTGGGATATACTGAAGATAAAACACCTGTGCACATCGAAATAATTCACCAAGAGAGTAACAAGAGCCCACAGACTGGAAAAACATCTTTAGTAATCACACATCAGACAAAGGTCTTTTTAAATTCTATAGTGCTCTGCTACCTTACAAAACGAGAAAAACGGATTGTCCACTGAGGAGGTGGGCAAAGGACCTGAACAGAAGTTTCACAAGGGCAGAAATCTGAATGGCCAATAAACATATGAGAAAATATTCCTGATCATTAGCCATAAGAGAAATGCTAATTAAAACAATATGAGATACCATCTAACACCCTCAAAGTTAGCCCAATTCAAACAATCAGAAATTAACAAGTGTTGGAGGGGCTGTGGTGAGATAAGAATTCTCATCCACTGCTGGTGGACCTATAGGTATATACAGCTGTGATGGAAATTGACTTGGTGATATCTAAAACAGATAGAAATTGAGCTACCATACAACCCAGCAATCCCCCTACTGGGCATACACCCATAAGAGGCAAGAAACAAACAACAGCCAGACATCTGTGCTCCCATGTTCATCGCAGCACAGTTCACAATTGCAAGGAGTTGGAAACAACCCAAATTTCCACCAACAGACGAATGGATCAAAAAACGGTGGTACAGTGGAGTACTATGCATCCTTAAAAAGCAGTGATGAACGCATGAAGCACATCGCCGCATGGGAAGAACTGGAGGAAATTATGCTAAGCAAAGTAAGCCAAGAACGAAAGGATAAGTACATGAGTCCACTGAGGTAAGCTTAAAAATGTAAAAGGGGCCTAGGGAAAGCTACTGTATACATATATTCCTGGGGTGGTCCAGGTAATATGGCAGGGCCAGGCCCAATCCAGGGACACATATGGCAGCCAACTAAAAATGAGAGGAAAATGAAAAAAAAAGACATGGGTAGTGGGGGAACAGAGCACTAACCCACCCAATGGGAAGGTGTTGTTTATATCTCCATAGGAGAGGGTCAGAGGAACCAGACTTCAACCTGGTCCACCAAGATATGAATGCAACATACTGGCATGAAGCAGGGAATCAATAGAGAGGTCGGCGGGGCCGGTGCCAATCCCAACTACATGGACACCCCCCCCTCCCAGAAGAATGCACTACAGAGGACAGCACTGAACTACAGCTCAGGGAGAGGGGTGCACACAGGAGCAAATGAAGAGGGAAGGAAAGAGAGTGCAACACATGCTGACCCACCAAGCCCCAAGGACGGTATTCCTGCTCAGAGCACCCAATGCACAGAGAAGATTATAGGGCCAGCCCCATGACAAGATAAGAAGTTCCTCATTGAACCAGATAACTGCAAGGGACACACTGGACACACAGTGCAGGAAATGTGCCCCATCTGACCCCACCACACTGGAGTAAAACACTAAGGACGTGCAACAGAACAGCAGGGGAGCAAAGCAATGAAGTCCCCAGGGAATACCAAAAATAGACTTTGGGGTCAGGGCATGGCACCACATCAGACTCTGCCAGAAAACATGCCTAAATGTCAACAAACAGACCTGGGACTATTTTTAGACGTTTCTTATTTTGTCATTGGTTTCTTTTGTTGTTGTTTGGTTCTTTGGTTTTCTTTTGTTTTGTTTTGCTCTGCCTTGTTTTGTGCTTATTAATGTCTATCTAGATAAGATAGCAGGATAAACAATTTGGAGCAGAAAAAACTGGATATTTAGTTCAACGGTGTGGGGGAATGGGAGAGGGGAGGCGGGGAAAGGAAGTGGGTGTTAACAAACCCAGGGACAAAGGAACAACAAGAGATATAAAATCAATGGTGAGGAGGGCATAGGATGCCTGGTAGGGCTTAATCAAGGGTAATGTAACCAAGAGGAATTACTGAAACCTGAATGGAGGCTGAACATGATAGTGGGACAAGAGAAAAATAAAAGGAAATAGAGGAAAGAACTAGGAGGCAAAGGGCATTTATACAGGTCTAAATATAGGCATGTATATATGTAAATATATTTACACATATGATAGGGTAATAGATCTATTTAAATATATTTACATGTTAAGTATCAAGATAGCAGATGGACACTGGGCCTCTACTCAAGTACTCCCTCAACGCAAGAACATTTTGTTCTAATAACCCATGATGCTCACCTTCCCGACATGATCACTGCAGACAAAGTGGGTGCATAGCAAATGTGGTAAAGAAGGCTGATGGTGCCCGGCTACCAAAAGATACAGTGTCTGGGGTCTTAATGGCTTGAAGACAAACAAGCGGCTATCTAGCTGAAAAGCAACAAAGCCCACATGGACGAAGCACACCAGCTTGTGTGACCATGAGGTGTCAATGGGATCAGGTATCTGGCATCAAAGACCTAGAACAAAATATCATATCAATGTGAATGAGGGGGAGTTCAGAGTGGAGACCCAAAGCCCATCTCTAGACAATTGGACATCCCCTTACAGAAGGGTCACAAGGAAATGACAAGCCAGTTAGGGTGCAGTACAGTACTAATGAAACATACAACTTTCCTCTAGTTCTTTAATGCTTCCTTCCCCACACTATCATGACCCCAATTCTACCTTACAAATTGGGCTAGACTAGAACATGTACATGGGTACAGATATGAGCTGGAAACAGGGAATTCAGGACAGATAAACCCTTCAGGACCAATAATGAGAGTAGCGGTACCAGGAGGGTAAGGGTAAGGTTGGAGAAGAAAGGGGGAACCAATCACAATGATTTACATATAACCTTTTCCCTGGGGGGGGATGGACAACAGAAAAGTGGGTGAAGGTAGACATCAGTCATTGTAAGACATGGGAAAAAATTATCAAGGGTTTGGGACGGAGGGAGGGTGTGTGTGGGGTTGTGAAAAATAAAGAGTTGATACCAAGGGCTCAAATAGAAAGAAAATGTTTTGAAAATGATGATGGCAACAAATATACAAATGTGCTTGATAGATAGATGGATGGATGTACATACTATGATAAGAGATATATGAGCCTCTAATTAAATGACTTAAAAGTACTTTTATGTTTACAATGTTCTCCACGTTTTACATTATTCTAGGCCTTCAGTCTGACAAATTACAAGATTTGAGCATAGTAGTTACAAACAGGAAAGCCTAGCTTACCTTGAGGCTAATTAATTTGTGTTAACCATTCTGACATTCTTAGGTGACTAGTGAAAAGAGCCTCCTTCAGGCAAATAAGAAACGAAAAGAAAAAGAAGGGACCAAGACAGACGTCCGTTTGCCTGAGCTAAATTATAATCATCTTCCTGAACTAAGAGCCTTGGAAGGCATAGGTAACTTTATGATACTTTCACTTTTTTCAGCACTTTTGGTTTATATTACTTAAAATGTATACCAAATAAGCTAACAGAACATTAAAAATTAATAGGTAGTTTACATATTTAAGTGTGCAAACATGTACATGCATGTATAAGTGCATATTGAGAAATGAGGATTTAGAATATGAGTAACTAACAAAAATGTCTAATTTTTTCTCTGTGATTATGGTTATTTTTATCTAGCTCGAAATTCCAGGCTAATAAGGAAAGAGAACAAAATTCTTTCAGAATCACGAATTCCATCTCTGGCTGCTATTGACCTCTACACCCCCAGTGCTGCATTGCATCAGGTACAGACATACTCTTTGAAGGCTGAATAGAACTTAGGTCTCTCACATAAGTCCAAATTAAACCCTGTCATTGAGTTAATTCCAACATATAGTGACCCTACAGGACAGAGTAGAACTATTCCCCCCCCCCCTGTTTATTTACTTTTAAATCATTTTATTGGGGGCTCATACAACTCTTATCACAATCCATATATATATCAGTTGTGTAAAGCACATTTGTACATTCGTTGCTCTCATCATTCTCAAAACATTTGCTCTCCACTCCTCATTTTTGCCCCATCTCTCCCTGCTCCCTTCTCCCTCATGAACCCTTGATAATTTATAAATTATGACTGTCCGACATCTCCTTTCACCCACTTTTCTGTTGTCTGTCCCCAGGGAGGAGGTTAGATGTAGATACCTGTAATCGGTTCCCCCTTTCCACCCCACTCTCTTTCTACCCTCCCGGTATTGCCACTCTCAACACTGCTCCCGAAGGGGTGATCCATCCTGGATTCCCTGTGTTTCCAGTTCCTATCTGTAGCAGTGTACATCCTCTGGTCTAGCCAGATTTGTAAGGTAGAGTTGGGATCATGATAGTGGGGTGGTGGGGTAGGAAGCATTTAGGAACTAGAGGAAAGTTATATGTTTCATCGTTGCTACATCGCACCCTGACAGGCTTGTCTCCTCCCAGAGACCCTTCTGTAAGGGATGTCCAGTTGCCTACAGATGGGCTTCGGGTGCCCACTCCACCCTCCCCCTCATTCACAATGATATGATTTTTTTGTTTTGATGATGCCTGATACCTGATCCCTTTGACACCTCGTGATCACACAGGTTGGTGTGCTTCTTCCATGTGGGCTTTGTTGCTTCTGGAGCTAGATGACCGCTTGTTTACCTTCAATCTTTTAAGTCCCCAGACACTATATTTTTTGATAGCCGGGCACCATCAGCTTTCTTCACCACATTTGCTTATGTACCCATTTGTCTTCAGCGATTGTGTCGGGAAAGTGAGCATCATGCATTGCCAGTTTAATCGAACAAAGTGTTCTTGCATTGAGGGAGTACTTGAGTGGAGGCCCAATGTCCATCTGCTACCTTAATACTAGACCTATAGATATATGCACAAGATCTATTTCCCCATCCTCATATATAAATATATTTACATATGTACATGCCTCTTTTTAGACCTCTGTAAATGTCCTTTGCTTCCTAGCTTTTTCCTCTATTTCCTTTTACTTTCCTCTTGTCCCACTATCATCTCAGCCTTCATTCAGGTTTCAATAATTCCTCTCGGCTACATTACCCTTTTTCATGCCCTACCAGGCCTCCTACACCCTCCCCACCACCGATTTGGATCCCTTGTCCCTGGGTTTGTTAACACCACTTCCTTTCCCCCACTTCCCCATCTCCCATGTCCCTCCGGGAACTGTCGGTCCCGTTGTTTTCTCCTCCAGATTGTTCATCAAGTCTATCTTATTTAGACACACCTGTGGAAATAATAACATGCAAAAAACAAGACAGAGCAAAACCAAACAACAAAAGAAAACAAAAAACAATGACAAAAACAAAACATAATAAAGAACAACAACAACAAAAAAGAAAAGCTTGTAGTTAGTTCAAGGACTATTTTATGTTGGCCTTTAGGAGTGTTTTCCAGTCGAGTCTGATGGGGTGCCAAACCCTGGCCCCCCAAGTCTATTTTTGGCATGCCCTTGGGACTTCATTGCTCTGTTCCCCTTGCTGTTCTGTTGCACACCCTTAATGTTTTTCCTCGGTGTGGTGGGATCAGATCAGGCAGAATTTCCGCACTGTGTCTCCAGTGTTGTCCCCTGTAGGCCTATGGGTCAGTGAGGGATGTCTTGTCTCATAGTGGGGCTGGCCATATGGTCTCTGAGAACTGTCCTTTTGAATTTCTGAGCTATAAATCTGTACAGGAGCAGAGAGCCTTATCTTTCTCCCACTGAGTGCCCGATGGTTTCAAATTGCCGACTTTGCAGTTAGCAGCAGCCCAATGTGAAATTCACTGTGCCATCAGGGGCCCTTGGGCATCTCTCTAATGCTTTGTATTAAATTATTCTAGGGAGAGCTTGCTTTTAAGGGCTTGGTGGGTTTATTGGTGGGACCCATAAAATTTCACTTTATTCACTGCGTTCAGAATCTTTATTACATATATATTCATTTATATAAATATTTCCCAACTTGCAGAAGTCATTTTGAAGGTTTAAAAGTGTGTGTGTACATGCATATATACGTGAATGTAATTCTGTTAAGACCTGAATATTACTATATGTTTTGTGGTAGCTCGTTCACTACATTAACCCTAAAGCTCTACCCATCTTCAATTTATTTTTTTACATGCCTGTAGTTAGATAGTTTTCTGAAACTATCCATTTTTCCATGTTAAGCAAGATATTTTTTCTATATTTTCTCTTAACTCTTCGGAATATATATTTCTGCCACTTTTATATGTACAGCCATATCACTCTTTCACATTAAGAAAATTAGCAGATTTAAAAAATCTTCTTGAGCCTTTCACTACTAAGTACAAGCATTGAATATGGAGCACTAAACTTTTCCTTTATTTTTCCAAACAGATTACTCACCTTTTCTTGAGGCTCAGCAATTTTGTTTTGTAATTTAATTTTCCATCGTTGTTATTATAACATCTCCTTTTGTATAGCATCGTTCCTTCCTTATCCATGTGGATGCTTTTCTATTGTTATTTTCTCATCATTCTATAGTTCTGCAAACAAACTCTGCCACTGAGTCAGTTCCATCTCATAGTGACGCTACAGGACAGCATAGAACTGCTCCACAGCGTTTCCAAGCTGTAATCTTATGGACCCCACCCGCCTCATCTCTCCTGCAGAATAGCTGGTGGTACAGTTAGCTTAGTGGGTGCTTAATTCACCACACTACCAGGGCAGGACTACAAACAAGGAGATTCGTATTGTTGAAAATAGCAAAATCACAGTTGCCCAGAGGAAAGGGCTTATTAACTGTTACTATTTTATTTCATAGTGACCTTGAAGTACAGATTAGAACTGCCACTGTCAGTTTCTAAGACTAACTCTTTATGGGAGTAGAAAACCTGTTCTTTTTCCTACAAAGTGGCTGATAGTTTTGAACTGCTGATTTCGAAGTTAGGAGTCCAGCACGAAACCACCACATTACCAGGATTCCTATGAGTCAGAATCGACTCAGTGGCAGTGAGACATGATTGCTTTACTTATCCCTTTGCCAACAATTTCTGTAGCCATATTTCATCAAAACTGGACAAACTCTTGCATGATGATTAATCCACACATTCTACATTTAGGAGCTACTATTACTCACTACTATCGAGTAGATACCTACTCATGGTGATAGTATAGGACGGGGTAGACCTGCCCCCTGTGGGTTTCTGAGACTGGCGGCTCGTTACAGGAGCAGAAAGTCTCATTTTTCTCCTTCAGAGTGGCTGGAGTTTTCAAATGGCTTACCGTGTGGTTAGCAGCCCAGTGCATAACCATTGCACCACCAAGGCTCTGGTCTTTTAGGAACTGGAGGCTTAATAAACTGCTTGTATACTCCAGACTTTTAATTGGGACTTTACAGCTGTGCTATGATTCGCCTCCTTTGTATTTTATTATTTATTATCCTTGGATCACATAGGCTAGTGCTTCTTCCAGGTGGGCGTAGTTGACGCTTCTCTTAGATTGCTGCTTGTTTGAAGACAAGTCTTTAAGACCCCAGTCCCTTTTTGATAGCTGGGCACCATCTGATTTCTCCACCATGGTTTGCTGTAGCACCATATCTCCGCATATCTTAAACCGAAAGAACTCAAGAAAAAATTCAAGCCTTGGATTGCAATAATGAAAGAACTCAGGGGAAAAATACTGAATGATGCAGGAAGCATCCAAAGAAGATGGAAAGAATATAGAGTCACTGCACCAAAAGGAACTGATTGGCATTCAGTTATTTCAGGAAGAAACATGTGCAAGAATCAATGACACTGGAAGCATTAGCCAAAAACAAGGCTTCAGGAATTAATGAATGACAATTGAAATGTTTCAACCAGCTGGTGAAGCACTGGAAGCACTCACTTGTCTATGCCAAGCCATTTGGAAAACAGCTGAGAGGGATCCTTATTTTTTTCCATTTCAAAGAAAGGTGACCAAACAGAATGCTCGAATTACAGAATAATAACATTGATATCACAAGCAAGTAAATTTTTGCCGAAGATCAACAATGGTTGCAGAGTACATTGAAAGGTTGCTGTCAGGTTGAGGGAGGATTCAGAAGAGATATGGAACAGTGGGCATCCATAGCGTCTGGAAACTGGTTGTTCACATTTTAAGCTCTAATACCATTCCTCCTTCAGATTTGGATTTTATTACTGTATATATTTGTATATAAGCCAAATTGTTTTTTAAAAATACTTTTATTGGGGACTCTTACACCTCTTATCAAAATCCATATATTCCTCCAGTGTGTCAATCATATTTGCATATATGCCACCATCATCATTTTCAAAGCATTCTCTTCCCACTTGAGCCCCTGATGTCGGCTCCCCATTTCCTCCCCCTCCCTCCCTTCTCGCCCTCCCTCCCTCACAAACCCTTGATAAGTTATAGATTATTTTTTCCATATCTTCTATCATCCTCCGTTGTCTCTCACCTACTTTTCCATTATTCATCCCCCTGGGAGGGGGTTCTGGTTGATTTGGATTCCCCCTATCTCCCCCCACCCTCCCCTAATCCTCCTGGTATCTCTACTCTCATTGTTGTCCCTGGGGGTTCATCTATTCTGGATTCCGGCGTTGCGGGACTCTTATCTGTAGCAGTGTGCATGTTCTGGTCTAATCTGATTCGTAAAGTAGGATTGAGGTCATGAGAGTTGGGTGAAGGAAGCAATCAAAGAGCTAGAAGAAAGTTGTGTGCTTCAATAAGCCCACATGGAAGAAGCACACCGGCCAGTGCGATCACGAGGTGCCCAAGGGACCAGGTATAAGGCACCATGCCAAAAAAAAAAAAAAGATATAAGTGTGTGTATGCATGTGTATATATGTGTATATGTATATATGTATGTATATATATGTATATATAGATATATTAAATGAAGGGGGAAGTGCAGAGTGGAGACCCAAGGCCCAAGTGTCGACCAATGGAGATCCCCTCATAGAGGGGTTTAGGAGAGGAGATGGGTTAATTAGGGTGTGAGGTAGTATCGATGAAGAACACAGCTTTCCCCCGGATCCTGGATGCTTCCTCCCCCCAACTACCATGATCCGAATTCTACCTTGCAGGGCTGGATAGGACGGAGGCTGTACACTGGTGCATATGAGGGTTGGAGGTACAGGGAATCCAGAGTGGATGATGCCTTCGGGACCAGGGGTGTGGGGGACGATGCTGGGAGAGTGGAGGGTGAGTGGGTTGGAAAGGGGGAACTGATTACAAGGATCCACATGTGACCTCTTCCCTGGGAGAGGGACAGCAGAGAAGGGGGGAAGGGAGACTCCGGATAGGACAAGATATGACAAAACAATGATGTATAAATTACCAAGGGCATATGAGGGAGGGGGGAATGGGGAGGGAGGGGGGGAAAAAAAGAGGACCTGATGCAAGGGGCTTAAGTGGAGAGCAAATGCCTTGAGAATGATTGGGGCAGGGAATGTATGGATGTGCTTTATACAATTGATGTATGTATATGTATGGATTGTGGTAAGAGTTGTATGAGTCCCTAATAAAATGTAAAAGAAGAAAAGAGAAAAAAAAAAAAGTTGTGTGCTTCATCGGTGCTATACTGTACCCTAAGCTGAGATTTTCAGCACATTTTTAATGCAGTTTTTGTGGTAAAATTTGGTGCCTTGGTTGATATTTGGGTCAGCTTATATTCGAGTATATAGGGTATTTACGATCTTTGGATCATACAGACTGATGAGCTTCTTCCATGTGGAGTTACTTGACACTTTTTACCTTCTTTTGAATGGAATATTTTTAGTATTGGCTTTTTAGAAATCTCTCTTTTTAATGATTGCTCTAGGAATTATAGTATGTATACTTAATCTTTTGTAGTCTAATTATAATTAGTATCATCCCATTTAATATTAAATATAGAGACTTTGTGAGCCTATTTCCCTTTCCCCCAATCTTATTTTTTGTTAAAGTGATCATGTACACTACATCTCCACACACTGGATATCCTACCACAGTACATCATGTTTTTACTTTAAATGATCTTAAATATTTTAAATCATTTATGAAAACCTAGGTCTTTATATTTACCTAGCTACTTACCATTTGTGTTATTATTTCTTTTCTAAAGATTTGAATGTTTCACTGGTTACATTTTTCTTCCATCTGGGAAACTTTCGTTAGACCTTCTTCCATAGTAGGCTTAATAGTAATAACTTCTCTTTGTTATTTTTATTTTGAGAATGATTTTATTTTGCCACACTTTGAGTTAGTTGTTTGTTTCCAGCACTGTAATCTCTGATTTCTGTGGGAAAATTATTAGGCATTTGAATAGTTAATCCCTGTTTCATTTTTGTCTAGCTACATTCAAAATTTAACCTTTTAGTGTTTTTATTAGTTTGAGTATGATGTGGCTAGCCAAAATTTTCTTTGAACTTGTGTTGGGTTTGTTGAGATTCTTGAATCTGTAATTTAAATCTTCTGTCAAACTTGGGAACTTTGGTCATTGTTTCTTCAAATACTTGTTTACTGCAGTACCTTTGTGATCTTCTGAAAATTCAATGATAGACATTTGAGCACTTGAAGCACTTTCCTAAAGGCTTCTCAGGTTCTGTTAACTTTTTGTTAAATTTTTTCCTCTATTCTTCAGATTAGGCAATTTATATTGATGTATTATTTTCAAGTTTTCTGTACTATGTCTATTCTGCCATTAAGCCCATCTAGTTTTCTGGATTTCAGATACTATATATTTTTAGTTCTTAATTTATTATTTTTTTAAGTTTCTGTTTTCTTTATTTTATGTAACATAATATGACTGCTTTAAAAATCTTCGTACGATGGTTGTAATGTCTGGGCCGTAGTAGGATTGATATTTGTGATTATCTTTTCCTGTTGGAATTGGTCACACTTTCCCAGATTTTTTTTAATCTAGTAATTTTGGATGCTATTGTGAACATTTCGTTGTATAGCCTCTGGGCTCCCAATCCTCTAAGGAATGTTTCAGAAGGCAGCCACCCAAGTTGTTGATACACTCTAAGTTCTGCCTTACTGTCTTTGAGAGGTGGTTTATTCATTTATTTTTATTTCAATAAATCATTTTATTGGGGACTCTTACAGCTCTTATAACAATCCATACATCCATTGTATCAAGCACATTTGTACATTTGCTGCCATCATCATTTCCAAAACATTTTCTTTCTACTTGAGTCCTTGGTATCAGCTCCTCTTTCCCCCCTCCCTCCCCTAGCCTCCCACCTTTGTTAACCCTTGATAACATAAATTCTTTTTTTTTTTTTGACAAACCCTTGTGTCGAGGCATAAATTCTTTTTATTTTCATATTTTACACCATCCATTGTCTCCCTGCACCCACGTTCCTGTTGTTCGTTCCCCGGGGCCGGGTGTTGGTATTGTACAGTGATCATTGAGATCAGATCTCCCTTTCTCCCCCTTTTCCCCCTACCTTCCCCCTCCCGTCATGGTATTGCTACTCCCATTATTGGTCCTGAGGGGCTTATCTGTCCTGGAATCCATGTGTCAAGAGCTCTTATCTCTACCAGTGTGCATGCTCCGGTCTAGCCAGATTGGTAAGGTAGAACTGAGGTCATGATAGTGGTGGGGAGGAAACATTAAAGAACTAGGGGAAAGTTATGTGTTTCATCGGTGCTACGCTGCACCCCGGCTGGCTTATCCCTTCTTTGTGACCCTTCTGTGAGGGGATGACCAATTGTCTACAGTTTGGCTTTTCGTCTCCACTCTGACCCCTCTCATTCGCATCAAAATGATTGTTTGCTCTGGGTCTTCTGATGCCTGATAACCTGATCCCCTTTGCACCTTGTGATCACATGGGTTAGTGTGCTTCTTCCATGTGGGCTTTGCTGCTTAACTTCAAGCTTGTAAGACCCAGTTGCTATATCTTGTCATAGACAGGAGCCATCAGGTTTCTTTACCACATTAGCTTACGCACCTATTCTGTCTTCAGTGCTCATGTCAGGAAGGTGAGCATCACAGAATGCTAGGTTATTAGAACAAAGTGTTCTTGCATTGGACTTGAGTCAAGACCCAGTGTTCGTCTGCTACCTTAATACTTAACCTAAACTATATGTACATAGACCTATATCCCTATCTTTATATGTTAATATATTTACATATGTACATGCTTATGTTTATGCCTCTATAAATGTCTTTTGCTTCCTAGTTCTTTCCTCTGTTTCCTTTTACTTTCCTCCTGTCCCACTATCATGTTTGACCTTTATTCGGCTCTCTCTACTTTCTGTTGGCTACATTGCACCAGATCGAACCCTATCATGCATTCTATACCCTCCTTGCCATTCATTTTAAATCTCTTATTATTTTCTTGTTCCTGGGTTTGTTGGCTCCTCCCTCTCCCCCCCTACTCCTCTCCCCTGTTCCCCGCCGAAACCGTTGGTCCCACTGTTTTCTCCTCAGAATTGTTTATCCTGCCTATCTTATATAGATCGACATGAGAAAAACAAAACAAAACAAAAACCGGCCTATGAATAGTTCCAGGTCTGTCTGCTAACCCTTATGAATGTCTTCCAATTGGGCTTGATGCAGTGCCAAGCCCTGCCCCTGGAGTCTGAAGTCTATTTTCTGAATTCCTGGGAGACTTTGTTGCTTTGCTCCCCTTGCTGCTCTGTTGTGCTCTCTTCATGTTATACCCTAGTGTGTGTGTGTGTGGGGGGGGGGGTGTCAGATTGGGCACAATTCCTGCACTGTGTCTCTGGTGCTTCCCACCTCCCACACTCTGCCCTCCCTCCCCCTCGCACAGTGCCGTGGGTCAGTAAGGGGAAGTTGTGTCTCTTGATGAGGCCAACCCTACGGTCCTCTCTGTGCATTAGCTGCTCTGAGCGGGAATGTTCTCCTTGAAGCTTGGTGGGCCAGGATGCTGTCTACTGTCTCTCTCTTTCCCTCTTAATTTGCTCCCTGTGTAGTCTGGATAGACCTGCCACTCTCCCCGGGCTGGAGCTTCCGTGTTGTCCAAAGAGATGGTTTAAATCTCAGTTCCCCAGTGTTTACCATGCTAGTTTTGATCTGTCTGAGGCATGCATAATTCAGGAATTAGACTAAGACTTCAGTGGATTCACAGATAGAATTAAAACATTCCCCTTTGCTGTTATCTCTTTCTGCCAGGATTTTCCCCATACTTTTTACCCTGTAACAGTGGTTTTCAACCTTCCTAATGCCGTGGCCCTTTCATCCAGTTCCTCATGTTGTGGTGGCCCTCCAACCATAAAATTATTTTCGTTGCTACTTAATAACTTTAATTTTGATGCTGTTATGAATTGGGTGACTCACAGGCTGAGAACCGCTGCTCTATAGGAACCCCCTGTTTTGGTTGCTATGGCTAGAAAAGTGGTGTTCCTCTCATAGTTTTAACCACTTAAACTTTCTGCCATTCTGTAACTAGAGTCTGTCCTTAAGGCAATGCCTTAGGAATAAAGAGCAAACAAAACCTTCCATTAGAAAGGGAGAAGGTTTCGGTTTTGTTTAGTTAAGTGGGAAAGATTATGACTTATAGTAGGCTTATACTGCTATTGCAGATCTGAAATACCATTTAATGTGTGTGTAAAATAATAAGTCACAGAATAGTGTCTCCTTATTTTATCCCCTTCTGTATAAGTAACTTGAACTATAAACAGTTCATTCTAACTATCTGATATTTGAGCCACTACAATTGAGCTCTTTAGGGAGTGTGAACTGACGATACTTGGTTTTAAATTCATAGGCAGCAGGGTCTCCCCCGTCAGACACTTCGGAGGCTGACTTCCCTCGAGTGGAACCCCAGCACTGAGGAGTATTGGATTCTGAATTGGGTAGGTCTGATTCTTCATTCTGAAAACCTGTGTAACCTTCATGGGAAATATTTTACAGCTTGCTGAAAACCACCTTCTTTAACTGAAGCCTTCTCTGGGGATTGATTCCATTAAAACCCCTGATAGAGTTATACCATTTAAAAAACAAAAGTAGCATTTTCCTCTGGATGAACTCCTTTTTCATAATGTTTATATCTTTTCCTCTTAAGCTATTCTGTACTTTATTGAATATAGTTGTGTTAGTCTGGGTAGACTGGAGAAACAAATCTGTAGTGACATATGTGGATGAGAGAGAGTTATATAAAGGGTAATTGTACATTAAGAAAGCATTCCAACCCAGTCCAGTCCAATCCCCCAAGTCCAATATTAGCCCATATGTCCGACACCAACCTATAAAGTCCTCTTCAGACTCAAGAACCACATGCAATGACGCCGAACGCAGGATGATCACAGGCCAGTGGGTAGAAAGTCTTTGGATCCAGTGGCGTTGTAAGCATCTCAGCCCTGGCAGGGGTCTCCTCGTGGCTTCTCCAGGTCCAGGGTTCTGGCTGCATCAGGGTTGGTCCACGTGGCTTCTCAGGGATGTCTCACAAGAAGTGAGTGAAGTGTCTCCCCCTCCAAGGAGGAAATACCAGAGTTTGTCCCAGAATCCTCAGGGAAGGCCATGCCCACGGAGGCCTCATTGGCTATGTTCTGATTGACAGGCTAGACTCCACCCCTTCACTCTTAATCCTCAAATTCAGTAATGTGAATTTAGATTAGCAAGGTGTTCCAGAAGAGTATGTATTTATTTCCCTCATCAGTCATTTACCCCATGGTCTTACAAACCGAGACAGAGTAAATGATTGCTTGGCAGGCTTTTTCCCAGTAAAAGAGTGATAGCACTGTCTCCAGGGATTGCCTTCCTTTCCACTGTAGCTTTTTAACACTCAAAGAGAGGAACGCCTTTTGAGTGATGATTTGCCATTCAACATCGGGTAAGTCACTCATAGTTTAATTTTGCAATAATTCTAGGTGAAACATGATGTTAATAAAGTCCCACATTCTCATAACTATATTATTGGAAGTAATCTGTTAACTTCCATAAAGCACTTTGTGCGTCAATGATATTAAAAGCAAATTTTACTGGGAAGCTTATATTTCAACTTAGACTAATCCCTCACTTGTACTGGTTCCTCCCAAGGACCTGGGAAAGTTTTATGAAATACAGTCATATGACCAGATGTTTGTAAAATTTCCCAAATTTCTAAAAGTAAAATATTTAACATCAGTTTTATTGGCATATAATGTACAGATGATATCATTTAATCAGTGTATCATACTCAGAAGAGTTGTGCAGTCATCACCACAATCGATTTCACAACATTTTCATCCTGTACTCGTCATCGTTGGCTCCCCATCCCCCCACAACTTCTCTTGCCATGCTCCTAGGTAATTATCGATTGAGTTACTGCCTCTAGAGATTCACCTCTCTTGGATCTCATACAAAATATAAACAGGAAGCAAACAAACAAAAAACCAACAACGTGACAAAACAAAACAGAACAACCTCAACTGGAAGGAATTAAAAAATATGAAAAATGGAAACAAATCTAAAATGAGTCAAAAAGGAAATCAAATGATAATGTGTTACATTTTAGCTAATGACATTGATCACCATCGGCTTTACAGTGCTCTCTGATAGCGAGGCAGTTCACATCTCAGGACTACGCTCAGAGGGGATTCATGGGAGGCTTAATCCATGTGGGACCCTGCAAATGGCATAGTGTTTACACACTGGGCTGCAATCCAGAAGATCAGCAGTTCGAGACTACCAGCCACTCCACAGGAGAAAAATGGGTCTTTCTACTCCCATACACAGTTAACAGTTCTGGAAACCCACGGGGGGCAGTTCACTCTGCCCTATAGAGTCACTGTGAGTTGGCAGCAACTCATTGGCTGTGAGTCTTGTCATCCATAATCTTCTGCAAACTGGGAGGGAGTTCACGATTTAAACTCTGATACTATTTCCTCCTTCAGGTTTGGATTTTATTATTTATAATACTTGGCTCACACAGGCTATTGTGTTTTATCCATGTGAACTTAGTTGCTCCCTCATTGAGATGACTGCTTGTTTGAAGACAAGTCTTTAAGACCCCAGACACTATTCTTTCTGATAGCTCAGCACTGCACCACCTGATTTTTTCACACACTTTGTGTTAGCACCCATATCTTCAGCCATCTCTTTAGGAGGGAGATTACTGAGTAGGGTCATGTCATTAGAAATAATTATTCTTGGATTGGGGCTGGAATTAAGTGCAAACTCTATGGAGTCTTTTACTGTGAGCTCTGTGAGTTACTTTGTACAAATTAACTAATGTATGAGCTACTGCTTACAAACTGTATGCAGGCCCCCCCAAATTCAGAATCTGTTTTGTCAAAATTAGTCATTATTGAAATAATGATAGTGTGTTTACCTTGCTTATTTTATTAGTAATTATCCTAAAGATTGTTATTAGAATCTTTGTTTTGATGCATATGATTTCAAGTTTTCTTAGACTACCTATTACTGTGTGCAACATGATAAAGCAAGGGCCATTCAATTCCATTTCTAGAGGCTGCTCTAGCGCTGGAGATGACATCCTCGCGCAACGAGAATGCTGACATTGTAGGAGGAGAGATTTGCGGTTCAGTTGCCCTCCTTTGAGCTGCCTGTATTTTCTGAGGAAGACCTTGCAGAAGGAGGAAAGACAAGACTTCCCTTCCAAGTGTTTGGAAAGAAGACGACAAATAC
The DNA here is from genome assembly GCF_050624435.1 of Tenrec ecaudatus. Taxonomy (NCBI): domain Eukaryota; kingdom Metazoa; phylum Chordata; class Mammalia; order Afrosoricida; family Tenrecidae; genus Tenrec; species Tenrec ecaudatus. Next base: position 148,921,286 of record NC_134532.1, read on the forward strand.
CCTCAGCTGCTATCCCGTCACCTTTCAGGTCACCTGGTGTTACTTCGAGATGTGTCCAATGAAAGGATAGTGAGATGGTTCTTGTTACCATGAATGCATATTTGCTGTTATGAGATTGTGTATTTAAAGTTACCAAGATTAAAAGTGAGTAAAAAGAGAGAAGCATATTATAAAAGGTCATGTTTTTACTGCATTGAACTTGGTGTGTTACTTATATAAATGTGTGCATTTATTTAGGAGTGGTTGGTGGGGGCAGGTAGTAAAAGTAGGGCCAGTAAGAGAGAATGTTCCCTTTCCTCTAACTTATCTATAGAATCCCTCCGTAACCGCTCGTTGTTTCCAGCATTAACAGAATCGGTGACTGCTTTCCACGGATAGACTTATGTACTCAGTGTCTGTGATTGGTGCAGCTCTTTGATCACGGTGTTACGGGAATCTGTGCTTGCTGCTCTTCTTCTAAAGACTGCCCGTATGTGTCTCTAACAAAGAACCTTTTCATTCTAATGACCGATGCAACTCTGGCCTTGGAGGGTCCTCTGTGTCGTGGCGTTCTGGTGCCCATGTGTCTTTGTAAAGAGGAAGATGATTTTGTAGGTCTGTGTGGTTGTTGAGTACTGCATTTCTCATTGAAAGAAATACACCCAAGAAGGCTTCAAAAAGCTTGTGGGAAAATGGAAGTAAAAGAGAATCGATGTTTCCTATGAAGTTCTGGAAGGCCCCTTGGTTGTGTCCATGTGTATAAATCAGGAGGTGGGAAGCAGGATCACCTGTTGATCAGGATGGACTGCGCTTCTCTGAAGAAGCTTTGGGGCCAGCAGTCCATTGCTATGGAGAACCAACCACCCCTGTTCGGTCAGGAGAACCCAGATGTCCTTGTCCCACTGCTTCCTCAACAAGCGGGGCCCTTCCAAAATCTTTTCATCACGTTACACAATGACTTAGCCACAGCCCACACATCTTTTCTGATGCGCTGGGCGACAATTTAATAGTGAGAGGGTTAAACCAATTTGGGTCCAGGCTCTTTGTTCTGGGATCCTAGTTGCCCTCTGCTTTTATCACATTCCGGAGTGGTTGTGAAGGGGACGCGAATTTGTGGGATCTTTTGCCTTAACCCATTAGCAATGTCTTGTTTTTCTAAAGGTCAGTAACCAGGACTTAGAACAAACATGTAACTACTCCTTTTTCTATATCACTCCAGAGTCCTTAATTAATATTGAATTCTAACCTTAGACACATGGGCCTTAAGAGACTAGGTACATTCAGGAGGAAACAAAACAGGGTAGTTCCAGTGTTGTGTGTGTGTTGTATGTGACTTGCACAGCCCCTAGGGCAGAGTAGAACTGCCCTTTAGGGTTCCGTGGTGGACATTGTTAGTTACGAGAGCAGATTGCCAAAACTTTTCTTCTGAGGAGCCAGTGCGTGGGTTTGAACCACTAACCTTTCAGTTAGCAGCTGATCACTTAACATCTGCCCCACCAGAGCGCCTTGTACAACTCTACCAGTGGTTAACCTAAAATTTGGTCTTGATTTTAAAGCTCTATTTTTAACCTCTGCCTAGGATTTTGATTACATTGATATGGCTAACATGTTGAGAAAATTAGCATATAAATATTGATAGATTTTGCATGAAAATATGATTGTTATTGGTTTGATTGTGAGAAATATTGCCAATAGATCAGTGTGAAGATAGAACCAGTTAGCCTCTCATTTCCTACACATAATTTAGGTATATTTTGCTTATTCAAGTATTTTGTGAACCTTAGAATTAAGGATTAAAACTAATTGACCACTGACTTGAGGAACATATCTCATCAGAACCTTGGCAGATTTAATAGGAAAAGAGGATTTTTAAAATTGTGGCTATAGATGCTTAATCAAAATAATACATTTTTTAAATCAAAGGTTTAGTCTCTCTTTACAACAGTTTGATTTAGTCACCCACTAATAGGATGTATACTGATGGTGGAAATTGGGCTTGCTGTGTGTATGTATGCTTGTTTTAAAATTAATAAATATATCTTACTTAGCTTCATAGATGGTTTTTATTTGGATTTGTTAAATTAAGAGACTATCAATAATGTATGTACTACCGTATGATGTGTATCCAATAAATATGAAACAAGCTTTACAGTCTTTCTTTGGACACTGTGGATATAAACGTGGTGACTGAAACCAGCCGTGTGGAGGTAACGCTGGCTCATGGTGGCCTCGTGTGTGTCAGGGGAGAACCGTGCTTCCTTGGAGCTTTTCAGTGGCTGATTGCTCAGAAATAGATCACCATGTCTTTCTGTCCAGTTGCCTGTGGGTAGACGTGCTCTTGAAACTGAGTATCCAGGTGGTATTAAGTAATTAACATGCCGGACTGAGAGCACCCAAATTAGGGGCTTTGAATCCATCCCAAGAAAGGTCATTGGGTACCTCAAGAAAGGCGTGGTGGTCTACTTTCAAAAATGCCAACCATTGAAAACTCCTAGGATGCCCAGTTCTGCTCTGACACGTACATGGGGTCACCATTGACACAAATGAGCAGCTATGGGCGGTTGGTGACAAGTTAGTTTTCTTTTATAGCTAGTGATACAACCAGCATGCTTGGTCATAAAGTGTCTTGTAATTGTTACTTGGTAGAAATTGGGACAGATTCATGCTTAGAATTTAGTTCTCCCAATTCAGAATCATTTGTTGAATATCTGACCTCCCAGTGAAATGGGACCATAGAAGATGTGTTTTCTGATGTGGCTCTCACATTACTGCTTCCTTTATTTTAACTGTTGGCCACAGTATAAAGATGGATCTGTACTAAGCTGTCAGATGATATTGAAAAATGTGATTGACTTCATTCCTAGGGCCTCCTCTCTATTCTAAATACCTGGCAGAGAACTAGAGAAACAGCGAGGGCAATATCCTAATGCAGGAAGCCATTGTTGTTAGGTGTTGTCAACTCAGTCTCAATGCATAGTGACCCTATGCACAACAGAACAGAACACTGTCTGGTCATGTCCCTCTCCAGGGACAAGCCTCTCCTGACAACACACCCCAAGTGTATGTGTAGAAGTCTTGCTATCTTGTAAGGCTCCCTACCTTTAGTGAGTTGGACCAAATGGATTTTTCTGTATGGTTTTGTGTTAAGCTTATTATATTAGAGAAGGAGGTCTTAGTACTCATTAAGGTGACTGGAAAACCCGCTTTCCACAGTGCTTTCTAAAGAATCTTATTTTTTCATTTGACAACTCCAAACTCGAAACTCTAGTTAACATACAGCTTATCTGTCTCATCATGCCCTTCTGAAAAGCACCTTACTACAAATCTTGAAGTCATTTGTAAATAACCTGTGATTTCAGAGCTTTGTGTTTACAGATGTGTTTGGATATCTGATATTGAATGTACTATACCCAGAGGAGTGTTAACTAAATAAAAGCCCATCCATAAAATGGCATTTTTCTTTGTTTTCAGAAAAAGTCCTACACCCAATGCTAGCTTTATTCATATTAGACCTTGGACCGTGGCAAACAGGGTAATTTCCTGTTTATGTGAGGACAGTTGTAGTATAGTTTTATAACCGATATTGTGTATCCACATGACATAATATAATAATGAACAAGTGAAATGAAAACAACCTCTCAGTTCTGTGTGTCTTCTTGTCTCTACACCAGGGTAGGACCCTGTCTCAATCAGGTTTTGATGTCAGTTCCCTCCAAGCAGCCAACCCCAATGCCCTAAGACCTAGAAAGCTTTCCCCTCAGTCTTGGAATTTTAAACGATCCCTCCACCCTGTGACAACATTGCTTCAACTGGTTATGTCTTTCCTCAGTCTGTTTTTAGCAGTTTTCTGTGGAGCATCACTGCTTTTGTTTATACATATATACACCTGTCTGTCTCCCTCTTGATTTTTTATTTTTATGCAGGAAAGCAAGTTTGGGAAAAGTGTTCACTTGTTCCCAAACTCTCCAGGAGAGACAGTTTCAGATTCTGAATGCACACAGGCAAGAACAGTACCCAGTGTCCTTGCCCTGACTAAGTTTGAAGCCTCACCAAAGACTGGGGGCTGTTCCTTATGTATCTGTCTGCCTCACACTGCCTAGTAGAGAGGTATTTCTGTGATAGTACTAACAATAAGCACAGGAGGTAGAAATGCTACCCTTTAATGTTAAAGGATTAGCAAGTTTAAAGAATTTATTCACTACCACTTAATAAATGATAGAACCACAAGAGTTGGATGAAATAAATACATGGTCCTGATTGCACCCATCTAGAATACAGTTGGTTTGTTTAGACAATACAAACTTTGAGCGCTTAGACTGCAGGAGTGGCATCTTTATCATCCAATGCAGAAGATAAGCAAGTGGTCCCCAGACATCACACACAGCTTTACGTTACTCTTGTTAGCTGCCACCAAGTCAGCCTTAGACTCATGGCAATGCTGTACAATGGGGACACACTGTCTAGCCCTGGGCCATTCCCGTGATGAGCAGCGGCTCCAACCACTGGGATCCATAGCGTTTCACTGAGCCAGCCTTTTACATTGCTAGCCCATTTGAGTCCAGAAGTTGCATATCTTGGTGAAAAGTAATCCCAGAAAATACCTCTCATGGATTCTCCACCATGTTCAGCACAATACTGTCAACCCTGGATCCGTACCACAGGCCATGATGGTGCTGGAGGCGCTCCCAAGAAGCAGAGAAGTCGTGACACTGTAAGGTGGGCTGCTTGATAGCTACTATAGCTTGAAGTCTGTGGTTGCCGGTTCATTTAAAGATGAACGAATCCGCATAAAGGGCACTGTAAAGCCCCATGCAGCAGCCACTGCAGCGATGAAGACTGCACTTTTAGTGAAATACCTCTCCATCTCACACTGAAAATGCAGCTTTTCTGTGGGTACTGTACACAATACATATCACATCCAATATGTTAATCGGTTATGTTATCAGTAAGGCTTCTGGTCAGTGGTTACATTTTTAAAAACCAACCTGCCACTGAGTTGATGCTGACTCATAGTGACTCTCTAGCACAAGATGGAACTGCCCCTTTGAGTTTCTGAGACTGTAAATGTATATGGGAGTAAAAGGCCCTGCCTTTTTTCTGAGGAGCAGCTGGTAGTTTCGAATTGCTGACTTTGAGGATCACAACCCAACACATAACCACTGAGCTACCCGGGTTAAGTTTTTAATAAGTCAAAAAATTATACACAAATTTTTGACTGTGCAGGGCTGGGTGTGGGGCCATGTGGCCAGTGTACATTCCCAGCAACAATGTATGAGAAGATTTATTTCCCAACACTCCCACTTCATTAGATTTTATTAATCCCACTTTGATCCATCAGATTGTGAAAATGATTTTTTCCAATTTACATGTCCCTGATTAATACTGGGGTTGCATGTCATGAGGGCACATATTTTCCACCCAATTATGTTATGAGATAATACAGATATATCATTCCATAGTTCAATTGCATCAAGCAGTATTGTACAACTGCTACTACAACCAGGTTCAAAACATCCTCTTCCTTCTTGCACTCCTTGGTATCGGTTCCCCTTCCACCACTGTACCCCAGGAACCTTTATCCTACTTGCTGCCTCTATAGGTTCATCAATCCTGGGCATATGAAACCCAGGAGTAATGAGCCTATAGGTTTTTCTACTTATTTTTCATATGTTTGTCGGCCATTTAAATTTCTTCTGTGAATAAAGGCTCTCTCTAGTTACTTGCCATTGCATTGAATCTGACTCATGGTAACCTTATGTATAACAGATCAAAATTCGCTCAGTCCGGCAACATTTTCCAGCTCAGTGGTGCATCAAAGTGCATTGCTGCTGCTGTTGTTGAGTGCCCTCTCACCTTGGGGGTTCATCTGCTAGTGCTTTGTTGGACAGTGATCTGCTGTTCTCTATAACGTTTTCATTGGCTAACTTTTTGAAGCAGGTCGTGAGACCTCTGTTCCTAAGCTATCTTAGTTAGGAAGATCTGTGGAAACCTGTCTACCATAGGGGACCCTGGTATTTGAAATCCTAGTGGCATGGCTTCTAGAATCATAGCAGTATGCAAGCTACCATAGTATGACAAACTCACAAGTGCTGCAAAGAATAGTGAAAGTCTTAAAAAAAATAAAACCTTTCACTGCCATTGAGTCAATACTGACTCAGTGATTCTATAGGACAGGCTAGAACTGCCCTGTGAGTGTCTGAGACTAATTCTTTACAGGTGTAGAAAGCCTCATCTGTCTCCTGTGGAGCAGCTGGTGGTTTCAAACAGCTGACCTTGCAGTTAGCCCAATGAGGACCACTACACCACCAGGGCTCTTAGCTTGAGTGTGTTAGCTTGGGTTCTCCATGGAAGCAAAATCAGTGACACTTGTATGTGTTGCATTTATAAAGAGATTTATACAAAAAAAATGGCTAACATAGTAGTAAAAATCAGTAAGTCCAGTCCTGTCCAGTTCAAGTCAGACTTCTCCTGACTCATGAAAGCTGATGACCAGGAAGCAGGATGATGGAGCAGAGACATCAGGGGGTACATGCTGGTGGATGCCGAGGTCTGCAGTTGGCTGAATGGATCCATCACTGGTAGCCCACTGATGGCTCCTGGGACCAGCCTGTGATGCCAGAGAAGACCGAGGAACCACACAGGTGATTCAGCTCCAGCAGAAGCTACGAGGCCAAAGAGGATTCTGCTCTGCTCTATCTTCTACAAAAAGGCTTATGACACTAAGGAGGTGCCATCAGGTGGCAATCAAGTGGATAGGTTGGGTTTTGCCTCTCCTCTTCCTTAGGAGTTTCTGATTAGCACCATCCCTAGCCATCACACTGAGTATTAGGGGTTTTCAGAAATAACCTAGATTATATGAAGAAGAATGTGACAGAAGGATTGGAGATTTATTAACAAACTGATATGTAGATGACACAACCTTACTTGCTAAAAGCAAGGAGCGCTTGAAACACATGCTGATGAAAATCAGACTGTAGCCTTCAATATGGATTAAAACTCAATGTGAAGAAATCAAATTCCTCATAACTGGACCAATATATACCATAATAAAGGTGGGGAAATGATGTAATTCAGGGTTTTATTTTGCTCAGAACCACAACCAGTGCTCATGGAAGCAGCAATCAAGAAATCAAACTAGTTATTGCATTGGGCCAATCTGCTGGACAAGTTCTCTTTAAAATGTCAAGGAACGAGGAGGTCACTTTGCGGACTAAGTTGCACCTGCCCCGAGCCATGGCATTTGCAGTCGCTTTGTATGCATATGAAAGCTGAACAATGAATAAGGAAAACCAAAGAAGAACTCGTGCACTTAAACTGGGTTGCTGGTGAAGAATTTTGAAAGTCCTACAGACTGCCAGAAGAGAACAAATCTTTTTTTGGAAGAAATATAGCCAGTACGGATGATAGCGAGAGGGTGAAATCCATTCAAGAATCCCCACGGGATTCAATGTCCATTGAATTCCTCTGGACCATTGGTCAATGGCCTTGACCTCAGGCTGAGTGCATCAGAAAGTGAATTAATGTAGACATAGGTTACATTTTAACATCTAATTCTTTGTTTTCCCTTTGACCCGTTTTTAATTTGTTCTAGTTTTTAGTATTTTCTTCTTTCTTTTGGATTGAGATCCCTGTGTTTTATTTTGGTATTGTTGGGGGTTGGTATGATTTGGCATCGAATCCAGGCTATGTCAGCAAGGACAAGGGTGAGAATAAGAGTGGGAGGTGAGATCACGAGGCCACCTCTGCGTCAGGTGGTTTCGGCTCTTTTCCTTCGCTGTGTCAGAGATCCTGGTGTTGCCACGGGCTGCTGATGACCAGTTTTGCATCTTTGACCTAGGTCAGAGGAAAGCAAAGGCAGGTGAGTTCCCGTCTGGGGCCATATAGTGTCGGCTGAATGTGATTAGCTGTCCCCAGAGGACCTTTAGGCTGCCCGCATCTGCACCAACTAGTATGCGGGGAAAGTTGTGGCAACAATGACTTTCCCAGCAGAGTTTGCGTCATCGCTTCAATGGGATCTTGTCCTGCGCTGGGGCTGACGAGCTCCAGGCCAGAATGTGAGGTGCTGTGGAGAACAGCAAACCACTGTGATTTGCTCTTCATTGGCCCAGTCACCCTGCCATCCGCTCCCAGTTTCAAATCAAGGAGCATGTGACTTCGACCTTACACAGGGCCAGGCTCAAGTTCTGGGACTCTAGAAAATCCACATCCCCAAGAAGTGGTGCTTCGCCAAGTTTAATGCTGATGTGTTGAAGACATGGTAGTTGAGAAGTGCCTGATCCCAGAGGGTTATGGAGTCAAACAGATTCCAAGTGGCTGGCCCTGCATCCATGAAGGATTTGGTAGCTCCTTGCCTTGCCTTGCCTGACCTGTGCCTACCAATAAATTGAACTTTCAGGCAAGACAAAAAAAAAAGGCTTCTGATGAAATAGTGTGTGACCTCCCTTCTATACAAGTCATTAAATTCACCAATTTCTACTTACTATACATTTCCAAAATTGAAATGGAGAGTATTTCTGTTTGAGAGATGTATGCTGGTTAATTTATGTGTCAGCTTGACTAGGCTCCGATCCCTAGTGCTTTGCTATTCCACAATCAAATACGATGGACTGTAAAGCTATTCTCTGTCAGCATGTGATCGAATGGACAGTTCTTCAGGGCGTGGACTCCCTCAAGACTATAAGACATGCTGTGTCCCAAGGCAGGCATTCTCTCCTCCACACTCTTCCCGTCACGTGACCCACGGGTCTTGGAAGGCAAAACTGCAGAAGTTCCCAGCCTCTCACCTGACCTACATATTTTGAACTTGCCAGCTCCCAACATTACACGAGCCAAATAATGCTCGGTGTGTGTGTCCACGGGGCAAATAGAAAACCATTGCTACTAGGTTCTGGCTCCTACACGCACAGGCTACTTCCAAACAAGAGTCATTGGTGGATGACTGCAGCCAAGTTTCCCCGGAATGCACTTGTTTTAGTCTAAATAGGGCATCTTGAAAAATCAGTGTGGGTGGGGGCTACCCAAAGAGCACTGCTCAAGGTGGGACAGCTCGCAGTGCTAATCTTGCCATCAGTCTTTTAAGCAAAAGGGAAGGCAATGAAGAGAATTTTATGGAGTGAACCACACCTGGGAATTCACCAATCAGAGCCAGAGATCAAGGCTCAGTTAAATTCAAGAAAGAGTTGCTAGCTCAGAAGATTATGACTCCTGTTTTATCATGGGATTTCGTGGTGGTTTTCTCAAAGGATCCAGGGCGATTATGAGGACTTGTTAAGAAAATTCATTGATGTAGGTTCAGTGACACCAAGTCTGAAATCAGTTGCTAACTTAAAGGTTGGTGGTTTGAATCTACACGGCACCTCTGTGGGAAGAAGCCCTGGCCATCATCTGCTTCCATCAGCTCACCACCCTTGGGAGCCCTAGAATGTGGTTCTACACCAAGGGGCAGTAGAGACACGGGCATTCTAGGGATGGTTGTCTGGGGAAGAAAAATATTAAACCATCATTCTGTGTTTCCTTGCTATATTAAAAGATAAAAGAACCCCTTTAAAATCATTTTATTGAGGGTTCATACAACTCATCACAACCCATACATGCTTCCATTGTGTCAAGCACATTTGTGCATTTGTTGCCATTATCATTCTCAAAACATTTTCTTTCTACTTGAGCCCTTGGTATCAGCTCATTTTATCCCCTTCCTCTCCCCACCCTCCTTCCCTCATGAACCCTTGATAATTTATAAGTTATTATTTTGTCATGGCTTACACTGACTGATCTCTCCCTTCACCCATTTCCTGTTGTCTGTCCCCCTGGGATGGGGGGTTATATATAGATCCTTGTGGTTGGTGCCAGCCATCATCACATTAGTGGTGAGTTAATTTAGTGTTTGACTAGTGTGGACCTCAAATGATGTTATAAATATCCCAATAGCCCTTGGCAGAAAAAAGGCTTCCCACCCCTGCCCAAGATACAAAATAAATATGATGATGACAACCAGGTCTATTGGTCAAATGACGATTGGTGGAAATCCCCCCCAGGACCATGACCCATCCTTCAAGCCTGGAACTGAATACATCCCCAAGGTTCAACTTTTAGCCAAGCAATCAAAAGGCCTATAATGTGAATAATAACACAGGGAGGTCCATACTCCTTCGAATAATCAACCATAAGAGATCCAAGGGCAGTCTTTGGTCTCAGATAAGCCTCTGACGGCAGGAATGGGTAGGAGAGGGGCAAACGGAAGAAGACACAGGGGGGAGCAGGGAAGTGTGCTGTGAGCCTGTGGGAACTTCCAGGGGGTGTTGTAAGGCTGACAGTTGAAACCCACCAGGCTCTCTGGGGACAAAGAAGGGCGGTCTTTCCAGCCCCGGAACCCTGAAGAAGTCCACTGTGAGTCGGAATGGTCTAGATGGCAGGGCTTTGTTTTTTTGGTTATTTGTGGGTTTGTTTTTTTTGTGGGGGGGGGGCGTGTTTTTTTTTTACCAGGCAAACTAACAAATTTGTGTTGGAAGAAGTCTCGTCTGAATGTTCTTTTTGAGGATGATGAGTTGACCCGGCGGCTGAATAATGGGCTCAAACGCAGACCCTGTGGAGGAAGGAGGGGAGCCGGCAGCCACGCTGCCTTGTGCGCACAGGCCTGTGAGTTGATCCGACTTGCCAGCATCTAACAGCACCGTGAAGCCAGTAAAGGAAGAAAACGGCTCTTTCCCCTTTTAATGGATCAAGGAGGCACAGTACGACAGTCAGTATTTTTCTCTCCCTAGAGCGCACGGGTCTCTAACGTCCCCCCTTCTCTGCTGGGGAGGAGGGAGGCAATGTTTCAGAGCAGAACTGCATTCTGGGGTCCCCAAAGGGGGTGGTCTGATGGAAGCAGATGGCCGAATGTGTTAGACAGGGTTCTCTAGAGAAACAAAACCAGGATGCTAATAATTATATATATATATATACAGTTAGATAGATATATAACATAAGAAATAAAGTTAATTAATCTATAAAGGAGTACAAATGGCTCAGTGCAACTCACTTCCGTGAGACAGCTGTAAGACACTGGCAGTCCTTCAAGTCTTGAGGGCCGCCAGGTAGTCCTCTGTAGAGCAATTCAGGCTATCCGGGTACAGGCAGCAAACAGCAAGGCAGGTCACCAACAGTCAGCCAGATGACAGGGTCTGACAGTCCCCAGCTCAAGAGATGTAAATTCCAATGGTGTGGCGAAGCAGGTCTTAAAGGAACCTCAAATTACAGCGACACAGTTCACGGGTTAGGTGTCCCACAGGTTGGGTAGCTTGCAAATTGAGGCACAAAACAAGGCAGCTTCACACTGGTCCGATGATCAGAGCAAGAGACAAGAAAGGCGAGGCTCACCAAGCCATTTATCTCTCTGCCCTTCAATTAATCCCACGTGTGTTTATCGGCCAGGTGGGCACAATAAACTAACTACCTCAATCCACCTCTTGCCAACTTGGCACCTGTACACAATTCTTTAGCCATATATAATTACATAATTTCCGGACATTAATGAAATCATACTTATACTTATCATTAAACATCTATCATACATATAAATGAAGACACACTGAGTCCAATTGTATCTGATATACACGAACAAAGGAAAGATATGCAATAAGCACATAAAAAGAAAATACACCGACAATTACAAGCCTCGCTTTTGCAACTGATCACGTGGTCGTAACTCATAGGTAGAACTACTTTCTTCTACTACCCATTCTGTATTACCTTTGCCCTCAGCAAGCACCTCAGCTGGCTGTGGTTTTTTGCCTGGTGGGGTGACCCAGACCTTCATTCCTGAGGGGTCTGGGTCATTTTAAGTCCTGTCAGGATTGGGTTGCTGTAACTTACCATTTACTTTAATCACAGGGCATGGTAGCACTAAGAGTCGGCCTATGGGATCTCCTGGATTCCAGACATATTCCTCTTTACCTCCATTATGTAGCACCAGTCCGATTTCTCCTTGGTAATCAGGATCAATCACACCACTCAGTGTATTTGGCACAATAAACTACATCACCGGGCTTCCTCCCACAGAGGTGCTGTGCTTCAGACCTTAGTTGTCCCTGAATCCACACCAGTGAATTTTCCTTTTGTTTCTGCAGCATCACCAGCAGCAGCAGCATTTACCAATCTCAGGAGCAACAGGTGAAACCACTGACCACACCTGTGAAAGTAAAGCTTCAGTGTGGCCAGCATGCTGAGTGGCCCCAATAGGCCCGGTCTCCAGAGTGACCAAGGAGATGGCGGTGCTTGAACCTGTGGCATTCTGAGCCATGTTGCATGCCAAGAACACCAGGTTCCCATCGCACCCATGGCCGCGGAGTTCATTCTGCCTCTTGAGCTCCTGATACTTTAATTCTTTTACTGTTTCTACAGCTGGATGAGTTTATGAGTAGCTTTTAACCGTGGTGGTGACACAGGTTAGGCTAACCCCAAGTTTGGCCGTTGAATGGTAGAAACATAGGCTGTCAGCTCCTGTAAATATTTACGGTCCTGTACCCAACAAACACATGAAGAAACCCTTGTAGTCACCAGCCACTAGAGCTCCGCAAATCTAAACAGCGATGAGATGGTGTTCCCCTACACAGGCATACATAGCCAAGTTAAAACACACGCAAGCAAACAAACACAAACAAAAGCAGCCCCGAACACAACCAGTGCGTGGAGAGTGGGGCGAAGTTGGGACCCTCGTCCACGGTGGGCGGGACTGTAAAAGGACACATCCCCAGTGTAAATCAGCATGTCACCTTCTCAAAACACTAGGAACAGAAGTCCGTCTGACGCAGCAACCCCTCCGCTTGTGATAGACCCAGGGTGGGAGTCAACTAATTTCACACGGACTCGCCACTCTAAGGACAGTTTTAATTATATTTAAAAGATAGCTTATTACTTCATACAGTTAATACCTAAATAAGAAAATAACCGAGAAACACAAAATTAGATATTATACAAAAAACATTAAAAATATTAATGAAAAATATTAAATAATACCTGCCTCTAAGAATAAAACTTTCAGTAAAAAAAGAAAAGATCTACAGTCTCATAGTATCAGGCGGTTGTGAGTTTGAATCTATTCCAGGACCGTGAGTGTTTGGTTTTGGTTTTTAAGACAGGTGATTGAGACAGAAGCCAGGCACTGACTTCAGTTAGCATCCCGATGACAACAATAGGAGACTCAGTGAGAAACCTCTGGAGGTAATTTGCATTAGTGGCAGAAACAGTTCCCATTCAAATACATGTAGATAGTACAGTGAGAGAACAGTGTTATCTGGGCTAGGTCATCCAGTCTTGGGGAGTCTTTGGATGGCATCCAAGATTACGTGCTGGACTCCTACTGAGCAAGTTCAGTTCAAGTTCACTCAGAGGCAACACAGAAGTCATGCCTGGCCATCTGCTTCTGGATGGACAGTCACAGCCTTGCAAACCCCGTGGAGCAGTTCCAGCTACTCGCTCTGCTTTGGAACGGAGCCGACGGCAGCGAGCCTCCACAAGAATTCAGCCGAAGTTCTCAAGTCCTCACAATGTTGCTTTACTGCAGTTTTCATCGTTTGTTTGGAAGTTCACTCCTCCCCCCCCCCGTAGAGTTCACTTTGTAAGGCACCTTATTCTGTACATTTTCCAATGAGCATAAAAGCATGCATTCACATCTTCATTTGTTTCTATCAATCTCTATTTTAAGGTGCTTCATTTCAATTTGGAAGGAGGGATGAATTCTTCTGGCATCTTGATGTGGGTACTAATGATCAAAACCATCCATTTTAAGATTTTATTTGTAGATATATACTGTAAACATATATATTTTTAAGTTGGGGATGAGAATAATGTAGAGCGGTAGTTACATAATCTGATGCCAACTTGAGACTATTAAGAGTGAAGGGGTGGAGTTTAGCCTGTCAATCAGATCACAGCTTGATACCTTATTTGGAGATGTTAAGCAGATAAAATGCTCAATGGAGGTGGGACACACTCACTCTCTGTTTGGTATTCCTGATGACAAGACATATGGAGCTACACTAGTGTCCTGGAGCTGGAGGAGCCACGTGGAGACCCCTGGCAGCGCTCAGATGCTTACGCCGCCACTGGATTCACAAGACTTTCCAGCCCACTGGTCTGTCTTCATTCAGCATCATTGCATGTGTTTCGTGAGTCTGAGGAAGACTTTACTTTATAGATTAGTATTGGACATATAGGCTATTATTAGATTTATGGACTTGATCTGGACTGGGCTGAGAGGTTTTCCTCCATATTCAGTTGTTCTTGTATATAAAGCTCTTTCTTATACACCTATGAGTGTCTCTGACTTTGTCTCTGGCTTTGTCTCTGGACTAACCCGTGTACCCACTGTCACTGTGCTGCCAAACAAGGAGAAGGTCCCATTTTCTTGAACCTGGCATCTTTGTCCCACCAAGTCCAATCCATACAGTGGTGGACAGTGCCTGACAAAGCCAAAATGCCAAGATATCAATTTAACAACTACCCAACCTCCTCCTAAGGGCCAGAGGCTGGAAGTGGCTTCCTTCTTCCCCTAACAGGGAGGCTGAGTGGAGTTTGGGAAAGTGTAGGCTTCCCAGGATGCAGCGGTCGAGCTGGCTGGCCTGCAGGGGGATACCATGCCAGGGGACCAGTCCCTGGGACCCCCAGGGGACACTGAAGGCTGGCATGTTGCTGGCTGTCTCAGGCCATCCTCACCACCTCTGCCATTGAACTTCAGGACTGGCCGCTGTAGGCTACAGACAGAAACAGGGACTCTTCTGCCCCCTGCCCAGGTTGTCCCCAAAGTTGCCTCTGTCTTTAGATTGGACAGAGTCCCAAGCGTGTGTCTGTCACCCCATTCTGAGTATAAAGATCACATAAGCAGCTCTCTAGTACTTGTCTGTTCACAGCACCCCAATTTCTCTCCAGAAAACTCCCCTCCCGGTTCCTCAGCCACCTTCACCCGGGGTGGTTTTAAGTCAATGAGTGCATCCTGTCCCGGCCACGAGACACAAAGAGGTGCTTACTGGCTCTGGGGAAGGGATCGCTGGTACCTTCATGGGGAACACTTTCACTTTCATGGGTTAACTTTTGGGGGGATGCTGGCTAGTCTTGGTAGAAAAGTCTCTTTCTGGACATTTGGAAAATGGAGCCAAAGATGGCCTATTCTTTCTTTCTTATTTATTTTTTTCTTTCTTTTATTATTATTTATAATTTTATTTGGTGCTCTTACAGCTCTTATAACATTCCATAAATCAGTTGTATCAAACATATTTGTACATATGTTGGCGTCATAATTTTTGAAACATTTACTTTGTATTTGAGCCCTTGATATCAGTTCCTCTTTTTTCTCTCCTTCCATCCCTCTTCACATCCTCATGACCCCTTGATAAATGATAAATTATTATTATTTTCGTATCAAGATGTCCCATTCCTGATGAAAACCCATTAGAATTTTGATACCTGTCCTGATTGTTTGCTTTTGCAAGTCAGGCTCCCCTCTCCCATTCCCACTGCAGCTACTGGGCCTTGGTCTTCTCATCTGTGCAGTGGGAGCACTAGGAGGTCAGAGGAAGGAGAGGACCTGCAGACAGAGGCCAGGAAGCTTCTCTGGGGATGCCCGGCTCCAGCTTGGACACTGCTCACTTTCTGGGCCTTGTCTCTCAGCCCACATGTGAGCAGACTGCTCAGCCTGGGCTTTCCCAGGAAGGGTGGTATCTGGAGCCAGGCCTGTTTGGTCACGTAAGCCTTGCTGCGGCCTGCTGCGGCCAGCCAACGCTCCTCTAGCACTTCACAATCAGCCACCCCACCCCTGGCCTCGGAGGGCTCAAGTTAAAAACCAGGGTTCGTTTCCATACCTCACAGCCTCTAAGAGCCTTTATCCATTAGGAGAGCCTTATATTTTACAGAGTTTTGAAGCTGGAACGATGAGGAAACAAAACGAAACACTCTCTGGGCCCTGACCAAGGTTCTCTGGTGGCACAGTGGGTATGTGTAGAGCTGCCTGCTGTCATGTCAGACGTTAGAAACCACCAGCAGCTCTGCAGGGGAAAGATGAGGCTCTCTATTCCCATAGAGCAGTGGTTCTCAACCGGGGGTCGAGAGGTCACCTGATTCATAACAGTAACAAAATGACAGTTATGAAGTAGTAACGAAAGTCATGTTATGGTTGGGGTGGGGGGTCACCACAACATGAGGAACTGTATGAAAGGGTGGCACCATTAGGAAGGCTGAGACCCACTGCCCTAGAGGGTTACAGTCTCAGAAACCCACCGAGACTCTCCTACCCTTGCCTACAGGGGCCGGGCATCAGGATGGACTCGCTGGCAGTGAACTGGGTTTTTTGAGTTGGGTCTGGAACCACTTGGCAAAAACAAATGCTCTGTGGCCTCTCCCCAAAGCAGGCTCACACATGCAGGTTCAAAGGGAAGGAACAAAACAACACACACACACACACACACACACACACACGCACCCCCCAGGCTTGTTCTGTCATGTTAGTTTGCTCGTGTCATCAGTCTGCAGCCACCTGTGCCTGGCCTCCATTGTCAGCAAGCAGGTGGACAGGATCCAGATGATTCTTAGTGCATGGTGGGGCTGAAGCCCTCCATAGTCCAGTCCCTCCCTGCGGGGCCCTTGTGGAGGCTCCACAGGGGGGCTGCTCTGGACCTCAGAGGGCATTTAGAACCGTGACATGCACTTCAAGGATTCAACAGTTCTCAAGGCTACTCCAACACCAAGGGAAACGGAAAGCAGAAATGAGCTCACACATTCTCTGCAGAGATGCCCACACCTGCTAAGGTGGCAGAATGCCAGCCAAAAAAACATGCCCTCGGGGACCCACAACTATTCTCAGTCCTGAAGAAGTCTGAGTCCCTCCACCCAGGCCCTCTGGTTCGAAGTGCACATGGCCTCAGGCCAGTGTGGCGGGAATCCCTGGTTGTCTGTCCCGAACACACCACTTTGCCTGACTCTGAGCCATGGTCCTACACTCACAGGGACATGCTGGGGTTCGCTAGCACTGCCACAATGGAAACACCACAGGTGGAGGCTTTCAGGGACAGAAAGGTGTTTCCCCACCCCATTCTGGAAGTCAGAAGTCCCGATTAGGACCCTGGCTGTGTTAACCCCTCTCCTGAGACTGGGGTCTGCAAGCCATCCTACATCAGGCCCTTGGCATCTGTCTCCCTCCATATGCCGCTTTGACCTGAGCTCATTAGTATGGCCAAAAAAAAGAACCCTTACTCCAAACAGGACTCACCCCCCGGGCAGGAGTCAGAATGGCAGCACCTTCTGAGAGGAAGCCATTGAGTGCAGAACTGAGCACAGCCTCTCCCAGCGGGTCGCTGTCAGCATTCAAACTCATGCCATCGAGTGCATGCTGTCTGATTCACGGGCACTTTGATTTTAGAGAACACGGGATTTCCTCTAAGAAGCAGGACTACTCTTCGGCTTTAGTTTCTTTCCCAGCCTGCCCGATGGCCCCTGCCAGTGACCCAGCCTCCCACCACAATCCAGAACCACCACCTGCAGGCAGCCCTGAACCCAGCTGCAAACGCCCCCCTCCCTGACTGCCCTGCCACGATATTTCCAGGCGCTGCTTATGCTTGTGAAAGTTGGCCATAGGAAGAACAAAGGAGCATCCATGCGTTGGAATCACGGCGCTGGTGAAGAAGCGGGAAAGTACCAAGAACTGCCAAACCAACCCACAAGTCTGTCTCGGAAGGACAGCCAGCATGCTCCTTGGAGGCAAGGAAGGCACGTGGACATGTTGTCAGGAAAAACCAGTCCCTTCTGGTGTTTTGGTCTCTTGTCCACAGGGTTTATGACTTGATGGCACTTACCCAGCACAGCAGACCCTCGGGCAGCTCGAGTCCGCATCGACTCGCTGGTAGTGAGGTTTTTGGCTTTCTATCTTCAAGTTGATTGGGACTCACAGGGGCCCTGGAAGTCAGAAGGGAACTGCCCCATATGTTTTCTGGGCCTATAGAAGCAGACTGCTGTGTGCTGGTGGTCCCTCAGAGCTGCTAGTGGGTTTGAACTGCTGACCTCCAGTGAACATAACTCACATTGCTTGGATAGGCAGTGGGAAACAAAATTGTAAGACTCTCTTTATTGCACTTTTAGCTGGACTACAGTGGTTTGGAATCAGACCTGCAGGATCTTCAAGGTCATACACTAGAAAAACCTAGTTCCCTTCCATGGAGAGAATTCAGACTCATCGTGACCCGAGAGGACAGAGAAGAACTCTCCTATGAGTTTTCCAGAGTGCGATTCTTTACAGGAGTAGAAAACCTTGCTCCTCTCCTACTGGTCTTGCAGCGAAGCGGCTGGTGGTTTCACACCGCTAACTTTTGAATTAACGCAACATGCCACGGGGTGGCCCTACACAGTTATCTAGTTAAATCTCACGCCCTTCTGTTGGGAAAGAGACCTATTGTGCAGGGATGGCTAAGTGGGAAAGGGCACCGGATACTTTCACTACAGTGAAATTTGTCACAAGAGGGAAACTTGAGAAGACTCTTAGAAAAGGATGGGGGACAGTAGCATGAGCGGAACTGTCTTAAACAAGGCCGTCGACAGAAAGACTAGGAACTCCAAGTTGTGCTAAGGCGTTATTAGAGAGTAGGGGCCTGCAGCAGAGACCAACAGGGGAGCTGCAATAGATAAGGGGTCCTGACCCTTCCAGGCCCCTGGGCCAGGGGCCCTCTCAGTTTTGTTCCTGGAAGCCTGGAAGACAGTGCATTTGCCCATGAAGGTTTGACACCTCTTTTCATCCGGATTGAAGAAAGCATTACCTCCAAGTGGGGACCCCTTTCCCTGCATGAATTTGGCCTGATCAATTCTCACTCCAAGGGGAAAAGATAACTGAGTTTATTACAAGGCATTTCCCAGATGGCAAATGCACAAAGTTGTTATACGTGGTTTTCCTCTACCCTGGTGGTGTAGTGGGTTAAGCACTTGGCTGCTCACCACAGGTCAGCCATTCAAAACCACTAGCTGTTCCGTGGGACATGGAAGTGGCTGTCTACGCTTACGAAGAGTCACCGTCTTGGGAACCCGCAGGGGCAGTTCTACTCTGTCTATAGGGTCACCATGTGTCCGAGGGGATTCCGTGGCAGTGAGTCTGGTTATGTCACAATTTCCGAGTAATAAGGAAGTGCTGCAGGGGAGCGGGGTACATGCAACTGTCTCCTTTTTGAGTCAAAATGCGGTCTCCCTCTCCCCACTAATCAAAGGATCTACTTCCTTGTGTTAAGCACTTCAAAAACCTCGGGAGCACAGAGCTACTTAGGAGGCTAATTGGCATAGAAAGGCGGCTCTTCCCCAATCAGGAACCACACAAAACCCACTGCCTTCCAGTGGCTTCCAATCCATAGCCACCCTTAGAGACTGAACTCAAACCCAAAAATCACGGTCACCGTGTCCATTCCGATTCGATTCGTACCAGCCCTGCAGAAGAGGGAGAGGGTGCACCTGAGGGGTCCGAGACTAACTCTTCACAGAAGTGGAAAAACCTCCGCATGCTCCTTCCCAGCTATGGTGGTTTGACCTGCTGACTCTGAGCTTGGCAGCCCACACGGTGACCCCTGCGCCACGACGTTGTTGTTGTTGTTGTTGTTGTTAGGTGCTGCGAAGTCGGCTCTGACTCGCAGCGACCAACGGAATGAAACCCTGCGCAGTCCTGCTCCAGTGCTCCCCGTTGTTCTTATGTTTGAGCCCCACCACGCGCCACGCCGCCAGTGCATCTTGTGCAGGGTCGCCTCCTTGTCCTGCCCCTCCACGTCACCCGGCTTGATGTCCTTCTCCAGGAACTGGTCCCTCCTGACAGCAGGGCCAAAGGACGTGAGATGAAGTCTGTTCGATTCCGAGGCTTAGCCGCTGAGAACCTCGTTGGCAGACTCCACACGCCGCCGCTATAGCATCGGTAAATCACGGATTCTGGTTTCAGCCAAAGTTGGCAGACCTGTTAATCTGGGTAGAGTGTTGTTGGGTGCCATCGAGCCAGCTTTGATCCACAGCGACCCCATCACAACAGAACGAGATACTGTCCAGACCTGCGCCATCTTCACTAGGGCCCATTGTGCAGCCACTGTGCCAATCACCTCGTTGACAGCCTTCCTCTCTTTGGCTGCCCCTCTGCTTGATTGAGCAAGACGTTCTTCTCCAGGGACGGGTCTCTCCTGATAGCATGTCCAAAGTATATGAGATGAAGTCTCTCCATATTTGCCTCTAAGGAGCATTCTGGCTGTACTTCTTTCACGACAGGTCAGTTTGTCCTTTTGGCAGTCCTTGATACTTTCAATTCTTCACCAGCACTATGATTCAAATGCCTCGGTTCTTCTTCGGTCTACCTTCATCAGTGTCCAACTTTCACTTGCATATGCGGCAATGGAAATAACCCTGGCTTGGGTCAGATACACGTTAGTCCTTAAAGTAACATCCTTGCTTTTCTTTGTCTTTCTTTCTTTTTTAATTAATCAATTTTGGGGTACTCTTACAAATCTTATAACAATCCATCATTCAATTGTATTAAGCGCACTTATACTTATGTTGCCATAAACATTTTCTCTCTAGTTGAGCCCTTGGTATCAGCTCTTTCCCCCACTCCCTCCACCATCCTCCCACCGTCATGAATTCTTGATCAATTAGATATTATTATTTCGCGGCTTACACTGTCAGTCGTCTCCTTTCACCCACATTTCTGTTATTCGTTCCCCTCAGGGGGTGGGCTATATATTCAACCTTGTGATGGGTTTCCCCTTTCTTCCCCCCCCCTCTCCCATGGGCATCCTTGCTTTTCAATACTCTAAAGAATTCGTGTACAGGTTTATTGACTGCAACTCATCATTTCATCAAGCAAGGGTGTATCATCTGCATATTACAGATTGTTAATAAGCCTTCCTTCAGTGCTGGTGCCACATTCTTCTTCCTATAAGCCAGCTTCTTTGGTGATTGCCCAGCATGGGGTTGAACACGCATGGTGGGAGGATATAACTCGGATACATGCCTTTCCTGATTTTAAACCATGCCGCATTTCCTTGGCCTCTTCTGACAATTGCCTCGTGGTCCACGTACAAGGAAGTGTTCTGTCGTTCTCATTCTTCTCAAGATTATCCGTAGTTTATTATGGTCCACACAGTTCAATGCCTCAGCCTAGTTAATGAATCACAAGCAAACATATCTCTGGTATGTATACTGGTATGTAAACTCATATATAAGAGAGAGTATTATATGAAGGTTAAGTGCACATCAAGAAAACATCCCAACCCAGTGCTGCCCAAGCCCACAAGTCCAAAATAACCCATTAACCCATCCATATGTCTGACACCAATCCACAAAGTTCTCCCCATGTGACAAAAAAGATGCAATGACGCCAACTGTAGGAGGAAAGCCGAATCAGTGAGCGTGTAAGCTTCTCAGCGCTGGCAGGGGTAGGACAAATCCATGAAACATTGTGACATAGCGGCAAGAACCCTGGGCCAAGATTCATCAGGATGTAACTCATGGGTCATCGTGAGTTGGTGTCCATGACAATGGCTGTGCTGCTGTGTTTCGTTTGTTCTAAGGGCGAGAGGTTTTAATACATACCCTCATATATGGCACTTTACCCCTAGTGTTCAATAATGTGCTCAATCAATAATAATAATATGTTCCATTAAAAATTGGCTTTGTCTTCTTGAGCTGCCCCTTGAAATTATCTAGTCAGCTCTTTGACTTCATCACTTCTTCCATTTGCTTTAAGGACTGTACAATTAAGAACAAGTTTCAGAGTCTCTTTTGACATCTACTTTCATCTTTCCTTTCTCTCCTGTTTTTTTTTTTTTTAGTGATCTTTTGCTTTCTTTAGGAATGATGCTCTTGATTCTTCTCACAGCTCATCGGCCTCTTGTCACTAGTGTCCAATGTATCAAATCTGTTCTTGAAATTCAGGTGCAATAGACTCAAGGTCATATTTTAGTGTTCATGGATTTGTTTTAATTTTCTTCAGCTCTATCCTGAACTTACAGATAAGCAATTGATGGCCTGGTCCACAGTCAGCTTCTGGGCTGATTTTAGCTGTAGATATTGAGCTTCTCCATTG
The DNA here is from genome assembly GCF_050624435.1 of Tenrec ecaudatus. NCBI lineage: Eukaryota > Metazoa > Chordata > Mammalia > Afrosoricida > Tenrecidae > Tenrec > Tenrec ecaudatus. The sequence continues at coordinate 148,943,328 of NC_134532.1, forward strand.
TGTTTTCCCACAGATGTAGTAAATTTGATTTCTGTCTGTTCCATCTGGAGAAGTCCATGGGTAGAGTCACCTATTGTGTTGTTGGAAAAAGGTATTGGCTATAAACAAGTCACTGGTCTTGCAAAATTCTACTAGGCAATCTGCAGCTTTGTGTCTATCACCATATCCATATTTTCCAACTACTGTTCTCTCCTTTTATTTCCAACTTTTGCATTCCAATCGCCAATAATTATCCATGCATCTTGATTGGATGCTTGAACAATTTCCAACTGATGTCATTGGTAGAAGTCTTCAATTTCTCCATCACTAGCTTTTGTGGTTGGTGTATGAATTTGAATTATAGCTATATGGATTGGATCTCTTTGAAGGCAGATAGATATAATCCCATCACAGACAGCATTGTACTTTATGATGGATTTTGCAATGTCCTTTCTGATAATGAATGCCATTTCATTCCATTCTTCTTGATTGTGCTATTCCCAGCATAGTAAAGAGTAAGATTGCCCATGTCAAAATAGACAACATCGGTCCATTTCAACTCACAAACGCCTAAGATATGGATCTTTATGCATTCCATTTCATTTTTTATCACTTCTGACTTTTCCAGTTTTATACTTTGCACTTTCCAGGTTCTGGTCATTAGCAGATTGTTGCAGTTGTTTCTCTTTACCTGGAGTCATGCCCCATCAGCAAATGGACATCCCAAAGGCTCCACTTCCACCAGCTTTATCCAACTCATGTCGCCATAGTTGTTTCAATTCTGAGAAACCAGGGCCTCCTTAGTGCTATTTGGAGTGCCCTCCAACCAGAGGGCCCAGCCCCTGGCACGCTTTCCAATGATGTCCTGCTTTCATTCAGGGGCCTTCCGTATCGGACAATGTTTCAAAGCCATACGAAAGTTTTCATCCGCTCCTCCTCCTGAAGTGGGGAGTTGAGTCCTTCTTCATTGTCTGTTCCTGGTCTGGCAGCTCTGCTGAAACCTGTTCACTCTGGGCGACCCTAGGGGCATTTGAAACACCAGTGACAAACCTGCCAGCACCACAGCAACACGTAAGCCACCAGATACACCACACTAACAGACAAGTGGTGGAGTCTGGATAGATAGAGTGGGCTTATGGACAGTGGCTTAGATTTATGGGTTTTTTTTGTTGTTGTTTTAAAACATCATTTTGTTGGGGGCTCATACAGCTCTTATCACAATCCATACATACATCTGTTGTGTCAAGCACATTTGTACATTTGTTGCCATCATCATTCTCAAAACATTTGCTTTCTATTTGAGCCCTTGGTATCAGCTCCTCATTTCCCCCCTCCCTCCCCGCACCCCCTCCCTCATGAACTCTTGATAATATACAAATTATTATTTTGTCATTATTTTACACTGTCCGACATCTCCCTTCATTCACTTTTCTATTGTCTATCCCCCAGGGAGGGGGTTATATGTAGATCCTTATGATTGGTTCCCCCTTTCTACTCCACCTTTCCAGTATCACCACTCTGATCATTGGTCCTGAGGGGTTCATCTGTCCTGGATTCCCTGTGTTTTCACTTCCTATCTGTACCAGTGTGCTTCCTGTGGTCTAGCTGGATTTGTAAGGTAGGATTGGGATCATGATAGTGGGGGGCGGGGGTGGCGAGGAAGCATTTAAGAACTAGAGGAAAGCTGTATGCCTCATCATTGCTACACTGCACCCTGGCTGACTCATCTCCTCTCTGTGACCCTTCTGTAAGGGGATGTTCAGTTGCCTACAGATGGGCTTTGGGCCTCCACTCCACATTCCCCCCCACATTCACTATGATTTTTTGTTGTTGTTGTTCCTTGATGCCTGATCCCATTGACACCTCGTGATCACACAGGCTGGTATGCTACTTCCATGTGGGCTTTGTTGCTTCTCAGCTAGAAGGCTGCTTGTTTATCTTCAAGCCTTTAAGACCCCAAGAAACTATATCTTTTGATAGCCAGGTACCATCAGCTTTCATCACTACATTTGCTTATGCACCCACTTTGTCTTCAGTGATCATGTCAAGAAGGTGTGTATCATGGAATGGCATTTTAATAGAACAAAGTGTTCTTGCATTGAAGGAGTACTTGTCCATCTGTTATCTTAATATTAAACCTATAAATATATACATGTAGATTTCTCCATCATCATATATAAATATATTTACATATGTTCATGCCTGTATTTAGACCTCTATAAATGCCCTTTGCCTCCTAGTTCTTTCCTCTTTTTCTTTTTCCTTTCCTATTGTCCCACTATCACGCTCAGCCTTCGTTTGGATTTCAGTAATTCCTCTCGGTTACATTGCCCTCGATCAAACCTTACAAGGACTCCTATACCCTCCTCACCACCAATTTTGGATCACTTGTTATTCCTTTGTCCCTGGGTTTGTTAACACCCACTTCCTTTCCCCCACCTCTCTGTCTCCCATGTCCCCCCAGAACCTTAAGTACCATTGTTTTCTCCTCCAGATTGTTTATCCAGCCTATCTTATCTAGACAGACCTACAGAGATAATAATATGCACAACACCAAGACAGGGTAAAACAAAGCAATAAAAGAAAGCAAAACAACAACAAACAATGATTAAAAAAAAGAAAATCCTGCAAATAGTTCAAGGTCTGTTTATTGACCTTTAGGAGTGTTTTCTGGTCGAGTATGATGGGGTGCCAGCCCTGGCCCCAAAGGCTACTTTTGGTATTCACTGGGGACTTCCTTGCTCTGCTCCCCTTGCTGTTCTGTTGCACGCCCTTAGTGTTTTGCCTCGGTGTGGTGGGATCAGATCAGGCAGAATTTCCACACTGTGTCTCCAGTGTTGTCCCCTGTAGGGCTGTGGGTCAATGAGGGATGTCATGTCTCATAGTGGAGCCAGCCATATGGTCCTCTCTGTGCATTGGCTGCTCTGAGCAGGGATATCATCCTCAAGGTTTGGTGGGCCAGGATGTGCTCTACTCTCTCTTCCACCTCCTTCGTTTGCTCCTGTGTGCTCTGATCAGATATGTCCCTCTCTCTGAGCTGTAGCTTCAGTGCTGTCCTCTGAAGTAAGTTCTTCTGGGGGATAGATTTATGGTTTTTGACTCTTACCCTCTGCCATCATTAAGTCAATTGTCACTCATAGCGACCATATGGGGCAGAGTAGAACTGTCCTTGTGGGTTTCCAAGGCTGTAACTTGAGACTGTACCAGATTAGAAAGCCTCATTTTTCTTCCCACTAAGCAGCTGGTGGTTTTGAACTACTGGCCTTGAGGTTAGCGGTTCAATGTGTAACCCTTTACTGAAGCATTAAACACACACACACACACACACGAAAAAAGGGGGGGGGGAAAGAATGCTTTTTTCCCCCTGAGCAGTAGGCAGTACTATTCAGGCCACTGGACACCATCCCCATCCGGCATCTCCCTTCCTCCACCTCACTGGGGTACCTGTTCTGATCTGGAGTGCCCAGCTGAACCCAGGCCCCCCACCCACTACTCTGTACCGTGGCTAATTTTCTCCGAAGCTGGGTTACTTTTATTATTATTATTATTATTATTATTATTATTATTATTATTATTATTAAACTACCAGAGGAATAAGTTCAGGGGCTTCTTCATGGCCCTCTGACTGCGGACCAGTGAAGGGAAGGGCCTTGCTCTCCAAGTACATGGTAGAGTGGGTCACTGCAGGGCTGTGATGGCAAGGTAGCCCCTCGATGGTGGTGAGTTTTGTTAATTCTAAAAGATATTGAAATTGTAAAAAAAGAAATACACGTATATATTAAAAAGAGTTGAAGTAACATAAATCGTTTGTGACTGTAAACCAGGATCCTTGTTCTGCTAGGTAGGCACTGTGACGGTGCCAGTCTGGAGACATGGCAGGAAGAAAAGCTGTACCCTGGAGAAATCTGGGGGTTGGCAGCTCCTCCAAGAGGGAGGAGGGAGGGAGCCAGATATCACCTTATCTCTGACTTTCTGAGCAAAACTGACCTTGGAAGAAACTGTTAATGTGTTAAGCCTTGTCTGGCTACAGCTCAAACCTGAAATCTCCTAAGCTGCTACTTTTCTGTGATTCATTTGTTTCCACTTACTTCACCAAGCAGCTGCAATGAAATCAGTTCCACAGTCAAGTTCCAAGTTCAGCTACCCAGGACGGAATATACCAGGAACTGAGAAGCCAGTGTCTATTCTTCCGAATCCGGAGAGAAGTCAAAGATAATCACTCCCCCTCCCGCTGTGAAGACCTTGTTATACCAGCAACAGATACATAATTGGCAACATGTCTTTCTCTAAGGCTCTTTAGAAAAAGTCTCTTCCCTGTATCTACATCTTCTTACCTGGTCAGGTCAACTAATGCTTTTTCTCTTCTCCCCACGATGCTTTGGACTGATTTTTGAAAACAGTCTTATGGACTTATAATTCACATGTCATACTTTTGAATGGTTCCATCATATTCAACAGAGTTTTGTAATGACCACTGCAGACAATGTTAGAACATTTCTACTTCCTTGCCTGCTTCATCTTTGTTAGCTTCTCATATCCCACCAACCTCCCCTGCCAGGCCCCTAGGAAACGATTTTTTAACCTTAAAAATTATGTATTTATTTTTAATAAATAATTTTATTGGTTACTCTTATAGCTCTTAAAAAATCATTTTATTGGGGCCTCATACACCCATTTGTACATTTGTTGTCATCATTGTTTTCAAAACATTTTCTTTCTATTTGAGCCCTTGGGATCAGTGCTTCTTTCCCCCCTCCTTCCTCCACCCTCCCGCCTTCATAATTCTTTGATAATTTATAAATTATTATTTTTAATGTCTTACACTGACCAATGTCTCCCTTCACCCACCCTTCTGTTGTCCGTCTCCCTGGGAGGAGGTTATATGTAGATCCTTATAATCTGTTCTCCCTCTCTCCCTTATCTGCCTTCCACCCTCCCTGTATTGCCACTCTCACCACTGGTCCTGAGGGGCTCATCTGTCCTGGATTCCCTGTGTTTACAGTTCCTACCTGTACCAGTGCACATCCTCTGGTCTAGCCTGATTTATAAGATAGGATTGGGATCATGATAGTGGCGGGTGGTGGTGGTGGAGGAAGCATTTAAGAACTAGGGGAAAGTTGTATGTTTCAATTTTTGGCTGTATCTTACCCCATCCAATATATTCATTCACCTACAATTCCGTTATTCACTCCCCTGGAGTGGAGTTATATAGTCATCCTTGCTTTCAGCTCCTCCTTCCCTCCCTCTCCCCTGCTTCTCATGACCAGGGGGCCTAGTGGCTGAGGTGATGGACTGCTAGATTTAACTTTGTTATACATCTGGAATGGAATTTTCTGTAACAATATGCACCAGTAAACCCCCACCCCCACCCCTTTGCTGTAAAAATTCTTTTGAGCTTAACCAGAAGGGATAGTCTGCTAATATAAGAAATACAGTAAACAAGGCCATTAAGCTAGGCAGCTCAGCTGAAATATCTCTCTGCTCAGGTGAGCACTGGAGCCTGGCGACCCAGAGGATGGTGGTCTCCTAAATGTTGAATGCCTAATAAACATAAACCTTGGGAACCACGTATAAATTAGTCTCTTTCATCCTTACAAAAATTGTTTTTTTGTCACCTCATTTGGGTTTGGGATTTATAGCCTGCTTGATTTTCACTGGATTCTCAAAGCTGTTTTGGAGGTAGTAAACTGCACCGTTGTGGACTTACGGACCACACAGAGAGCTCCTTGTCTCCACCTGGTCTCCGTCCTTGGTGGCAACAGTGATACACAGTGCTGGATTCCTGCTCCAGCACCAGGCTCACCTGCGAGGAGACCCAGGAATGAGGAAACATAGGAAAGACAAATTATCCTCTTAAAAAGACCGTGGCCAAACTTTGCCAGTACACACACACACACACACACACACACACGGATTCAGGTGTTGCCTCTTGCCCTGCTCTATCTCCAGGTGGCTCCCCAAAGTGAACTCAAACGGAGTCCCTCTGAGACTGGGCATCAGAAACCTTTCCCGGTGACAGCAGGCTGGTAATTTTCCTTTAGAAGAATCTAAGAAGTTTGTGTAAAACATTCTCAAGTTTTGTCTCTAGTGCATAATCTCACCCTCCCTAGAGCTTCCTCTGCTCCGACGGGTTCTCAGCACAACATCCAGCCTGGGAATTGGTTCCTGTTGAAAACCTGCAATACCCCCAAAAGGGTCGAGACCCACAGGTGGAGAACCGCTGCTCTGGACTCTCACAGTTGCCCTTGAATGCTCTTGAAAGAGATTTTGACCTCTCCGTTCCTGAGGAATATGAGGCCCACAGTCCATTTCTTATGTCAGCAATGACCATGGAGCTAAGCGTGGAAGTCAGTCCTTCGGTTGTGCTCTGGGGAAAGCTTTCGTTGGATGCAGCCTCCCAGCGACGACTGCCCTTCAGCGAAGAGCTCGGGAGCGTAGGGGAGCAGGGCTGGAAAACGGAGCTGCCGCCCACTCGGCTGCTCAGGAACAACCATGGGTGTGAAAAACGTAAGAGAACTGGCTGTGTTCGCCTTTTTGACAATGCTCAGTGGATAGAAGAAAAAAATAATGATGTTCATAAGGTCGTAGAAGAAATCATCCAGAGAGAAGGCTGTTCTTGTTTGTTTCTAAAATGCATCTAGAGATGATTGTCGATTGCACAGTCAACAATTCCTACGTGTGTCGTGCCCGTCACTGAAATCCCCTCAGTGAGGCAGTTCCTGTCCCACTTCTAAGGACCATTGTCTTGGAAACCTGATCTTTCTTGATTTTGAGTTTTGCTCTACATTTTTCCTCTCTCTCTGCAGGGCCCCTTCCATGGCATTGGCAGTGGTGACCATGTACTATCCAGTTCTTCTTTCTCGTCATGGCTCCTGCTGTTCACGAGGCCCAGCGAGCCACTCTAGTTCGTTGTTTCCACGTGTCTTGCATTTTCATCTCTCTTCTTTCCTCTGAACAGGGAGAGACCGATTGCACCTTGGGTGGACATTCAGCCACTGTTAAGAGCCCAGTCTTTTTTATTTTTCCACATACAGTCAGAAGTTTGCTGGCTTTGCCACAGCGGTCGTTCCACCGTGTCATAGAGGGTCGCTGTGAGTCAGATATTCACACAATAGCAGTGAGTTTGAGTGTTTGTGTTTTTTTTTTTTTACCTCAGTCTAAGGGTTTATTTGAACTCCTATGTCCTGAACTGATCAACCCTATCACGCTTTCCCCTCTTCTGATCAGCTTTTCCTCATTCTAAGCACTTGACTGAGAAACTCTTGTACCTGACATACTAAACTCAATTGAACAATATGTCTCCACTAGATGCCTGATTCTCACACGTCCTGAAGAATGAATCCTTTTTGAGAATCCAAGAAATAAAGACTCTTTTCCAATAGAAAAAAAAAATAGATCTAAAGAAACTGTTTATGGTTGGCAGATTTTGGATGGGTATGTGGGCTCTTGATAGGAGTCTTGTTCATTATAATTTTCAGTGTAATCACATGCTGTTGTAGCCAGTTTGCCCCTGTTTGTCATTCTTGCTGTTCCTCTGCTTTAACATCAGTCAACACTTCCTTTGACTGGAAGCGTCACGCTGTCAATCAGCATTTGTATTTTCCTCTCAAGCAGATCTCATATATAGGAGAGAATGTACACAGGCAGTGGGAAGGACGGAGGGGGGCTGAAAAAGTTAGTCTGCCGTTAACAAAAAGTACCAGAAATGTAACACTGGTTAAGATTTAGTTTGTTGGGAATCCAAGATGGAGTTTTCTGTAGCTCCCTCCCCTGCAGTAAAAATTCCCTTTAAGTTTAGTTAGTACAGATAGTCTTCTAACTTAGGGATTTGGTAAACCATTAAGCCAATTAGCCAGGCATGAGGCATGCCCATTTAGATCAACAGTGGAGCATGATGTTCTGAGGGATGGCCCTGGGGAAAATGTTGAACTTATTATAAATGTAGCCTCAGAAAAATGTATGACTAGATCATGGTAAGACACCTTTTTTGTCACATAATTTGCGGTATATGCTTGATTTTCGTGGCAGTTTGGAGGTATCAAACCCCATTATCTCCTTCTGTCTTGTATTTGCAGAATTACAAATCAATCTGATCCCTGCTTTGAATGAGGCAGTGACAGGCAACCCCTAACCCTTGTTCCCAGTAACACTGGCAGTTGCCACAAAACAGAGCCGCATCCCTCAGGGTAGCTGGCAGCATCCAATTGATGCTTCTAGAATCTCTTAGACCTGCTTTTTGCTGTCATACCACTTTAACATCATTAAAGTCTGATTTCCATCAAGGTATGGTTAGGTAGCCAGAATTAGGGACTGGGGTTGTCCCATGTCTGCAAAGGCCCCTATAAACGAGGTTGGGAAGAACTCAGGTGACCATTACATACCTATGAAAACCCAAACTGGGCATGCCCAAATTCTAGCCCCCAGCCTGGGTGGCTCAAACTAGGCCCAGGCCTGTGGCATCACCCAGCTGGGGTCAATCAACCATGCCTCCTCAGCTCAGTCGCTGGGCACGTGTTGGTGTGCTGGTCCACGAGGCTGCTCGTGACCAGGTGTGAGCCCCAGAGTGGCTTCCGTGTGGCCCGGCATGCTTCCCTGAAATAGTGTGTGTTCTTTCAAGACTGTAAAGCCTAAAACTCTTCCTGTCCTTCATAAAAACCCACTTGGATTACAAAATGGGCTTCGGTGTGAATTCTTCCTCGTGCGAAGCCAAGAGCTAAGGCAGTACCCACTTGAGAACCCCTACAGTATTACTCCTGTCTTTACTAGCCAATGCACAGGACTAGTTAACTGGACCAGTGGCGGGAGGAAGGAGCATCCATATCTTAGGAAGTCCAGAAACACCTGTGATTCCTTTTCCTTAAGGGAGTGGAATAGGCTCTAACCTAATCAATCACAACCTCAAGGACCACCTGTGAGATATTCATCCCTGGCTTAGTGGGGCTTGCGGTGGGCTGCTGATCACAAGGTCAGCAGTTTGAAACTTACCCTGGAGAAAGAGGAGGCTTTCTACTCCCATAATGAGTTACAGTCTTGGAAAACCATAGGGGCAGGTCTGCCCAGGCCATCTAGGGTTGTTATGAGTCAGAATCAACTTGATGGCAGTGAGTTTTTAATGAGTGATCGTGTGGCGGCCACTGGGCATGGGATGGGCTGAGCCAAGCCTTCTGAGCAGGTCCCCTGGCCCTGGGCAGAGGCAGCGTATGGCAAACTATGCTTATGTAGACTTGAGGATCGAGCAGATATTTTCTCAGAATATGAGCAAAGTGATTTGTAGCACTCCAAGGATCTCAGCTGGCAGAATATATTGCTATTGTTTTGTGCTTTTTTTAAAATTGAGTTTTTCAAGTGAAAATTAGTATTTTGAAAAACTTATTGAGAGTGTTCAAGCCCCAAAGAGGGATCCAACCCCTATATGTAGGTGCTGAGAGATCAGAGCCAGTCTGAGAGACAGTATTATATCGGAAGCAGCTTATAAAGAGACAAAGATCAGGACTGCTTTTCCCAGCTAGAGGGGGCGATTTCTGCTGAGGGTGTCATTCTGGGGCTCCAGTGAGTCGGGCAATTGAAACCACTAAAACTGTGCTGCCAGCGTATCTGAAACTCAGGTAAGGGGTGCAGGCCAGAGCATTCTTTCATGGTGCCTCTGGATGTCGGTTCTTCTGCGTCCTTATTACATTAAATAAGGGAGCTTTATGTATCTTCCTGTGTTTCACAAGAAGGTTAGCTCACTGAAGTTGTTACCTTATCATCCCAAACTGCCCTATAAACACAGGTGGGGTTAATTGAAAGGCGGCGGGATCCGTGGCTTGGTGAGCCTCGCTTTGCAAGTTCTCCGGTCTCTTGCTTTGTGAACCTCAGTCCGGTTTGAAGATGCCTTAGCCAGTTAACTGCTTCTGTGTCCAAGGATAACTTCCTGCAAGGCATCTCTGAGCAGAAACCACTTGGACATACTGTGAAACAGCCTTGGTTGCTGGACAGCCCTCTGGAGACCCCCACCAATCTGGAGATTATTTCCCTACAACTGACTAGGCATCCCATGCAGTTGGCCTCATTTCGTGTCTTTTGTGAGATGGTGGAAGACTTTGTGGATTATTGGCGCACATAGGAGATAATTTTGGCCTTGTGAGCTTGGGCAGCTATGGGTAAGGTGGTTTTCTTCATGTGCACTTTGAATTTACATATGTATCATTCAGGTGCGCAGGAAGACACACGGGGAACGGCTGCTTAGCTCCAGTGGCCTGTTTGGAGAGTCAACTAGAGTCTCTCTGTGGGAAACTAACACTGAGGGAAATAGCATGAGGACTATGTCCCCTAACTTATAACAGAGGGAATCTGGAAAGCTAGTGTTCCACGGTAGGATAGTCTTCACTTTGGTAAATTAGAGGTCAAGTCCAAGTACTGCTATAAATGTAGTTCCCCCAGATTCTCCCCCAACAACCATGCTGCCTTAGTGAGCACATGGTTGGGTCTATCTCCCTGCAGAGGCAGACATCCTGCTGGTCTCTCTTCCCGCTGTCCAAGCCCCCCCCCCCCCCCCCCCCGCCCATTGTACCTTCCCCCAATGCAGGTATTAGGTTTCCTCACCTGTAAGCTCAGGGACCTTAATGTAGATACCACCCACGTTGTTAGGCAAGTAACTACTGAATATGCATGTCTTATTGCTACTATAAATGTCCCAAGATAGTAAAGGTTCACTCTCACTTCTCCCAGTTCCATGTGGTCCATCAAGAGGCGCTGAGGTGAGCGTGCTACCTCCCATAAATGTGTCTGACGCCTGCATTTTATTCTCTCCTATCTCCCCTAGTCTGTATGCCTTCCCTACAATCTTTATATATTACCGCCATGCAATTGCGCCTACGGGCCCTTGGGCGGTGGAAGGCTGGTTTCCTCTGACGTCTCTACCCTTGCATTCCACAGCCCGAGCTTCGTAGGTAAAGATTTTCCCGATGAGATTGCTGCGTATATAATTCACGGAAATCTTGGGGGGGGGGGGGGAGTCAGATGGCGCTGAGCCCGGGGAGGAAAGGAATGAGAACCCTATGCTGGGGATGAAAAATTCACCCGCAAAAAGACTCCAAAGAAGCGGGGCCTACCTGCCATCTTCTCCCTCAGCATCCAGGCCAGCGCTCAAGTCATGAGACCTGTGGGGCCCAAGGCCATCGCTGGGGAGGGCACGTGAGGGTCTGTCTGGCCCACGGAGAGAGACCCTGGGATGGGACAGGTCCTGTGCAGCCACTGGGACCACCAGGTCCCGGTCCGCGCTCCCTCAGCCCCGGTCTCCATCAGGATGACAGCACGCACTCCCACTGAGCTGCATGGCTGCCCTGCCCTGGATTGAGCCAGACCAGGCACTGCAGCTGCTCTGCTGGGAAAGAAGTGGATGTGGTTGTGCTCCTACCCTAGCGGCTCGCCGGAGTCCCAGCCTGCTGTCCATCAGGCCGCCATCCTGCCCTTGCTTACGTTTTCTTACCCTGACCCCTGCATCCCATTGACAGGGACCCTGCCTGGCTTGCTGTCCTCAACCCCCTGCCTTGGGCAGAGGCTGCCCCCACCGAGCCCAGGGCAGCAGTCTCCAGGCTCAGAGGCAGTGCACCTGCTTCTAGGTAAAAGCTGACAGTGGTGGCCGAGTCCTGTACATTTGACCCACGCACAGGGCCCAAAGGAGTTCCTGGATGGAGGGTAAAGGGGTCTCTAGTAATCATCAGTACGTGTCTGGTGCAGAAGGCAGGTTCCCGTGTGCTTTCCAAAATCCTATTTAACCTACCGCCTTCTTTTGAATTCATATATATACATATATATATACATATATACATATACACATATACATACACACACACACACACACACACACACACACACACACACACACACACATATATATATATATATATATATTCTTTAGGGCTTACAAACAGTATCCTTGCCTCTGAGGAGCATTCGGGCCTGACTTCTCTCAAGACAGCCTTGCTTGTGCTGTTGGCAGTCCAGGGTGCTCGCAGCCCCGCAGCAGGAATGCAGATGCAAACGCATCGCCGGCTCCTCTGGGGTCCTCCTTATTCCCTGTCCAACTTTCACAGGCTAGGAGGCGACTGGGAAGACCAGGGCTTGTGTCAGGCCCACCTTAGTCCTCTAAGGAACATCCTTGCTTTTCACCACTCGGAAGAGGGTCGGTGTAAAACCACCCTTCGCCAGGTTGATCCGGACACGAAATGGGGTGGGAAGGAGGGGGGCAGGGGATCTCCTTGCTCCCCCCCCCCACACCCCTCTTCTTTCTCCAGTGTGGCAGCCTTCTTCTCTTTTACCTTCTTCCTCTCCGTCACGGGAGCGTCCTTGCGAAGGATAGGAAGGTATGGCCGTCCCAGCTCCACGGAGCCAACAAGTGCAAGGCCATCGCCGCGCCCTGCGCGGGAGGGAGGACGGTGGGGGCTGACAGACAGACAGGCAGGCAGGCAGACAGACAGACAGACAGACAGACAGACAGACAGAAGACAGCGTACAGAAAGCTGAGACCAGGTGCGGGGTGCGGGAGAAGTAGGCGGAGCGACTCCAGCAAGTTTACTTATAGCCTCAAGACGTCCTGAGGCGTGTTATCCCAAGCTCGAGGGGAGGACGACGGCCGGGGCACGATGTGCAGCCGATCTTCTGCGGAACGCTGGGTGTGCTTCCTCGGTCTCCCGGGGACCCCGAGGGGGAAGTCACACCTTGGGCGCAGGTCACACCTTCCAGTGCGTGGGCTCCTTGGGCTGAGCTGCCAGCACCTTCCCACCCGGCCTTGCATCAACCGTGGAAGGTGAGGGTCCCGTGGGTCCCGTCCTCCCCGTCGGAGGAGGAAGTTTGGTCTCCAGCAGACCCCTCCTCCCGCCCCGCGGCGGGCTGCGGCCACGTCCCCTATAGAAAAGTCCACACGTGGACAGCGCTGTCACCTCCAGAGGACGGACAGCGTCGCCCCGCCTGCAGGACCGCGTGCCTCCAAGGCAGAACCCTCTAGGCAGCCAGCCGGCCGCCGCGGGTCCCAGGTCTGTTCTCCGATTTCCCGCGGGCAGCCTTTCGGCCTTCTGTCCATCCAGTCCAGCCGCGCCGCCCCCCCGAGTCCCGGCTGGAGATGGCGCCCCCAGCGTCCGCGCCGCCCCTCCGTCGCTGCGCAGCCGGCCGGCCGCAGGGAGTGCGGGGCTTCAGTGGCAGCCCTCTGGCCAGTCGCGGTGCAGGCTCCTCTGTCTCCTCTGGCATCGCGACTGGGGACTGCGCTTCTCCGCTTGGCGTCCCCTCGCCCCGCTCTCCAGGATCCCCGTCTGTGCGCGCCACCCTCGGGGGATTCCTGGATTGGTAACGTTTCTTAGAACATCATTGCCTTCATTCTGCGTTTGCAGTGTGAACAAAAAGTGGGCCTTTTTGAGCCTCTGATCCCCCTTCCCTGATGAATTTTCTCCTTCTGTTTGATGCCTGGGGAGAGACGATTAGCCTGGCTCTTCATCAGAAGGATTCCCAGGGGATACTAATGAGTGAAGCCCGCAATTGACCATATGCTGTCAACCATCTGCCCAGGAATAACTCAACAACACTTACTGCCCAAGAGTCTATTTAGACCCAGAGCGACCCTGTAGGACAAAGTAGAACTGCCCCTGTGGGCAGCAGAGACGAGGAATATAAAGCCTCATCTCCTCAATTTTCTCCAGTGAAGTTGCTAGTGGTTTTGAACTTCTGACCTTGTGGTTAACAGCCCAACGTGGAATCCCTGTGTCACCAGGGCTGGCTCTTTTGCACAGTTATAAAGGCTGTAAAATGAAGGAACCTAAATGCTAAGCCAGTACAAGAGCCCCGCTGTTTAGTTTTGGAGGTTTTGTTTCGGAGGAAGTGAACATTGCTTCAGGAGAGTGGACTATTTTCAGCGAGTTAAAACTAGCCCCTGCAATTCTGGTTTTCAGAAAGGCTACGGGTGGCCATGGGAGCCCACAATACATTAGCAGGATCCACATATGGAGTAAGCCCTAGACCATAAGTGAGGGATGGGAATAACCTGGCTATCAGACGCCAGAGTATGGGACACATGATCATAGCAGATTAAAACAGTATCGCTGAAAAACAAAAACAAAACGAGTCTCTCTCGGCACCCCAGAGTAATCCATTATACCTTGATGTTAGCTTTAAAACAAAGTGAGCATCAATGAATAGATAACCCTCTTATTTCTGCGATCCTGGAGATTGGTAAACTTGTTGGAATTCATCTCTAGTCTCCAAACAATATAATGTGAAGGACTCCTTCAGCTCAGTCACTGCCCAGACAAAGTAGCATTTGGAGTGGAGCCCCCGCTCAGAGGCTGAGATTTTCAGCAGCGCCAGGACCCCTAACACTCAGCAGCCAGGAAGGTTTTGGGTTCACTGGGCAATGCCCAACCCAGGCTACAAGCTCCCCAAGATCACGGAGAATCAGGGGCAGGGCAGGGCCTCTGTGAGTTTATGAGGCACTCAGGAGTCTCAGGTTAGGGCCTGCCTGAATGCTCCAAGCAGCGGTTCTCAACCTGTGGGTCGCGACCCCTTGGGGGTTGTCGAACGATGCTTTCACAGGGGTTGCCTGATTCATAACAGCAGCAAAATTATAGTTATGAAGTAGCAATGAAAATAATTTTATGGTTGGGGTGTCACTACAACATGAGGAACTGTATTAAAGGGTCGTGGCATTAGGAAGGTTGAGAGCCACTGCTCCAAGCCCATGGTCAGGAGAGGTGTCTCAAGAGGAGGAGCTGGTGGAGGGAGAAAGCAACATGATCTCCCCCCTCCGACTCTTCTATCTGTAGCAAAGGCCTGCAGAGTCTGGATTCAGGAAGGGTATTTTGATCTGAATGAACTATAGCAGTGACTGTAGGCCCAGTAAAGCCCAGACCTGTGGATCATTATCCTTTTTTAAATGATTTTTTATTAAGTCATTTTATTGGGGGCTCATACAACTCTTATCACAATCCATACATGCATCCATTGCGTCAAGCACATTTGTACATTTGTTGTTCTCATCATTCTCAAAATGTTTGCCTCCCACCTGAGCCTTTGGTATCAGCCTATTTTCCCCCTCCCTTTTCACTCTCCCCTCCCCCATAAACCCTGGACAATTTGTAAATTGTTATTATTTTGTCTTATCCTACACTGTCCAATGTCTCCCTTCAGCCACCCTTCTGTTGTCCGTCCCCCAGGGAGGAGGCCATATATAGATCCTTGTAGTCAATCCCCCCTTTCTATCTCACCTTCCCTCCACCCTCCCAGTATCACCACTCTCAGCACTGGTCCTGAAGGCATCATCTGTCCTGAATTCCCTGTGTTTTCAGAATACATCATCTGGTCTAGCCGGACTTGTAAGGTAGAATTGGGATTATGATAGTTGGAGGTGGGGGTGGGGAGGAAGCATTTAAGAACTAGAGGAAAGCTGTATGTCTCATTGTTGCTACACTGCACCCTGACTGGATCATCTCCTCCCTGTGACCCTTCTGTAAGGGTGTGTTAGTCTGGGTACTTTAGAGAAACAAAGCCACAGAACCTCATGTATAAGAGAGAGTTTTATATAAAGGTTAAGTACGCATCAAGAAAACATCCCAACCCAGTGCTGCCCAAGGCCACAGTCAAACATTAACCCATATGTCTGACACCAATCCACAAAGCCCTCCTCCATCTCACGAAACAGATGCAATGATGCCGACTGCAGGAGGAAAGCTGAGTCAGTGAATGTGTAAGCATCTCAGCGCTGGCAGGTATCTCCACACGGGTGTTCCAGTACACAGGGCTGCATCGGGGTAGGTCTATGCGGCTTCTCTTCAGGGATGTCTTGCAGGAAGTGAGCTTTGCCAGCTAAAGCAGGGAACTGGCTAAGGCAGCTGCACCCTGGTCTGACCATAAGAAAACAAGAGACCCGAGAACTAGAAAGGTGAGGCTCACTGAGCCATTTATCTCTCCGCCCTTCAATTAACCCCACATGTGTTTATTGGCCAGGTTGGTACAATAAACTAACTACCTCAAAGGGGATGTCCAGTTGCCTACAGATGGGCTTTGGATTCCCTACCTGTCCTCCCCCTGACTCACAATGATATAATTGTTTGTTCTTTGATGCCTGATACTTGATCCCTTCAACATCTCGTGTTCGCACAGGCTGGTGTGCTTCTTCCATGTGGGCTTTGTTGCTTCTGAGTTAGATGGCCACTTGTTACCTTCAAGCCTTTAAAACCCCAGATGCTATATCTTTTGATAGCCAGGCACCATCAGCTTTCTTCAGGATCATTATCTTGAAAGTAGGATTAATTCCACCCTACAACCAGATGTCAGAGAGGGATTACTCACAGAATACACTGATCTGCACAGACAATTCCTCATGCCAACCCCTGAACCTGTGTGTAGATCCCCCGCCTCCCAGGGTGACCCTCTGTACCATCAGGTTGGTGGGGTGAGTGGGGGAGAAGTAATACTGTCTTGTGACCCGTGTAGGCAGCCCCTTAGAGAGTTTTCAAGATGATCAACCAAAGGCTACCATGTGATGCTTGGGGGTCTGAGCTTTCTTCGTGAAGCCAGTTGTAGGGGACAGCCTCTACTTCGGGAGAATTGTGGAGAAGAACGGCCTCTCCTTCAGCAGTCACGAACGGCACAGGCTCAGCAGTGGCCTGGGTTGTGAAAGCAGATCCCAGAATGCTGAAAGGGAGACTGGGAGGGAAGAGAGAGAAAGTGGTCAATATTGGGACAATTGTATTGGGATGGAAAGTTGAGTCCCTTGAGCCTGAGCAGGTCTTGTTCAGCCCTTGGGCCTGGGGTGTTATGTCTGTGCTCCCCAAAGTCAGCAATGCCCGGAGCCTCTGAGTCTGGTCTTGCTAATCCTCCCCACCCAGGTCTACTCCACAGCTCTCTCACTCAGTGCCCTTGGGTACCTGTTGGTCACCAGCAGCCTCTGTGGGCATTGCCTTCCCTGATACCTCATCTCCAGACCTTCTGTCCTCATGGTCTGACCTTTCCCTGCTCTGGGGCCTCCATGTGGCTTATCAACCCCTGACATCACAAATTGATTAGCTTGTCTCCTCCCCTCTCTCCTAGCTGTCATGGAAGGTTCCCAGGACCTTTCCACGTGCCAGAGGTTATTAGTCTCTTGCTGGGATCAGCAGGCTAGGACAATGTGTAGTGAACCCTGTTAAGACTCTTCCTAGACATCATGTTGTAACAACGTTGTTTTAATGCTGTCAATTAAAAAAAAAGCATTGTTTAGGGGTGATTAATTTGAAAAAACGCTCAGTAATAGCGGTTTGACTCCGCCCCGACATCCTACCAATTCTTGTTCAATGAACATTTCCTGTAGCTGGCCCCCCTCCCCCCTTTTAGGTCCTCTCTCCTGGAGTTCTAAGGGAGCTTTCTGTCACCTCCTAAGCCTTTGACACCCCCTTCCCCCCCCCCCCAAGGAGACCCAAGCCAGTCTCTGTTCTCTCATCCTTCCCCACCCTAAAGAAACATCTCCATTTACCTGGGTGCAGTGCGCCCCCTGCCCTTTGGCTGTCGGTGACCTGCTGCTTCTGTGGAGAAAACTCAGTTTCAGAAACACTCAGAAGTGTGTGTGGCCCAGATGGGTCTGGTTGGCTGTGCTGCCTTCCTCTTAACATCAAACCCTGCCCTGCGGTGGGAGGCCCCGGGGAGCTCAGCCCCTCTGAGATGGAAGGTAAGGGGGATGCCGCTTAATCCTGCTCCCATTCTGCTCTGTGAAACCCCTCGGCCCCAACACTCTTTGGGTCTGGTGACTTGGTTCAGGGAACTTGAATGAGCAATGGCCCCTGGACATTAGTGGGTGCTGGCTGCATCCTCCCGTGTTACCCTGTGTCCAGGTGGAGTGTGGGCTAACCTCCACCAGCCTGTGCTGTGCCCTTCTCCATGAACGTTGACATGCAGCGCACTGGTCTGACATGCATGAATCTGAATAGGAATTTACAGACTGGTATCAGACATATGGGCTGGGATTTATGGATTTGATCTGGATTGGGCTGGGATGTTTTCTTAATATACAATTACTCTTTATATAAAGCTCTTTCTTATGCACATATGAGTGTCTATGAATTTGTTTCTCTAGTCAACCTGGACCAACACACCCTGGACAAGGTGGGCTTGCATCTCCAGGCAGACAGTCATCCCTGGATCCTGTTCACTGAGGGTGTGCAGGCTGCCTTGACTCCACTGAAGTGCAGGGCGAGCCTGAGGGGAGGGCGGAAGCTGTTCAGAGGACCCCCCTGGTTCCAAGTGGATGTGCAGCCCAAGAGGAGCTTTCTGTCCTCAGGGTTTTAAGGGGAGGTTTGGGTGAGGTGTTTGAGGCTGCAGAGTGGTCACTGACCTGGGAGGCCAGTCTCTCCATCACAGTTGGAAGGTGGTATACCCAATAAGTATCAACGATGTAAGTCAGCACAAGTCAGGTGGTGCTTACCTTCTTATTGGGTCACCTGCCCCTACATCAAGGTCATCTGTGTCCTATTCTGTCATCCACCCAAGTCCTTACCACAAAGTTCAGCTACTTGCTCCCATCTGGGACTGGGATCCTGCCAGCTTCCTGTAGGGACCCACCTCCCCCAGGGTGCTCAGTGCCTCTGCGAAGAGAGCAAAGTCAGACCTTGAGTAGTTTGGTCCCTATCCGTCTAGTAGAGGATGCTGCCCTCATCCCCAGTGCCCTTGGGGCTGGTGAGCCTGTGTAGGGAAACAGAGCGAGGTGTGTCCATAGAGCAGGGGGCCTTTGGGGCTGAGGAGCAGCCTACTGGCTTACTGGGGTCAGGCTGGGGCTCAGCCCTCTCTGGGATCTCTGTTCAAGAGTTTGGTGGAGGTCAGGTCTCTGCAGGAGGAGGAAAGACAGGGTCTCCCAGCCAGGATAGGTAATCAGTCACAAGGTAAGAGTTTGGGGGGAGGGAGCATGTGTCCGTTATCTGAGAGTCATTCGGGTTCTGACCTTTCACTGATAGGAGTCCCCGCTGTCCCTTCTGGTACTCTTAGTGGTACCACGTCTTAGGGGTGACGACCTCACATCTGTGAGGCAGCGGTGGGCACCTGCCAGCCTCCTCCCATGCAGACTCCAGGTGTCAACAGGGAGGTGAGGCAAATGCGATTCCTCTTTTGCCATGTAACAAGTATTCATTGAATACCTGCTTTGTGTCAGGCCACGGCTAGACGTGGGGATTCTGTGGTGTTGGGAATGAAGGAGGTCGTTATGGTGGAGAGCGGGGCCAGGAAAGGCAAGTATGTGGAGTACCTGAGCTAACTCGGGGATCCCAGGGAGCGCCCCGAGGACGCGATCTTTGGCTCCATCCAGTGAAGGACAGAGGATGGGAAGGGGAGACGCCAGGGGCAAGAGGGTGGCTGGATGGGGGAACCCACAGAGTCGCTCAAGCGGAAGGAGGATTGAGCCCTGAAGTGAAGGGCTGGGGGCGGTGCTGCGTGCCCCCCCCCCCACCAGTTCTGCTGCGCCCTGCTGGGAGCCCGGAAGGGTGGCAGCTTCAGGCGTCAGAGAGGCTCTGCTGCCCTCGGGTGGGCACTCAGGAAAGTAGACAAGGACGAGTGCCAGAGCCAAGTAGGTGTGCTTTTATTAAACGTGAAGTTCACACCACATCAAATTAACCATTTTAACTAGACCGATACGTTTTGATTCCACACGATCCGTCGTTTATGTCTCTCCTGTCCGCCTGGTAGGGGCTCCGGCGATGTGGGGATTCCGCGTTGGGCTCCGGCGCACACTGGGGAACCACCCGCGGCTACTGTGGAGAAAGAGGAGGCTTTCTACTCCGTTGAAAAGCGATTGTCTCAGAAAATCACTGCGCCAGTTCTACTCTGTCCTCTGGGGACACTCCGAGTCGGAGTGGACTCGATGGCAGTGAGTTTGTGTCCTCTGCATGGGCCGTTCCTGGAGGCCAGGGACCTGCTGTCCACTCCAGATCCTCATCAGGCGATGAGAACCACAATCTGCCCCACCTGGTGCGGACGCAGCAGCCAGGCACGTTCTTCTTTGGGGGCCTATGGTATCTGGGAGGGCCGGAAGGTTCTGGAGGCTCCTCTCTGCTGAGACTCAGTGGTGTCGGCGTTGGGCGGCAGGGGTCAGGGGCTCAAAGAGGGCCTGGCTGCGGGTTCTCAGAACCCATGGCTGAAGGTAAAGAAGCGTTTAAGTGCTTTGGCAGCACATTTGATAGAAGCACCGGCATGCAGGGAATCATATGGGCCAGGTCCCGCTTTGCTTCCGTGTTCCTGACATAACCTGACATAACCACTTTTGATGGCTGCTGTGAATCCTTCCATGGCGTTTTCTTTCTTTGTTTGCTGAATATTATTGCTTACTGTGGTATTTGCATAATCTCCTGTCAACTTGAGCAAAGGGATAGAGTCTAGCCTGTCAATCAGGTCATGGCCAATGATGCCTCTGTGTGAGCATGGACTTTCCCTGAGGATTCTGGGAACTCCAGAATGTGAGGTGGGACAAGTACTCTCTCTCTCTCTGCTTGACAGTCCTGTGGACAAGCCACATGGGGCTACACTGATGGCATCCAGCGCCCTGGAGCTGGAGGAGCCACGAGGAGACCCACACTGGCACTGATATGCTTCCACCGCCACTGGATCCACCACTGGCCTGTGATCCTCCTGCATTCAGCATCAGTACATGTGTTAAATGAGTCTCAAGAGGAATTTATGGGCTAGTATAACAATAAGGGCTAATATCGCATTTATGGACTTGATCTGGACTGGGCTGGGAGGTTTTCTCAATATGCAATTGCTCCTTGATATAATGCTATCTCTTACACAC
Organism: Tenrec ecaudatus; assembly: GCF_050624435.1. Taxonomy (NCBI): domain Eukaryota; kingdom Metazoa; phylum Chordata; class Mammalia; order Afrosoricida; family Tenrecidae; genus Tenrec; species Tenrec ecaudatus. The sequence goes on from NC_134532.1 coordinate 148,964,083, forward strand.
ATATGGGTATCACTGGATTTGTTTCTCTGGTCAACCTGCACTAACACAATTACTTCCTCACATTCTTTCAGAGCGAAGCATATGTTTAGGGCACACTATTGTCAGTCCGTTCCAGCAGCTCCCATTGTTTATTGCATGGGGACACTGGGATGCCTTATCCACACGCTGTGCCTGATGGGAGACTCATCCCCACTTTGCCTACTCACCTGTGAGCTGAACATCCTCCTGCAGGCGCCCGCTCTGTGTGTGAGCATTCTTCTCTCATTCCTGCAGCGAGTGTTTGTGAAGCACCTGTGTGCCCGGCTGTGTGCTCCTCCTGGTCTCAGCAGAGAGCAGGCCAGGCCCCATTCCGCCTTCCCCTTCCGAGAGGGTTCTTAGAATTAGGATCCTGGTCAGAGGGTTTGCAAGCTCTCCTGAGGAAATGTACAGATTGATTTGCATAAATGTTGTACATGACTCATTTCTGTCACAGGCCGCAGTGAGGAAGCCCCAGCAGCGGGATCACACACTGTGGTGACCAAGGTGTCCACTTTCAGGGGTCCATGAGAGATGGACAAGGACGACAGTGGGCTGCAGAATCAGGATGGAGAGGATGATGGTGACCATTCAAATGGGAGAAGCGAGGTATCCTCTTTCCCCATCCACGAGCACCCAGGCCACCGGTGTCCAGGACATCCTGAGTGGGGTGTGTAAAGATCACAGGGAGTTGGGTGAGTCGGACCTGAGCGCCCAGAAAAGCAGGGCCAAGTCTGTAGGGATCCAATTTGCCTCTGTGGGTGGGCTCTGGATGGGGAGGAGGAGGCTGTGTGGGCCTGGGAAGGACCTGAGTCAGCTCCTCTCCCTCTGTGTCATAGGCAACGTGAAACTCTGCCAACTCATAGAGTCCCTACACGACAGTATGGAATTCCTCTGTGAGCTTCTGAGACTGTAACTGTGGAAATAGAAAGGTAGAGCGGCTGGTGGTTTCTGCCCAGCAAATGGATCACAGCCCAGCTCTGAACCAGGACGCCTCCAGGGCGCCTACAGGCTGAGTGATAGATGCTAAGTCCTAGGCTGGGAACTAAATCCCTCGGAGACATAATTCTTTTGCTGAGAAGGATCAGACACGGACTTCTGAAACCAGCAGGAGGCTCACACTGGAGAACTGGGGAGGGCAGCCCAGGGCTCAGCCCATCCTGGCCCAGGAGCAGCCCCAGAGGCAGAGGCAGGGCTCAGGGAACAGGGTTCTGAGCTCAGGGCCGCTCCGCTCCAGGCTGGCTGGTGGGTTGTGGTCCTACAGTCAGGGACTGGGCTCGGAAGTGGGTCAGGAAACGTCTCCCCATGCTGCACTCAGCCTGTCAGGCTGGGAGGCTCCAACAGGTTGTACGCCACTCTAAGGTGACACTCATCTTGACGGGCAGGAGGCTGCCAGGGAGGTGGTGGTCTTGAGTTACTCTTGTGTGTGTGTGTGTGTGTGTGTGTGTGTGTTCTGAATCCCTGCGAATTAAGAAGGAAGAGGAGGAGAAGGGGTGGAGGAGCACTTGGGGTCACCATTTCCATCATTCAGAAGCAGGGTGGGTGCTGCGGGATTGTCATGGAGGCCTAGAATGGTCAAGTGCACGCACATGCTGCCTGCACATGGTTTGTGGTGATAACGACGCTAAAAAGACCGTGACGCAGGTAGGTTTTTACCAATTCACTGCACAGTGCATGTTCCCTAAGGAGTCCTCTAGGACTCCATCATGGCGGGGTACTGCAATATGCTGAGAAAATCTGACAGGGTGGCGTTGGAGGATCAGGGTAAACCGTCGCACCCCCATAGGCACGGTTACAAACCTTTATGATGTAACGGTAAACTGGATGACAATAAAGAGCAGAGTTTATCAAAAGCCAGCTCCAAACACATCCCTTGATGCATCGTGGGCAGGGAAGAAAAGGGGTCTGAGCCTGGGGTTTATGTAGGATTTCCTGCAGAGGTGGTTGTGCTGACGAGTGCCAGGAGAAGAAGACAGGTGGAAAGCAAGGTGCTGGCGTTCAGGCACAACTGACCTGGTCTTCCTGTGACCAGGAAAGTGCCCCCTTTCAGATGTAAACCCCATGGCGATCCTGTGGCCAGAAGGCATCGCCATCTTCTCCTATCGATACGAGATGAACTAGGCAAGACTGCATTTTCTGATGGAAAACTTGATCGCGGAGGCATGTTCTTTGATGTTGCCATAGTTACGGTACTCATGGAGACCGCAGCGCTGTCAGGTGCCACTTTGTGCTGCACTGGAACAAGAGATCGCTCAGAGCAGGGAGGAAGGCTTTCTGACAAAGAGGAAGGAGCGAGCGAGACAGAGAGAGAGGATTGAAATTGTGAGAGAGATTTTTCTCTTGGTGTAATTAGATGGTAATTTGTGTGTCGGTTTGACTAGGCTGTGCTTTGCTGTTCCCTAATGCAGTGTAATGGATGTCTGTGTGATCACCTTCCACAGTGAGAGCGCACGTAATCCATCCATCCACTGAAATGGAAGATTATTTAAGATGCGGTCTGCCTCAAGATTACAAAGATATTTTTGTAGAGTCTGAACGTGTGCATGCTCTCCCTCCTCTTTCTGTCCCCCCTCCCCCTGTCCCTCCCTTTATACCTTTCTCCTCTGTACTCTTCCCATCATCTGACCTATGGGCCTTTGGGTCTTGGAATACAAACCTGCAGGAATTTCCAGCACACCACCAGACCTATATATTTGAACTGGCTGTGATCCAATCACTTGAGTGAATCTCTCTAGATGCATACATGAGGTTAATGTAGACATATTGCTACCGAAGGCCACTGCTGACAGTGGAAGCCCAAGCTCCATTTGTAGTGTCCACACATGGATTAAGCTTCTGGGGAATCTCCTCCAGTCACAGTTGATGGGTGTGAGTAGACCAGTTAACAGTCAGAGAGCATTGCAAAGCCAATTATGGCAGATGTGTTAGGTCAAACATGTGGATTAGCCCTCTGGTGCCTCCCCTCTGACCATGGACCAGGGATGGGAATAGCCTTCCTAGCTGCAGGCTGCGTCAGGAAATGGATTGTTCCACATTTTAATTCCAAAGAAAGGGGACCCAAGAGAATGCTCCAATTATATAACAATATTGCTAATATCAGAGGCAAGCAAAATTTTGCTGAAGATCATCCAATGAAGTTGCATGGTGTAAATGTGCTACCTGAAACCTGTTCAGAGTGCAGAAAAGTCAGGGGGTTAGGGATGCTAGGGATGGCAAGAAGTAAAGTGCACTGACACAAGCCAGGGCATTTCAATCTCCTCATATGCAGGTGAAAGTTGGACACTGAATAAGGGAAACTGAAGAATAATTGACATGCTTTTTGAATTAAGGTGCTGGCAATGAGTATTGAAAATATTATGGACTGCCAAAAGAACAAACAAATCTGTTTAGGAAGAAGTACAGCCTGAATAATCCTTAGTGGCAAAGATGGCAAGATTTTCATCTCATGTACTTTGGACATGTTGTCAGGAGAGACTAGTCCCTGGAGAAGAAGATCATGCTTCGGAAAGTAGAGGGGCAGCAAAATAGAGGCAGGTTTCCCACCACAAGGATTGACATGGGGCTGCCCTAATGGGCTCAACCTAAGAACATGTGTAAGGATGGCCTCCTGACACCATGGGACATAACAACAATATACATAGTCAAGGGGGAGCAATGACACAATCTTTCCTAGAATTATTTTGAAAAAAGGCGTTTATAGGAATACCCTTGTTTGTTTGATGGGTGCAGTGATTAGTGTATTCTGGCTGTTGTCTGCCTTTGGTTTACCTGTTTACCTGAGATTGACGTATCACTGGGCAAGATTTCAGAACCGTCAAGCATTGGATGGCAAAAGTTCCAGTGTTTCAGGAAGAAGGCCAGGCTGGTTGTGGGCAGTGGGGCACCATGAGGACACCGAGTACATAGGTAACATGCCAGAATCAAGGGGGGAAGGTGTAGAAAAGGAGATGAGAGTCAAGTAAAAATCTTTATCTATCTTCAAATTGGCCCTAGGCACAAAATAATGCTAATAATAGTTAAAAGACTAGGCTTACTGGTATTGTTAGGTTTCTCATTGGGGCACCTCGGTTCTTGCTTCATAACGCTGAAAGAATTCACGTGGCCGAAGCATGTTTTGTTATTTACGTGACTCTTATGAGGAAAGGGAAGTTCCTGGTATGCCGGTCTCAAAAAGCACATGCCCGCCCAGAACCAGGAATTCCTGGAAGGGGGGGGGGCGGGGGCGCAGGCAACAGAGAGGCCTGAGTGGGAGCTCCAGTGCGTCCGGGAGCCCCCCTCCGACTTTCAAGGGAACACCCAACAAGAGATTGGAGAGTAAAAGGGGGCAGTGGCCCGCCCGAGGCCAGCTTTTATCCCACTGGCCAGGAGGCGTGGTTGAGGGTATTGGCTGATCTTATTGACTGATTTTAAGCGCACCTGGGTGATGTAATATTGCTGGTGCCTAGTCTGTGTGCCAAGGTGGATCTTCCACCTGGGCCTAGGGGACTTGGCTCCCCACTCATGCTTAGTTCTGGATTTTCCGGTAGGCGTCTAATGGGTGCCTGATTTCCCTATAGCCCCTTTATTGTGGCCTGAGGCAGGCATTTGGAAAGACAGCTTCCCCATCCCCCCGGTTTCTTCCTGTTTCTGGCTACCTAGCAATATGACAAACACTGGTCACTGGTGGAGTCCCCCAAGAATCTGGCCCTTAGTCATTCTTGAGACTCATCCCTGAATTCACCGGAAGGCTCAACTTTTAGCCAAACAGCCGGCAGGCCTATAATGTGAACAATAACATGGGAAGGTCCATACTCCTTCGAATATGAGATCTAAGGGCAGCATTTGGTCTCAGATAAGCCTCTGACGGCAGGAATGGGTAGGAGAGGGGCAAACGGAAGAAGACACAGGGGGGAGCAGGGAAGTGTGCTGGGAGCCTGTGGGGACTGCCATCATGTCAGGAAACACAGTGTGCACAAATTCCCGAATGTAACACCAATTTGTTGGGAAACCTTCACTCCAATCACAATCAAAAGGGTTTTAAAAAGTTTGCCTAAGGTTTTCTGGCTATGTCCCCGCCAACTTAAAATGCGAACAGACCAGGCTTAATACCAAATGCAGAGATTCTTGATAAGGATTTCAAGTACGTTTTAACTTACCCCTCTACTTTGGAAGCAAATAGCTGTTCTTATAATAAAAACTTGTTCTGAAGCAAATAAAGGAAACTTTCTTTTCAAAGCTGTCACCTGGGGGATGAAGGTGTGCTTCATCCCGGCCTCATATGCCTTGACTAAGGAAGGCCAGCGGAGTGGAAGACCTTGAAGGACGGTATGGTGAAGAAAGCCGGACATGTCATGCACGGCCAGGGGGTGCTGTAAGGCTGACAGTTGAGACCCACCAGGCTCTCTGGGGACAAAGAAGGGCGGTCTTTCCAGCCCCGGAACCCTGTAGAGGGAATGGTCTAGATGGTAGGGTTTGTTGTTGTTGTTTTTTTGACCAGGCAAACTAACAAATTTGTGTCAGAAGAAGTCTCGTCCCAATGTTGAGGACGATGAGTTGACCCAGCGGCTGCAACAATGGGCTCAAACGCAGACCCCGTGGAGGAAGGAGGGGAGCCACAGGCCGCGCTGCCTTGTGCGCACAGGCCTGTGAGTTGATCCGACTTGCCGGCATCTAACAGCACCGTGAAGCCGGTAGAGGAAGAAAACGGCTCTTTCCCCTTTTAATGGATCAAGGAGGCACAGCACGACAGCCAGTATTTTTCTCTCGCAGACAACCCTCCCTAGAACGCGTGGGTCTCTAAGGTCCCTCCTTCTCCGCTGGGGAGGAAGGAGGCAATGTTTCGGAGCAGAACTGCATTCTGGGGTTCCCAAAGGGGGTGGTCTGATGGAAGCAGATGGCCGGGCTTCCTCCCACAGAGGTGCTGTGCAGATTCAAAGCACCAACCTTTAAGTTCGTGACTCCTTTCAGACCTTAGGTGTCCCTGATTTCAGGAGCAACAGGTGTAGCCACTGACCACACCTGCAAAATGCAAGCTCCTGTGTGGCCAGCACACGGAGTGACCCCAACAGAGGCAGAGTGCCCAGAGTGACCAAGGAGACAGCCGGTGCTTGAACCTGAGGCCTTTCTGAGCCGGGTTGCGTGCGAAGGATACCAGGTTCACCCCACACTCATGATACAGTCTACTCTAGCCGACTCCCGGTTCACCCTACAGAACAGGGTGGGACAGGCCGTGTGGTTTTTTGAGGCTGTAAATCTCTATGATTTCTATAACTGAGTGAATTTATGACTGAGTGAATTTTCACCCAGGTGGTAATGTGGGTCAGTCTTTGGGCTGCTAACCACAGGTTGACTGTTCAATCTTGAGCAGGCATTCCATGGGAGAGAGCAAAGGCCATCAACTTCCGGAAAGGCTTCCAGTGTCACAGTCTCAGGTGGTTGTGAGTTTTGGAATCTACTCAATGGCTTTGAGGCCACTTACAAGTGGACTTTGGTTTTGGCTTTAAAATCAGGCCATTGAGACAGAAGCCACGTTAAAAATTTCAGTGGACGTATATAACTTCAGTTAGTATCTTGATAACAATAGGAAACATAATGAGAAATTTATGACAGTAATTTGCATCAGTGCTGAAAAAGTTAACATTAAGATACATTTCGATACTACAGCGAAGGCATAGAGTCATTTGGGCCAGATAATCCAATCTAGAGGAGTCTTTCCAAACAAAACCCCCAAACTCATTGCCATCAAGTTGAAGCCCATACATGATGACTCTCTACAGGACAGGATAGAACTGTCCCTGTAAGTTTCAGAGACGGCAACTCTTTACTCTTTTTAAATTTACTTTATTGGAAGCTCTTACAGATATTATAACAATCCACACTTTGATCAGATCAAGCTTCATTGTACAATGCCTGCCACCATCATTCTCAAAACATTCTCTTACTTCTTGAGCCCTTTGCCATCAGCTCCCTTAGAGACTGGCACTCTTTATGGGAGTTGAAAGCCCTGTCTTGCTCACTCATAGCCAGGGGTGGCGTCAAGGTATTGATCTTATGTTTAGCAACCAAATGCATAACCACACTGCCAAACGGCTAAGTGCTGCACTACTAATGAAAACTGCAGTTCAAGTTCACTCAGGGGCAACACAGAACTCATGCCTGGCCATCTGCTCCTGGATGGGCGGTCACAGCCTTGCAAACCCCGTGGAGCAGTTCCAGCTACTGGTCTCCGCATTGGAACGGGCCAACGGCAGCGAGCCCCTCCACCACGAACCCCATCGATGGTATCTTTTACAAGGAAGCACCTGTAGTCAACCCCCCAACAACATTGTTTCACTTTAGTTTTTATGATTTGTTATAAAGTTTACTTTGTAAATGCACTTTGCTCGGCACATTTTCCAATGAGTAGAAAAGCATGTCATTCGTGTTTTTATGACGTTCTGTTCTCTATCTTGGAAGAGGTAGGACCAGAGTGCACTTGAGAGGCAAGGATGGTGAGACTTCTCTGATAGGCTTTGGCCGTGTTGTCAGGAGAGAGCAGTCCCTGGAGAAGGACAGCGTGCTTGGTGACGTCGAGGGGCAGTGGACGAGAGGACGTCCTTGACAAGCTGGGTTGACATTGTGGCTGCCACGATGGGTTAGAGGACAGGCATGGTGGTGAGGCTGGCGCACGGCCGGGCAGGATTTGGTTCTGTAGCGCACATTCCGATTTAGAAGAAGAGATTTTTCTGACATCTCAATATGGATATTAATGATTGGAATCATCTATTTTAAGATTTTATTTGCAGGTAGTAATCATAAAAAATATTGGGGTTGACAATAATGTAGCCACTGCCAGTAGGCTGCAAAACAAAGAGAATGCTTTAGAATCAGTAGAGTTTAAGATCCTTAATCCTCCCCTCCAGTCGTTTCAGTGTGGCAAGAGATGACAGAAACTGGCTTCTTTTTGCTTCACTTCACGGCTTCTTTCAGCTTTCCTCAGAGGATGAACTTCCCCTCCAGTGATTTCTCCTAAGAAAATATCTATGCGGCACTTGGCCACTTGGGAAATATCTATGCGGCACTTGGCCACGGAGTGGCCAGAATGGTCTGTAGAGAAAACGATGGTTGCACCTGGGGGGAAGTGAGGGTCTGTGTAGGAACCTAGTGTGAAATCTGGGCTTTCTCCTTGGGAAAACATGAAAGGGACACTTGGGGGTCCTTGTGATGGGCTGGATCTTCGTCACCGGATTCCTTGTGGCAGGAGGAGGGGTAAGGGTAAAGATCTGGCAGTTCGTAGGGTCCACATCATTGTGGGAGTCTCCGGGAGGGGTGGTGACTCCTTGCCCTGTAGGGAAGAAGACACAGGTTCAACATCAGACCTGATCACAGAAGCAGGAGGAAGGTACTTTAGGAGAGTAGCAGGGGTGAACAATGAGAAGAGAGAAGTAGAGGAACCTCAAAGCATGGTTAGATGAATTGCCCACATTTAATACGATGCATAGAGACACATTATGACCCAGCAATTCTATGCCAGGCAACTTCATGGGGGAAATAAGTGCATATTATCGACAGAAGGACACATTCAAGGATGCTTCTAATGGCCTTTCTCATAATAGTCTAAAACTGGAAAAATGCCAAGTGACCCCCAACAGGAGACTAACTAAACAAGCAGTGTATGTTCATACAATGCGAGCCCACTCAGTGATTGAAAGGAAGAACCACTAATATGAAGACATGGATGGACCCTAGGAACACTATGCAGATCCAAAGGCTGGATCAACATGTAACCCCTCCTGGGGGAGGGACAACAGAAAAGTGGGTGAAGGGAGACAGAGGACAATGTAAGATATGAAAATAATAATCTATAACTTATTAAGGGTTCGTGAGGGAGGGAGGGAGGAAATGAGCATATACCAAGGGTTCAAGTAGAAAGAAATGCTTTGAAAATGATGATGGCAACATATGTACAAATGTGCTTGACACAATGGATGAATGTATTAAGATAAGTGATGTAAGAGAACAAAGTATTCTTGCATTGAGGGAGTACTTGAGTGGAGGCCCAATGTCCATCTGCTACCTTAATACTAAACCTATAAATAATAGGCCACTGGACAGCCCCTTACAGAAAGTTCTCGGGGAGGAGATGAGCCAGTCAGGATGCAGTGTAGCAACGATGATACATACAACTTTCCTCTAGTTCCTAAATACCCCCCCCCCCCACTATCATGATCCCAATTCTACCTTACAAATCTGGCTAGACCAGAGGATGTACACTGGTACAGATAGGAATTGGAAATCCAGGGAATCCAGGGCGGATGATCCCTTCAGGTCAGTGGTGTGAGTGCAGATACTGGGAGGGTGGGTTGGAAAGGTGGTACCGATTACAAGGATCTACATATAACCTCCTCGCTGGGGGATGGACAACAGAAAAGTGGGTGATATGTGCAAGATATGACAAAATAATAATGTATAAATCAAGGGTTCATAAGGGGAGGGAGGGATAACAATGAGGAGCTGATGCCAGGGGCTTAGGTGGAGAGCAAATGTTTCGAGAATGATGAAGGCAATGAATGTACAAATGTGCTTTACACAATTGATGTTTGTATGGATTGTGATAAGAGTTGTATGAGCCCCTACTAAAACGATTTAAAAAAAGAGAGAGGTAAGAGACCCTGATAAAGTATTTAATAAAAAATTTTTTTAAAAGGCTGGATGAAAATACATGGATGGATAAATGAAAATTGCCCTGTTAGGAAGTTCCAGAACAAATTAAACCTATATTTTAAAATAAATGCCAAAAAATATATACCTTGCGATAGGTGTGGATGTTATAGTCGAAAGAATACTAAGGAACGATTTCATATCTGATTGATATTTACACATATATGAAATACACACACACATACACATGCATACACACATATTCAGGGACATGGGCTAACCCTCCAAAATGGCCACACTTCAGCTACACAAGGATTCCCAGTGTGCCCCTCAGCTCATCCAGAGGACACTTGCCCCATCACATAGCCAGGCCAAATCCAAACCTGCCACATCATACCGTTGGTGCACGCAGTAATAACTCAATCATGCATTTCAGGTTCCTAACGTCGCCGGTGCAGAGAGTTTCAATAGCCCATCTCGTTCCTAGATGTAGGTGAATTGGTATAAGCAGAGGCCACACGGTGACCCCTTGGTGGATCCTTTCTTGTCCAGCTGGCCCCTGCTGTGCACATCCATGCACGCCTCTCAGACTGGCTCAAGATCAACGTTTTGGTCTCCTGGTTTCTGTGTTGCATATAGGGAGTCTCTCCCTTTCTCGACTTTGAGCCCTAACAACATGCTTACGCACGAAAGTGTGTAGATGTAAAACGTAGTCCACTTGTGCCTTCAAGATGTGTGCGCTTGAGGGTACCTTGCTAAAAACAAAACACTGGTGGAAAACAAGAACTTTACCAGTGTGACTGGAAGAGTCACACTCACTTGCCATTGAGTCCATTCTAATTCATAGTGACCTGCTAGGACAGGGCTGACCTGCCCTTGTGAGTTTCTGAGACTGTAACATTTCAGTGGGGGAAGAAAGCATCATCTTCCTCCTTTGGAGCAGCCGGTGGTTTTGAACTGCTGACCTTGTGGTTGGCAGCCCAATGTGCACCCCACGACCCACCAGGGCTCCTTTAACCAATGCTTAAGGAGGTAAAAATAACTGCCCCCAAAGGTCAGTCATCCAAAGGGCCAGCCTCACTTGGCCCAGCAGTGAAGAGTCTTCTAGGAAGGGACATTTGCGTGCAGCAGAGGGAAGAGAATTGATGACCAGGCTGCAGTTAGTCTCTGAGAAGAAATTTGGATCAAGCGCCAGGCTCAAGGTATTCCTCTAAGTGTCTCAGACAATTGAAGGCTGAAAAAGCAAGCTTCCCTGTGTGAAATCTTTTCTTTGCTCCTTAAAATAAGACAAACACCCAATTCCCAGGAAACCCATTTGAACTCATGGCGACCCGACGCATCTTAATAGATTTGTTCCCTACCCTGGGCAAATAAGGCTTGGAAAGGCCTGTCAAACACGGGGGACAGAAAAATGAACTCCTCACAGGAAGTTGAGAATACCGAGGTGCTGAGGAAGAACTCATGCCCCCCTTTTTTTTCTTTCTTTTTTACAACATTTTACAGTGAATTAGGTGAACGTTGACAGAGCAGATCACAAGCTTTACATTCAATGGTTTGTACTTATAAAACGAATCCATTGTGATCTCTTCAACGCCCCATCCCTTATTGCACATCTTCCTTGTGATGTCTGCATCCCTTCCTCCTTCCCTATTTTGTTCTGGGGTAAATGCTACCCCTTTGGTTTTAAGCGGTTGATTATTCTAACATGGGTGAATTCAGGTGCACACCTGAAGGGTGATGAAGGGCCATAGTCTTGGGGTTTCCACCTGCCAGCGTTTGCTTTCTGTGTTTCTGGCCCTGGCTGTTGATGCATGGGTGATGTGGTGTCTTGCTCTTTTGATGTGCAAGCTCTCAATGGCTTACTGATCTTCCTATGTTTGTCAGCTTCCTGGGTGTCTTCTTTGGTAAAGTGTCTGTTTGTGTCCTTGGCCCATTTAAAAAACTAGACTGATCGTCTTTTACTTGTTGAGTTGTTGAAATTTTCTATAACGTTTATAGATTAGTGTTTTTCTCATCTGTCATTGCCAAGAATTCTTCCTAGTCAATGGGTTCTGTCTTTACTTTGTGGATGAAATAGGAGGTCCCTGCCATTGAGTTTCTTGTACGGTGTGTATATTTTTCATAGGGCATTTTGACAGTGTATTGGATAGTATAATTATGCTGTATATTAGGTTCCCCAATTTTGTCCCTATTTTTTCATTCATCTTTGTAGTTCTAGGTTTCACATTTAGTTCATTGGTCCATTTTGAGTTCATTTTTGTATGTGGTATGAGATATGAGTCCTGTTTCATTCTTCTGCAAAGGAATATCCATTTTTGCCATTTGTGAAAGAGACCACCTCTTCTCCTTTAATGTGATTCAGTTGTTTGTCAAAGATCAGCTGCCAATCGGTGGGTGAATTTATTTCTGGGTTTTTAATTCTGTTCCAATTGTTTACGTGTTTATCACGGTATCTGTACCAGGCTGTTTTGACTGCCATGGCGATGTAAGAGGGTTTGAGATTGGGAACTGAGAGGCCTCCTACTCTGTTCTTCTTCTTTAGTCTCTTTTATTTTCATATAAAGTTGGTGATTGGGTTTTCCATCTCTTTTATGAATAGTGTTGAAACTTGGGTTCTGAAGGCATTGTAACACGGTAGATTGCGTTGGCCTCTGTTCTTTAGAACAGCCGTGTTCAGTCCATTGGGTATATTAGATGTGTCCATAGCTCCTTCAAGCAATTCTGCTTCCTCCATAGTCCCTGAAAGGGACAGTCGTGCACATCTTCTGTTAGTGGCTAATTGGATTGATACACATTCAATCCATTCATTGGCTGCCCAGTATCCAATCAGATTTCTCTTGAGAACTTCAACCACGAGGCACAGTTAGTGGAAGATGTCAGTGCATATAGGGTTGGGCAGAATGTCAGGTTTTGTCCAGGTGAATGCTCAGTAAGCAGAGAAGCCGGTCTGCACAGAGCAGACTGTGAGAAGGCATCAAGGCAAAAAGATAAGAGAACAGAGAAGTAGATGGTGTAGCCTCAGTTTTTCTTTTTAGTATTTGCAGCTTGTAATAATGCATCTTTTTTTTCTAATCTAAAGCTGGCTTAATGTGTGTATATTCTATGAATAACTAAATACTCTTTGTCCAATATCCACACAGGCTACGGAATATGAAAACAGATGTCCTAGTGTAAAAATCCTGTAACAAGCTAGATGAAACGTCTTAGACTACAGGAGACTATTCAATCCTGCAGTACCCATTCTGTCTTTCTACATTATTAGATCGATTCTAAATTTTTGAGACATGACAACTTTCTGCCCAGAATTCAGTCCCTGGAGAGAAGTCAGCCTCATTCTTAAACTCCGTCTTGGCATTTTGAGTGCGATTAGCATTGACTAGGCATGAGCTATGCCAGCCAATGAAATGTGGCCCATCTGTTACAACCGTCCCCGCTTTCGCGTTCATTTCGTTTCTCCAGGCCATTCTCCAAGTCGTCCTGGGAACCGTTTGGCGTGAGAACCTGCCTGGTAGGTTTTCTCTGACTCTGGGTTGCCCAGGACTCTGCAGCGTTCTCTTCCTGGAATTTTCAAGATTAAAGAAAGCATAAGCTTGCCTTAATCACCTACCCAAGAATGGAGGGAGAATTACATAAAGCCATGTTCTTTTAACAGACTGGATACATGGGAATTTCCCCCCCTCTTTTTTTCAGGTCACTGGTTTACTAGGCCAAGAGTTCTTTTTTTAAAAAATTGTTTTATTGGGGGCTCTTACAGCTCTTATCACAATCCATCCATCCATCCATTGTGTCAAGCACAATTGTATATATGTTGCCATCATTATTTTCAAAACATTTTCTTTCTACTTGAGCCCTTGTTATCAGCTCATTTCCCCCCTCCCCCACGCCTCTCTCCTTCATGAACCCTTGATAATTTATAAATTATTATTTTTTTCAGGTCTTCCACTGACTGATGTCTTCCTTCATCTACTTTTCTGTTGTCCACCCCCCCCCCCCAGGGAGGGGGTTATATGTAGATCATGGTGATCAGTTCCCCCTTACTCCCTCACCTTCCCCTTCCCCTCCTGGTATTACTACTCTCATTATTGGTCCTGAGGGGTTTATCTGTCCTGGATTCCCTGTGTTTCAAGCACTTATCTGTACCAGTGTACATGCTCTAAGCTAGCCAGATTTGTAAGGTAGAATTGGGGTTATGATAGTGGGGGTGGAGTGGGGAGGAAGCATTAAAGAACTAGAGGGTGGGAGAGGGGGATGAGGGGGCAGGGAGGCGGTGCTGACCAACCAAGGGACAGGGGAGCAATAAGTGATCCAAATTCAGCAGCAAAGAGGGTGTGAGTGGCTGGGTAGGGAGTCAACAAGGGCAAGGTAACCGAGAGAAATTACTGAAACCCAAATGAAGGCTGAGCATGATAGTGGGACAAGTGGAAAGTAAAAGGAAATAGAGGAAAGAACTAGGTGACAAAGGGTATTTATAGAGGTCCAAAGACTGGAATGTACATATGTAAATGTATTTATATGAGTGGGGCGAAGCAGATCGATGTGCATATATTTATAGGTTTAGTATTAAGGCAGCAGATGGACATTGGGCCTCCACTCAAGCACTTACTCAATGCAAGAACACTTTGTTCTAATAAATTGGCATTCCAGGATGCACACTTTCCCAACACGATTGCTGAAGAAAAATGTGTGCATAAGCAAATGTGGTGAAGAAAGCTGATGGTGCCCGGCTATCAAAAGATATAGCGTCTGGGGTCTTAAAGGCTTGAAGATAAACAAGAGGTCATCTAGCTGAGAAGCATCAAAGCCCACATGGAAGAAACACACCAGCCTGTGTGACCACGAGCTGTCGAAGGGATCAGGTGTCAAGCATCAAGGAACAAAAAATCAGATCATTGTAAATGTGGGTGAGTGCAGAGTGGAGACTCAAAGCCCAGTGGTAGCTATCTGGACACCCCTTGCTGAGGGGTTGGGAGGAGGAGATGAACCAGTCAGTGTGCAGGGTAGAAACAATGAAACATATAACTTTCCTCTAGTTCTTAAATACTTCCTCTCCGCCACTATCATGATCCCAATTCTACCTTACAAATCTGGCTAGACCAGAGAATGTACATTGGAACAGATAGCAACTGGAAACACAGGGAATCCAGGACAGATGACTCCTCCAGAACCAGTGGTGAGAGTGGCGAAGCCTGGAGGATGGAGGGAATGTGGGGTAGAAAGAGGGAACTGATTACAGGAATCTATGTATAGCCTCCTCCTTGGGGGAGGGACAGCAGAGAAGAGGGCAGGGGCAGATGTCAAACAGTGTAATATATGACAAAACAACAATAATAATAATATATGAATAATGAAGGGTTCATGAGATAGGGAGGAGTGGGGAGGGAGGGAGAAAATGAGCAGCAGATATTAAGGGCTCAGGTAGAAGGCAAATGTTTTGAGAACGATGATGGCAGCAAATGTACATATGTGCTTGACATAATGGATGGATTTATGGATTGTGATAAGAATAGTACGAGCCCCCAATAAAATGATTTAAAAAAAAAGAAAAAAAATCATGGTTTGTTTGGAATAAACCTGTGCATACATAAGTTGAAAGAAAAAAAAAGAACTAGAGGAAAGTTGTATGCTTCAAGGGTGCTATACTGCACCCTGACTGGCTCATCTCTTTCTTGTGACCCTTGTGTTAGCCCAAGTGTTCTAACCCATGGGAGCTCTAGGGGTTCATCTGGGAGTCTGTTGCAGCTTGCAAGTTGAGTGAAGTCAAGGCCAAGTCAAGGCCATTCATCAGAGTAGGTGTGTGCCAGTCATCGTCTCTAACTCTGAGTGAATTACTGCTGCTCATCAAGTCTTCTGCTTTTCCTAGTTCTGGTCCCCTCTGCTCCCTTGTAAACCTTTGCTGCCCCTTCAATGCTTTTTCAAAACTCTCCGACTCTTCCAAGTATAGTCTTTGGAGCTTCGTATTTCAGAGAGAAATCTGAGGTGATCGATCCTGAAATTCTTTGGTTTCTATTCTCTGTCTTAAAAGAGAAGTCTACACACTTACTGATTCTCTTATTGTATGCTTGTTTAATCCATTGGTATCTGACCCGGCTTCTACTCCAAATAAACTACTTTAGCCCAAATCATCAATGGCTCTGAGATTTTGCTTCTAAAAACTCAAAATCATAAAAGAGACCGACTCTCTGGATAGAGACCGATGAACTCCCCAGGAGGAGGGCCCTTCGTTGCCCTTCAGGTCTGGAACTGAACTCACCCTCATGTCAGAATCATCGAGCATTTGGGACCCAAAGGGCGGCCTTTATGTAGGGACAAAACTCAGAGTGCTAGGATAGTCGGAGACATGTGGAGGATGCAGGATAAGTGATGGGTCATAGTAGGTCTGCAGTGGGTGCGTTGACACCAATGTGGGCATGAACCATCAGATGTAAAACTGACCAATTGCTTGGTACACCTTCACCTAATTCACAATAAAAAAAAATGTTTGTTCTAAAGTTGATTCCAGCTGTCTATTGTGCCCCTTCCAGCCCATTCTGCTGGCTAATTCCTATTGAGCTCTCAGGTCTCATTTCCCTGGGGAATCCTTCTCTACCTGGAGGATGGGACTAGGGCCCCTTGCAATGTGCATCTGCTACACTATTGGAATTCATCTTCATACTCTCACCAGTCTCGGTGACTATTCAGGGGTTATATTCTCGGCTGATCGAAACATCTGCAGGACCATCTTGTAGACAGCTGTCTCCTCATCCTAGCACGGTGCCAAGAGTAGGGTCAAATTGACTGAGGGAAATCCGAGTTTCCATAATTGCAGAAGTTCTTCTCACATTCTTCCCTCTTAAGGATAATGTAATAATTAATAAGCAACCATTTCCCTTTATGCAACATTCTGACATATCACCAAGGGCATTGAATGTCAGAGACAAAGGTTCTTTGGCAAGCTTAGTAAGACCAAAGTAGTCAAATATTTAAATGCACACTTAAGACATCTTGAGAGGGCGACTGGCGTAAGTTGAAAAGTATAAGCCCTGGAGCCAGGGTGCCCGGCTGCTGCCATTTAGTAACTGTGCTGCGTTAGTCAGGCTGCAAGACTCATTTCAGGACATTGAGTTTAGGACAAGTTTCATCTTCCTCATTTGTACAATAGAGAAAACACCACTCTCTGTGAATTGACACAGTGACCACAACCAAGGGCGCCAACACAGCAGCAATGATGAGGATGGTGCGACACCCGACAGCGTTTTGCTGTGCTGTACACTGGGTGGGTATGAGCTGGGACCAGCCAACACTGTTTTGGTGAGTATGCTATAAAATAAGATGCGTATAGTGCCCAGAACAGTGCTTGGCATGGTGTGCATTTAGTAAGAGCTATTATTGCTACGGATCTTGAATGTTATGGAATGCCCCATTAGCATAAACCCCGTTTTATTGGGCCTACCTGGTGAATTGGATATGTAAAATCTGCGCGCTAACGGTCAGACTAAAGCATCCCCCATGATTCAGGTAGGACCTCCATGACAACTGGGACTATAGCCGGTGGTCACTGCCATGTCCTCAGCAGCGAGACTCCTTGAATCACGTTTGTCCCAGTTCATGGGGTTCCTGTGCGTGTCCAAGTAGAATTGTGCGCCATGGAGTTTCAATGGCTGTGACCTTTTGCAGATTGATCTTCACAATTTCCTCTGAGGCATCTATGGGTAGACTTGAACTCCCAGCTTGCAGTTAGTAGCCAAGTAGTTAATTTTTCTGTGCCTCCCAGACACTCCTGTAGCCAGAGCAGTCCCTGTGACAGGGCAGTGCTTCATAATATCTGATGCTCAAAGTGAGCTGCCCAGAGGTATTGGATGCTCCTCGGAATGTTCCTCTCTGTGTATGTTTATGCAACACAGTGAGAATTTACAATAATAACTGATAGTTGTAAAATGCAGTATAGTAAAATAAATACAAGCCTGAATATTGCTTGGGATTTGGATATCAATTTTAAATGGGTTTATTATAGTCTAGACATGAAGCTCGTGTAATACCAACAATTAGTTGGTTTAAAACACCAGTAATGATGAGAAGACTTTTTAAAGCCTGACCTGTACGCCGTGGTTATTTGGGCAGGCCCTCGCTGGCTTGTCATGAGCTGCACTGACTTTAGAGAAGATAGCCTGACCCCTGAGATGGAAGGGTGTGTTTCTTCTCTTGGGGTGCACACACACAGGCTGCTGCAAGATTCGCATGCGCTTTGCTTTCCGAGGTGAGCCAGAGAGAAAGGTAAATGCTGTGATTAGCTTACTCACAATAACTGCAGGACCATTCATTGTGTAGGCGCTATTGTGCTCCCAGCTCTGATTTTGCAGGTGAGGAACTTGACACCCAGAAAATGCCACAGAGGACTGTTTCCATTCCATGCGCAGCCAATTCAACAATGTGACTGTGACCTTGCCTGGTGCTCCCTCCAGTGGGGGGCTGGAGGGAGGGAGGGAGGGAGGGAGAGAGAGAGAGAGAGAGAGAGCTAGCTTTGTGAAGGCAACCCTCCGGTAGCATTGCAATCCCATGCCTGAAGCGATAAACAGAGGTGGAAGCAGGGAGAGCAAGCAGCAGCTGCCTGGAAGAGTAAATGCAGGGGAGGCTGGAGGTCCCAATGTTGGGGTCGGCCAGAGCCAGGGCCGGAGCGCTGAGCTGGGATAGAATGCAGTCGCATTGGAGGGACTGAGGCCCGAGGGCAGTGGAGAGAGGAACCAAGGTAGAATTCACATTTCAAGGGTGTGTCCTCAGATATTCAGAAACTCATTGCTAAGAGCCCCATGGTGCAGCCAGTGTTGACAGGGGCTGCTAACCTAAAGGCTGGTGGCTTAAATGCACCCCGCTGTTCCGTGGGAGAAAAGGCCTGGTGGTCTGTTCAGCCAGGCTTTCTACTCCTGCAAAGAGCGGCAGTCTGGGAAACTCCTAGGGGGCAGTCCTATCCTGTCAGGTACGGTCACTCTGAGTTGCCATGGACTTGAAGGCAGTGAGGTTGGGTTATCTGGGGGGGCGGGTAGCAGATGATGCCGGGGAGCCTGGTCATGTGGGCGTGGGTGCAAACATCATTATCATCTTCGATGGCCAGAGCTGGCACACAGGTTGGATAGGATGGCTGCGCTTCTGCTGATGAATTCTGGTGTCTGGACCGCTGTATTCTGCTGTGAGCTTTCAGGGAACTTGTGTGGGACTGACTAGGGACTGGCTGCACCCCTGCACAGCCCTCCTGGGGCAAGGGAGAGGAGGGAGAGCTCAGTTGAACTTCAGGGTGCCTGCTCCTTGAAGAACAAAGGACTTTGAGTGTCTTTTGTGGGGGGGAAGTGAGACCCAGGATCTCTCTTTGCTTTTCCTGCCCTTTCTCTCCCCCCACTTCCCAGGCTTTCCTTTATCCCAGGACTCACCCATGACTGCCCCAGGCCCCTGGAGACTTTGAATGGGGAAAAGGAAGGATGCACGGAGCAATGGAGAAATCGGATTCCTGAGAGGATCCTCACCTAATCCTAAAGATAATTAATCAAATCAATTGCCATCCTAACGAAAGAAACCTATGCGCATAGCAGCGTTCCAATACCCAGCTGATCAAATGTATTTAATGAGAGTCATTAACAGCAGAGCTTAACCGCCTACCAGTGCATATTCCTACACGCCGGGAGGTGGATATTGTTGTAAGTCAATGTAGAAATTGTTAAGTGTGTGCCAATTGCATTTGTATAGTGTTTTAAATTTGAAGGGTGCTTCCCCCCCCCATGACAGCTCCTTGGATCCTCACGCCCCCCCCACCTTAATGAATATTCTTAAGTGGCTGACTTTCATGTCAGTGTAAGACATGAAAAAATAATAACAAGTTGTAAATTATCAAGGGTTTGTGAGGGAGGGAGGGGGAGGGAGGTGGGGGAGGGAGGGGGAAAATAAGCTGTTACCAAGGGGTCAAGTAGAAAGAAAATGTTTTGAGAATGATGAGGACAATAAACGTACAAATGCACCTGACACAATGGATGGATGCATGGATTGTGATAAGACCTGTATGAGCCCCCAATAAAATGATTTTTTAAAATAATAAAATTTAAAATAAATAAATAAAGACGGGGGAAAATATTGCTGCTAGTACATATGTAGAGAGTGACACTTCTAAAATCGTGGAGCTAGAGCCGAGACTACAACCCAGCTCCTCAGGGGAGAGATAGAACGCAGCCTCTTTCTCTTTCTCCAGCGAGCTGCTGGCAGCTGATGTCTAGTATTCCCAGTTTACGGGACTGCATCATCGTGAAGCCACATTTTGTCATTGCCCTCGGCTTCTTCATTAGTGGACCCACAGAGAAGAAAAACAAGGCCCTTACCTTCAACCACAGCGATCACCAGGCAGCAGACCAGGACCCAGGAGAAAAGGCAGAAGCTTGGAGCCATGGCTTCTCTCCCAGCAGTCCATGGGCTGAACCCAAAGCAGCTTTAAAGGGGGCAGGTGAGTCACCACCGCCTGATTCAGGTAATTTGCATCTTCGGAGGGACCACAGCTATCAGGGCCTGCAGTGAGGGCAAGGAAGCAGGCGGGAAATACCAGACAGTACTTATCACCCAGTCGCTTCTGGTGAGGACAGCCAACCAGCATTCACCTCTCCTTGGAGGCAGATTGCGGATAACTACGCCCTGGCAATCCTTGTAATCCCCTCACATAGTCCCCCCTGCTAAGGCCTTCTCTTGTGTGCAGGAGGCTCAGTCTGCAAGGGGAGGAAGCATCCATGCTGCCAGCCTCTGTGTGCTGTCATCATTAAGTCCTGACTCACAGCGACCCTACGCACAACACAGAATGAAGCACAGACTGGTCCGGCGCCATCTGCACAGTTGTTCTTACGTTTGAATCCATTGTTGCAGCCACGGTGTCCGTCCAGTTTATCAGCGGTCTTCGCCATCTCTGCCCTTCTCCTTTACCAAGCATGATGCCATTCTCCAGGGACTGGTCCCTCCGGATAACATGCCCAAAGCATGTGAGACAAAGTCTCCCCAGCCTTGCCTCTAAGGAGCATTCTGACTATATACTTCTTCCAAGGCAGATCTGGCTGTTCTTTTGGCAGTCCATGGTACTTTCAAGATTCTTCACCAGCACCATAATTCAAATATATCAATTCTTTGTTGGTCTTTCTTATTTAATGTCCAACTTTCACATGTATGTGAGGCACTGGAAAATACCATGGCTTGGGCCAAGTGTAACATCCTTGCTCTTCAACACTTTCACGTGATCTTGGGCAGTAGATTTACCCAATGCAATGCGTTGTTTGATCTCTTGAGTGCTGATTTCATGAGTATTGATTGTGGATCCAAGCAAGACCGAATCCTGGACAACTTCAGTCTTTTCACCATGTGCCACGACGTGACCGGCTGGCCCTGTTGCAATAACGGTCCTTTGTGTAGCAGTTGCTATTGGTATGTGCCGTCAGGTTGGCTCTGACTCAAGTCCACCAGAGCCAGCCCGTCTGACTGTGCCGACTGTGCCCATCCATTGAGGAGCTCCCTTACCAAACATGGGGTTTCCTTCCAGGGACCGATGAATTCATCCCTCCCAATGAGGTGGCCAAAGGACAGGAAAAGAACACAGCTCTGCTTATTATTCAATAAAGTTTTATTGACTATCTTTTATTGTCTCCCTCACTTTGGGCCTTCACTGAAATGTGTCTGCTATGGTGACCCTGCAGGCATTTGAAATACCCGTGGCATCGCTTCCAGCAGGCTAGCAATCTGCAGGCCACCATGGGACAATGAACTGGCAGATCAGTAGTGGCTTTGCAGATTCTTTAAAAAACAAAACAAAAACCCCCAAAGCAGCAAAGGGTTTGTGTTGGGTGTGTGGGAGCATTATCCAGAGGCTTCCAGGCCACAAGGTCTGACAGGCTGTTCACAGGCCTCCCCTCAGGGTTTATGACTTCTGCTCTCTGCGTTTGTCCAGAGGTCAAAGGCAGCCTGGCCAGGAAGTGTCCTCTCTAGTAGCCACGGAGGTCACTGCTGACACCAACAAGACCTCTTCGGAGGGTCACTTAGGGAGTTGTCCTTCTAGAGGACCTGCTGATTCACCAAGTTGCATGGGAAACAGACACAATGCACCTGCAGTTTGATTCTTGAAGGAAGGGCCCGACCAGGGAATGAGAGGAGACCGTCAGAAGTGATTATGAGCGTGGATCTCAGAGTTGACAACACCTGGGCTCCAAGCTCCTTCCTTTTCTGACTGGTGACCTCCCTCAGAGGGCTCTGGAGGACATAAAGGTGCAATCTCAGTGACTGCCTGTAAAAGAGGGTGTTTGTTCTTGTTATTAGATGACAGTATTTGAGGCTGTGCTGTTTGTCTCCTCTGCTTGCTCAGCTGGCCTGCCCCTTGTGCAGAACCCTTTCCTGGGTGTTGCAGAAAGAACACGCTGAGCCCGGCCCTGGCTTTGAAGGAGCAGTCTAACGAGGGAGACAGGGAAAACCGATCATCAGAGTGAATAAAGAATTTCTTGTCAATGGAATTGTGTGTGTGTGTGTGTGTGTGTGTCCTTACACAGTAGTTTGTAAATCCTAACCTAGATCCTGCGGTCATAAGCCCATTTGAGAAGGTGTTTCCTTTGCTGTGTTACCAAGACTGAGACTGGGTGGGGCATTCCTTAAGCCCATCTCTTGTGAGACATCAAGCAAGAGAGCAAGCAGAGAGGGAGGAAGATAGAGGCCAATCTAAGGAGACAAAGACCTTCCTCAGTCGTCCAACAGAGAGACCTTAAGCCTCCCCTTTGGGTTGGCACCCCAAATTAGGACCTCTTGCCTCCTAAACTATAAGAAAACAAATCTCTGTTAAAAAAAACCCTATTTATGGTATTTCTATTATAATAGTACTAAGTAGCTAAGACGATGCAAACATTCAAAACTAGACCGGTGGATTCCATAGCTTAATATCAGTCCCAGGCAAAATTTTCGAACGGATGATTAAGCAGACAGTTTGTCAGCAGCTGGAAAAGGAAGCAGGAACATCCAGACTCAGCTCACTTCCTCAGCTCCGGGCATTGCCCGCACATTGACTGACATCTTATTGGCCAGGCATTGGACAAGGTATTGGGCTGAAGCCTAGTGTTCCTGCCCTCAGGGAGCAAGGGAAACCCAAGCAAACTGGGAAGAAAGGACTGGTGAGGCGCTTCTGAGAATCAGCTAGGGAAACCCCGAGGGTCACAGTGGTCTCATCCACAACCAGTCACAGGGGTGGTGCCAATGAGCAGGGGGCACCAGGTATTGGGGCCACAGCAACTAACAGCAAGAAGGAACCACTACCAGTAAAGGAGTTCGGTCAGACAAAAGACCAGGCCTACTGGTCGGAAGGAGACCACTCGAACTCTTAAAGGGCCGTTCGTCGGTCATCCTCAGGTTTGCAGTTGAATTCACCTCCATGCCTCAATTTTCAGTCAAACAATGGACGGGTCTAGGAGGGGAACACTAACAACAGCAGCAGCATAAACCTTAGAACAATCAACCATTTTCTTTCTTTTTTTAAAAATCATTTTATAGGGGGCTCATACAATTCTTATCATAATCCATACATCCATCCATTGTGTCAAGCACATATATACATTTGTTGCCATCATCATTCTCAAAACATTTGCCTTCTACTTGAGCCCTTAATATCGGCTACTCTTTTTCCTCATCCCTCCCTCCCCACTCCCCCTTCTTCATGAACCCTTCATAATTCATAAATTATTATTATTTTGTCATATGTTACACTGTCCCACATCTCCCCCCGCGCTTTTCTCTGCTGTCCATCCCCCAGGGAGGAGACTATACTTAGATTCTTGTAATAGATTCCCCTTTTACACTCCACATTCCCCCCACCCTCAAGGCATCGCCACTCTCACCACTGGTCCTGAAGGAGTCATCTGTCCCAGATTCCCTGTGTTTCCAGTTGCTATCTGTACCAATGTACATCCTCTGGTCTAGCCAGATTTGTAAGGTAGAATTGGGATCATGATAGTGGGGGTGGGGAGGAGGGAAGGAAGCATTTAAGAACTAGAAGAAAGTTATATGTTTCATTGTTGCTACCCTGCACCCTCACTGGCTCATCTCCTCCCCACAACCCTTCAGTAAGGGAGTATCCAATTGCTTTAAGTCTCCACTCTGCACTCACCCACATTTACAATAATAGGATTTTTTGTTCTTTGATGCTTGATACCTGATCCCTTCGACAGCTAGTGGTCACACAGGCTGGTGTACTTCTTCCATGTGGGCTTTGCTTATGAGCTAGATGGCTGCTTGTTTATCTTCAAGCCTTTAATACCACCTCAGACACTATATCTTTTGATGGCCGGGCACCATCAGCTTTCTTCTCCATGTTTGCTTATGCACATGTTTGTCTTCAGTGATCGTATCAGGAAGGTTGGCACCCACTGATAATGACTTTTTGTTCTTTGATGTCTGATAACTGGTCTTTTCTATACCTCGTGGACAGACAGGCTGGTGTGCTTCTTTCATGTGGGTTTTGATGCTTCTCAGCTAGATGGCCACTTGTTTATCTTCAATCCTTTAAGACCCTAGATGCTATATCTTTTGATGGTCGGGCACCATCAGCTTTCTTCTCCATATTTGCTCATGCACACATTTTTCTTCAGCAATTGTGTTGGGAAGGTGTGTATCATGGAATGCCAATTTAATAGAACAACGTGTTCTTGCATTAAGTACTTGAGTGGAGGCCCAATGTCCACCTGCTGCCTTAATACTGAACCTATAAATACATGCATGTAGATCTATTTCCTCACTCTCCTATATAAATATATTTGCATATGTACATTCCAGTCTTTAGACCTCTATAAATACCCTTTGCCATCTGGTTCTTTCCTCTATTTCTTTTACTTTCCTCTTGTCCCCCTATTATGCTCAGTCTTCATTTGGGTTTCAGTAATTTCTCTTGGCTACATTGCCCTTGCTGAATCCCTACCAGGCCTCTCACACCCTCCTTGTCACTGATTTTGGATCATTTGTTGCTCCCCTGCCCCTGGGTTGGTCAGCACCACTTCCTTACTCCCGCCTCCCCTTCTCCTGTGTCCCCCCAGAACCATTGGTTCCATTGTTTTCTCCTCCAGACTATTCATCCAGCCTATCTTATCTAGATAGATCTCAAGAGATAATAATATGCACCAAAAATCAAGCCATAGCAAGATAGGCAATGAATGAGAACACAGTGATGACAACAAAAAAAACATAAAAGAATAAATTAATTAAAAGAAAAAAATTTTAAAAAGAAAGAAAAACCTGTAAATAGATCAAGGTCTGATTTTTGATCTCTAGGCATGGTCTTCAGTCAGGTCCGATGGGGTGCCACACTCTGGCCCCAGAGTCAGTCCTTTGTACTCCCTCGGGGACTCCCTCCTCTGCTCCCATGCAATCAACCATTTTCAATCAAGGGGGCAGCATTTGCCCAAGGTCAAAATTCGGGAAGGTGAGGAAAGATGGAGGCTTGGAATCCAGATAGGACAAGGATGACCAATGTCACATTGAGGGGACTGCAATGAATGAGATGAAGCAAAATAGGAATTGTTTAATGTAAATTCACAATAAGAAGGTTTTTTTTTTTTAAGGTTCAATTTCCAGACAGACATTGGACCTCCACTCAAGTACCCGCTCAACTTGTGCCTGGCTATCAAAAGATATAGCGTCTGGGGTCTTAAGGGCTTAAAGATAAACAAGCAGCCATCTAGCTGAGAAGAACAAAGCCCACACGGAAGAAGCACACTAGCCTGGGTGATCATGGGATGTCAATGGGATCAGGTATCAGGCATCAAAGACCCAGAATAAAAAATCATATCAATGTGAATGAGGGGGAGTGCAGAGTGGAGACCCAAAGCTATCTGTAGATAATTGGATATCCCTTTACCAAAGGGTCACAAGGAAGAGATGAGCTAGCCAGGATGCAGTACAGCATCATTGAAGCATACAATTTTCTTCTAGTTCTTTAATGCTTCCTCCCCCACCCCCCACTATCATGACCTCAATTCTACCCTATAAATCTGGCTAGACCAGAGCATGTAGACTGGTACAGATAAGAGGTGATAACACAGGAAATCCAGGACAGATAACCCCCTCAGGAACAATAATGAGAGTAGCGATACCATGAGGGGAAGGGGAAGGTTTGGGGGGAGCAAGGGGAACCGATAACAATGATCTACATATTGCCCCTTCTCAGTGGTGATGGACAATAGAAAAGTGGGTGAAGGGAGACAGTGGTCGGTGTAAGACATGAAAAAAATTATTTTAATACATTATCAAGGATTCATGAGGGAGGGAGGGTGGGGAAGGAGGAAACATGAGGAGCTGATATCAAGGGCTGCAGCAGAAAGAAAATGTTTTGAAAATGATGGCAACATACATACAAATGTGCTTGATACAATGGATGGATACATGGATTATTATATGAAATATAAGAGCCTGCAATAAAATGATTTTTAAAAAGAAGAAGAAAAGAAATGGTAGCTAGAATTTGAACACAGGCTTCATTGACTTCAAAGCCCATTCCACTGAGGCATGCTGTTCTGGACAAAACATTTAGATAGGAGATATAATGAAAATCAAATGATGTATTTTATAATAATCTTGAGCATGAAACTTAAAAAAAAAAAGGAATATTGAGTGTTAAGGAAAAAGGAAAAAATGCACAAATCATTGCTTTCTCATTTACTTGGCCCGAGCGTGAATCAGCTCTCATCTCTGCAGTTCCTTTGGGATTGGTGGTGGTGGGGGGGAAGGGGGGAGGGTTACTACTGAGTCATGGCGTCCCCCATGTACAACCGAATAAAACGTTGTTTGGTCCTGTGTTCTCTTCACGACTGCTGGCGGTTCCGGGCCACTGTCGCTGCCGCTGTGCATTTTGGAGGAGGGGCTCATCTTCCAGCATCATAGCAGACAATGTTCCATTGGCATCCCCAGGGTTTCCATTGGCTACTTTTTGGAAGTGGAATCTAGATCTTTTCCCCCTCATTTTTTAAAATCTGAGAGCTCCACTCGAGTCTGTCCACCATGAATAGCCCTTCTAGTGTTTGAAATAGTGATGACAAAACTTCCAGCCTCACAGCAAAGCCACCATAGCGCGACAAGCTGACAGATGGCAGCGACCTCTTAGAATAGAGGTCTACTTTCGCTGCAAGTCCTTGGGGGAAGCAAAGGTCCTCGATTGCTATGTCCAGTCAAGCTGGTCCCTGTTCCTGGACAGAAACTGTGGAAACTGTGCTGGAGGGGCATTTCCCACCAATAGCCACAGCTAGTAATTCAGGAAAAGGGCTATGCTAGGCTCCATGAGTCAGGCTCACATGAGTCAGGCTCACATGAGTCAAGTAGCAGCGGAGTGGTGGTGAGGGCTCCCTGCCCTCTGACTCAGGCTGAGCAAGAGTGCTCTGGAGGCTTAAGGTGGCTCAGTAATCTCAGTCAGAGGGGGGAGGTAGAGGGTCCATGGGGCCATCTGGATGTCTTGTGCTATTCACATGACCATTGCATATTTGAGCCCATTGGTCCAGCATGTTGTCCTTCCTTAGGGATTGGTCTTTGCTAAGTTGATGGTATTGATTTGAATCTGGTGTTCTGGGGTGGCCAGGATGACTTTCCAGCAAGGCACCTTCTCCTGCGATTGCACATAAACAGAAATCCAGAAACCTACATGTGTTAGACCAGGTTGACTAGAGAGACACATCCAGTGACCCTCATATATGTGTAAGAAAGAGCTTTATATCGAGAAGTAATTGTATGTCAAGAAAACATATCAGCCCACTCCATCTCAAGTCCGTAAGTCCAATACTAGCCCTCTACCTAGTCCACAAGTCCCTCTTCAGACTCACACAGTCACATGCAATGATGTAGAATAAGGAAGATCACAGGCCAGTGGGTGCAAAGTCTTGTGGATCTAATGGCAGTGGACACATTTCCAGGTCTCAGGGTGGCCAGCAGGAAAGTGAAGGCAGAGAGAGAGAGAGAGGGAGGCTCCCAGGACCTTCCTTACGAGAAGATCACACACCCAAGGAGGCACCATCAGGCTGTGACCTGATTGACAGGCGAGGCTCCACCCCTACACTTTTTTTTTTTATCTTCAAGTTAAATTGGGCAACAAGCACACTAGATGGCATCTCCAAACCCCTCGCCTTGCATATCAGGAAGCTGAGGGCTGGAGAAGGGTCTTCAGGCTACCCGAGTGATTTAATATCATGGTACTCATAACAATCTGATCATGGTCAGCGTGATGTTCACTACCCAAGAACCCTCATCTTTCAACGAGGCACCAAAGCCATGGAGTAAGTGAGAGTACTTACTATCAGCTGGGCACTGGTGAGACTGGGCAGGGGAACAAAAGTAGAAACCGGGACCAGAGAATGTTTCCCTTGTAAAACTGACTGGCTGGGAGCTCAGAGAAATCCCAGTCGCAGAGCCTTCTGTCTTAACGAACACTGTAGGCTATTTTAAACAGAACCAGCACTATCTTGTGGGCTATACCTTGTCCTTGGGACGCCATACCCATTACTACCCAATGCTACCCAATGCCAGCTAATGGGAACTGAAGTTCCCAGAAAGGACTACATTGCCCAGAACTCCTTGCACCAAATGTCATCTAGTGGGAAGAGAGTCTGTGTAGACTGTATAGGCAGGGTAGAACTTCCCGGTGAGTTTCTGAGATGGTAACTCTTTATGGGAATAGAAAGCCCCATTTTCTCCCTCAGAATGGCTGGTGGTTTTGATCTACTGACCTTTGGGATAGCAACCCAAGGTTTAACCACTATGCCACCAGGGTGCCTTTCTCCCTCTGAGGCCAGTGGTTCTCAACCTTCCTCAGGCTGCCACTTTCATACAGTTCCTCATGTGGTGGTGACCCCACCAGCCATAAAATTATTTTTGTTGCTACTTCATAACTAATTTTGCTCTTGTTATGAATTGGGCAACACCTGTGAAAGGGTTGTTCAACCCCCCCAAAGGGGTCCCGACCTACAGGTTGAGAACCGCTGTCTTAGGTGCTTCTAATAAAAATTTCCAGCATTTCCTAACCAGAGAAAAATTTTCTCTTGGTAAAGAGAAAAATCTAACTAGAGTAACACAGTTCTAAGCATTAAATCACTTACCGTACATACTCGAATATAAGCCAACCTGAGTATAAGCCGAGGTACCTAATTATTACCTGGGAAACCAGAAATACTGATTGACTCGAGTATAAGCCTAGGGTGGGAAATGCAGGATGGGAATTAACAGAGACCAGAGGGGAGAGACGGAGCACAGCCACAGACACACCCCTAGCAGTTCAGCTGCAGGTGTAAGTGAATCACTACGGGTGCTTCTGCGAATTGGAGCCATCCAGGTCATAGGACGGCTCTGATTGGTTAGATGTGAGTAAGCAAACAATCAAAGCCCTGCAGTGTCAGCGGGGCTTTGAATGAACAGCGGAGAAACAGCAATCACCCGTGAGATGTTACACCTCGCTGGGGTACCACTGACCCATGTATAAGCTAAACCCCAGTTTTTCAGCACATTTTTTGTGCTGATAAACTTGGCTTATACATGAGTATATACGGTAATTCTCAGGACAAGCCAATGAGAGAGATACTACTGTCATCTCCATCTTGAAGATGAAAAAATGAAGGCAGGCAGAGATTAATAAGTGGCAGGGTCATGTTAAATATGCAGGTAATTTTTCTGAAGGAGCCCTGGTGTCACAACAGTTAAGCACCTGGATGCTCACCCAAAGGATGGCAGTTCGAATCCATCCAGCCGTTCTGTGTGGAAGGACCCAGGGTCTGCTTCTGTAAGAGTCTAGCCACGCAAGCCCTCTGGGGCATCTGTGCTATGTCAAATGAGGTCATTATGAGCTGAAAATCAGCTCGCCTCAGCAATAGCAGCCACAGGAGCTTCAAACAAAATTCTTGTCCTTCAGCACTGTGCTAGGTAGGGTCTGATACACAGCTCCCCAATTTATTGCAGTAAAAGTGCTGTGACTGTTTATTTTTTCAAAGATCATTTACTTTTGTTGTACTTGAGAACATACACAGCAGCACAGACACCACACCAACAATTTCTACACGCACCATTCAAAGATGCCTGCTTTGAAGAGGACATTCTTCAGGCTGGGCAAGTATCCTGACCCCCTTTCCTAACTTGTTCCTCTTTCAAACACGAGCTTGCTGCCGCTGGCTTTCCATGGAATCTTAGAAGTTGCTGTTGTCAATTGGATCTCATATAGCTGGATCTTAAAAGAGCACCATATCCCAGGCAGACATTCTTTATTAGACTAACCTGTTTTGCAGGGATATTTCACTGTTGGTTGTTGTTGATGTATGCACAGCAAAACATATACCAATTCAACCATTTCTGCACCTCCAATTCAATGATGTTGGTCATAGTCTTAGGGTTAAGCAACCATTCACACCCTCCGTTTCTGAGTTGTTCCTTCATCATTCACATCCAATATTAGGGGGCTGGAGGGGGGGCTGCCATCATCGTTAAAATCCATTTTCCAAAGAGCTATCTGAAGCTCTATCCTATTTTAAGTTTCTGTTGTCACTTTGAGTCCACAGAGATATTTATTTTAAAAAGCTTAATACATTATCACTAGTTAAGCAGGGCGTGTGAGTTCTGCGCAGCCGTGGCAGCTGATGATTGAACACCACGGAGATGTGGAGCGTGCCACGGGAGGGAGGGCTGGGATCAGAATTGGTGAGAAGGCTGGAGGGTGGAGGTACTTTTGCCCTCCACCTCAGAGGAATCAACCTGGAGATGATGTTGATCTTGGTGGTTTTCCCCTCCCTCTCGTGAAGTTGAATGAGGTCTGACGACACTGCACCATTCTTATACCATGAAGCCGTGATCCAGCCTCCAAACCAAGGCACAAAATCACACCAAGTTCTTGGTTGTATGTATGATTTTTGGTTGTCATTGTTGTAGATCTGTCACACAATATTCATCCATTCCAGGTGGACAACTTACTGACAGTGATCACAGTAATCAGCTGTGCAACACTGTCATGAGTCAGTGCAATTTCCCCATCCCAATGAGACTCCTCCCCATCGGTCTCTGGAAACCGCCAATAAACTTTGGTCTCTCTACGTTTGCCTTTTCTAGCCTGTGCATGTAAGTGAGGCTCTACATTATTTGCCCTTTTGTGACTGACTGACTTCATTCAGCATAGCGTCTTCAAGCGCCAGCCATAGTGTAGCATGCTGTGAACTTCATTTGTGCTACCGGCTGCATGGCCACTGTTTGTATATACTGACTGCATCGTGCTAATCCATCCCCCTGCGAGGGCCAGTGGGGCTCATCCCCACCCTGTTGTGAATAGTGTTGAATGAACATTTGATTCACAAGTCTCCGAGCCTCTGCCTCCAAGCACTTGGTGTACACACCTGGAGGGGCATTGTTGAGCCAGGGGGCAGTTCTACTTCCCTGTGAAAGGGTGACGCCATTTTTTATTCCTAACAGCAACATATAAGGATTCCCGGTTTCCCACCGTGGCACCAACTTCTGCGACTGTTTGGTTGTTTGATAAAAAAAATTTTTTTTGCAAGGCAAACTAAATAAAAAGAAAGAGATTGAGGGGAAATTACAGATTAAAGAGGTTCAGGATACAAATTAAGGAGCCCTGTTGGTGAAGTGGGTTAAGAATTGGGCTGCTAACCAGAAGGTCAGCATTGGAGGCCACCGGCTGTTTAGCAGATGAAGCAGGCTGCTTCATAAGGATCTACAGGCTTGGAAGCACAGAGGAGCGGGTCTAGGCTGTCCTCAAGGGTCACTTTAGGAGAATCGACTCGATGACAGTGGGTTTGCTTGATTTTTTTTGGTTGAAGACATATAACAACCAATTGCCTTGTTTGGACTTTATTTGGATCTAGTATTAAATAAGTAAAATGTGCTATACACACACACACAAAAGGAGAACAGTAATTCCATATTTGATGAAATCAGTAATCAGGTATTATCATTAATTTAAAAATATATATTTTTTGCTTTATTGCTCAGCGTAGTTCTAGTTTCACAGAAAACCGAGCAGAAAGCACAGAGAGTTCTCCAAGTAAACTCTCTCTCTTACTCTATGACGTCAGGATTGGAGGAAGGCTAATTAACACCTTATAATGTGCACATGAAACGATCTTGCTTGCTGAAAAGAAAACGCCTTAAAGCACTTACTAATGAAGGTCAAAGACTACCGCTTTCAATATAGTTTATACAGCAGCATAAAGAAAACAAAACCCTTCACAACTGGGTCAATAATCAACATCATGATAAATGGAGAAAATCTTGCAATTGCCAATGATTTCATTTTACTTATCCGCAATCAATGTCCACGTAAGCAGCAGTCACGAAATCAAATGAACTGGACAAATGTGTTGCAAAAGGCCGCTTTAAAGTGTTAAAAAGCAAAGAAGTCATGTTGAGGACTAAAGGGTACAGATCGAGCCCATGGTATTTTCAATGGCTGCATACGTATGTGACAGCTGGTCTTTGAAGAAGGAAGCCCAAAGAATTGATTCGTTTGAATTACGATGTTGACAAAAAATATTGAATATGCCATAGATCGCTAGAAGGACAAAAACATGTCTTGGAAGAAGTATGGCCAGAGTGCTCCTGAGAGGCAAAGATGGCGAGACTTTGTCTCACGTACTTTGGACACGTTGTCAGGTGGGACCAGTCCTGAAGCAGGACACCATGATTGGGAAAGCAGAGGGGCAAAGAGACAGAGGAAGACCTTCAATGAGATGGACCGACACTGTGGCTGCAACAATGGCTCACGCACAGGGACAACTATGTGGATGGCGCAGGACTGACAAGGCAGTGCTTCATTCTATTGTGCAGATGGTTGCTATGTGTCGGAACTGACCCCATGGCACCTAACAAAACAACATGGGGAAAATATTGAAGGATGTTGGAAACATAAAAGGAAAAAGGAGAGAATACACCGAGTCACTGTACCAAAAAGAATTGACATTCAACTATTTTAAGTGGTAACATATGATCAAGAAGCGATGGTATAAAGGAAGAAGTCCAAGGTGCACGGAAGGCATTAGCCAAAAACAAGGCTCCAGAGTCAGTGGAATCCCAAGTGATGTGTTGCAACAAGCTGATGAAGCACAGGAGCACTCAATATTGGCCACGCCCTTCAATAGAGGGCATTGAGGCTTGAATATTTTCATCAGTTCTTTCAGCTAAATCAAGGTTTGGATTTTCTCTTCAATTCTTTCAGCTTGAGGCATGAGGAGTGTGCTCTCTGTTCGTTCTCCAACTCCAGGTCTAGGTACACTTAGTTATATTTTATTTTATCTTCTGAGCTGTCCTTTGACATTT
Organism: Tenrec ecaudatus; assembly: GCF_050624435.1. Taxonomy (NCBI): domain Eukaryota; kingdom Metazoa; phylum Chordata; class Mammalia; order Afrosoricida; family Tenrecidae; genus Tenrec; species Tenrec ecaudatus. The sequence goes on from NC_134532.1 coordinate 148,997,014, forward strand.
TCTTTGCATACCTTGTACTTCATCCTTTCTCCCATTTGCTTGATCTGCTCTACATTCAAGTGCAAGTTTCAGAGTCTCTTCTGACATCTACTTTGGCTCCTTTGCCCCCCTTTCCTGTCTTTTCAATGACCCTTTGTTTTCATCACATGTGGTGTTCTTGTTCTTGATGTCAGCCCACAACTCATCAGGTCGTCAGTAATTAGAGCTTAATGCGTCACATCTGCTCTTGAGGTAGTCTCTAAATTCAGGTGGGATATACTCCAGCTTGTGCTTTAGCTCTTCTGAGTGAACTCACCTCAATTTTCTTCAGCTTCCACCTTAACTTGCATATGAGCAATTGATGAGTTTGTTCCGTAGTCAGCCCCAGGCCCTGTTTTGGCTGAGGTTATCGAGCGTCTCCGTCGTCTTTCTCCACAGATGTAGTCAGTTTGATATCTTTGTGTTCTCTCTGGAGAGGTTCATGCATATAATCACTGTTTAGGTTGTTAGCAAATGATTTTTGCAATGAAAAAGTTGTAGGTCTTCAAAAATCCTTTCATACAAATCCTTCCTATTTATTTCTAACTTTTACATTTTAGTCACTAGTAATTATCAGTGTATCTTGATTGCATATAGATCGATTTTATACGGAAGAAGTTGGGAGAGCTCTTCAATATCTTCATTGCTCACCCGAGTAGTTGTTATGTAAATTTGAATATTAGTTGTATTATTTGGTCGTCATTGAAGCCAAGTAGATATTAAAATAGACAGCATTGTACTTCAAGATAGATCTTGAACTATTCTTTCATTCATTTAGTTTAATTAATTAATTATTTTCCCAAACCATTTTATGAGGAGCTAATCCAGACATCATACCATTCCATAGTTCAATCATATCAAGCAGTGTTGTACAATTGCTAACATAGTCAGTGTCTGGACATGTTCTTCATCCTTGAACTCCTGATATCAGTGCCCTCTTGCTCCCCCATCTCCCAATGGACCTCCAAAGAGCCCCTATTCTAGTTATTGTCTCTATAGATTCACCTAGCTTGGGTTTCACATAGAAAAATAAATAACAGAGAGTCAAAAAGGCTACCAAAAATGATAAAATATACAAACCCCAATCTGGTAAAACAAAACAAAGAAAAAAAAAGTAAAATCCCAGCACAAAGTATGTAAAAAGGGGCATCAAATGACAAGGTTCTAACTGTTCAAGTCAGAAGTGTTATTTTAATCTACTATAGTCATCTCTCCAATACTCAAATCTCTCTGTCTGAGAACCAGGTTATTCCCATCCCTCAATGGTGGTTAGAGGGAAATCACCAGAGGCTTGTTCCCTGTATAGATCCTGAAAATGTACTTTTGGCTTCCATTGTCATCCACAGCACACCACAATCTCACAATTTAAGTTCTGATAGTATTCCCTCCTTAGGATTTGGAGTATATAATTTACAATCCTTGTGTCACAGATGTTGGTGTGCTTCTTCCATGTGGGCTTAATTGACATCTCACTTGGTTGACTGCTTGTTTGAAAATAAGCCTTTAATATCCCTGGCTGCTATCCTGTCTCGTAGCTGGGCACCACCTGAAATATTCTTTTTGATGATAAATGCGACCCCATTCCTCCTGAATTTGTCATTCCTGGTATAGTAGACCATGTGATTCAAAATGGCCAATGTCGGCCTGCTTCAGCTCATTAGAGCCCAGGTTATCGATCTTTATGTGCTCCATTTTATTTTTAAGGACTTACATTTTTCCTAGACTCATACCTTGTACACCCCACATACTGATTATTATTGGATGCTTATAGTTGCTCCTTCTCATTTTGAGTCATGATCTATCAGCACGGGAAGGTTCCCAAAGCTTTGCTTCATCCATGTGACTAAGGGCAACTTGACTTTGAGCAGGCAGCTCTTCCCCATCCTCTTTGAAGTGCCTTTCAACTGGAAGGCTCATCTTCCAGCAGTATTTCTGACATGTCTGCTGCGAGTCATACGATTTTCAGTGGCAAATCCCTCAGAAGTGGATCATTTATTCTTGTTTGTTTTTAGCCTGGATGCTTCACTGACCTACTGTCTTCCGTGAGTGACCTTCATGGGTACTTGAAATATCAATGGTATGGTTTCCAGTATCAAAACATGTAAGTACAACAAAATATAGACAGGGGTGTCTTTTGTTGTAGTTGTTTTCTTTTAAGAGAAAAACATGCTGTTTTAACATCTAAACTTTTTTATTGTGGGTGTATTTAGTTTATTTTTGGTATATAATCCTTTCATAATATTTCTATGCTGTAGTCACATCCTGCTTTTTTCAATCAATTATTTTGTGTAAGTAGTTTTATTGACATATACCTCAAGAGGTATGCAATCATTGGTGCCCAGCTATCAAAAGATAAAGCACCTGGGGTCTTAAAGTTTTGCAGGTAAACAAGTAGCCATCTAGCTCAGATGCATCAAAGCCCACATGGAAGAAGCACACCAGCCTGTGTGACCACAAGGTATAGAAGGGACCAGGTACCAGACCTCAAAGAACAAAAAATCATATCAGTGGGTGCCCACCTTCCCGATATGATCACTGAAGACAAATGGGTGCATAAGCAAATGTGGTGAAAAACACCGATGGTGCCCGGCTAACAAAAGATATAGCATCTGGGGTCTTAGAAGCTTGAAGGTAAACAAGCGAACATCTAGCTCATAAGCAAAAAGTCCAAATGGAAGAAGCACACCAGCTTGTGTGACCACAGGTTGTCAAAAAGATCAGGTATCAGACATCAAAGAACAAAAAATCATATCATTATAAATGAGGGTGAGTGCACAGTGGAGACCCAAAGCCTATCTGTAGGCAACTTGACACCCACTTACTGAAGGGTAGTAGGGAGGAGATGAGTCAGTCAGGGTGCAGGGTAGCAATGATGAGATGAAACATGCAACTTTCCTCTAGTTCTTAAATGCTTTCTCCTCCCACTATCATGATCCCAATTCTACCTTACACATCTGGCTAGGCCAGAGGATGTACATTGGTACAGATAGCAACTGGAAACACAGGGAACCCAGGACAGATGACCCCTTCAGGACCAGTGGTGAGGGTGTCAATACCTGGAGGGTGGAGGGAAGGTGGGGTAGAAAGGGGGGACCAATTACAGGATCTACATATACCCTCTTCCCTGGTGAATGGACAACAGAAAAGTAGGTGAAGGGAGATGTCGAACAGTGTAAGACATGACAAAATAATAATAATGTATAAATTATCAAGGGTTCATGAGGGAGCGGGTAGTGGGAAGGGAGGAAGAAGATGAGGAGCTGATATCCAGGGCTCAAGTAGAAAGCAAATGTTTTGAGAATGATGATGGCAACAAATGTACAAATGTGCTTGGCACAATGGATGGATGTGTGGATTGTGATAAGAATTGTGCGAGCCCCCAATAAAATGATTTTTAAAAAGAGTTATGCAATCATTATCATAATTAATAGGATTACCTTTAACTTAGAGGATGATAGTGAAACATATGTGTATGTGTATTAGATATTCTATCTAACAGATATAAGAATGGATCTTGGGCTCACACTTAATTCTGACCCCAACATAAGAACAATTAGTTCTTATAACATGGCCCTACTCGATAGTCACCCTCATGATCACTGAAAAGATGGGTGCTGTAGCAAAGTGTGGTGAAGATCCAGATGGTGCCAGCTATCAGAAAGAATAGTGTCTAGTGTCTTAAAATGTTGGTCTTCTAACAAGCTGTTGTCCAAGTCAATGAAGGCTTCAACTAAATCCACATGGAAGAAGCACACTAGCCTGTGCAATCTCATGATTGTAAATAATAAAATCCAAATTTGAAGGAGGGAATGAAATCAGAGCTTAAATTATGAACACCTGGTTTGCAGAAGGCCATGGACGACAGTGGAAGAACAAAATCATTTGCAGGGTCCCTACATGGTTTCTCCTAGGACTACAGTCCAGTTATGTAATAGCCTTGTAAAGTTGATCATGGCAGAGTTAGGTTAAATGTAGCATCTTATTAGTTGATTTCTGTTTTGACCCCTCTTAAAGTTGTTTAAGTTTTTAATATTTTCTGCTTTCTTTTCTATTGAGGTTTATCTCTGTCCTGTTTTGTCATTGTTGTTGGGTTTTGGTTGTTTGCTTCTTGTATATGAAATCCTGGATAGGTAAAGCTACAGAGACAGCAACTAGATGAATAATTATCTAGGGGTGTGGCAGGGGAAGTTGGAGGGAAATGGGAGCTAATAACAATGAATACAAGAAGAAAATGTTCTGAAATATATCTGAAATTTATTTTATTTTGTTTTAATTTTTGAAATACTTTTATTGGGGGGGCTCTTGCTTCTCTTATCAATCTATACATTCATCCAGTGTGTCAAGCACATTTGCACATATGCCACTATCGTCCTTTTCAAAGCATTCTCTTCCCACTTGAACCCCTAATGTCAACTACCCCTTTCTTCCCCCTCCCTCCCCTACCCACCCTTCCTCACGAACCATTGATAAGTTATAGATTATTATTTCCATATCTTATATTATCCTCTGTCGCCCCTCACCCATTGTTTTCTGTTATTCGTCCCCCTGGGAAGGAGTTCTAGGTAGATCCTTGTGATCAATTACCCCCTTTCTCCACCAACCCTCCCCTAATCCTCCTGGATTTCTACTCTCATTGTTGGCCCTGAGGGGTTTATCTATCCTGGATTCCCTGCTCTTATCTGTAGCAGTGCGCATATTCTGGTCTAATCTGATTTGTAAGGTAGAATGGAGGTCATGATAGTGGGGTGAAGGAAGAGCCAGAGGAAAGTTGTGTGTTCCATCGGTATTATACTGCACCCTGATTGACTCATCCCTTCCCTGTGACCCTTCTGTGAGGGGATGTCTAATTGTCACAGATGGGCATTGGGTCTCCAGTCCATGCCCCCTCCCCACCATTCACCTTGGGTATGGTTTTTTTCCGGGACTTAGATGCCTGATACCTGATTCCATTGACACCTCGTGATCGCACAGGCTGCTATGCTTCTACCATGTGGGCTTTGTTGCTTCTGAGCTACATGAACACTTGTTTATCTTCAAGCCTTTAAGACCCCAGATGTTCTATACTATATCTTTTAATAGCCAGGCACCATCAGCTTTCTTCACCATATTTGCTTATGCACCTGCTCTGTCTTCAGCAATTGTGTCGGGAAGGTGAGCATCATGGAATGCCAGGTTAATAGAACAAAGTGTTCTTGTGTTGAGGTAGTACTTGAGTTGAGGCCCAATGTCCATTTGCCACCTTAATTCTTAACATATAGATATGAGTATATAATGCAATTCCCCTCTCATTATATATGCATTTACATATGTACATGCTTGTATTTAGGCCTCTAAAAATGTCGTTTGCCTCCCAGTTCTTTCCTCTATTTCCTTTTACTTTCCTCTTGTCCCACCATCATGTCCAGCCTCATTCAGGTTTAGTAATTCCTCACTGCTACATTGCCCTTGATTAAGCCTCACTAGGCATCCTACAACCTTCCTCCCATTGATTACAGTTCATTTGTTTTTCCCTTATCCCTGGGTTGGTTTCCACCCTGCCTTCCTTTCTCCCACCTCCCCTTCTCCCGTATCCCCCCGGAACCATTGGTCTCATTCTTATCATCTCCGAATTATTTATCCTGCCTATCTCATATAGATAGACATGCAGACATGTTAATAAGTGTAAAAACCAAGCAAAGCCAAATAAAACAATCAAGGAAGTCAAAACCAACAAAACAATAACAGCAGCAAAAAACATAAAGAAAGCCACTGACAAAAATGGAAACGCCTATAAATAGTTCAAGGTCTGTTTGTTGGCCTTTCTGAGTGTTTTCCAGTTGAGTCTGATGGGGTGCCACACTCTGTCTCCACAGTCTATTTTTGGTATTCTCTGGGGGTTTCATCAGTCTGCTCCCCCTGCTGCTCTGCTGCATGCCCTCAGTGCCTCGCCCCAGCATGATGGGGGCAGACCGTGCACTATTCCTGCACTGTGTCTCCAGTGATGTCCCCCAAAGCACCATGGTTCAGTGAGGGATGCCCTACGGTCCTCCCCGTGCATTGTCTGCTCCAAGCAGGAGCATTGCCCTCGTAGTTTGGTGGGCCAGGATGTCCTTTCCTCCATCTCCATCCCTTTTACTTTCTCCCGTATGCTCTAATCTGACCTGCCCCTCTCTCCAAGCTGTAGCCTCAGTGCTATCCTCTGAAGTGCATTCTTCTGGGGGGTTGATGTCCACATTGTCCACATAGTTGGGATTGGGGCTGGCCCCGCAGACCTCTCTGTTGGTTCCCTGGTACATGCTGGTATTTTGTGTTCACGTCTTGGCACATCAGGTTGAAGCCTGGTTTCTCTCTCTCGCTCTCCTGTGGAGATATAAACAATACCCTCCCCTTTGGTGGGTTAGTGCCCTGCTCCCCCACAACTCATGTCTTTCTGTTTTGCTTTTTCATCTTCCTTCCCCCCTCTTATTTAGTTGGTTGTCATATGCATCCCTGGATTGAGTTTGTCCCCTGCCATAGTTGCTGGACCTCACCCCAGGGATGTGTGTATATATATAGTAGCTTTTCCCCTATGCCCTGTTTTTTCTTTTTTGAAACTTACCTCATTGAACTCATGTTGTACTTGTCCTTTTGTGCTTGACTTACTTCCCTTAGCATGATTTCCTCCAGTTCTTCCCATGAGGCGATGTGCTTCATATGTTCATAGCTGCTTTTTAGGAATGTGTAGTACTCCACTGTATGTATATACCACAGGTTTTTGATCCATTTGTCTATTGATGGAAATTTGGGTTGTTTCCAACTCCTCGCAATTGTGAACTGTGCCGTGATGACATTGGAGCACAGATGTCTGGCCATGGTTTGTTTCTTGCCTCTTCTGGGTATATGCCCAGTAGGGGGGTTGCTGGGTCATATGATAGCTCAATTTCCATCTGTTTTAGATATTGCCAAATCAATTTCTATACTGGCTACATACCTACAGGTCCACCAGCAGTGGACAAGAGAGCTCCTATCTCCTGACAGTCCCTCTAACACTGGTTACTTTCTGATTTTTGGAATTGGGCTCTCTTTGAGGGTGTTAGGTGATATCTCATTGTTTTAATTTGCATTTCTCTTATGGCTAATGATCAGAAACATTTTCCCATATGTTTATTGGCCATTAGAATTTCTGCCCTTGTGAAACTTCTGTTCATGTCCTTTGCCCACCTCCTTAGTGAGCAGTTCTTTTTTTTTTATTGTAAACTTGCAAAGTATTGCAGATTTTAGTAATAAGGCCTCTGTGTGATGTGTCATTGTTAAAGTACATCTGAAATGTTAGCAAATATTTAACACATAAAAATTTAACAAATAGCTCTCTTCACTTTACAATATGCATTTAATGTTTTTCATGAATACGGTAATGTTTTATTGAGTGAATCTCTAATACTTTATGAATTTATTTTTGTTTATGAATAATGTTTTGTTATATGGATGTATGATACTTTTCCACTCATCTATTTTCTCAAATTTTTAGATGTAAAAAATAGTACATGTTTTTTAATCTAAGGAAAAAATCCTTACTTGTTAGAGATGTAAGCTAAAAATTGTACAGATTATGTTGTCTGGGATTTAGTTCAGGATAATCAAGTGTGGGGAATTGATTTTAGATGGCATAAGATTATCTATGGGTTAAAATTATTAACACTGGGTGGTGAATATATTGAGTTTAATACATCTCTGTATGCAAGGAACTATTATAAAAATATAGAAATTGCCCTCTACTGTATTTGATCTCTCCTTTCTGAGAAATGTCAAGAGCTCAGTAAACCTATGTCAACCTCCTTATACGGCAAAACAACTGTCCTTTGGGAGAAAGTGCCTAGGGCAGTGCTTAGAAGACACATCTTCCCAGGACATAATTTACTTTGAGTGACTCAAGCGCTTTGTACATAGCCAAAATTCAGTAGATTCTTGTGGAGTATGTGAGTGCAACAGTTTATGAACAAACCAATGGGCATAAACTCAATTTACTGTGAGTTGGAGAAGGATTCTCTCCTTAGTCCAGGGATAGAGTTTGTGGTCCAAATATAAGGATAAAATACAGGCTGATACACAGTGTCCCATGCCAAAGCAAACTGTCACCCCGAACCATTGCCTGGTTTTACCTGGTGGGCTTAAGGCACTGAAGCGGGTTGTACAATGAAAAAAAAAAATACAGGCTGATAAAATTCTGTCTATTTCCCAACAAACCAAATTGTGCACTTAAATGTAGCTTTGTTTACCATGACCCACCGAGGACCAAATACTTTTCCTCTGTTCCCCCTTCTCCTGAGACAAAGGTGCAGGAAAAGATTTAGTAATTGAGATCTTCCTTCTGAAGCTACGTCCCCACCATTATCCTCTCTGCTTTTTGGGATCCTGCTGTGGCTTCGCTTGCCCAGCCCAGCCTGCATCCCAGTTCTGATGACCACCTGACCCGGAGTTACTGCTTGGGACCATCCTGCTCCCTCTCTCAGTGGAAACAGGAAAGGGTTGTGACCTACGCTTGTGGATCACAGCAGAGCTTTCCTATGGCCCCAGGTTTGATTCAGGCATGGACAATGGACTTGGACCGCCCCGGTGGAGTCATCCCCAGTCAAACTAGTCCGGAGACACTTGCACGAAGGATTGAAAAGGAAGCACACATTTTTGCCTTTGCAGCTGAAGTTGTGAGCGGACATGCCTATGGGAAAAGACCCTGCTTGACAAAGCGAAGTGGAGAGACACCGACTCTCCCCCACCCCAATGGCTTTATTGAGATCGTATTCACATATCATACACCTCCTCAACTCAGTCATATCTTAAAAGAGTTGTATATACACCACCACAATCAGGTCCAGCGCGTCTTCCCTCCTCCGGTACTCACCATTTGCTCTCCAATTCCCCTCAACCTCCCCCTTCCCTGTGTCCCCAACAAATCATTACAATGATTATTTCTCTATACATCAACCCCTTCTGTGCTTTACCTACTAGGCAACACAGCAAAGCCAAAAAGAAGAGAAAAAGCCACCAGCAATATTAAAATAAGCCAGAGCAAAAGCCTCTGTTGAGAAACAAGTGAGAAATCATTTGAACTTAGAACGAGTCCGGAATGGGTGAAGTGTGAGATCAGATGACCAGGTATCCATCCACCGTAATCAGGTTTACAATAATCTTTGTCTGATAGTAAACATACTTATGCTCCCAACTATGGTCAGAAGTGACCTGCCAAAGGCTGAGTCCAAAGAGGTACTCCGCGGGTGGATTTTGGGCTCGTGCTCTCCTGCACAGGCTCCTACAAATGAGAGGACCGGATTCTGATACCGTTGTTTGAGCTATGGTCCCAGCTCTACCTGACACCAGTTTACAGTGCCTTCATTACATGCGCTCTGCTGAAACTCGCTCTGAGATGTTACCAACATAGTCCGTTCTAGTAAATTCATAAGAGAATCAGGCAGTCTATTTTAAGTCCGGTGTTTCTGATAAGAAGAAAGAATAACTATTAGCTTTTGTACTTTGGGGATTTGATTGAAGACTATAGATGGGGTAGGAATTGCGTCTGTTCTTGTGATTGAGTAAGATATTAGCTGCTGTTAGGACTGATCTTCCATCATTTTATGTATTCTTCCTGAGAGCTAAGTGAAACCAAGTGACTCGCAAACTTCTCAGCTGGGTGAAAACCGTGGCTACTGGAGAGTCTTGTCTCTGTATGTGGTAAAGTGACTTCACTTGTGCTCACCCCCCTCCCCGCCCTGCCCCTCCCGCACCCCTGTTTGTGCTTGGCGGTGTCATCAGACAGATCCGGGCTGTGGTCATGAGTAATATGGGCTTTCCCAGCTTCAGACAGAGGATGAGTTCACACCTTTGATCGTGTAATGTCTAAATATCCCAGTTGGAGTTCCTGAACGGAATGGCTGAGAGCTGGTCTTCAGGGCTTGGGACTCTTGGGCAGCAATTCAATGTGCAGCTTCACTGAATCTCCAGGCTTGGTCTGGTAGATCAGGGTAGACAAAACATGTTTTTTTTGTACAATAAGAATATTTATCATTACACTCTCTGAGAGGACTTGAGACTATGGCATAACTTCTCCGTTTAAATTCCTTCTCTGTAAAATAAGAAAATCATTACTGGTACAGTCTTAGGAAAAAACAACATAAGAGTTGTGAGTTGAAAGGAGTTAAACAAACAGAATCCTTTTTGACAATGTGATTTTATACTTAGTCTAGGGTTTCCTCAAGCTTTATTGTATGCAGAAAATTTTACATTTCAGACTGATTCTAATAACCAATATGCTGTATTGTTATATGTATGACCTTGAAAAGCCTATGAGGCAGCTCTGTGGTGACCTACAGGTCCCTATGTGTCAAAAGTGACTAGCTAGCAATGGGTTTGGTTTTTCCATCTTCATGAGAACAAAGCACCGCATCATTCTCCTGCACAGTGATAGCTGCCCTTGTCATGAGGAGTGGAGAGCTTCATCACTGTCCCACCAGGGCTCCTGGGACCCCCAACGCCCAGCCAAGTCTTCCTTAATACTCTTCAGCACACTCAGGGACGTTCCCATCGAACAGATCCCTTCCTCTTTCACTGCGGGTGATGCTGGTGCTCAGTCTCCTTGGCTTTCACTGTAATAAAATCCTTGTAAATCGAAGTCTGACTCGGGGTCTGCTTCATAGAGGCCGGGGCTAGCACACATTCCCAACCAAGTAACCAGCTCCAGGTGAAGAAACAGTATTTTCAGTTCCCTGAAAGAACCCCATTATCACCTTGTAGGCATGGCCCCACCACCATCTCTTCACCAATCACTATGTTCACTTTCAATACTATTGGGAACCTTGTATAAATGGACTGTACTTTTATCATTTAATCTTCCATCTTGAATTCAATATTAGGTTAATGAGATTCATCCATGCATGTATGGCGAAAATGTGATCATTTGGGGAGGGAGGGGGAAAAATGAGAAGCTGACACCAAGGGCTTAAGTAGAAAGCAAATGTTTTGAGAATGATGAGGGCAAAAAATCTACAAATGTGCTTGACATACAATGGGCGAATGTGTGGATTGTGATAAGAGTTGTATGAGCCCCCAATAAAATGATTTTTTTGAAAAAAAGAAAGGAGTTAAAAGAACTTAAGCATTTTGAGTAGAGACTGGCACATTGTAAACCCCAGCTGTCATTCTTACTGGAAAATAATACTTTTCTGCCCTGGACAAACCTTTCCCCTTGAAAATGAGTGGCCCCAAGCAAAGAAAGGAAAGGTCGAACGAGGAGGATAGATAACAATGGCGGAAAGCTCTGGAGAGCACGGGCCATTTCCCAGATATCATTGTTTTGAAGCCACCTAGCTCTTCAGATTGCTGAGGGCTCCAAACAGTTGGAAAGTTGTGTTTGGTCCCCAGAAAAGGCTGGGGCGATTGTTTTTAGAGTTCTGCTAGGTGAGCAGTCACAGGCAAACTACCTAAAATCTTGTAACCACATCTCTCCAGACAGTGGTTTCTTTAGATCTTAACAGTTAAGCTCACTGATTGGAGAGATTAATTTCAAATATCTAGGTGATTCAGGAAGTGGTTGTAACTTGGGGTTTGCTCCCAAGTTTAGTCAATGTCCCAAGATAATAATAAAAAGGATCCTCCATTTTTTCCCAGGGAAATTCTGGTGGCAGAGGGAGCTAAGTGTTGGGATGTTCATGGAAAAGGCAGTGGATGGAACCCACCAGCCACTCAGTGGGAGAAAGTGAGACCGTTTCCTTCTGTGAAGATTACAGCCATGGAAACCCGAAGGCGCAGCTCTACTCTGGCCTCTGGGACCAGCTGAGTTAGAATGAACTCCGTGGCAGTGGGTTTGGGTTGGGTGATGACGGTCTTTTCAAAGATGAAGTGCTTTTGATTTAAGGTTTAGAATGCTAGTGCTGTTCTTTCTTCCCTCCCCTTCTCTTCCCATCCTTGGATCGCCTTCCTTCCTCGCCTCTGCCTCTCCTCCTGTTCATTTTCCTCTTTCTTTTGTATTTGTTGTACATATACAAGATTGTTTTATACACACACACACACACACTTAAAAATGGTTTTGAAGGTGGGTTAACAAACTTTTACATGTAATAACAAAGCAGACAGAATTTGGGCCTCTACATAAATCTTACCTCAGTACAAGAATGGTTTGTTCTAGTAATGTGGCAATGTATGACACTCACTGAAGACAAAATGGGTGTTTATGGGAGCATAAGGAAAGCTGATGGTGCCTGGCTATCAAAAGACATAGTGTCTGGGGCCTTAAAGGCTTGTAGTCAAACAAGCAGCTGTCTAGCAGGGAAGCAACAAAGTCCACATGGAAGAAGCACACCAGTCGGTGTGATCATGGGATGTCGACTGGAATAGGTATAAGAAGTTCAAAAACAAGCAATCAAGTTGAGGTGAAGAAATGTAGACAAACTGAAGACCCCCAAACCCACCTGTAAGATCATTTGACCGTCCCTCACAGAGGGCCCCATAGGAGAGAAAATATATCCAGGGTACATTGTAGCACTGATGAAACATGTAACTATCCCTTAATTCTTTAGTATTTCCTCCCCGTACTATTATGGTCTCGGTTTTACCTCATTACGTTTGTTAGACCTATGCATATTCATTTGTAGAATGAAGCTCGTTAGATGTATGAAATTCAAGATACATAGACCCGTCAAAAATAGCAATGGGAACAAAGATTCCCTGGGGGCTGGGGAAAAGGGGAGAGGGGGAAGGGGAAACCAATAGCAAAGATGACTATATAAGCCCACTCGAGGGGAACAACTAACAGAAATGTGGGGAATGGGTACAGTGGAAAGTGTAAGATATGACAAAAATACTAACTATTTATAATATAAGAATAAGGGTTCCTGGGGGTTACAGTGGGGTAAAGGGGAGCTGCTTTCAAAGAGTTAAAGAAGAAATACAATGTCTTGTAATGATGGTGGCAGCAATTGTACAATGATACTTGAGCTAATTAAATGACGCATTGCTATAAGATCTGTAAGAGCTCCCAATAAAATGATTAAAAACCCCTTTTATATAAATAAAATAATATTTTATGTTGCTTTTCAAATTTCACTTCTCTCTTACTTCAAAATGGTTTTTTCCCCTGCAATAACAGGCAGAGGTCCAGATAGTAAAATTTAGCAGTGGTTACCAGAGAGGGGAGGGAGTGAGAAAGAAGGGGTTATTGCTTATAAAGCTCGGAGTCTGGGTTTACAAAACAGAACAAAAGAGTGCACACTGTGTGCCTATGAGTCTATTGGGATTCATGGCGACCAGGGAGCAGAGAAGAACTGCTCCAGCAGGGTTTCCATGGCTCTACGTGCTCGGGGGCCAAGCAAAGAGTGGCTGGTGTGTCCCAACAATGCTTAACCAACCCAACGTCAACCCCAGGGCTGCTTTTGGATCACACGCTTGGGGAAATCACATTGAGTTAAGTCGATTTTCACAGCTTACTAATGCAATGACTGTCAATACATTGTGCACTTTTCAAAGTTGACTTGGATAGAGTTGTGTGGCAGACACATTTACAACAATTATAAAGTGTGGCTGCCACAGTGGTTATGTACCATCAGTTATCTCATGGAATTTGGTTTCTTGGTTTGAAAGGTTAGGGTTATGGTTTCATGGGACAGCTCAGCTAACTTGCCCAATCAATATTAAGTGCGGGGAGTCTTAGAACCTTGCAGAAAGTCATCCAAGGTGAAACACATGGTCTGGAGGCACAGAGGAGAAACAAGAATGGAAGCAGAATATAGGGTGTATGGCTCATTGCCTCCGTGAACGACTGCCCCTTTACGGCTTTGAGACTAGAAGATCCAGAAGGTGCCTGGCTGCTAGACTTGACTTTTAAAAACTTTTAAATTGTGATTTGGGTGGAAGTTTACAGAACAAATTGGTTTTCTGCTCAACAATTCATGCACATTTTGTTTCATCACACTGATTGTAATTTTCACAATGCAGCAGCACACCTCACTTCCTTTCTGTGTTTCCTCTTTTCCTTTGTCTTCCTTTCTTGCCATCTGAGCTTGATCCCTGGGAAAGCACTACCCTTTTGGTTTCATATGCTGGCTGTTCCGAAGGCTGGGTACCTCCCTTGTGTTATCGTTCAACTTAAAGGCCGATCATTTGGCTAAATGTTGAGCTGTCATTATGGAATGGCTTTAATCAATGATTCAGTAGAAGAGTCCTGATCAAACATGAAAAATTGCAGAACAGAATTTCAAATTTTCGTGGACTCTAGACTTTCTGGAGCCACGGAAGCTGCACGAACCTCTGAAATGATTGCCCTTAGATAACTTTAAAATCTTAAAATCCATTGAAATTTTCTTAAAACTAAATAATTTAGTTTAACTAGTAAAGAATGTCTGTCTGCCTTGTGCATTTTAAAACAAAAACCAAACCAAACTCACTGCCATCAAGTCAATCTGACTCATAAGGACCCTGTATGACAGAGTAGAACGGGCCCTGTGGGTTTCTGAGACTCTAACTCTCCGTGGGAGTAGAAAGCCCCATCTTTCTCCCACGGAGCAATTGGTGGTTTTAAACTGCTGACCTTGTGATTAGCAGCCCAATGAGTGGTCACTATGCCACCAGGGCCATAAGGTACCTTTAATAAAAATCATTTACTAAATTTATTAGTTTTTTATTTACATGGTATATTGACACTTTACTCTTAAAATTCATAAGTCTCTATGATGTTAATGGTTGTTCCTTCAAATAGGCACATTTTATTGTTAAATTATTTGGTTTTAAGCAAATTTCAAGCCATTCACCATCTTTTCTGCAAAATATGGGCCGATATGATAACAATCACAATCTTTTATTTTTTTAAGTTAAAAGATCATTTTATTGGTGGCTTGTGGTAGTTACATAATCTGTTGTCAACTTGAGACTTAAGAGTGAAGGGGTGGAGTTTAGCCTGTCAATCAGGTTGCAGCTTGATGACCTCATTTGGAGGAGCTAAGGCAGTGGTTCTCAACCTTTCTAATACCATGGCCCTTTAATACAGTTCCTCATGTTGTGGTGAACCCCCAACAATAAAATTATTTTTGTGGCTGCTTCATAACTCTAATTTTGCTACTGTTATGAACTGGGCAACCCCTGTGAAGGGTCATTTAAACCCAAAGGGGTCACGACCCACAGGTTGAGAACCACAGCGTTAAGGAGATAAAGTAGCTCACTGGAGGCAGGACATAAACACTCTACTTGACTCCCTGTGAGACATTCCTATTGACAAGCCACAAGGAGACACATTGATGGCAGCCAGGGTCCTGGAGCTGGAGGAGCCACATAGAGACCACTGCCAGTGCTGAGATGCTTAGGCCGCCACTGAATCCACAAGATTTTCCATCCACTGGCTGGGATGTTTTCTCACTATTCAATTGCTCTTGTATATAAAGCTCTTTCTTATACACATATGAGTATCTATAAATTTGTTTCCCTAGTCTACCTGGGCTCTTACAGCTCTTATAACAATCCATACATCAATAGTATCAAGCATATGTGCACATATGTTGCCATCATTATTTTCTAGACATTTATTCTATTGAGCCCTTGGTATCAGCTCTTTTTACCCTCCCTTCCCCAACTCCCACCCTAATGACCCCTTGATAAATTTCAAATTATTATTACTTTCATATCTTTCACTGACCGCTGTCTCCCCCCTCCCTCACCAGTTTCTGTTGTTCATCCCCCTGGAGGGGGTATGAGTTGGTTATGTGTCACTTATTGCAATCAGTTCCCCCTTCCTCCCCTCGCCTCTCTACCTTCCCCCTACGCTTCTGGTATTGCTACTCCCATTCCTGGTTCTGGATTCGGTGTATCGTGAGCTCTTATCTCTTATCTGTACCTGTGCACATGCTCTGGTTTAGCCGCAGTGAAAGGCAGGAGTGGGGTCATGAGAGTGGGGGGTGAGGAAGCCTCAAGGAACCAGGGAAATATTGTGCTTTACCACACAATTGTGCTTTACAACTCATGGTTGACTCATCCCTTCCTTGTGACCCTTCTGTGAGGGGATGTCCCAGTATCTACAGATGGGTTTGGGGTCTATTCTTCAACCCCCTCTGTTCTCACAATATGTTTTTGTTTGGGGTCTTCTGATGCCTGTTACCTGGTTCCAATGACACCTCAAGATCACACAGGTATGCTTCTTCCATGAGGGCCTTTGCTTCTGAGCTAGATGCCGCTTATTTGTCTTCAAGCCTTTAAGACCCCAGATGCTATATCTTTTGATAGACGGGCACCAGCTTTCTTCACCACACTTGCTTATGCACCCACTTGTCTTCAGCAATTTTGCTGGGAGGGTGAGCATCTCGGAATGCCAGTTTGTTAGAACAAAGTGTTCTTGCATTGGGGGAGGGTATAAGCAGAAGTCTGAAGCCTGTCCACTACCTCAGTGTATCACCACATAAATATATGTACCTAGGCCAATACCTCTATTTTTAGGAGTTAATGTATTTACATATGTACACACCTATGCTTATACCTCTATCTATAGCTTTGCTTCCTAGATTGTTCTACTTTCCTTTTGCCTTCTTCCTGCCCCACCCTCACACTCACCTTCTTCTGTCTCTTAGCAATTCCTCTCAGCTAGATTGTTGTTGCTCCAACACCCCAGGATCTGTCTTCCTCGTTGTAGTTATCCCATGTCTATGGCATTGTTTGTCACTGCTCCCTCCCCCTGCCTCCCTCCCCCAAGTGCCTTCCGGTCCATCGGTCCTGTTGACTTCTCCTGGTGCTTGCTTCCCATGCCTATCTTATATAACTAGGCAAACCAACAGTAACAAGAAACCAAACAAAAATAAAAGATTGAAAAAAGCAAAAGACACACACAATTCCAGGTCTGTCTGCTGACCTTTATGACTGTCTCCCCACTGGTGCCGGGGGTTCCGGAAACTGCCCTTCCTAGCCTCAATCCTGTTTTGGGGCCTCTTCAGGGACTTTGTGACTTTGCTTTGCTCCTGCTGCTGATCTGCTGTTCCTTTCTTGGCTCACCCCTCTATGGGTGTTCAGACTGGACTAGCTCCCCGCCATGTGTCTCCAGTATTGTCCTCTGTGTCTCGGCGTGCTCCAGAGAGGGGACATCATGTCTGGAGCTGTTGTCGGCCCTACAGTCCTCTCTGTGCCTTACTTAGCAGCTCCGTACAGGGATGTTGTCCTCCGGGCTTGGTGTGTCGGTATGGGGTCTACACCATCCCTTTCTTTTTCCTGCTTGGTTTGCTTCCACGTGGGTGTGGCATGCCGGCCCCTCTCCCCAGCTTGTAGGTTGTGTTGTTCTCTGTGGCACATCCTTCTAGGGAGGGAGTCAGGTGGGCTCTGATTGGTTGCCACAATCTTTAACAGCTCCCTGTGACTGTAATGGTGAGAGGCTTCAAAAAACAAAAACTTTTCATTTTCAGAATTTCACAATTTCCTTCACTTGTGTAGCCCTGACCCCATTTTCACGACATTATAAAATCTTTTATAATCAACAGCATCCCTCATTTCTATTTAATTTGTATGTTGGATATACTTTCCTGGCAAGTCTGTAGCTGAACGCCCTTCTCCATGAAGTACTCATCACTGCTCTTTGTGGTTAGCACCCTGCAGAGTCCTGGGCAGGTCTCTACTTTGTTTCATCAGACATTTCTGTTTTAGAAAGCGTGAGGTCCTTCCACATCTGCTGAGTCAGAGGTGATGTTACGTTCCAACAGCACGTGCTCTGCAGTCTGGAGTCTGCTGTCAGTTTGTTATGACACCCACCTGTCAGGAACACCTCTGCTGCCAGCTGACCACAAACCATGCAGCGAAGCGTTGTTCCGATCGTCTACTTTGTGGGGGGAGGGAATGCTAGCCTGATTGCGATGATGTATATGCAACTTTTAAAAGCCTCTTAACTGTGGAAACGTATATGTGAATTTTATGTCAAGAAAACTAAAAAAAGCAAAAATGAAACTGAACAATGGTTAATATGGGTGAAGGAGGAAGAGTTTTTACGTAGGGGACATTGAGTTTGTTAATAGTGGTGGAATAATGTTATCAATCAGCGGTGTACAACATGGAGTATAATCAATGGCACTGAATTATACATGTAGTTCTTGAATGGGACAATGTTTGCCACAATTAAAATAATCGCATTAATGAAAATGAGTACAAGAAAGAAATGTTCTAAAATTGACTGTGGCAATGATCGTACAACTCTTCTTGATAAGACGGAACTATTGAATTGGATGACATGTGAATGAAGAGCCAATAAAACTTTTAAAAAGAAAAAAGATGCTGTTACTTTATGAATAATAGATTTTTTAAAAGTTTGTGGGACAATTCCATTATATTTTGAATAAAAAATTTCCACGAACTATTTGAAGGCCCCTTGTATACTGGTGGTGGTATGTGTTGGACAACTAGCCACAAGGTAGGTGGTTTAAGCCCATCAGCTGCTCCACAGGGGCAACATGAGGCTGTCTGCCCCTGTAGCTTGACCATCTCAGAAACCCTATACATGAACTAACTCTATGGCAGTGTATACGTGCAAGGCTGCAAAGCTGGTCAGGGCTCTGCGGGTAGGGCAGCTGATATTATGGTGAAAGCAGACTTCGCACCGCATCATATAAACTAGCAGACCCTAATAGGCCTATTGGTAGAGGGGAAAAATGTGGAGGAAATTAAAGCAAAAACACTATAGTCTTTTGCTGCTCATTTTATTAAATAACAATGTATACAAATTGGACAGGTCACATTACTGAAGAAAATAGTTTATTTCAAATATATATTGGATTTTTTACCACTTTATTTCTATAATAATTTTCTTAAATGTATTGAATATCTTTCATTTGCTCCCGCCTCCACACACACAAATTAAAGACTAGGGTCTTTAATTTAGCAACAAGTCTCCTTATGGAGAAAAAATGCCGAGTCGCCGTGCTCGTACCTGATTTGGTGCTGAGGGTGAATAGCTGGATTTGGTTTATTCCAAGAACCACACACCAGAGCAAGCTTTAAACAAAGTGAAGCCTTAGGGCCGCCTTGGCTGCCCGAGGAAGCTCTGGAGGGGCTGACTTGGTTGTGCTCTCTGTGAAGTGTTTACCATTCAGGCCTTTGTTTGGGGCAGCTGGTGGGGATGGCTTTTTAATCTAAACATGAGAACAAATGATTATCTCCAGGTCCTATCTGACCACTCTTCTGCTCACCATTAACCACCTCTGTGACAGCAGGTGGACTGAAACAGCAGACACGGGGCACATGGGTGTAACAATGCCTGGAGCACCGGTGACCGCAGCAGGCACAGCACTTGGCTCCCAGGGTGTCGTGGGTGGGGGAGCGGTTAACTTAACTGAGCAGTCATAGAGAACGCAATTCTGGACATATACTGCGTTGGGCTACATCCCGTTTTCAATGAAATCACTGACTTTAATTGTATTTTCACATTTAGGGTGAGGGAAAACATTGCCTTCTCTGTCATGGTGTCTATCCCATAAAACCAAGGTTTTTAATCTTCACATCAGAGTTCACTACGAATGTAAAATTAAGTAACTACAAGAAGTGAAGGGTAGTTCGTGAGAGGTTTAAAAAGACAGTACGAGATATTCCTTCAGTGATTTCCCTAGTATAATGCTGATCTGGTAAATATGCATAAAAGTTATTTAGAGAGACCTGGGATTCTACATAAATATATAGCATGTGTTAAAATATAGAAAACTCTTAAACAAAAAGCCAAAAACCTACAAAAAAGTGACCATAACCTTATCGAAAATAGAATGACAATGAACAAATTAGCACAAAATGCAATTCATCTCTAATCCCTTGAAACAACTGATATTCAAATTCTAACAACTACAGCACGGACTTCTGAGTGAGGTTTGTCTATGTCCCTATTTCTCAAGTAGAACGTGGCTTTGGGCCAGTTTCGTGACCCTTGATTCGTGTTCTCAGGGGCAGCACTATGGGAGCCTTAGACACAGATCCTGTGGTATTGTTGATAACAAACGTGATTATACCCAAGATGGTTATGTTTTATAAGTTAATTCTACTTTATACTTAAATACATTACAGTTAAAATTCAACATACTTATCATTAAGAATATATGTTTCAAAGATATTCTTTTGAAACTGAAAGTCTGATGCTGCTTAATAAGTGTTGTGCTCTTAACTACTGTAGCTAAATGGATTCATTCTATGTTTTTTCCGGTTTTAATGTCATACAATAGTGTAATTACATTACTGGAGGTTTATAAAACATAATTGTCACAAGTCACCCAACATGATAACCAGAAAAATTCCACACGCCTTCAAACAGTCTTGGCGTAACAACCGCACGGATAATGCTCCCAAGGAGTGAAAGCAGCAATTCAACGAGGAGTGTGACAGTATGGTAACTGAGGGTTGTCTTCTTGAACCAGTGTCAATTTTAGGTAGAATATGAAATTATTTCATAAAACATAATCTTGTTCTACGTTCTCTTGACAATACTCCCAACAGAAAGCATCCAGTCTATTGGCTGTTTCTTGGCTGATGAGACATTCATCCTGTAAGTCCTTGATTGTCTGCCTCAATGATCTCTGGAATTGTTTTTCTCTGTCTAAGACGCTCTGCAGACTTTCCTTGGCATCCTCTAGCTCGCTGATCACACGATCCAATCTGTGCTTCAGCTTCCTTGGACTGTCCATTACACTGTAGCTGTGCTCCTAAAACCAAAAAGATCAAGTTAGTAAGCCAGGCAGACACATAGTTTGATAAAAGCTTTTAACCTAGGCCTCAGCTGTTTATTACGCTTGGAGACAAACTTTTACTTAATTAGTTGCAGTGGTGGTGCCTGGGCTGCAGTCCACATGGTCAGCAGTGTGAAAGCACCAGCTCCGCGCCGGGAAGGGGGCCTTCTACTCTCCGTCAACCCACGGGGTTTCCCATGCATCAGCACTGACTCGACAGCAGTGAGTCTGGTTGGGCTTTGGAGTTCACTTGTAAAGGTTTCAGGAAGACAGGAAGAGGATGGGGCTAGACACAATGTTTATGGTGGTGAAGGTCTTTCTCCTTTATCCTAGGGCGTGGCAAACATGAGGAATAGAGAACATTCTGGCAGTCAATGACTCCATGTCAATGACTCCATGTCAATGACTCTAGAACTTTAGTTCCCCAAGTGGGGGCTGGAAGTTTGCACCTACCAAACTGATTCACATTGTCAAATTTTTTAACCAAGTAATTACATTTTGAGGAATTTTTCGTTTCACAAAAGATGACAGGAAAGGAGCACAGAAGCAAGTCTCCTGACTTGGTATTTCAGATTTGCAGAGGTCTCTAGCTTAAAAAAACATAAAAACAAACAAAGAGTTGTTTTACTTACCTGGCTGAGTACTTTCCCCCTTAATTTGACACTAAAATAATAATAATATCGGTATATCTTATCTAGGTACTACTATAAAATAATTCTGAAAAGTTGTCATTTGATATTGTAACGACTGGAGAAAACTTTTGCTTTCAGCTAAGATGAAGAGTCTGAATTGGCCCTCTCACCTAAGAGAATCAAAACCAAAACAAAACAAATAAAAAACCATTGTCAGGAAAATGGACATCACATAGGAAGGTGGTGGCCCCTGAGAGACGGGAAAGGCAGACAGCGAACCCTATGGCCATCCATGTGACTGACTGCCTTGAGAGTGTCTAGGCGACAATGCAAGTAGCCTGTTCGCATTCTGAAAAGATCGTGCAGAGCCTTCAGGGAGACCAGGGAGACTGGAGGCCACAGGACAAAGTCCATGGAGCGAGAACTCTGGAGCGGTTTAGCAGGTGCCCCTCAAGTGTTCTGAGGGAGATCAGTGCATGCACGAGGAGAGTACTTGAGGGTGAGGAAAGAACCACCAGAAAAGATTAGGTCAGATACCACTCAGGGAGAACTGGGAATAATGCCGATTCCTACCAGCCAGACGAGGACACTATCATCTCCAAGGGCAGTGCGTAGCCTGCCGTAGATACTCGAGTGTAAGCCAACCTGAATATCAGTGGAGGCACCTGATGTTACCACAAAAACTGCATTAGAAATGTGCTGAAAAACTCAGCGTGCCCACGAGTACATACGGTAAATACAAAGGGTCTTGTATTACTCCTAGAGAAGTTAGTCCTGGACAGCTGCACGGTTATGGTGCTGCCTAACAAAGCACAGGCTGAAAGTTCAATATTCTTCTTTTTAAAAAGTTATAAATCATTTTATTGGGGACTCATGTATAACAATCCATACATCCATTATATCAAGCACACATGTACAAATGTTGGCATCAACAATTTCAAAATATTATCTTTCTTATTGAGCCTTTTGATATCAGTTCCTTTTTATTCCCTCTCTTCTCCCACCCTACCAACCCCAGGAACCCTTTATGTATTATGTGTTATTATTTATACATATCTTACACTACCTTAACCTGCTATACTGCTATTCTGCCATTGTTGGTATCTATTCCCCTTCCCGACCCCCAAACCCCCGTCCTTCCCCCTTCCCTTCCCCTAGCCTCCTGAACTCGTTACTCCCATTACTGTTTCTAAGGGCGTTTGTCTACCCTGAATTCTGTATATTGAAAGCTCTCGTCTGTACTGGTGTATGTGCACTGGTGCTACAGGATTTGTGAGGTAGGACTGAGATCATTATAGCGTGGGGAGGAAGGATTAAAGAACTAGAGGAGTGTTATGTGTTTCGTGGGTGCTAAACTGCCCCCTGGATATATCTTCTCTTTTGTTTGGGCTCTTGGTGTGGGAATGTCCGATTGTTCACAGATGAGTTCTGGGTCTCTACTTTTACCCCTCTCCTTCACCTCAACGAGGTTGTTTATTTAGAATCAATCCACTTCTAAGTAACAACTGTATTCCAAAACAAAACTCAAGAATATAGGGTAAAAATATTCAGCACTCAGTAAAGTAAAATCTACAATGTATAGCACCCATAATTTACCAAGCAAGCAAACAAACAGGAAAATAAGAAATAAACCGATCAATGTAAACCAACACAAAACAGAAACAACTGTTAGACTTAGCAGACAAAGGAACTAAAGAGTTATTAAAATTGTATGTTAAAAAATTAAGTAGAGACATAGAAGATATAAAATTACCCTGAAGATGTAAAGAAAGAAATTACAATGTGTGAGATAAAAATATGCTGGATGAAATGAATGGCAGATTAGATATTTCAGAAGAAACTATTCATGAACATGAAGATATAGCAACAGGAACTATACAGAATGAATCACAGAGAGAAAAAATCTGTAATTTTTTTATCCTCATTATTTAAATAAATTAAAAAAATTATTTTTCAATATTTTTGTTCTATATTCTGGAGTTTTTCTCTAGGATAGTTTAATTAGGCAGGACCAGGGCAGTGCTGCTGTATAGGGCTAATTATTCCCCATGAGTAAGACAAGACCTTTCTGTATATACTCTACATATATTTAAACATTTTATTTAAATAAAAAATATTTCATATTTAAAAGGAAAACAAGAAAATTGGAATTTTGTAGCACAATTTGAATTTATCCACATGCAATTAAAATCCCAGAAAAAGAGGACAAAAGTTGGGGAAGGTAAAATATTTGAAGAAATAATACAGCAGTTAAATTAAACAAAAAATGATGAAAACTGTAAATCTACATATCAAGAAACTCAGTAAGTCCTAAGAAACAGAAAATGAGTAGAACTAAATCATGCACAACATAATCATGCATTTGTTTTGGCCAAAACAAACGAAAAGTTCAAAAACGCAGATGAAGAAAAATAAGACATGTTAGATAAAGAATACCAGTCCATTTGTTATTTGAAATATTGTCAGAATACAGTAACACTTTTATTTATTTGCATTTTTAAAGTACCAAAACCAAAGCAAAACAAAAACAGCCTGTCAACCTAGAATTCAACACTAGGTGAAAACATCTTTTAAAAATGAAGGCTTACCAATTAGTTGTTCAGACATACACAATATAAAAGAATTCACAACCAAAATACTCTTATGTAAAGAAATGTTACAAGAATTTCTTTAAGCAAAAGAAAGGATACCAGACGGAAATATAGATTTACATGAAGGAATGAAAAACTATAAAAGTGGTAACTATGCAAGATTTTTTGTTCTTATTTAAATCTCTTTGAAAAATAAGCCTGTTAAACAAGTGAAGCGCATTACTATAGGAGAGGTTGAGAGGGGCATAGCATCACTTAACTACACCCTGTAATAAGTTAAAGAAATATGCTAGAACACAAAAAAGCAGCTACAAAAATGATGGAACAGGGATAGGCTAGTATGTCAAAAAGGATGTAAAATGGGGTCATACATCTAAGACCCAGAACAAAATCATACCCAGTGTGACTGGGGGTGCGGTGGGGGATGAGAGTGAAGACCCAATAAGTGGAGACCCATCTGTAGATAACTGGACATCCCCTCACAGAGGGGTCACAGGGAAGAGATGAGCCTGTCAGGGTGCAGCACAGCATCGATGAAACACACAACTTTCCTCTAGTTCTTTGGTGCTTCCTTCACCCCACTATCATGACTTCAATTCTACCTTACAAATCGGATTAGACCAGAACATGCACACTGCTACAGATAAGAGCCCATAACACAGGGAATCCAGGATAAACCCCTCAGGGCCAATAATGAGAGTACAGATTCCAGGAGGATTAGGGGAGGGTGGCGGGGAGAAAGCGGGAATTGATCACAAGGATTAACCTGGAAACCCCTCCCCATGGAGACAAATCATGGAAAAGTGGGTGAGCGGTGACAGAGGATGATATAAGATATGGAAATAATAATCTATCACTTATAAAGGCCTCATGAGGGAGGGCAGGGGAAGAAATGGCTGATATCAGGGGCTCAAGTGGGGAGAGAACACTTTGAAAATGATAGTGGCATATGTGCAAATATGGTTGACACACTGGATGAATATATGGATTGTGATAAGGGTTGTAAGAGCCCCCCAAAAATGTTTTTGGAGAGAGAGAGAGAGAGAGAGAGAGAGAGAGAGAGAGAGAGAGAGAGAGAGAGAGAGAGAGAGAGAGAGAGAGAGAGAGAGAGACTGACTATCATGGATTAAATCAAGTCCTAACCCTTGTACCCTGTGAATGTAGCCTCTTTTGAAAATAGTGTTTCTCAAGAGATATCAGTGCTATAGCAGAGTGTGGTGAAGAAATTACATGGTGCTCAGCTATCAGATAAAATAGTTTCTGGGGTCTGAAAGGCTTGTTTCCAAGCAAGCAGCCAACTAACTGAGATGTCAACTAAGCCCACATGGAAGAAGCACTCCAACATCAGTGACCAAAGGATTGCAAATCCTATAGTCAGAAGCGGAAGGAGGAAATAGTATCAGAGCCCTGAGATTCTGGTTTGCACAAGGCTACAGATGACAGAGGGAGCCCCAGCTACATTTGTAAGACCTATACAGGAAGTCAGCCTCTGATGATTTTCCTCTATATATACTACAAGGGTGACAAAAACTGCTTCCAAAAGAGTACACTGGAGAGATGACTACAGGACATCCGAAGGATAAACCTGACTTGAACAGTTAAAACCTTGTCAGTTGATCCCTCCCATACACATTGGGCCTCATCCAGTTTTCAACATCTTGTGTGTTTTTTTTTCTTTTCCTTCATATACTGGGGTTTAGCAATGATGCGTTTTGTCATTGGGGGTAGTCCTCTTGAATTTTTGTGATGTTTTTCTGGCTTTCATTATATGAAACCCAGGATTCGTGAACCTATAGAGACAGGAAGTCGAATAAGGGTTCCAGGGTGGGATACAATGGGGAAGATTGGGGGTTAAGAGGAGCTGATATCAAGGAGTTCAAGAAGAAAGAGAATGTTCTGAAACTGTTTGGTAGCAATTGTACAATTCTGCTTGATATGATTGAACTATGGAATGCTATGATATCTGTATTACTTCCCAATAAAAAGGTTTTGGAAAAAAAGAAAAAAAATGGAGCCATTAAAAACTATTTATTCAAGAAAGTAGAAAAATGACAAATTGAAACCTACCCATTCAATAATCACATTAAGTGTAAATGGTTCAAAGAGCCCAGTTAAAATCCAGTTTAATACAATTGGATTAAAAAAAGGAGGTAATAAAAAAGGAAGATCCAAAATATGCTGCATACATGAAATGTACTTCAAATACTAAGAAGACACAAACAAGTTGAACGAAAAATGAGAAAAGGTATATATCATGACAACACTATTAAAATTATTCTCAATTTGTATTTCTAAGCACATTATCAGCTTTGCAAAATTATATTAAGAAAAAAATGGACTTCAAAAACTTGAGAAATACATGGTTATATTTAAATACCATTCTCTAAGTAATTGATAGATTAAGTGGATGAGATACACTTAATAATGATAAAGTACTCATTTTTCCAGCTAGGCAAGCAACTCAAGCAACTGCTCTGAGTTAGTGTGCCCAGTGATGTCACCAGAAAAGTTTCTCTGGTCACAGCGAGTTTTTTCGTGAAAGGAGTTTTGCTGGAACCTAGTTTTTTGTGATGGCTGATTTGAGAACGTTTTGTTCCCTGCTCAGGAAAAATGCCCCCAAAACTGTTGTGATGTTGAACACTCAAGTGTATGAGTGGTTTCCTCATTTCAAAAGAGGTGAAATGTTGATTGATAACAAACCTCCTCTGGACATCTGCCAACTTCCTGAGGGATGAAAATGTCAACAAATTTCGTGCACTTTGCTCAAAGACTGATGACGGACCATTGAAGAGATGGGGACGTTATCTGGACTGTCTTGGAGCTCGGTTCAGCGAATTTGAACAGATTTTGGAATGAGAAGGGTAACTGCAAAATGTGTGCCTCGGGTTCAGACTGACCAGGATAGAGAGTGTTGAGTGGAAACATGCGGCGCTTTGAGACAACAGCTGTGAAGCGACCCAGACTTTTCTCTAAGGTCATTACTGGTGATGAGCCATGGTGCTATTCTCACAATCCTGAAACCAAACATCAATTAAAGCAGAAGATGCCATCTTCGTCTCACCTGCCAAAAATGTGTTAAGTGAAATCAAAGATCAAGACGATGCTCATTTGTTTTTTTGATGTGAGGGGATAGTGTATTTGGAGTTCATTCCACCAGGTCAGACTGCCAGCCAACTTTCTAGAGGTTCTGAAAAGACTGCATAATAGTGTAGGACAAAAACGGCCTGATTTGTGGCAGACAGGGACTGGTTTTGCCACTACGACAATGCACCTGCTCACGTGGCCATCTCAGAGCGCCAGTTGATGGCAAAAATCAGGATGCCTCTCTTGCCCCACACGGCTTACTCACCTGACCTCGCTCTATGCTACTTCTTTTGTTTCTGCGAATGCAGAGGGTCATGAAAGGACAGCAATTTGAAAATGTATTGTATAATGGAAAGTATTTTGAAGGTGATAAGGCTGTTTTGTAAAACAATTTAAATACATAGCTGGGAAAAAATCCTTTTTGTGGGGATATCTATATAGGTATGAGCACGGTGCTGGAAAGCAGTATTATTTCTTGACATTGCACATTAAAAACATTTCAAGCTCCAAGTCCCTCGTTCTTGGCTAAGACCCTGAAGGCTAAAATCTCACTGGGGAGGGCACACTTGTCCTAACGGTGTCCACATCAGTCCACCGCAGCGATGTCACTTACAAAAGTGAACCGGGACTGGGACTCGCCAATGTACGAGGAAGCACCGACAAGCTGGTGATTGTGGTTTGCGACTGGAAGTGTTTTCATGATGAAGTTTTTTCTACAAGGAAGTTTTTCTCTTTTCCCCTGTTAAGAAAAATTGATAAAAGTCACTGTAGCTCCTTTACATTTTTATTCCTCTTTAAATTTGAGTAGTAGAATTAGTGTAACATTTATTTTCAAGGACACTGCTTTTAAAAGATACTACATTTGAAATAACCTACTGAGATTATTTTTTAAAAACTTTCTAAAAATAATTCTAAAGATTGGAAACACAAATTTTCTTAAAAGAAGATGGGAAATATGGATGATATTAAAAAACATATAACAAAATAATAACAGTTAAAACAGTTTGTTACTTTCTTAGGATTATGCAAAAAAAAAAAGAGATCATACAGGAAATCTAGAAACAGACCAGCAGATATAAATACTTAGGAAAAGTGGCAGAGGAAGTCTAAAAATCATATTAAATTAAGAAAAACTATGATATCCTTTGTATAAACAAGAAAATAAAATGAAATTCACATGTACAAAAATGAATGTAAAAATGAAAACAATGAAGTAGAAAAATTACAGTAAATACTTACATAACTGTATGGTGACTAAACTCCAATGATGATGACAGAAAAATAGAATGGACTACATAAAAAAATCTGAACTTCAAAATCAAAAACATCTAAACCCCTAAGAACTAAGACTCATAACCTCAATATACAGCGATTTTACAAAATAGTTGTAGATGAAAATAGAAGAGGACTTCAATAATTCACAAAACACAAATGTTCAATATAATCAAACATGAAAAAAATGTGGAAACATAAAAGCAAGTAAAGACATTAAATACTATGTTCGCCTATCAAGTAAAGCAAGGTTAAAAACAAACTTATACTGAGTGATACGGTGGAGAGCCACTCAGGCACGGGTAGTCAAGGAGCAGACAGGACAATTTCCAGGGGGACTTTTGGAGAGCTGTACAAGAAGCAGGCTTTAGAAATGTTTATCATCTTTGAGCAATTTTACTTCCAGACTATAGTTCAAGGAATGATATGCACAAAGATTAAGCTATAATTATATTAATCACAGGGTTGTTTAAAATAGTGAAATTTGAAAGAAAATAAATGAGGTTTATATAAAATATCATTTATACATATTATCGACTGTGAAAGTCATTAAGTATTCTACAGAACTGACACCCCAAAGCACTTGTAAGGCTGTGGAGCCAGAGGGACATTTATATGCTGATGGTATGACTACATACTGGTAAGAGCTCACTGGAAAATTATGGCAATAGCTACTCAAGTAGAACATACCCATCTTTAAAAAGAACCAAACTTACTGCCCCAGAGTCAGTTTCAACTCATAGTGCCTCTGTACACATCTCTAGGGCACAGAAATTCTACTTCTAACAGAAACATGTACGTGCACTAAACGACTTAGAGCAAAAGTTTTAGATGCAATATTCATAATAAAGTCCCTAGTGGTATGATGGGTTAAGTAAGCTACATGAACTATCAGCAGTTTGAGCCCCTCAGCCACTCCTTGGAAGAAGGAGGTGGCAGAATTTGCTTCCCAAGCACGTACAGCCTCAGAAACACTATGGAGTTCTACTCTATAGTTAGGGCATTATGAGTCAGAAGAGACTCAGCGGCAGTGGCTAATCCATAGTCAACATGATTAGAATGGAGAAATTCTAATTAGTACAATGGAATGTTGTTAGGTGTCATTGAGTTGGTCTGATCCCCAAGCCACCTCATGCACAGCAGAACACTGCCCTGTACTGCGCCATCTTCACAACTGTTCCTGCGCTGAAGCCCATTGTTGCAGCCACTGTGTCCATCCACCTTGAGGGCCTTCCTGCTTCTCTTTCTCACTGCCCCTCTACTTCACCAAACATGAGGTCCTTCTCCAGGGACTGGTCTCGCGACATGTCCAAAGTAGACAAGATGAAGTCATCTAGTGGAATACTATATAGCAGAGGTTTTCAAACTTATTTGGCTTATATATTCCCTTTTCAGAAAAAAAATTGCTCAGTACCCCCTGGAAATGACACATGTTTGACCTACTGCCCACAAGTCAGGATAAAGTGTAGGTACCTGCTTTTGCAGGCCTCCTGGGTCATTCCAGTGCGCTGCCCCAACCCCCAAGGGCAGTATCACCCACTCTGGGAAATACCGCTCTATAGCAGAGGAAACAAATGGGCTGTTTCTTACTTACTATGTGCTACAGCATGCACCTCACAAAGAAAACGCAGAGGGAAAGAAGTCAGAGTATGTACTATAGTTACTTTGCTTAAGTGGTTGTGATAAAATCAGGGTCCTCAAACTTTTTAAACTGGGGGCCAGTTCACTGTCCCTCAGACCCGTTGGAGGGCCGGATTATAGTTTAAAATAAAACTATGAACAAATTCCTATGCACACTGCACATATCTTATTTTGAAGTGAAAAAAAAACAAACAGGCAAAAACACCCGGCGGGCTGCATAAATGCCTTTGGCGGGCCAGTTTGAGGACACCTGCTCTAGACTCTTGGCTTTCTTCCTTGTAGCTCTACCTCGGGACTAAGCTTGCATGTAAGTGGACCTTTGAAGTATACTTCGGTCCTGTTTGAGCTTCTACTTCAGGCTTCTGCTCCTGAGTAAGGAGAACTTTTGTTCAACCCCCAATGTAAGCCCCATGAGTTATGGCCCAGGGTAATGCAAACAGTTATGTGCTTGGGGGCTAACTGGGAGGTTGAAAGGACTGGCAACCAACTTCTAGGAAAAAAACAAAGAAACCATCCATTGGAAACTATGAAATGCAGTTGCACTGTGACACACATGGGGCTCCATGACTCAGAGTTGACTCAGTGGCAACTGAGTGCTGTAGTCAGTCAACTACACCAAACTTTAAAACAGATGCTTATGGATGGTTACTGCGCAAATCTTCTTTCACATTGGGAGGCCTGGGGGCAGTCAGGTAAGCCGGATTGTTAACTGTAAGGTCAGAGTTTCACACCCACCGACTGCTCAGTGAGAGGAAGCGGAGGGCATTGGTAAAGATTTGTAGCTTTGTCAAATATAAAGGCTCCCTATGAGTCAAAATTAACTCTGTGGCAGTGGATTTGGGTAAGGAGAACCTAGTGGTACTATGGGGTAAGCACTGGGGCGCTAACTGCAAGGTTGGTGGTTCAAACCCACCAGCAGCTCCTCAGAGTGACAAGCTATCTTGCTCATATACAGGGTCACTATGAGTCAGAATTGACTTGAGGGCAGTGGGGTTTACTGGTAAAACAATCTCCCTACACATTATAAAACCTGAAGCAGCAGGCTACAGACTTAAAAACTCTTAAGAATGGTCTGTATATGAATAAGCATGCAAAAAATGTTAACAAGAGAGGTGAAGGTTCTTCCATTGTACCAGATTGAGACCAGCAGCATCAAACTGTGCCCTGGGCTATACTTGCATAATGTCGAAAAGCAGTATCTACAGACCTGGAAATGAGACGGGGAATCAAAGATAGAAGGAATGACTCCAGGTTTGAGCTTAATGTTTGGTGTGCTTCTATCAAAATCTGTTTTCTTAAAGTGCCTTGAACACAACACATCTCCTTTTTTAGGCTCCCAAATAGCTGCAGCATTCACATCCAGTCTTTTCATGGCTAACACCCATTTTCTTTTCACATTTTCATCTGTGGGGAAGCTACAAAAAGCACAAACAATATTTTAAAATTAAACACTACTGGTATATATGTACACTTGAACTAAGGCGGTCTTACTCAACAGTAACTAAATTTATTACTGAACTAGTGTTATGATTCTTAGGAATTACAACATTCAGGAAAACGATGATTTCTACTTTCACATCTCTTAGCCTCAATATCCAAAAGATGCCAATCATCCTGCAGATATATTCTTTTCAATATTCAAGTTCTAAGGGCCACAAGTTTCAACGTATATTTGACACTTTACAGTATTACCCACAATTGAAGATTTTTAATTTACTCACTTATGTGAGAATGGGAGCCCTGGTGGCATAATGGTTTCTACCAGAAGGGAAGAGGCTTTGTTTAGATTCTGTGTGGGTCCACTAATTAACCGAGGGCAATGACACATTGCTAAAGGTTTTACCCCTTTTATGTAGACAGTGTGCTATTGGATGAACATCTTTTTTTTGTTGTTTTAAGTTTCTGAGGAAGATTTCTTAATGGGAGAGGTAGCCACTTGGCAGTAATTTCAAAGCTAACGTGGAACACCTTTACCTATCCCAGTAATACTGTCACTATCACAGATGAGGAGAATGACACTTGGGAAGGACAAGTCTAAAGTCATGGAGCTAGATGTTAAGTATTCCCAATTAGGATTACCTTGATTTATCTGCAATATCTGCTAAAAAAAACCTTTTGGTCTGAATTTATAATTTACATGTTTCCCCTACAACCTAAGTTTGATCTATTTCTAAGTAGAACACACATAATGTACTTAGACAAAGATCAGATTGTAAACTACTTTGTAAAACACACCGACACAATGAATTTCTGTGAAGGTATGTTAAAATACAAGGTAATATTAACAAAAATGAGTTTGACATTTTTTGATAACCAGCCTCTGACTCCTGAAGTGTTATCTTAAAAGTACTGATTAAGTATAAAATGTAAAAGCATCACCGCCATTGCTTTAAATTTAACTAAAGAGGTCATTTAAAAAGAACCTGTGAAGTCCAAATGGAAGATTCAAATAGAAGTGTCACTTGCTTTTTATAAAAGATGAAAGTCCTTTAATGATTACTACAGAACACAACTATGTGTGCATGAAAAATCTTTTCTCATGGACAAACCTGGAGGACATTATGCTGAGTGATATTAGTTAATCACCAAAGGACAAAGACTTTATGAGTTCACTATTGCAAAAAGTCTAGACAAGGTTTTCATACTTAAAAGACAATTCTTTGAGGGTTACCAGGTTGGAGAGGTGGGAGAGGTAGCCCCTTGACAGAGGGGTTTTTTAAAAAAAAAAGAAAAAGCACTCAGCTTAACTAAAGAGGTGAATCTTACACGTGAAATGTCAATCCTTTTAACTTGGAATTTGGCAAACAGCGCGAAGCACATCCGATGGCTGAACAACACTTCACCATGACTTTAGCAACTCATAACAGAACTGAAAGAAAATTAAACCGGCAGGTTAGTATCGTCAAGGCTAACGCGGAACCACACCTTGCCCTATCCCAGCATGTTTTGGGGCATGTGAAATCATCCTGATGAGAGTCACTTTCCCAGGCTGGGTAGCTTTGTCCATAAAAATCTCCGCTAACAAGAAGAGTAATATTTAGCTATGCGAGGGGCCTTCAAAACTCTTAGGGAAAAGTTAATTAAAAGATAAAGAATCTTCCCCAGGACTTTCTTTAGCCCCTGTGTACACGCAGCAGCGCCAGGTGCGATTTTGGTGGGCTGTCCATTTCCCCTGCGCCGGTTCTTCACGGCACCACACCTGGCACGCTAGCTCCGCCTCCACCAGCTGGCAGAGCGCAGAGCACGCTTCCAGGTTGGAGTAATCTGACGTGTATTTCTGCGATCCTCTGATGCATGTTCTACTCGGCCGAGGGTGGCGGGGCCCAGGTTTCTTGCTGTGCCCAGAACTTAGCTGGCGAGGGCTAAGTTAAACGTCCAACGTAAGCAGTAAAGGTGCACACACACGTTTTGAATCAATGACGCGCCCGGGGCCGGGCTGGTCCGCTGGTCCGGAGAAGCAGTGCGCGGGGCGGGCCGAGGGCGCGCGCTCCCCGGCGGCTCCAAGCCCGAGGCTCGGCCGGGCTCCGCCCATCGCCCGGCGCCGCTCCAGGGGGACCGAGGGCGGGGCCGCCCTGTCACAGGTGCCCCCGCGGCGGGAGAGCGTCCCCTCCTCCGGGGCCGCTCGGCATCTCCGCGACGCTGCGGGCCTCGTCGCCCCGGACGACGCCCGCGACGTGGGCGGGCGGCGATGGCGGGTGGGAAGAGGCAGCAACCTCAGAACCATTACCGTTAGCGGGGACAACAGCGACGACCGACGACGACAACCGAGAGCGCACCTCCCTCCGCTTCCGCCCCGACGCCGCGCGCCCCGGAAGTCCGGCTGCCCCGGGTCACGTGACCCCGCGCGGCGGGGGGCGGCGCGCCGAGCGCGGCGCCGGCGCGCTGGGCGTGGCTTTCCGCCTGGGGTACGGGCCCGTGCGCTCCGAGGGGAGGCGCAGGAGATGGCGGCCTCCGTGGGCGAAGATGGCGCCTGTGGCCAGGCTCGAGGGCGGCGCGGCTGCAAACATTATGACAGAGGATGTCTCCTGAAGGTGACGGCTTCAATGGGCTCTTCCCCGGAGCGCCTCCGCCGCGCCGGGCGGGGGTGGAGCGGGCCGGGTGGCGAGGCTTGGCTTTAAGTTTGAGTCCGGGTTGTTAGGGTACTTTCTCTCCCCTCCGCCTGAAGCTGGGTCCCTGTGGTAGGAAACCTCTGTGGCGAGGCGCCTGTCGGCCCCGCTCTTCCTCCCGGCTTTACATTTTGCAAGCAAAACCCAGTTCTGCTTGGGAAGACCCTGAAGAAATCCCAGGCCTCTGCTGGGCTCCTTCGAACCCAGAAACACCGCCAGGTGTATGATGAAATACCGGGAAGGGAATAACCGAGTGGGGATCCTACCATGTCAGCTTCTTGAGGAAATACATCTTGCCGCCTGCCAGCCTCATTTCAGTCGTGGCGGCTGCCTGAACGCGCGGCGAACATCGGAAGACAAAATGGACTGAGCGTGAACTAGGGAGTTTAGTATAGGAGCGTGCCTGGCACACCCAGGGAAATCGATGGCATTGTGGCTTTTGCAGTTAACCTTGAGGCACCTTCGTAGTCAGTCTCGAATTCCTAAAAGTGGCACACATCCAATGGAAGTTTCCGGATTTTTTTCTTACAAGAGGCAGTGTACAGATTTTGCCTCGAAGTTTGAGGTGTGGAGCCTTATAGCCCGATTCCCAGAGCGTAGCTCTGCCCCTTAGTAGCTGAGATGTTGTGGATAGGGATGATAGACGGTCCAGCTTCCTAAGAAAGCTATGGGAATTGAATGCTACTGGGCATATGTATGTGTTGGTTAATAGTGGTCGTGGCCCTATCACGACTGTTTGGTGAAACTAGAATTAGGGTTTCCAAAGTGGTTCTCTTTACAGAAGCTGATTGCCACATCTTTAACCCCCAGAGCTGCTGATCTTTTGGTTAGCAGGCAAGTATTTAAGTGCTCACGTACCACCATTTCCCCCTGGAGTGAGCAAGCATGTGTTATCCTCATCATCATGATTTTGAAATGTTTTTAGTATCATACAACACCCATCATACTTGTTAGTCACTGACCAAAGCCATTGGGAGGAAGTGGTCGTTTCAGGCCTATAAGGACACCTTCAGACCTTCTTCCCCCTGCAGGCCTTGCGTTGCTCCACTGTAGTGGACAGAGTGCTTCCAAAGTTGGTCATTCACATCAGTCACCGAGTGTGTAATGAAATTAGTGCTATCCCTATGATTCCATTTTTGCCGAGATGTTCTGTTATTATTTCAAACTTGAAGCCGAAAACGGAATTCAACAATTTTTATGTATTACCTCCCTCCAAGTTCTCCCATTAGAAACCACACCACTAGATCTGTATTTTATAGTGTTTCGTGTCAAACAGTTGTTTCGCCCTTCTCTACAACCCCCTTAAATGCCAGAGGTCAAGTGAGGGGAGTGATCAGCCGCATTGAATCCATCTGGTTGAACTTTGAATTTGGCAAGGAGGCGGTCACTGATGATTTTGCCTAGTGGGAGACATGGGGCAGTGTCTAATTGGAGGGATTCAAAAGAAAATTGAGGCTTGGGTGGTGGTGGTGGTGGTGGTGGGGTGCTTTTTGACAGTTTTTGGAGTTTCGCCGAAAAGGAAAGCAAAAATAATGAGGCGGTGGTTTCTGAGTGGTGTCGGGTTAAGGATTCTTTTTGACAGATGGGAGATGTTATAGCATTTCTGTGTGCTTTTGAGGACGATCCAGTTATGTGAGAACACCTGGTACTGCAGGTGGGTGAGGGGAAAGCTGTAGGGCTGGGGAAGAAAGCAGGCCCTAGGGGGGGTTGGCCGCAGAAGTAGTAGACTGTGAGATTCTTTGTAACAGTGGAGGCAGTCATGAGTAGCGTTTGTAGGAGACTGTGCAGATGCTCTCTTGGTTTCTGGCAGCGCTCTCGGAGGCGGGCCCTGGTGGTGGTAGAGGTTTGAAGAGACGGGAAGCTGTGAAATACTGGTTCTCTGTTCTAAACGCTAGATGAGTGAGGATGCTGGGAGGAAGGGCCCTCATTTTATTGCTTGCCACAGCATCCAGGTGAGACCCGTAGGCTGTTGCTTCTTTCTCTAGCCATATTCAGCGGGGCCTGGGTGGGTAGAGTACGAGAGAGCTGCATTTACTGACCGTAGGGGTTTGGCTGGGTGAGCACCTAGAAGCGATAGAGAAGTAGGATGCCTGCCAGGGGAGCACTGGCTGAACATGAAGGGACGGGAGTTGGAACAGGTTGTGTCTGACAGTGAGGTCACAGAGAAGGTGCAGATCTTCTTCTGGTGCAGCTCTGCCCCAAGTTGCTGCATGGGCTCCTGGGGATGTCTTAGGCCTTGTTTCAGAGGCTCCCGGATGTCAGAGTATCCATGCTGACAGTCAGATAGTACTGTATTTGTCTTTTTCAATGTGTTGCTGCTTGCATGGATGGTACAAAAGACACTGAGTGAAATACCCTTAACACGAATCAAGGCAAATATCGTGGATGCAGCCCTACATTTATTAACTTCTCAAAATGTGAATCCCAGCATATATTTTTAGTATTTGACAAGATGGGAAGCTTATGTCAACTGAACTGTGACTGTCTTCGGGGAAAGCACTGATGCGGGGAAAGCACTGGGAGCTCAGCTGGTCACTTTTTTAATCAAACTTTTTTCTTCTGGGGACAACTGTGACTGTGGAATTGGATATTTAACAGCTATTATTTTGAAGTAAATATAATTTATGTGAATGATAATAGTCGACAGTGTTTGTTGTTAGTAATAAAGTTGGTGCTTCATTCCTCCAGACTTAGAATTTTGGGCAATATGTTTAGTTATTTAGTTATTGTGACAACATCTCAGTACCCAAAGGCTTCCTTGGTGATAATGATTGATGATCTTACTTAATGTGATTTTTGGATGTTATAAGTTAAAATGTGAATATTTGGAAGATCTGTATACCATGCTTTTCCCACATGTAACAGCCACAAAAGTAATGTGCACATACATGCCTGTAACCCACGTATATGTAGGAAACTAATGTGCAAGGGGTTGCACTTTGCAATACCCCTCCTCACCCCCCAAATTAACCAAATAAACTAAACGTACCATATAGTACACACCTTAATTTGGAAAAAAATGAAGTAACTCAGTAAATCAGTATCTTCCCAAAGACTAATGAATGGGTAAAAGATTAATGTAGAGTGCAAGCTATTCCAACAGATTTAATGTAAAAGTTCATTGATCTGATTTCAGATTCTATGCTGCAGTCAATCTGTAGACAACTACTGCTTACCACGTAGCAGAGAATAGCCATAATTATCCGAAAAGGCTGTTAAAATATTCCCCCCTTTTCACCTACATTTTTCTGTAAGACCAGAGTTTCTTCCCATTCTTTAACCAGAACAACAACTTATACTGATTGTAGCAGTAGATAGGTTGGGAGGGGACATAAAATTATTTTTCATTCATTTGTGTTATTTGTAGTTTTGTTATTTTAAGCAGAAGTAATATAACAAGTGTTTTAAAAATCAATTTTAATTGACAACTTGGTAAATACTAGTAAATGTAATCTACAAAAACAGGAGGTCTGTGAGCCTTATTTTTTAAGAGTATATAGGGCTATTATTCCTGATGTGATTGAATTATTGTATGATACGTGGATTATGTGCCAATAAAACTCTTTTAAACAAAGAAACAAACTATGGCAAGCCTCCCCTTCTTACCTCCCAAGTATATAGGGGTGTTGAGACCAATATACTTGAGGGTCATTGTTCCTTGTATGATGATGAGAGTATGTGGTTGAGGGTTGAAGCACAGGTCCACTGGAAGTGAGAAGTGAAAGAATTGAGAGTGTATGGTGTTGGAAGCTTTACCAGTTGGCTGTGCAGATCACTGAGAATTAGGGTAGGAGTAGGGTGGAGATAGGCAGCCACTTGAACATTAAAGTCTTAGAGGAGTGAACTATGTACGTTAAGGTAAGTCACTAGCAGAGCAAACGAGTAGATGGCGAGGCCACAATGTACTAGAAAGCACTGGTTGAGAAATCTTGATGTGCTACCTGAGTCAAATTAAGTTGCTGTACAGAACTCTGGTGGGACCGGGGCCAAGTAAACACTTGAGACATTTGAAAGGTAGGCGGTTCAACCCGTGAGAGAAGAGACCCAGTTGTCTGCTCATGTAGATTGCAGCTCATTGTTGTTAGTCCCATCAAGTCAGCTCCGACCCACAGCGACCCTAGGAACAACAGAGGGAAGCAGTGCACGGTCCCGGGCCATCCTCACCATTGTTCCTGTGCTCGAGCCCATTGAGGCAGCCACTGCTGCTTCCCCTCCTCACTGCCCTCCACTTCACCAAGCACGACATCCTTCTCCAGGGACTGAGCTCTCCTGACAACACGTCCAAAATACATGGTCTCATTATCTTGCCTCGAAGGAGCGCTCTGACCTCACTTCTTCCAACGTAGATCAGTTTGTCCTGCAGTAGTCCATGGTACTTTCAGTGTTCTTCTCCAGCACCACAATCCAAATGAATGCATCCATTCCTCTCCGGTCTTCCTTGTTCAATGTCCACATCACAGTTTAGGAAACGCTATAAGGTAGTTCTCTCCTATAGTTGGAACTGACTTGATAGCAAACACTAAGAAGTCACTGTAACGAAAAGAACCAATAGTGTCTCTAAAATTAATAATTTGTTTCTTTACACCTCATTTCTAGATGAGCTGTCCGACAGGGTGATGAGGCACTGTTCTGTGCACATGGTCACTCCCAAAATCAAACTCACTGCCCTCCAGTCAGTGCTGACTCAGAGCAACCCCCTGGGGGTTTCTGAGACTGTAACTGTTTATGGGAGTAGAAAGCCCAGTCTTTTTCTCTTGGAGCTGCTGGTAGTTTTGAACTGCCGAACATGGGGATCACAGCCCAATGCATAACCACCACACCACCGGACTCCCACATAGGCACTTTACGGACATGCTATTTCTATTGTATTATTTTGCCATGTTTTAAAGCAGCGGTTCTCAACTTGTGGGTCATGACCCCTATGGGGAGCGAGTGACTCTTTCACAGAGGTCACCTGATTCATAACAGTAGCAAAATTAGTTATGAAGTAGCAACAAATAATTTTATGGTGGGGGTGGGGTCACCGAAACATGAGGAACTGTATTAAAGGGTGGCTGCATTAGGAAGGTTGAGAACCACTGTTTTAGAGTTCAGGATCCAACCAAGGTGGCTTGCTGTCATTGGTAGTTTCTATTTGATGGAAAAAGGAGAGAGCGTAGAAAAGCAGACCTGCTCAATTTTTTAGGAAGAGGCACTCAGTATAGCAGCTAATAGTCTGTTGATAAGAACTTGAGGAGTTTGGGAACTAAGATGTAGGATATGAGATACTTATTGTACCCTATAGAGGCATGTAGTTGATGTTTAATAAATGCTTCCCACAAAAACTAAACCCATTGCCACTGAGTTGAGACCAACTCATAGCCACGCTACGGGCAGAGTCGAACTGCCCAGAGAGCGTCCAAGGTTGCAATCTTGACCGAGGCAGACGACTGCGTTTTTTCTTCGGCGCAGTGGCCTGGTGGCTTTACACTGCAAGCCTTTCCAACCACTCTGCCACCAGGGCTGCTCGAGTAAATAGGGGTGAACTAAACAGTCTATAATTTTGAGTGTTTAGGAACTTAAATATGCAATGAATTTATCTAGAACTGTCAAGACGGACTGAGAATAGGATTAGCGTGATGTAGTTGAGGGAGTAGGCTAGAGATTTCCATCTTTCACAATCTTTTTGTCTTTGAGGACAAGGTGCCCACCTCCTTCAGCTACATGGGTATTGAAGGGAATGGTCATTGTCATACTCTGCCAGGGAACACAGAAATGCTACATTTCAGATCAGTTTTCCAACTGCTCCATGGGTTGTGTTTTAGGAGGGGGAGGACGAAGGGGTTTTCTTTTGTCATCACCAGCTTGTCATCTCTCTCTTCTAATAGCCGATTTTCTCCCCCGTGGGGTAGGCACCCTGCTGCGACAAGCTGTATACTTGCCGGTTGTGTCATGATAGCAACGAAGACCATCAGCTAGACCGCTTTCAAGTAAAGGAAGTGCAGTGCATAAACTGTGAAAAAATTCAACATGTAAGACTTTCTGACACTTTGATTCTTTACTAAAATGGCCTGAAAAAAGTTTAATCAAGATTTGCAAGTAAAGGCCTTTGTACCTCTTAGAGTAAGTCCTGTCTTTGATTTTGATATTTAAAAACTTAACACAAGTAAAATTTCGTGTTTTAGAACTAAATTCTTTATAATTTAAAATGTTTGGGTTTGTTTATTTCCGTTTGTAATCACGTGTCTCTTTGTAGGCCCAGCAGACTTGTGAAGAATGTAGCACCTTGTTTGGAGAATATTACTGTGGTATCTGCCATCTATTTGACAAAGATAAGAAGCAGTATCATTGTGAAAACTGTGGAATTTGTAGGTAATGTATGTAAAATGTTCTTTTATAAAATCGCTTCTAGTGTGTCTGTGCAATAATAATTTCTGATGTCAAATGGATTAAAAATGAATGTAAATTTAGTAGCATTCATTCATTTTAGGTGCCCAGTTCGATTAATTTTGATGCACGTTTGCATCTGTGAGCAGCTCTGGGGTGTGGTGGGCTACAATGTCAGCCAGGCAAACCGACCGGCCCCTCTCAGGAAGAGAGAGGAGCCATCTGCACCTGTGAAGATTTTACAGCCCGGGAAACCTGACGTGGGTTCCTATCAACTAGATAGCAGTGGTATGACAGGTGTGGATCTCCATCTGTGTCACTAAACCGTGATCAGGATAGAGAGCGTTTCCATTCTCAGAAGATGGCTTTTCATAGCTCTCCCTCCTCCTCTTGCAATATTCATTTAATTTGCAAATCTGTCGTGGTTATTTCTATTTTAATTTAAGATATCAGTGACATGTTTTATAGCCATCTGAAGTAGAAACGTGGAATAGAGGCTTCCTTTTAATTTCCAAAAGATAAACTTTAATTTTATAAAATTGGAAAGTGCAGAAAGGTAGAAAGAATAAAAATAAAACACCCATTGTGGTGAGATGATTACTTTTACTTCATTGTTTTTCCCTTTCTCCAGGATTTTGGTATTTCAAGTCCTTAGCTGCTCTTCATTGCTTTCAAACGCCTTGTTTTCTGTATGTGCAAAGTTTTTAGTTTTCTGTGTGAGAACTGTAGTTCTGTACAGGCTATTCTATCATTCTGGAAACGAAACCCACAAGAAAGCTCTAGTTTTGCTAATGGAACATTTTCTTTAAGAAGGAAGGAAAGGAGACTATCACTTCAGGGAAGAGAGTTGACGGTATCTGTTGCCCGGGATCAGATTTGAGCTTTGACCTCAAGCATAGAATTTTGGAGAACTTTATGAGCTGGAAAACTCTCCATATTTAAATACTTTCCTGATGAGAATAAGCGGTGATATTAATGAATATGGTGATTTAAGTATGTTCCCTCCCCCCCCCCCCCGAGTCTTCCAGGCCACTTACCTTCTGTTGTGATGAATAGAAGAAGTGGAAGAATAATTGCTATAGTTTATTGTGCCAGCCTGGCCGATAAACACAAGTAGGATCAACTGAAGGGCAGAGGGATAAATGGCTTGCTTGTTCTGTGCCTCAGTTTAAAGGGGTACACTACCTGTGGGATGCCTAGCCTGTGGACTGTGTCGCTGTAAGGTGAGGGTCGGTCCCTTCAAGCCCACACGATTGGAATGTTCATCTCTGGAGCTGGGGACCGACAGTTGATGACAGTTGACGACCTGCCTTGCTGTTTGCTGCCTGGGTTTATATAGCCCAGCTCTCTCTACAGAAGGGGACTGGCAACTGGCAGCTCTCAAGCCTTAAAGGACTGCTAGTGTCTTACTGCTTTATAATTTAACTGTTAATTTCTTGTATTATCTATCTGTATGTAATTTAACGGTTCATTTCTTAAATTATATATCTATCTTTATAAATATATTTATATATAATTACTAGCAATCTGGTTTGTCTCTCTAGAGAACCCTGTCCAATACAATAATGAAAGAATAGCATTTTCATTTTATTTTACTTTAGTTACAGAATTTATATTTAATCTCTCGATAGCTTTCTATTGTCAGGTGAAATTCTTCAGTTTTTTTCTTTTCTTGAACATATTAATCACATATTTTAACAGTCCAGAGTCTTGAGTGGTTGAGGGTCTGTTCTCTTGTCTGTGTTTCCCCCTGGTGTGTGTTTGGTTCTTCGATTCTGTCGTTTGGCATGTGTGATATTTAAAAACTGATTACTGTATAGAATATGTGAAAAGCTGTGTTAACTTGTAGGTGCTGTTATCTTTCTCCAAAAAGAATTTTCTCTTGTAGGCGGTCAGCATAGAGCCGCCATCACCTGAATTCTGTTAACGATAGAGGCGATTAGAGGACAAGTTTCAGCTTTTTGGTTAAATGGTGCTGTTTTGCTTTCCCTTCCTTACGGGTTTCACGTGGAGCCAGGACTGCTGACCAGAGCGTTTCTTTCGTGGTGGGACGTGCACTTTAGGTTTTGCTTCCCTCGCACAGGGAGTTTGTGGTCCCGTGGTGTCTCACCACTTGTCAGCTGGCACCTGCCAGTTTGTGGAACTGCGGCTGTCTTGTGTGTTAACTGTAATGCTAGAAGCTGTACTCCCATTACTTTAAATATGAGCAGGGTCATCCATGTCCACAGATTTCAGTGAAGCTTCTAGACGGAAACAGCAGTAAGACTGTCTCACAGTGTCCTTGGTGTAGACATAGACTGAGTTGGGTTGCTAATGACGTGGGTGGGGGTTCTGAGCTATTTGCTTTGATGAGGCTGTCTGCTCCATGAAGTCTTACAAAGCTTTGAAAAACCCTCTAGAGCAGCTGTTCTCAACTTGTGGGTCGCGACCCCTTCTGGGGTTAAACAGCCCTTTCACAGGGGTTGCCCGATTCATAACAGTAGCAAAGTTACAGTTATAAAATAGCAATGAAAATAATTTTATGGATGGTAGTGGGGGTCACCACAACATGAAGAACTGTATTAAAGGGTCATGGCATTAGGAAGGTTGAGAACCACTGCTGTAGAGGCTCATTATGAGTCAGATTTAACTCAGTGGTAGTGGGTTTTGTTTTTAGGTTTATAGTGTTCTGTAACGTATATTAGAATGCTGTCTCTTTCCATTTGTTTTATCATTTGTCTAAAAACTTCTCAGTTTTTCTCAATTAGCCTTCATAGCTGAAAAGTGAAATATGTTGCTTTCTCAACTGTGTTCAAGGAAGAAAAATTTCAAAGAGATCTCCAATTTTTTAGATACCTTCATAAAAGATGATGCCATACTTTTAAAAATATAGATCTAAATCCTATCTGTATGAATTATATTTTAATATATATAAATTAGTAAACTTTTTCTTTGTTTTTCACAAGATTTCTAAGAAGGAATAAAGTAAAAAGATACTAATATTTAAAAATGTAATCGATCAATACCGAAACGTGGTCTACTGAGAGTAGATTTGTGTGGTGCCATGTTGTCAGCTCCAACCCATAGCGACCCAATGCACAGCTGAATGAAACCCTGCATCGTCCGTCTTGCACCATCCTCATGGTTGTGGGGTTCTGTACTTGAGCCCATTGATGCAGCCACTGTGTCAATCCATCTCTTCTAGAGCCTTCCTCTTTTCTGTCACCCTTCCACTTTATCAAGCATGATGTCCTTCTGCAGGGACTGGTCTCTCCTGACAATGTGTGCAAAGTAACGTAAGACGAAGTCTTGTCATCCTTGCCTTTAGGGACCATTCTGGCTGTACTTCCTCCAACACTGACCGGTTTGTCCTTTTAGCAGTTCATGGTACTTTCAATGTTCTTCTCTAGCACCACAATTCAAATGCATCCATTAATACACAGTCTTCTTTATTCAGTGTGCAACTTTCACATGCATATGGTGCAGTGGAGAATACCGTAGCTTGAGTCAGGCACACCTTAGTCCTTAAAGTAGCATCCTTGTTCTTCAACAATCTACAGAGGTTTTGTGCAGCAGATTTACCTAATGCAGGGGTTCTCACCCTTCCTAATGGGGCGACCCTTTCATACAGTTCCTCGTGTCGTGGTGACCCCCAACCACAAACTTATTTTTGTTGCTACTTCGTAACTGTGATTTTGTTACAGTCATGTTTTCTGGTGGTCTTAGACGACCCCTATGAAAGGTACAGATTGAGAACTGCTGACCTAATGTAATAATACATCTTTTGATCTCTTGGCTGCTGCTTCCATGAGCATTGAGATCCTGCCAACTTCAACCTTTTTTCCATTTAGCATGATTTTACCTTTTGGCCCATTTGTGAGGATTTTGGTCTTTGTTACATTGAGTTGTGATCCATATCAAAGGCTACAATCTTGGATTTTTGTTAGCAAGTGCTTCAAGTCCTCACTTTGAGCAAGCACGGTTATGTTGTCTGCATACTGGAGGTTGTTACGGAGCCTTCTCCGAATCCCGAGGCTGTACTCTTCTCTGATGATTTGTACAGCATGTAGATGGGAGGTGTGGTGAGAGGAGACAACCCATGGCTGATTTTAAGCCATGCGATATTTCCTTGTTCTGTTTGCACAACTGCCTCTTGGTTCATGTATAAGTTCCTCATGAGCACAATGAAATGTTCTGGAATTCCCATTCTTTTCATGGTTATCCAGTCTTTTATCGTTCACACA
This sequence comes from Tenrec ecaudatus, assembly GCF_050624435.1. Classification (NCBI taxonomy): domain Eukaryota; kingdom Metazoa; phylum Chordata; class Mammalia; order Afrosoricida; family Tenrecidae; genus Tenrec; species Tenrec ecaudatus. The sequence continues at coordinate 149,041,610 of NC_134532.1, forward strand.
GTTGAATACCTTTGCATAGTCAGTGAAGCAATGAAATAATCCCGACGGCTACAAAAGCAGATACCTACAATTTATCCTGGTTCATGGGCTATAGTACGAAAATTTTAATTGCCAGGGGGCACCAATTTTTTTTTTTTTCTGGAAAAGGAAATTGTGGGCCAAATACGTTTGGGAAACTATGGTTTGGGTGGACCACAAACCACTCAGTCTGTTTTGCTGGGTTCCAAGCTGTTTATGTGACTAGCAAATAGATTTATCACTTGCAAGGTTATGGTCTCTTCAAACTTTTGGGGAAAATTAACATTGTGGGCAAGAAAGATCATGTAAGAGAAACTCCTTATAGTACATTGACTGTTATTACTTTAGGCACTAGGGTAGTTCTGTTCCCTTTATTTCATCTTGGATAGTAGGAGGAACTTCCCAATAACTTTGAGAGACTGATTCAAAAATTTATCTGTAAGAATATTTACCATAAAAGATGGTTTGCCTAATTAGATGGGTTGAACCATGGGAGGGAAGCCCGAGGAGAAGGCAGTGGGACCAATAGCCACGGAAGGTAGAGGGGGAAGAATGAGGTGGGGGGAAGGGTGTGGTGAGCAGACGGTGTCACGGACAGCAGGTGAACATAAGGGAAGTGGAACCAGCATCTAGGAGAGAGTAGAGATCCTGTGAGTATTAGAGCAACACCGAGCTAGTGGAGAGAAGGCACTAAGAGGTGGAAGAAGGGGGAAAGGGATGGCGAGGCAGGAGGAGGCAAAAGTAAACAGAGGCAAGCTCTAGGAAGCAAAGGCATAGATAGGGAGATTAACAGAGGTGTGCATTTATGTAAATATCTTAATCCACAGCAATAGTGGTATTGGCCTATGTACATATATTTATAAGGCAATACACTGAAGCTGCACACGGGCCTGGGCCTCGGCTCATACCTTCCCCTGGGATATTAAAGGCTTGAAGTTAAACAAGCGGCCGTCCAACAGTGAGGCAACAGCCCACATGGAAGAAGCACACTAACCAGTGCGATTGTGAGGTGTACTCAAGACTGAGCAACGAGCATCAGAAGATTCACGACAAACAGTAAACAAACAAACAAACAAAAATGCCTTGGTGAGAAGAGGTGGGTTGGAGCAGAGAACCAAAGCCCATCTATGGACAATGGAACATTCCCCCCACAGAGGGGTCGCGGGGAGGGGGTGAGTCAATCAGGGTGCAGTAGAGCACTAATGGGTCATACAATATACCTCTGATCCCTTGAGGCCTCCTCACCCCTCACTATCATGACCTCAGTGTTGCTTCCCATTCTAGACTAGATGGGAGCATGTACATAGGTGTAGGGAAGTGATAAAACTCACAACACATGGAACTCAGGAACAGGAATGGGAATAGAGATACCAAAAAGGTGGGGGGGAGGTGGGGAGGGAGGACACCGATCACAATGAATGGCACATAACTACACACCACCATCCAGAGGGGAAGAATAACAGAAACCAGAGGGAAAGGGAGATTGGTCGGTGTGAGATTTGAAAATAATTCATAATCTACAATCTATCAAGGGGCCACGAGGGTTGGGGGTGGGGGGCAAGGGAAAAAAAGAGGAGCTGATCCCAAGGGCTCTATGGAAAGTAAATGTCTAGAACAATGGACTGTATGTATTAATATGTCGGATACAATTGATCTATGGTTTGTAACAAGAGTTGCTGGAGCCTCCAATAAAATGATTTTAAAAACCCATGCACACACAAAAACAACAGACCCACTCTCCAGTTGATTCCAACCCACAGCCTCCCTCTGGGATTTTTGTAAATGTCTGTGGAGCTGCAGAGCGTCATCTTTTTCCCGTGGAGTGGTGGGCTGGCTCATCCCTTCTGCTTTCATTCAGTGGCCTATTCAGTCTTCTTGGCTAACACCTCCGTTCTGTCTTCTTTTCCACTGACCAGCACGTATTTACATGCATATGAGGCCACTGGAAAGACGAGAGCTTGGATCATGCATAATTTTATCATCCAAGTGTCATTCTTGCTTTTTATTTTTATCTTTCTTTACACTGACGACATTAATTTGATCTAAATTTGTTTTTCTTTCATTTTTGCTTTTTAAGAAAAAGGTCCCTTGTAGCAGATTTGCCTCATGTAATATAGCATTTGATTTATTGACGGATATTCCAGGGACTTTGGTCCAAGTAAATGAAATTCTTGACACCTTCAGTTTCTTCACCCTTTATCATGATGTTTTTTATTGGTTAAGTTATGAGAGTTTTTATTTCTTCTTTGTTCAGGTGTAATCCATGCCGAATATTATAGTCTTTTAGCTTCTGCATCAAGTGCTTCCAGTTGTCTTTATTTTTGACAAGGTTATGTCATTTGCATATTGTAAGTTGTTGATTATTTACGTAGCATACATGTTGAAGAAGCAAAATGAATGCACCCCTGGTGGACACACTTTCTGCTTTTAAGCCACACAGCTCTGTTTGATTGGTTGCCTCTTCAGAGATGGACATTAGTGTTTCGGAATTCCTATTCTTTGCAAACGAATGAATATCAATTAATTCTTTTGGTACAGTGATTTTGCTATGATCTACACAGTCAAAAGCCTTTGCATACTTGATAAAGCAAGAGTATACATTAGTTTATTCTCAAAGTTTCACTTGATATTATCAGTAATATTCCTTATCCCATGTCCTTTTCCGAATCCAACTGAACTTCTACCATTCCCTGTTGATAGGTGACTACAGTCATTCTTTGAATTCTCTTCACTATCACTGACATATTTATGATATTCCTCGACAACTTTTGCATCCATCTGATTGTCTTTTGGAATGGGCATGAATATGATTCTCTTCAATCATTAGGTCAGGGGGTTGCCTTCCAAATTTCTTAACATAGATGAGCAAAGGCCCCCAGCATTGCATCAATTTGTTGCAGCCTTTCCACTGGTATTTGTTGATTCTACAGTACAGCTTGGATTTCTTCCATTAGTACCATTTCTTGATCACATATTATCTCCTGAAGTGGTAGAAGATCATTAATTCTTTAAGTACACTGATTGTTATTCCTTATTCGCATCTTTTTTTGATGTTTCCTGCATGATTCAAAGATTTACCCATAGAAGCCTTCAGAACTATCATTCAAGGTTTGAATTTTCTCTTTAGTTCTTTTTAGCTTGAGAAATGCCAATCATATTCTCTCCTCTGGTTTTCTAACTTACGTATTTGCACATTCCATTAAAAGCAAGTATACTTAGGAGTCTGTATAAGTATACATAGGAAAAAATGTTTATATTCAGAATAATGTGGTTCTATATAGACAATGATATTCAGGATGTTGCTGAATATGAAAATTACAGAACAGTGTACATCTCACTGCCTTTGAGTCCATCTGGACTCAGCAACCCTATAGGACAGAGTAGAACTGTCCCTGTGAGCTTCAGAGACAGTGACTCTTGGCAGGAGTAGAAAGCCTCATCTTTTCTTAAGGAGAGGTTGGTGGTTTTGAACTGCTGACCTTGTGGTTAGCAGCCTAACATGTAGTCCACTTTGCCACTGAAGCTCTCTAATGGCATTAATAGAAGGAGTCAAGTTATTTAAATACCAGATGAAACCTTTTGTGTGTATGTGCACATCTGTGTAATATTGCAGGGAGGAAAGAAAGTCTTAATGGTAGGTGACATTCTGTTTACAGTAGTTACATGTGGAGATGAATGCTGGGAGACGGGTTTACTCCACGGTCTTCTGTATGGTTTTAATATTTTTACTGTGGGATTAAATTTAGGCATTACGTGATGAACAAATTATCACTGTAATAACTAATCTTTTGGCTTTCTTATATTTTGTTAGAATTGGTCCAAAGGAAGATTTTTTCCACTGTTTGAAATGTAACTTATGCCTCGCGATGAACCTCCAAGGAAAACACAAGGTAGACAATTCACAGTATGAATGATCTTTGAAACATTACAGTGTTTTTGAAACCAGCATAAATCTTAATATGTTTGAGTTTATTAATTTTATTGCCAAGTGCAGCTAACCATGCTACCTTTTTAAAGGCAGTATTAGCAAGTAGATAATCTACTATGTCTCAGGATATCTGCTTTATTATTCTGCTTTTTCACCATTGTGTCAAAATACACGTCAGTTAATAATAGCATAATGTCCACTTCGAAGGTGGAATCTTAACATTTGTTCTGCATTGAGGGATAGCTTTTAAAATACAGTCTAGGAGAACTGAGCGGTACAGCTGGTTATTACAACATTCCAAGAAGATTAAAAAAACAGATTTTATGTCTCCTCAAAAATTTAAGACATTTTAAATCTGAATATGAGATTGCATCACGATTCTAGGTCCATTACAACTCTTTTTCATTATTCAGAAAACAAAAATAAAACCGTCATAAATTATCACATATATTGTACTGATTCTGCTTACTGTAAGAATTTAGAGAATGGAGAGACCAGTTGGGCTTAGAGTCGTCAGCGTGAAATGCACATGTGCGCTAAGGATGACTAGTATAAGGAGCAGTATTGTGCATGGGTGTTGAGGGAGAGTTACAGAGAGACAGGCATTGATCTTTAGAAAGAGAAGTATTTGAAGTCCTTTGCTTGGCATTGATGTAGGTTCAGTAAGAAGTAAAGATGAGTTGTTGCAGAACTATAGATATTAGGTAATAACTGGCCTAAAGTTGTGATAAGGAAATGGCTCTGCGTAAAGAACATCAAGAATGTGGTAACGTGGAAGAAGAGCGGGCTGTCTAAAGATGACTTCCAAAGTTTTTAGTCCTGACTTAGGTACTACTTGAAGAGGAAATTGAGTTGGCTTCATGGACTTGAATTTGGGGTGCTAGTAACATAAGCTAATGCAATATCTATGAATCAATAACTTAGAAGATTTCATTTTTATGGTTCTTTATACTTTCCAGGGAGCCCATGTGGTGCAGTCAGTTAAGTGTTGGATTGCTAACCACAAGGTTATTAGTTCAAATCCACCTGGCTCTTCCAGGGAGAAAGAAAAGGCTATCTGCTCCCATAAAGATTACATCAGGAAGGGTTCCTTTGGAACTGACTCAGTGGCAGCAGGCTGGTTATAGTTTACAGAACATGTGCAGTGTGTGTCCTCTGTGTGCACACGTATACATAGGAAGCCATCTCATTTTGCCCACACCACTCCATTTGCAACTCCTCAACCTGACGTTGCCAATGATCCTATGGTTCCAGAGATGTTAAGATGGGTGTGTGGAAAATGTCTCTTAGAATCAACACAACGTGGATTAATGAAGAAGAAAACGTAGGTGGAAGAACCGATGGCTTGTCAAAGATGTTAAGAATTAGTAAGTGGCATAGCTGAGGTTAGAATCCAGATTTTAAGATGTACTACTTTGAAGGCTTTAACGGTTTCTCCCCGTTTTCTTCAAACTGTATGTATTGTTTCACTTGTGTTTACTAGTCGTTTATCTTTTACTGTACTTAGCAAATGGCCCTGCCATTTACTCAAGTGCTTCCCTGGAAAACCTTGGAATAATCCACGATGCCTTGCCTTTTCTTATCTCCCACATCTAACCAAATGCTAAGTCTAGTCAAGGTCAGAAGTTGACTTCGCCCTCTTAGTGCAGCTCAAGTTTAGCCAACCTCTTATTTGTGTGTAATTTTAGAAGTTGTTTCACTTTTCTGAGCCTTAAGATATCTCACCCATACAATGGGTAATAATTATACCTATTTCATGTAGGGTTCTGGGAATTGAACTCCATTCAAATAATGGGCTAGCATATGCTATATGGTAAATATTACATATATACATTAACTTATTATTACCCTTGTTAGTAAGTAGCTTGGGTCAGGGCCTTTGTAGTAAAACATAAAAAGTAGAATGATATCAAACCATGTGACCTCTGGATATTAAATATCTTAACTGGGTGAATCAATTTCTTAACTACAAAATGGAAGTAAGTAATAATACTCACTGTGAAGATCATTCTTTCAAGCAGTAATGCCGATCTTGAAGCAGTTGCTGTGAGAGTTAAAGAGTCCCTACTAAAGACTTCGGTGGCACATCAGAAGCATGTGTTAATATTGGTGTCGTCGTCTTCAGGGAGTTGACATTAGAGTTTCCTTGATTGTTAGCCTAAGTATGCTTACTATTGCTACAACTGACTGCCTAGCTAAGTTTTTGCTAAGGTGACTTTCTCTCTTAAACAGTGTATTGAAAATGTCTCCCGGCAGAATTGTCCAATATGTCTGGAGGTAAGCTCAAAGTGCAGCTTGGTTTTTACTTTGGAAATCGTACCTTTTGAATGTAAAATATTTGGGCATTTTATGGAGTTTTCAAATGGCTGCTGACGTGTCTTCCTGCCACAGGACATTCACACATCCCGAGTTGTTGCTCATGTCCTGCCATGTGGGCATCTTTTACACAGGTAAAGTGCGCTTGGTTATTTTCCCTCAGTGATACTTGAAAATGGAGGTAGTTTTTGCCCTGCTAAAATAATGTTGTATTTGTTTTTCAGGACATGTTACGAAGAAATGTTGAAAGAGTGAGTGAGTGGTGGGATTTTAAAAATGTCTGTTGTTAAGATGTCTGCGTTGTGTTGCCTGATTTTGCCTGTTGGGAGGTGGGTAGACACCCCACTGTTTAGTATACTGAGTTGGGTGTGACAACAGATTGATGTTGAGATGGGTGCGGGAGGCAAGTTGTGTATTAACTGGCCAAAATGTCTTAGGTGATGTCACTATACTTTCATCCCATTTTTCTATAATACCTAACGTCATTACCTCAGCTTGGGATGGATATTTCTTGTTTTCTGGCCAGGTTTGTGAGGGGGGACGTAGTCTGCCAGCAGCAACCGAAGCATTGTGACCCCACTTAGGAACGTGGCACACAGTGCTCCTAAGAGCTCAGGTTGGCACAACAGCGAAAGCTCATAAAGAGGTTATCTAACGCTAACAATTAATTGGGCAGGAAGCCCGTTGACATGATATGAGAATAGTTAGGGAAGGGGAGACTGTAAATGTAAATTGGTCCTGACAATTGATGAAGCAAAATTTTAATTTGATCTAAGAACCAGAAAAGAGAGGAAATGTTTTAGAAAGGAAAATTAATGTTTGAAAATTCTGTATAGAGAAAACAGTCTTTTGTGTAAATGTATTAAGAAATGGAGGTTGTTTAGCTAAGAAATAGCTTTTTAAAAATATTAACTCTGCTCTACAAAGAATATGGATTGATGCCTCTACATTTCCGTTTTCGAGGACAGAGGAAAAAGAAGCTGGTTTCAAATATCCCATCAGCTACAATGCAGATATTTATTTAGAGCCTTTCTGGGGAAAGGGTTCCAGCTTCCTAATAGGCGAGCCCTGCTTTGGATGATTTTTACGTCAATTAGTTTGTATCTCCTTGTATCGCTTAGATGTCCCATGTATCAGTTGGTATTTGGAAAATAACCTTTTAAAAATCTCTTCCAGAGGCTACAGATGTCCATTATGCATGCACTCAGCATTAGACATGACCAGGTTCTGGAGACAGCTGGATGATGAGGTGGCCCAGACTCCTATGCCCTCCGAATATCAGAACATGACTGTAGATGTGAGTAGAACACGTATCTTAAGGTTTGGAGGTTCCTTGTTCATATTCGTGTTCATTTCTGCCCGCTTGCTCAAATTTTGTCTGAAATGACTGCTTTAACAGATGCGAGTTCATGAGGAGGACAGAATAGCCTTTACGTTTCAGTTACTTTGAAGTAGGGGTGTTTGTGGATCCTCATGCCTTTGTATAGTTCCAACACTAGGTGGCAGGCACAGCTTTCTCCGAACTATTTATGCATTATTTGCCAGAGCCTATAATGTAACTGAGTGGATGTGGATCCCTGGTCTGATGTTTACTTAAATTATGTGTTATTTCACCAGAATGTAGGTTTGTGGATTGGTGAAGACAATTGCGTTTTGCTTGTGCATTCTGTGACCCTTCTGATCACAGCCCAGCTTGCTTTATCCGGTCTTTGTTGGCCTCCCACCTCCGGGGCCTTGGCGGCACAGTAGTTAGTGCTGAGTTAGTGAGAAGTCTGCAGTTCACAGCAGCCACTCTGGGGGAGAGCAGACCAGGCTCTACTCTCCTGTGCAGATGATGGTTTAGGAGTCCCTGTGGGAAGTTCTCCTTAGTCCTATTGGGTCACTGTGAGCTGGAGGCAACTTGATGGCCCACAACAGTAGCCCCCACCGACAGTACAGAAAGTACTGCGTTGTTTCCTCTTTTGGCCATTCCTTGAGGGTTGTTGATGTCCGTGCTCAGCAGCACGTGTGTTTTGGATCAGGATTGAAAAGCCAGGTGGCTTTCTCGGGTATGAGGGTACATAACGTCTTGTTAGTTGGGTCCATACATTTATGGTTTTCTTTCAGACAAAATGTATTGAAACATCTGTCTGATCAGTGGATCACTGTAGACAAGTTCTTTCAGAAGTGCACTTAGTCTCGTGAGGCTGCCCTCTTAAGTAGTGGTGTCCAAGGGGATCTGCTGGGCCAAGCATAGAGGCACCTGAGAAGGTTATGACAACAGTTTTTGGAATTCTTGAGAGATGCTTTTGAAGGAAATAGGACAATCCAGGTGGCATAGTGAGTTATGCGTTGGGCTACTGTGTTAGACTGGGTTGTCTGCACATACAAATTCAGTGATACACATCTGTGTCTGAGAAAGAACTTTATATTAAGAAGTAATCGTGTACAAAGAAGGCAGCCCAACTCAGTCCAACTGAAGTCCAGAGACCCAATGCCAGCCGGGCCTCGCCAGACTACGTAGCTCGTCAGACATCACGGAGGCGGTGATGCCAGAGGGGAGGCAGGGGAGAGCACAGGCCAGTGGGTGCAGTCATGGCTCCAAGGTTTGTGGGAACAGGGCAGGGCAAAGACAGCTTGGAGATTGTCTCGCAGGGTAAGTGGGCTGGAGCCAGGCACAGAGTCCCAGCAAGCAGGAAGGCCAAGGGATAGAGAGGAAGGACCCCCCTCAACCCCAGTGTATCTCTTAAAAAACGGCCAATCTCCCAGGAGGCATCATCAGACTGACCTGATTGACAGGTTAGACTCCACCCCTACACAAGTGCAAGTTGACATAAATAATACTGCCACAGCTACTAACCCAAAGGCCAGCAGTTCAAAACCACCAGTCACTTTGTGGGGGAAAGATGAGACTTTACTCCTATAAATAGTTAGTTCCCAAACCTACCAAGGCAGTTCTATCCTGCCGTATAGGGGAGCTGTGATTTGAAATCGACTCAGTGACAGGGAGAATGCTGATGAAGTTTTGAGAAGATTGTGAGAAAAAGGGCACGGATGTTATGTGGAGGACGTTTTTCCTGTCACAACCCTGCACCTGTTTGATTTTTGAGGGTAGCAAGGGGTATCCTATGAAAATTTTGTTGGAAGACATTCCTTCCTCCACCCCACAGCCTTGATCTTGCCCCTTCAGACTTCTTATCCCCCAAACTGAAAGAACAAGATAAAGGGTGGGTATCTGCTTTTGCAGCACCCCTGCATCGTTCCAATGCCACCCCCAGGGGGTGATGCCCCCCACTCTGGGGAAGAGCTTTTTTTTAATTTTTTTTTTAGGAAAGGCATATAATTCAGTGGTTTTGAAATACAATTATAGAGTTATGAGCATTTTTAGAACATTTTTACATCTCCAGAAGAAGCCCACAAGCATTTCTTCCCATCTCCTTCACACTGCTCTAGCCAGAGCAACAGCTGATGGAGCTTCTTCATGTAGAGCAATAGTTCTCCACCGTCCTCATGGGCGACCCTGTCATACAGTTCCTCATGTGGTGGAGACCCCAATCACAGCATCATTTCCCTGCTACTTCGTAACTGTCATTTTGCTACTGTTATTAATCATCATATAAATATCTGATAGGCAGGATGTATTTTCATTGTTACAAATGAAACATAATTAAAGCATAGTGATTAATCACAAAATAATATGTCATTATATATTGTGAAATATTGATTTCTAATAACAAGTAAATGAAATCTTGTCTTGAAGCATGATGTAGCATGGGTCTTCACGCCTGGTACTCGTCTGTGGGCCTATCTGCATGTGGGTGGACCCGCCTGGAGACGGGTAGAGCAGCGGTGTCTCAGTTCCTAAGACCATCAGAAATATGTGTTTTCCACATAGGCGACCCCTGTGGAAGGGTCATTCGATCCCCAAAGGGGTCTCAACTACAGGTTGAGAATTGCTGATGTAGAGAATTGTTTAAAAGATTTGTTGTCCAAATTTAATTTGGAATTTTTTCTGCTTTTCTGTGAGTATTCTAAAACTAATGCTCTTCTTTCGTAAAGCAAATGCTTTTCTTTCATAGTAAAAGTGTTAGTCTATTTTTTGCTTAAAACCTCTCTTTGCAGGATCTCTCTTCAAGCAGAGATTGACTTCTCACTGACATATCTCACTTATGTTTTAGGAATGAACCAAAAACTTCTTTTTGTTTAGTTTTAGGAACTATTCACTTTGGACTTTAATTTATTATTATAGGAAAAAGTAATTTAGTATATTTAACCTAAAGACTAAGGGAAAATGTTATGTATATAAAACTGTTTGGAAGGCTAAAATAGATTTTTAAGTGTTGATGAAAAATAAAGAAATTCATGTTTTTTTAATTGTAAGCATTAGAAGTTTATCTGTTTATGCTTAGAATAACTTTCTTTTTAGTATTATTTATACGATATGGAAATGATTGTAAAATCAAGCCACTGGCTGAAATCTCCATTTTCATTTTTTAAATTCAAAGCTATTTTAAATGGCCTCTTAGAATTTTCAGTGAAAGAGTAAAAAGCATTTCTACTTATTGGAAGTGTTTAGGCATATATTTGTATATTACCAACATGTTTGGTATGATTTTTCAAGGATTGATTTGAGCAGACAATGCCACCTCATGTAGGGAACATTTAATGTACTTTCACGTCAATGAATGTTTCTACTTTTCAGATTCTCTGCAATGATTGCAATGGGCGCTCCACGGTCCAGTTCCATATATTAGGCATGAAATGTAAGAACTGTGACTCCTACAATACTGCTCAAGCCGGAGGACGTAGAATCTCCCTGGATCAGCAGTGACCAGCCTGGACTGCACTGGCAAAGTTAGCATTTCTGGAACAGAAAAGGGGTCTTCATAGTGTCCTGTTGTCATAGGGTGTCACAATCTATGCATTAGACTTGGTCTGTTTTGTACTGTGTCACAGCATAAAATCATATTGTAAGTACTTAAGGATTCAGGGTCTCTGTAATGATCATAGCTCCATATTGCATGAAAGCCACTGCTTGTATTTTTGATTGGAAATCTCTTTAAATGTCAGTTATTTGGAAGCCAATGGATGTTTTTCATGGAAATTTACATCCATAGCTGTATGCTGTACTCTGTGGGACTTTGCTTTAAGTGATGCTGTGCACCCAGAATTCATTTCTGGCCCATGATAAAACTGCATTTAGTTCTCAGTATTACTCCTGATTTTTTGAGGGCTGGGCTATAATGAGATAGGTTCTACTGTGCTGTTAAAATATAATTATATTTGCTTTAGAATTTTCTTAAGCAGTCCTGCAAATGTGAATTCTAATGTAACAACTGCTAATAAAATTATATTGAAAGTGTTTTATTTTTGACAACTTTCAATTTTTTCCAAGTCTATTTTTGGCACAATTAGGGCAGTACAAATCACTTTATAATATAAAATAACTTCTATTTCTCTTGACATATCTTGTAAGTGCAGCTGGGGGAAATATTTTGTTAAAACAACTCTTTGGGGCCTTAATTGGTTTATAGTGCGGTTCAGATTCAGGGTGGAAAGTGTGTATGAAGCTCCCAAAGGTTACTGTGGAGTGTCTGTTCTGTAAGTTCTGTCAGGATTTGCACCACCTCTCTTGGGGCACTGATGGTAGGTGCATAGGTAAGTAAACTGCTGTATCCTGATGGGTTGCTCCTTTTATAATTACCCTTCTTTAGCACTTAGACTTAAAATTTATTTTGTTGAATGTTAATAGGGTCTCCATGCTCTCTTGTAGTGCCTTTTGATGGGTTTTTATGATTTATTTTTGCATTCTTTCACTTCAATGCATTTGTACCCAACTCTTCAAAGGCCTTGAGAAAAACCGCAACACTGGAAATGATTTGGTTTAGGTTGACCAAAATTATTTCTTCTGAGTCAGGCTCTAGATGCCTGGAGATAATGAATAATTCATACAAAATTTCCTGCCCTCATGGGGGCATATGAGGGGGTAACCCCCAAACCCGGAAAAAAGCTACACTGGGCCGACCGAGCTTTCACAGTACAGCCAGCAGTAATGCCATGGATGGAGTAAAGCCTGGGCAGCGTTCATTTGTTGATAGGGCACGACTCAAAATGATAAGACATAGCTGCGCACATCAATTTGAACTTGGAACATATGGAGTATAAATCTAGGGAGATGAAGTTAACAGTAAAGATCGATATTCTGGGCATCAGTGAGCCGACATGGACTCGCAATGGCCATTTGGAATGGCAGGAATACCACAATCAAGGAGTCATGTTACAGTCACTGCTAAAGAAGACATCTTGAGATCTGTCTCTGAAGGCAGTGCTGTTTGTGGTTGGTATCAACATACAGGGAAATTCAGTCAGTGGAACTATGCAAGTTCATGCACCAATCACTAATGCTAGTTACGCAGAAATTCTGGAGTTCTACCAGTGTCTTCCTTTTGAAATTGATCAAATATGCAATCAAGTTGCATTGGTAACTTGGTGGTTGGAATGCAAAAGGAACTTTATTTTTAAACATTAAAAAGTGTCATCTTTCTCCCAAAATGGCTTCGAACTGCTGACGCATGGTTTCGAGTGGAGGAGAACGGAGGCGTCCCCCTCTGCAAGCCCCCTTCCCAGGGTCTCGGCTGGGTACTGTAAGGTGTATTTGCACATCCAAACGTGCCTCTGAAACTTGTCTCGTTTTAGGAGAGGCATCAGAAACCGCTCTCGGTGTTGCCTGAGTTGCATGGACAGACTACGGGTTTGAACTTGGCCAACAGAGAGGCAGTAGTTGAAATTATGCCAGTCTCATGTGCTAGCATATGATCTGGGGCAAGTTCCTTAATTTTCCAAACATTTAACTCCTGTGAATGCTGGATAGTAGTAACACCCTCGGGACATTTGTGCTGTAAGATTAAATCAGATAAAGTCTAGGAAACTGAGGGAGGAGGAAGCAAAAAAAAGACGTTTTAAGTGCTAAAGACTGGTTTGCCACGCTATTCCGACCCCTCAGTAGATACTACGGCTCATGCCCATCTGTTTGTAGAATGGCGATGACATCCGGGGTGTACTTTACCAATTTCCCCAAGCCTTCAGAATCCAAACTCATAATCACCTGAGTTTTGAGCAAAGAGGGCCTGGGAGTCTAGTTGGGGACAGTGGCTTCAGTAGATGGCCTTGCACCTTAGTTTGCTTAAAGGACCCCATAGGACATGTGGTTCTTCCAATGTAAACCCAGAAATCTGATCTTGTACCATTTAGTGGTAGCCAGCAACCAGTCATCCTTTCTGATTAGTCTTGACTTGGACTAGTTTTTCTCACAGAGGAAGGCAGGGACGGGCTGCTTTTTACTTTAGAAGTCAAGGCTCACTCTAAACACCCCCTCCCCACCACGACCCCATCTCCAGATTCACTTGGTAACTAATTCATTTGGTAAGTGAATTCGTCTCCACTGCTTGAATTGGTAAGTGAATCATCAATCTTTGGATTTGGGTCTTCTGAGCGATGTCTTGTTCAGCTGACTGGCTGGCTGGTGACGGAGCCCTCTGGTGTAAGCATCGAGATCTAGTCTCTGATAAGCAAGCTGGAAGATGAGTGAGGTTGGGATAAGGCATGCTATATTCTGGATTAATAGAATAAATTTTGATTTCTCAAAAGACCAAATTTGTTCCTAAATGTAGAAGGGGAGAATAGGCTCACTACACTTCAGAAGGACTTAATTGTGGATGGGAGACTTGGGTTATTTCTGAATTTTTCTGTTTTGCATGGTGCAAGTCATTTTCCTGACGATCAGTTTTCACTTAGGTTAGAGCAATAACAAAAATTCCAGACACCTTTTAAGAAGCTGTCTCCCCATGTACGAAGCAGAACAGAATGGATTCTGGGGTTTGGTATCTTGACTTTGCCTTCCCCTGGCTGAGTGTCCTTGGGCAACATAGTTAGCTTTTATGTGTTCTTGGGTGTTGGTGAAAATTCACCCAATTAATATAAGTAAAAACCGTCGAGAAAGGATTGTCCCTCGTTGCCACTGAGTCAGTTTCAACCCACAGCGACACTGTGTAACAGGGTGGAGGTCCTGGGCGGGCCTCACAATCATGGCAATGTTTGAGTCCACTGCCACCAAGGTGTCACCCCATTTCACTAGGGTTCTGACTCTTCATGAAACTTAAGCATGCTGTCCTCCAAAGCATGTGGGTCAGCCTTGTCACCCTCTCTTCTAACGTTCTTATTCTACTTCTGAACGACAAAGATGTGTTCATTCCTCTGGAATGCCACCAGCGTAATTCAACAGCGTCAGTTCTTCTGTCTCCCTTACTGGTTGCCCAGCTTATCCATGAACAGGAGGTACTGCTGAAAGGTCATGGTTTGCGTCAGGTGCATGTTACTCTTCAAAGTGCCATCTTGGAATAACTACAGCTGTATTCGTTTGGTATCTGATGGAAGGCGCCCCGTGGCACATTAGCTTGGCGCTAATGGAAAGGTCAGAGGTTTGCTTCATAGGCAAAAATAACTGGCACTATGCTTCCATACAGATGACAGCCTTGGGAGCCCTAGGGGGTGGTCTGCTCCGTCCTCCAGGGCACTGTGAGCACACAGTACCAACGGGCTTGCCCCCCCTGCCCCCAACAAGCACAGCAACCAGCTTTTGAGATGCTCCGTAGAGCCCCTTTCCCCTTTTCCTGCTTCACGCATCCACACAGATTGGGGTTCTGTCCTTTTCCTTGACCTCCAATACCTTCCATTCATTGCTCCTTATAACGTGTATCTAATCTGGAGTATGCTTTTACATCTGAACTAGATGATTAGCAGTTTATAAGAGGAAAAATCCAGCAGGGAAAAGGAACAGTTAAGCCTTGTTTCCTGCCAGCAGAGGGTGCCATAACATTTCTAGTGACGTGAATCTTCTGCGCAGAATGGTGGTTTTTTTCTTACCTGGTGAGAACTTCTTCAGGATACTGACGTAGAGGACTTCTGTTGTTGGTTATAGAATTGAGGACATAACTAACACCAGGAATTCACAGTCATTGAATACTTAAAAATTTTAGTTAAGTATTGCCACCATATTTCACATCTGCCTGTTTGTATTCCTTGGGCCAGTTTAGGGGGAGTATTTTCATGAGTATATGGTCAGGGTTATCTGCTCATATTATGTCCCTATACCATGTTGGATGGGCAAGACAAGAGGGTGGAGGCCCAATGGGAGCCGTGGGACAGGGGTGAAAGTCTGGGAACCGGCAGCACCTCTGCTAAGAGGATGTGGCTGAGGGAAATCTGCGAGCTAAGCAGAGTCAGCTGGATGGCAGTTTGAAGCATCAAAGTGTTTGTTTGCTGATAACTGGAACTGGTCAGCACCAGAGAAACAAACATGCATACCACGGTGGGGGAGGGGGTCCCAAAGTATGGCAGATTGTGTTTCCATGTGATCATCCTACAATATGACACCGACTCTCCTTCCCCAAACAGCACTGCATGTGAAACCTGTGTCTTCTCCTCTGAAGGCCAGGGGACCAGTGACTACGCTTGAAGCAATGCTGCCTAGACTAAGCTATGACTGGTCCCTCCTGGTAACGTGTTCAAAGTATGTGAAGTTTGCCATTCTGGATTTCAAGGAACATTCTAGCTATAGTTATTTCAAAACAGATTTGTTTGTGCTTCTGGTAGTCAATGGTATATTCAATATTCATTGCCAACACCATAATTCAAATACATCTCTGATTTTCCATATTGATTTTTCCAGCTTTTGCTTGTCTGTGAGCCAATTGACAATAACTACTTACCACGAGCTCACCACAGTCCTCCCAGTGACATCTTTGATCTTTAACACCTGAATAGGTTTCCCCAAAGCAATATGTTATTTGGTTTCTTGACTTCCCTGAATGTCGCTTGTGGATCCAAGTAAAATGAAATCCTTAACAAATTCAATTTTTTTCTTTGTCATGATCCTGTGTTTGGTCCAGTTGTGAGGATTTTTCTTTTCATATTGCGGCATAATCCATACAGAAGGCGATAGTCTTTGATCTTCATCAGTAAGTGCTTCGAGTCCTCTTCACTTCCAGAAGCAAGGTTCTGTCGTTTGTATATCACAGGTCTCCAATGAGTCTTCCTCCAATTCTGATTCCACTTATTTCTTTAGATAGTCTAATTTCTCAGAGGGTTTTCTCAGCATTCTGTTGAACAAATACAGTGAGAGGATACGACCCGGACAAACGTCTTTCTTGATTGTAAACCATGCAGCATCCTTTTGCTCTGTTTGAACAACTGCCTCTTGGTTTATGTATAGGTTCTGCGTGAGCACAGTGATATGTTACAGAATTCCTTTTCTTTGTAATTCATAGTTTGTTATGACAGACACAGTTGAATACCTTTGCATAATCATTAAAACATCTTTCTGGTAGTCTCTGTTTTAAGCTAAGATCTGTCTGACATCAATAAAGATATCCTTTGCTTCCAGCTTGAATTTCTGGTCTGTCCCAGGCCACGTACTGCTGCAACCATTTCAAAATTACCTTTGGCAAACTTCTCCTTAGCGCTGATAGCAATGATGTTGTTGTCAGGTGCTGTCCAGTCAGTCCCGACTCAGCAGCTCTGTGCACAGCAGAAGGGAGCGTTTCCTGGTCCTGCCCCACCCTCATCATGATTCTTAAGTTTGAGCCCATTGTTGCAGCCAACGTGTCAATTCATCTTGTCAAGAGCCTTCCTCTTTGTGTGCTGTTCCTTCATTTTACTAAGCATGATGCTCTTTTCTAGAGACAGGTCTTTCCCGAAAAGTCCAAAATACATGCCATGAAGCCTGCCTCTGTGGAGCATTCTGGTTATTTCCAGGACAGATTGGTTTGTGCTTTAGACAGTCCATGGTACTTTCAGTATTCTTTACCAGCACCATAATTCAAAACATCGATTCTTCTTCAGTCTTCCTGATTGAATGTCCGACATTCCCATGCATACGAGGCACTTTGAAACACCATGGATTGGGTCAGGCTCGCCTCAGTCCTCAAAGTAACACCCTTGCTTTTCAGCACTTTAAAGAGGTCTTGTGCAGCAGAGTAACCTCATGCAGTACATCCTCCGATCTCTTGACTGCTGCCTCCATGAGAATTGATTGTGGATTCAAGCAATGATAATAGCTCATATCTATTGAATCACCTTCTATGGAAAGGACACAAAGGTAGCTATCTTCCAGTTGGTCGGCCAGTACCGGTCCTCCAAATTTCTTAAGAGTAAAGGAATGATAACTTCCAGTGTTGTTGAGTCATTTTAATTGGTATTCATTCCATCAATTCCTGGATTCTTGTTTTTTGCCAATGCCTTCGGTGTCAGTTGGGCTTCTTCTGTCAGGGCAGTTGGTTATTTATCATGTGCTATCTCGTGAAATGGCTGAGTGCTGACCAGTGCTGTTTGCTGTTGACTCTGCTTAGCCCTTCTTTCGATGCTTCTTAAGTCGTTCAATTTTCTTGCCCATAAGTACTTTCCATACTGAAAGTTGAGACTATAATTTTTTCAGTTCCTTCAGCTTGAGAAATGCCCAATGTTTTTTCCCTTCTGGTTTTTGAATTCTCGGTTGTCTCCTTGTCTTCTCACGCTCCTCTTTGAAATCTGCTGTTCAACTGTTTCACTCCATCATTCCTTCCTTTTGCTTTACTCAGGGGTTCTCTGCCTTCCTCATGCTGCGACCCTCATGTGGTGGTGACCCCTAACCACAGCATTTTTGTTGTTACTTCACAACTGTCATTTTGCTAGTTATGAATCGTCATGTAAATATCTGATATGCAGGATATATTTTGATTGTTACAAATAGAACAAAATAAAGCATAGTGATTAATCACAAAACAGTATGTAATTCTATATTGTGAAATATTTATTTCTAATGACATGAAATTTTGTCTTGAAGCATGGTGTAGCATGGGTAACAGTCTTGACGCTGGGTACTTTATGTGGGTGTATCTGCATGTGGGCAGACCCGCCTGGAAATGGACAGAGGAGCGATGTCTAGGTTCTTAAGACCATCAAAATATATGTGTTTTCCAATAGGCGACCCCAGTGAAAAGGTCATTCAACCCCAAAAAGGTTCTTGACCCACAGGTTGAGAAGCACTGCTTTAGATACTCTATGCTAAAGAGCAAGTTTCAAACTGTCTTCTGAAATCCATTTGTTCTTTTCTTTTTCACTGCCTTTTAAACAACTTTTAGCTTTCTTTATTATGTTCTTAATGTCATTATATAGATCCTGAGGTCTTTTTCCATTAGTGTTCAAGTGGTCAAAACTGTTCTTGATATGATACTGAGTTTTTCCACTGTCTTTTCTCACATGTTTTAGACAGAATTCTTTAGAGAACTCAAACCAGTGATGTTTATATTCATTTGTAGATACAGAATTATGCCAAGAAAGGGCTCTCACAGTTGTAGACGTGGGTGAGTCCAGTACAGTTCAAGTTGGTGGGTCAGGTGGTTATCTGGAGGCTTCCTCTGACTCATGTAGCTGTAAGGGGCTCACTCACCAGGAAGCAGGAGGGTCACTGCTTGGTAGATGCAAAGCTGAGTGAGTCCATGGTCTGCAGTCTCCTAATAACCACTGGGATTGGCAGGCAAGATGATAGGAGGTCGGCAAACCAGATGCAGGATCCAGACCCAGCAGAAGTGAAGTTTCCAATAGCATCAATGCTGTGACCTAATCAAGGGGTCTCCACTCACTCCAGCTGCTGGCTGCTCACAGAGTGGTTGAGGTTATGTTAGAACCCATCATAGAGTTGACCGCCTTGTATTGGTTTCTAGCAGCACAACAACATGCAAGTGACTACTGTATGAAGATCTGACTGGTGAATGGTGCATTCAAGTGTCGCTGAGTCAGTTCCAAATCATATCAGCTCTAGAAACAACCGAATGCAACACTGCCAGATCCTTCCATTAGGAGACGTTTAGTGAGTGACAGATATGGTGAGCATTGCCTTAGATCCATTGTTTTAGTAGAGAACAAAAAATTATAATATCCTGGCATCCATTTTTAATGAATACGTTATAGTTATAAAGAATAATTATGAATTGATAGTTCCATTTTATATGTTATAGTATTAAAATAAAACAAATGAATGAAGATGCTTACTTCTTTGTTATGATGGGAATACAATGCAGAATAAAACTTTAAAAAATCATTTTATTGGGGCTCGTACAACTCTTATCACAATCCATACATCCATCCATTGGTCAAGCACATTTGTACATTTGTTGCCATCATCATTTTCAGAACATTTTCTTTCTGCTTGAGCCCTTGGTATCAGCTCCTCATTTTTCCTCTCCCTCCCTGCCCCACTCCCTCACAAACCCTTGATAATTTACAAATTATTATTATTTTTTCATGTCTTACACTGTCCAATGTCTCCCTTCACCCACTTTTCTTTTGTCCATCCCCCAGGGAGGGGATTATATGTAGATCATTGTAACCAGT
The DNA here is from genome assembly GCF_050624435.1 of Tenrec ecaudatus. Taxonomy (NCBI): domain Eukaryota; kingdom Metazoa; phylum Chordata; class Mammalia; order Afrosoricida; family Tenrecidae; genus Tenrec; species Tenrec ecaudatus. The sequence continues at coordinate 149,061,279 of NC_134532.1, forward strand.
TCCCCCTTTCTACTCTACTGTTCCCTTACCCTCCTGGCATGCTACTCTCATTATTGGTCCTGAGGGATTTTTCTATCTTGGATTCCCTGTGTTTCCAGTTCCTGTCTGTACCAGTGTACATCCTCTGGTCTAGCTGGATTTGTAAGGCAGAATTGGGACCATGATAGTGGGGGGGGGGAGGGTAGGAAGCATTAAAGAACTAGAGGAAAGTTGTATGTTTCATCAGTGCTACACTGCATGCTGACTGGCTCATCTCCTCCCAGTGACCCTTCTGTAAGGGGATGTCCAGTTGCCTGCAGAAGGGCTTTGGATCTCCACTTTGTGCTCCCCCTCATTCACAATGATATGCTTTTTTGTTCTTTTATGTCTGATATCTGATCCTATTGACACCTTGATCACACAGGATGGTGTGCTTCTTCCATGTGGGCTTTGTTGCTTCTGAGCTAGGTGGCCACTTATTTATCTTCAAGTCTTTAAGACCCCAGACGCTACATCTTTTGATAGCTGGGCACCATCATCTTTCTTCACATTTGCTTATGGTCCAGTTTTGTCTTCAGCGATTATGTTGGGAAGGTGAGCATCATGGAATGCCAGGTTAATAGAACAAAGTGTTCTTGTGTTGAGGGAGTACTTGAGTAGAGGCCCAATGTGCATCTGCTACCTTAATACTAAATCTATAAATATATGCACACAGATCTATTTCCCCATTGTCTTATATAAATATATCTACATATGTACATACCTGTATTTAGACCTCTATAAATGCCATTTGCTTCCTAGTTTGTTCCTCTATTTCCTTTTACTTTCCTCTTGTCCCACTATCATGTTCAGCCTTCATTTTGGTTTCAGTAATTTCTCTCGGTTACGTTGTCCTTGATCAAGCCCTACCAGGCCTCCTACACCCTCCTCGCCATCAATTTTGGGTCACTTGTTGTTCCCTTGTCCCTGGGGTTGTTAACACCCACTTATTTTCCCCTACCTCCCCACCTCCCAAGTCCCCTCAGAACCGTTGGTTCCGTTGTTTTCTCCTCCAGATTGTTTATCCTGCCTGTCTTATCTAGATAGACATGCAGAGATAATAATATGCACAGAAAACAAGACAGCAAAACAAAGCAACAAAATGAAAGAAAAGAAAGCAACAACAAAAAACCCAACAACAAAAAAGAGAAAAGCCTGTAAATAGTTCAAGTTCTGTTTGTTGACCTTTAGGAGTGTTTTCTAATAGAGTCTGATGGAGTGCCAACCCTGGCCCCACAGTCTATTTTTGGTGTTCCCTGGGACTTCATTGCTCTGTTCCTCTTATCGTTCTGTTGCACACCATTAGTGTTTCACCTCAGTGTGGTGGGGTCATTGGGTGCAATTCCCTCACTGTCTCCAGTGTTGTCCACCATAGCACTATGGGTCAGTGACGGATGTCAGGTCTTGTAGTGCAGCCGGCCCTTTGGTGCTCTCTGTGCATTGGCTGCTCTGAGCAGGAATGTTGTCCTCAGGGCTTGGTGGGCCAGGGTTGTGCATTGGCTGCTCTGAGCAGGAATGTTGTCCTTAGGGCTTGGTGGGCCAGGGTGTGTTCCACTCTCTCTTCTGCTCCCTTCTTTTGCTCCTGTGTGATCTGAATCAGACATGTCCCTCTCCCTGAGCTGTAGCTTCAGTGCTGTCCTCTGAAGTGAATTCTTCTGCCGGGTTGGGGGAGGGCTGTCCACGTAGTTGAGTTTGGGACCGGCCCCTCAGATTTCTCTATTTGTTCCCTGCTTCATACCGGGATGTTGCATTCATGTTTTGGAGCACCTGGTTGAAGTCTGGTCCCTCTTTCCCTGTGGAGATATAAACAATACCCTACCCCCACACCTTGGGTGGGTTAATGCCCTGTTTCCCCACTATCCATGATAAAACCAGTTTAAAAATAAAGTTATTTTTGTCTTTTGTAAGAGAAACACATATTCATGATAAAAAATTAGAAAATGTGGAAACGTAGCAAGAACAGGAATAAAGAGAAAGAGTGGTTCTTAATTGCATAATTTCCAAAGAACCCTGTGGATATTTTTCTCATTTTTCTAAATATTCAAGGAACTATGCCTAAGATCATAATGTAACACATATTTGTATTCTTTTTTTTCACACATCATTATAGTATTACAATCTCTTTGTAAACCCCTTAAACATCTTGAAAAATATTCAATCTACAGATGTTGCGCATTGAGAGTGTTACTGAACAAACTTTTAGAAATATGTTGTGGTAAGTAATAATGTGCATGATGCATGCCCTGTTATTTACATACCATCTTTGGAACAGGAGAAACCAAGGATTTCTACTTCTGCTAAGAGTTATACCCTGCTGGCATTTGAAATACCAGTGACATCGCTTCCAGCATCACAACAACACAGCAGTCACAACAGTACGACAAACTGACAATCGATGCAGTTCAGCTGTGTGCTGGAGGAGAGTCTTGAAGGTACCATGGACTGCTAAAAGGACAAATGGATCTGTATGGGAAGAAGTCAGGCCAGAGCGCTCCTTAGAGGCAAAGCTAGCAAGACTTTGTCTTACATAATTTGGGCATGTTGTCAGGAGAGACCAGTTCCTGGGGAAGGACATCACGTTTGGTAAAGTGGAGGAGCAGCAAATAAGAGGAAGGTCCTCAACGAGGCGGATCAACACAATGACTGCACCACTGGGCTCAAGCAGAGGCACAGTTGTGAGGACCGCAACACAGTGTCTCTTTCTGTTGTGCGAAGGGTCATTGAGTCAGAGATGACTTGATGGCACCTAAGGACAACAACAACAGAGACGTAAAGTCTGGGAAACCACAGGGGAAGTTCTACCCTACGAATCAAAACCACCTTGATGGCAGTGGGTTTGTTTTTCGGTATCTGTTGAAAATGCAGCTTATTTTAAAGAGCCATCATAGGTTAGTGTGCAAAATCAAGCAAGAACTCTATATCTTGGCAACTGTGAAGACCTGAGTTCCAGTCTCAATCAATGCACCTCCCATGAAGCTACCACCCCTTAACTCTTAATCCTTTCAACTTGACAAACAATTATATAACTACCACAGGGAGACAGACAACAATCAAGATAATTTCAGATCCTGAAAACCACAGCAAAGGAAATAAAACATGGAGGCCCCCCTTTAGGAAGAGTAGTTGTTTAGGTCTCGACACTGAGTTTGGAATAGTTAGAAATGTGGGGAGCAAAGATTCAGGAAGCAGAAAGGAGGGCATCAAAATGTATGAACTTATAAAAAGGGAACAAGCATTTTAGAATTAAAAGAACACTTGGAAAGCAATGAAAGAGTTTTCTGCCTTTTTTCTCTCCCAGCCGTATGAAAAGATGCTCATCATTAGCCATCAGGGAAATGCAAATGGAAACCACAGTGAGATCGCATTTCATACCCACTCGAATGATTAGAATAAAAAAAGATAATAACAAATATTGGCAAGAATGTGAATAAATTGGAACCCTTACCAGGCTAGTGGAAATGTAAATGGTGCAGCTGCTTTGGAAGACTGTCTGGAAATTCATCAAGTGTTCAACATGGAATTATCATATCACTCAATAATTTTATTCCTAGGTTATATACCCAAGAGAACTGGAAGCATCTCTCTAGACTGAAAATGGAAACAGCCCAAAGACCATCAACTAGGGACAAGATACATGAAATGGGATATATCCATACAATGGAACATTATTTTGCCATAAAAGGAGCGAAATATCAAAACCTGTGACAACCTGGAGGAAACTTGAAATTATAATAAGTAAAAGAAGCTAGTCACAAAGGACCACACATTGTGATTCCATTTATATGAAACATTCCCCCTAGAAAAACAGAAAACAAGTTCATGGAGAAAGTGGTGGTAGTGGGAACCGCCTCGATCTGGAGATGGTTGAAGGAGGACCTGCTGAATCTGCTGTAAATCCTATTTTAGGAAAAGGGACGGAATTCCTTTTTCTAATTTCCCAATGCTTTATTTTCTGAAATCTGTAACACACACACACACACACACACACACACACACATTACTCTGAGTCACTGGAATTAGATTTTGTGTTGAACTTGAAACTCAGTTTACACACACACACACACACACACACACAATCATTGGAATTAGATTTTGTATTGAACTTGAAACTCAGTCCCCCCCCCCCCCAGGTTGGAATTCACTGGGGCAACTATGAGCTGCAAGGATGAAGGACCTGCCAGCTAAGGATTAACATTGGCTCTGAAGTTCAAGCGGATGGCCCAGGGACAGAGAAGAGCCTAAGAGGGTGGAAGAGGAATCAGGCAAAGGCCTTGTTGAGAAACACACACAAAGCTGTGGCTCTGATAGATCCCTGTAGCCAGGGTGGACACGGGGACCTGATGCCGGGCCCAACAACCTCAAGCGGGACTATGGCAGTGTCGATCAGAATGAGGGGGAAGCATGTTATGGAAATGAACTGAATCTCTTCCCAAAATGTTGAAGTCCTAGCTCCTGTGTCCAACGCTATGATCCTGTCTGAGGATAGAAACTTTTTTTGGTATGTTACTCAAGGCATGGCCAGAGTAGGGAACATCCTCAACCTCATTGCTTCTGAGTGGTGTCTTAGAAAAAGCGAGGAGTGGGCACAGTGGCACACACACAGGAGCAAGAGGCCACATAAGGAACTGTCTATTGTTGTCTGCCATCAGGTTGACCCTTGACTCACGGCAACCTTATGCACAATGGAACAAAATGCTACCTGTTCCTGCCTAACACCATGATTAGTTGTGGGTCACCCTGTTGTGATCAATAACATTTTTATTGGATGAGTTTTGGAAGTAGATTTCAGGTTTTTCCCCGGCCCCCTCATCTGTCAATCTAGAAGATGTGCTAAAACTTGATTGTGTCACAGTAACACATGCGCCTTCACTTACTGTGGCTCTGGTTGAAGTGTGTTGGCCAGGACTCAAGCCCAGGAGGGGTAAGAACGGTAATTCTTCAACTGAAGAACCATCTACAGTCCAAGGAAAGTCAAGGAATGCCTGGGACCATTAGCAGAGACCGCTCCCTAGATCTTATGTCCCAAGCCAGGTTTTCTTTTCTTTTAAAAAAATCATTTTATTGGGAGCTTGTACAACTCTTATACCAATCCATACATACATCCATTGTGTCAAGCACATTTGCACATTTGCTGCATCATCCTCAAAACATTTTTTTTTTCTACTTGAGCCCTTGGTATCAGCTTCTCGTTTCCCCCTCCTTCCCCATTCCCCCTCCCTCATGAACTCTTGATAGTTTATAAAGTATTATTTTGTCATATCTTACTTACACTGTCTGATGTCTCCCTTTACCCACTTTTCTGTTGTCCATCCTCCAGGGAGGAGGTTATATGTAGATCCTTGTAATCGGTTCCCCCTTTTCAACTCACCCTCCCTCCATCCTCCCAGTATCGCCACTCTTATCCCTAGTCCTAAAGTGATCATCTGTCCTGGATTCCCTGTGTTTCCAGTTCCTATCTGTACCAGTGTACATCCTCTGGTCTAGCCAGATTTGTAAGGTAGAATTGGGATCATGATAGTGCAGGGGTGGGGGTGGGGGTAGAGAGGAAGCATTTAAAAACTAGAGGAAAGTTATATGTTTCATTGTTGCTACACTGCACCCTGACTGGCTTGTCTCCTCCCCAAGACCCTTTTGTAAGGGGATGTCCAGTGCCTACAGATGGGTCTTGGGTCCCCAATATGCACTCCCCCTTATTCACAATGATTTGATTTTTTGTTCTTTGATGCCTGATCCCTTCGACACCTCACGATCATACAGGATGGTGTGCTTCTTCCATGTGGGCTTTGTTGCTTCTGAGTTAGATGGCTGCTTGTTTACCTTCAAACCTTTAAGACCCCTGGCATTATATCTTTTGGTAGCTGGACACCATCAGCTTTCTTCACCACATTTGCCAACACGGGTTTTCTCTGTGCTTCAGACATCCTTGATTTCCTCCAGGGTAGAGATGTTAACAGCATTGGATTACCCTGTAAGTAAGGCAAGCATAGAATAACTTACTTACTAATTGGTAGAGAATAATTTCATCATTTTTAAATATCACACCAAGGATTCCTGCTTGAAGTATGGATGGCATCAGTGTCTCTTCTAACCTCACAGGACTTTCCTATAGAATCAAAGCCTGTTTTCAAATTTACAACCCCTGACTGGGATGCACTACAGTAAGCAAGTTAAGCACAGGCTCATTTGTGTTACCTTACTAATGTAAAGTTTCACTTTTTTTTGTTCACTACAGATGAATAACTAGACACAAGTAAGTCCATGGTTACCTTGTTTACTGGGTAATCAACTCCAGAGTGGAAACGGGAGTAGTGATATTATTGCTTGGTGCGGTTGAGTCAGCTCCGACCCATAGGGACCCTAAGCACAAGAGAAGGAAACACTGCCCAGCCTTGTGCAATTCTCACAATTGTTCCTATGCTGAGTCCAATGTTACAGCCACTGTGTCCGTCCATCTTGTTGACAACCTTCATCTTTGTTGCTGTCCCACCACTTTACCATGCATGATGTCCTTCCTCAGGAACTCATCTCTCCTGACAACATGTTCAAAGTATGCGGGTTGAAGTCTCACCAACCTTGCCTCTAAGGAGCACTCTGACTGTGCTTCTTCCAAGACAGATTTGTTTGTTCTTTTGACACTTTCAATGTTCTTTGTCTACACAACAATTCAAACGCTTCCATTCTTCTTCCATCTTCCTTATTCAGTGCCCAACTTCCACATGCATATAAGGAAATGGAAAATACCATGGCTTGGGTCAGGCGCACTTTAGTTCCATAAGTAACATTCTTGATTTTCAATACTCTAAGGAGGTTTTATGCACCCACTTTGCACAATGCAACTTGTTTTGATCTCTTGACTGCTGCTCCCATGAGCAGTGATTGTGGACCCAAGAAAGGTGAAGTCCTCAGCAAGTTAAATCTTTGCTCTGTTTATCACGATGTTACCTCTTGGTCCACTTGTGAGGATTTTCTTGTTCTTTACTTTGAATTGTGATCCATACTGAAGGCAGCAATCATCGATCTTCATCAACAAGTACTTCAGGTCTTCCACACTTTCAATAATCAAAGATCTGTCACCTGCATATCACTGGTGTTTAATAAGCCTTCCTCCAATTCTTATGCTGAGTTCTCCTTCATATAATTAATCTACTCTGATTATTTTTCCAGCATACAGATGGGGTAAATATGATGAGGGGATGCCTACATTTCCTGATTTTATTTTATTTCCTTTCCTGAGTTATTTATTCATTTATTTATTTATTTATTTATTTATTTATCTATTTATTTATTTATTTATTTATATCATTTTTTTAGGGGCTCATACAATTCTTATCACAATCCAAACATACATCAATTGTGTAAAACACATCTGTACGTTCATTGCCCTCATCATTCTCAAAACATTTGCTCTTCACTTAAGCCCCTGGCATCAGGTCCTCATTTTTCCCCCCTCCCTCCCCACTCCCTCCTCCTTCATGAGCCCTTGATAATTTATAAATTATTATTTTGTCATATCTTACTGTCTGACGTCTCCTTTCACCCACTTTTCTGTTGTCTGTCCCCCAGGGAGGAGGTCACATGTAGATCCTTGTAATCGGTTCCCTCTTTCCAATCCACGCTCCCTCTACCCTCCCAGTATCGCCACTCTCACCACTGATCCTGAAGAGGGATCATCCGCCCTGGATTCCCTGTGTTTCCAGTTCCTATCTGCACCAGTGTACATCCTCTGGTCTAGCCAGACTTGCAAGGTAGAATTTGGATCATGATAGTGGGGGGAGAGCGGGGGCGGGAAGCATTTAGGAAATAGAGGAAAGTTGTATTTTTCATCTTTACTACATAACAACTTGACTGGCTCCTCTCCTCCCCTAGATCCCTCTGCAAGGGGATCTCCAGTGGCTGACAAATGGGCTTTGGGTTTCCACTCTGCACTTCCCCCTTCATTCACTATGGTAAGATTTTTTTTTGTTCTGATGATGCCTTATACCTGATCGCTTTGACACCTCGTGATTGCACAGGCTGGTGTGCTTCTTCCATGTGGCTTTGTTGCTTTTAAGCTAGATGGCCACTTGTTTACCTTCAAGCCTTTAAGACCCCACACTGGGCACCATCAGCTTTCTTTGCCACATTTGCTTATGTACCCATTTGTCTTCAGCGATCGGATCATGGAGGTGTGCACCCAATGATAAGAATTTTTGTTCTTTGGTGCCTGATAACTCATCCCTTCGGCACCTCGTGATCACACAGGCTGGTGTGTTCTTCCATGTGGGCTTTGTTGCTTCTAAGCTAGATGGCCGCTTGTTTACCCTCAAGCTTTTAAGACCCCCGATGCTATGTCTTTTGATAGCCGGGCACCATTAGCTTTCTTCACCACATTTGCTTATTCACCCACTTTATCTTCAGTGATTTTGTCGGGAAGGTGAGCATCATAGAATGCCAATTTAATAGAAGAAAATATTCTTTCATCGAGGGAGTACTTGAGTGGAGGCCCAATGTTCTTCTGCTACCTTAATACTAAACCTATAAATATATGCACATAAATCTATTTCCCCATCCTCATATATAAATATATTTACATATGTACATGCCTTTATTTAGACCTCTATCAATGCCCTTTGCCTCCCAGGTCTTTCCTCTATTCTCTTGACTTTCCTCTTGTCCCACTCTCATGCTCAGTCCCCACCTGGGTTTCAGTAATTCCTCTTGGTTACATTACCCTTGATAATGCCCTACCAGGCCTCACACACCCACCTCACCATCAATTTGGATCACTTGTTGTTCCCTTGTACCTGGATGTGTTAACACCACGTCCTTTCCCCCCACCTCCCCCTCTCCCATGTTCCCCCAGAACTGTCCATCCCATTGTTTTCTCCTCCAGATTGTTTATCCAGCCTATCTTATTTAGAAAGACATGTGGAGATAATTACATGCACAAAAACAAGACAGAGCAAAACCAAGCAACAATATACAACTAAACCACAACCCACTGACAAAGAACAAAACAAAACACAACAAGAAAGAAAAGTTTGTAGTTAGTTCAACGGTCATGTGTTGGCCTTTAGGAGTGTTTTCCACTCTAGTCTGTTGGGGCACCATGCCCTGGCCCCAAAGTCCACCTTTAGCATTCCCTGGGGACCTTGCTGCTCCATTCCCTTGCTGTTCTGCTACAATCCCCCAGTGCTTTGCCTTGGTGTGGCGGGATCCATCGAGTGCAATTCCCACACCGTGTCTCCGGTGCTGTCCCCCACAGGACCATGGGTCAGTAAGGGGCGTCATGTCTCATAGTGGGGCTGGCCATGTGGTCCTCTCTGTGGACAGGCTGCTGTAATTGGGGTCATTATCCTCAAGACTTCGTGAGCCAGGATGTGATCCACTCTCTCCTCTTCCCCCTTCATCTGCTCCCATGTGCTCCCATCAGATATGTCCCTCTCCCAGAGCTGCAGATTCATTGCTGTCCTTTGAAATAAATTCTTCTGGGGAGAGGGACAGGTGACCACTTAGTAATTGGGACTGGGGCCAGCCCCCCAGACCTCTCCACTGGTTCTCTACTTCATGCCGAGTGTTGCATTCACACCTTGGACACTGGGTTGAAGTCTGGTCCCTCTTTCCCTGTGGAGATATAAACAACACCCTCCCCTTGGGTGGGTTAGCACCCCGGACCCCCGCTACTCATTTCTTCCTTATTTTTATCATTTTATTCATTTCCCCACCTCCTCCCCAGGTGTCTACCATGTGCATCCCTGCATTTGATCTGGTCTCTGCCATACTACACGGTCCTCACCCCAAGAATGTTTGTATACAGTAGCTTTATCCCTATGCCCCTTTTGCATTTTTTTTTTAACACTTACCTCAGCGGACTCCTGTTGTACTTGTCCTTTTGTGCCTGACTTACCTTGCTTACCATGATTTCCTCCAGTTCTTCCAATGCAGTGATGTGCTTCATACATTCATCACCTCTTTTTAGCGATGCATAGTACTCCATTGTATGTATATACCACAGTTTTTTAATCTAATCGTCAGTTGATGGAAATTTGGGTTGCTTCCAACTCCTTGCAATTGTGAACTGTGCTGCAATGAACATTGGAGCACAGATGTCTGACCTTGGTTTGTTTCTTGCCCCTTCTGGGTATATGCCCAGTAGGGGGACTGCTGGGTCGTATGGTAACTCAATTTCCATCTGTTTGAGAAAACGCCAGATCGATTTCCATAGTGACTGTATATACCTACAGGCCCACCAGCAGTGGATGAGGGTTCCTATCTCACCACAACCCCTCCAACACTTGCTAATTTCTGATTTTTTGAATTGGGCTACCTTTGAGGATGTTAGGTGATACCTCATAGTTGTTTTAATTTGCATTTCTCTTATGGCTAAAGATCGGGAACGTTGTCTTATATGTTTGTTGGCCATTCGGATTTCTGCCCCTGTGAAACTTCTGTTCAAGTCCTTTGCCCCCCTCTCAAGTGGGCAATTAATTTTTTTCTTTTTGAAAGCTAGCAGAGTATTGTAGATTTTAGTATCAAGGCCTTTGTCTAATGTGTCATTGCTAAAGATGTTTTCCCAGTCCATGGATTCTCCTATTACTCTCGGTGAATTCTTTCGATGTGCACAGGTGTTTTAGCTTCAGTATATCCCATTTGTCAATTTGTGCCTCCTCTGTATTTGTGTCCTTCCCTATTTCTGATAGCCTATGTATTCCCTGCGCCAAAGTTCTCAGGTTGGTCCCAATTCCCTCACTGATGGCCCTAATAGTTTGGGTTGAACTTCAAGGTCTGTGATGCACCTTGAGTTTATTCTTGTGCATGGAGTGAGGTAAAGGTCTTGTTTCATTTTTCTGCAGGTAAATATCCATTTTTTTCCAGCACCACTTATTAAAGCTGGCATCTGCTTCCCATTTGATATTTTTGGGCCCCTTATCAAAGATCAATTGTCTGTATGCTGACGGTTTTATTTCTGGGTTTTCAGTTATTTTCCATTGGTCTGAGTATCTGTCATTGTACCAATACCATGCAGTTTTGACCACTGCGGCTGTATAGTATGTGCTAAAGTCAGGTAAAGCAAGCCCTCCCACTGTGTCCTTCTTCTTGAGGAGTTCTCTGCTAATTCTGGGCTTCTTCCCTCTCTATATGAAGTTGGTAATCAGTTTTCCATTTCTTTGAAGAAAGATGAGGGTAATTGTATTGGGATTGCATTAAACTTATATAGTGCCTTTGGCAGAACTGACATCTTGACTATATTGAGTCTTCCAATCCACGAGCATAGGATATTCTTCCATTTATTGAGGTCGCTGTTGATTTCTTGTAATAGTGTTCTGTAGTTTTCCCCATATAGAGTTTTTTTTTTCTTTTAGTCAGGTATATCCCTAGATATTTCAATTTGTATTTGGCTATTGTGAAGGGTACCGCCTTTTTGATCTCTTCTTCTGTGGTCTTATCTGATGTGTATAACAGTCTGATGGACTTCTATTTGTTGATCTTGTATCCTGCCACTCTGCCAAACTCCCTTATTTCTTCCAGTACTCCCCTTGTGGAACTTTTGCGATTATTCATATATAAAATCTTATCATCTTCAAATAACAATAGTTTCACCTCTTCCTTCCCAGATGAATACCTTTGATGTCTCTTTTTTGCCTTATGCTGTTAACTAAAACCTCCTGCCGATATTAAATAAGAGTGGGGACAAGGGGCATCCTTGTCTGGTCCCCTTTTTCAGTGGGATATTGTTAGTCTTTTCTCCATTGACTACCATGTTGGCTGTTGATATTTCATATGTAGCTTGTATTGTCTCGAGGAACCTTCCTTCCATTCCTATCTTCTCAAGTGTCTTAAACAGGAATTGGTGTTGGATGTTGTTGAATGTTTTTTCTGCATCTATCAATATTATCATGTGGTTCTTATAGTTTTTCACATCACTGTCATGAATAATACTAATGGTCTTTCATATGTTAAACCATCCCTGCAACCCTGGTATGAATCCCACTTGGTCATGGTGAATTATTTGTTTTATATACTTTTGTATTCTGTTGGCTAGTATTTTGTTAAGGATTTTTGCATCAATGTTCATTAGGGATATTGGTCTGTAGTTCTTGATTTTGTGGAATCCTTGCCTGATTTTGGTATCAGAGTTATACCAGCTTCATAGAAGGAGTTCTGGAATTTGCCATCTTTTTCTAAGTTCTGGAAGAGTTTGCATAGGATTGGTATTAGTTCTTCCCTAAATGCTTGGTAGAATTCTCCAGTGAAGCCATCTGGTCCTGGGGATTTTTTTGTTGGTAATCCCTTGTTAACCTTTTCTATTTCTTCTATTGCTATGGGTCTGTTGAGATTCTTGATGTCCACCGAGGGCAGTCTAGGGAGGAATTGTTTTTCCAAGAATTTGTCCATGTCTTCCAAATTGTTGAATTCATTGGAGTACAATCCTTTTTAGTACTGTGTAATGTATGTTGTAATGTCCCCTCTTTCATCCCTTATTCTTGTTATTGAAATTTGTTCCCTCCTTTCTTTGGTTAGATTTGCCAATGGTCTATCGATTCTGTTTATCCTTTCAAAGAACCAACTTTAAGCAGTATAAATTTTCCCCATAGTTTTCTTTTTTCCCCTCTCCTAAATCTCAGCCCTCATTTTATAATTTCTTTTCTTTTGCTATTAGTAGGATTGTCCTGCTGACTCTGCTCTAGTTGCTGTAATTTTTGGCCAGCATATCAATCATGAGTCTCTCTTCCTTTCTCAGGTGTGCATGTATTGCTATGAAACTTCCTCTGATAGCTGACTTTGCTGTGTCCCATAAGTTTTGGTACGTCGTGTGCTCATTCTTTTTGGTTTCTAGAAATTTTCCTAATTTTGTCTCTGATCTGCTCCAGTGCGCACTACTTTTGCAGTAGAGAGTTATTCATCCTCCAATTGTTTTTTCTTGTTTTCTTCGTCTTCCTTTATTTTAATTTCCAACCTTATGGCACAGTGATCAGATAGAGAGGTCTGTATGATTTCAATGTACTTAAATTTATGTAGATTCACCTTATGCCACAGCATGCGGTCTATCTTCAAATATGTACCATATGGGCTTGAAAAGAATGTGAATTTCTTTTGTATTTGGATGAAAAGCTCTGTAAATATCTATCAGGTCAAATTGTCTAATTGTGGTGTTCAGATCTCTGGCCTCCTTGTTGAGTTTCTTTCCCTGTGATATATCTTTCTCAGAGAGCGGTATGTTTAAGTCACCCACTATAATTGTTGAGGCTGGGATTTCTTTTTTAATCTTTTGGAGAGTTTGGTTGACGTATTCAGCGAGTCTCATTCAGAGAATATATGTTTACAATCCTTAGTGGTTCATTGTCTACCATTCCCTTGAGCATTATAGTGTCCCTCCTTATCTCTTTTTATGGTTTGCACTTTGAGATCAATTTTATCCAAGATTAGGATTGCAACCCCTGCTTTTTTTGAATTGCTGTTTGCTTGGTATGACTTTCTCCAGCCTTTGAGTCTCAGCCTATTTTTGTCTGTAGTCTTGAGATGTGTCTTCTGTAGGCAGCAGCTTGATGGGTTGTGTTTTCTAAGCCAGTCTGCTAGTCTCAGTCTTTTAATGCCTGAGCTCATGCCATTGATATTCAGGGTTATTATCTCCATCTGCAGACTCTGTGATGTCATCTTATACCTTTTGTGTTGGGAGTTTTCCTACTTTCCTTTCTCTCTCTCTCTCTTTTTTTTTTTGGTTTTTTTTCCTACTTTCCTTTCTCATTAGTGTGTTGTACATGTGTATGTTTATCATTCTTGATTTCTTTCCATCCTTAAGTCAATGCTATATTGAGTTCTGTTTTCTCTTTTTTGCCCTCTGGGTGAGGTTGTTCTATGTGGCGTCTCTTATTTATGCTTGGTGAGTGTTGTTCTTCTGCCCATACTGGGTCGGCAAGGGTCTTTTGTAGGGTTGGGTTTCTTCTAACGTATTCTTTGAGTTTTACCTTGTCTGGGAAGAATCTTACTTCTCCATCTATCTTGATCGATAATTTGACTGGGTAGAGTCTTCTTGGCTTTGAGTTGTTTTCCTTCAATTTTTGGAATATGTTACTCTACTCTCTCCTCTTCTTCATAGTTTCTGCTGATTGGTCTGAGCATATTCTTATTTGGGAACCTTTATATGTGAGTGCTTGTTTTTCCCTAGCTGCTCTCATGATTTTCTCTTTTTCCTCAAAGTTGGATAGTTTAACTATTATGTGCCTTGGTGACTTCTTGGGATTCAGACTAGTTGGTGTTCTTTCAGCCTCCTGAATGGTTGCCTGGTTTTCATTCATTAAGCTGGGGAAGTTTTCCTCCAAGAATTCTCTCACTATTGTTGCAGATGCCTTCTTTGTTGTGTCTTCCTCTGGTAAGCCAATAATTCTAATGTTGTTCTGCTTCATAGCATCAGACATACCTCTTAGGTTTTCTTCAGCTTCTCTAATTATCTTATTAGATTTTTGTTCACGTTTGTTAAAGTCTGCTTGGCTGTCCTCTAAGTCACTGATGTGGTTCTCTGATTCCTCCAGTTGATTCTCGAGGTCCATGTTTTTGTTACTACTGGTTTTTGTTATCTCCTCCCTAAGCTCCTGTATTTCCCTTTGGTGTATGGCCTTTATCTCCTCTATCATTTCATCCTTTTCCTGTATTGTTTCCCTCATATCCTGTATGACTCCAAGCAGCATTCTGAAAATTTCTTTCTGTGGCAGCTCAATGTCTGCTTCTTCTATGTATGTTGTTATGTTCGGGAGATCTCCTGCCATTGCCTTTAGTTTCTCCTTTTTTTTTTCATTGAGGTAATTGGGGTTGATGGCTGTTTGTGTTGCGTTGTTTTAGAGGAGCCAGGTGCCATTTTCCAGGGAGTCGAAGAGCACTGGCTCTCTCTGGGAGAATTGTAGGAATGCTTCTTCAAACTGCCTACAGCTAATTTTACTATGGGATTAACCTACCACTTTTTTCTCCTGTGGCTTCCCTATCAGGGGAGTGCCCAGGAAGGCTGGTGGGTTGCCTGCTTTGGTGTTGTGGAGGTTGGGCAGAGGTTCCTGCAATGGCTGTGTTCCGAGCTGCCGTATGCCCCAGGTACACAGGCAGGAATTCCCCATGAGAAGTTGGGTAGAGTATCCCCTGGAGGGAAAGCAGGGCTTTTCCTAGCCTCAGCCTACTACACAGGGTAGAGCTCACCTAGCTGCATGTGGTTCAGGTATAAATGCCCTAGGCTAAAGGAGTGGTCTGGAGGTCAGCAGTGGAGTTTGAGAGAACAGGAAAGAGACAAAGAGGATAAAAAAATTAAAAAATAAGACTGTTTAGACTGTGTGGGAATATAGGGAAAGACGGAAACAAAAGCAACTATGTAGCTGAGTCTCACTCCCCACCTGTGGAGCGGCAGGGATTCTGTCCCTGCCCTGAGGCAGCGGTGCTGAAGCTGAGCCGAGAAAAAGCCTCTGCACAGCCCCAAAGACCATGGAGGACTGTGAGGGAACAGAGAGCAGAGATGTAAACAGAAGCAACAAAGTAGCTGAACCCTGATCCCTGCCTGTTGAGCTGCAAGGGTCTTGTCTCTGCCCTGAGGCAGGCAGGAGCAAACTGTGGCTGTGTTGAGCACAAGCCCCTCTACGGGCTCCAAATGGTGCTGGCTCTGGCAGAGACAGTGGTGGGGCCAAGGTCAAGCCCCAGCCGGCTTCCACTAAGGTAAGCCAAAAGCTCCCAGACCCTCAAAACCCCATGAGTTTGCACCCACTTATCTTTATGATGCTCCTCCTGCATTCCAGCTGTGTTAAAGTTCCGTCTAAGCCACTCTCCTGGGCTGGATCTGCGAGTCTCTCTGGTATGTCACTCCATCTCCATCTTCTCCTCTCCTGATTTTACACCACGTAATCTTCCTTTGTTTTATTTGGACAACTGCCGCCTAAACCATATACAGTTTCTGCATGAGCACAATGAATGTTCTGAAATTCCATTCTTTTCCAGGCTATCCAAAGCTTGTTATGGTCCACACAATCGAATGCCTTTGCATAATCAATAACACACAAGTAAACATTTTTCTGGTATTATCTGCCTTCAGCCAAGATCCATTTGATATCAGCAGTAAGGCTTCTCGCCCTTTTCTGGCCTGAATTTATGGCAGCTCACTGTCAATGTGTTTTGTTGCAACTACTGTTGAATGCTCCATAGTAAAATTTCATTTGCATGTGATATCAGTGACATTGTTCTATAATTTGAACATTCTGTTGGGTCATCTTTCTATGGAATGGGTTCAAATATGGATCTCTTGCAGTCAGTTGGTCAGGTAGCTCTCTTCCAAATTTCTTTGGATAGGTGAGTGAATACTTCCTATCAGCTTGCCGAACCATTGCAGTTGGCATACTGTCAATTCCTGGAGCATTGCTTTGAGCTGAGGCCTTCAGTGTAGCTTAGAGTTCTTCCCTTAGTCCCTTTGCTTCCTATCATATGCTGTCTCTTGAAGTGGTGGATGCTGACTATATGTTTACATATTTAGTCCAGTGATATACATTCCAGTGACTCTGTCCTCTTGCCATAAGTTGTTTAGTTATTCAGTAACATTCCAGTACTATTTCTAAGGTCTCTAGTGGCTAATTACTCAGAAGTGGATAGCTTATTCCTTCTCCATAGACTGTTCTTCATTTAGAAGCTCTGTTAAATCCGTTCCTTTTGGGTGACCCTCTTGGGTATTTGAAAGACCAGTGACCTAGCTTCCAGCATCACAGCATCATGTAAGTCCCCATTATGGCAAACTGACATACAAGTGAAGGCCTGGGGGAGTCATGATTACAATTTAGGCTGCTAACTACCAGGCTGGCACTTCCACTCCCTGCCCACATCTCTGGAGAAAGAGGGGACTTGCCTGCTCCTGAAAAGGTGTCTAGTTTTGGACCCAGAGGAGCGGTTTGACTCCGTCTTGGAGGACCTGTGAGTCAGATTTGACTGGGTGGCAATGGGCTGAGAGAGATGGTGTAGCTGATCTTCCCCTTCCCATTTTCAGGGTGGGATGACCTCAGCCCCCACTGGTAGCAGTTTGGGGCCATAACCATCTCATCCAAGTGAAACCCTTTGGCTTATCCTGTCTAAACCCAAACCCACTGCTAGCGAGTCACTTTTGACTCAGAGCGATGCTTTGGGCACAGTATACCTACTTCTGAGAGTTTCCACAACTGTGCATGTTCAGAGGCAAGGCAATCTCATTTTTCTCTCAGGAAGTTCCTGGTGGGGTTGATTTGCAGACCTTACGGTTAGCAGCCCACCCAATGTGTAACCAGCTACTCCACCTAGACTCTTGACACTTCCAGTTACTCTCCAACAAGATGATTCCTCCCCATGTTAAAAGAAGGAGTTTTATCTTCCCACTCTTCCCTTCACTGTCAAATTGAGAGTCCAGTTTTGCCTTTTTAAACATCCTCCGTTGCTGCTCATCTGTGGGGCTGACAAGTGCTGTTGACATGCCCCCAGGAAAGCCCCACTCAGACATTAAAACGAGCTTCGTCCTGAGATGCCCACTGTTCTCAGACACTTCGCATCACTTGTCAGACTCTCAGGGAATGCATTTCCACAGAATGTGTTGGAACAGGCAGGTTCCCTCAGGCTGCTGTTCAGTTCCACCTTCCAGTGACAGCTGATCTGGAAGCTGCGTCCCAGCTCACAGAGAAGGGAGCAGGTAGAGGAGGTAACTGTGCTCTTTAGCTGATCACTCTGCTAAGTGTTTTCTACTTGTGGCTTGAAAATTGTCTTTTTGCTGTAAATACACACTATAGCTCCAGTCATTTGGCTTGGATATAGATTTCCTTTCTTTACATATGGATTCAATTACCCCCATTAGAAAGATTTTCCACTACCTTTTCCTCTGTGACTGACACATAATTTTTGGTTCTGGTCATGACCTTAGTGTTGGTCCCGGGGATATATCCATGGAGATATTCTTGACTTGGGGCGCCATCAACTTTTCCTCATCACCCACTAACCGTCTCTTACTCCCTCACAATCCCACGAACCTGAGCACACATCTCTTCCTGTTTTTTCCCTCAGTAAATATTTGTTGATTTCCCATTACATGTGGAGTACTATGCTCAAGGCTTTGGGGACTCCACAAAAATAAAGAGATAAGTAAATAAATAAGAAAGAAGGAAAAATGGTTGTGTCTGTCTTTTGGTGGAAACCGAGTGTCTCATAAAATAGTTAAAATGTCTGTGTAATAGCATTCATCGTGAATTATCAGTGTGGTATAACACATTGATCCTGCCTTGTAATCTTCCATGTGAAATAGAAAATACCTGCTTCCTGTGCTTTATCTGAGTTCTTCTCTCTGAGAAACAAACTGTGTATGTTGATGCTCTTGTCTCCTTTGCAGAACCTGATCCATACCCAGGGCTTGGAAGGTGTGTTTGTAACCACATTGGCTCCCAGTTGCGTCGTGGCCCTGGGCTGAGGAGCAGAAGATAGGAGGCAAGCTTGGGCCATGTTGTACTTCGTTGGCATGATAAGAAGCTTGGATTTGTATCCAGAAAGCAACCAAGAATTAGTCCCGCATATTTATGGAATGAAAACACAAAAGGAGCCCTGGTGGCATGGTGAATTAGGCTACAAGCGGCAAGGTCAGCAGTTAAAACTACTGGGGGAAGACAGTTCCATAAAGAGTTACAGCCTCGCAAACTCACGGGGCCAGTTCTGCTCTATCCTATGGGGTCTCTAGGAGGTGGCATCCATTCATGGCATTGAGTTTGGCTTTTTGTTTAGTGACTACTTCCTACGGACAGACAGTATTCCTGGACTGAGTGTATGTGGTTGTTGTTAGGTGCCATTGAGTGGCTTTGAACTCATAGTCACCCTGTGCACCACAGAGTAAAACGTTCCTTGGTCCAGCACCATGTTCACAATTGTTGTGCTTGACCCTGTGGCTGCAGCCACTGTGCCTATGCCTCTTGTTGAGCATCATCTTCTGCTTTGCCCACTCACTACTTTACCAGACACCATGGCCTTTTCCACTTTCTGAGAAGAACTGAGGCTACAGCAGCAACAAAGTTGTATGGGGGCTGTGTTAGTCCGGGTAGTCTAGAGAAACAAATCCAGAAAGACTGAGATGTATATAAGAAAGAGGTTTATATATAAGAGCAATTGAATATTGAGAAAACATCTCAGCCCAGTCCAGATCAAGTCCATAAGTCCAATATTAGACCATATGTCTGACACCAATCTGTAAAGTCCTCTTCAGACTTTACAGATGTATTTCATTGCATGAAATACATGCAATGATGCTGAATGCAGGAGGATCACAGGCCAGTGGTTTGGAAGTCTTGTGGATCCAGTGGTGCTGTAAGCATCTCAGTGCTGGCAGAGATCTCTACGTGGGTGGCTTCTCTGGCTCCAGTGGTCTGACTGTATCAAGGTAGGTCCATGTTGCTTCTTCAGGTCCCCGGGCACAGCGCCATGTGTCTTGACAGTACAGTATCTCTCAGGGAGTGAAATGAGAGAGAAAGTGTCTCCTGCCTCCAAGGAATAAATTCAGGAGTTCCCAGAATTCTCAGCAGAAGGACATGACCACACAGCGGCCTCCCTGGTTATATAATGATTGACAGGATAGACTCCACCCTTACACTTTTAATCCTCAAATTGACACCAGATTCTGAAACTACCCCAGGGTCCTTAGCTTTGAGGGGCTCACAATCTAACGCAGGAAGGCACACGATAGACACAGACATTGGTTGTAGAGGTGGTTGTTAGCACGTGTTCAGGTGTATGTATGTACAACAGAATGAAACAGGTGACTCCCCGGCCCTGTGCCAGCCTCACAGTCATTCTTATGGTTGAGCCCATTGTTACAACCACTGCATCTATCCGTCTTGTCCAGGGCAGTGACTTCCAACCCGAGGGATGCATCTTCCGGTACTACCTCTGACCACATTCGGTTGCTCTTCATGAGGTTTTGCTTCTCTGACAATGTTCCGCTGCTATCCAGAAGGCTCTCAATGGTGAATTCCTCAGACGTGGACGGCTTCTTTCTTCTTAGTCTGGAAGCTCTGCAGAAACCTGTTCACGTTGGTGACACTGCTGATATTTGAAATACCCGTGACAGCTCCAAGTATCCCAGCAACACACAAGCCATCACAGTAAGGCAAGCTGAGAGACAGGTGGTGGAGCAATTAGCTAGCAATGTGCTATGAAACCGATGAAAGAGGAGATTGCACAAGACAGTGCGTGGAGTGGAAATGGCCGCTCTAGCTAGTGTGGTATATCAGGTGGTTCTGGGGGGCGTTTTAGTGATCAAGGGCTGCTGTAACGAAAGTGCCACAAACGAGTGGCTTTAACAAACAAACTTCTTTTCTGACAATTCAAGAGGCTAGAAACCTGAAACCAGGGTTCTGGTTTTAGCCGGGAGGTTTCTTTCTCCCTCTGCTGGCTTTCGGGGAAGGTCCTCGTCTCCTCGGAGCTCCCCCTCCTGGGTCACAGCGTGTGATTTAGCCTGCGTCCTCTGCCATGCCACCATCTGTGTTCAAGGAGCAGGTAATGGCCAACCTTGTAAAAATCACTAAGAGATGGAGGAGACGAGTCAGGGTGATTGATTATTAGCTTTGTCTTCATACATGCTATTCTGTGGAGAAATCCTGAATGACTTGGGGAGAGAATGGGAAATGAAGAAATAGAAGTCATGAGTTTCCAATGTGAGGAGGCAGAACATTTCTTTATCTTTCAATTCCATCTTTTTCCTGTGCACTTTTGAAGCCCCTTGAAGGTTTGCTGTGAAAAGGAGCTGAGATGGGCTGGTAGCTAGAAGAGTCCTTTCAACGGAAGGATTAGAAACACAACCTGGCAAGGGGAAGATTTTGTGAGGAATGCCGTTTCTTGTTCAGAGAAGGCAGCGAGTCGAGTTGACCGCAGCGAAGTTTGCACAATAGTCAGGAATCGCTAGGATGTTGGTTCTGGCAGGAGGAACCCCACTGAACAAGGTTCGACCGCTCCTGTGCCCTTCATTTGCCTAACCTGGAGCCTAGAAATTGAATAGGCTCTAGCCCTTCCTCTCCAGCTAGATTCCAAATTTAACTCTAATGGTGAGGGAATTTCAATTCAAGAAGAAACAAGAAAGAATCCCTATATAGCTTATAATTTTGAGCTTGATGTGATAGAGGGTGTGGAAGGACTCAGGGTCAGGCCAAACAGACTCCTCATGCAAACCCAGAAAAGTCTTGGATCGGTTCTCAGCCCTGTTTCAGCCTTTTTATATGAACCAGATTAGTACATCTATTGGTTCCTTCCCTGGGTACCTAAAAGTGAAAAAAGTAACTTATTTTAAAGTAGAATCATGGGACAACCATGTTTGCAGTGTTTTGTGGCTGAGAGATGTCCTATAAAAATACAACCTGTTTTTAACTGAGAAAGCATGTATTGAACAAAAGTGCAGAATGAATATAAAACTTAGGAACCAGTCAAAATCCGTTCCCACAGAGTTGATTTCCACTCCCAGTGAGCCTCCAGAGGGTTTCCGAGGCTGTAAACCTTTATAGGAGCAGGGAGTCTCAACTCCTTTGGAGTAAGCAGTTGATCAAATGGTTAGCAGTTCAGTGCCTCCCGATAGCACCACCAGAGTTGCACTTTAGAAATGGGAGGGAGGAACTTGAGCCAGAAGCTGTTAGAAAGCAGCCAGAAAGCCAAAAACCCTACTACCTTTGAGTTGAATTCAATGCAAAGTAACCTTTATAGAACAGAGGCTAATTGCACTTCAGGGTTTCTGAGACTGTAAATCTTCTCATGAGGTGTGTGTGTGTGTGTGTGTGTGTGTGTGTGTGTGTGTGAGAGAGAGAGAGAGAGAGAGAGAGAGAGAGAGAGAGAGAGAGAGAGAGAGAACTCCCATAAGAGAAATGTAAGAAGCAAAGATAAGGAAACATACAACTTAATGCACCAAAAATGTACCCCTCTGTCCCTCCCAAAATGATATGGCTTAAGGTTGGTTCTCAGGATTCTTAAGCTTTAGTTAAAAGAGCAGATACTTTTTTGATCTTTCTTCGATTTAAATCTCCTCAATTCAATGAAAGGAAGTAAAAGTAACCTAATAATAACAGCACGTAGAGGGGCTGATGAGGTGTCAAATACTATATATATTTCTCATTATTCTTATTAGAATTACTTAAAGCAGGTGTCATTGATTTTCATTTTACACGTAGAAGCTAGAGAAGTTATTTGTCCAGGGTCACAGGACCAGTAAGGTGGTAGATAGAAACCCAGTTAATGTCTGGTTCATTCCCCTGATCAACCCAGAGCAACAGTCCGAGACCATGCAGGGATGGCAGGTTGACATCGAAGAAGAGGGCTTTAACTGTGGAGAGCTGTTTATGAGGCTGATCTTATTTGATTTCTCGGTTTAGATCCTTCGTCATGCAGGGCTCTGTGTATCATTACACTGTGAAACACCCCCCGTGATTTTAAAACAGAACTCGAGTAATAGGAGACTTTGCTAAGTGCTCCTGCTGTAAATCTTTGCTGAGATATCAGGGGGGAATATTAGGCTCTTTGGGAGTGTTATTGGATATATGGTTAATCAGAGGAATGGCCAATATTCTGTTTCTAGTATAAACCTAGTCCCAGAAATGTTGTCCTTTTCATTTTTCCTCGGTCCCTGTCTGTTTTCCTTTGTTCCTTTCTGGCAGTTGGCTTGTGGTAAAGACACTCCGGGTTTCTTTTTTGAGGCTTATGGTAGCAATATTTCAGTTGTAGACAGCCTGGGAAGGGAATTGCTACGTGTAAGCAGCTCACTGAGGTCATGGAGACTCACTGGCTACATTGGCAGTCATCTTCTTCAACAGAAGAGTAGAATGTAACCATTAAGAGCATTTGTTAAGGGATGCTGCTTTCCCTTAATAGCCGAGAGATGACGAGGAAGTCCCACATCTTTCAAAGTCTTATTTACCTCTCTGAGGGTTGCTGGTTGTCATTGGGTAGATTTGGAGTCACGGTCACCGCGTGTGTGCGCGCGCACGTGCGGTTGAACTGCTCCATAGGGTTTTCCGGGCTGTGACCTTGCAGAAGCAGGTGCCTCTGGGTGGGTTAGAACTGCCAACCTTTTGGCTAGTAGTTGAGTACTTATCCGTGTGTGCCATCCAGGTTGCTCTAAGAGCCAAGTCAGATGGCTGACATAAGGCACTTACAGAGTGCATAGTGTTGTGATGTTAGGTGCCATGGAGTCGATGCTGACTCATAGCCATCCTGCCTCCAACTGCCTGGGAGTGTGCCATCCTTCCAATTGCTCGTCTGTTGGCATAGCAAGCACTCATCAACTTGAAGATATTATTAATATGCTATGGCATTGCCTCTTTGTAGTTATGTAGATTAATACAGGCACAAAAGAATTTGTTTTCAATTGCATTTTTCAGATGGGAGCTTGCTTTTGCAATTGTGCATTGAAATGAGAGTTTGAGATGAAGGAAAATAGATGCTAAACTTGGAAGGGAGGTGCTAGGCCATTATTTACGGGTTTGGCAACTTGTAAATCTCTTACCTAGACTGAAAGTGGAAAGGGTCTAGATTGGAGCATTTTTCATAAGAGGATTGATTTGGAAAGAGCTGTGGTTTGAGTCTCACCTTCTCCCAAAGGCACCTCCTTCTTCAACTCAAGTCAATTGAGAAGGGCTCTTAGAAACATCTCCAAAAGCAGTGGTTCTCAACCCCTTTGGGGGTCAAATGACCCTTTCACAGGGGTTGCCTGATTCATAAGAGCAGCCAAATTACAGTTATGAAGTAGCAACAAAATAATTCTATGGTTGGGCGGTTGCCACAACATGAGGAACTGTATTTAAAGGGTTGCGGCATTGGGAAGGTTGAGAACCACTGTCCAAAAGGTCAAAAAATCTGGGGAACTCTGTGGACTGGGCTAGACATGAGTGTCAAAGCCAAGGTCGTTATTAGCCCTACTACCAGGCCCTAAATGAACTGGTCCCATTACCTCCCTGGCTTACTCCCACCCAATCACGTTGGCCTCCTCCTGGTCCCGAGAACATGCACTCGCTGCTCCCGCTGTTGGTGTGTTCTTCTACCAGATAGCGGTGCCGTTTGCTCCCTCGACTTCTTCAGGGCTTCGGTTGATCTCTCCTGTCCACTCTCTACGTTCCAGCACTACCGGACACCCAGGGGAAGTTGGTGCAAATTCAGTAATTGTGGTGGATTTAAAATGCTTCCCTCATTTGGACTTAGAGATGCTGAATGATAATTCCAATATATCTAGTTTAATTAGTGTTTATACACTCAAACCGTTTGGGAGTCCCCGGGTAGTGTGAACTGTTCGTGTCCTTGGTTTCAGAGATGCCTTGAATGAAAGGCCCGTCAAGGTGGGAAACAAGCCATTGAAAACTCACATGGAGTTGGCAACTGACTGACCGTTAGAGATGGAAATGCGTGTTTTAGTTGTGTTGTGAATTTTATAGAATTAGTGATATGATTGGCCTCAAAGAAAATCTTAACAAGTTCTGAAAAGTAGAGATTTTCAGGGTCACATTTAAGATCATAACCCAGTAGAAATAGAAATGAAAGAGTGAAAAATGACCCAAAATATTTTTTTCACCACCTAGACTATGCATAAGAACTATTCTCCTAGGTAATCTCTATAACAGAATAACACAAGCCAGAGGGAGTTAACAGAGTTTTGAGAAAGCTACAAAGAAGAGAATACTTTTACAAAAATAAATGAACTCTGCAAGAGCCGTGTGCAGAGGCAACTGCTTGCCTAGCTTTAAGCATTGTTATCCTTAAGGAAGGCAGGTTACAAAGCACAATTTAGTGTTAATCTTAAGAAATTAGAAAAGCATAAAAAACTAGCAGAACAAATTTAATAAGACAAATGCGATAATAAGTGGAATTAAGACAGAATAAAAAATTTAAAAGTTGCTTCTTTAAATGACCAATCAAATATACCACTTATGACTCCAAGAGGAAATCTAATCAAAATTAGGAATAAAAAGGAGGCAGAAGCACTAATACTAGAGAAACAAGAATCTTTTTTCTTATTTTTTTTTAGTGAGAGTGAGTGAGTGAATTAGTGAGAGTGAGTGAGTGAATTAGTGAGAGAGTTGAGTGAGTAAATTAGTGAGTGAGTGAGTGAATTAGTGAGAGTGAGTGAGTGAATTAGTGAGAGTGAGTGAGTGAATTAGTGAGAGAGTTGAGTGAGTGAATTAGTGAGAGAGTGAGTGAGTGAATTAGTGAGAGTGAGTGAGTGAATTAGTGAGAGAGTTGAGTGAGTAAATTAGTGAGTGAGTGAGTGAATTAGTGAGAGTGAGTGAGTGAATTAGTGAGAGTGAGTGAGTGAATTAGTGAGAGAGTTGAGTGAGTGAATTAGTGAGAGAGTGAGTGAATTAGTGAGAGAGAGTGAGTGGTTGAATTAGTGAGAGAGTGAGAGTGAGAGAGTGAGTGGGTGAGTGAGAGAGTGAGTGATTAGTGAGAGAGTGAGAGAGTGACTGTGAGAGGGAGTGAGAGAGAGTGAGTGAGTGACTGTGAGAGAGAGTGAGAGAGTGAGTGAGTGAATGAGTGAGTGAGAGAGAGAGTGAGTGGGTGAGTGAGAGTGAGTGAGTGGATGAGTGAGTGAGAGTGAGTGAGAGAGACTGAGAGAGTGAGTGAGTGAGTGAGTGAGAGAGTGAGTGGGTGAGTGAGAGAGTGAGTGAATTAGTGAGAGTGAGTGAGTGAATTAGTGAGTGAGTGAGTGTGAGAGAGAGAGAGTGAGAGAGTGAGTGAATGTGAGAGAGAATGAGTGAGACAGTGAGAGAGTGAGAGAGTGAATTAGTGAGTGAGTGAATTAGTGAGAGAGTGAGTGAATGATTGAGTTAGTGAGAGTGAGAGAGAGAGTGAGTGAGGGAATTAGTGAGAGTGAGTGAGTGAATTAGTGAGTGAGTGAGTGATTGAATTAGTGAGAGAGTGAGTGTGAGAGTGAGTGAGAGAGTGAGTGAGTGCGAGAAACATGAATCTTAAGCCATAGTACACGAAGTTAATTGTGACAAATTTTGAAAAACTAGAGGAAGTGGCTGAGTTCACATAAAACTACTCATAAAACTGAAGAAAGAAGAAGTGGAAAATTACTATTGATTAGACAGGAAGGTGGGTAAAGTCTATTGAATAAAACTCATGAATAGCTAGGTCTATGGTTACTGTCTTATCTTTAGTAATGAATTATTCCATTGTCCTTTTAAATTATTTCAGGGAGTGTAATAAGATAGCGACTTCTCCTAATGCTGTTATTAAATCCTCCTGACTTTAATACTAAAACCTGATTAAGCTAAGGAAAATATATACATAAACTTCACTTATTAATATAGATAACAGATTATGAGTAGAGTAAACATTCTAAAGTATTAGCAAAGTAATGCCAAAGACCTGTTCCATGCTGGCTTTCATGAAGAGATCACTGAAGGGAAAGGTCCTACAGCAAATGGTGGTGAAGAAAGCAGATGGTGGCCGGCTATCAATTGGAACAGTGTCTAAGGTCTTTAGGCTTGTTTTCAAACAAGCAGCTGTCGAAGTGAGGCATCAACTCTGTCCACATCAAAGAAGCACACCTGTCTGTGTGATCCAAAGATGACAATTAAAAAATCCAAATATGACAGAGGAAAAAATCTCAGAGCTTAAATTGTGAACACCCAATTTGTAGAAGGTGATGGAGGACAGTGGGAGCCCCAATCCATCTGCAGAGGACTTGGGTGGATTGAGCCTCTGGCAGATCCCCGCTGGACACAATTAAGGGACTCAAGCAGCTTTGCCGTCAGACAGCAAATTGTAAACTTGTAAACATGATTATGACAGCTGGAAATACAGTATGATATGATACTTGGTTATTTGACCCACCTCTTGACCCAACCTGAATTTGCTGTAGGCTTAAATATTTCTTTCTTGTTTCATGACAGAAATTACCTCTCTGGCTTATTTAATATTGCTGATGGTCTTTTCTTTTTTACTCTTTATTTTATTATTGTTAATATTTTTCTTTCTGTTTAATTTTGCTTTTGCTTGTTCTTGTTTCTGTTAGGTTTCCCAGTTTATGACACAGAACGAGTGCCTGCATAGAGATACTAACTGATTTATTGGGGTTTATTGGGGGCTGGGGATGGTTGAGGGGAATCAGGGAGCAAATACTGATTGCAGTGGTGGGGAGGGAGCCCTAGAACTGATTGTGATGACGTATATACAACTCTATTTAAAGGCGACTTAACTATATCAGTGTATGATATGTGAATTTTATATCAATAAAACTATAAAAAAGAATGGAAGAGAAATATAATGAAGTATTACCAAAGATTAATACAAATTGATTAAGTATTTTCATTTGAGAAATATAAGGATGTATCAATAGCAAAAAAATCAAATGCATACTTTATTTCATTAATAAATTATATGATCATTTTAAGAGATATAGAAAAGGTCAAGAAAATTGCAATTCATTCCCAATAGAGCTGTAAATATAACCAGAACAAAAGGAAATTCTTTATGGTGGTTCATTTTAGCTGACAATCATTAATTATGCTACTCTTATGAGATTATTTTTTCTAACTTTATAATATAATATAAACATTCTGAACTTGTTGGCCAACTGAGTGTACACAGCTAACAAGGTAACAAAGTAACGTTCCTGAAACAGGTTAGAAAGGTTCTCAATTTTTAAGTTAATCACCAAACTCCATGAAAAAAATGCTTTTAACATTTTCCTAATTGTTGTGATATGAGCTATTATGAAACTTCACATGGAAAACTATGCACTGTCTAGATTAAAGATTGAGGATGAGACTACAGTTCACCTGATTGGCATTCCCCCAGTCATTCAATGGGAGAATCGCTGGGTGATGCCAATGATTAACGTTAATGACTACTAACCAAAAGGTTGGTAGTTCAGTCTACCCAGAAGGATGTTGGAAGAACGGCCAGGTGATTCACTCAAATAAAAACAGTCATTGAAAACTCTATGAAGCATAGTTCTATTCTGACATGCATGGGGTTGCCATGAGTAGGAATTGACTTGATGTCAACTGGTAGGGAAGTAGATTAGGATTCTACAGTAATAGAGCTTTTGCTTAAACACTGATTATAGTGTGGTTGGTAATTTTCAGTTTCACAACCTAATTAATTAAAATAAAGATGGTGTGCAAAAAGTATTCCAAGCAAATATCGTCCTAAATAAAGTCACAAAAATTGTTTCTAATGAAATTAGACAATAACCTGGGATAGATAATTCAATATTGCTTTCAGCAGAACATTAACAGGGAGTTGTCAGAAATTCAAACTGGATTCGGAAGAGGATACAAGTTGAGGGCTATCATTTCTGATGTCAGGTGGATATTGCCTGAATCAGAGAATAGCAGACAAATGTCTATTATTGTTTTATGACTTTTTTGTTATAATAAGAGGTATTTTAATATCCACAAGAAATAGGAGTAATTTTGATAAAGTGAATGATTAGAGTGATTTTTACAGTTTTATTGGCACATAATCCACACATCATGCAATTTAATAGTTCAATCATATAAGAATTATATAATCATTACCCCAATCAATTTTAGAACATGTCTATTTCATGGTTAAATCACTTTTAAAATGAGTTGTGTAATCACAATCCGTTCTAGTGCTCCCTCCCCATCCCACATACCTTGCTTGCTCCCTCACCCCCTTCTCACCCCTCCTTATCTCCCCTGCCATCCTTACCTCCATTATTTATTACCTGTGCATCTACTCCTTCTGTGTGTCACAAACTGGAAGACCCAACAGAAACAATAAAAAATGGAAACACTATAAAGTGGTAAGGATAAAATAATAATACAAAGATAAAAATACAAATAATGAGTAAGAAAGAAAAGACCACCAGCAGTATTTTAAAGTCCAGGGAAGACATTTTTGTCATGGAGCAAGCAAGAAATACTTGTTTCTAGAACAATTTCAAGTTGGTTCAAGAGGGAGGTTAACTGACCAGCTATCAAGTTCAGTCCAGTATAATCATGATTACAATAATCTCTATCTGATAGTAAAGCTGTTCAAAACCCTTGTCTGCAACTAGTGGGCATCTGCCAGCAGCTTGATCTGACGAGAGACTCTGCAGATAGGTTTTGAGCTCCCACTGTCCTCCATAGTCTACAAATTTAGTGTTGGAAATTTAGGTTCTGATACTTTTCCCTTTGTCATATTTGAATTTTGTTATTGTTGCTTTTGGATCACACAACCTGGTGTGCTTCTTCCATGTGGACTTAGTTACTCCTCACTTAGGTGAATACAAGCGTTGTTTGAATACAAGTCTGTAAGACACCAGACACTCTTCTGATTGATAGCCGGGCACCATCATCTCCTTTCTTCTCAACACTTTGCTGTAACACCCTTATCTTCAGTGATCATTTTATGAAGGTGAGTATTGAGCATGGCCATGTTACCCACCAGATCTAACTATTCTTGAGGCTAGAGTGAAATGGGGGCCCAGAATCTACCTGTTTGTCTCTGGGATATGCAGGACTCAGGCTTACTTTGGTGGTTATATTATGACTAAATAAAAACCCCATAAGACCAACTATCCCAATAACAGCAACAATCCAAGTAGCAGACAACAGAAAGCAACCAAACAAAAACAAACTAAAGGTTGGAAAACAAAAACCCATAGAAACAAAAAAGGCAAAACGTTGTCAATCATTCCCCCGGTGTATAAGGTGCTTGCAGCTATCACAGCATCATTTTTCCAATGACACAGCACTGGACACTGTGGGGATGAGAGTCTCTGTGAGGACAGTTCCACTGTACTTGCCACAGCCCATGAACTGTTGCTCCACACAGTTCAATCTCCTATTTGATTGAGCTCTGTTGACCCTAAGCATGGGGATTGGTGCCAGGGGGAAACTTCCTGTATCAATTCTTCCAAGTTCACATCCCTGCTCAACAAATCAAAACCTATCATGTCACTACAAGGGGGGCATTGAGGTACTAAATATATGGTGATTTTTGGGTCCCTTTCTATTGAGTACTTATCAGTCCCAGGGTTCTCTCCAAGGTCCCATGACCACCACTTCCACAGATCTGGGGCATCCACTCTCTGCTTCCTCTCCCATTCGAGTACCCCAGTCCTCAATCCAAGGGTGCAAGCTCCTTTGAGGCAGGGCTCAGTTCATTCAGCTGGACCTCTATGTTATGTCTTTATGGTGTAGTCCCTGTGTTATGCCATGTTGCCTGTAAGATCAGAGTCCAAGGTCATTGTGGTGTTTAATCCAAGGTGTGGTTCACAGAGTAGAAGAATATTCATGGTTTCTACCCACGGACATAAAATATGGTCCCCCTAGGTTTCCTTCAATCATTGCTTGGCATCTCTTCCTGAAGTGAAGTTAGTTCTCCCCAATCACCCATGCACACCAACAGAACTATCAGCATTTCCCTCAAAATGTAGATACTCCTCTCCCTGATCTTGTCTTGATTTTTTTAAAAAACAACTTATTAGGGGCTCATACAACTCTTATCACAATCCATACATATACATACATCAATTGTATAAAGCACATCTGTACATTCTTTGCCCTAATCATTTTCTTTTTTTTCCTCCTCTTTTCTTTTTTTACATTTTATTAGGGGCTCTTACAACTCTTATCACAATCCATACATATACATACATCAATTGTATAAAGCACATCCATACATTCCCTGCCCCAATCATTCCCAAAGCATTTGCTCTCCACTTAAGCCCTTTGCATCAGGTCCTCTTTTTTGTTTCCCCTCCCTCCCCGCTCCCCCCTCCCTCATGTGCCCTTGGTAATTTATACATCGTTATTTTGTTATATCTTGCCCTATCCGGAGTCTCCCTTTCCCCCCTTCTCTGCCGTCCCTCTCCCAGGGAGGAGGTCACATGTGGATCCCTGTAATCAGTTCCCCCTTTCCAACCCACTCACCCTCCACTCTCCCAGCATCACCCCTCACACCCTTGGTCCTGAAGGTATCATCCACCCTGGAGTCCCACAACAGGATATTCTAAGACTATCTTTATATATTTACCTTGCCTTGACCCTGAATCAGCCATTTGCCAAGAAGCCCTAGTTCGTTTTGGAGAGAGTGGCATTCAGGAACAAAGATCTGGGCATTAGGTGTGCACACCGATTTAGGATGACACTGCTTCCAGAGCCTGTTAGTGGAAAGAGTTAGGAAATAGTTGTTGTATGCTAAAAGCACGCGTGCACGCGCGTGCGCGCACATACACACATGTTCTTACACATCTTTAGCTTTTATACTTATAAATCAGAAATTGTACATTAGTCCACCCTAATAACTCTGTTTCCAGTTTAATATTTTAGATATAATTTAATATTTTTCCTTTTTGTCAGTATTTGAAAGTTTAGTTCTTTACATTTCTTTTATGTTCCTAAATTTTTGTTAATTTCAATTAATGCATTCGTGTTTTATTTTCTTCTTGTTTGTTAACATTTTCCATGATAAAAAAAGATTGGAACAAAAATTTTAGATATATTACTTGCCATTCACCACACACAAACCAAATGAAATATATACAAAATTTAAGTATTTAGGCTTTCAAAGGCTAACTTTTGTAAGTTTACATAATTTTCCCTTATGAAATCACTAACAATTAAAATTGCATGAGTACTTGTGGGATACATTTTCTTTAAAGAAAATTTATTAGGGGCTCATACAACTCTTATCACAATCCATACATACATCAATTGTGTAAAGCACATTTGTACATTCATCGCCCTCATCATTCTCAAAATATTTGGTCTACACCAAAGCCCCTGGCATCAGCTCCTCATTTTTGCCCCTTCCTCCCCACTCCCCACACTCTCATGAACCCCTGATACATTTTAAATTATTATTTTTTTATATCTTGCCCTGTCTGACGTCTCCCTTAACCCACTTTTCTGTTGTCCATCCCCCAGGGAGGAGGTTATATGTAGATCCTTGTAATTGGTTCCCCCTTTCCAACCCACCCTCCCTCTACCCTCCTGGTATCGCCACTCTCACCACTGGTCCTGAAGGGATCATCTGCCCTGGATTCTCTGTGTTTCCAGTTCCTATCTGTACCAGTGTACATCCTCCGGTCTATCTAGCTGGATTTGTGAGGTAGAATTGGGATTATGATAGTGGGGGAAAACAGGGGGTGGGGGAGGAAGCATTTAGGAGTTAGAGGAAAGTTGTATGTTTCATTGTTGCTACACTGCATCCTGACTGGCTCATCTCCTCCATGAGATCCTTCAGTAAGAGGATGTCCAATTGCCTACAGATGGGCTTTGGGTATCCACGCTGCACTCCCTTCCCCCTCCCATTCACAATGATAGGATTTTTTTGTTCTGATGATGCCTGATACTTGATCCCTTCGACACCTCGTGATCGCACCGGCTGGTATGCTGCTTCCATGTGGTCATTGTTGCTTCTGAGATAGATGGCCGCTTGTTTACCTTCAAGTCTTTAAGATCCCAGATGCTATATCTTTTGATAGCTGGGCACTATCAGCTTTCTTCACAACATTTGCTTATGCACCTGCTTTGTCTTCAGTGATAGTGTTGGGAAGGTGAGCATCATGGAATGCCAGTTTAATAGAACAAAGTATTCTTGCATTGAGGGAATACTTGAGTGGAGGCCCAATGTCCATCTGCTACCTTAATGCTAAACCTATACATATATATGCACACAGATCTACTTCCACATCCTCATATATAAATATTTTTACATATGGGATACATTTTCTTTACCCTTTAGATTAATCTTGTGCATGTTAGCAATGTCTCATACCTATTCCCCTACCTTCCCAAGGGTGATTGTCCTCCATAGATTACCTGCGCTCACAGCGTTGAAATCTGAGATTCCTTCAAGGGTTCCCTTCTCTCCCTGCTTGCATTCCTGTATCCTGGAGTGTCCTGCTTTGTGAGTGGAGGTAACTTTCCATCATTTTAACTTGCTTGATCTAATCTGGGATACTTCCCTGCATGGATTTCTTCATACCCCACTGAGGTGCCAACATTTAGTGCTGAGCCTCCATGACTCACCCCTGTCCTGTCCCTCTGGTGTGACAGGGTAGCAGGTGGATGAGGCACTTGCTGGGGCTCTAGCCACTGGTGGGATTCAAATAATTTAGCAACTTGTTCACTGAACTCAACAGAAAATTAGGTGTCAGTTCTGAACCGGGGTGAACTGGCTGAATTCCACTGCTGGTCTCATCTAATAAATATAGGACTGAATTATTCAGGAAAGGAAGGGAAAAAATGGCACGAAGGGAAAGGAAGAGGAACAGTTAGTTGTTTTTTAAAAAAATCTTCCTTCAACGTACTCAGAGACATAAATTTCCTTCTAAGTCCTATTTTAGGTACATTCACAGATGTTACTGTATTGTACTTTTATTGCTAAGGCACCCTGGTGACACAGTGCTTAGTTAATTTTAGTATATGTGCTTCCAAAGCAAGCACAAGTGGTTAATTAATTTAGCTGCTAGCCAAAAGGTCAGTTGTTCAAACCCACCAGTTGCTCTGTGGGAGACCGAGGGAGTCGGAATAGACTCTACAGCAGTGAGTTTGGTTTGCTGTACTTTCACTGCTGTTCATTTCTGAGTGGCTTACCTTCTCTATGATTTTCTTTTTAACCCTAGCATTGTTTATTAATTTATGTAAGAAGAGATTGCTAATCAAAGGAATCTTTAAGTACCATGATCTCTTTCTTGCTTAACAATGAAAGTCAACAAGTACATGGTTAAGATGCTGATTTAAATACTATCACCAGGGCAACACATTATAAGACAACCAATGAGCTTTTTAAGACTCTTGGGGATAGGAATGATTCCCTCCAGGATGTGATAGCAGTCTCTGAAGTCTGGCTGTTTTACAGATCTTTCTTAGCATTTACATAATCAGGCCACTTTATGATGTAGATCTTTCTGTGCCTTTCTGGCAGCTTCAAGGGGAAAAGGGAGTGATATTTGGCTGTTCTCTTCCAAAGACTTTTCACCAGAGTTAGGGTGTTTTTCCCGCCAGGTGCCTTTGGTTTTATTTTTTAGAATTTACTATTTACTAGGACTTAATGCACATCTCATTCCATAGTTCCATCACGTCAAGCAGAACTGTACAATTGATGCCACAGTTCCCGAACATTCTTTTTCTTCCTGTACTCTTGTCATTGTCTCCCTTTTACTCACCCACCACCACTGTGCACCTCCCCACCCCCAGAAACCCTTTTAGGTTCGTCAATCTGAGTCTCTGGTTTTCCAGAGTTGAATGTTAGTTATGTACACATGAAAAGCAAATGAGGCAGATTGGAAAATTCCCAAATGCACAGTCATATGTTTTGCATCTATATCAGTTGTTATTGTCAGTTGCTAATGAACTGATGCCAAGAGTGACTCTATGTTCAAGACAATGGAACGGTCTGGTCCCGCATCATCTTCACGCCTGTTGACACACTCAGATCCATTGTTGTGGCCACTGTCGTCCCAGTGCTTTCCAACATAGGGGCTCATTTCTAGCACGACATTGGACAATATTCTGTTGCGATACATAGGGCTTTCATTGGCTAATTTCTTGAAAGATTGCCTGTCTTTTCTTTCTACTTTGTCTTAGTCTGAAAGCTCTGTTGAATCCTATGCACCTTACTAGTATTTGAAGTCTTTGACATATAGCTTCCAGCATTACATCAATGTGTAGACCACCATAGCACGACAAATTGACATACAGGTTGTGTCTATCTATATTTAGTAAAATGTTTTATTTCAGACTTTCATAAAGTACTCTGATTAGCTAGCATTTCATAGTGTGTTAATGTAATTGTATTTATAGTATCTAAATATTGGTAGATTTCCTTAGCAAGATGTAATATAGGGGATGTTTATATATATGCTTTGAGCATGCGATAACATTTTAATATGATGTCTTTTAGTTTGAGATTCAAATGTTTTATGTCTTCTTTTTTTCCTACTTGGGTTATTAGTTTCTGAGAACCGCGGGTTAAAAATATGCAGGTAGAATGATTCATTTACTACCCCCCATTCTTCTTGGCAGCTATTATTTCATGTATTTTAAAGCATACATTATTAAATGCATATAAAAAACAAACCAAACCCTCTGTCATCAAATTGATTCCAAATTACAGGCACACAGTATGGAGTTTCCACGACTGTAAATCTTTATGGGAGCAGATTGCCTCATCTTTCTTCCATGAAATGGCTGGTGGCTTTGAACCACCATCCTTATAGTTAGCAGTCCAATACTCAATGCACATTATCAAGGCTGCAAAGTGCATGTAGCCAAAGCAAATCCATTGCCACTGAGCAACTTATAGGCTACAGTAGAATTACTTCTGTGACTTTCCGAGACTGTAAATCCCTAAGGAAGCAGAAAGCTCTATCTTTCTCCCAAGGAGCATCTGGTGGTTTTGAATTGTTGACCTTGTGGTTAGCTGCCCAATTCATAGCTCACTGAGCTACCAGGGCTTCTTAAAGAGCATGCAGGTTCATGACCATTAGACCTCCTTGGCCCATTGTTTCTAATACCAGCATAAAACCAAACTCACTGCCACTGAGTACAGAATACCTGAATTTGTTCTATAGGTTTGTTTAAGTTCTCTTGTCACACATTGACATTAATAGCTGATAAGGAGACATGGTGACACCGTGTTTTAGCCAATGAAATGCTAACCACAAGATCAGCCGTTCAAACTCAACAGGCACTCCATGAGAGAAAGATGGGATTGTTTCTCCTAGCTTCCCAGCCCCTACCCCCAACGATGATTTAATATCAGAAACTCACGGGAGTGGGAACAGTTCTTCTCTGTCCTACAGAGTTGTTATGAGTCAGTGTCCACTAAGCATCAGGAGGTAGGTGGGGATAGCTGTTAACCAATGACCGATAGGTGGCTGAAGCTCTGGGTCTAACTGTGCTCCAAGTCTCTTCCTGAGATCAGGTTGAAGCTGACGTGTGTTGGACTTTTCCTGGGGTAACATTGCTGCTTGGCTTTGTCCCCTTTCCCATCGTGCCTCCTCCATTTCTTCCCCTTGGAATGCTTCTTTAATAAATCACCTGCATTCAAATCTTCATCTTAGGGTCTGTGCCGGGGGATTTTATAAGCATCATTGGAGTTCAGAGGTGAACATTCGTCTGTCTAGATTGTGACATTGCAACTGTGGTCACGGGAGAAGAGCAACAAGGAGGAATGATGGACTAGTTGCCGTGACCATGTCGTTATGGAGACAGACGTGCTGGGTTTCATCACAAGGCTGTTTTTCACCAGGTATGATGTTGCTGTGGAAACCCAGAGCCCGAAGCCTGAAAGATCATTTTGTTCTAATCCCAGCTGCTTAACCCATCTGCTTTGTGGCTCATTAGCAGAAAGAGCCAAGCGAACTTTTCTAGAAAAGGCCCTACCCTGGACTTTTCCCTAAGTGAATGGCAATCTTAGGGTATTTTTAGCCAAGATTTGTGCTAAATGAGATGGATACAAAATTTACCTATGCTTCATGGTTTTCAAAATGCTTGTAGCTACTTGGAATCAGTTAGCATAGATGTCTCCGAGGGCTGACTTTGCTGTATTTGAGATCATGAATTCTTTCAGCACTAACCTCTTTGATCACACAGTTGGCAATGATCAAGCCAACTCATCAATAGTGTCTTTTGTGATTAAGGAAAAGCAAGCTTTATGTTGAGGAATTATGGGATGTACTGGTATCTATTTATGGTGGTGACATAGAAGTTGGAATCTGAACATGGGCATCAATGTTGCCAAGACTAGCTCTCCAGTTGACCACATCATGTCTCAAATATAGTGTAGTTTGCTAGATATGATCACATTGATTGCGTACTCAAGCAAAACGCAATCCTTGACAATATTAACCTTTTTCCATTTACCATGATGTTTTCTGTTGATGTAGTTTTGAGGATTTTTGTTTTCTTGAATTGTAGCAGCCCTGCAAGCACAGTGGTTATGCATTGGGGCTGCGAACTACAGGCCAGCAGTTTGAAGCCACTAGTGTCTAAACTGGATAAAGAAGAGGCTCTCTACTCCCATAAAGAGTTACAATCTCAGAAACCCACAGGGGCAGTGTTACCCTGCTCTTTATAGGCAGGAGACGAGTGGATGTCGGTGAGTTTGAAAACACTGAATTGTAATAGCTACTGAAGTTTTTCATTTTCATGAGCAAGTGCTTCAAGTCCTCCTCACTTTCAGGAAGCAAGGTAGTATCATCTGCCTATCAGGTTGTTCAAAGTCAATCTTGATGCCACATTCTTTTTCATATAGCCCAACGACCAGACAATTTGCTCAGTATACAGATGGATTCCGAGAAGGATGTGGAACAAGGGACACCATTGCTGATGTCAGATGGATCTTGGCTCAAAGCAGAGAATACTAGAAATATGTTTACTTGTGTTTTATTGACTATGCAAAGGAATTAGACTGTATAGTTTATGACGAAGTATGGATAGCCCTGAGAAGAATGGGAATTCTAGAACACTTCATTGTGCTTATATGGAATTTGCATATGGATCAAGAGGCAGGTGTGCAAACAGAACAAGGGAATAATGCATTGTTTAACATTTGGAGGGGTGTGCATCAGGCTTGTATATGCTTACCACACTTGTTCATCTATATACTGAGCTAATAATCAGAAAATCTGGGTTATATGAAGAAGAATGTGGCATCAGGATTGGAGGAAGCCTTATTCACAACCTGCAATACACAGGTGACACAACCTTTCTTGCTGGAAGTGAGGAGGACTTGAAGCACTTGCTGATGAAGATCAAAGATGGCAGCCTTCAATATGGATTACAATTTAATGTAAAGAAAACCCAAATCCTGACAGCTGGTCAAATAGATAATGTCATCATTAACAGAGAAAAGATTGAAGTGAAGGATTTTGCCTTTTTTGGATCCATGGTTAATACTTTTGGAAGCAGTTGTCAAGGACTCAGGTGTGCCTGGCCCAAGCCATGGTATGTTCAGTGACCTCATATGTATGTGAAAGTTAGACATTGAACAAGGAAGACCAAAGGAAAATTGGTGCATTTGAATTATGGTGCTAAAGAAGAATAATTAAAGTACCACGGGCTGTCAAACAAACAAACACCTTTCTTGGAAGAAATACCACTAGAATGCTCCTTAGAGGCAAGGATGGCGAGACTTCCTCTCACGTACTTCTGGCAAGTTGTTAGGAGGACATCAGACACGTTAATGCAGAGGGACAGCACGAAAGCAGAAGGCCTGCAATGCTATGGGTTGACAATGAAGTGGCTGCAACAAGGGGCTCAGACAAAAGACCAGACAGTGTTTCGTTCTGTTGTGCATGGTGTTTCTATGGGGTGGGTGCAACTGCACAGCACCTAACAACAACACCAATAGACTGAATAAGTCTTGTAAAAGAATACAGCCTTAACACACATCTTGCCTGCTTTTAAACCACTCAGCAATACCCTTGTTCAGTTTGACTAACTGCCTCTTGGTCCATGTACAAGTACCACACAAGTATAGGGTAGTGTTCTGGAATTTCCATTCTTCTCAATGCTATTACTAGTTTGTCATGATCCACACAGTCCAATGCATTTTCATAGTCATAAATAAATATCTTTGTGATATCCTTTATTTTCAACCAAAATCCACCTGACTTCAGCCATGCTTGTCATGTCCTCTTCTAAATCCAGCTTGAATTTCTGGCAACTCCCTGCCATTGTATTGCTGCAACTGTATTTAAATTATCTTTGGCAAAATTTTACTTGCATATAATATTAATAATATTTTTTGATAATATCTATATTGTGTTAGACAGGATTCTCCAGAGAAACAGAACCAGGACACTTATGGCTTTATATATCTATCTATATGTCTTTCTCTCTCTCTATCATCCATCTATCTATCTATCTATCTATCTATCTATCTATCTATCTATCTATCTATCTATCAATATATACAACACAAAGAAATAAACAGCTAATTAGTCCACAGAGCAGTACAGAGGGCTCAATTCAATTCACTTCCATGAGACAGTTAATATACTGGAAGTCCTTCAACTCATGAGGGCTGTTGGGTACAAGTTAAGGAAGCAGACAGCTGAGTCTTCTGTAGAGCAATACAGACAGTCTAGCCACAGGCAGTCAACAGCAGGGCGAGTCACTAACAGCCAGATGACAGGGTTGACAGTCCCTAGCTCAAGTGATGTATACACCAGCAGTGTAGCCAAGCAGGTCTCAAAGGAACCTCAAACTATAGGGACACTGTCCATGGGTAGGGTGTCCCACGGGTAGTGTAACTCACAAGTAGAGGCAGAGAACTAGCTAAGGTAGCCGCACACTGGTCCTATCATCAGAGAGCAAAATACAGAAAGGCAAGGCTCACTGAGCCAGTTATTTCTTTGCCCTTCAATTAAACTGTAACCTTATTAATCCCACATGTGTTTATTGACCAGGTTGGCACAATAAACATACCTGTTTTCAGAATGGGGGAAAAAAAAGAATCTCTTCTAGTTGGTTGGACACATTGCTGTCTTCCAAATACCCTGGCACAGTAGATTGAATGCTTTTAGTGCTTCATCAGCTTGCTGATACATTGCAATTGGTTTTCTATCAATTCCTGTGATTTTCTTTTACTATTGCCTTCACTGTAGCTTGACTTCTTTCTTCAATACTATTGGTTCTTTGTCAAATGCTACCTTTTGAAATTATTGGTGTCAATAAAGTAAGCTCTCTAAATTTAATATCTAACATTTTACTACCAACCTGGTGGTATAGTGGTTATGTGTTGGGCTATTAATAGCAAGTGGTTGGAAGCCATCAGCTTCTCTTCCAGAGAAAGAGAGGGCTTTTCCATGAAGAGTTACAGTCTCAGAAACTTACAGGAGTGATTCTACCCTGTCCTACAAGATCCCTATGAGTCTGAAATGATTTGACAGCAGTGAATTTAGTTCGGTTTTCTCCTAGAGGCATCAATTAAATGTGGGGAGCAACGCCAATTTTCAGAGGGAAGAAGGAGTATCTAATTAGAGTTAAGTTAGGAGTACAGAAATATACTAGATATTTTAAACAGAAGGAGAAGACACTCATAAGGCATTTGCAAAATCATTGAAATTACTATAGGAGTTTT
Organism: Tenrec ecaudatus; assembly: GCF_050624435.1. Classification (NCBI taxonomy): domain Eukaryota; kingdom Metazoa; phylum Chordata; class Mammalia; order Afrosoricida; family Tenrecidae; genus Tenrec; species Tenrec ecaudatus. Next base: position 149,101,323 of record NC_134532.1, read on the forward strand.
GTTACGACTACAAACAGAGCTATGGTCCATTGAGAGAACCAGAGAGATACGGATGCTATCTGGACACAGGAAACAATGGGTGATTCCCGGTGAGCTCTTGGCTCCTCAGCAACTCTCAGGAACTCGACTCACTGCCACAGAGTCAATCCCAACTCCCTTCAACCCTGTAGGACTGGGCAAAACTACCCTGGTGGGCTTCCAGCACTGTGATTGTTCACAGGAACAGAAAGTCCTGTCTTCCTGCTCTAATAGAGGTGAATATTAAGGGAACATTGCAGCCATTATATATCAAAATAGTATTTGTGAAGTTCATGTGTCTGCTAAAACTCTGAGAGAAAGATGAAGAATTTTACCCTCTTTTTGCATTCCAAAGCTTGCACAACTATATCTTATGGTGGAACCTAAAATCATAACTAGTACCATACAGGCAATTGAGTATGCTCCATTGAGTTCTTATGCTTCCAGCCCTTGTAACCTAAGGTAGAGTTGAGAGGAGCATGGAAATATGTACAGGCCCAATAGACAATATCTGGTCATTGTTTATTTCATATGCTTAGTTTCCAGCATCTTAATTCTATTTCTCAGAATTTATAATTGTAAATAGAATTGGGATGTTTATAATTAGTCTGCTTTAGTGATTATTTTGCCTTTATGTAGTCCTGGTGGTGGAGCAAGTAATGCATTGGGCTGCTAACTGCAAGGGTGGCACTTTGAAGCCACCAGTCACCCCGTGGGAGAAAGACAAGGCTTTCTACTCCTGCAACAAGTTATAGTCCTGGAAACTCATAGGGCATTCTACCCTGTCCTATAGGGTCTCTGAGCCAGAATCGATGGCAGTGAGATTGCTCTACTGAGTGGAGAAAATGTATGGTTCTATGAATAATAGAATTTTCTATTTTGAGTCGACTAGTGGTGCAGTAATTAGGCTTTGGACTGCTAACTGTAAAGTCAGTAGTAAAGATGAGGTCCCACTCCCACAGAGAGTTGCAGTCCAGGGAACCCGCACAGGCAGTCCTTCTCGGTCCTGTAGGTTTGCTATGAGTTGGAACTGACATGATGGCAGTGAATTGGTGAGAATGGCCAGTACCCTTACTGTCTGTCAGTTTGCTGCACTGTGATAGCTTATGTACAGCTGTGACATTGGAAGTTATACCACAGGCATTTCAAATACCCATAGGACCACCTACAGTCGATAGGTTTCAGTGGAGAAACAGACTATGAAGAAGGGATAGGGCGTTCACTTGTAAGGGATTAGCTACTGAACATTTTATGACCAGCAACAGAACATTGTCTGAGATAGGAAGATGAGGCCCTCAGGTTGGAAGGCACTTGAAATAAAGATATCAGAGAAAGAGGAAGAATTCTACTGGCAGAGAACTTCCACCTCAAGGTAGAGTCAACCTTACTGATACGGAGCTTTGGAGGCTTTCATTTGGTTTTAGGGCATGACTCAAAAAGAGCAGAAAATAGCTGCAAGCATCCATTAAGAACCAGGACACGGACTGTATACAGTATGAATCTCGGAAAACTGGAAGTCATCATAGATGCAATGGAACACATAATGACTATATTCTAGGCATTTATTAACTAAAATGGACTGGCACTTGCCAATTTGAGCCAGGCAATTATATGGTTCATCTAAATGTTATTGAGGCAGGCTGACTATGATGATTGATATGATTTTTTTTTGTTCTGGGTCTTTGATGCCTGATGCCTGATCCCATCAACACCTCATGCTCTCACAGGCTGGTGTGCTTTTTGCATGTGGGCTTTGATGCTTCTCAGCTAGATGGCTGCTTATTTATCTTCAAGTCTTTAAGACCCCAGCTGCTATATATTTTGATAGCTGGGCACCATCAGCCTTTTTCATCACATTTGCTTATGCACCCATTTTGTCTTCAATGATTATGTTGGGAAAGAGAGCATCACAGAATGCTGGGTTATTAGAACAAAGTATTCTTTCATTGAGGGGGTACTTGAGTAGAGGCCCAATGTCTGTTTGCTACCTTAATACTTAACATATAAATATATGTACATAGCTCTATTTCCCTATTGTTATATATAAATATATTTACACATGTACATGCCTGTATTTAGATTGCTATAAATGTCTTTTGCCTCCTAGTTCTTTCCTCTATTTCCTTTACTTTCCTCTTGTACCACTATCATGTTCGACCTTCATTTGGATTTCAGTAATTCTTCTCTGCTACATTGTCCTTATCAAGCCCCACCAGGCATCCTATGCCCTCCTCACCACCAATTTTAGATCACTTGTTTTGATCTTGTCCCTGGGTTTGTTCGCTGCCCACTTCCTTTCCTCAACTCTCCCCAAATGAATTATATTCTATAGCTTCTCTTTCCACCTCTCTTCTCAACATTCAGCCCATATATAGGTAATATTATTTTAATAATAATTTGCTTTTCAGTTTGACTCGGAGAGTATTGAACTAAGAGGCTCTGCTGCTTATCTTAATGCTCTTAATGACAATGTATAATAGACATTGTATTTACATATGCTAAATGAATGGCACTGTATTTTCTATATAAAATATAACACTTTTGTATTTTAACAATGTCCTTTTCAACTCACAGTATTGTTTTTTTAAAAATAATTTGTGATCCGCCCCCCCCCGCCAAGATTCAGGATGAATTGACCAATTTAAAGTTTGCTGCCATAGGGCTAGAACTGAAGTGGCTTTTTGTGCCATTTAGCTGTCTTTAGCATCAGATTCTCTGGACAGTAGCCGAATCTCTGCTTCTCATTATGCTATGAAATGAGTAAAGTAACCTTGCTGCCAATTGAAGATTTCAAACCTTGACAGTAAAAATAGTTCAAATTCTTCAGCAGTTTTATGTCAAAAAAATTAAGCTAAATCATCATTCAAAGGTTTTACATATAATTCCTCTGTAGTTTCTTTGGTATTAGAAAATGAGCTTAACCAATTTACTTATTAAATGTAAATTGATCGAGTTGGAATGGTGATATTATTATTAAGAAAAATTGGTGTATTTTATCTTAAAAATAGAAGAATTGTCATCTCTACCAAATAAATTGTGCTATTTTTCTGATCAGCACTAAGTATAAAATATAAAATATGAAAAAATGGCCAATTCTCACTTGAAAGACAAGGCTTGAGTGTATTATAATGTTAATAATAATACCACACAATGCTTCCTTTGTGCAAGGAACTTTACCTACTCTATGCTGTTTAGTGTCACCCAAACCCCAAAGATTGTCTTCATTTTACAGAAGGGAAAACCGACATGCGCAAGGCTCAACAGGCAGTAAGCAGAACAGCTCATATGTGAACTCTTACCTGCATGGTTCTAAAGCCTTTTGCTCCTTTTCATTCCCCCCCAGTTCTCTGACTTATTTTCTTTCAATGCTTAAAAATTGAGATACAGAGACTGAGTATGTTTATGTATGTAAAGGAGCCCAAGGGTTTTTCTTCCGGATATGATGACGATGACATAGTTGCTAATACTAACTTCAACTGGTTTGATAGGGGCCTCCTTTGGCTTTGTAGCTGAAGCCATCGTGTTTTTGAGCGATTTCTAAGTGTGCCAAGGGCTGCTTCGTGTGTCCTTAGGGATAGGGAACAAGGGCTATGGGCCCTCTGTCCTTGGCCTCTTGCCATGTCTCCATAGTGAATCTCTTCCATGTTTCAAGAGCCCATGTCTACACCAGAGCCAGTCTTTGGACAAGAGACCTTTTGAGTCTCTGTAGTGAGTTTTCTTCTAAATGATACTGCCTTGAAATAAAATTCTTTACTTGATCTTTCAGCATAGACTGTAGGCTTAAAGGGTCACTTTGAGTCAACGTTGACCCAATGGCAGTGAGATTTGTTGTTAAATTCTCCCATCATCTCCTTTGATGCACGAAATCCAAGATAGATAAACACTTCAGAAATAAGAATGGGAGTAATGATACCCTGAGGGTATGGGGAGGGAAGGGGGAACCGGTAGCAGCAATGACCGGATAACCCCACTTGAGGGGAATGAATAATGGATTGTAGGTGACAGACACCTTGGATAGTGTAAGATATAGCATCTATATATAAAGGGTTGCTGGGGGTAGGTTGGGGGAGGGAGGGGATAAAAGGGAGCTATATCAAAGAGTTCAAAAAGAAAGAAAATGTTAAAAAAATGATGATGGCAGCAATTGTACAATTATACTTGATCTCATTGAATTAGGGATTGTTATAATATCTGTAAGAGGTCCCAATAAAATGATAAAAACAAAAGTGCTTCTACCATCTGTCACGTTGTTAGACTGTGATAGCTTTCATGTTTCCATTATGCTAGAGTTATCACTGGTCACTGGTTAGCAGGGTCACCATGGTGAATAGGCCCTACACTAAGACATACTAGAAAGAAAGGCCTGGTGATTTTCTTTTAAAAAATCAGCTATAAATGTCCTATGGCTCACAACAGAATATTGTTGGATGCAATATTGAATGAGGGGCCTTCTATGTTGGAAGACACTCCAAATACACAGTGGTTATAACAATAGACTTGGGCATCCTTATGATCATGGACATGGCACAGAACTGGGCAATGTTTTGTTCTATGGAACACAGAGATGCCAATAATTGGAACTTAACCAGTGGCAACAAATGGTGGCAAGAAACTCAGAGAGGAACCTTTATGACTTTCATAGTGCGTCTTGAATTTCTAGTTACTTAACTTGGCCATTCAATTTTTTTTTTTTTGCCAAGGGTTCGAAATCTGTTAATCAACTTCACAATCTTATTATGGGCCCCAGTATCAAGAGTCCTGCCACTAGCTTGTTTTAATTTAGTGGCTTGCTTTCTGTTTTTCTGTACTTCAAATACCAGCAGAGTCACACATGATAGACAGGTTTCAGTGGAGCTCCCAGAAAAGGCTCATTAACAAGTTGTGATACACAGGTGACACAACCTTGTTTGCTGAAAGCAAAGAGGATTGGAAGCAAAGATTATAGTCTTTTACTATATTTCAATATGAAGGGAAAAATCCTCACAAATGGACCAATAAGCAGCATCATGATAAAGTTTGAAGTTGTGAAGATTTCATTGCATTTGGATCCACAATCAAGGCCCATGGGAGTAGCAGGCATGGAGATCAAATAGCACCTTGCATTGGACACATCTGCTCCAAAAGATCTCTTTCAGGTTTTAGAAGCACCATCGGACAACTGATCTTTGGCAAAAAGTCAGAACTCATGTGGTGGGAAAAAGATAGTTTCCTCAACAAATCGTTGTGGCAAAATTACATGCCCCTTTTCAGAAAAATGAAACAGGACCCATATCTCATACCATACACAAAAATTAACTCAAGCTGGATCAGGGACTTAAACGTAAAACCTGAAACTATGGCACACACACACACACACACACACACACACACACACAGAAATACTCCACAATGCTAACGAATGCTGATGAATCCGGGAAACACTACAGCACATGGATGAACCTGGAGGACATTACTCTGAGGGAAATAGACCAATCACAACAGGGCAAGTATTGTACGAGACCACGATGAGAAAAGTTAAGAAATGGTTTTCACCAAGAAACATTCCTTTATGGTTTTCAGAGTTGGAGAAGGGAGGGTAAACTATGAGCTGGAGGGTAGAGGTTGAAGGAGAAGACAATATACATTAAGAAGAAGGTCAGCAAAAAATGATGATGGCAATAAAAGACACTGGGAAGAGTACAAGAGTTTAAGGCAGAAGAGTTTAAGTCCGAAGCAGATAGTTAACGAGAGAGTAAAAGGTGTTACAAAGCAGTCACTTTGAAGACTAAAGTGTGCATGAGCCAAGCCACAGTCTTTTCAGTCACCTCGTAGGCATGTGACAGCTGTACAATGGCTATGGAAGACTGGAGAAGAACCGGATGCCTTTAAATTATGGTGCTGGCTGTTGTGTTGTTGTCTGGTGCCACTGAGTCAGTTCCAACCCATACTGATCCTATGCACAAAAGGATGAAAGCCTGCCCCGTCTGCGCCATCCTCACAATTGTTCTTATGCGAGAGTCCATTGTGGCAGCCATGGTGCCCATCCATCTGGTTGAGGGGCTTTCTCTGTTTCACTGCCCCTCTAGCTTACCCATGACATCTTTCTGCAGGGACTAGTCTCCTCTAGCAGCATGTGTAAAGTAAGATGGAGTCTCACCATTCTTGCCTCTATGGAGCACTCTGGCCATATTTCATCCAAGAGGGAATTGTTTGTCCTTTTGGCAGTCCACGGTACTTTTAATATCCTTTGACAGCAAAGAATATTAAAAACACAATGGACTGCGAGAAGAATGATAAAATCTGGATTGGAAAGAGTTTGACTGGAATGCTTCTTAGAAGGGAAGATGGCAAGAATTTATCTCCCAGATTTCGGACTTGTCCTCAGGGAGGACCTGCCTCTCAAGAAGGACCTCGCGCTTGGTGGCGTTGCAATCAGCAAAACAGAGGAAGACTTTCAATGAGATGGGTAACCCAGTGGTTGCAAACAATGGACTCAACCATAGCAACAATTGTGATGGGTGCAGCACCAAGTGGCATTTTGTGCCATTGCACTTAGGGTCACTCTGAGTCATAACCAACACGCCGGTTCATAAGAGCAACAGCAGCATATCAAGTCCCATTGGTAACACATATGCCCATACTTCCACTCACTCCTTACCTCAGTTCATCGCAGAACATATTGGTAATTATGATGCTATTACATGGCAGGGGTCATTACCTCTTCACTTACCTGCACCTATATTTTCCCGTTTTGTCTGACCACTGAAGATTCCAGCTTCTAGTTCTATCTTGATGGAGCCCTAGTGGTGCAGTGGTTAAGTGCTCTGCTTCAAACCACATGATTGGTAGTTCAAAGCCACCTGTAGCTCTCAGGGAGAAAGATGGGGCTTTCTACTCCCATAAACAGCTACAGTCTTGGAAACTCAAAGGGGCTCCCTATGAGTCAGCATTGACCCGATGGCAGTGAGAAGTCCTATCTTGAAGATTTGCATTCTATGATAATTTTTGGTAATGCCTTTCTTACTGATGTTCCCCTCAAAAGTAGGGCCTGAGATGAGAACTTGCATTCCAATTTATATTGGAAAGCATGGAATTGGGAAGGGGAGAAAGTTCATTATAGACTGGGACACTGGATTGGCTTTTTCCAGGGGTACTTTAAGGAACTCTTTAGAATGCACCTCAGAATTCTATGCCTAAAGGAGGATGGAGAATTTATTTAGTACCTCTTGACCAACAGTTACACCTGAGAATTGACTTCTCCTCCCAGGGCTGATTGTGATTTTAGGCAGCTCATACGCCTCTACAGTGTCACCACTTGGTGGCCAGAGTGTGAGCAGTATATTTGGGGCAGCTGATACTAGATGCTGATGGGTTATTAGTGATCATGCTACCTGCTTTGGCAATGGCTGAAGTAAAGAGGAGGACAGAGAGACTTGGAACTGGGTTATACGGGGTGTCAGGTACAGATACAAATCAATTACCCAATAGTCAAGTGATAGGGCATTTCCTTATTTGGGCTTAAGCCTCACCCCATACGGGGCGTTAATGACCTCATCTTGTTTCACAGTGCTCCAGTTCCTCTTTGTTTCCTGTCCCCATGCATTCCCAAACCTGGGGTACAGATTCAGTGTCACATTACTTTACATAGATCAAGTACCTTATTTAAACTAATGCCTAACTGTGTCTCTGGCTAATACTCAACATGGATGCATGTTTGTATTACCCGTGGTTGTCAGAGGATGACCCTCTACGGGTGGGAGAAGGTAGAAATAGGCTTCAGGTTCTGAGAGAAAGCATTGATGGAGATGAATTTGGACAAATTCACTTGGGAGATTTTGCCCACTATATGCTACTCTAAGCAGGGGAAAGAGGAATGCTTTTGGGGAAGATACTCACAGTGGTTGTGGATTACCCCAGCTCTGTTCTGATGCTAGCAGAACTGCCTGACCCAGCTCTGTTCTGATGCTAGCAGAACTGCCTGTGCTTCGCTGTAGTTTCACAGTTTATTTGCATCCCTCTTACTGTGCTCCATGCATTTCCTGCAGCATCACTCCAGTTCTGGGTTGGCAATGTGGCACGAGGGGAGTTGTTGCTGAAGCCCATGCAATAGAAAAGTGGTGGAACCAGATTAAGGTCCAGGTAGAATACTTGCACAGACTTCTGTGCTGGCCCAGGCTTGGAAATTCCACAGCTACCTGGTATCTTGCCCACTTCCACTGAAGATCTCATCCCCTGTCACATTGCTGGCAACCCCAAGGACAATAGAACAAAACAAAACAACAAAACCATCTTCAAGATAATTGGCATACGCAGATCCATTGCTGCAGACACTATTCTGAGTACCTTCCAACCTTGGGGATTCAACGCCCAGCATGATAGCTGTTGTAATCCGTAGGGTTTCCATGAACTCATTTTGGGAAGTAAGATCACCCAGCCTTTCATTTTAGTCTTCGTTTGGAAACCTTCCTGAAACCTGTTCACCAGGGCATTAAAATACCAGTGGAATAGCTTCCAGCATCAATGCAAACCCTCACAGTATGATAAACTGACAGATAGCTAGTAATCTTTACTACTAAACGACCTTAAAGGGAACACGCTTTCTGAAGCTTAAGCTGGCAGTAGAGTGATTTCCACCCTGCAGATCATCTGCACGCAGCAGAAGTCATTCCCACCACCAGCCCCACCTTTATGGCCTATTGGGATGTTTCCTTTGGCAAGAGTGCCTTACAGCTGGGCTGCCTATTAGTGAGTCTTTGAATTATTTATGTTGGTGAGATTTTTCATTAGTATGAATTGTCATGAATTGGTTGTAAACAAAGTGATTTAGGCTCCAGGGACAAAAGACTATAGTGCATTTTTTAGTTTAATGCTATAACTTGGATTTTGTTGCTATTGCTCTTATAACATAACATAAATTGGTAGGAGAAGAAATTTAGTGAGTTGGAAAGAATCTTTGGATCTTTTTATCAGGAGACCTGAGCTCTTGCTGTTTCTCTATTACCTCGAACTCAGAACTTGAAAGGTACTGTAGCAATCACCCTGACTAACATTCTGATTCTTCCATCGAGTGAGCAGAAGCCCCTGGAGTAGAACCCGATTTGGAAGCCAGGTGGTGAAATCCCTCCTGATCGGCATGAGCTTGTTGATCAGCTGGGCATTTATCATTGTTCTGGAGCTTTAGTTTCCTCATCCTTTCAAATGGGGGGGGGGGGGGCTATATTAGAGGATAACGCTGAGAAGTGAGAGGTAACTTGTTGAAGTGTGAATGCTTCCCAAAGCTGACTTTGAGATCGGGATCAGATGGAAAGTGTTTTACTCTATTTGGGAGGTGGTCTCAGAAAGCCATGTAAGGGTGTAGAAATGTGAGACAGGGCAGGTAGGAAAGCCAATAAAGGGTGCCTTAATGAGTGGGTTAACACTACAGCCAAGTGGAGCTCAAACTCACTGGGACCCTTTGAAAGACCATGTGGAGCACATTTCAGGATTGCCTTGAAAGGTTAAGAAAACTTGGTATTTATATGCCACTCACTGTCCCTTCGCAGCACCTGTGGCCTGCATGGCACATGCCAGCCTATGAACACACTCATGCGGTCAGACTGCGCCTGTAGGTAGAGAGGCACAATAACATGTGCACCGCCCCTTTTAATGAGGGATGTCCACGACAAACGGGACATACCTAGCTTGGAGTGTGCCCACCACATCATGTCTAGAGGTCTTGAGAAAATGCAAATTCTGGGGGTCTTGAGAAAATGCAGAACCCCAAGCATGTCTTGGGTTCCGCCTTTCTGGTAAGGTCCCGGTGCTGTTGAGTAGCAAGGAGTTCCATCCTTTTCATGCATCCAGGTCAGTTCAACAGCTGTCGATTGAAGCCCCGCTGCACTAGCAAGCGCAGAACACGGGGATCAGTTGTGACAGCCACTTTACACACGGTCTTAGGGTGTGTCCTGCTCTAATCATCTGTGAACAGCAGAGTTCGTCACACACTTACGTGTTTTAAGAAACGGAGGAAGGCAGGATTTTTGAATTATTTCTGTTCTCATTGGAAGAATTTTACCGTTTAAGATAGGAAAACCCAGCAGTATACCCCCCTTTCTGCAGATGTGTCCCCAGTGTTTTCTCTGGTACCCTGATTTACATAAAAACCTGGCTCACCTAAACATTTAAAATTTAACACCCCCGAAGTTGTACTAACAGCAACATTTTAAAAATTAATAAAACATTTTATTGGGGGCTCTTATAGCTCCTATAAGATTCCATACATCAATTGTATCAGGCACATTTGTACATACGTTGCTACCATCATTTTCAAAACATTTTCTTTCTGCTTGAGCCCTCGGTATCAGCTCTTTTTTTTCCCTCCTTCTCCAACTCTCCCACCTTCATGGACCCCTGAAAAAGAATAAGCTATTATTTTCATATATTACACCATCCGCTGTCTCCCTTGCCCACATTTCTGTTGTTCATTCCCCTGGGGGTGGGGGTGGCAGGTCACACGTCGATCATTGTAGTCGGTTTTCCATTTCTCTGCCTTCTCCCCCCACTTTTCCTCTACATTCATAGTGTCATTACTCCCATTGCTGTGCATGAGGGATTTATCTTGCCTAGATTCCATGTATGGAGAGCTCTTATCTGTGCCAGTGTACATGCTCCAGTCAAGCCGGATTTGTAAGGTAGAACTGGGGTCATGATAGTGGGTGGCAGGAAACATTGAAGAACTAGAGGGTGTTTTGTGTGTTCCATCGGTGCTATGCTGCACCTGGCTGTCTTATTCTTTTCTTGTGACCCTTCTCTGAGGGAATGTCCAATTATCTACAGATGGGCTTTGGGTCTCCACTCCAACCCCTATCATTTACATCTATGTATTTGTTTGTTTGGGGTCTTCTGATGCCTGATACCTGATTCCGTTGACACCTCATAATCACACAGGCTGGTGTGCTTCTTCCATGTGGGCTTTGTTGTTTCCTGCTAGATGGTTGCTTGTTTAACTTCAAGCCTCTAAGAACCCAGATACCGTATCTTCTATTAACCGGACACCATCAGCCTTCTTCACCACATTTGCCTATGCACCCATGTTGTCTTCAGCGATCGTGTTGAGAAGGTGAATATCACAGAATGCCAAGTTATAAGAACAAAGTGTTCTTGCATTGAGGGTGTGCTTGGGTAGAGACCCAATGCCCATCTGCTACCTTAATACTAAACCTATAAATATATGCACATAATTCAATATCCCTATAGTTATATATTACTATATTTACATATGTGCATGCCTAAATTTATGCCTCTATAAATGCCTTTTGCCTCCTAGTTCTTTTCTCTATTTCTTTTTACTTTCCTCCTGTCCCACTATCATGTTCAACCTTCATTTGACTCTCAGTACTGTCTCTTGACCACATTGCACTTTATTAAATGCCCCCAAGGCATTCTACGCAGTCTTCTACAAGTGACACCTTCTTCGCCATCCATTTTAGATGTCTTACTGTCCCCTTGTCCCTGGGTTTGTTGGCTGCCCCTCCCTTTCTCCCATCTGCTCCTTCCCATGTCCCCCCCCAGAGCCACTGCCCTCATTGCTTTCTCCTCAGGATAGGTTATCCTGCCTATCTTACATGGATAGACATGAGAAAAAAGGAAAAAGAAAAGAAAAGCCCATAAATAGTTCCAGGTCTGTCTGCTGACCCTTCTGAATGCTTTCCAATACTACCCCGTGAAGTGCCACGCCCTGCCCGCCGATTCCGAAGTCTATTTTCGGGCTTCCTCCCGTATTTCATTGCTTTGCTCCCCTTGTTGCTCTGTTGCTCTCCCTTTGTGTTTTGCTCTGGTGTGGGGGCTCAGACCGGCACAATTCCCACCCTGCATCTCCAGTGCTGTCCCCCATAGCACTGTGGGTCGGTGAGGGGTGTTGTGTCTCGTGGTGGGGCCAGTCCCACAGTCCTCTTTGAACAGCAGCATTTTTTATAAGACTTCACAGCTTGCAAAATGCTTTCCAGTGCATTATCTCGTTATGTTCTTTGCTGGCCTAGAGAAATGATCTACAAATGACATTTGAAAACAAGTGTGCTGCATATCCCACCCACAGCCACGGAGTCCATTCTGACTCAGAACGACCCTTACAGGGCTTGTGAGGCTGCAAGTCTTTAAGGAGGTAGACAGCCTCATCATTCTCCTGAGGAGTGACGGGTAAGTTTGAACCACTGACCTTTTGGTGAGCTGTCCAGCACTGACTGACAGAGTCACCAGGGCTTCTGTACTCTCTTTTGTGTTGCACATTAAGCCAAACTCCAAACTCACTGCTGTTGAGTCAGTTCCAACTCATAAGGACTCTACGGGACAGAGTAGAACTGCCCTGTAGGTTTCTGAGACTAATTCTTTCCGGGCGTAGAAAGTCTCATCATTCTACTCTGGAGCAGCTGGTGGTTTAAAACTGCTGACCCTACCGTTAGTGCCCAAATTGTAACCACTGCGTCAACAGGGCCCCAGCTGTTAGACATTAGGGAAGGCATTTTTCACAGCTGGGTACATACATACTAGTCCAGATCCAATGAAAACTGATGTAAAGAAAGCTACATAATAAACACATACTGTGTACTTGAAGTGGGGAAAAAAATACAAGATACAAGTCAAGATACAAGGTCTGGGAGGGGGGGAATAGTTCAGACTCATTGCAGTTACTTTCACGCGTTCTCGATTTTCCAGTGTAAAAGTATCAGTTTCTACAAGGGTCTTAAGAAAACCCTTGGCCTCCATGCAGATCTTCCAGCTGAACCATTTGACTTTTCGGTCTCTTGAGTGGCTTGGAGCCATCCGTACACTACTGTGAGTTGGAATTGACTTGCCGCCAGTGAGTTTGGAGCTTTGGTTTGATCCTCTGTATCCTGGTCACTCACATACAGTGGCTACTTGGCTGTCAGCATTTGCTTGCTCAGCCAATTGATTCAGCTAATCAGATAAGAAAACGCAAATTAGATGTTTAAGCTTTACTTTATACACTGAAGTACCTACTCACTGCCATCGAGCCGGTCTAGGCTCACGGTGACCCTATAGGGTAGAGAAGAACTGTCCCTTTGGATTTCAGAAGCTGTAACCCGCTAGGGAAGGAGGAAGTCTTGTCTTTCTTCTGTTGACCTGGTAGGGTTGTGAATTGCTGAAGTTCAGTGAGCAGCCCAAAGTGGACCGCAGTACGTCACCAGGACCTCAGCTCACAGTGACCCACTCTGCGACTCAGAGCCTCTGTCTTTCCAGGAGCAGACAGCCTCACGGGTTTAACTGCCAACCTCGTGTGAGCAGCCTAATGCCTAACACACAGCTCCACTAGAACTTTATAAGCATTGAATTAGGGGGACATAAAACCCCCAAGTGTGATGACCTTCGTGAATCCTTATCAGGTCTATCAAATGTTGTCAATATGACGCTTTGTCCCTGTATTCAATGACCATTTGAAAGGTTGGCAGTTTAAACCCACCAAAGGGCATTTCAGAAGACTCACTCTCACTGCCATTGAGTCAATTCTGAACAGTCACAGCCTGAAAGTGCTCACGGATGGCTCAAATCCAGGAGACTGAGTGGCAGGAGTATTCTACTCATGGGCCAGCCAGGCCAGAGGTGTTGCTTTGGATGCAGCCTGTGCGTCTGCGTGGAGGGAGGACACCGAGATGGTTTCAGCTTGGAAGGAACCTCAAAGATGGGTACAGCAAGATTTCCAGGCCATCCAGGCAGCCCTAGTTCCCACGCAGAACTCCCGTGCAGCTGACTAGGCCACGGATCATGTGCCCAAAGACTGCTTTATCTCTTCCGATGAGGAAAGGGGCAACTCAGAGAAAGTGGTACCGGGCAGAGCAGAAAAGACCTGTGTCGGACCATTCACCATGAAGGTCAAGGCCAACGCACATGAAAAGTACTAGCCATTGTACCAAAAGCATGGAGGCCATTATTTAAAAAAAAAAACAAAAACAGTTTAAAAAGGTGTGGTTGAAATAGGAGAAATACACAATAGACCCCCCCCCAAAAAAAACCCCATTTTTGGGAGCTAATACAGATACCATATAATTCCATTGTTCCATTACGCCAAGCACTATTGTACAATTCCTGCCACAATCAGTTTCAGAACATTCTCTTCCTTCTTGAACCCCTTGCCATCAGCTTCTCTTTACCCCGCCTTCCTGACGGCACCCCCAGGAGCCCTTATTCTACTTGCTGTTTCTATCGGCTTATCAATCCTGGGTTTCATATACCAAAACCAGAAAAACATAACAAACTTTCCAGAGGACCCCCCCCCCCCAATGACACAACACTTCTGAGATAAATCCCAATATGAAACAAAACAACAACAAAAACAATACCACAGAAAATGCTGAAAACAGCTGATACCAAGGGCTCAAGCAGAAAGCAAATGTTTTGAAAGTTATGATGGCAACAAATGTACAAATGTGCTTGACACAATGGATGGATGGATTGTGATAACAGTTGTATGAGCCCCCAATAAAATGATAAAAAAAGGAAGTTGACACATCGGCAAAAAGTGCGTGTGCGCACACACACACACAATCAGGCTGAATGTGCATCAGAGCAGGGATCCACTGACAATATTTTAATTGTTCAAGTCAGGTTTCCCATTTGATCTTCTATAGACATCTGTTGAATGCACTCTGGTAGCCAGTTTCTTCCCACCCTTCTATTATGGGTAGAGGGACATCACTTATTGCCTATGTAGATCCCACAAATGCATCTTGGGCTTCCATGTCATCTACAGCCTTCTGCAAGTCAGTATCTCACAATTTCAGCTCTGACACTATTCCCTCCTTCGGCTTCGGACTATATGATTTACAATGCTTGGGTATTGATATTGGTGTGCTTCTTCCATGTGAATTTAGCTGACATCTCAATTAATTGGCTGCTTGTTTGGAAACAAGTCTTGAAGACCCCAGATGCCACCCTATCTGATAGCCAGAATGTGCATTATTTTAAAAATGGAAGGAGTAACAATAGGGAGGCCTGTTACTAGTGAATGATCACTGAAGTACTAAAAACCTGATGTTTAGCCTCTGGGTTTATATGGTGTGATGCGTCCAGACATCCTGAGTGTTGTGAGAAGTGAGATTATTGAGGTTTCCATGGCGTGGAACGAGCACGTCTTTGAATACTGAGCATATTGGCAAATCATCGGAGACTACTTACAACTAGGGGCCAAGTGGAGGATCGCTCCTCAGTCCACAAAGGCTGATGATCTCTATGACCAAGATTGCCCCCTGATTCTATTGCAGCCAGACCCAAGTTGGCTGCTCAGGGAAATTCATCATAATTGAATTTGAACCACTCTTTGATGCTGTGGACTTCATTCAAGCTGGAAGAGAGATTTTCGCACAGGGATCAGGTTACCTGGGCATTCAATGAATGTGTAGCTATCTTGGGGTCTACCATCTCCTTTACAGATCCAATCCGACACACTTGGATGCTACCTTCAATATCAACATACCTGGCCTTGATCTCTCCAACTCTGACAGACCTTGTCACCAGATTGATCTTTTCAAGAAAGAAGGATGGACCATCATTGCTCCACCGATACCAGTCTGGCTTTCCATGAATGCCTTAATACTAGCTGGAAGGTGTGTTGCAATGTATAGCAATGAAGTCTCATTTCAAAATATCTGTGGCAGTTACATCATCTCCTGTCAACTTGAGAAGGGGTGGAGTCTAGCATGTCACTAGGTAGCAGCTTGATAACCTCATTTGGAGGCACTACAGAGAAAAATAGCTCATTGGAGCTGGGACACAGACATTCCCTGCGAGACATTCCTGTTGACAAACCACACGGAGCTATGATGATGGCAGCCAGAACCTTGGAGCTGGAGGAGCCATGTGGAGACCCACACCAGCACTGAGATGCTTCCACTACCACTGGATCCACAAGAATTCCCACGCACTGGTCTGCGATCTTTCTGCATGCAGCATCAATGCATGGTTTGCATGAAATGAAGAGGAATTCACAGACTGGTATCAGACATATGGGCTGGGATTTATGGACTTGATCTGGACTGGGCTGGGATATTTTCTTCATATACAATTACTCTTTATATAAAGCTCTTTCTTATGCACATATGAGTGTCTATGAATTTGTTTCTCTAGTCAACCCAGGCTAACACAATATGTCTGAAAAGCTGGATATCAGTGGCATTAGGGTTAACATTCACTACCCCAGTACCCCGGGAAGAGGCTTTCACTCCTGGATCTGTGACGGTTGCCACCGAGGCACCCTATCGTTCTACGTTGGTTGACCACACTTGTTAAGGCTTTGGCTTGGTCTAAAACACAGCAGGACGCTTCATGACAATGTTCCATCTTTCACTTTAAAAAGTGCTTGAACAATCATCTCCATAACAGGGATCTTACCAAACCAGCCAACCCCACTGCTGTCAAGTCAATTCTAACTCTACCCTGCGGCACCCAGTCGAATTACCTCACGGCTTTCCAGGGCTGTAAATCTTAATGGAAACAGACTGCAACATCTTTCTCCCTGTGTTAGTCTGGGTAGATGAGAGAAACAAATTCATGGATACTCATATGTGCATAAGAAAAAGCTTTACATAGTGTTATTATACATTAAGAAAACATCCCAGCCCACTCCAGATCAAGTCCATAAGTCTGATATTAGCCCATATGTCCAGTACCAATCTATAAAGTCCTCTTCAGACTCATGAAACATATGCAATGATGCCGAATGCTGGATGATCACAGGACAGCGGGTGGGAAGTCTTGTGGATCCAGTGGCGTTGTAAGCATCTCAGCACTGGCAGGGGTCTCCACGTGGTTTCTTTACCTTCCAGGGCATGGGCTCTGTCAGCATAGTGCTATGTATCTTGTCAACAGAGTGACTCTCAGAGAGTGAGCAGACAGAGTGTCTCCCGCCTCCAAGGAGGAAATACCAGATTTCCCAGAATCCTCAGAAGGCCATGCCCACACAAAAGCCTCAATGGCTATATCCTGATTGACAGGTCAGACTCTGCCCCTACACTCTCAATCCTCAAATTGACACCAGATCATGTAACTGCCACACTCCTAGAGTGGCTGTTGGGTTAAACTTGCTTCGTTATCAGCCTCTAGCCACTGAGCCACAAGGCCTCCTAACAGGGGTCTTCTGACTTATTTTTATGACTTTTCTCTGACAGAAGGAAAATAAAAACTCGTGTTAGGTCTTACTCTCTATTTCTAAAGTTATTTACTACTTGGCTTCAAGTATAAAACTTTGATGAATATGCATGTGCCAAGAAAAAAAAATTAGTCACTTGAGTCAGTTTGCTGATACTTAACCACCTACCTGTTTAAAGTTTTCTTAAAGCAGCTTCAAATGGTGGCCCTAATCTTAATATCTTCTTCCTGTTTGGTAGAGCTGTGAATGTCTTTAACTAGAGGAATGGCTTCCAGGGGCTTTGGGAAGACATGTTGGAGGGAAATGGGAAGCTAATAATGGACACAAGAAGGAAGAAAATGTGGCAGTGCTGATTGTAGTGATGATTTTACAGCTTTTTAAAAATATGCTTGAACTATGGAAATGTATGATAGATGAATTATATCTCAATAAAACTATTTAAAAACTAACGGCACTAAAGCCTTCAAGTGATGAAATAATTTTAATTTTGGATACTATATATGAGTTTTTACTCTGAAAACACTTTTGTAAGGAAAAAACCAAAACACTTTTGTGTCCCCTGAAAACAAATAAAAAACCCACGGAGAGTCCTTCCCTGCACACGTGTAGCTGCATGAGCTGGAATCACCAAGATGGCAGACAGTAATTAAAGAACAGATTTTACTTTTAATCTCATTGAAGACATTTATGTAAAGTAACCTCCATTACTTTGAAATGTTGCACAAGAAGCACATGGATGTCATTTATGACAATTTTATTAGTTGATACTTTTTTGCCATTAGAAATGAATATTAATTTATAATGCTAAAATATAAGCGTGTGAGGCTGAGTTGACTGGAGAAACAAATCCGTGACAACTCATATGTGTAGAAGAAAGAGCTGTATATCAAGAAGTGATTGTATATTAAGCACGCATCCCAGCCTGGCCCAACTCAACCCATAAGTCCAAAACTAGTCCATAAGTCCTTCTTCAGACTCATGTGCCGCATGTAATGATTCAGAATGCAGGGAGATCACAGGTTTGTGGGTACAGCGTCATGCGGATCCAAGGTTGGTGGAGACAAAGCAGGGTTGTGGCAGCTTTCAGGGTGGCCCGCAAGCAGGAAGGTGAAGGTGAAGGTGGGTGGTGTGGATGGGAGGCGCGCGCGCACACACACACACACACACACACACACACACAGTTCCAAGGAGACACCATCAGGCTGTGATCCTGATGGACAGGTTTGATTCCACCCCTAGGTGGGAGTGGCTAGTTGACATAAAATCATTTGACTACAATAAGGGATTATTATTTATGTAAGATAAATCCGGAAACAAGCAGTCTCCAGGCTGTTAATTCAGCAGCAGAGTTGGTGTCTGGGTTCTGAATCAGCTTCTCTGATATTATTTTGGCTTTCTTCTCTAGATCACAAAAGAACGGCCACCACTCCGAACAGTATGCCTTCACACAACTGACTCAAACAGGAAGGAGAGGGTCTCCATGACACTTGTGTTTTTAATCGTGAAGAAAAATAATTCCCAAATGTCCCTAGTTAGATCCCCTCAGGCCCTTTTGGCTGGACGTGGAGCCTGTGCCCACCCCTCACCCAGTCGCTGGCAGAGGACACAGGTTAGCATGACTGGTTTGACACATTGTCTCATCCCTTAGGCTTGGACTAGGGACCAAATGTTCTTGGGCACATTTGGTTTTCTTAAGTCTGAATAAAATAACAGAAAGGGAAAAAAAAGGAGAAATGGCTTTTGGGTTGCAACTAATATTGTCTGAAAATACATATTTTCTATGTTTTTCTAAACGTTCCTCAGGTACTTTCCAAATGAAATGGGGACACATTCAGGGGTTGGAAGAAAACACTGAAAACAGTTTTTTCCCCTTTCCTACTGAGTTCTATAGAATTGTAAGAATGTCTTGTGGGACACCTGGGTTGGGTTCTGTATGGAATGGCAAAGTCCACTGCAGTGCGTATCCCCTCCCTGCAGTTGCGTGCTTGGAACCGTCACATGGTACATGAACATGAAGTAAGGCAAAGTTTGGATTGGTTGACATTTTTGTATTTGGTAGGGGTTGGGGGAGGCTGTAAAAGATAAGTCTGTGTGAAAGGGGGTCAAGTTCATGTGGCCCATCTGAAAGACAGAGCAATTTTAGCTGCCAGTGATTCTGATCTCTCCCACAACTCTCTGCTCAGGCAGAGCATGCTACTTCTGCCCGGTTTGTTTCGTCCTTCACTTCTACTCTCTCAGATGTGCTGTCTTCCTAAGAGATCTTATTATTCCCTCATTTACTCCACAAATATTTACTGAGGGGCTACAACATTCTGAGCATTGTTCTAGACACTTGAGATACTCAGTGAACAAAACAGACAAAATTTTCTGTTTTCATGAAGTTCTACTTGGGGGAAAGAGACTGGAAATAAGTATAATTGTGGTAAATTCTTTATCATGAGTGCATTATCAAATACATTGTTGTCTTTAGCTATCAGGTTGGTCCTGGGCTCATTTCCATCCCATGCACGATGGTATAGAACCATTGTGATTTACAGACTTTTTGCAGGCTGATCTCTGGAAGTAGATTTCCAGCCTTCCTTTCTAGTTTGTCTTCATCGGGATGCTTCACTGAAGCCCGAGAAGCATCACAGCAACATGCAAGCCTTTACTGACGAATGGTGATGGCTGTGTTTGTGGTACATTGACTGATGGAAAATGGGAATTCTGCTACTGAACCAACAGTGCCCCCATAACATGTTAGAAGATGATACAATTTATGAAATGGGGGGGATGGAAGAGGGACTGGGCAGCAGTTTAAGAGGGGGGTGCTCAGAGCAAGCCCCATTAAGAAAAACTGTCTTGGAAGACTTGAAGATAAAAGAGAACATTTTCTCTCTCACCACCATTGAATCAATTCTGACTCATAGCAACTCTCTAAGACAGAACAGAACTGGCCTTTAGAATTTCTGAGGGTGAAATATTTACAGGAGTAAGAAGCCTCACTTTTCTCCTGAGGAGTGGCTGGTGGGTTTGAATCACTGACCTTACAGTTAGCAGCCCAATCACAACCCACTATACCACTAAGGTTCCTAAGAGAAAGTTAGGGTGCCTGGTTTTAAGGATTTTCATTTTGAGTAGAGAGATGATATAATCTGACTGTAATTTCAGAAGGCATACTCTGCTGGCTGTCTAGCTAGCAGAATCTGAGGTCACACAAAGGTGGGATAGAGGGAAGCAAAGAGACCACTGGGAGGTGAAGGCTCCCAGTAAGGGGTCCTTGGAGGCTTCTACCAGCATGGTAGCAGTAAATGATGCAAATAGTAGTATTCTAGATTTCATGGGGCATGTTTGATGTGGTTATATAAAATGTAGCCAGCAGAATTGTGTCCAGCTGTATATGAGATTTGAAAGGAAACAAGAAGTTTAATATAATTTCAAGGACTTGGTCCTGAAAAGTTGATGGTCAGAACTGACATCAATAGAGAATTGGGAAGAACAGAAAGAGAAATGATATGAAGACAAGATTACTGGAAGGGATTTGGGGGAGGCTTTTTCAAAAAAGAAAACAAGGAAGGAAGGAAGGACAGATCTGTGGAGAGGGAGAAGATACAAGACAAGAGGATTGAAAGAAGTGTTTTTTTGTGGGTAGGAATATGTCCCCTTCATTAATTAAAACCAAAACCCCAAACCCATTTCTAAGAACCTGAGTTATTGATGTGCAGAAGTGGTTTTCTGATGGGGAGCCTGTATGTCTTCACCGTTGTTCCGAGAGTTCTGGATTCAGTAGGGTCCTCATTGATCTCTTGAGGTAGGCACAGCATGCCCCTTGTCTTCTAATTATGAAGTCAACCCAGGCTTGTGGGAAGGTTCTACAGAAATAGTAAGAATAAAAAAGGAAAAGAAAAACGAAATAGTAAGATGTTAGAACCTTCATAGTCAAGGTCGGCTCACGTTCCAAGATGACTGCTCAGTCTTCAGCCCTCTTAGCCACATTCTGGAGCCACAGGAAGAAAGAAAAGAAGAGGGCAAGGGCTTAAGCATGATTCTCAGTAAGTCTGGGGAATGTAGTCCTTAAGTGAGCACTCATATACTCAATTAAAAAGTCTGCTCTTGTAGAAGAAAGAGAGAATGTGGCCTCAAATTCCACTGTTGTCCACTGAAATGTTATTCACCTTCAAAACTTAGTTTAATGAATGAACTTCTCTTTCTGTCCTTAAGAGTATGTTTCTCCTTTTATTACAGCAAGAAGTTCATTCTCTATCAGATTATCATCAGTGTGATATTTTTTCCCTTAAATTCCCTGAAGATTTTATCCTACATTTAATCATCTCTGAATCAATACAGTGACTACAACTTTTTCATGAAAGACAAATAAACTTATATCTTGTTTAAGTCAATGAAATCCTGCATTTTAATAATTTATATCTAAATAGAATTCAAACTAATGTCAGATATTCTCCTGTCCCCTTTCAGAGGTGAACTGATAATTATACAGATAACATCTAAAAAGGGCTGGGGTGCTAGTGGATGCAAGAAGGTCGGGAATATTTGTAAGGTGATACTCTGCTGGGTCATTAACGGTCAAGGTTAAAGAGGCTGGTAGAATGTAGAAGAAGGAGGTAGCTTTGGGATGTGACATAGATTTGGTTTTAAAATTTTGGTAGAATAATTTATATCTGTATAACTTCAGACAAAAAACTTATTCTCCCTAAACCCGAGTATCTATATCTGTAAACTTGGAATGAAAGTGCTTGTTTTGTGGTTTGTGAAGATTACCTGAGATGCCTGCAAAGATAATGGAACTTGAAGCTTCTCAGTTTGAGCCATACTGTGGGCTTGGAATGGGTAAAGGAAAGATATGTGTTGCTTTATCTCATAATTAAGAAGCTGATTACACATAAGTCTGGAACTTTTGGGTTATTTCCCATATAAGGAAAGACATGATATTTCCAGTGACAGAAATTAAGTGCATATCATTTATCCCCTTGTAATTGAGATAAAATTTGGCATACTGGCATGGAAAATTTCCTTCAAACATCCATTTAAAATTCTCTGACATAAAACACTAGCACTTATTGGTAGTCTTAATAGTCATAGCGACATGTAGGGTAAAAATGATGAAAGTGGCAATTCCATTAAGATCTGGGCTGAATCATACCTATAAACTTGGATCCATCATTAAAATAGTCTGCACTTTTCAGAGTTCTCCAAGGATAAGTAGCTAAACCACAGATTTTGTCTTTATTGACGGTAATATAGAAGATATGCATATCACAAAGCAAAACTATCTGACACAACTGTCAGAACTTCATAATCAGGATAAAAATCTGATACTATATCTTCTATCATTCCCAAGACTATTTTTCCAAGTACTGAGTTCAATAGTTTACTGTAACGACCATACAGAATAAAGGGTTCATAAAAGAAGCTAACAGGTTGCAATGCAGGTGCCAAATACTTATGATACAGTTGTTCAACCAAGACATGTTACAAAGTTCTGTCTCGATAAATGCCCAAAGGGCATGTCACTTTGCTTTAAGCCTAAACTTGAAGGCATTGCGCTCAAGCTCCAGGGGCCAGCAAACTCATCTCCCCAAATTGAGTGCCCAAAGGCACAACATCCTACAAGCCAGCCTCCTGCCCCAAAGCACTCAGCTTTACTTGCTCTGTGGGCAGGGAAGTCCACCACTCTGTCTCATTCTATAGCTGCTGGTTCTGCTGCTGCTGTTCCAATGCCCCTTCTGACTTCTGAATCCAGGGGGTTCACTTTGTAGGAATCTTGGGGTGCAGAAGATATGTTCCACTCCTGACTCTTGCTGGTAGTAAGAGTCTCCCCTCCAGGATGGTAATCATAATGAGTCCTGCTAACAACTACTCACAGGTGAATTTTGTCAGTGTTTCCCCAATATTCTTACCCAGACCCATGTAGCAAAAGTTGTTTGGTGGGAGTTAGAGACTTTAGCTTGAAGAGACACATTAAATCATCACTGCCTCTGCACTATAATTTTAAGAACAATTGGAGAAGTTTACATGAAAACATGGCAAAAAGTGACTTGTACACCCCAAAGCACAGGATTAACTCTTTTGACTCTGAATAATGTAAAGCCTCCGTGAAGTTTTTGATAAACTTACAATTTAATGTCTAGCATGCATGGCATTTTTCAGTCTATGAAATGTTATGAATATTCCTTAACTCATTTTAATCACTGCATTAAATTTCTATTGCAACAAAACAAATTACTACAAATTTGTTGTAAACAACACACATTTATTCTCTCACAGTTTCTATGTGTCTGAAATCTGGGCACAACTTAGCTGGATGCTTTGCTTGGGGTCTAACAAGACTGAAATTTAGGTTGAGTAATATTCTCATATGGAGGCTCAACGAATCTGCTTCCATGCTCACTTAGATTATTAGAAGAATTCACTTCCTTGTGCTTATAGACTGAGGGTCTGGCAACTTTATGGACCTTTACCTCTGACCTTCAGCTCTTAGAAGCTGTCATCGGATGCTGCTATTGTTACTTGCTGTGTTAGGTTGGGTTCTCTAGAGAGGCAAAACCAGTAATGCTTATATATGTGATATCTCTATGTATCTATATATTTATTAATTAGAAAGAGAATGAGAGAGAGAGAAAGCCAAATCAAGAAAATGGCCCATGCAGTTACTGAAATGAACAATATTAGGCTCACTGCAAAGATAAACTGAGGCCAGGCCAGAGAGAATGAGAAGTTTATTCTGCGCTCCCAGGTGAGATTAACAGATCCCCAGCTAGGGGCCCTCGAAGTCATGCCTATTTGTGGTGAAGAGCAAGTTTTAAAGCTGGGCAGGAGGGTAAACAAGAAGGGAAGGGGCAGGAGCTGCAGCTGCAGGGGCTTAAGCTGTCTCCATTCTTGAAATTCTGAGGTAGGGTGGTGCCTTGATCATTTCACCTGATACTGAGGAGCTGGCTCATAAGCCCTTTTTGAAGCTAGCTCTCTCCATTAGATAAGGGCAGGTCAGGCTGTTCCTAATTCCCTTGGCTGGTGCCTGACCCAACAAAGAAGTCTTGGCTGAGACCCACAGATTGGTGCTTACAGAGGTGGATGAGCCCAAAGTCAGCAGATCAGCCTTGTGCCTGAAGAGATGGAGGAACCCAGGTTGGCAGGTGCCATGGAAGGCCCTGGGGTGGCTTGTTTGGCAAGGACTGAGGGATGTGCATGAATACAGGAGAGGGAAAAAATTGTAAGAGTGGTGTCAGCTTTTGGTTTTATGAAGATGAGAAGGGAAGCGACGGATCAATGAAAAGAAAGAGAAAAAAAGTATAGGTAAAATGGGCTATGCAATGAAAGTTTACATATTAAAATCAAAGAAGGAAAAGGCAGGAGACAAAAGTATTAAAAATAGAAATAGTAAATAATACCAGAGTAAGAAGCAGAAGAGCTGTTAATGTGTTTGTTTGGGCTCTAAGCTTTGTCCACAAGCCTTGTCCCTGATGTAGTCACTAATTTGTGGGTTGATGATGTGGTGAGGGTCTTGAAAACAGTAAACTGAAAGCAAAATATTGAAATAACATTGTCTTTCCGACCTTACATAGACCGACAGATGGAGAAGTCCTGATTAAGGATGAATTATAGGAATAGCATACAACTTTGTTTTATAGAGGGGAAAGGCATGGGAATGATAGGATACCAAGCAACAACAATACCAACAAAAGAACAGCGAGGGTCTCTAGACCGCGTTCTTAGGGGAAATCAGGACTGTGTGCAACAGAGGTGTTTTTAAGCATCTGGGGCAGTGTCTGGTAATACGTTATTTTACTGCCCTGTGGTCTTTTATATTGTCATGGTAGGGTTGAGATTAAGGTTAGGAGAATGATTTTGGTGTCTACTATGGCTGAGAGCCCTGTATGCCTATGAGTTAGCCTACTCAGAGGGCAGTTGCTTTATCTGAGTGACTTGGAATGCTGACCAGGAGCTTGTGTCCTGGGCCAGCTTGTGAATTGCTAGGTCTAGCCTGTAAGTCAGCTGGGAGTGGCTTCTGAGGCTTTTGGTCTTTGTCTCATGCCTAAACTACCTGCCTGTGCTTTGGAAAGCTACCCTTGCAGTTTCTACTTGTGTAGTTATGCTAATACCTTGCTAATGGACCAAATGTGTGTTGTCTGCTAACAAAAGGAGTTAAAAAGGAAGCCTGCAATGGTCATGCTTTTGGGGTGCCTCAGTCGGGTGTGCAGATGTACCTCAGGGATGGGGGATTAGTTGCGGAGAGTGGGGCTGGAGCCGTCCTGGCTTGTGTGGAGGGTTAGTTTAATCATGACAAAAAGAGTTGTACAGTCATCCCAACAATCAGTTTTGGAACATTTCTCCACCACCACCCCTCCCGCTCCCCGCCTTCCCCATGGTTAAATCGCTTTTAAAATGAGTTGTGTAATCACTATCAGTTCTCGAGAGTGCTCCCCCTCTGCTCCCACATACATTGTTTGCTCCCCCAACCCCTCACCCATCCTATCTCCCCCGCCACCCCTGTCTCCCCTATAAACCTTTGCATCAATACTTATGTCTATGCCTCTACTCCTTCTGTGCTTTGCAAGCTGGAAAAGCCAACAGAAACAGTAAAATAAGAGAAAAATATAAAGTGGTAAGGATAAAATAATAACAATACAGAGATAAAAATACAAATAGTGGGTAAGAAAGAAAAGACTACTGTGAATATTTAAAAGGCCAGGAATGATTTTTTTTCATGGAATGAGCAAGAAATACTTGCACCTAGAAAAATCTCATGGGGATCTGCCAGTGGCTTAATTAGGCTAGATACTCTGCAGATGGATTTTGGGCCCTCACTGTCCTCCATAGCTTACAAATTGGGTGTTAGTAATTTAGGTTCTGATACTTTTCCCTTTGTCATATTTGAATTTAGTTATTGTAGTTTACTCATTATTCTCCCCCCTCAGGTTACTCTGTAGAGTTATCCCCACTCGGCTCTGTAGGTTGTGCTACGCAGTTATTGGGGAGGTAGAGTTGTGAGGGTATCAGACTGGAGTTCCCTTGGCTTGGGTCAAGAGCCAAGCCTATTTATGCTTATATCCACCCTGGCTGGTACCATGGAGCTTTGTCCCTGTGGCGCTGCCGTCCAGCCACCCTAGCTAGTGCCAGGACTGGGAAAGATCAGTAGGGAGAATTGAGGAGCTGAAGATCCGCCAGCTTGTGCTGATGGCCGAACCCAAAGAGGAGCCTTTTGGCAGGCGTTGCTGCTAATTAGTTGTAATAAATTTGTGTCTGCTTATCCTCGTGCTGAGAATCTTGCGGTCTGGAAGTACAAGATATCCCTCTCCAGGGCCCTTCTGTTCTGGTCTCGGTATGTGTGCTGCTTGGTTGCCATCTTGCTTCTGATTGTCCCATTTCACTTTTGACAATTTCTACTTTTCCTAGATTCATATTTTATATAGTCAATGTACAAATTACTAATGGATGTTTTCAGTGGTTTCTCCTAATTTTGTATTGTGATTCATTAGCAAAGAAGAGCCCCATATCTTTGCTCCATCTATAGCATCACGTTTGACTGCTTCAAGGAGGCAGCTTATCTCTCGTCACATTTTGGCGGCCCTCCTTCCCGAGAAACTTGTCTGAAAGCAGTAGATCAGGCAATTCTGTTCTGGTGTCATTCCTGAGGTGTTCAGTGGCGAATACTTCAGATGTAGCTATCTTATTCTTTGTTCATATTCTAGAAGCTCTCTGAAACCTCTCTCCGGGTGATGCTTTTGGCATTTGAAATATCAGTAGCATTGCTTCCGGCATCAGAACTACCCATAAGCTACCACAGTACAATAAACTAACAGATGAAATGGGTCTCTCCTACAACCTGAAGTATGCAAGTGCTGGTCCAGTTCTGGTTTCTGCTCTCCTTCTTGGTCACATGTTTTACTTCTTGACATCCCTCCACTCACCAGCCATTCTGGGCAAATACTTCTCCAAGTCTTTGTGTGGTCCTAGGATCCTTAACCCAGGTAGTTAGTTTATTGTGCCAGCCTGACCGATAAACACATGTGGGATTAATTGAAGGGCAGAGAGATAAATGGCTTGGCCAGCCTTGCCTTTCATGTCTCTCTCTCTTTGATCATCGGACCAGTGTGCGGCTGCCTTCCTTGTTCTGTGCCTCAATTTGCAAGCTACACTACCTGTGGGACACCTAACCCGTGGACTGTGTCACTGTAATTTGAGGTTCCTTCAAGACCTGCTTTGCCACACCATTGGAATTTACATCTCTTGAGCTGGGGACTGGCTGTTGGTGACCTGGCTGACTATGGGTGATCTGCCTTGCTGTTTGCTGCCTGTGCCCAGATAGCTTGAATTTCTCTACAGAGGACTACCTGGCGGCCCTCAAGACTTGAAGGACTGCAAGTGTCTCACAACTGTCTCACAGGAGTGAGCTGCACTGAGCCATTTGTACTGCTTTATAATTTAACTGTTTATTTCTTGTGATATATATACTAGCAATCTGGTTTTGCCTCTCTAGAGAACCCTGTCTAACGCAGCCCTACAAGTTATGGACTATATGTTGAGTTTAGCATGTGTGAGCAAGTTATTGGTAATACCATGATGAATGCCACATAGGGAGAAAATATGATTACATTGTCAAGCTTCCTGGAGTTCCCTTGTTCAGAGCTACTGGAGGCATAGATGTAAATATAATTAGCAAGTATGATAAAAAGGAAATATCAATGGGCAATGCATCAAAGACTTTGGCATGACTGAACACAGCAGGAAGGCATAGCTGACCATTCTCAAGGTGCATAATTATCTAAAGAAAGGTGGACAGTAACACAACCTATCAGCTGTCCACCTGTTCTGATTCAGTGTGAAAGCTGCAACAAGTGAGCGAAAACATTAATGCCAGCATAAACCTTCTCAGATGATGCTCGCGGCACTCCCAGGGCGAGCCCTCCTGGTTGGAGCCAGGCACTAAAGAATAAAAGATATATTTTCATTCTATGAGCACATTCTGTTTCATCGTGTTAAGCATTTTTGCAACGCATAAAATGAATTGTACTCAACCTCGTTTCCTATGAATTTCATTACCACTATAGCACATCTCTGAAGAAGAATATTATGTTTGGTAAAGTCAAGGATCAGCAAACAAGCAAACCAAAGGGAATACTCTCAACAAGATGAACTCACACAGTGGCTGCAACCATGTGCATGAACTTGGCAATCATTGTGCGGATGGCACAGGGCCAGGTAGTGTTTCGTTTTGTTGTATGTGTCATTGCTATGAGTCAGAATCAACTGGATGGTACCTAACAACAAAACATAACAAAGAAATGTGGGTGAGAACAAGATGAATGGTGAATTAAGAGGCAGAAATTCTTGGAACTATCTCCTTTATTAAGACAAAACCTTAATTTGATAGGGTGTTTGATAGTCAGGAGGTGATGGGATGAAGGAATTGTTCTGTGTGCCCTGTGCACTTTGATTCTTGTGTCCACCATCCTCACAGCCCTTGTGTCTTGGCAGCATTTCAGATTCAGCATTGAGGCACTGATTCCTCCTTAAACAGAAGTGTCTTCCTTGTTTACTCTGGCAGCTCCCAGCCAGTCTGGAGATTAGGTAAAGACTTTACAGAGCAAAGGGCAAAGCTTTTATAACGTATACAAGGGGGTACCCCCCAAAGCTGGAATTTGTTCAAGGTTATATATGTATTTATATATAAAACAACCGTATCAACTTCAAAGTACTCTCCAGTACACTTAATACATTTGTCAAATCTGCGATTGCGTTCTTGGAAACCGTTTTCTAATTCATCTGTTTGGATGGCTGATAGCACCTCCCTTGTTTGTTTCTTCATCTGTGTTGCCAAATCACTGTCCTTTCTTGTCCCTCTTCTTTCACAGAAACGAAAGTCACATGGAGCGAGGTCATGTTATCCTTTTCGATGTTCTTCAATAGTCTGTGTAGGGTTGTTGTTAAATCTTCTCTGGTTGGTACAAGTTCCTGGTAATACCATTTACCCATGGACTTTTTGATCTTGGATCTATTTCTTCTTGTGTTATAGGTCTGTTAAACTTTTCTACATCAGTCTGTGCTAATGTAGGTAGGTACCATGTCTTCTAGGTTTTAAATGAACCTTTCTCTCCCTCTAAACCAATCTCATTTCTATTCATTTCAGAAAATGGCATCGAGTTGTTTAGAGAGAAGATCCTAGTGAACTCTTTCTGATGGATAAAAATTCCCTGAAATATTCCTAAAGTCCAGTCTGTGGGTGCTTGTTATTTTGCCCCGGCCAGCATCTTTTCTCTTAGGAAATCGATCTCCCTCTATCCCGTGTGGTTTAGGGGTTCGGGGCTCCGTGTAGTTTAGGGCTCCGTGTAGTTTAGGGGTTCAGGGCTCCATGTAGTTTAGGAGTTCCGGACTCCATGTAGTTTAGGAGTTCGGGGCTCCGTGTAGTTTAGGGGTTCAGAGCTCCGTGTAGTTTAGGGGTTCGGGTCTCCGTGTAGTTTAGGGGTTTGGGGCTCCATGTAGTTTAGGGGCCCAGGGCTCCGTGTAGTTTAGGGGTCCGGGTCTCCGTGTAGTTTAGGGGTTCGGGCTCTACCTCTTGGCATGCACCTAGGCCTTTTTCTTTCTGGAGGGTTTCTGAGAGAGGGTTCAAACTGCCAACCTCTTGGCTAGCAGCTCAATGCTTTAGTACTTGCATCACTCAGGGACTCCTAAGGGCAGTGAAAGAGCCATAAACAGCGTGAAGCGGTCCTGTTCAGGATGGGGAAATCAAGAAAGAGACCCAGAAGGACGTCCTTAAGGCTCAGCATTTTAGCTGCGGTGTGACTGGTATTTCTATAAATGGAAGTAGAGAAGGATAGTGTTGTTACCGCGTCTGCAGGAGAAAAGCCCAATGGGTTCAGTTGGCTGGAATCCAGGGCCTGGGGACGGGAGTGCGTTCAAATGAGGCGGGAAAGGCTGTTTATGCTTGAACTAAAAGGTCTTTAGACACTAGACCGGTCTCCTTGCCTAGAATGATTAAGACAAGGAAGAACCACTGAAAATTATGGAGCAGGAGAGTGTGCATCCGTAGTAGTTCTTCAGGAAGTTGCGTTTGGCAAATGGGTGCAGGATGAGCGAGTGAAGAGAGCCGTGGTATGGGAGCTCACTGAGGGAGGCATCTTGTTTTACAAGGATGATATGAATGGACCAGTATAAAATCAACTTTGGTTTAAAGACAGTCCTTGTGCAACCCAGGATGCTAAACTTAACACCAAGAGGAGGCTACCCTTGCTGGCAGAAGTTGTCATCTCGCTCTCAGGCAGGCAATAGGCCAGAAGAAAAGATGACGGCAGATGAAAAATGGGCAGTATCTCCTGTCCCCGCCCTCAGAACAGTCAGTCACAGTCAGTCACATGAGGGCTTTGCCATCAGCGCTGGGCTTTGTAAGCGCCGGTGGGCAGAGCACCACAGGTGTAGGAATAAAAGACTGTGCGCACCTGGCTGAGCCCAACAGTCACCTCCCAGGAGGACCTTCCCTGGGAAAGGGGTAGAGGCAGGTGGCCCTCCTGTCACCAGAACTGCCATCGATCAAAGAGGCGACTACAACAACTGGGACCTTTGCGAGAGGGCTGTGGTGCCTGGCTTCGGGCTTTCTCCTGTAAAATGGCAGTCATTCTGAAGATGAAATGAAATCATGCATGTGCAGCATCAAGCTGCTCTTAAACCAATCCTTTATTTCCCCCCTTTTCATTTGGTTAATTTTTATTTACATTTTGTAAATTTATCTTATATTTACACTCATATTTTAGCAGGTTTCTTGACTTATAATTCATGTAACATACACTTCAATGGTTTGACTATATTTAAAAGAATTATGTAATCATTACCACCATTATGGAACACTTTATTCATTGCTATTAACTCCCTTTTTCTCCGCAACCGTCCCTGTCAAAACCCTAAGAAATTATCCATCCTTCTCTATCGCTTTACCTATCCTGGATCTCATATCAAAAGAATTATACAATCCCTACCCCCAACCCTGTGAACAACAAAATGAAACACAATTTGAGGTAAGCCTCAATATAAAAGAAAACGCAATAAAATAGAACTAGAATAATTTAAAAATAGGTCAAAATGGTAGAAGCAAATGATAACATGTTAAATTTTACCTAATTATAGCTACATTAATTCTCTTTTTGGCTCTCTCTCTCTCTCTCTCTCTCTCTCTCTCTCTCTCTCTCTCTCCCCCCTCCCTCCCTCCCTCCCCTCCCCTCTCTCTCTCTTCCCTATCCCTGGTCAATGCTCTGATGGAATTCAATGGAGGTGTGATCTCCATAAATGGATTTTAGAATTTCACTGTCTTTCATAGTTTTTTTGTAAGCTAGGTTCTGAGAATTTAGCCACTAATACATTTCTCTCCACTGATCTTAGATTTTGTTATTCACAATCCTTGAATTGCACAAGTTGATGTTCTGTTTCTATGTGGGCTTAGCTGACACCTCACTTCAATGGTTGTTTTTCTTTTAATCATTTTACTAGGGACTCTTATAGGACTTATTACAATCCATATATCCATCATTGTATCAAGCGCATTTGTACATATGTCATCACCATCATTTTCTGTGTTTTAAAACATTTCTGTGTTTTAAGCCTAGATTTTAAGACCCTAGCCTTTCTAATAGCCGATACCATCTGATTTCTATAGCACCACATTTTGCTATAGGACCACATCTTCAGTCTTTTCAT
The DNA here is from genome assembly GCF_050624435.1 of Tenrec ecaudatus. Classification (NCBI taxonomy): domain Eukaryota; kingdom Metazoa; phylum Chordata; class Mammalia; order Afrosoricida; family Tenrecidae; genus Tenrec; species Tenrec ecaudatus. The sequence continues at coordinate 149,133,136 of NC_134532.1, forward strand.
GAGGGTAAGTATTGAGCGAGGCTGTATCATGAGAATTGATCCTAGATTAGGCCTTATGGCTAACTGCTCAAAATCATACATCTAAGGTGTGTGTGTGTGTATATATATATACATACATATGCATACATATATATCTATCTCTGTTCCACTGTAGTGGCAGCATTATCAGTTTTTAAAAGAGACGGTGTAACTGCCAGGAAGCCTTTGGTAATTTTAGTAACAGTATTGTTCAACTAGCCACTAGTATAGAATTTAGAGTGATATTGAGATAGGGTGAATATTCATACATGGGAAAGCTTTTGAGACTAAAAACGAGATATTAGTGTTACAGCTCTTATAGAATTTGTCTAGCAGGTTTTCTGTTTTTTTCCGGAACCACCACCCCCCCCTGCAAAAAAACCCCAACCAAACAAAAATATTAAAAATTCACATGTATATTAAAAATTAAAATGACAGAATCCTGTTTAGGAAAACAATGAGGTTTAGACACAGGGCACACAGTTTAATACAGCTATTCACTACAGAAGAACTATGTCTGCAGAACTAAGGCATGTCATAAAAATGAAGAAACTATGACAGTAGCAAGTATATGGGAGTGTTGAGTTGCCCATTATTGGGCAGCCTCCAAAACAAGACGTTTGAACTGAAGCCCAGTGAGTTCAAAATCTACCCCTTCGGGTAGCAGTCTTTCTTTTCTTTTCTCCCTAGGGTATTACAGTGGTAAGTTCAAGGCTATGTTAGTTCCTTCAGTCTGCTACAGGCATGTTTAAGGAAAACTCCACTCCACTTAAATATGCTTTCCAACTCCGATCTTTCTGATGTGACCTATGTAATATACTGCACGCCTCAAGAGGACAAGAACTACCAAGTCCAGGTAGCCTATAGTATGGGTTTGAGTCATTAAGGGCTGTTGTTGGGTGCCATCGAGTTGGTTCTGACTCATTGTGACCTTATATACAACAGAACAAAACACTGCCTAGACCTGTGCCAGCCTCACAATTGCTCTTCAGTTTGAGCCCATTGCTGCAGCCACTGCGCCAACTCATCCTGCCGAGGGTCTTCCTTTTCCCCTACCTCTCTAGTTTACCAAGCATGAGGCCCTTCTCCAGGGTCTGGTCTGTTCTGACAACATGCCCAAAGTCTGTGGCACCAAGTCTCCCCTTTCTTGCTTCTAAGGATCATTCTTGCTATATCTCTTCCAAGACAGATTTGCTTGTTCTTTTGACAGTACTTTGAATATTTTTCACCAGCACTATAATTTAAATGCATGGATTCTTCTTTAGTCTTCCTTATTCAAGGGCCATCTCACATATGCGTATGAGGGAATTGAAAACACCATGGCTCAGGTCAGGTGCACCTTTGTTCGCAGAGTAACCTCTTTGCTTTTCAACAGTCTACAGAGGTCTTGTGCAGGAGATTTACCCAATGCAATGTGTCATGTGATCTCTTGCCTACTGCTTCCATGAGGCAATATCAAGCATTTTCCCAGGGACAAGCCACACTCTCCTCATCAACAGAGGGGAGATAATCTTTTTTGAGATAGACACATCCCTCCTTCCTCTTGCTCATGAATCTCCGCCACAATGTATTGAACAGCATTTTGGAGTGTCCACCCCACAGGGGTGAATGCAGGGCATTGCCACATGGCACGGGCAGTTTGGTGCCAGGCCTTCACGTTTAAGATATTAAAAAAAAAACCAAATTAAGCAGGGAAGCAAGAAAGTGGAGATAGCAGAAGAGAGATACCACCGCCTTATGAAAATTACCAAGAAACTGAGCTATGGGAGCTGAAATGAGGCCAAGATCTTTTCCCAGAGCTGACACACAGAGAAACACCACTGCCCTAAAACACCACTTCCCCTCAAAGACAGTGTCCTAAATGTAAACTTCTAGACTCTTAAATGGTGGGAGAATACCTTCGTTATTCAAGCCACCCCCTTGTATTTCTTTAAGGCAGAACTAAGCAAGCAAGAGGGGGCACCCGGTGTCCCTGTTGGGTAAGGGTTGGGTTGCTCTATACAGTGTGGGGAACTAGATAAAGAAATGAATCTTATTTGGGCCAGAATTCTAAGTGTATGTAGGGCAGGTTATGGAGGAATTAGGAAGATAAGGTGGGGATTTGTCTATATTAGTCTATAGCTTTAGGGAGTAGGTGGATGATGTTATTACAACTGTGTTTACAAACCAAACCCTGCTGGCACTGAGTTCATTCCTACTTAGAGAAGCCCTAGAGGACAGAGTAGAACTGCCTCATAGGGCTTCCCAAACTGTCGTCTTTCTCCTACTGAGTGGCTGATGGGCTGAACTGTCAGTTAAAATATATTCGTAACCAAATGGTAGGAGCCTGTGTGGTGTAGTGGGTTATGCGGTGGGCTGCTGACCACCAGATTAGCAGTTCAAACCCCCAGCTGCGCACAGGAGGACGATGAGGCTTTCTATTCTTCTAAGGATTTATCGTCTCAGAAATCTGCAGGGACAGTTCTATAGGGGAGCTACGAGTCAGAATTGCCTCATGGTAGTGAATTTGTGTTTATTTTTTAACACAATGCTTACCTGGTGCCCCACCAGAGTTCCTTTGAGCTGTGCTTTAGGCAGGTTAGTTCAGTGAAGAATTCAGGATGAAGAGATGAGCGGAAATGGGAGGCCGGAAGATAGCTTGCAGGTATGGCAATGGCTCAGGCAAAAGCTACGGGTATGAACTCAGTTCTGTCATGAGAAGGGGAAGGAGTTAGAGATGAAAAGGGTGCCTGCTGGTGGGTTAGAACTCATAGAATGTATACTAGGAAAGTGCTAGGAGCCAAAAGAATCTGGAAAGGAGGCCAGGCAGAGTTTCTTTCCCAACACCCTCAGAAACAATCAATATGATCTGGTTTGGATTTATAGCTTCCAGAACTGTAAGGCAATACCTTACTTTGTTGGAAGAAAACAAGCAAACAATAAAATAAGAATGGCTTTCTTTCCAACTGGGATTATTCCAACTCTACCCATTCCTTAAGGATACAGTTCCCCTTGGCTGAACACAAGTTGCTTCTATAGGCTTTGTTTGCCCGGCTTTCCTCCTCTACCCCACCCTTCACCCATTATGATGATGGTGTGAAGATGTTTTCCATTTAGCACCACAGCCCCAGACAAAGAGACCTTCTGGCTTTATGATGGATGATAACAGCTTTTACAGTAACTGCCACCAAGGATTTCACATTTAGAAAAGTTTTTATGGTGCATTTACATGGTGGAAAAAGAATCAAGTTTTCTCCAGAGTCCTTAAATTGGTGTATGGATTATTAGGTCGGGTTTTTGTTTCTGCTGGGAGTGGGAAGAGGCTTGTTCAGGGAGAGTACTGACAAGTCTGGTGACAAGACAATTTTTCACTAGCTTCACTGTGATGTCTCCTTCAGATCTGTAATCAATTAGGCCTGTGGCAGCAGCTACTTGTCAGCATCGACCTGCCTGCCTGGATTGTTGCAATTCTTCCACTTTCTCATTATTTTTGCTTTCTAGATCTTGCTTGAGTCTAATATGTAGTCACCAATAGGGCAAAAACTCATTTTCCTTAAAAAAAAAATTCTTTTGCTGACCATATTTTTTTCCCTCTTGTCCTCTGTGTTAGGCCAGGATGACCAGAGAAACAAATTCAGGGAGACTCATATATGTGTAAGAAAGAGCTTTATATCAAGAAGTAATTATATATCAAGAAAACATCTCAGCCCAGTCCAACTCAAGGCCATAAGTTCGATACTAGCCCATAAGTCCCTCTTCACGAAGTCACATGCAATGATGTGGAATGTAGGGAAATCACAGGTGAGCGAGGGCCAAGTCGTGTGGATTTGAGGTTGGTGGAAATAGGGCAGGGCTCCAGCTGGTCTCACGGGCTCCAGCAAGCAGGAGGGTGAAGGCAGAGAGAGAGGGCTGTTCCCTGGGCCCTCCTTATAATAAGATCCTGTCTACAGGGAGCTACCATCAGGCACTGACCTGACTGACAGGGTGAATACCACCCTACACTTTTATGTTTTCAAGTTCACATAAAATTATGAAAGTACCACATACTTCTTTTCCCTCTCACCCTCTTTTTTATCTCAAAAGATGTAAAGATCTATAAATATGTAGTTTCAATTTTTGTTGTTGTTCCTTAAAACAGCAAGGAATCTTTTAATAAATCATTTTATTGGAGGCTCACATAACTCTTATCACAATCCATATACACATCCATTGCGTCCAGCACATTTGTACATTTGTTGCCATCATCATTCTCAAAACATTTGCTTTCTACTTGAGCCCTTGATATCAGTTCATCATTTCCCCCTCCCTCCCCACCCCCTCCTCCCTCATGAACCCTTGATAATTTATAAATTATTATTATTTTGTCATATCTTACACTGTCTGATGTCTCCCTTCACCCACTTTTCTGTTGTCCATCCCCTAGGGAGGAGGTTATATGTAGATGCTTGTGATCAATTTCCTCTTTCTACCCCATATTACCTCCACCCTCCCAGTATCGCCACTCTCACCACTGGTCCTGAAGGGATCATCTGTCCTGGATTCCTTGTGTTTCCAGATTTGTGAGGTAGAATTGGGATCATGATAGTGGGGTGGGAGGTGGGGGAGGGGAGGAAGCATTTAGGCACTAGAGGAAAGTTGTATGTTTCATTGTTGATACACTGCATCCTGACTGGCTCATCTCCTCCCCATGACCCTTCTGTAAGGAGGTGTCCACTTGCCTACAGATGGGCTTTGGGTTTCCACTCTGCACTCCCCCTCATTTCCAATGATGTGATTTTTCATTCTTTGAAAAACAGCAAGGAATTTTTAGGTGGTACCAACAATTAAGCCCTGAAAGGCGGGTGGTTTGAGTGTACACAGAGATGGTCCAGAAGAAAGGCTTGGTAATCTACCTGCCCTAAAACCCCAAAAAACAACTCACCATTTAAAAGTCAGTCCCAGCAGCACGATTCCTCTCTGACACACATGAGGCCACCGTGGTTCAGGGTTGCCTCTATGGTAACTGGTTTTCAGTGGTTTAAAAGAGCCAAAGTTCATTTCTCAGTCCTAGTCTTGACTTTGGCTCTGCCCCATGTGTCTTCTTTGGTCTGAGCTGTAGGCTGAAGGAGCTGCCTCAATCCTGATCTAACGTCAAAGAAAAAGAATGATGGGTCCATGCAAATGCCTCGAAGGGTTCTGCTCAGAGGCGGCACATGTCTCCTGGGTTTTGTTTGTGTTGCTACAGTGTCAGGTTCTGTCACGTTTTATTGCACTGAAAACAACCGGTAATCTCAGTGGATTGCAAAAGCACAGCTTTCCATCCTGCCATCTGCAGAAATAATTTCTTTTAGGCTGATACCAATGGGAAGAGAGTGAAAGGTATCGCAGATGCCAGCCCTTCCAAACGTTGTAACACCCTCTCCTTCCTGTCGTTAACCTCCGCTCCTCCCCTCAGTTTTCTCCTCCGTGTCCATCACTGAAATATCTCACACAACTTATGCACGCACCATCAAGGAACTGGCTAATTTATTTGTGGAGGCTGGCAGAAATTATTCCAAGTCTGGAAGAATCTCCTTATTCACCCTAAACCAGGCTGTTGACTCACAAAGTTGGAAGCTGGTGACCCCTTTGGGGGTCGAACGACTCTTTCACAGGGATCGCCTGATTCAAAACAGTATCAAAATGACGGTTATGAAGGAGGAATGAAAATAATTTTATGGTTGGTGGGGGGCTCACCACAACATGAGGAATTGTATGAAAGGGTCGCAGCATGTGGCCGGCACCACTATGAAACACGACGTCCCTCCATGACCCATAGCCCTACAGGGGACAACACCAGAAAAATAGTGTGGGAATTGTGCCCAATCTGATCCCCCACACTGAGGCCAAACACTAAGGGGGTGCAACAAAGCAGCAAGGGAATGGAGCAGCGAGGTCCCCAGGGAATGCTGAAGGTGGACTTTGGGGCCAGGGCGTGGTGCCCCAACAGACTGAACTGAAAAACCCCCCTAAAGGCCAACAAACAGTCCGTGAACGAACTACAAGCTTTTCTTTATTGTTGTGTTGTGTTTTGTTTTTTTTTTGTCATTGGTTTATTGTTGTTGTTTTGTTGCATATTGTTGCTTGTTTTTTCTCTGTCTTGTTTTCATGCATGTTATTAATCTCCGCAGGTCTGTCTAAATAAGGTAGGGTGGGTGAACAATCTGGAGGAGAAAACAATGGGACATGGGAGAGGGGAGGTTGGGGGAAAGGTAGTGGTGTTAACAAACCCAGGGACAAGGGAACAAGTGATCCAAATCAGTGGGGAGGGTGTGGGAGGCCTGGTAGAGCATGATCTAGGGCAATATAACCAAGAGGAATTACTGAAACTCAAATGAAGACTACACATGATAGTGGGACAAGAGGGAAGTCAAAGGAAATAGAGGAAAGAGCTGGGGGACAAAGGACATTTATAAAGGTCTAAATAAAAGCATGCACATATGTAAAAATATATATGAGGATCGGGAAATAGACTTATGTGCATATATTTACAGGTTTAGTATTAAGGTAGCAGAAGGACATTGGGCCTCCACTCAAGTACTCCCTTAATGCAAGAATACTTTCTTCTATTAAATTGGCATTCTATTATGCTCATCTTCCTGACCCAATCGCTGAAGACAAAGCGGGTGAATAAGCAAATGTGGTGAAGAAAGCTGATGGAGTCCAGCTATCAAAAGATATAGCATCTGGGGTCTTAAAGGCTTGAAGGTAAACAAGCGGCCATCTAGCTCAGAAGCAGCAAAGCCCACATGGAAGAAGCACATCAGCCTGTGTGATCACGAGGTGTTGAAGGGATCAGTTATAAGGCATCATCAGAACAAAAAATCATATCATTGTGAATGAGGGGAGGAGTGAAGAGTGGAGACCCAAAGCCCATTGGTAGGCTACTGTACATCCCCTTACATAAGGGCCTCAGGGAGATGAGCCAGTCAGGGTGCGATGTAGCAAAGATGAAACATACAACTTTCCTCTAGTTCCTAAATGCTTCCCCCACCCCCCACTATTATCCCAATTCTACCTTACAAATCAGGCTAGACCAGAGGATGTTCACTGTTTCAGATAGGAACTGGAAACACAGGGAATCCAGGGTGGATGATGCCTTCAGAACCAGTGGTGTGAGTGGCGATACTGGGAGGGTAGGGGGAAGGTGGGTTGGAAAGGGGGAACCGGTTACAAAGATCTACATATAACCTTTTCCTTGGGGGATGGACAACAGAAAAGTGGGTGAAGGGAGATATTGGACAGGGCAAGATATGACAAAATAATAATTTATAAATTATCAAGGGTTCATGAGGGAGGGGGGAGCGGGAAGGGAGAGGAAAAATGAGGAGCCGATGCCAGGGGCTTAGGTGGAGAGCAAAGGTTTTGAGAATGATGAGGGCAATGAATGTACAAATGTACTTTACACAATTCATGTATGTATGGATTGTGATAAGAGTTGTATGAGATCCTAATAAAACGATATAAAAAATTTAAATAAAAAAAGAAAGGGTCGCAGCATGAGGAAAGGTGAGAACCACTGCCCTAGGATCAGGAGCCCAGCAGAGGTGGCCAGATGCAGGCAGGAGTGCAAGAGAGTGGACTTTTCAAAGTTGCTCAGCATAGGTTCAGATGGCTCCCTAAGTGGTGTCAACTGGCATCTGAACCGTGTTATTTACCAGGCAGCTCCGCCAACTGGGCACTGGTTTTCTGCTCATGATTGACTGGAGGGTGGGGTGGTGGTGGGTGGTGTCACAAAGATGGTTTCTTGCCCATGTCTGGTCCTTGGTGAAGGTGTGCGGTTTGCCTTCTGCCATGGAAGGTTCAGGTAGAAGACATGCTGGTCATTTCCTCATGTCTTAGGAGAACAGGCCCAATCTCTGAAGTTTTCCCATCCCAGCCTTCTGTGTTCCTCAAGAAGGCCGTTGGCAGTTTGCCTGTTAATTAGATTTTGTTTTAACAAAGACATCAAAGGTGATGGCCATTCTGCAGACCCCACCACACCTCCTTCCCAAGGGACCAACCAATGATGATTTAAATCATGCCCTCTAGTAAGGAGTGGGGATTCAAAATATAGCCTCATTTAGTCCTTAACATGGCAGATAACTCATTGAAAAATCAGGCTATAACTGCTCCTGTAGACTAGCATAAACAATACCTCACTATAGGCAGGACCGTGTCAGGTGGGCCAGATTAAGTAACTGATTACATGGTACCATTTGAAGGTGTCCCGGTGGCATTGTCAGGTATGTGTTGGACTGCTGAACCAGAGGTCAGTGGTTCTTACCCATCATTCTGTGGGAGGAAGACGGGGCCAAAGCTGTCATAAAGATTTCAGCCTTGGTATGAGTTGGAATCGACTCACTGGTAGTGGGTGATACCCCCTGATATGCCCACATGCCTGCTCTGGGTCAAAGGCCGCGCTGTACCTTGTGGCTCTGCTTAATCGTCTTCCTCATTCTGCTTCCAGGCTGAAGAAAGAGCTTTTCACTTGGGCTCTTGGTCAAGGAAAAGAACTTCAACTTTACTATAGAAAGAGTGTGTATATATATGTATGAGCTCTGGTGGCATAGTGGCTGCACATTGGGCTGTTAACTGCAAGGTCAGCGGTTCAAAACTACCAGCAGCTTGGAGGATGGATCAGGATGGAGCTTTCCATTCCTATGAAGAGTTATAGTCTCGGAAACCCACAGGGGCAGTTGTGAGAGAAAGAGAGCGTGCTTGTGAAAGGAGAGGTCACACCACATATGTATAGATGACACATATATATATCCCTTGTATATACTATGTATGCATATCTCAACCTACTATCTATCATCAGCTATCATCTATTTATCTATTGATTGATCAGTCTATCCATCCGTGTGTGTGTATGTGTATGAGCCCTGGTAACATATGTGTGTGTGTTTATATGAGCCCTAGTGTGTGTATATGATTATATATTGGGCTGTTAACCACAGATCAGCAATTTGAACCCATACTTTAATCCATAACCTTACCTTGATTATTCTTTGATCAGTGTGTGGCAGACCATGGCTTCCTCCTCCCCTCCTTTTTCCTTTTGAACTCTCCTTTCTGGAATCCTGACCCATAACAGACGGTTTTATTAGGTGTCATTGAATCAAGTTTGGATTCATAGCAACTCCATGTGACACAGTCTTCCAACCTTCCAAGACAGGGTTTCCTCGGCTGTGATAGGGAAGCTGATTGCCCGGACTTTCTCCCACAGAACTTCTGGGTGGGTTCAAGTTGCCAATTCTTCAGTTATCAATGGAATATTTAAACATGGCACCAGACTTATACCAGAACATAATCGTTGGAAAGATGAAAAGAGTCGGAGTCGCTGCTGATATAATAATATCTTTTGGTTTTATGACACGAGTGTGTGCTGATAGCAGAACAGCTTTTCCTTGCAGACACTTGATCTTTGGGCATTCCTAGTTTGGAAGCAGAAAATTCATTGTTCTTCAGCTTCTCTACTTACACAAAAATTGGATCTGTCCACATGTGTCCCAACTTCTCTCTCCCCCCCGTCCCACTCTCTATGGGAATACTGCACAGACCCAATGATTAAAAGTATTTGCCAGAATTTAGGTGAAGAAGAGATAGAATGCTCAGAGGAAGGCAGAAGGTTGAGATAGTGGGGACCACGAGGGAGGAAGCCTGTGAGGGAGGCTATCCGAGAGGATGGCTCTTTGACACCCTCCTCTGGTCGATTTTGGACCTAAAGGATAACGGAAGAGTTATTTTACCCAGCCCATGGTCCCTGTGATTATCTATGGTCCATGTTCTTGAAAACGGAGGTACCTTCCTGCCTTGCCAACAGTCATGGGCGTGGGAACACAATCCCGATGCATCACACGGATATAAGCAGCACTGTTTTGGTGGCAGAATGGAAGCTACTGTCATCTCCCAGCAATTCAGAATCCCGGGGTTCTGAGAAGCACCATGTGAACTCCTAAAGGATAAAGTCCTAATTCTGTGCTTCAATATCACCGAACCTTTAAAGAAGACTTCTAGGAAAACAAGATTATGTTTTCAGTGGTAGCTTTTGGAAAATAAGGAGCAGTTGTGACACCATCAGCTACGGTATGAATTGTGTCCCCCCAAACCTATATTGAAGTCCTAACGCTTGATACTTATGAATGTCGGCTTATGTGGAAGTAAGTCTTTGAAGATGTTTTTGGTTAACGTGAAGTCATACTGGAGCGGGGTGGGGCCTAATCCAGTCTGACTGTGTAACAGAGACGGAGGGAGGGAAGATGGCCCTGTGAAGATGGAAGAGACAAAGGATTCTACTGCAAGTTGAATTCTAAGGGATACCTGTGTCTACCAACACCTGGGAGAGACTGGAAAGGATGTTCCCCTGGAACCTCTGTGTTTAGACGTCAAACTTCCAGAATTGTGAAACAATGAATTTCTGCTCTTGTCAACCACCCAATTGTAGGTAAACTGTTTACAGCCACCCCACAAAATCCATGCATCACCTCTTAGAGAATTCCCAAAGTGGGCGAACATGGCCTAGCAGACACACACACACACACACACACACACACACACACACACACACACACACACACCCCACCCACACACCCCAATTTAGATATATAATTCCCCCCCCCCTTTGATTAAGTTCTCTACAATAAGAAGACTCTTGATTTGGTCTTTACTGTCAGGAAGTCTCGCCACAGGAAGCGCCCTAACTCACCTTTTGTTTTTGGAGCAGCAGCTCTTGGCAGAGCTGGTCAGCTTGGAGCGTAACCTGGGGGAGTCAGGAACCTGGATGCAGAGGTGATGGATCAGTTTTCTCAGGCCAAGGAAGCTGAGTCTGATGCACAAGCCTCTTTGGGTATTGAAGAGCAAGGATATTACTTTGATAGGACTAAAGTGGGTCTGACCCAAGCCTTGGTATTTTCAATCACCTCATATGCACATGAAAGTTGCACATTGAATAAGGAAGACCGAAAAGGAATCGAGGGATCTGGTTTGGGGTGCCGGGGAAGACTATTGAAAGTAATACGGATGGCTAAGAGGACAACCATGTCTGCTTTGGAAGAGGCACAACTAAAGCATTCCTTAGAGGCGAGGAGGGAGAGACTTCGTCTTAAGTTTTCCGAACACGTGGTTCAGGAGAGCGCAGTCTCTGGAGAAGGACAGCATGCTTGGCTAAGAAGAGGGGCAGCAAAGACGAGGAAGGCCCTCAAGGAGATGGGTAGGCACAGTGCTTGCAGCAACGGGCTCAAGCCTAGGAGCAAATGTGCGGACAGTGCAGGACTGGGCAGCGTTTCATTCTGTGGTGGACAGGATCACTATGAGTTGTAACTAACACCAAGAAAGAAGCCTTGCATCTGGCTGCAGGGAAAGAAGCCACCACTGCTGGTGTCTGTGGATTTGTACGCGGTGAGGAAGAGTCATGTTTTCTCGTGAGGGGTAACTCTGGATTATGACGAAGCCTGAACCTAGGAAGTGGAACCGGCATACAACTCTGCAGACCGGGATGATTCTGCACGTGGACATGGCCTTGACAAGGTGGGTGGTCTGCGAGACATGGAGCACGGCAAGCCCGCATGCTGGAAGCGTCCCTGTTCTTCCTCCCAGCTGCCAATTCTGGGAAAGTACAGCTTGTTCTTTCTCATCGAGTGTCCTTTAGAGACACAGGCACTTTGTGTTTTTAAGGGGAAATAAAAGAACATCCATTTTTATCTCCGATTTCTGAGAGGACGTGTTAACTAGTGAGGAGGAGGAAGTGTAGGCATCTTTATATGAGGATTGTGCTGGCTGAGAGGGGCGGGCAGTGCCTACTGAAGGGGATTTACAGATTTGCTCAGGTGACAGAAATCTAGGGTTAATGGCTATAAAGGTCAATGCCAAGTTTAAGTGAATCATTCACAAACATGGGAATGACTTTCTGTTACTCAGGAAAAATAGTCATTTTTACTTATTTCTCATGGGTTACAATTATGTTGTTATTCATATGGGCACTCTAAAGAGATCCTGCTGAGGAAAACTAGGCTTTCCTCACTAATAATGAGGCTCAAACAGCAGAGAAGGATCCCACTTTGCAAGGACTTCAAACAACTGGCTTTGCAGTTGAGGTCAGTAGAAGATTCTGCCCCAGAAACATTCCATTCTTAGTAAATTTTGAGTTCTTAAAAATAAAAAATCCAAGTTAAAGGATCCCTGGTGGTTCTGTGGCTTTGGAGTAGGGTCGCTTACCATGAGGTGTATGGTTCAAATCCACCAGCTGCTCCTTGAGAGAAAAATGAGGCTCTCTGCTCCATAAAGATTTACCAACTCAGAAACTCAGAGTTACTGTGAGTCAGAATCCACTCAATGATTGAAGAGCTCTTGTTATTGTTAAACAGTTAAAAACAAGGAAATTGTCATAATTGAAATTGGTTGTAATTGTTTATATGAAAAAGCATAAGCAGTGGGTAGAACGTTAAGTGTAAGGTCCTGCTTTGAAGACATTTTTAAAGAAAATGATTCAGAAACCCTAGGTAGAAAGAAATAGAGATCCCTGAGATATCTTTCCTCCTCGTAAACATGTCATTCCCCTCACTGGTGGTCCTTGGTGATGAGTCAGTTAGGGAACAGCAGTGTGGACAGTGCCAACTTGCATACTTGACAGCCTGCTGTTCCCGCCCTGCCTCAGCCTTAAGAGAAGTCTTGGGTCTCTTCAAATAAAACCCTGTGGAAAGACAAGCATGTGAGACAGATCAAAGAGAAGCTGCTCAGAGTGGAAGGGAGGCTGGGCATCTAGTGGCCTTCTTCTTTGTTACCCTATTTTGAATACGAATTGACCACAAAGTTAACCTCTCAGGGATTCCTGCAGTTCTAGTGATTCTAGTCTGAACACATGATGTTAAAAAACTGACTCCAGAGGCTTGACTGATGGCATCTGATCCTGAGGATGGAGTGGTGGATGGACTAGTAGGAGCCACTTAGTGTTTGGGCCCAACCTGGGTGCGTCCTCCTTCCATCCCGTGGGAGGCTGGGGCAATAGCACAAGCTAGCACTCCAGATTTGATTGCAGATGTGGAATGGGACCAATCCCCATTGGGAGTTGTTGAACAAGGGAGAATGGAGATGCCATCTTGGGTGAATGAGGCAGGGCCCAAAAAACTGTCCAGAATATAAAGTCCAAAAGCAGTGGCCAATGAAACCTAGGCAAAGTCTAATTTCACGAATCTGCAGAATTCAGGTAAGATTGGAGTAGGAATCTGTGAGTGGGAACTGGAAGGAATGGATATTGAGATACAAGGAAAAACCTTTATGGCAGTGGTTCTCAACCTTCCTAATGCTGTGACCCTTTAATACAGTTCCTCATGTTGTGGTGAGCCCCCAACCATAAAATTATTTTCATTGCTACTTTATAACTGTAATTTTGCTACTGTTATGAATCGGGCGACCCCTGTGAAAGAGTCGTTTGACCCCCCAAAGGGGTCGCGACCCATAGGTTGAGAACCACTGCTTTATGGGGAGTTGTAGGCAGGGAGGAAGGTAGATCTATAGAGATCCCTAGTTGTGGAAGGATGTGGGTCCAGCCCCTTCTTACAGTCACTGTCTGGGCAGGTTGAATGCTTTGGGAGCTTGGGGGCCTTAGATGCGTATATCATTGATCCATCTGGCTCTTTCCATCTATTACCTATTTAGTTGCCAAAAGTGCCATGAAAAACACTGGAAACCTAGGTCCAGAGAATTCTGGGGCAGGAGCCATTGTGAATCCAGAGCAGAGTGAAGAGCAAGGCAGAGTGAAGAACCAGCTGATGGACAAACCAAACCTGGGCCAATGGCAACTATGGGAGTCTTTGAGTCAGAAGCCTTGTGGAAAAGGATTAACTTCAAAAGAGCAGTCCCTTAGTCTCTCTAGTGTTTCCGTCAGATTTAGAGTCTGAATTCCCTGGTGGGATTTGAGAACTCCTGTGGAGCAAAACAGAGGTCTGATCCAGGAAGCCTCAGGCTTTCTGGGGCTCTCTGGAGGTTGCCTTGGCTACTGACTTATCAAGAAGAAGCTATAGATGGAGGTCTCAGGAAGGGCATCAGTCTCACAGTCACTGGTGCTTTCCCTTCCTGATTGCACAAGGCAATAAGACCCAGTGGGCATTTCATCAAAGATATCATTTCCATTTGCTTACATAAAATGACAGAGGAACAAATGCATATCATAGTGGTATGCCCACAATTTGAAAGCGTATTTATTTATTGTAAAAAGCTTCATTGTCATCTTCTTAATTAACCCAATGTGCATGGGTGAATATGATGATGACCAAGCTCCATCAGCACCAAAGAAAGAGAGTTTTCTTAGGCTTATAACCTGTGTTCAGGATTGAGACATGTACATGTTGGTGACAGCTCTCTCCCAAGGTCCCAAGTCTTTTAACATTGTATTCTTTATATCCATAAATCACCAGTGTTCAGAACTCAGGATGCAAAGACTAAAATCTAGAACTGGTTTATTTATTTATTTTAATTTCAAAATTTATTATGAATTGGGAGTTAATAGATATAGCTTAGCATTCCATAGTTCAATCATGTCTAGCAGAATTGTACAATTGCTTCCGTAAACAGTATCCAAACATAAGTTTTCTTCCTAGACTCCTTGACCTCATCTACCTTTTATACCCTCCCCCTCACCAACGTATCCCCTCCCCCTGAAACCGTTATTATACTTGCTGTCCCTAGAGGTTCATCAATCCTGAGTTTCATTTACTGAAAACAGAAAGACATATAACACTTCAGGAGGGTGACCGCCAATGATATAACACCTCTGAGATTCACTCCAATATGAACACACAAAACCAAAATAAAACAGAATGTCCATCACAGGCTTGCCATAATAATATATGTCAATAATATATATGTTAATGCAGCATTGATATAGCAAGACCATGTTTGTCTGCCTACCAACAGTTAAACAACCTTGGTACAGCTGTCTTCTGCTTCCTTGGACACCATTTATTTTCCAACTTAGTCCTCAGTTTTCAAGTGTGTCTGAGGAAGAGGAGGGCTGGTTTATCTGTTTGTTCACCAAACATCATTTAAGCACCTATAAGCAGGGTACTAGGAATATAGAAAACTCTCAAAAAACAAACTCACTGCTATAGAGTTGACAGCAACTCATAGTGACCCTATATGACAGAGGAGAACAGCCCTTTGAATTTCAGAAATTATAATTCTTTATGGGCGTAGAAAGCCCCATATTTCTCCCACAGATGGCTGGTGGATTTGAACTGCTGACCTTGCAGATTGCAGCCCAACATGTATATGGTGTCTGCTTTGAAGAACATAAAACTTAGTCAAAGAAACAGACATGTGCATTAATGATGGAGCCTCAAAATTCTATAATAAAGGTCTGGGCTAGATGCCCTAACACAATAGAAAGATCAGTGTCTGCTTTCAATTAGGATATAGTGGGGAAGTCTTCAATTGGAAGGTGACTATTTAGCTAGTATTTTAATTTAATTTTTGGTGAAAATATACACAGCAAAAATATGCCATATTTTGATTTCTACAGAAACACATTAGTGATCTTGATCCTGATCCAAAATTTCGTTTCAACTTGAAGCGTAGGGGTGGAGTTCTAGTCTTTCAATCAGGTCACATCCTGATGGTGCTTCCTTGTGGGTGTGACCTACACATAAACAGAGTTCTGGGACCCCCCCCCCCTCTCTCTGCTCTCACCTTGATGAGTCACACGGAGACCTGGGGGAGTCCTGGAGATGTGTCCACTGTCATTGGATCCACAAGACTTTGCACCCACTGGCCTGTGGTCTTCCTGCAGTTTACATCATTGATTGTGGCTGCGGGAGTCTGAAGAGGGATTTATGAACTAGTCTTGAACTTATGGATTGGTATACGATTTATGGACTTTAGTTGGACTAGGCTGGAATGTTTTGCTGATATACGATTACTTCTTGATAGAGAGCTCTTTCTTACACATCTATGCATGTCAGTGGATTTGTTTCTCTACCCAACCCAGCCCAACATACTGATTAAATTCTTCAAGTTGTGCAACGGTTCTCGCAATTCTTTCCCAAGCTATTCTGCCTCTTTCACATGCACTTATCATCTTCTCAGCTTCTCATCTAACTCTTCGAGTTGTTGGTGTCAGGCTGATCACACAGAGCTAGCTCAAAAGAGTACAGTGCTCAGGCAGACACACTTTATGAAGTAAGCTAAGCCCTTGTTTTCTTCAAAGAGGACTTCAGGGCTGGTTTGACTTGAAGATTACGGGTTAAAGACTCTCTCAGGGCCGTAGTTTTTGGAGTTCACAATTGGTTAAATTTTGAAGGGTGCCAGGCTGTCAAAAAGGGATTAGTATTTCCGGGCAGACAGAGGGAATTTGTAAGGGCGCAAAGGTGTGGGAAAGTGTTTTATTTTCAGAGAATTTGGAGCCCAGGAAATTGTGGAGGTGCATGGGAAGGTACTGGAAAGTAGGCTTGGAGGATTATTGGTTATGTTATGTGCTTGGATTTTATTATAATTGTCAGGTTAAAACACTTAATGTATGTCTATACATAAGTGTTGATTTTTAGAAGTGCCTCCTAAATGTGTGCAGAGCCCCAGTGTTTCACTATGACTGTGGTCCTCGCCACTGTCTAACTTGCAGACCTGGACAAGCAATTGAATAAGAAGTGAGAGAGAAAGTTCTTTCATTTATTAAACAAACATTTACTAAGTGCCCGTTTTGTGCCAGGCATTTTTACAGTGCTTGTGTTAAAATGGTGTCCAAGACAGAGACGTCACCACCCTCGTGTGGGCTGATTTCTAAAGGAGAGGATCTGGAATAAAGAAGAAAACAAATGTAAGAATGAAATAATTTCAGGTACTGAATATATAATGAAATATAAGTCTAGGGGAAGGTTTTTAATGGATGGTCAGGCGAGATTTCCCTGAGGAGATGTAAAATGAAATCCTTGACAATTCCTGACTTTTATCCATTTATCACGGTGCTTGTTATTGGTGCAGCTGTGAGGACTTGTATTTCCTTATGTCGAGGTCCAGGAGCCATGGTGGTAGACTGCTTCTGAGTTGGGCTGCTGACTGAAAGGTCAGCAGGGTGAGGCCACCAGCACCTCCTCGGGAGAAAGACGAGACTTTCTACTGCCAGAAAGAGTTGCAGTCTCCGGAACCTCCCGTCCAATACAGTCATGAGTCATAATTAATTCAATGGCAGTGAGTTTGAGTTTCTTGAGTTTTATGTCGAGATAAGGCTCTAGTCTTTGATTTTCATCAGCAAGTGCTTCAAGTTGTTACTTTCAGCAAGCAAAGTTGTGTCATTTGAATATTGTCAGTTGTCAATGAGTCTTCCTTCAAACCTGATACCTTGCTCTTCTTTATATACTACAGCTTCTTGAATTAATTTGCTCAGCATACAGATCGAATAAATATGGAAGAAGGATACAACTCTCATGAATGCCTTTCTTGATTTTAAACCTTCAATAGCCTCTTGTTTTATTTGAGGTTCTGTGTCTTCATCTCTGTATAGGTTCTGCAGGTACACAATTAAGTTTTCTGGAATTCCCAGTTAGACAATGTTATCCATAATTCACTATTATCTACCCAGTGGCATGCCTTTACATAATTAATGAAGCAAGGTAAACATCTTTCTTATATTTCTGTTTTCAAGCAAGATCCACATAGCATCAACAATTAAAGCATTGAAGAACTTGAAAATTGTGTTTCATGGGTGCTAGACTATACCTGGCTGTCTCGTCCCTTACTTGTGACCCTTCTGTGAGGGGATGCCCAATTGTCTACAGATGAGCTCTGGGTCTCCACTCCTACCTCTCTTGTTCACATCAATATGATTATTTGATTTGGGTTTTCTGATGCCTGATACCTGATCCTGTTGACATTTTGTGATCACACAGGCTGGTGTGCTTCTTCCATGTGGGCTTTGTCGCTTCCCTGCTAGATAACTGCTTGCTTAATTTCAAGCCTTTAAGACCCCAGACACTATATCTTTTGATAGCCAGGCACCATAAGCTTTCCTCACCACATTAGCTTTGTCTTCAGTGATCGTGTTGGAAAGGAAATTATCACAGAATTCCAGGTCATTAGAACAATGTGTTCTTACATGAGGGAAGACTTGAGCAAAGGCCCAATGTCTGTCTGCTACCCTGATACTTAACATGTAACTATATCCCTATCATGATATATTAATGTATTTATATATACACGTGCCTGTATTTATACCTCTATAAATGTCTCTTGCCTTCTAGTTTTTTCCTCTATTTTCCTCCTGTCCCACTATCATGTTCTACCTTCATTTGGCTTTCATTATTCCCTCTCCGGTTCATTGCATTTGATCAAACCCCACCATTCATTCTACACCCTCCTCACCATCGAATTTAGATCTCTTAGTGTTCCCTTGTCCCTGGGTTTGTTGGCTCCCTCTTCCCTTTTCCTCACCTTCCCTTCTCTCCTGTCGCCCCTGAACCATTGGTCCCTTCAGATTGTTTTCTTCTCTGGATAGTTTATCTTGCCTATCTTATATAGATAAATATGAGAAAAAAAAGAAGGAAGAACAAAACAAAAGAACAAGGGCCTATAAATAGTTCTAGGTCTGTCTGCTAACCCTTATGCATGTTTTCTGATTGAGTCTGATGAGGTGCCCGGCCCCGCCCTCCATATCTGAAGTCTGTTTTGCAGATTCACTGAGGACTTCACTGCTTTGCTCTGCTTGCTGCTCTGCTGCACTCCCTGCTAGGATGATCCCCACACTGTGCCTCCAGTGTTGTCCCCTGCAGCACTGTGGGTTAGTGAGGGGTGTCTTGTGTCATGGTGGGGCCAGCCCTATAGTCTTCTCTGTCTGTGCCTTGGCTGCTCTGAGCAGCAGTGTCGTCCTGGGGGTTTGGTGGGCCTGGATGTGGTCCACTCTCCCTTTCCCTCTCTTTCCTTCTTAGTTGGCTCCTGTATGGTCTGGGAATTTCCTTATTCTCTTGGATCAACTTTCTTTAGAGTGGACACAAAAATCGGTTTCCTCCAATCAATAAGCTAGGTAACGATCATCCAAATTTCTCAGCATAAACAAGTAAGAACTTCCAATGTTGTATCTGTGTTTGAAATATTTCTTTCTTTCTTTATTTATTTTTACATTTTATTAGGGGCTCATACAACTCTTATCACAATCCATACATATACATATACATACATCAATTGTATAAAGCACATCCGTACATTCTTTGCCCTAATCATTTTTTTAAATCTTTTTATTGGGGCTCATAAGGCTCTTATCACAATATGTACATACATCAATTGAGCAAAGCACCCTTATACATTCGTTGCACTCATCACTCTAATTCACCTTCCACTTGGGTTCCTGGAATCAGCTCAGTTTCCCTTTTTATCCCCCCATCCCCCTCCCTCCCTGATCCCACCCCTGGTCCCTTGATAGTTTATAAATAATTATTATATCTTATCTTACACTCCCCGGCGTCTCCCCTCACCCGCCTCCCCCTTGACAATCTCCCAGAGAGGAGGTTACACATAGATCTCCGAGATCGGTTCTCCCTTTCTACATGCCCTTCCCTCCTGGTGTCGCCACTCCCACCGCTGGTGTTGAAGGGTTCGTCTGTCCTAGATTCCCTGTGCCTCCAGATCCCCACTGCACCGCTGTACATCCTCTGGTACAACCAGGTCCGCAAGGCAAGGTAGGATTGGGGTAATGATGATTGGGAGGGGAGGAAGCGTTCAGGAACTAGAGGAAGGTTTTGAGTTTCATTGTTGTTACACTGAACCCTGTGTGGCCCATCTCCTCCTCACTACCCCTCTGGAAGGGGTGTTCAGCTCTCTACAGGTGGGCATTGGGTCCCCATCATGCACTCCCCCTCTTTCACGGTGATGTGATTCTCACCACCACCCCACCTTTGATGTTGGAGACCTGGTCTCCTCTGTCCTTCATGGTCACCTATGTTGGTGTGCTGCTTCCGTGTGGGCTTGGTTGCTTCTGGGCTAGATGGCTGCTTGTTTGCTTTCAAGCCTTTGAGTCCCCAGACGCTATATCTCTCAGTAGCCGGGCACCATCCGCCTTCTTCACCACACTTGCTTATGCACACTTTCGTCTTCAGCCATTATGTGAGGAAGGTGATCACACAATGATTGTTTTTGTTCCTTTGTATCTGCTACATGGTCCATTCAACACCTTGTGTTCGCTTAGGCCGTGTGCTTCTTCTCTGTGGGCTTTGTTGTTTCTGAGCTAGATGGCCGCTTATTTGCCTTCAAGCCTTTAAGACCCCAGACGCTATATCTTTTTTTTGATAGCCGGGCACCATCAGCTTTCTTCACCACATTTGCTTACACACACGGCTGTCTTCAGTGATCATGTTGGGAAGATGGGTATCCTGCAATGGCTGCTTAGCAGGGCGAGGTGCTATTGTATTGGGGGATTATGCATGAGGAGGCCCAATGTCCATCTGCTACCCTACTACTGAACCTATAAATATATGCATATAAATCGATTGCCCCCATAAACATAAATATATTTACATATGTACATGTCTGTATTTAGGCTTCTCTGTATGCACTTTGCCTCCTACTCCTTTCCTCTATTTCCTTTCACTTTCCTCCCGACCCATTACCATGTTTGGCCTTCATTCTGGATTCAGTAGTTCCTCTCAGTTACCTTGCTCTTGGTCACTCCCTTCCAGTCCTCCCCTCCCCTCCCTCCTCTGGTTTAGAACCATTCGCTGTTCCCTTGTTCCTGTGTTGGGCGACACCTCCTCCCTTCCCCTACCTCCCACTGAAATATTTCAATTGGTATTCCATTATTTCTTGGAGTCTTGTTTCTCCATGATGTCTCAGTACAGGCTACATTTCTTCTTTCAGTATTCCCAGTTATTGATCATATGTCACCTTCTGAAATGGTTGGACATTGAACAATTAGTTCTGGTACAGTGACTTTGTGTATTACTTCCATCTTCTTTTGATGTTTCCTTTGTTATTATGTAAATAAAATAATTAATCGATACAGCCAATGATTAAAAGAATTAACTACTTGCTTAGGTGTTGAGTAGGCTGGACTTCAAGTTTCATCTTCTTCCCCTGTAGTCATCATCAACTCCATCAATAAGAAGTAGCAGCTGTCTGATTCTGTGAGGGCACTTGTTGGGCCCCACAGAAAATCCATCACACCCATGACAGACAGGGACGCTGTCCTTTAATTGTGTGGCCAGAAAGAAGTATTAGACAAACAAGGAAAGATTTGCATAGTCAGACCAGGTGAATATGAAGGTGATTTTCTATACTTTTTATAGCTTGTGGCTGAGGCTCATCTCCCATGAGAGAATTAAATGCCCAGCTTCTTAGCGGTGGTCTCCACTGAAGTCCTAGCTTTCCTGGACTCTTTCATTAACACATTTTTGTATTATTTTTCCTGTTCCAGGGATGGTAGTCACCTCATGCTCTGACCTCACTATTTTATCTTTGTTTCCAAGCTTTTAAATTAGATAATCAATCAATTTCTTAAATTCAATTCCCTTTTCAGAATTTTGGTCACCCTGTAGGACAGCATGGAATCGATTGTCGGATTTTTAAGGGTGTAAATCTTTCTGAAAACGTACTGCCTCATTTTTCTCCAGCAGAGCTGCTGATGGATTTGAACATGCTTACCTTTTAGTTCATGGCCAAGCTCTTAACCACTGCACAACCAAGGCTCCTTAGTGCAAGCATGAGTACTATCCCTTTCCAAATTACCGCACTGCCACTAACATGGGTTCAATGCTCTTTAAGGAAGGACTTCTCATTCCCCACTATCTTGGGCTGACCTCTGATAATGCCAAATAAACTTGCCTATTCTATATATTTCATATAAGTGGAATTATATAATTGTTTCTTTTGAGGATTGACTTATTTAAGTCAACACAGTATGTTCTGGTTCCTCCATCAGGGTTTCACTTCTCTTCATGGCTAAGTAATAGTCCACTGTTTATGCGAATCACATTTTGTTGATCTGCCTATCTGTTCATGGGCACCTTAGCTTATTTTCTCTTTTTAGTTATTATGAATAGTGCTGCAATGAATATTATTGTGCAATTTTTTGTGTTCCTGCTTTTGGTTCATTTGGGTATACACCTGGGACTAGAATTGCTCAATCATATTGTTGCAGGCACTGTTAAATAGATTCTGACTCATGGCGACCCCATGTGTGTGTACAGGGTCGAACTACACTCCCTCTGGTTGTTAAAGCTATGAGCTTTCAGAAGCAGATCACCAGGCCTTACTTCTGAGTTGCTTCTGAATGTGTTTGAACTGCCAAACTGTTGGTTAGTTGTCTGGTGCTCACTCATTTGTGCCACCAAAGGATGTCTGTAAATAATATGTAGTTTTGTTCAGCTTTTTGAGGACATACCAAGCTATTTTCCACAACAACTGTAGCATTTTGTATTCTCATTAGCAATAGTTGAAGGTTCCTACCACTCCTTATTTGCTAAAACCTGCTATTTTTTACACTATTTCATTGCCCCCACCCTTGACCTAAAAAATAATTAATTTTTTAAACTCACAACCATTCATGTGGGGATGAGGTGATACTTCATTGGATAAGTTATATCCCTGATGGTTAGTGACATTAAGCATCTTTTCCTGTGCTAGTTGGTCATTTGAGTATCCTTTTGGGGTGAAATGTCTATTTAAGTCCTTGGTCCAATTTTCAATTGTTTTTTGTTATTGTTGTTTCTACATTACAGGAGTTCTTTATATATTATGGATGTTAACCCTTGCCAGATAAATAGCTCCCCAAATACATTCTTCAAATCTATAGGTTGTCTTTTCACTTTGTTGATGTAGTCATTTATTAAACTCGATTTCTTCTTTCTTTTTATTAAGATCTAGGGTGGTTTTTGGTTTATTAAGAGGAGCTTCATGAGGCAATATATATTTCTATCTCTTATTTCACCACAGTCTTTCTCGGTTCCCCTTTTGTCCTTTCCAGTTAAATTAATCCCCTCCCCCCCATTGTTCTATGACAAGACAAATTCAGGGCCTGCTCTGCTCAGGCCACTTGCTTATGTTCTTTGCTTAGAAAGCTTTGCCCACGTTGTCAAAAGGTTAGATTCATAGTTTCAACATATCTGCCGGGATGCTTTTCTTCATGAGATTGGGTAATTAAGAGTTTCTCTAACACTTTCTTTGCATATCTTGTTTCTAGAAAATAAGCTCCCAAGTCCTTTCCTTGTGAGTTTCTTCTACGGTTATTCAAGGTTTCCATTTATTGTTAGGGTCCGTCAATGGCAACAGGCCTTTGGAGTTCGCGGCCCGGAAGGAGCTATCACATTCCATGCCGGGGTTATCCAGTGTCGCTCAGTCTTTAGGAGAAAAGAACACTCTCCCTCTACTTTGTTTTTTAAAGCTTATAATATTTCCTGGGTGTATGGTGGAATGTGTTTGTTTTGTTCTAATGTCTTGGTGGAGAACAATGAGAACATTAAGCAAAGCTTGTTTTTTTATATTGTTTTATTAGGGGCTCACACAACTCTTATCACTATCCATACATACATTAATTGTGTGAAGCACATTTGTACATTCATTGCCCTCATCATTCTCAAAACATTTAGTCTCCACCGAAGCCCCTGGCATCAGCTCCTCATTTTTGCCCCTCCCTCCCCACTCCCCACACCCTCATGAACCCCTGATAATTTTTAGATTATTATTTTGTCATATCTTTCCCTGTCTGACGTCTCACCTAACCCACTTTTCTGTTGTCCATCCCCCAGGGAGGAGGTTATATGTAGATCCTTGTAATTGGTTCCCCCTTTCCAACCCACCCTCCCTCCACCCTCCCGGTATTGCCACTCACACCACTGGTCCTGAAGGGATCTTCTTCCCTGGATTCCCTGTGTTTCCAGTTGCTATCTGTACCAGTGTGCATCCTCTGATATAGCCAGATTTGTAAGGTAGAATTGGGATCATGATAGTGGGGGTGGGGAGCATTTAGGAACTAGAGGAAAGTTGTATGTTTCATCGTTGCTGCATTGCACCCTGACTGGCTTGTCTCCTCCTGAGACCCTTCTGTAAGGGAATGTCCAGTGGTCTACAAATGGGCTTTGTGTCTCCTCTCCGCACTCCCCCACCCTTATTCCCAATGATATGATTTTTTGTTCTGATGATACCTGCTATCTGATCCCTTTGACACCTCATGATCACACAGGCTGGTGCGCTTCTTTCATGTGGGATTTGCTGCTTCTGAGCTAGATGGCTGATTGTTTACCTTCAGGCCTTTAAGACCCCAGAAAACTCTTAGAGGAGCCTGGAAGACTTCCCTGCCTCCCCAGCATCTTCTGCCCAAGGGTCCAATGTTAGATTTCCATCTGTTGCAAATAAATTGCACTTTAAAAATGCAGCTGCCCTTTGGAGAGGTCCCATCATCCCTTCTGCTGATATGAAATAGTTTAATTAGCATTCATCCCAGACTCTGGAGAGGTCAGAGTCGGAGGACACTCACATTGTAGAGGGCGGGGTCCGAAAAGGTGAGACTGATTTGTCAGGCAGAGAAGCAGATTCCAAGAAGGCTGATCAGACATAGTCCCCTTGGTGTGAACAGGGCCCAAAGGAAAAGAGAGTGGTGGGAACAATCAAGGCTGTTCTTTTGTGATATTACCTAGAACGATCTCTAGAGAATGGCATTTTGACTAACTATCCCAAGTCTGTGGAGGGTGTGTTTTGCTTTTATTTTCCATTGCCCTAATTAACTGAAACAGAAATTCTGCTTCGTAAATTCCTATCTTTAACCAAGAGAAGGACAACTTCCTGGAATGAATGAAGTTAGAGCACTCACCTGTTTACATAGACTATGCCAATGCAGGTTTTACTAGTTTTTAATATAATAATATCCTTAGGTAGTTGAGTATTAATGAGTCATTGATAATAAATATTCTAATACCATTGTTGAATGTACAGGGGCTAGTGAGAAATGGTTGAGGGCAGATTTGGTAGTCTAGAAAAAACACCCAACTCTGTGGTGCGAGGTACACATCGCTGACATTTTGTATACTGCCTGAGGGCTGGGGACATCAAGAAGCTACGGTATCAGCAAGGCCCAGCCCACATGGCTGTTTCAATATCCAGCCTGTTTACTTTGGGGAAAGAACAGCTGTTCACAAAGCAATTGACATTCAACAGGTGCACTGTGGCGCCAACTAATTGATGTGAAAGTCCACTGGAGACAATCGTAAGAGAAAGCCACCCTGCCCATTCCCCTCTAGACCACCCAGAATTTCTAGAGCAAATGCTATTTAACAAGTCATCTTTTAGATTCTTAGAAGTTAAAATGGGCACTTGCTCTTTTTTGCCCCCAGCCCCAGGAAATTACAGACTGCACCTGTGTAATAGCTGGATGGAGAATAGAGACTAGGCATGTGGGGTTTTTGATACTTATTTTCCCTCTTGAGTCAATGCATTGATTTTTAAAAGGAAGCTGACTGGAGGGATCAAAGGAGGATGGCAAATGGCGTTTTAGTTGAGTAGCTGATGATTTACATCCTGGAATTTGCCAAAGCTGTATCTCCAGTGCAAGAAACCCTTGTGCAATCAGATGCAGTTACTGGCCAAGGCCAAAAAAAGCCCGATAGCTTTTGGGATTACATTTTCTTTTGTGTCCAGATTCTGTTCATCAGTAAATCAGGAAATATTTATTTATCCTATATGATGCCCTCAAGGCTACGCTAGGCACTCTGTGGTCTGCCAGTCTTTTGTCTGTGACATAATATAGTGATCATATAATCAAGGTTATTGATTGGTTAAGCAGGTTTCCAAGAAGTGGGTTATATTTACGGAAATCCAAAATACAGTCTGGTTAGACCTTAATTTTTGTGGGTTCAGACCCATATGTCCAACCCCTTAGTGAAATTGTACAAGTTGAACATGTTGTCCGTGGCCAACTTCCGAACATTTATTTATTTTTTGCCCCTGACTATACAGATGCCTTCCCAGGTAGAGGCAGACACATAGTTTAGTAGTAACATAGAGGGGAAACAAAAGCTCTGTGGAGGGATTCTGATAAGAGGCAGATAAGGTGATCCTAACTTGTCTACATGTTTACTGAACTGTGAACCTTGGGGGTGTCTTAGCCATCCTAGGAATACAAGCAAACATGCCCATGAAAAGCCAGCCTGCCAAGAATGGCAAAGTAAAGGATGGATTGAACCGGATTCTTTCATATTACTGAAACACCATACCGCCCTGGACTGACTTCATCCAGATTTAATCTTGTGGAAATTAAATGTCTATTGTTTAAATTCTGTTGGCTAAGGTTGTTTCTTATCACCAGATCAATTTCTAATTGATGTGATGCTCAAAACTGAGCTCCGTATCCCGCTTCTCCTTTCTCGCCGCAGTCCTTGTTATAGTCCCTCAATGAATGGCATCTCTCCAGTTGTCCAAGACAGAATTCTGGAGCACTCTCTCAACTCCTTTTTCTCTTTCAGGTGCCCGGCTATCATAAGATATAGCGTCTGGGGTCTTAAAGGCTTGAAGCTAAACAAGTGGCCATCTAGCTGAGAAGCAACAAACCCACATGGAGGAAGCACACCAGCCTGTGTGATCACGAGGTGTTGATGGGATCAGGTATCTTTCACTTCTCTCAATGAATATATGGGGATTAATTTTTGCTTCTCCTTGTAACTGCAATCTCTAATACACAGAAGGTACTCCAATGTGTTTGTTGACCTATATTAATTTAGAGTGAATTTATTTCTAATATCATGGATTAACACATGAAAAAGCAAATAGAAGATAATTTGGGGAAATATCTTACATAGGTAATTTTTTGGCTTTAAAATGTTTTTACTTGTTTTCTTTTGTCGATAACAGACACCAAATCAACAATTCTACATGTACAAGTGTGCAACCATCTTGACCCTCCTTTTCTGAATAATTCTGCCTTATCCACAGACAGTCACGGAGTCCTATAGTTCCTATCTAACCTTCTAAGTTTCTGTTGTGAATTTGATCCCACAGAGATTGGTCTTAAAAGAGCATAATGCGTACTCACTGCCATTTAATCAATTCTGACTCAGTGACTCGTATAGTCCAGAGTAGAACTGTCCTGTGAGTGTCCCAAGCCTGAAAAACATGGCGACACACTGTGGGCAGGATTTGAATCTGTGTGGCTAACTCTTGTTGGATTTTGAGACCTGTGTCTTAATCACTTGGCCATAACAGACTCAAACTCATTCACCGCCAGCAAGTTGATCCGATTCAATTCCCAATCATAGTGACCCTATGGGATAGAAGGCAACTTCCCTGGTGGTTTTCTAAGACTAAATCTTTTTTTTTTTCAGTGCACACAAGTGTTTTTTTTTTTTTTTCATCTCAGGTTTTATTTTATTTTTTTAAACAATTTATTAGGGGCTCATACAACTCTTATCACAGTTCATACATATACATACATCAATTGTATAAAGCACATCTGTACATTCTTTGCCCTAATCATTTTTTTCTCCTATTTTCTTTTTTTACATTTTATTAGGGACTCATACAACTCTTATCACAATCCATACATATACATACATCAATTGTATAAATCACATCCATACATTCCCTGCCCCAATCATTCTCAAAGCATTTCCTCTCCACTTAAGCCCTTTGCATCAGTTCCTCTTTTTTTTCCCCCTACCTCCCCGCCCCCGATCCCTCATGTGCCCTTGGTAATTTATACATCGTTATTTTGTCATATCTTGCCCTATCCGGAGTCTCCCTTCCCCCACTTCTCTGCCGTCCCTCTCCCAGGGAGGAGGTCACATGTGGATTCTTGTAATCAGTTCCCCCTTTCCAACCCACTCACCCTCCACTCTCCCAGGATCGCCCCTCACACCCTTGGTCCTGAAGGTATCGTCCACCCTGGATTCCCTGTGCCTCCAGCTCCCATATGCACCAGTGTACAACCTCTGCCCTATCCAGTCCTGCAAGGTAGAATTCGGATCATGGTAGTTGGGGGGAGGAAGCATCCAGGATCTGGGGGAAAGCTGTGTTCTTCATCTTTACAGGAGTAGAAAGCCCAATTCTCCCCCTCAGATCAGCTGGTAGTTTCAAACTGCTGACTTGGATGTCAGCAGCTCAACACATAACCCACTACACCACCAGAGCTCCTTTAAAAAAATTGGTTAAGTTAAACTATTGTTTCACTTTAAGAAGCCTTAAAGGGAATAATTTTCGTCTAAGATTAAATTATTATCTCAGGACAATAGTTTTAGGATTTCATCTACCCTCCATGACTCTAGCAAGTCTAGAGTCCCTGAGAATTTGAAATTCTTCTAATCAAAATTCTTCTACGGTATTTTTGACCAAAGTGTTCAGTAAAGGTGGCAGACATCACCCAGTTCTTCTGGTCTAATGGCAAAGAAAACAGTTGTTCATAGAGGCTATGGTGCCTTGGGTGACCACTTGCAGATTTAAAGACTCCAGACACTTCACAGTGAGCTGGGAGCTAGAACAGAGCAGTAGAACAGACATTAGGTCAATTAGCTGGGATGTCCCATGAAACAATAACCACGAACCTCGAAGCCAAAGGGCCAAGTCTCATGAGAAGTCTGGTTGTACACAGGCAGCTTAAGCACTCATTCTTTATGAGTGTGTGTGTGATTATTGTAAATATATCCATGGTTCAACTTTTGTCAACTCAACTTTTTTCTGTTTGTTTTAAATGTTTTATTAGGGGCTCATACAACTCTTATCACAGTCCATACATATACATACATCAATTGTATAAAGCACATCTGTACATTTTTTGCCCTAATCTTTTTTTTTTTACATTTTATTAGCGGCTCAACTAAACTTTTTACAGTTAATCCTGCCCTTAATCAATGCAAAATTTCCCATCCCTGCTCCAATCCCGCTCCCCACTACCTTCAGCTTTCGCATCCCCGGTAACCATTAGTTACTATTGATTTCTTGTCTTTTTAAGTCATCATACAATATTTGTCCTTTTCGATTGAGTTATTTTTCTCAGCTTCCTATCTTCAAATTTTGTCTGTAATGTAGTATTTGGATCAAGATCTGCTCCTTCTACTGGCTGAGTAACATCCCATTGTGTTTGTGTATCACGTTCGCTTGTCCATTTATTTGCAGATGGGCATTCAGCCTCTTTGTACCTTTTGGTGATTGTGAATGGTGCTGCAAAGAACATTGGTGTGCAATTTGAGTCTTTGAATTCAAGACTCTGGTTTTGGGTAGATCAGATCTGGGGGCGGCCTGCCATTGGACTTGCTGCTGCTGCAGGCCTTGATGGGTATTGTTTTGGGGTTTTGAGGAACCACCAGAGTTTCCCAGTGTGGTTTCCCGTTTCGCATTCCCACAGCAATGAATACGTCTTCCAATCTTCCTACATCCTTGCCAACATTTATGATTTGCTGTTTTATTTTTAAATCTTAGCCATTCCAATGGGAATTTAAAGGTATCTCATGGTGGTTTTGACTTGTACCTTTCTGATGGTTAATGACACTGAGCATTTTTCCTTGGGTTTGATGGACATTTGAATGTCATTTTTGGTGAAATATCTGTTCCCATCTTATGATTAGGTTGTCTTTTTGTTGTTAAGCTATAGGAATTTGCATATATATTGGATACTATCACCATGCAAATATATGGTTTCAGAAGATAGTCTCCCAGTCAGTAGTAGCTTTTCTTTTTACTTAAAATTTTTTTTAAAAAATAAATCTTTTTATTGGGGCTCATACAACTCTTATCACAATCCATACATACATCAATTCTTTTTAGTTTTTAATAAAATCTTTAATGAAAAAGTTTTTTACTTGTGTGAGATCCTATTGACTTACTTTGTCTTTGGCTGTTTGTGCTTTTGTTATTATATCAGACAGTTATTGTTCAGAGAGCGGCCTGGGAGCACTGCACCTACTGTTCTGAGAATTTTGTGGTTTTAGTCTGCACATTTAGGTCCTTAATCAGTGTTGAAATTTTTTTTGTATAATGTCAGATAAAGATCCTGCTTCATTTTTCTGTACATGGAAAGAAAAATTCCCCAGAATCATTTATTGAAGAAACTCTTGTTTTCCCCTTGACTAGACTTAGCACCCTGTCAAAATAAGTAGACCATAGATGTGTGGGTTTATTTCTGTACTCTGAGTTTCTGTACTCTCAATAGAGAGGACTTCATTTCCCGTACTTTGGACCTGTCATCAGGAGAGAACAGTCCCTGCAGAAAGACATCCTGCTTGGCAAAGTAGAGAGGCAGTCAAAAAGAAGATGATCCTTGAAGAGACGGATTGACACACTGGCTGCAATCTAAGAACTGCTGTGCAGTTGGTGCAGGACCAAACCCTGTTTCTTTTTGTGGTATACTGGGTCACTATCAGTCAGAACCGACCGGATAACATGTAACAACAACAATCCCACAGGATGGGACTTAATGTAATCAACTACCTAGTGTGAGCTGCAGGGAGCAGGCAATGCATTGTAAGTTTAGGGTGGACTGCAACTGCTGTGCTCAGGATACAGCTCTAATGCAATGAAATATTTTTTTCCCTTGGGGGTGTAACCCATTTCCTATGTAAGTAGATAAAGCTTGCTTTCTCTCTGCTGCTTTGGACTTTATATCTGGCTCATTGACTTCTGGTTCTTTGGACTTTAACCTACAGCTGCCATATTGTCTGTTGATCTTTGGCAACATCAGTGGCCTCCGATTTGACCTGCTGCTGCTGACCTTGGACTTACTCACTTCTCTAGTATCAAGCATGTCCTGCTGATTTTGGAATAAGTCACTTCTATAGCTACCAGATCTTGGGTTCTTCAGCCACTGGAGCTACACCAGTCAGCAAAAGCCTCCAACTTAACATCTGACTCACAGACTTGGAATTTTCCTGGAGGTAGACTGGACTTGCTCAGCCCTGCAACTGTGTGAACCATTTTCTTGATATAAATTTCTCTTTCTTTGTGCACACATAGAAGCATCACTGGTGTTTTGTTTCTCTAGAGAATCCAGCCAAATACACTTAATATATATATATATAATTTTAATCTATATATATAATTTTAATCTATATATATAATTTTAATCAATTGGCAAAACCAAATCAAATCAGTTTTCTTACATCTACAATGAGAAAGCAGAGTTACACCTATCTTGTCCACCTGGCAATAATGAGAAAATCAGAAGCCCTTCAACCATAAGGTGTAGTTAATGTGTCTACCCTAGGGTGCAGTGAATTCCACTTATAAGGAGTAAGATTATTTAGAATGGAGAAAAAAGAACCTCAAAACAAGATTTGCTGGGCAAATGATAAACACATGCCTGGAAGACCTAGCTGAAAGAAATAGGCATAATGTGTAGAGCTCTTGGTTCCGAGTTTGATATTTCGGCTCTTAGGGGGCTGTGCTGGAACACCTAGTCATGTTACATTCAAAACCAAACACTAAACCAGTTGCTACAGGACTGATTCTGACTTAAGAATGACCCAGTGCATTGTCAAGTAGACATGTGCTCCATAGAGTTGTTCAGTAGCTGTGGGCTTTTGGAAGCAGATCAGTGGCCTTTTCTCCTGCAATGCCTCTGGGAGGATTCAAGCTCTCAACTTTTAACTAGCAACTGAGTTTTTAATCATTTTCACCTCCCAGGGCCATGCCACCACCAGTTGCGTGTAATTCATTTGTAAATCGGCATTTCCAAATAATTCATTACTAATAAGAATTTAAGGTTTTGAATTATTTATGTATTTATTTATTTTTAAAGGCATGAGTATGAACTGAAGGTTATACCTACAAGCATGCCACTATCTCTTACTTATAGTGGATTATTTCTTAAAGGGGAGAGATGGTTGTGGGAATTGTGCACAATGGTGGAGACCTCCGAGTGGATGCTGTGCGTATGTGAACCTCAGCTGGGTCCTAACTGAAAAAAGTTAAGTACCACAATTCAGATCATAATATGTTCAGGAACGTCTCTGAGAGTCTGCCTTTCTCTTTTGAGTGTTTGCTTTTTTTTTTCCTTTTAAAGAGTAAAAAATGTACCCTCATTTTCCTGAATGCAATGTTAGAGGAGGACCTTATGCCCCAGAACATCATTTCTGACACATCAGCTATTTTCTTATCTTAAAAACAAAACAAAACCTAGAGTCTCAGCTCTAAGTGGGAAATTTCACCACAAATTTCTTCATACCTATTTATTAAAAACACTTAGATCTTTAACTATTAATATAGAAACCAAAAGGCACAGATTACAAATAGAGGAATAATTTGCTAATGTTTGCTGTTTTGCTGTTCTAAAAGTTAATAAACAATTAAAACAGCAATCAGATTGTGGTGTGCTGTTTGTGTTTAGCCGTCTTGGCAAGCTGTGTTGTAGAACACATTAGAGCACTTAATGGAGCCGAGTGCATTTAAGGGGCCATTCAGTAACTATTGATAATGATGGTGACTATGATAGTGATCGCAGAGTCAAGTAGGAAGCAATCATGGCACCTGGCAATTCGTGGTAAACAATGGCAATTAGATAGCAATTTCTCTTCTGGTTTTCTAGATAAGTGTCTGAAAGCATTAATTAACTGTAGAGCTTGTGGCACAATCTTCTGGCGACAGTCTTTAATTTACCCGAAGAGGAGAAGTCAGTATTAGTAGGATGTCTAGACTAAAGCATGAATTGCATGAATTGTAGTGTTTTATGGCCATCATAAGAGGGATCTCCTAGGAGATGAATATCTTTGGAGGAGTCTGGGGTACCATTAATGTTGTCATGAGAAATAGATGGGGATGGCTGAACTCTAGTGTCTGATTTAATAGTCATTAGGTGGTAACTTACCAAATCATGAAGCCACTGGACCTCAATGGCCCCATGGCTTTTTTCATTGCTGTTGTCAGTCAGGTACTGTGAGGTCACTGGGTAACTGATAAGAGGACTGTAGGTCAAGTGCAAAGGAAGGATGGCTCCTCTAATAATGTTGTCCAGGAGCCTGGATCTATTGCAAAACTTGGTATGCATCTCTTCCATCTTACATAATTATTTGCTGAGGGAATAGATGAATGCTTGCTTCACAGATTATAAGGGTAATAGAATTTCTGGCAAGCCTAATAGACTCAGCTTTTATATGCACATCTATAAAATCCTATGCAATGTGTCCTGACATAGCATTTTTGCTAAGCCTATTTTCTTTATATTTCAAATGAATTGACCATGGAGCTACTGTAAGTCACCTACCAAGTAGCCAGGTCACTTGATATGAATCTGTCCCCTTAAGTCTTGGAGAAGAAACCTCTGTCTTTGGAGTATTTAATTTAAATTTTGGGTTAATTCAAAGGTGAAAACATGATCACCATTGTCACTGTGACTTTTTACCTTCTCCTTCTATAGGATTATTGAAGTGTGATGCAAGTGAGGGATGAAGGTTGAAGAAAAACAAGCCTGCTAAGTTTTAGTGGGGAAAGGCATGAGAAATGGGCCAAAATCTATGTTGGTGTGCAATCCATGTATTGGCTGAGAAGATAATGTGAATAGGCCATGGCTTCTACAAGTAGAGGCGGGAACAAATGACCAGACACAAATGATACCAAAATTCTGCCAACACAGGAATGTTATTGTACAGTTCTGCCATGTTTTAGAAATCAGGTGCTTGGAGCTAACTCAGTTAACATTAACAGCTTCCAGGAAAAGACAGTTAACATTCACAACACTCCTTTTCAGAGATGGTGAGACTTTGTATTTGGAAGACCAGCTCTGGTTCCCAGCCAATGCCCCTCGTGTGCCTCCATCACTTCTATGTTATGGAACACGTGCTTGTTCCTATGGTGCTAAACAGACAAAGGCAGACTTGGAAGGATGACCTGGAGAGAAACTTTCAAAATTCTGTGGGTCAGAGTGGCCTGATCTATAACTGATTACGGGGTTGAAACAGGACTGGGCACCCTTTCTGGTCTGTTGTGTGTATGGTGTTGACTGCAGGGCAGTTAACGATAACAACAGCAGCAACAGGTAATGCTTTGAATGAGTGATGATTTTATTCAACCCTCAGAACAAATGGAGGAAGACGGGGGCCTTTCTCAGTGTCATCCTTTTGCTATTGCTATTAGGTGCTGTTGAGTCTATTTTGGATTTTAGGGATGCTGGTGAGACAGTAGAACTGACCCATAGAATTTTCCAGACTGTAATCTTGATGCGAGTAGATTGCCAGGCCTTCCCCATGGAGCCGCAGAGTGGGTTCAGATATCCATTTAGCACTTTGATTTATCAGTCAAGTGTGCAACAGACCATCAGTTGCTCATGTGCAAATTCAGGCCGAAGTCTAAGAAAATGACAGCTCCATGAGAGCCAAATGGCCACCTAAATACAGGGAGTATCTCAAGAACAGATTCTAACCCTGGACTTGGGCGAGTTTGAGTACAGCCAGCCATCCCCACATAAACCTTACACAAGCTTGGGGGTGAAGGCACACGTGAGCTCTTTTACCAACCAATATCTAGGCAAAGTCTCCCAAATGCCAAAGTGAGAGCCTTATATTAAAAAATAGTAAGAACGGATTTGATGCACAAATGCTTGAAGTCTAGAAGCGTTGTGGGATTATATCAGGAATATGATACATGGAGAAAGAAAAATGTTATTTAAAGAGCATAAAGAAAGAAAAGACAAAAGTGAATGTCAGAAGAAACTCCAATTATTGCTTTAGGAAGCACAGACATTAAAGTGAATGGAAGAGATGATGAAATAATGGAGGTAGGACACTTGAGAAGACACAGTAACATATTTTAATGAAGTGTACAATGACCTGGAATCAGAAAATCAAAAGAGAAGAACATAGTTGGCATTTCTCAAGCTAAAGGAAGTGAAGAAAAATAAATTAAGCCTTGAGTTTCAATATGGACAAAATTGACTGCTTCTCAGTTGAAACACACAGGAATCAAACTGACGGCATATGTGGGAGGAGATTATGGAAAAGCCCAATATCAGCAGTCAAAACAAGGCCAGGGAACCATGGTGGAATAGATCATCAATTACTCCTATGCAAATTCAGAGTGAAGCTGACAAATTGAAAACCAGTCTGATAGGTGCCCTTCAGTCAGTTCTCACTCATAGAGGCCTTTGGACAATAGAATGAAGCATTGCCTTGCTTGATCCTGACAATTGTTGTTGTGGTTGAGCATGTTCTTGTGATGACCATGTCAACCTGTCTCGCCGGAGGGCCTTCTCTTGTTACTGACCTGCTGTTTGATCGAGCATAATGTCCTTTTTCAGGGTCTAGCTTCTCTTGATAATATGTCCAAAGGAGCATTCTGGCAGTCCTTCTTTGGGGAGTCCATGGTACTTTCAATATTCTCCGCTAAAGTCATAATCCCCAAGCATCAATTTTTTTTAGTCTTCCTTATTCATTGTCCAGCTTTCACCTGCATATGAGGTGATCGAAAATATCATGGGTTGGGTCAGGTACACCTTAGTCCTCAACATTTTAAAGAGGTTTTGTACAACGGATTTTCTCAGCGCGCTATGTTGTTTGATTTCTCAAGTGTTGGTTCCATGAGCACTGACTATGGAGCCAAGTAAAGTGGAATCCTTGAAAACTTCACTTTCGTCATTTGCCATAATGTTGTCTACTGGTCTAGTTATTAGCACTTTTCCAAACTGTGCTCAAGTCTCTAGTCTTTGATTTTCATAAGCAAGTACTTTAAATCCTCTTTGCTTTCAACAAGCAAGGTTATGTTAGCTGCACCTCACAAGTTGTTAATAAGCCTTCCTTATTCTTAAGATGTGCTTTTCTTCATTCAGTTCAACTTCTCAGATGATTTTCTCAGGATTTACTAAGTATCATGAAACGATACAACTCTGACACACTTTCTTGATACTAAACTATGAAACATTCCCTTGAACTCTTAGACTGCCTGCCTGTTGGTCTAAATCTAAGAGCCCCAGCAGGACCTTCAGTAGACCCCACCTTCATTTAGAGGCCATCTCAACACATTTGATGCATTGAACACTCATGACTGAAGACCAGATGAGGGGTGGGATGACATAAAAAGCATTATACATGAAGAATGTCAAAGATCATTAAAGAGAAAATAAAAGACTAAAATGGATGTCAGAAGAGTCTCAAAAGTTGCTTTTGACATAGAATAGCTACATGGAAGCAAATGTAGACATGATGAAGATGGAAGGAATATACACAGTCCTTCTACAAACCATTTCAAGAAGTCTCACTTGATCAAGAACTGCTTGTATTAAAAGAAGTTCAAGCTACATTCAAGGAATGAGTGGAAAACAAGGATTTGGGAATGGATGGCAGACCAATGAAAATGTGTCCATGAATTAATTCATCCCTAGCACTCATTAGTCCCTACTAAGATATTTGGAAGACAACTACCTGGCCGACTGATTGGAAAACATCCATATTTCTAGCTATACAAGGAAAGTCTATGCAATCAAATGTGGAAGTTATTGAACAGTAGCATATGCAAGTACAATTTCTTTGATAATTCAAAATTGGATGCAGTAGTACATTCACATAGAAATTCAAGCTAAATATGGTACATTGTTTATCCCGTTGTACATTGGTAGGGAGCTCCCAGAGTTTCAGGCTAGATTTACAAGGAATGTGGAACATCCTTGCTGATGTCAGATGGACCTTGGCTGAAAGTGGCAAATACCAGAAAGATGACCTGTGATTTATTTTCTATGCAAAGGCATTTAATCTGTGTGGATCCTAACAAAAATTTAAAAAACATTTTATTAGGGACTCATACAACTCTTATCACAATCCATACATATACATACATCAATTGTATAAAGCACATCTGTACATTCTTTGCCCTAATCATTTTCAAAGCATTTGCTCTCCACTTAAGCTCTTTGCATCAAGTCCTCTTTTCCCTCTCCCTCCCCGCTCTCCCTCCCTTGTGAGCCCTTGAAAATTTATAAATTATTATTTTGTCATATCATGCCCTGTCCGGTGTCTCCCTTCACCCCCTTTTCCATTGTCCATCCCCCAGGAAGGAGGTCACATGTAGATCCTTGTAATCGGTTCCCACTTTCCAGCCCACTCACCCTCTACCCTCCCCGTATCTCCCCTCACACCCCTGGTCCTGAAGGGCTCATCTACCCTGGATTCCTTGTGCCTCCAGCTCCTATCTGTACCAGTGTACATCCTCTGCTCTATCCAGACTTGCAAAGTAGAATTCAGATCATGGTAGTGGGGGGTGTGGGGGGAGGTGGGGAGGAAGCATTTAGGAACCGGAGGAAAGCTGCATTCTTCATTGGTGCTATATCGCACCCTGACTGACTCATCTCCTCCACTAGACCCCTCTGTGAGGGGATCTCCAGTGGCTGACAAATGGGATTTGGGTCTCTACTTTGCACTTCCACCTTCATTCACTATGGTAAGATTATTTTTTCTGATGATGCCTTATATCTGATCCCTTCGACACCTCGTGATCGCACAGGTTGTTGTGCTTCTTCCATGTGGGCTTTGTTGCTTCTGAGCTAGATGGTCGCTTGTTTACCTTCAAGCCTTTAAGACCCCAGACACTATACCTTTTGATAGCCGGGCACCATCAGCTTTCTTCGCCACATTTGCTTATGCACCCATTTGTCCTTGGAGATCGTATCATGGAGGTGTGAAGCCAATGATATGATTTTTTGTTCTTTGATGCCTGATAACTGATCCCTTTAGAACCACATGATCACACAGGCTGGTGTGTTCTTCCATGTGGGCTTTGTTGCTTATTAACTAGATGGCCGCTTGTTTATCTTCAAGCCTTTAAGACCACAGATGATATCTCTTTTGATATCCAGGCACCATCAGCTTTCTTCACCACATTTGCTTGTTCACCCACTTTGGCTTCAGCAGTTGTGTCGGGAGGGTGAGCATCATAGAATGCCAATTTAATAGAAGAAAGTATTCATGCATTGAGGGAGTGCTTGAGTAGAGGCCCAAGGTCCTTCCGCCACCTTAATATGAAACCTATAAATATAGGCACATAGATCTATTTCCCCATCCTCATATATATTTGCATATGTACATGTCTTTGTCTAGACTTCTATAAATGTCCTTTGCCTCCTAGCTCTTTCCTCTATTTCCCTTGACTTTCCTCCTGCCCCACTCCCATGCTCCATCCCCACCTGGGTTATAGCTATACCTCTTAGTTACCTTACCCTTGATCATTCCCTACCAGGCCTGCCACTCCCACCTCACCACCAATTTGGATCCCTTGTTGTTCTCTGTCCCTGGATTTGTTAAACACCACTTCCTTACCCCCCACCTCCCCCTATCCCAATTCCCTCCGGAACTGTCGGTCCTGTTGTTTTTCCTCCAGATAGTTCATCCAGCCTATCTTATTTAGACAGACCTATGGAGATAATAACATACACAGAAACAAGACAGAGGAAAATAAAGCAACAGTATACAACAAAACAACAACAACAAACCACTGACAAAGAACAAAACAAAAGACACCAAGAAACAAAAGATTGTAGTTAGTTCAAGGATCACTTATTGGCCTTTAGGAGTGTTCTCCAGTCCAGTCTGTTGGGCACCACGCCTTGGCCCCAAAGTCCACTTTCAGCATTCCCTGGGGACCTTGCCGCTCCATTCCCTTGCTGTTCCGCTGCACTCCCCCAGTGCTTTGCCTCGGTGTGGTGGGATCAGGTCAGGTGCAATTCCCACACCGTGTCTCCGGTGCTGTCCCCTGTAGCGCCATGGGTCAGTGAGGGGCATCATGTCTCATAGTGAGGCCAGCCATGTTGGCCTCTCTGTGGATTGGCTGCTCCAATCAGGAACATCATCCTCACAGCCTGGTGGGCCAGGATGTGCTCCACTCTCTCCTCCTCCCCCTTCATCTGCTCCTGTGTGCTGTGATCAGACATGTCCCTCTCCTGAAGCTGCAGAATCAACGTCGTCCTTTTAAACAAACTCTTCTTGGGGGAGGGGCAGGCATCCACTTAATATTTGGTGCTGGGGCCAGCCTCCTAGACCTCTCCACTGGTTCCCTACTCCATGCCGGAATGTTGCATTCACACCTTGAGGCACTGGGTTGAAGTCTGGATCCTAACAAATTATGGATCATGTTGTAAAGAATTTACATTCCAGGACTCTTCATTATGATTATGCATCATCAGTGTATAAACCATAGGACAGTTGTTTGGACCGAACAAAGGGATACGGCATGGTTTCACTCAGGAAAGGTGTGCATCAGAGTTGTGTCCTCTCTCCATGCTTATTCAGTCTGTATCTTGGGCAAGTAATCTAAAACACTGGACTACCTGAAGAGTGTGACATCAGGATCAGACGAAGGCTTTCTCATAACCTGAGATATGCAGATGACTCCTTGCTTTCTAAAGATCAAATGAAAATCAAAGACTGAAGACATCAGTGGGGATTATACCTCGACATAAAGAAAACAAAAATCCTCACAACTGGACTAATAAGCAATAATCAATGGAGAAAAGATTTAAGTTTTCATGCATTTCATTTTACTTGTAGCCACAATCAACACTCTTGGAGGCAATAGTAACGAAGTCAAATGATATAAAGCATTAAGCAAATGTGCTGCAAAATATCTCCTGAAGGTATTCAATAGTAAAGATGTCACTTTGAAAATTAAGGTGTGCCTGACCCAGGATGGTATTTTTAATCATCTCATAGGCGTTGGAAAGCTGGGCAATGAATAAAGAAGACTGAAGAAGATTTGATAATTTGCATTACGGGGCTTGTTATACTGACTACCTTCCACGGCTCGAAGAATGAGCAAAGTTAACTTGGAAAAAGTATAGCAAAAATGCTCCTTACAAAGGAGGATCGGCAGACTTCATCTTGGGTGAACGGAGACCTTGGTCAGTGTAAGACATGAAAAAATAATAAAAAATTATAAATTATCAAGGGTTCATGAGGCAGGGAGGGTGGGGAACAGAGCAGGAAAATGAGGAGCTGACACCAAGGCTCAAGTAGAAAGAAAATGTTTTTAAAATGATGATGGTAACAAATGTACAAATGTGATTGACACAATGGAGAGATGTATGTATGTAATAAGAGCAGTATGAGTCCCCCATAAAATGATTTTTTTTAAAAAGGAAAGACTTCATCTTATGTGCTTTGGACATACTATCAGAAGGCACCAGTCCAGAGAAGTACATCATTCTTTGTAGAGTAAAGCAAAATAGAGGAAGACCATAAATACGGTTGACTGACATCATGGCTTTAACAGGGGGCTCAAACATAGAAAGGATTGCTAGGATGGCACGGGACAATGCACTGTTTGTTTGGACATAGGGGGTTGTAAGTCAGAATGATAGTCAACTGAAAAGGAGGTGAGGAAAAGGAAAAAGATGGGTAGCAGGAGCACAGGGCACTAACCCACCCAAGGAGAGGGTTTTGTTTATAGCTCCACAGGGAAAGAGGGGGCAGACTTCAAGCTAGTGCTCCAAGATGTGAATGCAACATGCCGGCATGGAGTAGGGAACCAGTGGAGAGGTCTGAGGGGGCTGCCCCAATCCCAACTACTAAGTGGACACCTGTCCTTCCCCCTGAAGAATTTATTTCAGAGGACAGCACTGAATCTGCAGTTCCAGGAGAGGGACATGTCTGATCAGAGTACATGGGAGCAAATGAAATGGGAGGAGGAGTGAGTGGAACACATCCTGGGCCCACCAAGCCTTGAGGACAATATTCCCACTCAGAGCCGCCAATCCACGAAAAGACCACATGGCCGGCACCACTATGAGACACAACCATCTCTCACTGACCCATAGGCCTACAGGGGCAACACTGGAGACACAGTGTGGGAATTGTGCCCGACCTGATCCCACTACACAGAGGCAAAATACTAAGGGTGTGCAACAGAACAGAGACCCGAAGTCCCCAGGGAGTACCAAAAATAGATTTTGGGGCCAGGGCTTGGTGCCCCAACAGACTGGACTGGAAACACTCCTAAAGGACAACAAACAGTCCTTGAAATAACTACAAGCTTTTCTTTCATGTTTCGTTTTGTTTTGTTGTCATTGGTTTGTTGTTGTTTTGTTGTATATTGTTGCTTGGTATTGCTTTGTCTTGTTTTTGTGCATGTTATTATCTCTGCAGGTCTGTCTAAATAAGATAGGCTGGATGAACAATCTGGAGGAGAAAACAACGGGACCAACAGTTCTGGGGGGACATGGGAGCGGGGAAGTTGGGGGGAAAGGTAGTGGTGTTAACAAACCCAGGGACAAGGGAACGACAAGTGATCCAGAATCGATGGTGAGGAGGGTGTAGGAGACCTGGTAGGGCATGATCAAGGGTAATATAACCGAGAGGAATTACTGAAACCCAAATGAAGACTGAGCTTGATAGGGACAAGAGGAAAGTAAAAGGAACTAGAGGACAGAACTAGGAGGCAAAGGGCTTTTATTGAGGTCTAAACAAAGGGATGCACATATGTAAATATATTTATATATGAGGATGGGGAAATAGATTTATTTGCATATATTTATAGGTTTAGTATTAAGGTAGCAGATGGATATTGGGCCTCCACTCAAGTACTCCCTAAATGCAAGAATACTTTCCTCTATTAAACTGGCATTCCATGATGATCACCTTCTGGACATGATCACTGAAGACAAATGGATGCATAAGCAAATGTGGTGAAGAAAGCTTATGGAGCCCAGCTATCAAAAGATATAGCATCTGGGGTCTTAAAGGCTTGAAGGTAAACAAGCAGCCATCTAGCTCAGAAGCAACAAAGCCCACATGGAAAAAGCACACCAGCCTGTGCGATCACGAGGTGTTGAAGGGATCAGGTATCAGGCATCAGGCATCATCAGAACAAAAAATCATATCATTGTGAATGAGTTGGGGAGTGTGGAGTGGAGACCCAAAGCCCATTCGTAGGCAACTGGACATCCCCTTACAGAAGAGTCTTGGGGAGGAGATGAGCCAGTCAGGGTGCCATGTAGCAAATGAGACATACAACTTTCTTCTAGTTCCTAAAAGCTTCTCCTCCCCCTGCCCCCACTATCATGATCTCAATTCTACCTTACAAATCTGGCGAGACCTGAGGATTTACACTGGTTCAGATAGTAACTGGAAACAGGGATTCCAGGCAGATGATCCCCTTAGGACCAGCGGTGAGAATGGCGATACCAGGAGGTTGGAGGGAAGGTGGGTTGGAAAGGGGGAACTGATTACAAGGATCTACATATAACCTTCTCCTTGGGGGATGGACAAGAGAAAAGTGGGTGAAGGGAGTTGTTGGAAAGTGAAAGATACGACAAAATAATAATTTATCAATTATCAAGGGTTCATGAGGGAGGGGTAGTGGGGAAGGAGGAGGAAAATGAGGAGCTGATGCCAGGGGCTTAACTGATAAGCATATGTTTTGAGAATGTTGAGGGCAATGAATGTACAAATGTGCTTTATACAAGTGATGTGTGTATGGATTTTGATAAGAGTTGTATGAGCCTCTAATAAAATGATTTTAAACAAAGAGTATCCAACAACAGCAACAAGCTTGAAATATGTGATTTTACTAAAGGAATATG
Source organism: Tenrec ecaudatus (assembly GCF_050624435.1). Taxonomy (NCBI): domain Eukaryota; kingdom Metazoa; phylum Chordata; class Mammalia; order Afrosoricida; family Tenrecidae; genus Tenrec; species Tenrec ecaudatus. Next base: position 149,175,566 of record NC_134532.1, read on the forward strand.
AATGATGCTGTAGTTATCCTTTTAAATAGCCCCCTAAGTAAGTGTGCCACCACTTGTCTACCAGTTTGCTGCACTGTGGTGGCTTTGTTGTTGCTGTGATGCTGGAAACTATGTCAATGGTATGTCAAATATCACCAGGGGCCCCAAGGTGAATGCGTTTCCATGGAGATTCCAGACTAATACAGACTATGCAGAAGGAGTAGGCTGTCCACTTCTGATGGATTATTCACTAAAACCTTAAGAATAGCATTGGAATACAGTGACATATAGTTTGAGAAGATGAGTCCCTCAGCTTGGAAGACAATTAAAATACAATGGAAGAAGAGCTGTCTCCTCAAAGTAGAGGTGATCATGACAGCATCCATGGCAAGAGAGGGCAAGACACAAAATACGAATAGCACTAAGCACCCGTTAATAATTGGAATGTTCAAAGTATGAATCTAGGAATATTGGAAATTGACAAAAATTAAATGTAAAGCATAAAGAATGATATCCTAGGAATTTGTTTTAGTAGTTAGGTGCCTATGAGTTAGTTCCAACTCACAGCAACCATGGGTGCAACACAATGAAACCCTGCTTGGTGCTGTGCCAGCCCCACATGGTTGTAGCCATTGTGTCAACCCATCTTATCAAAGACCTTCCTCCTTTTCACTGCTCCTCCACTTCACCAAGCACGATGTGTCCTCTCCAAGGACTGGTCGCTTCTGATAATGTCCAAATCAAGTAAGATGGAGTTTTCTATGTTGCATCCAAAGAGCATTTAGCTGTACTACTTCCAAGACAGATTTACTTGTTCTTTTAGCAGACTACACTAATTTCAATTTTTTACACCAGCACCATAATTTAAATATCCTACTTAATTGAGCGGAAGGGGACTAGTATTGGCCATTTTTTAACCAGACAATCACGAGTTTATTATGTCAAGAATGACAAAATAAGGAGGAAGGACATCACATTCACTGTCAAAAAGAAACTTATAAACTCTGCCTTGAAGTACAATGCTGTCTATGATAGGGTATTATCTATGCACCTACCAGCAAGATCAGTTAATGCAACTATTATTCAAATTTATGTACCAACCACCGAAGCTAGTGATGAAGAAAGTGAAGAATTCTACAAACTTCTCCCATCCAAAATTGATCAAACATACAATCAAGATGCATTGGTAATTCCCCCAATAAAATGATTGGGGAAAAACCCCCATAATTGTTGGCCATTGTAATGTGACAGTTGGGAACAGAAAGGAACACTATTTGTAAATTATGGCTCTGGCAATAGAAATGATGCTGGAGATCGCATGATAGAATTTTGCACGGCCCATGACTTCTTTACTGCAGAACTCTTTCTTCAACAACAGTGCCTGCACATACCTGGCCAGATGGAAGGCACAGAATCAGATGGACTACGACTTTGGAAGCTAAATATCAGCAGCCATATGAGGCCCAGTGACACAGAAGGATTCCACTGGTGAATGCAATGGCTGTCACCAACTGACTACTTTGCGCTCCTTATGCCCGTGAACAATGGCGAAGAAAAAGGTTACTGCTAAGATAATCAACGCCGAATTCGACACACAATAGGACAGAATTAACCATCTCTGCTTTCTGTTTTTCTGATTCCTGCCACCTGTGCAGCACTCCTTTGGACCTTTAGCACCTAGCCCTGGGTGCGAGCTCACAGGCTGAAGGACCTCATCTTCCAGATGCTGAAAGAAGAGCTTAAGGCTTCAGGTGCCTGCTGCAAGCCTGAGCGCCTCTGGGTCTTCCTTCTTTTCTGACCCACTGGCTACAAATTGTGTGATTTTCTCACTAGCCTACATAATCCCAGCCACAAGCTAGGGGGTGGTCTGAGTGTCACTAACACCTGACTTGCTGGCTTCCACTACTCTCTTGGGTTCAATAATTTGCTTGAAAGACTCTCAGAAATTACTGTATAAAAGTACTATATTTATAATAAGAGATTTATTATGAATAATACAAATTGGATCAGTATAAAGAAGAGACATAGGGTAAGGTCTGGGAGAATACTCAATGTGAGCCTCGATTTTCCATGGAGAGCTCATCAACCTTCTGAGAACAGAGGCCTTTTTCCAATCAGAAAGCTAATGGAGTTTCCTGTCATTGCACAGGTAAGACTGATAATCTCAGACCTCCACATCCCAAGTTTGAACAGATAGAATGGCTGGTTCCCATAGGAGAATCATCTCATTAGCATCCGCTCTCAACGTGTGGCCCAGAGATCCATGGACAACAATCACAAGAGTGAAATCCTAAGGTTTTGGAATTTACTTTTCAGGATCTAAGGAGTAAGGGCAAGTTCTTTGGGTCAGGTTGATTCTGAATCCAGGGCTTTGAACCAGTTTATTCTAATTTGACCTGTTAAGATTTTTCATTTCTACTCTAAATATGTTTAATCAGAATTTGCATTTTATTAAAATTACCAGGTATATACATATAAATCACTTGGAGATCCTTGTAAAATGTAGAGTTTGATTCAGTGTGTCTGGAATGGAAGTAAATAACTGGTTTGTAGTTCTTTTATTTATTTAGTTATTTTTCTTCTTTTTTTAAAAAAGATCATTTTATTGGGGGTTTGTACAATTCTTATCACAATCCATACATACATCCATCGTGTAAGTGCATTTGTACATTTGTTGCCATCATCATTCTCAAAACATTTGCCAGACTTGAGCCCTTAATATTGACTGCTCATTTCCCCCTTCCCTCCCCACTCCACCTCATGAACCCTTAATAATTCATAAATTATTATTATTTTGTCATGTGTTACACTATCTGATGACTCCCCCCGCCCTCTTCTCTGCTGTCCATCCCCCAGGGAGGAGGCTATACTTAGATTCTTGTAATCGGTTCTCCCTTTCTACCCCACATTCCCTCCACCCTCCAGGCATCGCCACTCTCACCACTTGTCTTGAAGGAGTCAACTGTCCTGGATTCCCTGTGTTTCCAGTTGCTGTCTGTACCAATGTACACCCTCTGGTCTAGCCAGATTTGTAAGGTAGAATTGGGATCATGATAGTGGAGGGGTGGGGCGGGGAGAAGCATTTAAGAACTAGAGGAAAGTTATATGTTTCATCGTTGCTACCCTGCACCCTGACTGGCTCATATCCTCTTCATAACCCTTCAGTAAGGGGGTGTCCAGTTGCCTTCAGTAAGGGGGTGTCCAGTAAGGGGGTGTCCATTGGGCTTTGAGTCTCCACTCTGCAGTCACCCACATTTACGATGATATGATTTTTTGTTCCTTGATGCTTGATACCTGGTCCCTTTGACAGCTTGTGGTCACAACAGGCTGGTGTGCTTCTTCCATGTGGGCTTTGTTGCTTCTGAGCTAGATGGCCGCTTGTTTATCTTCAAGCCTTTAAGACCCCAGATGCTATATCTTTTGATAGCCGGGCACCATCAGCTTTCTTCACCACATTTGCTTATGCACACGTTTGTTTTCAGTGATCGTATCAGGAAAGTTGGCACCCACTGATGTGATTTTTAGTTCTTTGATGTCTGATAACTGGTCCCTTCTAAACCTCATCGTCAGACAGGCTGGTGTGCTTCTTCCATGTAGGCTGTGATGCTTCTTAGCTAGATGGCTGCTTGTTTGTCTTTAAGCCTTATAAGACCCCAGACGCTATATCTTTTGATAGCTGGGGACCATTAACTTTCTTCATCACATTTGCGTATGCACATGTTTGTCTTCAGTGGTCGTATCAGGAAGATGGGCACCCACTGATATGATTTTTAGCTGTTTGATGTCTGATAACTGGTCCCTTCTACACTTCGTCATCAGACAGGCTGATTTGTTTCTTCCATGTGGGCTTTGATCCTTCTCAGCTGGATGGCCGCTTGTTTATCGTCAAGCCTTTAAGACCCCAGATGCTACATCTTTTGATAGCTGGGCACCCTCAGCTTTCTTCACCACATTTGCTTATGCACACATTTTTCTTCAGCAATCGTGTCAGGAAGGTGTGCATTCTGGAATGCCAATTTAATAGAACAAAGTATTCTTGCACTGAGTAAGTGCTTGAGTGGAGGCCCAATGTCCGTCTGCTGCCTTAATACTAAACCTATAAATATATGCACATAGATCTGTTTCCCCACACTCTTATATAAATATATTTACATATGTCCATTCTAGTCTTTAGACCTCTATAAATACCCTTTGTCACCTAGTTCTTTCCTCTATTTCCTTTTACTTTCCACTTGTCCCACTATCATGCTCAGCCTTCATTTGGGTTTCAGTAATTTCTCCTGGTTACCTTGTCCTTGCTGAATCCCTACCAGGCCTCTCACACTCTCCTTGCTACTGATTTTGGATCACTTATTGCTCCCCTGGCCCTGGGTTGGTTAGCATCACCTCCTTCCCCAGCCTCCCCCTCTCCCATGTGTCCCTGGAACCATTGGTCCCGTTGTTTTCTCCTCCAGACTATTCATCTAATCTATCTTATCTAGATAGATCTGTAGAGATAATAATATGCACCAAAAATCAAGCCATAGCAAGACAGGCAATGAGTGAGAACACACCACTGACAACAAAAAAGGAAACCAATTACCCATAGAAGAATAAATTAATTAAAAGAAAAAATTTAAAAAGAAAGAAACACCCATAAATAGATCAAGGTCTGATTTTTGACCTCTAGGCATGTCCTTCAGTCAGGTCCAAAGGGGTACCATGCTCTGGCCCCAGAGTTTGTCCTTTGTACTCCCTCGGGGGCTCCCTGCTCTGCTTCCACAGTTGCTCTGCCACATGCTTTTAGTGGTTTGCCTCAGCGTCACAGGGTCAGTCTGGGCCAGTCTTAACACTGAGTCTCCAGTGTTGTCCCCCTTAGGGCCCTGGGCCATCAAGAGATGGCGTGTCTCGTAGTGGGATCAGCCATATTGTCCACTCTTTCCATTGGCTGTTCAGAGCAGGGATATCGTCCTCCAGGGCCTGATCGGGCAGGATGCACTCCACTCCCTCTTCCTCCTCCTTCATTTGCTCCCATTTGCTCTGATCAGACATGCCCCCCTCCCCTAGCTGCAGTCTCAGTGCTGTCCTCTCAAGTAAATTCTTCTGGGGGGAGGGGCAGTTGTCCACATAGCTAGTATTGGGGCCGAGTCCTCAGGCCCCTTCACTGGTTCCCCACTCCTTGCCTGCACATTGCATTCATCTGGCACTGGCTTTGAATCTGGTCCCTCTTTCCCTGTGGAGACACAAACAATACCCTCCCCTTGGGTGGGTCAGTACCCTATTCCCCCACCACACATCTTTTTTTTCTTTCCCTTTTCCTCCCTTCCCCCCTTTTAGTGGGCTACCATATGAACCCCTGGATTTGGTCTGGCCCCTGCAATACTACCTGGACCTTACCCCTGGAGTGTTTGTATACAGCAGCTTTTTCCCTGCGCCCTTTTTGCATTTACATTTCTGTTCTCTCTCTCGGTGTATATATGTATGTATGTATGTATGTATGTATGTATGTGTGTGTGTTTATATATCTATCTATCTATCTATATATATATAGGTATATATATATATACACTTACCTCAGCAGACGCATATTGTACTTCTCCTTTTGTGCTTGGCTCACTTCACTTAGCATAATTTCCTCCAGTTCTTCCCATGCAGTGATATGCTTCCTGCATTCATCACTGCTTTTTAGCTATGCATAGTACTCCATTGTACGTATGTACCACAGTTTTTTAATCTATTCATCTGTTGATGGAAATTTGAGTTGTTTCCAGCTCCTTGCAATTGTGAACTGTGCTGCAATGAACATTGGAGCACAGATGTCTGGCCATGGTTTGTTTCTTGCCTCTTCTGGGTATATGCCCAGTAGGGGGATTGCTGGGTCGTATGGTAACTCAATTTCCATCTGTTTGAGAAAATGCCAAATCGATTTCCATAGTGGCTGTACATACCTACAGGTCCACCAGCAGAGGATGAGAGTTCCTGTCTCCCCACAGCCCCTCCAACACTTGTTGCTTTCTGATTTTTTGAATTGGGCTATCTTTGAGGGTGTTAGGTGCTATCTCATAGTTGTTTTGATTTGCATTTCTCTTATGGCTAAAGATCGGGACGTTTATTGGCCATTTGGATTTCAGACTCTGTGAAACTTCTGTTCAGGTCCTGTGCCCACATCCTCAGTGGGCAATTAGTTTTTCTCTTATTGTAAGCTTGCAATGTATTGTAGATTTTAGTAATAAGACTTTTGTCTGATGTCTCATTGCTACAGATGTTTTCCCAGTCGGTGGACTCTCTTATCACTCTCTTGGTGAATTCTTTCGATGTACACAGGTGTCTATCTTCAGTATATCCCACTTGTCTGTTTGTGACTCCTCTGTATTTGTGTCCTTCCCTATTTCCAATATCCTATGTATTCCCTGTGCCAAGGTTCTCAGGTTTGTCCCAATTCCCTCATTAATGGCCCTAATTGTTTGGGGTTTTATCTCAAGGTCTGTGATGTACCTTGAGTTTATTCTTGTGCATGGAGTGAGGTAAGGGTCTTGCTTCATTTTTCTGCAGATAAATATCTATTTTTTCAGCACCATTTATTGAAGCTGGCATCTGCTTCCCATTTAATATTTTTTGGGCCCTTATCAAAGATCAGTTGCCTGTGGGCTGATGTTTTTATTTCTGGGTCTTCAGCTCTTTTCCATTGGTCTGAATATCTGTCCTTATGCCAGTACTGCACTGTTTTGACTATTTTGGCCGTATAGTGCAGGCTAAAGTCAGGTAGAGCAAGCCTTCCCACTTTGTCCCTCTTCTTGAGGAGCTCTCTGATAATTCTGGGCTTCTTCCCCCTCCATATGAAGCTGGTAATCTGTTTTTCCAACTCTTTGAAGAAGGATGGTGGTATTGAAGTTCTTTTTAAACTCCACATGCTCCTTCACAAGATGTGAAGCTTTCCAACGCTGCTGCCCTCTCTCCAATCAGACCAGGAGATTTTCCCTTGTGGATTCACCGTGGCTCCACAAAACCAAAAACACCAGACTTAACTGTCCCTGAGTCCATTCCAACTCAAAGCGACCCCAGAGGCCAGGCTAGAACTTTCCCTGTGGGTTTTCAAGACTGTAACTCCCTGTGAGTGATTCCCTGCTCCGGCCGTCATTCCCAGACTCTGCTTGTGTTTGGGCTCTAGTCGTCAGTCAGTGAGTTTGTGTTTGATTTCCCACAGGATGAAGCTGGAATAGTAAAGGATAATAGACGTATCTCTCATGGGCCTAGCCCAGGAGAAAGCATCAATACTACCATCAGAATTTTCATCATCTCAACAGGATTCCTGGGTATTTTTCTAGAGAGAAGCTACAGGACAATGGCTGAGTGTGGAGAATGGAATTCTGGAAACAGACTGCTGAATCCAACTTCCAGTGCCACCTCTTAGCTATGTTGGAAAATGAAGTGCTAGCCCCCTGCCACTCCCACAGGTCTCATAAATGGTTGCTATTTTTTTAATCTTGCAAGACCGATAGGTCTTTTCTATATTTTTCTAAGTTTCATTTCAAGAGAGCTTTTCTGGTATCTCCCATGGAATGGAGCCAGGGCTTAAGGCAGTTGTAGATATACTACACTCACAATTGGAGATAGAGGGGAAATTAAGTCAAATAAATCCTGTTAATATAAAAGGTACTGGAACATTCATATATAATGTCATAGGAGAGAATATAGCACTTTATTAGGCCCTGAAAAGTGAGGCATATTAATTTGCTTAAGAGCACTAATGAATCTCAATAGTCAAGGGTGGACATATACATGATTTATTCTTATAATCTTGAGCATGACTGCATTAATTATTTGAATACTTAATGATTTACATATTTGGATAAAGCTTGACTGGGCAGTCCTAGAACATTTTTTGACTTCCCTCCAATTTCATCATTATTTATTGTTTCTATCTTTACGTGGTAGAAAAAGCCAGGTCAGTATTTTATTTTTGAAGATCATGTGGCTGGTATGTTACAACGTCTGGGTTTAGGACAGCACATTGTGAAGATCTTCACAACAAGCTTAAAAAAATCAAGAGATGCAATTTCTTACTACTTATACATTTTAAAACAAAATTAGAATTTTATTTTGTGGCTTTATTTAAAGAGCAATTAAACTTCAAGAACAAACTCAGCATGTTGTAGCTGGTAAGGAGGATCAGTCAGCTAAATTTCATGAGTCGAGGGTGCTGAAAGTGGTTTGTTATTACACTGAGATGTCCTCCCACAAGCACAATTACTGAGAGTAAAACAATTTATTTTCTTCTTAGGAGACTTCTGTTCAAATTAGAATTTTTCCAAAAGAAAGAAAGCAGCAAAGTGGTTTCATACAGTATTGGCCTTTAAACCAAAGCCACATGCACTCTATCAAGTCAATTCTGGCTCATACTGACCCTATAGGACAGAGTAGATCTGCCCCTGTGAGCTTTCAACACTCTGGAGAGCTTGGTGTGTTGGAACAATATGTAAGCCACAGTGTCACCAAGATTCCTTCCCATGACAAAGTACAGCCGAAATCCCCGTCTTTCCTCCCATGGAGTTTGGTGGTCAGGAACTGCACACCTGGAGGTTAGCTGCCCAGCACATGGAACCACGACTTCACCATGGTTCCTAGGCATTTTATCAGGCACTTAAATACTTGTGTGATGCTTAAACTAAGTTCGTGTATATTAACTAATGCCAAACATTGTTTACATAAAATGGCTGCAGTTCTTCTTCCGTTTATCTGTGCTTCTTTGCAGAGGGGCACAGCAACTTCGGAATGCTATCTATTTCCCAACCTTTGAGGATAACTAGCTCCTTGTGATTTTTTCTTTTGACCAACAATATCATGCAGTGGAAATGATGTTCTGTTAGTTCCAAGCTTGGATTTCAAGAGGTCCTGCTCACTTTAAACTTTCAAACATTGTATACACCTTGGGAAGGGATCTTGCTGCCACTCTGGGTTAAGCATTGTTGAAATCCACCAACCTGAAAGAAATGGGGACTGGACTGATTAAGTCTTTGGTATCAGCTCCTCTTTTTCCCCTCCCTCCCCCAGAGGAGGTGATACCAAGTGCTCAAGTAGAAAGAAAATGTTTTGAAAATGATGATGGCAATCTATATATAAATGTGCTTCATACAGTGGATGTATGGATCCTAATAAAAGCTGTAGGAGCCCCCATTGAAACGACTTATCAAAAAATAGGGGGGGAAAGATTTACAGTCTTGGAAACCGTAAGGAGCAGTTCTCTTTCCTAGAAGGTTGATATGTTTCAGAATCAGCTGGATGGCAGTGGTTTCTTAATTTTCCTTTTCTATTCACCGTGGCAAAGGCCAGGCTAACCTGCTGATGAGTGAAAAATACAAGCCCTGTTATGGCTAGTCCACCACCAGACCACTACAGACAGGTGAATGCGGTCATCCCTGACCAGGCAGAGCTGTAGACCCCCTTTCTGGGTTACAGATGGTTGCCCATGTAAGAGCAAGCCCAGGCAATATAGTCAATCCAATAGACTGAGAACCACATAGTGGAGTTCAGGGCCAAATTGCTGCCCTAGAGAATAGTGAGTTAAATAAACGGTAGTTTGTATCAACTTTGGAACAAGAGCTTCTATTTGCTGAGCACTGCTAAATGATCGCAGGAGAAAGTTGGGAATTTCTACTTCCATAGAGTTAAAGTCTCACAAACTCACAGGGGTTGATGGCTGTGAACTGAGTACTAAGGGATAGGCATTGTTAAGTGCCTTACAGGTATTGCTAACCAATGCAAGCCTCAGGACTTCCCTGAGGGAGGGTGACAGATGCAGAAACACCCTGAGGCCATCCATTGTTCACAGATGGGAATAACATCTTGGCAAACTTTCTAGGCTGGTCTGCTTACCCAGCTGTTGGTAAAAGGTAAGATAAGGATAGACAAAACCAAGTCTCATGGTGGACCCTCTCAACTGGGGAACCTCCAAGTCAGGGTCAACAAGCCTTTTTTTTTTTTTAAATGGCCAGATGCTGACTATTTTAGGCTTTGAGGGCCATATGGTCTCTTCACAAATACTTAGCTGTAATTTTGTAGCCATAGTAATGATAGACAAAAGGTAAACAAATGAACTGGCTGTGTCCCAATAAAACAGAGGAGGAGCTTGATTTATAAGGAGCTCCTCTGGTGTAGCAGGTTACCACCAAGTTAATAGTGTGACCCCCAATCGCTCTCTCTGAGGGAGGAAGATGAAGCTCTCTGCTCCTGTAAGGATTAAGAAGCAGCTCTACTCTTGTAGTACAGACTCGCTGGCAGTGAGTTTTCATTGTTATTTCAGGCTGGTTTTAGCCTGAATTATTTTTTATCTCTGTTCTAGAAAGTAAGTCTGCATGACATAGGCATTCACTGAATTTAATATATTATCACCTACATCTTCAGGAGCCCTAGTAGCAATGTCGGGTAAACATTGGACTGCTAACTGCAAGGTTGGCAGTTCAAACCCACCAGCTGCTGCTCGGGAGAAAGTTGAGGCTGTGTGCTGCCTTAAAGATTTACAAAGCTTTGGAAACTCTACATAGGTCACAACAGTTGGGATCAACTTGAAGTCAATGGGTGTATTGTGCCTAGTAATGTAGCATCTTCAGGAGAATTGAGAAGATTTTCACACAAGCCATTTTCAGCAGATTTAAATTCTTCCGTGAATCTCCATTTGTTTAGCCAACATCCCGAGTTTGTAGACTTTGTCCTCATGGATGCTTTCAGCATCACTGAGAACATATTCCAGACAGAGTAAAGATAGAAGAGGAAGGGTTCATGCTGTGGACTGGACTGAGTGCCTCCCAAAATCTGCTATAAATTCCAATCTTGTGGTTATAAAGGGATGCCACCTTTTGATTAGCAGTTCAATTCTTACCTGAGAGTGCCATCAGGTGCCCTTGCTCTCTCTAAATGTATACATATGTATCCTTTCTTTGCTGACCTCTGTTGAAATTTAGAATCTATTTGATACTGCAAATGTGTTTTACATTAGCCATACATTCAATCTGGTAGTCAACAGAGCTGAAATTTATTTTCTGTACTATAATGCCCACCTTAAATCTTTGAGAAATGCTATTCTAGGTAATTAGATTGAAGTAATGCCTCACATTTTCCTTATGAAATTTCAGACTTATTTGTGTCACAAATAGTTCATTTTGCTTTGGCTTTGACTTCATAACTGGGCCAATATATATATTTGTTCCAGTTCTAGTAACTCTTCCAGTAGATAAAAAAGAATGTTGATTCACTAAACAAGAAAGGACAGCCTCTGAAACAAATGTTGCTGGCAAACTTGGATCTCTACCTGCAGAACATTGAAACAGGTCCTATAACTCACCTCATGCACAGAACTGAACTCAAGATGGATTGGAGACCGAAATGTAAGTCCCAGATCTATAAGGATCATCAGTGAGAGCATTGGGATGAATTTAAGGGTCCTATTGCAGGGCATAGACATACTACCAAGTAAAATAAAGGAAAAACACAGAGCACAAGACAAAAGTAATGATACTATAAATAAGACACTTCTGCATATCAAAAGACTTCAAAATAGTAAAATAAGAGTCCACAGACTGGAAAAAATTCTTCAGAAATGACATAAAGGAGAAGGGACTGATTACTAAAAATCCATATACTTATGTAACACTGCAGTAAGACAAAACCCTAAATAATCCAATTAAAAGTGGGCAAAAGATATGAATAGACAAGTCATTAAAATGCTACTGAAATGGCTAACAAGCACATGAGAAAATGCTCACAATCCCTAGCCATCTGGGAGATGGAAAAAAAAAAGATTTATTACCTTACATCACACAACAATAGTCCAATTAAAAAATAACCCAAAACAGAAAAAAACAACAAATGCTGGAGAGGATGTGGAGAGATTGGAACTCTTATACACTGCCGGTCAGTTTGTAAACATGTATACCATTGTGGAAAGTCATATGGTGCTATGTAAACAACAGGGAGTGGAAATCCCATGTGACCCAGTCATACCTCTGCAGGCATATAACCCAAAGTAGTAAGCAATGCAACATGAACAGACATGCTTTCCCATGTTCAGTGTAGCGCAGTTCTTAATAGCAAGATGCTGGAAACTGCCCGAATGCCCATAAGTAGATGAATAGATAAAGAAACTTTGGTATATGCACACAATGAAATACTATGCATCCTTGAAACACAACGATGAAACCCCGAAACACCTCATGACATGGACAGACCTAGACAACATTATAATAAACGAAATTAGTAAATCTCAAAAGGATAAATATTGTATGAAACCACTACTACAAGGATACATGCACAAAGGCAAGCTCTGTTCTCAGGCCCGCGATCTGATCTGCTGCCTCCTGCCTCCCAAGCAATGAGGTGGTGTGCCTGTGTGTTGCTCACGAATAATACATCACCCCTTCTTTGTACATCATAAAAACACTTCGACAGGGGAGGCCTCACCTTAGCTGGGGTCACTTTCTCTTGTTGCGGGGAGAAGGCGAAGGCCAGTCAGTTTCTGCCATACAGCATGGCTCTGCGGTCATCCCAAATCAGTGGACACTTTTACAAGGGTGTTTAGTGAATGTTAATGGGATTTCAAGTCAACAGGTGTGGGAGGAACCTGCTTGTCTTGGAAAATAATTTTACTTCTCTTTGTGGGTAAACAAGATGGTGCAAACTGCCGTTAGGAGAAATGTTTAACAGCCCGGTGTTATGTTCCTAATTAGACATTAAAGAAAAAAATTGTTTTCATATGTTTGAAATGAACTTGAAACTGAAAGTCCACTTTCAGTTTCACTTTTCCTCCTTATTTTAGCCACTCAGACGGATATTTAGGTCCAAGGGGAAAGGAATCTGGAGGGTGTTTTATTCTCTTAATGTAGTTTTTTTTGGGGGGATACAAAATTCACAGATCATACACTTCCATTTTAGAAAGAGTTGTATGAACGTCCTCACAATCAGTTCTAATGCCCCCTCCCCCTCTGCATTCATTGACCTCCCACTCCCTCCCCCTCCCCACCCCCTGACCCCAATAAACCATTAAATTGGCCATGGTCTCAATTCATCTATCCCTTCTGTGTTTCATAAAAATGGAGAACCTAACATAAGCAATAAAAAATGAAGCAGATAAAATAAAGTAATAATAATATAAAGATTAAAGTATGAAAGAAACAGGCCACTAGAAATATTTAACAAACCAGAGAAGAGAGTTCTGTTGTGGAACAGAGGGAAATGTTTAAGCCCAGAGCAAATTTAGGTTGGGTTAAGAGGGAGCTCTACAGACAAGTTAGCATATCATGCTGTTCTTTGATCCACCATGATGAAGTTTCAATAGTCTCTGTCTGATAGCAAAGCTGTTTGAGTGCCTGACCTGTGACCAGAGGATCTGCCAGAGCCTTAATCTGACTAGATACTCTTCTTGGATTGGGGCTAGGAAGAAGTGGGAGCCCACAAGCCATCTGTTTGTCCACGGGATATGTACAACTCTGCTTTACTTTGTTGGTCATATTACAACAAAAACAAAAACATAACCCAACAAGAGCAACAACCAAAGGGAAAAAAAAACCCACCAAACAAACAGAAACAGATGAAACAAAAAACAAACAAAAATGAAAACCATTGTCAATCATCCCCCTTGGGTATAAGGTGAGTGCATTGATAACATCAATAATTTATTCCATGATAGAATTTAAGGTACTGTTGATATGAAGAGTTTCTGTGAGGTTAGTCCTACGGTGAGCTGCAGTCCATGAGTTGTTGCTTTGGACAGATTGAGTTTTTAATGGATTGAGTTCTGTTCATATTGAGCATGGAGCGTGATGGTAGGGGAAAGTACACTGTATCATTTCTTACAAGGGAAGATCCTTGCCTATCAGATTAGTGATACCTGTCTGCTTGATTTGAGAGGATGATGTCTTTCCAGGTATCTGTCCATTCCTTCTGGATTTGGATTTGTTTAAATAAAGCTTTTCATGGTAGTGTGTTGTTACTCTTTTTAAATCATGTGGATCTGTTGTAATGTCATCCTTTTGATTTGTTTTTCTGGGAACGTCCAGAGTTTCTTTTGTTAAGTTTGTCAGTGGTCTGTTTTGTTAATCCTCCTGGGTTTCTTGATTTTTTTTCATTGTTTTTTTGTTTTCCATATAATTTATTTCTGCTTTGACCCTTAGGGTTTCCTTATCCTTTTATTGGAAGGTTTGTGTTGTTTCTCTTCCAGGTTTTGAAGGTGTTGTGTTAGGGTATTGATTATGGCATTCTCCTTTTTTTCGTGTGTGTGTGTGTGTGTGTGTGTTTGTGTTGATTGTTATAAATTGGCTTCTGATGACTGGTTTTGCTGTGTCCCAAAGGTTTTGATATGTTGTGTTACTGGTCTCATTTGTTTCAAGGAATTTTTTTTCTAGGTACAGTGTACTTTATTGATGGTGCATAACAAGGTCAGGCTCTCTAAGCCCCTCCCCTTCCTTCAGGGGGTTCCGATGTTATATTCTCAGTATGTTAAGGGATTGAATTAGGGGCAAAGACTCCCCAGCAACTGAGAGCCTCTCTTCCTCTAGTGCTGTTGCTGGGGCTGCTGGTCCAGGGGGACTCTTACTCCTTGGAGGCCATGTGGACCATGAGGTCCTCCACCCTGTTGCTGTAGCCAAGTTCATTGTCATACCAGGAAATGAGCTTGACAAAGTGGTCGTTGAGCGCAATGCCAGCCCCAGCATCAAAGGTGGAAGAGTGGGTGTCACTGCTGAAGTCACAGGAGACAACCTGGTCCTCAGTGTAGCCCAGGATGTCCTTTAGGGGACCATCGGATGCCTGCTTCACCACCTTCTTGATGTCATCGTACTTGGCAGCTTTCCCCAGACGGCAGGTGAGATCCACGACGGACACATTGGGGGTGGGGACACGGAAGGCCATGCCAGTCAGTTTCCCATTCAGCTCCGGGATGACCTTGCCCACAGCCTTGGCAGCGCCAGTAGATGCAGGGATGATGTTCTGGGCAGCCCCACGGCCATTGCGCCAGTTTCCCAAAGGGGCCGTCCACGGTCTTCTGGGTGGCAGTGATGGCGTGGACTGTGGTCATGAGTCCTTCCACGAGGCCAGAATTGTCATGGATGACCTTGGCCAGGGGGGCTAAGCAGTTGGTGGTGCAGGAGGCTTTGCTGACAATCTTGAGGGAGTTGTCGTACTTTTCGTGGTTCACACCCATCACAAACATGGGGGCATCGGCAGAAGGGGCAGAGATGATCACCCTTTTGGCACCGCCCTTCAAGTGAGCCCCGGCCTTCTCCATGGTGGTGAAGACACCGGTGGACTCCACGACATACTCGGCACCGGCCTCGCCCCACTTGATGTTGGTGGGATCTCGCTCCTGGAAGATGGAGATGCCTTCCCATTGACGACAAGCTTCCCATTCTCAGCCTTGATGGCATCCTTGAACTTGCCGTGGGTGGAATCATACTGCAACATGTAGACCATGTAGTTCAGATCAATGAAGGGGTCATCGATGGCAACAATCTCCACTTTGCCAGAAGTGAAAGCAGCCCTGGTGACCAGGCGCCCAATGTGGCGAATCCGTTCACTCCGACCTTCACCATCGTGTCTCGGGGATGCGGCTGGGACTGCCCGGGAACGGGAGAGGCGGCTGTCTGTCGCACGAGGAGGAGCAGAGAGCCTGTTTCAAGGAATTTTTAATTTCCTCTCTTTTTTACCCATTTAGAAGCAGTATCTCGTTCAGTCTTTATGTGTTTGTCTTTATGTTTCTGTTTGTTTTATTGTTAATTTCTAGTTTTCTAGTGTTATGGTCTTAGAAGATAGGTTGTAGCGTCTCCATGTTTTTGAATTTGTTGAAGCGCACTTTGTGGCCTGCTCTGTGTGGTTTATTCTAGAGAATGTTCCATGGAAGTTAAAGAAGAACATGTACTGTGGTGTTTTTGTTGTTGGCTGGAGAATTCTGTAGATGTCTATGAGGTCGATTTTATTGAATGTGTGGTTGAGCTCCTGTGTGTCTTTATGGAATTTCTTTCATGATTTTCTGTTTTTCCTTGAGAGTGGTGTATTGATGTCTTCTGCTATTATTGTCGAATTATTTATATCCTTTTTTCAATTTTGTGAGGATTTGATTTCAAGGGTCTTTCATTAGGGACATATTTTAAGTTTGTAGATCTGCATTCTGTCCATCTAAATTGAATAAGGAAGCCCAAAGAAGAATTGATTTACTTGCATTCTGGTAAAGAACATTGAAAGTACCAATGACTGTCAGAAGGAAAAACATATCTGCCTTGCAGGAAGTACAGATGTTCCTTGGAAATAAAGATAGCGAGACTTCATCTCATTTGCTTTGGACAAGTTGTCAGGAGAGCCTCGGCCCTGGAAAAGGCCATCATGCTTTCTTTGTAAGGTATGGGCTAGTGAAAAAGAGGAGTACTCACAACGAGAGAGTTTGACATAGTGGCTGCAACCTTGGGCTCAAACATGATTAAAAACCACCCTTGCGAGGAGGGTGCAGGCTGCTGCAGGATCAGGCAGGGCCGTAGAAAGGGTTGCTGTGAGTTGGGGCTGACTCAAAGGTGCCTCACAACAATAGAACCACATGGCTGCCTGGATCCTCCTTGTTTGAACCAGTGGACAAGAGTTCAAGTTTTTCAAAAAGAGAAAAACAAACAAACTCACTTTTGCTGAGTCAATGTGGACTCATAGCGACCCTACAATTCTACAGAGTGGAATTGCCCTTGTGGGTTTCCAAGACAGTAACTCTTTATTGGAATAGAAAACCCCATTTTTCTCCTGATTAAAAGTGAAATAACTACTGTAAATATTTTATTTGAAATCTCAATGGGTAAATATTATGATTTTCAGATGTCTGAGGCCTTTTGAGTTATTCAGAATCCAGTTGTCTTGCTTGCTGGGTTGATCAATAACACCACATTACTTAAGTAAATGTGTATCCTTTGGGAGTCTTTTTGGCTGACACTAGAAAAAAAAAGTTATGGTTTTGATGTAGCAGAGGTCACTGAAGAATAATAACAGAGGATTTTAAGTTGGGAAGGAAGAGAGCATTTTTGAAAAATTAACATTTCAAGAATTGAAAATCAATGTAGCCTTTGCCAGAGAAGTGTAGCTCAATTTACACAAAAGATCAAATTTTGAAAGTTGGTATATGTATTAAATTTTAATAAATGTAATCCCATTAGAATTTCCCAGAAGGTCTTGGTACATAATGAAACTTGATTGTGAATCTTTTTCTAAAGTGAAGAATGTTCTTCTTTTTTTATATTTATTAAAATAAATGTTATATAGACTTCAAATGTAAAATATTAAAAATAACCCAAAGTATAAACAAATTATTCATTTACCAAGGAGCAGATTTTTTTCTAAAATAGACCAGGATGAAAAGTAACATATTGTTACCTACATAAATTCTAACATATGCACTTTACAGAGGCATCTACTTTAAGTTTATTTTTTAGCAGATCAGTTATTTAGATTCCTTCCTCGCTTCTTTACTTTGCCTCTCACTCTTTCTATCCCTCCAGCTCTCTTTGTCTTCCCCCAACTTTCAACATAGTATTTATTTTTTTTGAAACAGATTTTTCTTCTTTCATTTAAACAACCTGGATTTGGGGAAGGTTCTGAGTTGTTGGATCTAGACTCCATAAAGCTATCGATATTTAGTTTCGAAACTCTCCTGGAAGCCGTACTTTTGGCTTGGCAAGCAGCTGTTTCTACTTTTTGGCCCACGAAGACCTCATTGGGTCATCATCCCGGAAGGCACCCCAGTAGCTAGTCTTTGGTCTTCTCTGCCTCACTAGTTTTATTTTTAACCTCTCTTGATTATTTCTAAGCCTCCGAATCATGAAATCTCATTTTATTTTATTAGGAGGGATTTATTCACAAGGCAAATGCAGACCTACGCAGCTTTCTTTCATACACATCACTAAATGCCGAGTGGTCCTGCAAGCATTAAGCTTTCTGTACAAGATATGTGAAATATGTGGGGGGAAAATGGAGATGCTCATGCTTGCACTTACAGTTTGAGAAATTCCAAAGAAATTCCTTTGAAAATAACAGCGATTAAACACAACAGTGGGATGTGTGCAATTGTGCTTAATACAATGGAATGATGCGTTGTTATGAGATTTGTAGGAGCCCCCCAGTAAATGATTAATAAACACAAACAAAAAAACCCCAACAGTGGGACAATTACTTCCTACTTGTTGGATGGGCTGTTGGGTAGGTTCTGGCTCATAGCACCTCTGTGGGCAACAGAAGAAAATACTGCTTAATCCTGTGCCACCTTTATAAGTGTTGTTATGTTGAGCCCATTGTTGCAGCCACTGAGTCAGTCCATCTCAGTGAGGGTCCTCCTCCTTATTTAGCATGCATAATGCCCTTTTCCAGGGACGAGTCTCCTGGTATGCCCAAAGGTTACGAGGCAAAGTCATGTCATCCTCACGTCCAAGGAGCGTTCTGACTGTATTTCTTCTAAAACAGGTTTATTTGTTCTCCTAGCAGTCCCTTACATGTTCTTCACCAACACCATAATTCTTTCTAATGTGTGAAATTCTTCCTTTTTCATGGTCTAATTTTCACATCTATACGAGGCAATTGAAAATGGCATGACTTGGGTCAAGCACACCTTGGTCCTCAAAGTGACACCCTCGATCTTCAACACCAGAAGGAGGGCTTGTGCAGCAGACTGACCCAATGCAGCACGTCATTTGATCTCCTGACTGCTCCTTCCACGAGCATCGCTTGTGGATCCAAACAAGTTGATATCTTGGACAGCTGCAATCCCTTTTCTCTGCCTCCCCTGATATTATCCTTCAGTCCAATTGTGAGAATTTTGGCTTTGCCTGAGCTTCAATCCACGATCGACTAGTGTAGGGACACATTGTCCTGTTCTCCCTGGGAGAATTGCTGGGGTGCAAAGTATGGGAAAACCTTGAGTGTTTAACTGTTTGTGTGCTTCACGAACTTGCCACACATACAGAGTGATCAGGAGATTCCTTTCTGGAGAGAAAAAGAGCACAACAGATAAAAATGTTCTGGAATAGGAGAATGCTGAATAATCACATGGTAATATTTGTTAGTCATATGACAATATTTGTTAGTGCAAGAATGTTTGTTAATTATGAATCATGACAACATCTTGTGCCTGAAGTCATTGTGACCTAAAATTGCCCCAGCATTGGAACTTCTGTAAACTTTCTCCTTTCAAGCAGAAATTAAAAAATTGGAGAACAGAGAAGCTTGGGAGGTGTGGGGGGGGGGGTCTTCTCTCTCTTGAGTTCCTCTTCCTTATCCTCATGACTCAATCTCAAGTCTTGAGTAGTTGTCTTGTGCATCTCAGGTAGCTCCCAGCTGGCTGGAGTGCCACATACTAGACCTAGAATGAAAGGACATGATTCTTGCAGGAGAAATATCGATCATCTCAGACACTGTAGTGTATGATAAGAAACATGGTGTCTGCTGTTAGGTGCTGCCAAGTCAGCTCCAACTCATAGTGACCCTCTGAAAAACAGAACGAAGCACTGCTCGGTCCTGCACAAGTCTCATAATTGTAGTAGTCACTGGGTCAACCTATCTTATTGAGAGTCTTCCTCTTTTTTGCTGTCCTGCTACTTCACCAAGCATGATGTCCTTTTCCAGGCACTGGTCTCTCCTGATAACATGACCAAACTATGTGAGATGAAGTCTTGCCATCTTTACTTCTTGGGAGGATTTTGGTTGTACTTCTTCCGAGACAGATGTGCTTGTTCTATTGGTAGTCCATGCTATTTTCTTTTTATTATTTATTTATTTTAAATAACCATTTTATTAGGGGCTTGTACAAGTCTTATCAGAATCCATACATACATTCATTGTAGGTCAAGCACATTTGCACACTTGTTGCCCTTATCATACTCAAAACACTTGCTTTCTACTTGAGCTCTTTGTATCAGCCCCTTATTTTTCCCTTTCTTTCCTGCTCCCCTCTTCCTCATGCGCCCTTGATAATTTATAAATTATTATTTTGTCATATTTCACACTGGCTGATGTCTCCCTTCACCCACTTTTCTGTTATCTGTCCCCAGAGAGGTTTATGTAGATCCTTATAATCATTTCCCCTGTTCCACCCCATGCTCCTTCCACCCTCCCAGTATCGCCACTCTCATCCCTAGTCCTGAAGGAATCATCTGTCCTGGATTCCCTGTGTTTCCAATTCCTATCTGTACCAGTGTACATCCTGTGGTCTAGCCATATTTGTAAGGTAGAATTGGGATCATGATAGTGGGAGGTGAGTGGGGGTGGGAAGGAAGCATTTAACAACTAGAGGAGAGTTGTATGCTTCATTGTTGCTACATTGCACCCTGACTGTCTCATCTCCTCCCTGCAACCCTTTTGTAAGGGTATATCCAGCTGCCTACACATGGGCTTTGGGTCCCCAGTCTGTACTCCCCCTCCTTCACAATGATTTGATTTTTATTCTGATTCCTGGTACCTGTTCCCTTCGACACCTTTTGATCCCACAGGCTGGTGTGCTTCTTCCACGCGGGCTTTGTTGCTTCTCAGCTAGATGACTGCTTGTTTACCTTCAAGTGTTTAAGACGCCTGACATTATATCTTTTGATAGCCAGGCACCATCAGCTTTCTTCACCACATTTGCTTATGTACACATTAGTCTTTAGCGATTTTATTGGGAAGGTGGGCACACAATAATATGATTTTTGTTCTTTGATGTCTGATACTTGATCCCTTTGACACCTCGTGGTCACGTAGGTGTGCTTCTTCCATGTGGGCTTTGTTGCTTCTGAGCTAGATGTCCACCTGTTTACCTTCAAGGCTTTAAGACCCCAGATGCTATATCTTTTGATAGCCGGGCACCATTAACTTTCTTCCCCACATTTGCTTATGTACACCTTTGTCTTCAGTGATCGTGTCAGGAAGGTGAGCATCGTGGAGTGCCAATTTAATGGAACAAAGTGTTCTTGCATTGAGGGTGTACATGAGTAGAGGCCCAATGTCTAAATGCTACCTTAATACTAAACTTGTAAATATATGCACATAGATCTATTTACCCATTATCATATATAAATACATTTACATATGTACATGCCTGTATTTAGACCTCTATAAATACCCTTAGCCTCCTAGTTTTTCCTCTATTTCCTTTTACTTTCCTCATGTCCTACTATCATGCTCAACCTTCATTTGGGTTTTAGTGATTTCTCTCAGTTACGTTGCCCTTGATTAAGCCCCACCAGGCCTTCTACACCCTCCTCACCCTCATCTTTGGATAACTTGTTGTTCCCCCGTCCCTGGGTTGGTCAACACCACCTCCTTTCCCCCAGCTCTCCCTCTCCCATGTGCCCTCTGGAACAATCGGTCCCATTGTTTTTTCCTCCAGACTGTTCATGCAGCCTATCTTATCTAGATAGAACTGCAGATACTATAATACACACACAAAATAAGACATATCAAAACAAAGCAACAAAAGAAAACAAAAGGACGGCAACAGCAACAACAACAAAAAAACCAATGACAAAAAAAAAAAAAAAAGAAAAACCTGTAAATAGTTCAAAGTTCTCTAGGAGAGTCATCTGGTTGAGTCCTATTGGGTGCCAGGACCTGACCCCAAAGTCTACCCTTGGCACTCCCTCGGGACCTCCCTGATCTACTCCCCTTGAAGCTCTGGTGCATGCCCTTAGTGTTTTGCCTCAGTGTGGTGGGGTCAGACCGGGGGCAATCCTGACACTGTCCCCCACAGGGCCATGGGTCAGCAAGGGACATCATGTCTCATAGTGGGGTCGGCCATATGGTCCACTCTGTGCATTGGCTGTTCTGAGCGGGTATATCGTCCTCAAGGCTTGGTGGGCCAGGATGCGCACCACTCTCTCTTCCTCCCCCTTCTTTTGCTCCCATATGCTCTGATAAGACATGTCTCTCCCAGAGCTGCCGCTTCAGTGCTGCCCTCTTAAGTAAATTCTTCTGAGGGGAGAAGCACCTCTCCATGCAGTTGGGACTGGGGCCAGGTCCTGAGACCCCTCCACTGGCTCTCCGCTCCATGCCGGCATGCTGCATTCACATCCCAGGTTGAAGTCTAGTCCATGCTATTTTCAATATCCTTCTCCAGCAGCATAATTCAATGACATAGCTTCTTCTTCAGTTTTCCTTATTTGCTGTCCAACTTTCACATATTGTTTCTTTATTTTGAGAATAGAAATTGCAAGAAAATACAAAAAAAAAAGTCTTCGGTTGGCAGAGAAACGTTTCTGGTGTCCACATTAAAGCCCCTCACATTGCAGCTCATTCTGACCTCAGCAACTCTGGTCACATACGTGTAGTTTGCCTTTGTCAGGGCTGCTGGAATCTTACCTCAGGCTGACTCTTTGCTGCTCTCTCATTCTCCTCACAGGCCTTTGCTAGTTGCAGTCAGAGTTATCTGGGCTCCATTCAAAGAAGAAGATAGTGCCTCTGGTGCCAAACATCAGTCAATGGAACCGAAACCCAAGCAAACCCACTAGCTCCGAGTCAAAATTCCTATTCATGTGACCCTATAGACAGAGTAAACTGTCCCACAGAGTTTCCAAGGCTGTAGTCCTTATACAAGCAGACCATTTAGCTATCAGCTGAATGCTTAATCACGGTCCCACCAGGGTTTCCTCACACCCAAACCTAAACCCCCTGTGGACGGGTTGATTCTTACTCAGAATAACCCTATATAGGGTTTCTGGGACTATAAATCTTAAGGAAACAGGCTCATCTTTTTTTCCCTATGGAGCTGTGGGTTGGTTTGAATATCAGGCCTTATAGTTGGCTGTCCAATGCCTAACCTACAGTTCCACCAGACTCTCACAAATCAAGATCAACTTCATTGCGAGGGAGTCAATTCCAACTCATAGAGATTCTATAGGACAGAGTAGGGTCAGCACAACACGTAGGCCATGCAGGTTCCTGCCAGGTTCTCTAGAAGGGGGTAAATAAATGCCTTACCATCTTGAAAGTGGTCCATTTTGAGCACTATTCCAAATCTACTCAAAAGTCCCAGTGAAACTGAGCCCCATTGGTGGGACAATGGTTAATCATTTAGCTGCTAACTGAAAAGTCAGTGGTTTGAACCCACCAACTGCTCCGCAGAAGATTTACGGCGTTGGAAACCCCTGTCCTGCGGGGTTGGTGCACGTCAGAATGGAGCTCAGTTCTGTTCACAGCAGTGAGCTTGATCGTGCATCTTTGTTTGGCTTTCCCTCTTTCAGTGTAGGTCCCCTCCTTCTTCACACCTTCAATTCTGCTTCCTGAGATCACCTTCCAGATAAACCACCGGCACCCAAGTCCTTATCCCAGGTGCTGCTCTTGGGGAAGTCTGAACTTAAGCCGTGAGGGCATTTGTCAACCATCCCAGTCAGTGGCACTGTTCTTAGCTGGTATTTGGATTATCCTTTTACTAAGTGTTGTATCAGGTGTTCTGAACGTGCTTGTGGCGCCGCCTTTTCTAAGGAATGCCCTGCATATCAATCTCATTTCCACAGAAGGGTTTGCCCTTGGCTAAGCCTCCCTCAAGTTTAGCCCAGGACGAATGTCTAGGCTGAAAGCTCTGGATTAGAGGTTTCAAAATATTTACTTTCTAGAAGATTCTATCTTGAACATGTTCACTTATTACGGGAAAGACGAATTCTGTATACTCATCCCCTGAATTTGATTCTCTATCTTTTGCCAAAGTCATCCCCTCAAAGGAATAAGGTCATCACATGTGAAACATTTGAAAATTCTATTTGATCCTTATGCAAATGCTTTGGAGTTATCTATGCACAGAAATGGTATTCTTGATTGCATCATGTGCATGTGAAAGTTAGACGTCAATTAAAGAAGAATGAAGAAGAATCAACGCATCTGAGTTGTGGTGCTGGAGAAAAGTAGTGAATGTGCCACAGACTGCCAAAAGAAGAAGAAGAAGAAGAAGAAGAAGAAGAAGAAGAAGAAGAAGAAGAAGAAGAAGAAGAAGAAGAAGAAGAAGAAGAAGAAGAAGAAGAAGAAGAAGAAGAAGCAGAAGCAGCTATTTCTTTGAAGAAGAAGAAGAAGAAGAAGAAGAAGAAGAAGAAGAAGAAGAAGAAGAAGAAGAAGAAGAAGAAGAAGAAGAAGAAGAAGAAGAAGAAGAAGAAGAAGAACAACAACAACAACAACAACAACAACAACAACAAAATCTACCTTGGAAGAAGCACAGCCAGAATGGTCCTTAGAAGCAAGGATGGCAAGACTTCATCTTAAGTCCTTTGGACATGTTGTCAGGAGAGACCAGTCCTGGTAAAGTGGAGGGGCAGTGAGTAAGAGGAAGGCCTCCACCAGATGGAGTCCCACAGTGGCTGTGACAATGGGCTCAGATCGAAGAACAATGGGAAGAATGGCACAGGACGGGGCAGTGTAGGGTCTCTATGAGTTCGAACCAACTCAATGGCACCTAATGACAACAATGCACAAAACACACTCCCGTGTGTCTTAGGGAATTTTGAACAAGAGAAGTCATATCATTTTGCTTCAGAGCTGTGGGCTTCCATGACAAAAGCAGTGTCCTGAGATCCATGGTCACTGCCACTTTAGAGGAGGACGCAGCAAAACAAAACAACCCAAACTCATTGCCATTGAGTTAATTCGGACTCTGAGTGTAGTTACTGGTATGTGACAGATGAGAACTGCCCCTGTGGGTTTCTGGGCAGAAAGCCTCATCTTTCTTCCTCAGAGTGGCTGATGGTTTTGAACTGCTGACATTGTGAGTAATAGCCCAAAGTTATTATTGATTAGTAACCCTCTATACCACCTTGGTGTGACATGTCTAACACATCCTGCCTCAGTTAATGGGAGGCTATAGATTTTAGCCACCGCTTGTCAGTTTGTCCCACTGAGGTGACTTGTGTGTTGTGATCCTGGTAGCTAAGCTACTGACATTTCAACCCATGGTGGACAAGTTTCAGTGGAGCTTTTAGTCTAAGACAAAGTAGGAAGAAAGGCCTGGTGATCTACTTAAAAGTAGCCCAAGAAAACCCTACAGATCCCCACATACGCATTGTCCTATCAGAGCTAGCAGATGAAACCCCAGGTTGGAAGGCAGCTACCATGGACAGTGGAACACGGACTGATAACCATGAAGCTGAGAAGGGGATCACGACACACTTTGTTCTGAGCGCATGGGGCGGCCTGAACGGGAACTGACTAGATGGAAACTACCTACAACAATGACCAGAGCTCGATGGGCCTTCAACTTACATTGTGTTGGGGAAATGCAGTAGCTGCCACTGTGCTGAACACACGCCAACCTCATTGCGGGGCCGCTTGCACTTTCACTTGGTCAGAGAGCTCTGATGCCTCGCAAGTTGCCATCTGCAGCACAGCAACGAGGTTCTCAGAACCTGTGCACTCCGCTCTCAAGCTGGCCTAAGTACCCAACTTGTGCGGAACGAAGAGAAAACCCTCTGGCCTAACAACTCTGCCAGAGAGAGGAATCAAGTAGGAATTTTGCCACCCAGGGCCATTCCAGCGTGTCATTTTGTGAAATTAAAGGCAGATGGTTGCTGTTTGCGTGTTGTGAGAAATTCTGTCCTATATTCCAGTCAATGCTGGGAGTCCTGGAAGAGGACAGGGAGCAGAAAGCGAAAGGAATTTGGATGAGGCAAGATGTATGTTAATTCTATGACAGAAATAGCATCGAATCTGCAAACATTAATTCTAGGCAAGCCTCTTTCCCAGCCCATGTCCCTACCCAACCCTGTTTTCTAGCTTTCATGGTATTAAGTGAACCTTAACTGGCTGCTAGGGGAAGAAGCTTCAGAAATAATTGGCTTACCTATTACTCAGGAAAGACAGTTTTGTCATCAGCTCTAGGGGGATAGACACGACTATGGTGGCCAGACGTTTGTCCTCTTTTGGGGGCAGATAATATTTCATGTTGAGCTCATCGGAGTGCTGCTCCCAAGATGCATGTGGTGGATGTTGTTGGCTTCCTGTGCAAGAGAGTTGAGGTTTGGAGAAGAACAGGGCTTATACTCCTGATACTCTATAACCGACTGCATCTCCTTCCCCCGCCCCCCCGCAAAAAAAAATTCTCTCAAGTGTATCCTGAGACATTTGTGACTGTGTCGGGGCTGAGGTTAAAGGATCAAGGTGGATCAGTGTGTCAAAAGGGAAAAAGATACAAGCAGCGAGTATTATAGGGTGACTGCCAGGGACTGAAGAGGCCCTTCCAGTTTCTGTGAGTCAGAATCAACTCAATGGCTGTGTGCTATTGTTGTTGTTGTTTCCCCCCCAAGTGCATACATAGACAGGACTCAGGTACTAACTACTGAGGATTTTGGAGCCTTGGAAACTGTAGGGCAGGGGTGGGGATGGTCTGTGCCTTGGCCCCTGCCAAGTACAAAGTAGTTATATTTCTGAATACAGGGCAAGAAATGGGAATTAGAAAAACATCACTGGTTAATGAGTCTCCGAGAGCGCTGCCTGGAAGAAACAGAGGGAACCTCTAGAGTGGTTTATAGCCAACAGCTGCGGTGATGCCCCCAAGCAGCGGGGCTGGTTTTCAGCAAATGGGAGTGCATTTCCCACAATTAGGAAGTTAGAAGCCTGCATTCAGGGCAGAGGCCCAGGGTGGCCTCATTTTCTGTTCACTTTGGGTGACTATCTTCTCAGCCTCTCTGGCCTTCACGGTCCTCAGTTTCATGGTGATTTTCATGTGGCGTTCATTGCTTTCCATTCAGGTCTATGCTTCGGGTCTGATCTGAATTTTCTTCTAGCTTTCAGACACACCCAATATGGATATGACCTTGCTGTGACAACAGCTCCAATCTCAAACGTCATTGTGTCCACACACAGAGGGGTTAGGATCATGGCACATCTTTTGGGGCATGTGATTCAATCTGTAGCGAGCAGATGAAACATCTGTGTAAGGTCAGATAACAGAGGAAAGACCAGTTTCCCATGAGGGGAAGTGAAATGCAGGTTGGTGTCCCTGGTCAAACAGATTTTCTCCTTTGAGTCTCTGATCCTAATCTGTGAAATACTTACTGTTGTTGAGTGGATTCTGATTGATAGCAGCCCTATCTGCAAGGCTGAACTTGCTTTGCCTTCTCTTTCTCCTGTGGGTCAATTGGTGGCTTTGAGCCACAGATCTTTTGGTACTATCCCACTGCTGAACCTGCGGGGCCACGAGGGCTCCTTCATTTGTGAAATAGGAGTAAACATTGTTCTTCACTATCACAATGGGAAGGACAGTTAAATGGGTTAAAGTCGACTATAGGAGAGACGGTTCTTATGAAGTTTGATCTTGTTCTCATGGGACTGTAGTAAGCAGGCAGGGAGGGCAGGGTTCCTTTGAGAAACCACATCCCTTGGCTGGAGGAAAGATTTTCCTCCAACACAGCGGCTCCAGTTGTGATTGTGTGCCTTAGAGGAGAGTCTGACTCACAGTGACCCCACCCTATGGAGTGGAACTGTCCCAGAGGGTTTCCCATCTATTACCTCCAAGGGAGTAGATCGCCAAGTCTTTTCTCTCTCTGAAGTCTCCGCTGCGTCTTAAAGGGTAGTTATTGTCTACTTTGTAGTTCCAAAATAGAATCTTTTAATAAGTGCAATTTTTGCTTTTTCAAATTAATTCTTTATAAAAATTCTATAAGGTTAATAACACTTGAAATGAGCGGTTTAAGAATTAGATTAAAAATGTTGGCTGTTTCCCTAGGAAAATGTCTAGACAGGGTGGTCTCTACCTTGGTATCACAGCCAAGATTGTCAAGTTCAAATCAGACAAAACCATAGGCAAGTAGCCTCCTTTGCAGAATTCCACATGACTGCCTTTCTGTCTGGTATCCTGAACATAGTGTGTGAGCAGGTTAAGGAGCAAGTAATCTGGGGCAGCCAGCATCCGGCTGGATGCAGCACACTGCTCTCCCCTGAGCAGAGTGAATTGGAAAGATAAGCCAATTCTCAGCAATTATTGTGAAACTTTTTCATCTTTCCTAGAGTATGTCTGGAAGGTCTGACACCAGGTGAAAGTCACTGTAATAAATCATGAAAGAGATAGTTTGGTAGTTCTTTAGGAAAAACCTGCGGCATACATAGTAGAAGATGATCTCCTTTAATGGGCTAAGTGGCGATATTAGCACCCTGTCATTCTTTCACCACGTCCTCCTTGAAATAGTTCTCTGTTTGTTAATTGGGAGATTTCCAATGGAAAGCAGTGAAAATAAGGCATTTGGTTTTTCTCTACAATGTAAGTGCAAAGGGATTCTAAAGATGAAAGAGAGACCATATACCCAAGGGTGGCCTGATGCTAAACAGAGTTGGTTGTCCTTCAACTAATTCAGAAGGTGGCGTGTGATCAAGAACGATGGCACTGGAAGAAGAAGCCGGGCCTCACTGAAGGCATTGGAGCAATACAAGGCTCTAAGGATTGACAGAATGCCAGTTGAGACATTTCAATGAATGTACAGCTGCTGGAAACGCTCACTGGTCTATGTCAAGAAATTTGGAAGACAGCTAGCTACTTGGCCATCCACTAGGAAGACATTTATATTTGTGACTATCCAAAGATAGGAGATCCAATAGAATGTGGAAATTATTGAACAACTTTCTACTCCTCCCAATATAACAATAGAGTTTCCAAAGCTTTGTCATTAGGAATTTAAAAATGTTAAAATAGATCACAGACCTCTACCTTACAAAACTGGTTGAGAGCATGTAATTATTAGCAAGTCCTGCACGGATTCAAGAGACATTGATCAGCTCCCACCCAAAATATCTCTTTTACAGGCTTTTTGGTTAATGTAAAATATCTGTACCATGAGGATCCCATCTTTAAGATAAGATGTTGAAAAATATCTAGGCTAAAATTCAAGATATTTTCTGAAAAAGTAACTTACCACAAGTCATTCATTCCTTATTAAGAATGAGTCCATCGTATTGATTTGAAAAGAAAATCTTTGTGTGAATTTTGATGAGGCAGGCTTGTCAGGAAAGAATATGAACATAGCAGAAGATAGAGAAGTTTCATTGATCATTGATGGATCATAGTTTTTCAATGTGTACAGTACCACACTTAGGGTATGTTAGAATAACTCAGAGGGCTGCAAAAGCAGATACCTATACTTTATCTTGGATTATATGCTCGAGAACAAAAGTTTTGAATTACCAGAGGGTACTGAATAATTTGTTTTTCTGAAAAGTGGACAGTAGTCCAAATAAGTTTGTTGTTGTTGTTCGGTGACATTGAGTTGGTTCTGATCCACTGTGACTCTGTGCACAGCAGAAGGAAACCATGCCCAATCCTTCGTCATCCTCATAATTTTTCCTCTGCTTGAGTCCATTGTTGCAGCCACTGTGTCAATTCGTGTCACTGAGGGCCCCCTCTTTCTCACTGCCCATCCTCACGGAGCCCTAGTGGTGCTATGGCGTTATTGTGCTGCTGACCAGAAGGTAGGTAGTTCAAAATCACCATTCATTCCAAGGGAGAAAGGTGAGGCCATCCGCTCCCATAAGATTGACAGCTTTAAATGGATGAGAGTGAAAACCCAAATCCCTTTGCAGAGTCCCCAAGGAGATTGCGTGTCCATTGAGCTCCTCTGGACCATTGACCGGATATGTGAATAGTTTTGTCCTCGGCCAGAGTGCATTGGAAAATGGATTAATGCAGACATAGCGTAAAATTCAACACTTTACCATTTGATTTCCATATTGAATCATTTTAAGTTTGTTATAGTTTTTATTATTTTCTACTTTCTTTTAGATGGAAGTTTATCTGTGTTTCATTTTGTTGTGGCACATGGTATTATTTTGGGGGTATGATTTTCTTGATATGAAATCCAATATAGAAAAATCTGTAGAGACAGTTACTAGATTAATAGATCTTAAGGATTATGACGGGAGGTTGGGTGGAAATAGAGAGCTCAAAACACTATATATAAGAATGAAGAAAATGATCTAAAATTGATTGTGGTGGTGATCACATAACCCTTTCTAATATATTTAACTCATTGAAATGTGTTGTGCATGTACAACCACAAGGTTAAAAAAAACACACAGAAAAAAAATTCACAGCCTCAGGAGCTCTTGACAGGGTTGATAAGAGTCACAATCTATTTGCTGACACTGAGTGTTTGGCTTTTGAGTTCTACTTTACTGTGATGGTCTTCTACAGCAGCAGTTCTCAATCTGTGGGTCACGACCCCTTTGGGGTTTGACCAACCCTTTTCAGGGGTTGCCCGATTCATAACAGTAGCAAAATTACAGTTATGAAGCAACAGTGAAAATAATTTTAATGTTGGGGGTCACCACAACATAAGGAACTGTATTAAAGAGGCACGACCTGAGGAAGGGTAGGAACCACTTCTCTTCAGGAACACGTCCCTCCTGATAACATATCCCAAGTACTGGAGATGAAGTCTCACCATTTTCTCTTCTAAGAAGCATTCTGGGTGTACTTCTTCCAAGGCACATTTGTGCCTTCTTCTGACAGTCCATGGTACTTTCAATATTCCTTGCCCACACCATAATTCAGATACATGAGTTCTTCTCCTTTCTTCCTCATTCATCTTCTAGCTTTTACATATGTGAGCAATTGAAAATATTATGGCGTAGCTAAGGGACACCTTAGTCTTCAGTGTGACATCTTTGCTTTTTAATACTTCTAGAGGTCTTGAATATTATTTCACATACCATGTATTTCCATAGTTAAGATGCTTTTAAAAAGTTGTATATACGTCATCACAATCAGTTCTAATGTATCCTGCTCCCCGCAATCATTATTTGCTCCCCAATTCCTCTCATCTGGCATCCTGATAAACTATTTGCGGCAGTTACATAATCTCCTGCCAACTTGAGCAAACGGGTGGAGTCTATCCTGTCAATCAGGCCATAGCCAGTGATACTTCTGTGTGGGTCTGGCCTTCTCCTGAGGATTCTGGAAACATCTGTCTTCCTCCCTGGAGGCAGGACACACACTCTCTGCTACACACCCCTGTTGACAAGCCCCATGGAGCCATGCTAATGGCAGCCAGAGCCCTGGAGATACGTCCACTGCCATTGGATCCACAGGACTTTCCACCTACTGGCCTGTTATCTTCCTGCATTCAGCATCACAGTATGTGCTGTGTGAGTCTGAAGAAGAATTCTTGGCCTAATATTGAACTTATGGACTTGATCTGATCTGGGCTGGGATGTTTTACTGATGTGTAATTACTTCTTGTTATAAATCTCTGTCTTATATATATATATGCGTGTCTCTGGATTTGTTTCTCTTGTCAACCCAGTCTAACACAGTATAGAATTGGTTATTGTCTCTCTGTATCTACTCCTTCTGTGCCTCATAAATTGGGAAACCTAACAGGAACGATGGGAAAGCTAACAGGAACAATAAAAAACCAAAACAAAACAGAAATAAAGAAATCATAATAAAATAAAACCAATAAAGACTAAGAAAGAAAAGACTATCAGCAATATTAAAATAAGCCAGAAGGAAAATTTCTGTCATGGAACAAGTGAGAACTATTTAAACCAAGAGCAAGTTCAGGTTGGGTCAAGAAAGAGATCACCTGACCAGATACTATGTATCATAGCCCCATCTACTCTCAGCAAGCCTACAATAATCTGGCTGGTAGCAAACAGGCAGAGAGGGTCTGCCGGGCTTAACTCTGCAGATGGGTTTGGGGCTCCCCCTGTCCTCCAGAGT
Source organism: Tenrec ecaudatus (assembly GCF_050624435.1). Classification (NCBI taxonomy): domain Eukaryota; kingdom Metazoa; phylum Chordata; class Mammalia; order Afrosoricida; family Tenrecidae; genus Tenrec; species Tenrec ecaudatus. Next base: position 149,207,190 of record NC_134532.1, read on the forward strand.
CCTTTACAAATTGGGTGTTCACAATTTAAGCTCTGAGACTTTCCCCTTTATCAAAGAGTTTTTATGCAGTATATTTTCCAGTGCAACAAATTGTGTGATTTCTTTTCTCTTTTTCCCAGGGATGTTGCTTTTGGATCCAAATAAAATGAAATCATAGGCAGCTTTCCTATTTTTCTCCTTAATAGTCTCATTTATGATAACAATGCCTACTGGTCCAGCTGGTTTTTTACGTTGCAAAATCCAAGCGAAGGAGCTAGTCTTTGATCTTCACCAGGAAGTGCTTTGGGTCCTCTTTATTTTCAGTACACAAAGGTGGTGTCATCTGTGTATCACAGATTATTATTATTATTATTAAAAAATAATTTTATTGGGGGCTCATACAACTCTTATCACAATCCATCCATCCATCCACTGGTACCACAGATTATCAAGAGCCTTTCTCCAGTGTTGATACTGTATCGTTCTTCATCTATTTTTTTAAAAGGAAAGATACTTTTAGTTGGAACCAAAATGTCATGCAGGACCCAGCAAAATAGCATGCACAGTGGCTCACAGAGCCCTCTGCTCTAGAGAACTCCTGAAAGGCTTCAGTTTAAGCTGTGGCTGCAAGCCGATGGCCAGTCGACTTGCTCCTGAAACCTAGACCACAGGCCATCTGAGTGTTACTAAAAACCTCTCACCATGTGCTCTGAAAGCCCCTTACCTCCTGGGGCAGTTAGGACCCAGGTAGAAGAGGGAGGCAGGTAGGGAAGGCTCTGACTGCGGGCAGCCTCCTGCTCAGTGCAGGGGGCTCCCTGTCATGGTGGGCCAGTAGGCCTGCACCTCCTTGACGGGCAAGCTGCCAGCGCTCTCAGTGCAGGTATTGTTCTTGACAGAGATCTAGCTTCTAGGAGCACTTACTGAGCATACAGATTTAATTAGCTTGGTGAAAGGACGCCGTCTTGACACATGCCTTTCTTGACTTTAAACCAAGCAGCAGACCCTTGTCCTGTTCAAACGACAACCTCTGGGTTTATGTTCGATTTACGCGTGAGTACAATTAAATGCTCCGAATTTCTATTCTTCTCAACGTTATCAGTAATTTGCTCTGAGCCACACAGTTGGATGTCTTTACATAGTCAGTGAAACAGAGGTAAAGGAAAGCATCTTCCCAGCAGGCTCAGCCTCCAGCCCAAACCATCTGCTGTCGGTAATGATATCTCTCATTCTAGGTCTTCATCTGCACCTGGCTTGAATTTTGGCCGCCTTTGTCAATGTCCTGCTATAATGCTTTTGAATTGTCTTCAACAATATTGTACTTGCCTGTGATATGATTACATTTAGATGATTTCCGTGTTTTGTTAAATCCTCTTGCTCTAGAATGGGCACAGGTTTGGACCTCTTCCAGGTGACTGGCCAGCTGGCTGTCTTCTACGTTTCTTGGCACAGATGAGTGAGTGCTTCCAGGGCTGCAGCCATTCTTTTGGACATACTTCAATCTGTGTCCCATCGATTTCTGAAGCCTGGCTTGCCAAGGGTGCTTTCGGTGCACCTTGGACGTCTGTCAGAACCACCACTTCCTGATCATCTCCTACCTCGTGGCTTGCTAGAGTGTCATTCTCGTCTGTACGGTTCGGTGATTCTACGAGTATCACCCATCTTCTTTGGATGCTTCCTGTGTCATTCAAAAGGTGCCCTGGTGACACAGTGCGTTAGGAGCTCGGCTGGTAATCCCAATGTCAGCAGTTCGAATTCACCTGCGAGACCACAGGTAAAGATGAGGCTTTCTGCTCCCATAAAGATTTACAGCCTCAGAAACCCAAATGGCTGTCACTGAGTTGGAATTGACTCAATGGCGGTTGCTTTTTGGTTGGCTGTGCCATTTGATATTATAAAATCCCTCAGTATCAAAACTTGAGGCTTGAATTTTTCTTCATTTCTTTTAATTTGAGAAATACCGAGTGAGTTTTGGCTTTCTGACTCCCTGTCTTTGCACACTTCATCATATACGTTCCCTCCAGTAAAGGAAAGCACGGCATGCCCATGAAACATTTCTTAAGTCAAAATTGTGTAAAGCAAAGAAGCAATTGTCATGAATTTTTATGGAAAAATGTTTGAGCATTCCAGGACCCCCCAAATAGTCTACCTGATCATACCAACTCACACATAAACGCTGTAATAACACTAACAGAGTAAAAGCAGTAAGGTGACAAACACACAGTCTGCATGAAGTAGAAACCATATCTGTGCAGTGCGCTCTGGGGAAGGAGGTGGCAGTGCCACTCTCGCCGACTGTTTCCTGGTCACTGCAAAGCAAAGGCCCAATGCTAGCTTTGCTTTTCTCCCTTTTTTTTGGTAAAGAAAATATCTTTATATTTATTTTCATTAGTGAAAACAGATACCAATGTAGGCCTCTCACAAAATCAAAGTAGCATAAAGCAAAATTTTGAAAATAGAGGTGCCTCCTCAAGCCACCCTTTGAAATCCATACACCTGTCTTACGCCATCATTTCCTCCATTCACTTTATCTATGATGGTGAGATTTCATGTCAACTTGATGCCCTTGTAAGAAGGTGTGGGTGGCATCCAGTATTTTAATCAGGACACAGGCTAGTTATGTCTCCTTGGATGTGGCCTTTTTATAAGAGATGCTTAGAAACCTGCGGGTTCCTCTTTTGCCCCTCTTCGCCTTTCTGCTTGTGGCGATTCTGCAACACACATATATGAGTGCTACTGGTTTTGTTTCTCTAGAAAACCCAGCCCATGCCATCACCCCACAACTCGCCTGGTCTCTGATCTTTAATGCTCAGTGCATCAGGTCTGTTCGTAAGATGGTGTCAATCTTCAGATGATAGATATTCAAGTTCATTTTTTGGCTTTCTTGGACATGTTTTAATTTTCTTCAACTTCAACCCGAACTTACATATGGTCTTTTCCACAGTTGGCCCCAGCTTGGTTTAGCTGATAATATTGAGCTTTCTATCATCTCTTCCCACAAACATAGTCAATTTGATTCTAGTGTGTTCTGCCTGGGGACTATTGATACTATAATTGATTTAATGATTCTTGGTTTTCAGTGACATAATTAGAATTTTACTTTTTATTTGATGATGGTAAAGCCATAATGATTATTCTTTATTGAATGCTTAGTTTTGTAAGCTTTGGCACTACTGTACTTTACATGTATTATTTCATTTCATTTCCTTTTCCTCAAACCCCAATTAAAAACAAACAAACAAACAAACAAACAAATTCACTTTCATAAAGCCAATTCTTACTCTAGCATCCCTATAGGAGAGAGTAGTACTGCTCCTGTGGATTTCTCCTGTGTAGTAGCTTGTGGTTTTGAACTGCTGACTTTGAAGACAGTTTCCCAATGTTCAACCCACTATACCACCACGATTCCTAAATTCCAATTAGGTTAATGTGTGTTATTATAATCCCATTTTACCGATGAGGAAACAGAGATTTAATAACTTACCTAAAAGTATAGGTGATGGATGGCAGCACAGACATCAATCCCCGGCCTGTTCATGCCAGAGCCTGGGCTTTCTGTGACTCTTCTATACGGTCCCCGTGTGGTAGATCGTTTCCTGTCATTCTGATGCTAAAGCTTTACAAGTCCCTAGAATATGGAAGGCAATATACACGTGTGGGGAGGCAGACACTGATGAGGCATGCTAGTTCTGACTAACCTTCTGGATGTGGATGGACAAAAATGTAAGATGTATCAGAAAAAATTTAAAAATCCTTTGCTTGACAGTTCGTTAAAACTGATTATAATTTAGGAAAAAGCTTACAGACCTTCGTTTATATGCCAGACACTGGGAACATTGTTATAAATGAAATAAACTATGGCTCTGAACTCAAGAAGTCTTCTAAAAGAGAAGACGACATTAAATAAATGAATACAGTGTGAAGACTACTCGAAAGGACAGGTTCAGTGTTTCTGAGGATCTATACCTGAAATAAGGAACTTAGTTTTAGAGCTCAGGGAAGACCTCCTATAATGGGATTCAGATAATTGAAAATAATTAAATTAAATGAAAGGCTTGATAGAAAATACAATTCAATTGTATATAAAATATATCATATGTGTATATTGCATGTATTGAAAAAATAAACCAAACCAATTGTCATTAGAAAAAAAAAGGTTCTAGAGCTATTGTTAATTCATTCTGTTTCTAACTGGTAGGTTGGAAATCTGAGTATATTCAGAGGCACATTGGAAGGAAAGACTGATTATTTCTAAAAAATTGACCTTATTGAAATTCCCCCAAATAAGAAAACCCTATGGAATGCATTCTACTCTAATATACCATAGGTTGGAATTGACTTGTGAGAAACTAGGCTTCCTGGTAGCGAGCTAGAAAAGGACAGTAGGCCCACTACCGGAAGAGCAGGGGAGGGAAGGCTGGGTCCAGAACAGAGCACCAAAAGACTGAGAGGCAGAAAGAAGCCCCTTGTGACTGGCGCCCAGATGGGGATGCACAGGGCGGGGGAAGTGAAATGACAAAAGGGAGTGTAGACCTTCAAGCAATCAGGTGGTTTAGAACCTGGTAAGCCACACTGGTGCTTTCCTTTCTTTGTGTGCCATTGTCTTGAGCGACGGCCCTCCATGGAAGGGTCTAGAGTGGAGTAGGTGTGGTCAGCATTGCTCTGCAACACTGAAGAGGACACCCCAGAGCGGACAGTGAGACCGGATGGTGACCTCAGGAAGCCAGCGAAGTCTGAGCTAGGCTATGGAACAAAGTGGACTTAGCAGTTGCCTGGAGAAAAAAGTATGGAGGAAAAGGCGTTCATCCCTGATTCTGTGATCAGCTGAGTGAACCTTGGGGTTATTTCCTGGGTTGGGGAAGAAGAAAGGAATTTGAGTAGGAGGAATAGGAATTCAGTTTTTGACATGCCCCATCCAAACAGATGTGCCGGTAGAATATCCAGGAAGCTCTTTGCTCAGATGAGAGTTGGACATTGAATCAGGAAGACTAAAGAAAATTGCTGCATTCGAGCTATGGTGTTGGCAAAGAGCTTTGAAAGCACCATGGTTCACCAAAGGATAACACAACATGATCTTGGAAGAAGTACAGCCAGAATGCTCCTTAGACGCCAAGACTCTGGACACCAACTCTGGACAGGTTATCAGGAAAGACAGGTTATCATGTAGAGACCTGCAGAAGGACGTCATGTTTGGTAAAATAGAGGCGCAACTAAGAAGAGGAGGAGCTTCGGTGACATGGATGGACACAGTGCCTGCAACACTGGGCTCAAACCTATGAACCGTTGAGAGATGCCTCAGAACTGGGTGATGTTTCGTTTTATTCTCCCTACGGTTGCTATGAGTTGGAAATGACCTGATGTCCCCTAACCACAACAGAAAGGGGTGTCTGGGTGAGGAAAATTATCAAGAGAGGGTGTGGAATAAGGAGAATAAAAGACCCCAGAGAAGGAAGGTTCAACAGAGCAATGGCAATGAAGAAGGAAATGAAAACTAGATACAGGAGATGATGGTTTGGAACCCAACTCATGAAAAAAAAATGATCCTGAGATCAGGAACAGTGGGGTTGAACGTTGTCCACGGGGTTGCGCACCCTACGTCATTGGTGAGCTTGGCAAGAGCAATGTTCGTGACATGGGGAGGGCGGAAGGAGCTGGGAAGGGTAGCTGACTGGCAGCGGGGGAAGGCCGGCCTCCAGACCCTGGAGTCCTCTCCGGAGTTCATATATCACCCAGCGGGGGAGGCGGGCGGCTAAGGGACAGAAGCAAGTATGAGTTGTAGCCCTGCGGTCCAGGAGGAGAGCTGTCACGAGTTCTCCTGTTCACCATTATAGTTTTATGGGGTAATTTGTTTTGCTTCGTGACTTTTTTTAAGAACTGGCACTAAAAGAAAAATGAGAGGCTTTCCAGGGACAACTTCTGTGACAGCTCAGCAGCACCCCCTCCCCCTGCCGCACCCTGAGAAAGTTAAAGCTTAAAGGAGAATGGGGAAAACTTAGAGGAAATTTATTACTAGTGTTTCCAACTGTGCACAGGGCAGCAGATTCCCAGTATATTAATGTCTTCCTGGGAGGCTGCCATTCAGCCAGCTGCAAACTCATGGGGGATCAAAGCAGCCTGTGAAGTGAGTGAGGCGCTCACTCAGGCTATATCGTGGGGTGATGGGAAGAAGGACCCCCAGCCCTGATCACAAGCCTCTGCCCTTTTACTGGGACTCATTCTCCAGAGCGAGCAACCCTTTATTATTTGTTTATTTTAATAAAATGACTGGTGAGAAAGCTGCTGTGCCTTACACTGGAGTCAATGCGACTTTCTCTTATTGGAAGAAATGGCAGTTTCTGATTTGGACCGAAAAATCTCAGATGAGTTGCTCTCTTCACTTTGTTATACATTATGTTTTTCTCCCCCATCTAATGAGCGAAACATGTCTAATTGGGACTAGAAAAAGGTGGTCCAGAAGCTCCCTGAGCAATGGGGAGAAGTCAGTCTGTCCTAAAGGGAATCCACATATGGAAAAATCCTTAGGTAGTTGATGTAAACTTGACAGAGCATGGGTGGGATAATGCGCGGGTGTTTCCTGATTGTGTAAAGGAGATGGTACCGATCCTATGAGACCTGATCACCTTGAATGTGATTTCCCCACGTATGTATCATCTTAGCTGGCTCATGATTTGCAGCGCCTTAGCAGCTATGGCATGATGTAATCACTCTCTATGATGCCATCCGATGCCATCAGTCAATAAATTAAAACAAGGATTCGGGTGGAGACCAATACCCTGCCTAAGCCCAGACGTAATGGGAGTTTCCCTGGGGATGTGTACTGCATCAGTCTTTATATTACCAGATCAAAGGAGTGAGGATCAAGCAGGAAAGAAGGACCTCATTACAATTAAGAAAGATGAACCAAGAGCGGTGCACATCCGTTGGACCCACAGTTTCTGTGCTGAGGATCCCTAGACACCAAAGAAGATGGATGCTAAAACACCTGGAAATCTCCAAAGTATGCCAGTCCTGCAGATGTTGACCGGAGAAAAAAAATCTTCAGAGAAAGTCTTCCCCTGGACCGGTTCCAAGGGAATTTCAATGTCCAGCCTGCTAAACTGGGAGAGACTAGGGTGCTGTTAGCTACGGCCATCACTTGTGGTGTATGTTATAGCAACATGAGATCATGAAGACAGCTCATATCCAGGGTACAAATGTGTACCCCGACCAAGATCCACCCAGACATCCTTATGAATTAATGACACAAAAATGAAGGTGTTGGGTTACTAATTAGTCTCTAAGTTTCTAAATAAGAAGTTCATCTCTGTAAGCTCCTTCAGTACCGTCGCTTGCAAATGATTGGCCTTTGAACGGATTCTTCCTGGTTCAGTCATGATGGAGGAAGCAAAACCAGACCGATCTGAGTTTTAAAAATCTAGGTAAACTGGAATGGTAAAAATTACAGGTTGAAACCATGTTAGAAAATTGATCTCCACTTATAAAACAAGAGCACTCTATATGTTGCATATTAACTAAATCTCTTGCCCATTGGATTTTGAGCAAAGTGGGAAACAGCAGTGCTCCACTCAAAGATGTCAGCTTACCATGCTGCCATCCATGGGTGTCACTCACATCATCCAAGTTCACACCTCAGTCTCCCGAAAGGGCTTACTACCCCTCTTCTAAGTCTTTCATCCCAGAGCTACAATCCATATTTTTCCTGTGCGCTTATTGTTCTGGATCACCCAAATTATTTTGAATCGGTTGCCATTTTTGTTCATGACTGTTATTGTTAGGTGCCACGGGATCTGTTCAGACAAACACAAAAGAATGAAAGGCTGTGGTCCCACACCAGCCTCACAACTGTTCCTATGTTGAGCCCATTGTTGCAGCCAGTGTGTCCATCCATCTCAATGAGCACCTTTCTCTCTCTCTTTTTTTTTTTTGCTGCCCCTCTACTTTACCAAGAATCATGTCCTCCTTCAAGGACTGGTCTCTTCTGACCACATGTCAACGTAGGTAAGATGAAGTACTGCCATCCTTGCCTTTAAAGGAGCACTCTGGCCCTGCTTCTTCCAACACAGATTGGTTTGTCTTGTTGACAGTCCATGGTACATTCTCCACGACTTGCCGGACACGATGTTCTGCTTTCTTTGTTTAGGCTTTCAGTATTTGAAATACCAGTGGCAGAGCTTCAAACATGCAAAAGTGTTTGACTGTGTGGACCATAATAAACTGTGGATAACCTTGAGAAGAATGGGAATTCCAGACCACTTTACTGTGTTCATTTGGAACTTGTACATGGATTAAGAGCCAGTTGTGTGAACACAACAAGATAATGCTTCATGGTTTGAAATCAGAAAAGGTGTGTGCATCAGGATTATAACCTCTCACCATCCTTGTTTAATCTGTTTGCTGAGAAAATATCAGATAAGCAGGATTATGTGAAGAAGAAGAATGTGGCATCAGGGGTGGAGGAAGTTTTATTAGTAACCTGCGATATTGAGGTGACACAACCTTGCTTGCTGCATGTGAGGAAGGCTTGAAGCACTTGCTTGATGAAGTTCAAAGATTATGGCTGCTGGTATGGATTACAACTCAATGTAAAGAAAAGCAAAATTCTGACAAGTGAAACAACAATTGACATCATAATAAATTGAGAAAAGGTTAAAGTTGTCAAGGATTTTTGTCTTGTTTGGATTCACTATTGATGCTCATGGAAGCAGCAGTCAAGAGATCAAAAGACATATTGCATTAGGTAAATCTGCTGCATAAGACCTCTCTAGAGTATTGAGGAGCCAGGATGTTACATTGAGGACTAAGTTGCTCTTGACCCCAGCCATGGTATTCTCCACTGCACCATATGTCTGTGAAAGCTGGAAATTGACTAACGAAGACTGCAGAAGGATGGATGCATTTGAATTGTGGTTCCGGAAAAGAATAAGGAATGTACTCTTTGGACTGTTCAAAGGACAAACCCATCTGTGTTGGAAGAAGGATGGCCAGAGTGCTCTTCAGAGACAAGGATTTCAAAGCTTCATTTTACATACTTTGTACATGCTGTCAAGAGAAACTAGTCCCTGGAGAAGGGCATCACATTTGGTAACGTGGAAGGGCAGCAAAAATAAGGAAGGCCCTCAACAAGATGGATTGGCACTTTGTGGCTGCATCACTGGGTTCCTGCACAGGAACAGTTGTGAGGATGGCACAGGATTGGGCGCTGTTTCCTTCTGGTGTGCACTGAGTCACTATGAGTCAGCGGACTCGATAGCACCTAACAACATGATGTTTTTAATATTCCTTGACAGCATAATTCAGATGCATCTGTTCTTCTTTGGTGTTCCCTATTCAATGTCCAACTTTCACAGGCATATGAGGTAGTTGAAAATGCTATGGCTTGGGTACGGTGCACCTTAGATCTCAAAGTAGCACCCTTGTTTCAACACGCTAATGAATTTTTTGGTAGCAGATTTAACCAATGTGATGCACCTTCATGACTAAGCCAGCTTAATCCAATTTAAAGCCCTGCTTATAACTTTAGGTCTTTACAAAAGTCTAGAAATTATTTTTAGCACCTGGGACTATAGTTTAATTCCAATGCCCTACAAGCCATGGTTGAGAATGGTTCAGAAATTGGAGCCCTATTATCAATCTGACCTGTGAGGAGGGGAAATAGTGTAAGGATCAACTTTCTAAAAGTGACGAACCACTATGTAGCCTTAGAATTTTGAGATAATATATAAGAAATAAGATAATAGATAAGATAATAGATAAAAATAGATAAGACAAAAATTTGAGAAAAATAGATAAATGAGGAACTCTGGTAGGGAAGTGGTTATGCCTTGGGCTTCCCTCCCCAAGGTCGGGAGTTCAAAACCATCCAGCCTCTCTGCAAAAGAGGCAAACTGCAATCTTAGGAACCCAAAGGGGGCAGTTCTTTCTTGTCCTATGGCATCATCATGAATTGGTCTTGGCTTGATGACAATGAGTTTGAGCAACTGGGTACATTTTCTTAAACATTAGTGGTGACTTCTGAATTTTCTAAGTGTTACCAACTCAGGTCTTGCTCAGCTTGGCCTAAGGGAAAAAAAGACAGAGATGGTGTGAGAGTGAAGGGGAATAACTTTATTTTGGTGGGTCAAACGAAGAACGAGCTGGGACTAGAGTCATGAAGGCAACCCCGAGGTAAAAGAAATGGGGGTGAAGGGTGGATTTGTGGTTTTAATTTTACACCCCCAAATAAATTGAGATTTAGGAATATGTAATAGATCTGCCATATGTACCAGAATGGTCCTGGATATGCACTGGGGCAGGTTTATGATTTTTGATCAGGAAATGACTTGTTGGATCCCTTGATTTTAGATGTCTGAATGGGTCATCTGATGTCACCCGGTAGCTTTTTGTTCTTTCACCAATGCTCTTTTGTTTTGGGGTAAATTGTAGGTGTGACTGTCTCCTTCTACTCATGTTCAGTGGGTAAGATGCTTGCTTGTTGTGGTGGGACATTTTTCCAGAAGGAAAGGACTCACAAGCAGCAGGCTATCAGGAAAGATCAGGAGAACATGGGCTGTACATGAGGTACCTGATGCAACCTCCTGGGGCAATAGCTAAAAAGATGTAGAATTTATATTACTACACGGGTTGGAGGCAGGGTAAATTTTTTTTGACTTCTGTTTTAAAAAGTTTCCCCCTACCTTTTAAAGGATTCTTATGGGTACAGATACTCCTTTGCCACCAAAGGAACCTCTAGATGGAATTGACTGAAGAACATAAGCTTGTGAATGAGCTCTTGATCTAAAATGGGAATATGAAGACACTACAGATTCATGGAAAAATGGAATAAAAAGACAATGGAATTTGTCTGCAAACTTTTTGAAAAGTCCTCGTATGTTTTGTAGCTAATGCTATATGAACCCTCCCTTGGTTCCTAACACCTTTTATTCTGAAGAGTTCCTTTAAAACCAAAATCTCAAGAACTGTTCATAAACTTACCAAATATCTTGACTTTAAAAGTATCATCAGAATCTTAAAGACTGTGAAAAGAATGCTAACTTTCAGGTTAAACAGATACCTAAACCCCAACTATGGCTTCTTTCATTGCTGGGAAATTATCTGATGCCCATAGTTCAATGGGTTTGAGAAACCAATAAAATAAATACCACTGCTATGAATTTGTCCTATTTTGAAATTTGCCTTAAACTTGGATCACAAATCAGGCCTATGTTTTATGTATCTATTAAATGGAAAATATAATCCTAAGGAAGGTTTATTCATAATTCAGACAGTCACACTTCAAAATTGAGTGCCTTAGTGAGATATAGGAATTGGGTTTAGTAAGAAGATGACCGGAATTCTAACATGCTCTTTATTCTTTATTTTTACAACTACATGTTTTTAACATGTGCCATCAAGTCGATTCCTACTCATAGAGACTACATCATAGAATTTCCTGGACTGTGAACTTTATGGCCACAGATTACCAGGTGCTGCTCTCTTAGACTGGCTGATGAGTTGAATTACTGACCTTTCCATTAGTAGCTGAGTTCTTAACCATGGCCCCAGGAACAGTGGACACACACACACACACACACACACACACACTTCAAAAATTTCATGGTAAAGTAGAATGTAGGGGGTCGGGGAGAGAGTGGAGCACATTCTGTCCCACCAAGCCTTGAGGATGATACTCCCACTCAGAGCAGCCACTTCACAGAGAAGAATATATGGCTGGCCCCACTATGAGACACGACATCCCTCACTGACCCATAGCCCTACAGGGACAACACTGGAGACAGTGTGGGAATTGCACCTGACCTGATCCCGCCACACCGAGGAAAAACACTAAGAATGTGCAATAGAACGGTAAGGGGAACAGAGCAACAAAGTCCCCAGGGAACACCAAAAATAGACTTTGGGGTCAGGGCGTGGCACCCCATCAGACTTGACTGGAAAACACTCCTGAAGGCCAACAAACCATCCTTGAACTAGCTGCAGGCCTTTTTCTTTTTTAGTCATTCATTTTTGTTGTTGTTCACCTTGTTTTCTTTTGTTGCTTTGTTTTGGTCTGTCTTGTCTTTGTGCATGTTATTATCTCTGCAGGTCTGTCTAAAAAAGATAGGCTGGATTTATAATATGGAGGAGAAAAAAATGGGACTGACAGTTCTTGGGGGACATGGGAGATGGGGAGGTCGGGGAAAGGAAGTGGTGCTAACAAACCCAGGGATAAGGGAACAATAAGTGATCCAAAATCGATGCTGAGGAGGGTCTAGGAGGCCTGGTAGGGTGTGATCAAGGGTAAAGTAACCGAGAGGAATTGCTGAAACACAAATGAAGGCTGAGCTTGATAGTGGGACAAGAGGAAAGTAAAAGGAAACAGAGGAAAGAACTAGGAGGCAAAGGGCATTTCTAGAGGTCTAAACAAAGGCATGTACATATGTAAATATATTTATATATTAGGATGGGTAAATAGATTTATTTGCATATATTTATAGGTTTAATGTTAAGGTAGCAGATGGATATTGGGCCTCCACTTAAGTACTCTTCAATGCAAGACTATTCTGTTCTATTAAACTGGCATTCCATGATGATCACCTTCCCGACATGATCACTGAAGACAAATGGGTGCATAAGCAAATGTGGTGAAGAAAACTGATGGAGCCCGGCTATCAAAAGATACAGCATCTGAGGTCTTAATGGCTAGAAGGTAAAGAAGTGGCCATCTAGCTCAGAAGCAACAAAGCCCACATGGAAGAATACCAGCCTGTGTGATCATGAGGTGTCAAAGGGATCAGGTACCAGGCATCAAAGAACAAAAATTCAAATCATTGTGAATGAGGGGGAGTACAGACTGGGAACCCAAGACCCATCTGTAGGCAACTGAGGAGACGAGCCAGTCAGGGTGCAGTGTAGCAACGATGAAACACAACTTTCCTCTAGTTCCTAATGCTTCCTCCCGCTTATTTCCCCCAACTATGATGATCCCAATTCTACCTTACAAATCCGGCTAGACCAGAGAATGTTCATTGGTAAAGATAGGAACTGGAAACACAGGGAATCCAGGACAGATGATCACTTCAGGACCAATGGTGAGAGTGGCGATACCAGGAGGGTGGAGGGAGGGTGGGGTGAAAAGGGGAAACAGATGACAAGGATCTACATATAACCTCCTCCCTGGGGTTTGGACAACAGAAAAATGGGTAAAGGGAGACGTCGTACAAGTGTGAGATATGACAAAACAATAATTTATAAATTGCCAAGGCTTCATGAGGGAGGAGCGAGCAGGGAGGAAGGGGAAAAATGAGCTGATACCAAGGTCTCAAGTAGAAAGCAAATGTTTTGCGAATGATGAGGGAAACAAATGTACAAATGTTCTTGACACAATGGATGTATGTATGGATTGTGATAAGACTTGTATGAGCCCCCAATAAAATGATTTAATAAAAAAGTGCAACCAAAAAAAAATCATACAAGGCAGTTCTACTCTGTCTCATGGTGTCTCTAAGAGTCAAATTCAACTTGATGGCACCCAAAAGTAATAAACACAATAAAGCTAAGTAATATATTTTGAAAAATGTCATCACATTAAGAAAATAAGTTTTATTGTTATATATCATATATTATGCATAATTTAGTAGTTCACTCATATTAAGATTTGAAGAATTATCACCATAATCAATTTCAGAACATTTTCTCCTTATATTCATTTTTCTTGCTCCCCTCTCCCCCCTCCTCCCTTGCCATGCCCCAATTCATTTACGTCTCTTTAGATCTACCTGTCCTGTATGTAAAACACAGAAAATCTTACAAAAGACAATCATACAAAGAAAATGAACACACAAAAATCTAACCACAATGACTAGATAAAACATAGAAAAACCTCAATCAAAGAGAAAGCAGAAAATACTAAAAATGGAAACAACTGTAAAATGAGGTGCATTGCATTTCACCTCACTAAATTTGCCACAATTGACGGTACAGCGGTCTCTGTATAATAGCTGGGCTAGTCACATCCCTGAACTGTGGTCAGAGAGGACTCACCACAGACCTAATCCTTGTGGGGACCCTGCAAATGGATTTTGATTGTCCACTATCATCCAGAGCCTTCTTCAAACCAGGTGTTCACAATTTAGGCTGATACCATTCCCTCTTGGGGATTTGGACTTTATTATTTACAATCTTTGGATCACACAGGTGGTATTCTTCATTCCTGTGGACTTAGTTGACTCTTTAATTAGATGGCTGCTTGTTTTAAAACAAGTCGTTAAGATCCCAAATGCCATTCTTTCTGATAGCAGAACACTATCTAGTTTCTTCACCACACTTTGATATAACACTCATATCTTCAATGATCTCTTTCATGAGATTGAGCATGGAGCAGGGCCATGTCATATGAACTAATTGTTCTTAGATTGGGGCTGGAATTAAGTATGAGGCCCAACCCAATTTATATATCTATGGTTTATATATGTCTTGGGTCATTTTAAAGACATCATTATCATTTTATAATAGAGAACATAAGGTAATGGGGCATGAGGCAATTCTATTGATAGTGTTATTAATCTATCCAATGGTATAGCATTTAAAACACTGTTGAGAAAGGAAATTTACAAGTATATGCTGACTTCATATTAAAATACATGAATTGCTGACTTAAACAGATTAAACTCATAAGGGACTGGACATTGCTTATTTACATAAACAAAGAAGGCTGGTAGTAGGGCAAAATTTTCATAAGCACTCATGAAAGCAGAATCCTGATTATACATGATTAATACAAGATTAATGCATAACATATGAAACCAAGGAACATCAAAATAGTCAAGATAAGGTAGTCCCAGACCACCATTCATTGGGCATCCTAGAAGCAAGACATCCAAATGAAGTGCGACGCCCACCAATTCTATAAGCTTGGGATAGCAGTCTTCTGCTTCTCCTCAAACTCAGGCATTTCAGCCTTAATTCCAAGGGATTCTGCTACTTTCATAAATCTGCTATCTGTGAATGTGAGGTGAAACCCAGTTCACTTAGCAGAGTTTCCACATTGAATCTTTCTGATGTGGGCTAGGAAGCATGTTATGCGGCTTTCAAGATCAAGAGTCTAAAGTCCCCCAAATCTATAGCACATGGTGTGGCCACCAATGGCTGCAGAGAAACTAGGTCAAAAGTGTCCAGTTCTTCACCAACTTTTTGAAGCACTCGTGTGTATAGATACACATCAGTATATATGTATATATGTAAACACACACACACATCAAATAAAGTAAGGAGGTGTGACAAGAGAGAGGGAGAACCACTGCAGCAGATCCATGAGAGTGAACTAAAAGAACCCCAGGCAGGGAAGGTTTACATGTTCACAATTAATTGCAGATTTACTGAACTGTTTTCTTTTTCCTCTAAGATCACTTGGGCAAACACTCCTGTAGCCTTCCAGGGTCAGAGACATTAGCATGCATCTCAAGACTCTGCAGGAGACTTGCCTTGTTCCCACCGGTCTTCGCGATAATCGCTTTGGATGATTTCCCCTAATCCTTCTCCTAGGTGGTTCTGCAAGGTGCCACAGTCTGCCTCCTGGCTAACGTTCTGCCCGATTCCTGCTCTGGGCTCCCCGTCAGAGACCCTGGAGCCAGGTCAGGAATAGCAATCATCATTCATTTCACAACTCATCTTCAGAGAAGCAATGTTATAAACAGGTCTCATTAAAAAAATACTATTCTTATGTATTTTGAGTTCCAAGTAATAGATTAAGGATTTGAATATAATACATATCCATGTATTCAATAAAGACCAGCATGTGAGAGCTTGGGCCATTTTTTTCAGAGGTACAGCAGATATTCTGAATAATGTACAGCAATACAGGAAAACAGAGAGCGGGTTAATTTTTTTTACTTAATGGTTTTTTTCTGGCCAAGAATCATAGAATCTAAGGGTTAAAAAAGGATACCAATAGGCAACATCAGGATAAAAAGAAAAGATATAAAGTGGCAGGGATTTCATTTTACTTGAATCTATAATCAACAGTCATGGGAGCAGCAGTCAGTAAGTCTAATGATGGATTGCACTGGGCAAACCTTCTACAAAATGCCTCTTTAACGTGTTAAAGATATCGCTTTGAAGACTAACATGCACCTGACTCAAGCCATGGAATTGTCCATAGCCTCACATGTGTGTGAACGTTGGACAGTGAATAAGGAACAAAGGAGAATCAATGCACTGGATGGATTATGGTGTTGACTGTGAAAACTGAGGAGCCCTGATGACATACGGTGTACTCACTGAGGTACAAACCGCAGTCAACAATGCCAACCTACCTGCTACTCAGTGGGAGGAAGATGATGCTTTCTACCCCCATGACAATTTACAACCTTGAGAACCCAAAGGATCAGTTACATTCTGTCCTATAGGATAGTTATGAATTGGAATCTATTCAATGGCAATATGTTTTTGAGATCAGTGAAGGATCCTGTCTGTCTTGGAAGAAGTATAGCCAGAATTCGCTTCAGAAGCAAGGATGGGTATGCTTCATCTCATGTACTTTGGCCATGTCATTACGAGGTAGCAGTTCCTGGAGAAGGACATCAAGCTTGGCGAAGCAGAGGGTGAGAGACCCTCAACAAGCTGGATTAACACAGTGGCTGCAACAAGGGATTCAAACAGCAAAAATCACAAAGGTGGCCAAGACCAGGCAGAACCTGACATCAACCAACCAAAAGAAAAACCAGCCTCTCTACCATCAGGAGGATTCTGACTCACAGCAAAGAGTAGAATTGCTCCTTTGTGTTTCCAATGCTGTACATCTTTATGGGAGCAGAAAGCCACATCCTGTTCCCGTGGAACGGCTTCAGGGTTCAAATTGCTAACCTTGTGGTTACCAGTTCAATATGCAACCCACTGTATTACAGGACTGCCTTCTAATAACCACAAGAATAAAGAAAAAGTGAATCTCTGTATTTTCCCACAGAATCTGGATCTTAATGCTGACTCTGGATGACAATTTGGGATCTTAATACAATGCCATGCACAACGCTTGTGACGTATGGTGATTTTCCTTTCTTGCAAAGTGCTGGGGAGTGTAGACATCGATGCTGCTCTTGATTGGCTTGAAATGCTACATCACACCCACTTAAGCTAATTTTATTTGTATAAAAATGTTAATGTGTTTAAGAATTCAGTTGCATTCTTAAAAATATAGTGGTAGCTCTTTTTGTCGTTGTTAGGAGCCATCAAGCCTGCTCCTTTCACAATCACCCTGTGTACAACAGAATGAAACGCTGCCTGGTCCTGTGCCATCCTCACAATTGTTCCTATGTGTGTGCCCATTCTTGTAGCCACTGGGCCAATCCATATTTTGTCAAAGGTTTTTTTCTTTTTCTTTTCAACGTTTTAAATAAATCATTTTATTGGAGGCTCTTACAACTCTCCTAATAATCCATGCATTAATTGTATCAAGCACATTTGTACATATGTTGCCTTCACCATTTTCAAAATGTTTTCTTTCTGTTTGAGCCCTTGGTGTCAGCTCCTCTTTTTATTCCCTCCCTTCCTCACCCTCTGACCTCCATACACCCCTAATAAATTATAAATTATTATTCTTTTCATATCGTACACAGACTGCTGTCTCCCTTTGTTCATCCACATTATTGTTGTTTGTCCCCCTGGATTATATATCATTGTAGTCAGTTCCCTGTTTCTCTCCTTTCTCTCCCCACTTTCCCCCTACTATCTGGTATCACTACTCCCACTGCTGTTCCTGAGGGTTTTATCTGTCTCAGAATTCATGTGTCGAAGGCTCTATCTGTGCCCATGGACATGCTCCAGTCTAAGGCAGAACTCGGGTCAGGATAGTGGGTGGGATGAAGCATTCAAGAACTAGAGGAATGTTGTGTTTTCCCTTGGTGCTGTGCTGTACCCTTGCTGTCTCATCTGTTCCTTATGACCCTACTGTGAGGGGATCTCCAATTATCTAAAGATGGGCTTTGGGGCTATATTCTGACTCCCATCATTTTCATTGATATATTTGTTTGTTTTGGGTCTTCTGATGCCTAATCCCTTATCCTGTTGACACCTCATGATCACATAAGCTGGTGTGCTTCTTCCATGTGGGCTTTGTTGCTTCCCTGCTAGATGGCCACTTGTTTAGCTTTGAGCTTTTAAGACCCCAGATGCCATATATTTTAATAGCCAGACACCATCAACTTACTTCACCACTTTGCTTATGCACCCATTTGAACTTCAATGATCATGTTGGGAAAGTGAACATTACACAATGCCAGGTTATTAAAACAAAATATTCTTGCTTTGAGGGAGTCCTTGAGTTGAGGTCCAATGCCTATTTGCTACCTTAATGCTTAGTGTAGGGATATAGGGACATAGACTTTTATCCCTATCATTATATATTAATATATTTACATATGTGCATGCCTAAATTTATGCCTCTATAAATGTCTTTGCCTCCGGATTCTTTCCTCTATTTCTTTTTACTTTCCTCCTGTTCACCTATCATGTTCAACCTTCATTCAACAAGTAGTGCTTTCTCTCGGCTACATTGCACTTGATCAAACCCCACCAGGCATTCTACACCCTCCTTGCCGTTGATTTTAGATCTATTTTTGTTACCTTGTCCTTGGGTTTGTTTGCTCCCCTCTCCCTTTCTCTCACCTCCTCCTCTCCCATGTCCCCTGAGAGCCATCAGCTCCATTGTTTTCTCCTTTGGATCAGTTCCCTTACCTATCCTATATGGATAGACATGAGAAAAATAAAAATAAAAGAAACAACAACAAAAAATCTACAACACACCAAAAAACCCAACCCTATGAATAATTCCAGGTCTATATGCTGATCCTTCTGAATGTCTTCTAATCTGGTCTGAAGTGTCACGCCCTGCCCACTGATTCCAAGGTCTATTTCCAGGATTCCTCGGGTACTTCATTGTTTCACTCCCCTTGTTGTTCTGTGTTCCCTTCATGTTTTGCGCTGGTGGTGGTGGGGAGTTGGGCGTGGGAGGGAGCGAGGACAGAGTTCAGACCGGTCACAGTTCCCACTCTTTGCCTCTCTGTGCATTGGTTGCTCCGAGCAGGAATGTCATCCTCAAAGCTTGGTGGGCCAGGTTTTGGTTTGTTCTCTCTCTCTGTCTCTTAGTTTGTTCCAGTGTCGTCTGAGCACAGCCACCACTCTCCCAGGACTGTATCCTCAGTGCTGTCCTCTGTAGTACATTTTTCTGGGGAGGGGTCAATGTAGCTCCACAGACCTTTCTGTTAATTCACTGCTTCATGCATGTTGAGGCTTGCCACCCCAGGTTGAGGTCTGGTCCCTTTCTTGCTTTCCTGTGGAGACACAGACAATATACCCTCCCCTTGTGTGGGTTAGTGCCCTGTTTCCACACTATCCACGTCCCGCCCCCGCTACTTTCCCCTCCTTTTTAGTTGGCTGCCATATGCATTCCTGGGTTGGGTTTGACCCTAACTAGGGTGCCTGGACCTCGCCCTGGCAATTTATGCACTTGGTGGCTTTCCCCCTATGCTCCTCTTTTTACTGACCCACTACTTTACCAAGCATGATATCCTTCTCAGTGGGACTGGTCTTTCTTGACATGCCCAAAGTATGTGAGACGAAGTCTCCCCATTCTTGCTTCTAAGGAGCATTCTGATTGAACTTCTTCTAAGATCGGTTTGTTGGGTCTTTCAGCAGTCCACAGTATTTTCAATATTCTTCTCTAGCACTGTATTTCAAACACTTCAATTCTACTTTAGTCTTCCTTATTCAATGTCCAACTTTCACATGCATATGAGATGATTAAAAATACCATGGTTGGATCTACATCTAGATATTGCTAGATGTTTCATTATACAATAGTTAAATTCATTGATTAATGAGATAAGATTATTTTTTGGTTGTGAATAGGGTTTAAGAGACTCAAGATTAAGAAATATGCATTCTCTACTATCCTTCCTACAACCTCCAGTTCACTCTCTCTTTCACATACACACACACACACACACACACACACAAACTCACAAAATTTGGCATAGTCCTCTGTACACAAGGAGGGCTCAGTTACATTTTCCTGGCCTCATTTATTTATTTGTACTAAGCCGCTAAGTATCACAAGAAGGAAAATGCAGTTCCTGGCAACCTACATACATCTCTCCTCATGCTCTCATCATCTGCGCACTGATCACAAGGAATAATTCATTGTAGCTGCCGTCACGCTAAACTTCAAGGAGCTGGTGACACAATGATCAAGTATTTGGCTATGGACAGAAAAGTTAGTGATTCTAACTCAGCCAGCATTGCTGCGTAATAAAGGCCTGGTGACATGCTTCTGTAAAGATTACAGCCTAGAAAGTCCTATGGGGGCAGCCATGCTCTGTCACGTGGGGTTGCTGTGAGCATCACGTGGAAATGGATGCTAGGGGATCTGATAATGACAGCAGTGCTAACTGCCAGGACTGTTGACCCTTTGGGTCACCGATTTCCTCGTGGAGGGTTGTCCGTGCACGACAGGATGTTTAGCAGCATCCATATACTCTGCCCACCTGCCGTGGAGTTGGTTCCAACTCATAGCGACCTGATGTACAACATAGCGGAACACTGCCTAGGCCCCAACCCCCCACAGTTGTTACTAATACCCTGAATGGACAACAAAAATGTCCACAGATATTTCCATAGGTCACCTGAGGGACAAAAGCAAGCTCCATTAAAAAATATCATCTTGTGGAACTTATCTTGTTCATCATGTAGAAGAGTTCCTGGGTTAGGGTTCCGTAAATACTTTTAGCTGTACAGTTGGAACCTTAGTACCGAGAGAACAGGCCATCTTGCAAGGTGTGATAGCGATCCATCAGCTTCTCTTTCCTGGCATGCAGAAGATGTTTATAGATATCAATATTGCCATTTATAGGATATGTGATTGTGTTATAGACACCTTTTTACTATATATTTTCTATTACATATAAATTATATAAACTAGTTATATAGATAAAGGTTGTATATGTGTGTGTGCATATATACTCAAAACAAAAACTTGCTGCCATCAAGTTGTTGTCGACTCATAGTGACACCGTAGGGCAGGGTAGAAGTGCCCCTGTGAGTTTCTGAGACTGTAACTGTTTATGAGAGTAGATGTCCCATCTTTCTCCCAGGGAGTGGCTAGTGGTTTTGAATTGTGGACCTATGGATCCCACCTCAATGGGTAAGCACTTTGCATATATATATATGTATGGCTATATATGTGTATATGTATACATGTGTATATATACATATTTGCATATATATGGCTATATGATGAATGGATGATTTTTTCCACCTACAACTTCAGATCTTGAGAAAAATGACAATCTAAGTTGGGGTTTCACTTTATTCAGTTATTCTTCAAGGTGAAGGTGTCATCTTTTTGCTCCACAGGGCAGATTTTTAAACGATGTCACAGATGTGCCACTGGGTGCGGTGCCCCAGTGCCCTCCGTTTCCTCCAGTGCGTACCTCTCCCCACGATCAGACGCTCCCTCTTCAGCCTCCTTCCCTCTGCCGCACTCCTCCTCCTGCACCGAAGAACACAGTTCAATCCGGACCAAGTTCTCGTCAAACCGGCAACCCCTTCTTGGCTTCTCAAGTTTTGATTCAGTGGGTCTTAGTCAGCAGTTTTAAAAATGGAACTTGGGCAAAAATGAAGAAGCATAGAGTAATATATCACACTCTGTAAAGCTAAATACAGCTTTGTAAAGCTTTTGGTTCCATTACTCAATGTTTGGTTATGTCTTGAATTAGCAATTAGAGGTATTTTACTTTCATGAGTGTTTATCAGGAAAGTTTGAAAGGCACTGACCTGGAGAGTAAGTGAGCAGAGCAGACAACACACACGGTCTCTTTAAGTCACGGGGCTGATGTGAAGGGGGCAGTGAGAAGCCACCATGTTGGTCTCGACTGAGATGGGTCCTCTGAGTGTCAGAGTAGAAACGTGCTCCCCAGGGTAAGTTTTTCAGAATGACGACGCCGGATCTTCCCGGTTAGCAGTTGAGTGCATTCAGTGTAGAAGGCTACCTCAGAGATCCAGGCCTCTGGGGGCACGGCCATGGGTACAGCAACCAAGGGGAGCTCATGAACCATCTGTGTTAGTCTGGGTAGACCAGGGAAACAAATCCAGAGAGACTCATATATGTATGAGAGGGTTTTAGATAAAGGATAAGTGTACATTCAGAAAGCATCCCAACCCCATCTAGTCCAAGGACATAAGTCCGACTTAACCCATATGTCTAACACTGATCTACAGAGTCCTCCTCATACTCAAAAAACTCACACAATGATGCCAAATGCAGGAGGATCACAGGCCAGTGGGTAGAAAGTCTTTGCATCCAGTGGTGGTGTAAGGATCTCAGCGCTGGCCGGGGTCTCCCCGTGCCTTCTCCAGCACCCAGGGCTGCATCCGGGTAGGTCCAGGTGGCTTCTCCTCAGGGATGTCTTGCAGGAAGTGAGCCTTGCCAGCTGACGCAGAGAACTAGCTAAGGCAGCTACACACTGGTCCGCTCCTCAGAGAACAAGAGACCAGAGAACCAGAAAGGCGAGGCTCATGAGCCATTTATCTGCCCTTTAATTAATTCCACACGTGTTTATCAGCCAGGTTGGCACAATAAACCTTAACTATCTCACCATCTTTTGCAGGGAAGTGGTCAGAGCTGCTGGGGAGTAAAGTCAGCTACTCATTGATTTAAGCCTGGATTTCTACTTACACAAGGACTGTTGTTCCCTTTGTGCATTCTTGTCTAAAACAGGCAGAGATTTCAGCTGTTCTGTCTGCAGAATTTCTTTTCTTGGCCAGATGAAAAATGATATGAGCATTTCACGGGGCTTCTATTTATTCAAGCTAAAAGAGTCCAGTGTTTCATTAGCCTGATCAAATGTCCCCTGCAACAATATTAACTCAGATGACGGCCCATGAAGATATTTCTTCTAAGGAAAAAACATATCACTCATGACATTTAGAACAAGTATGGGCTAGCTGGGAATGCTTCTTTGAACATTGCTTACATGAATAATTAATGGCCTTGGAAAAAAAAGAATAGTCTTTTACTGGATCTTCTTCCTAAGTTAAATACAATATACTTAGAATACATAGAGCTCCTAATTTTAAAGACTATAAAATTCTATAACTAACTTCAATAAGACTAAGGACAGATGTATTATTTTCAGGGAAAAAAAGGTTGATAACCACATTTCTGTTTTTCCTTGAGTTTAGAAGTTTAAGGGAAAATGACCTATTGAATAATAGGGAATTGCCAGCAAGCAGCATGACAAAGAGGTGTCGGGATGAAGCAACGGATACGTAAAACATTATTTGGTAATTTGAGTTTAAAATTACGTTCTTCTACATGAAGCCACTGTCCTTTTCCAGGTGCGTGAGATGCCTCCCAAAGCGCGCTGGAAGCTTGCTTTCAGTCACCTGATGGCGGGCCACTGGAACGAGCACTGAATAAGCTTGAGTCTGAACCACCTCTACAATCTCAATCTCAGTCCTCAAAAAAAAAAAAAATTTCCTTGGCTGATTTCTTACTACTCATCTCAATTGTCTTCTTGCTTTGTTACTAATAGTTTCCAGTGTGGTGTCCCCCTGACTCTGAAGGCGCAGCACTTTCCCCTGTGATTTTCCACTCTTTCAGACTCCTCTGGATTGACTTTATCCAGAGTTCCATGTGAGGAAGTCTCCTTGCACACAAAATCCCTGTAAGGCGTCTGTTTCTCTCCTGAACAAGATAACACTGAGTGCTTTCACCCAGGCGTTAGCGCATTGTTATGGATGGAATCGTGTCTTCTGAAAAGATGTGTTGAAGTTCTATCCCCTAGGGACTGTGAATGTGGCCTTGTTAGGAAAGCTGTCATTTGCAACCCATGGCATTGAAAAACCTACAGAGTTGAAGTTCTTGTTTAGAAATTTAGAGACTAACTGGACATCTTTTATTTTTGTGTCAGTAATTCATAGGATGCCTGGGTGGACCTGGGTCCGGGTACCCCTTTGTACCTCGTTATCTTGTGTTGCTAGAACCGATACACTACATACAAGGGGATGGGCTTAACAAACAGCAACGTAGTCTCGCACAGTTTAGTACACTAGATATATGGAAGGGAGTCAGATAAGAAAGCACCCCAGGCACAGCGTTTTTATTGTTGTTCATAATTTTGTAATGGAAACAATGATCTATAAAGGTTCATACAAATCACAATAAAGGAGACAGAGGGAAAAAATAAATCTATCCAATTAAACTAGGGCAGTGGACCAGCTTATTCTGCTTTGACTTTTTCTGAGAGCTTTAATTTCCACTCCAGATATACAGAATCAGAAAGATTTTAAATTGAGTGCTATTCTACAAAGTATAGGAGTGTCAACTCCATGTGCTGGTGGGCTCAGGAGGAACAGCAGGAGTGTAGGCCTTTTGCTCAGTTCTTAAGAAGACACACTGCCTTTGGCCGAAGGGTCTGTTCTGTGCGCTACAATTCAGAGAGTTGCTCTTCTGCACCCAGTGCCTTTTACACCTACATGGTTGCTACCAAAGATCCAAGGACCACACAGACATTGAAGTGATAAATAGTGTAGCCCCAATCCACGGGTTCATAGGGATTTGAATCCCTACATATGGATTCAGAGACTATGGACTGTCTCTTTTTTGTTGTTGATAAAGTATCCATCTTTATTAAGATTACATCATGAGGGTACATATGACCCAATTATGAAGCTCTATAGGGTTGCTTTACACAGTATTCTGGGACTCTTATTTTGTACACTATTGTTGGCTCTCTCCCTGACTTCAGCACTGCTCACCTTACTTTCCATCCCCCCATCTTTCCCTTCTCTTTCCTATCTTCCTCTTTATCATCCTACGCCTCCATCACTACTGCTTTTCCAGCTTGTCTTTTTGGATTCTCCACCGTCACCCTCTTTTTAGTCTCTTCTTTGACTATCTGTCCTCTTTCCATCCTCACTTTTCCAAATCCTTCCTCTCTGGGGACTTCTTTCTCTTTTTCATATTTCCCCTTTTTCATCTCCTTTCCCTTTTATATCTTCATCTTCTTCCCATCTTGACCTTCAGGCAGAGGATTCTTAGCAGGCACACAATTAATTGCAGATTTTCCAAGCGGTGTCCTTTTTTCCCTACAAGGTCATTCAGGCAAACATTTTGGTAGCCTTCTAGGAATGGGTCAGTGACATTAGGATGCATCTCAGGAATATGCGGGTTTGACTTATTTCCATTGGTCTTTGAGATAATTACGTTGGATCATCTCCCTTAATCCCAAATATCTTTGGAAATATCAGTTGACTTGAGGTCCTACTGGAGCAGGACGGTTCTCATTTCTCATGAGTGATGCCCTTTCAACAAGGAAAGAGGCGCACACATAGAAAGCTAATTGCTGTATGAAGATGGAGGCGGAGATTGACGTGATGCATCTCCAAGTCAGAAAAGCCGAAGGTTGACAGAAACCACAGAAGGTAGAAGAGAAAAAAGAGGACCCTCTATGAGTCTTTAGAGACATCACAGCCCTGTCAACACGTTGATAGTGCACTTCTAGCCTCTAGAACTATGAGAGAGTGGATAGCTGTTTTTTTAAATCTTGTTTCTCTAGCTTTCAGTTAAGTTCTTTCAGTTCTTTTTTTAAAAACATTTTATTAGGGGCTCATACAACTCTTATCACAATCCATACATATACATACATCAATTGTATAAAGCACATCTGTACATTTCTTTGCCCTAATGATTCTCAAAGCATTTGCTCTCCACTTAAGCCCTTTGCATCAGGTCCTCTTTCCCCCCCTCCCTCCCTGCTCTCCCCTCCCTCACGAGCCCTTGATAATTTATAGATTGTTATTTTGTCATATCTTGCCCTATCCAGCACCTCCCTTCACCCCCTTTTCTGTTGTCCGTCCCCCAGGGAGGAGGTCACATGTAGATCCTTGTAATCGGTTCCCCCTTTCCAAACCGCTTACCCTCTACTGGTGGTATCTTGTTATGGTAGCCCCCAAAACAAATACAGACATTAAGTCATAAACACGGACTGTGCTCAGGGTGGGATGCTTAGATTGAGATGAATGTTTGCACATACAAAAGCAATTGAGTTATTGATGTATTGATTTTTACCCTGGAAGCATTTCAGGGCCAGAGAAAGATGACACCTGTCGTGCTCGGTCTCAAACAGCATTCTCCACTCTTTCACCTTGGCTCTACTCTTTGTTGCAATGGACACATAGAACTCACAGAGAATGTGAATGCGTATAGGGGTTCTGAAGAAAGTCAACAGAAGCAAGTGAGAAATGCTCAGGATACGGTTGTTCACCAGGAAATGTTACAAAGTTCTTTCAGGACTATTAGTAAAATGCCCAAAAGCCATGCCACTCTCCTATGAGCCTCTATCTGAAGGCTCTAAATTTAAACTCCTTGGGTAGCAAACCCAGCTCTCTGAATAAAGTGCCCTGAGGCACCCTACTCTGTAAGCCTCAGCCTGAAGACACTCAGCTCCAGCCCCATGGGTGAGCAAGTCCAAGCTTCCTCAATGAAGTGCCCAGAGGCACGCCACGCCACAAGCCAACTTTATGCCCCAAAGCACTCAGCTTCAGGTTGGGAATTCACCACTCTTGTTTCTTATTCTGACTCCTGGTTCTGATTCTCTGATATCACAGATGTCTTCTGGATCCAGGAGGGTCACTGCACAGGGATCTTGGGATCCAGAGGGAGTGCGCCACTCCTGGCTCTTGCTGATAATGAGATCTCCTTTGCTGAGTTTCAGAAGGCTCATGCTATGCCCAGTGGGATGGGCATTCCAATGAATCATGGTTGCAATTATTCACAGGAGAATTCTATCAGTATCTCCCCACATCTTCATCTTCTTACTGAGACCCATGCAGGGAAATGGTCGAGTGGTGGGAGTTAAGAAGCTGGCTAGAAGGGCCACATTAAATAATTCACTGCCCCTGCAAACCAAACTCAACTGTGCCATGAGAAGATCCAACTCTTGTTGACCCTGTATGGCAGGGTAGCACTGTGTGTTAGTCTAGGTAGACTAGAAAAACAAATCCAGGACACTCATATAATATGTGAGACAGCTTTATATCAAAGAGTAAATATATATCCAGAAAGCAGCCCAACCCAGTCCAGTCCAAGCCCATACATCTGATATTAGCCCATACGTCTGGTACTAATCTGTAAAGTCTTTTTCAGATTCACAAAACACATGCTATGACATTGAATGCAGGATGATCACAGGCCAGTGGGTAGAAAGTCTGGATCTAGTGGCGTTATCAGCATCTCATTGCTGGCGGGGTCTCTATGTGGCTTCTCTGGCTGGAGAAGTCTGGTTGCATCAAGGTAGGTCCATGTGGCTTCTGCAGCTCAGGTACTAGTGTAGTTCCACGTGTCTTGTCAGCTGCAATGTCTCCCAGGGAGTCAGCGGAGAGAGGAAGTGTCTCCCCATCTCCAAGGAGGAAAATCAGTAGTACCCAGAATTCTCAGGAGAAGGTCATGCCCACACAGAGGTTTCATTGACTATCTCTGGATTGACAGGCTAGACTCCACCCCTACACTCTTCATCCTCAAACGGACACCAGATTATGTAACTACCACATACTCCTGTGAGTTGCTGAGACTGGGGAAACCCAGCTTTCAATTGGGAGTAGAAAGTCCCATCTTTCTCTTGTGGAGTGATTGGTGGTTTATAACTGTGATTAGCAGTTCTACCATAACCCCTGCTCCTCACCTGCTGCCATTGGGTGATGCCAACGCACAGCGACCCTATGACAGGATAGAGTGAGTGCTGTGTGGATTTCTGAGACTGAAAATTCTTTTTGGGAACATGTAGAAAACTCCGTCTTTCTCCCAAAAAGCAGCCAGTCATTTTAAACTACTGACCTTGAGGTTAACAGCCCAGCACATCTCAACAGCACCACTAGGGCCCCACTATGACTTCTAATGATTCTAAAGGACAGCATAGAACTGGCCTAAAGGGTTTCCAGGGCTGTAAACCTTTATGGAAATAGCAAAATCTCCGTCGAGTTGCTGGTGCATTTGAACTGCTGGCCTTTTGGGTAGTGGCCAATTGCTTTAATCAATGCTCCACCAGAGGTTTCTTGATAGAGCAACAGTAATTATAAAATATTTAGCAATAAAGATAATAATTTATAAGATCTATCAGAAGAAAATAATAAAATTGTTATTGAATGACATTAAACAAGAGTGGAGGAGGGAGTGGTAGCTTAGAACTGCTAACCTTAAGTGTAACTCACTATGCCACCACGATAGGAGGAATAACATTGGAAAAATATCAATTTTATCAAAAGTAGAGATAAACTGACAATTTTTAGTAAAAATTCTGAAAAAGGTTTTATTCTTAGAATTGGGTCAAATATCAAATTTTATATAAAACCCCCAAACCTCCAAACTCACTGTCACTGAGTTAATTCCAATGCATGGCAACCCTTAGAGGGCAGGGTAGAAATACCTGTGTGGGTTTCTGAGAGTGTAACTCTTTAAGGGAATAGAAAGCCTCATCCTTCTCCCACGGAGTGACTGGTGGTTTTGAACTGCTCACCTTGAAGTTAGCAGCATAAAACCACTATACCTCTAGGCCTCTCTAAAGAGATGAGAAATTTTGAAAAAGAAAACTTATTGAATGACTTATATTCTTAGCTATCAAAGCTACCATAAGTTAAAATATGAAAATCTGTGGCAGACTGGCAGTTCAGAAGAGCTGAACAGAGAACCACCAAGTAGAACCAAGTCCCATGAGACTTCATTATATTTATCCAGAATGTATTCATCGCACACTGTATCTCAAGTTTGGGCATGAGAAAATAAAGCATTGCTATTTAGAGAGTGAAAGAATAGATATTTTAATAACCAGAGTTAGAAAAATTGGCTATCATATGGAAGAAAAGAAAATTAAATCTCTCTCACATGGTACACACAAATATATTCCACTGTCAAAGTGCCATTTAAAAAGAAATTAAAAGCTTGACTTTCACACAGACAAAAAGCCCAAGTTAAAGATGTAAAACCCATTAATGAGGGATGCAATAGGATGATAAGATGGCTTAAAGAACATTGGAAGAATAGAGATTTATATAGTTACAGAGGGAAGACTAGTGAATTGTTAAATTGAAACAAACTCCCTAAATTAGAGACAAAAATAGGAAGAACAGGGATTTATATAGTTACAGACTGGAGACTAGTAACTAGAAAATTGAAACAAGCTTACTAAATTAGAGACAAAATAGGTTAATGACCTACAGAAACAGAAAAATCACAACTTTGTAGTTATGTTCCTTGTTGGAAAGAATTTGTGTCTCTCTATTGGGGGAAAACCTAGAGTTTAGCTTTCACAGCCTGGGTCCTCCGCCCCCCCCCCCCCAAAAAAAATCAAGCTCACTGTCAATGAGTCAATTCCAACTCACAAGTGACCCTGTAGGACAGAGCGGAACTGCTTCTGTGGATTTCTGATTCCATGGGAGTGGAAACTGTTATCCCTGCCCCCTGCCCCACCCCTGAGAACAGCAGGTGGTTTCAAACTGCTGTCATTGTGGTTAGCAGTGCAATGATTAACTCGCTATGCTACCAGGATTCTGTATGAGCCCTGATCAGTAATAAATATTAAGTCAAAAACAGTACATCTCCTTGTCTCGAGGCCTTTAGTAGGCCTGATAGGCAGTGCTCTAATATGGCTGTGAAGGGACATACACTCCTATTTTTGCTGTAGTTCTAAATTATGGAATTTTTTTCTTAGTATCAGGTAGAATGAAAGTATTTTTTTAATAAATCATTTTATTGGGGCTCTTACAGCTCTCATAGCAATCCATAGATCAATTGTATCAAGCTCATTTGTACATATGTTGCCATCATCATTTTCAAAACATCTTTCTACTTGAGCCCTTGGTTCCTCTTTTTTCCCCTCCCTCCTTCACCCTCCCTCCTTCATCCTCCCATCCTCATAAAATCTTGATAAATAATAAATTATTATTATTTTCATGTCTTATACCATCCACTGGCTTCTATGACCCAAGTTTCTGTTGTTTGCCCACTTCAGGGGTGTGGGGGAGTTATACATTGATCATTGTGATCAGTTCCCCCTTGCTCCCCCATCTTCCCCCTACTCTCATTGTATCACTAATATTCCCATTACTGTTCCCAAGGGGTTTATCTGTTCTGGATTCCATGTGTCAAGTACCAGTGTACATGCTCCAGTCTAGCCAGATTGTGAGGTAGAACTTGGTCATGATAGTGGTGGGGGTTGGGGGGAGCATTAAAGAACTAGAGAAATGCTGTGTGTTTCATAGGTGCTATACTATACTCTGGCTGGCTCGTCTCTTCCTTGTGACCCTTTTATGAGCGGATGTCCAATTTTCTACAGAGGGACTTTGGGTCTCCATTCTGACTCACCTAGTTTGCATTGATGTGATTGTTGTTTTGGGTCTTCAGATCTCTGAGCCTATTGATGCCTCATAATCACATAGGCTGGTGTGCTTCCTCCATGTGGGCTTTGTTGCTTCCCAGTTAGATGGCCACTTGTTTAACTCCAAGCCTTTAAGTCCCCAGACACTGTATCTTATAATAGGCAGGCACTATCTGCTTTCTTCAGCACATTTTCTGATGGAGCCATTTTGTCTTCAGTGATTGTGTCAGCAAGGTGAGAATCACAAAATTCCAGGTTATTAGAACAAAGTGTTCTTGCATTGAGGGAGGACTTGAGGAGAGCCCAATGTGAGATTAAAAGTTTTAAATGTAAACCATAAAGCAATTGTTAAAACCTGTAAGAAAATATAAGAGACACACAATTCTGGGTGTGAAAAGATTTTTACTAAGACTGGATTCTAAGAAATTATAAAATAGAGGCAATGTAAAATGTTAAAATTTATATTGAAAAGCTACCCTTTAAAAATCATTTTATTAGGGGCTCATAAAATGCTCATCACACTCCATAATGCATCAATTATGTAAAGCACATCTGTACATTTGTTGACCTCATCATTTTCAAAATATTTGCTCCCCACTGAAAGTCCTGGCATCTGCTCCTCATTCCCCTCCTCCCCCCACCCATGAACCCTTGATAGTTGATAATTATTATTTTGTCATATCTCACCCTGTCCGACGCCTCCCTTCACTCACTATTCTGTTGTCCATCCCCTAGGGAGGAGGTTATATGTAGATCCTTGTAATCAATTCCCCCCTTCCACCTCACCCTCCCTATATCCTCCTGGTATCACCACTCTCATCCCTAGTCCTGAAGGGATTACTGCCCTGGATTCCCTGTGTTTCCAGTTCCTATCTGTACCAGTGTCCATCCTCTGGTCTAGCCAGATTTGTAAGGTAGAATTGGGATCATGATAGTTGTGTGTGTGAGGGGGGGGGCGGGGAAGAAGCATTTAAGAACTAGATGAAAGTTGTATGTTTCATCGTTGCTACACTGCACCCTGATTGGCTCATCTCCTCCTCACAACACTTCTGTAAGGGGATGTCCAGTTACCTACAGATGGATCTTGGGTCCCCAATCTGCACTCCTCCTTATTCACAATGATTTGATATTTTGTTCTTTGATGCCTGGCACCCGATCCCTTCGACACCCCGTGATTGCACAGGCTGGTGTTCTTCTTCCATGTGGGCTTTGTTGCTTCTGAGCTAGATGGCCACTTGTTTACCTTCAAGCCATTAAGATCCCATATGCTATATCTGTGGTAGGCGGACACCATCAGCTTTCTTCACCACATTTGCTTATGCACCCATTTGTCTTCAGCAATAGTAACGGGCAGATCAGCACACAATGATATGATTTTTTGTTCTTTGATGTCTGATAACTGATCCCTTCAGCACCTTGTGATCACACAGGCTGGTATGCTTCTTCCACATGGGATTTGTTGCTTCTCACCTACATGGCTGCTTGCTTACCTTCAAGTCTTTAAGACCCTAGACACTATATCTTTTGATAGCCAGGCTCCATCAGCTTTCTTCACCACATTTTCTTATGCAGCCGCTTTGTCTTCAGTGATCGTGTCAGGAAGGTGAGCATCATGGAATGCCAGTTTAATAAAACAAAGTACTCTTGCATTTATGTCCATCTTCTACCTTAATACTAAACCTATAAATATATACATATAGATTCAAAGCAAAGTCAATAGTAATAGATTTTTTTGGGGGAAAAAGCAAGGTAGAGGATGAATAGAGGTTTAATATAAAAAGAGCTCTTACAAACTGACAAAAAGAAGATAAAAATTCCATGGGAAAATGGACAAAGAGAATTCAGAGATGGTTCATAGAAGAACAAATCAAAATGACCAACAAATATATGAATGATATTCAAACTCTATAGAGGACAAGAAAATGTAACTTAAAATAACAATAAGATAGCTTTGCACCTAACAGAATTACAGCAATATCAAAGTAATAATATTCTTTGCTGGTGAGCATGAAGGGTAAAGCACATTTTCATACTCTGCTGATGGAAATGTGAATTTTAGTATTTTGAAAAATAACCTAGAAACAACTGTTTTAATTAAAATTATATATACTATATCTGCAGAACTAGCAAATCTCACTACTTATACTCTGTTTTAAAATATTTTTTCAATAACACCAGCATTTATGAATATTTGTGGGAGAGTATTTCTTATAGCATCATGTGTAATGACAAAAAAGGTGGGAACAAATGCTTATTATTAGGGGAATGAACTAATAAATTGTGGTACATCCATTCCATGTAGTATTAAACAAACATTAAACCAAAGGAATTGAGCCAAGTGATTGGTAGAATTTCCATGAGTTGTTGTGATGTGAGAAAAGCAAGGTAGAGATAGTCTGGAGGTTCTGATCCTGTTTTTAAGAAACAAAAATGCTGTGTCCTGTTGCATCTGGTTATATGCATATTGATGCTTATATATAATAAGATGCCTATATATAATAAGTATGTAGGGAAACACAGAAGAATTATTATCTTAGGATGTTAATGATGAGGCAAGAAAATAAGGGGAAAGTCACACAAACAATCTCTTCCCTTTTATCATAATGTTATCTATAAATCATAGCTATGCAATTATAAAGAAGTGTTCTTTGCATTATGTAAAAGTGTTCTTGTCAAGAAAGAGATCCACACAGTAAGTACCACTAAAGAAAGAATACATGTTGACTGAGGGCAGGAACCAATGACTAACTGGGAGCAGAAGTAGACATACTCACTTGATCTCTTCAGACAGATACTGGGGAGAACAGCCCTTGATTAATAACCAAACTAAGTCCTCTCGGGCTATAATTTAAAAGCTTTGATATGCTCTTGGAAAAGATGATATAACTTTGCTTGCTAACAGCAAAGAAGACTCGAACTACTTGCGGATGAAGATAAAATCTGCAGTTTTTAATGTGGATTGCACCTTGCCATAAAGAAAACAAAAGTCTTCACAGGTGCACCAATAAACAGTATCATGATAAATGTAGCAAAGATTAAAGCCATCAAGAAGTTCTCTTTCCTTGGATTCATAATCAATGTTTGTAGGAGCAGCAGTCATAAAATCAAACAATGTATCGTGTTGGGTAAATCTGTTACTGATTACAGGGATCCACTTGTGACCTCCTCCCTGGGAGAGGGACGACAGAGAAGGGGGGGGGAAGGGAGACTCCGGATAGAGCAAGATATGACAAAATAATGATGTATAAATTACAAAGGGCACATGAGGGAGGGGGGTGTGGGGAGGGAGGGGAAAAAAAAAGAGGACCTGATGCAAAGGGCTTAAGTGGAGAGCAAATGCTTTGAGAATGATTGGGGCGGGGAATGTATGGATGTGCTTTATACAATTGATGTATGTATATGTATGGATTGTGATAAGAGTTGTATGAGTCCCTAATAAAATGTAAAAAAAGAAAAGGGAAAAGAAAGAAAGAAAAGAAAATGATTAGGGCAAAGAATGTACAGATGTGCTTTATACAATTGATGTATGTATATGTATGGACTGTGATAAGAGTTGTATGAGCCCCTAATAAAACGTTTAAAAAAATACAAAAAAAAGACTGCTTTAAAGTATTGAAGAGCAAAGGTGTCAGTGGAAGGACTAAGGTATGCTTGACCCCAGCTATAGGATTCTCCATTGCTTCATATGGCTTGGCCCTAGCTATAGGATTCTCCATTGCTTCAGATGGCTTGACCCCAGCCATAGGATTCTTCATTGCCTCATATGCACATGAAAGCTGGACAACGAATAAGACAGACAGAAGAACTCATGCATTAAATTATGGTGTTGAAGAATATTGAGTATACTGTGGATTTCCAGAAGATTGAAGAAATCTTCTGTCTTGGCGGAATTACAGTCATAATGTCTCTTAGAAGCAAAGATGGTGGGGCTTTGTTTCATGTCCTTTTGACATGTGATCAAGAGGGACCAGTCCCCAGAAAGGGACACCATGCTTGGTCAAATATCCCAAACTTCAATTTCACTGCTAAATGTTGATTTCAACTCATAGGTCCCTATAGAGGGTTTCTGAGGCTGTAAATCTTTAGGGGCATAGATAGACTCATCCTTTCACTTAGAGAAACGGGGAGAGTCAGGAAAAAAGAGGAACACTCACAAGGAGATAGACTGACACAATGACTGTCACAGTGAGTTCAACCATAGTAACAATTGTGGGCATGGCCAGGACTTGGCAGTGTTTTGTACTGTTATGTAGGGTATTGCAGCAGATTCTTTGGCATCTAATAACAACAACATGCTATGATCTTAAAGCTCTGATAGGTTCTTGGATAAGCAACCTCCTACTCCCACCCCAAAGAATTTGGACCCTAGATACTGAGAGCTGGATTCCTCTGAATAATGAAATAGGTGGAGCCTTTTGGAGGGACAAGATTCTGGAAATGAAATAACTTTCTGAAAGGGAGGAAGGCAGAGGTATGTGAGAAGATGGTTAAATACCACAGCAGAGTGACCCAAAGACTTAAATAGAGGGATGCCAGAATTGAGTCTACATTCACTTGTTAGAATTCTCCCTGCTCCGGCACATACATGTGTAAAGATGTATGCACTACCGTTAGTGGGAGCAGTTGGATAGATAATAAGGTGGATTGGGGGCTGGGAATTGAATGGAGTAGGCTAGTACTAATAGACCTTTTATTATTTGGGAATGTCTTAGAAGGCTGGGATCAAGTGTAGAGCAAAGTGAGTTAAATTCCTCTGGGTGGAACAGGCTTTCTGTGAGATTGTCATGCACACACCGTCATGAGATGCCGCAGTGCTTCCTAGTGCATGGCTCATTAGGATTGGATTATAAGAAATCAAAATACAAACCTTATGAAGTTTGCTCTTTACATGCTTGTTCATTGTGGTAGTTACATAATCTGTTGCTCATTTGAGACTCAAGAGTGAAGGGGTGGAGTTTAGCCTGTCAATCAGGTTACAGCTTAATGACCACATTTGGAGGTACTAAGGAGATAAATAGCTCGCTGGAGGCAGGACACACACCCACTCCCTGTGAAACATTCCTGAGGACAAGACACATAGGACAAGACACATGGAACTACTCTAGAGCCCTGGAGCTGAGGAGCCACGTAGAGACCCCTGACAGCGCTGAGATGCTTTCACTGCCACTGGATCCACAAGAATTTCCACCTACTGGCCCCTGCACTTGGCATCATTGCATGTGTTGCATGAGTCTGAAGAGGAATTTATAGATTGGTATCAGACATATGGGCTAATATTGGACTTATGTACTTGGACTGGACTGGGCTGGGATGTTTTCTCAATATTCAATTGCTCTTGTATATAAAGCTCTTTCTTATACACACGAGTCTCCCTGAATTTGTTTCACTAGTCCACCCTGACTAACACATTCATCCTGTTGGAATGCATCATCAAGTAGAAGAGATGTCACATGGTCAGAGATAGAACCTTGCCTTGTATTGCTAACTTGCAGCAATAGATTGAAATATACATGTTATCCAAGAACTGATGTATGTCTCATGCAAAATTCAAATGAAAATCACCCCTCTTTTGCTACTCATATGTTTTTTATCAACTTGTCCTAGGGATGATCAATTTTCATTTTACAAAGCCACCAAAGAAGCATAGGGATGCCTTCTTTCCCCCCCCTTCCCCCCTCTTCCTCCCTCCTTCTCTCCTATGTTTCTTTCAATACTGTACTAGGTCCTATGGCAGACACTAGGACATGGTTAAGAACATGTGCAATTCTCATCTTCATGGAGTTTACACAGCAGATGAGAAAAATAATGGATTAGAATTACGGTACGTTCTGTGAAGAAGAATATGGGTCTTTGAGAGCTAATGACCGGGAGTTTAACCTAAATGGATGAAGGGCAGGGGCTGGTATGGAGTTTGCAATCCATGAACATCCCATTAGTTTTATTTGCTAGCCATTTTCCAGAATTCTTAAGAAAATGGAACAAAAGATTGGCCATAGAGGAATTAGAGGAGTAGAGAGGGAATGGTGCGGTGTTTGGATATAACAATGCTAAAATTAAAACTAATTTTGCCTAGTATTATGCCATAAAGGAAATTAAAGTGTTTTTGGTTGATATGATTAAGTAATTTTTTTCCCGATAGCTGAATATATTGGTCAGAATCCTTGTGCCTAAGGAACAGGGAAGAAAGAAGAAAGCTAACTGTTATTGAATGCATGATATGCTTAGCTCTTTCCTTGGTTTCTTCATTTATTTCTGACACACAGCTCTATGAAGTAGATATTACTTCTACCTGTTGATTTGTCCTTCTGTGGTAGTCTGTGACACTGTAATGCCAGAGGGCTACTGACCGGAAGTCTGGAAGTTAGAGTTGACCCAGAGGCGTGTTGCCCTTATTGAGCACATCAGAAGGAAACATTGCTTCAGTGACTTTTCACCACCCAGCTCCTCCATTTCCTCCCTTGTAAAGGAGGGGTGGATTAGTTCATCTCTGTGTTTTCTTCAAGCTGCCAAATTCTTGGGGAGCAGGAGGGCCAGCCGACTTCTCCTCACACAGGTGCGGTGGGTGGTTCAGCCTCCGTGCTTTTTAAGCACCTAGCACTCCTGGCAGCTGCCACAGGAGGAGCTGAAAATAGCCCGGAGCAGTCGGATCATGAGATATTCCACACAGTTGGCCTCGGAGCTAGACTCCTGCTCCGTTATCTCAGTGTCAGCTAGCAAACATCCCTCTCTTCCTAGGGGAGCCTGCACTCCGCAGGAGGCACCTTTGGGGTGGTAGGAGTAGAGGGTCCTGCGAGTCCCTGTCTGTAGGGTCTCTGGTGGAAGGACAGGGGCTGATGGAAGGACGGCGCTTGTAGAACTGCAACATTCCCATTGTTCTTCCTAGAAAACCACAATTCTCATTTTCTCACCAAACCTCCTTAAAGGTAAAACCGCTATCAGAGTCTACAAGCAACACATGCTTATTGTACTCGCTACTTGCTGCCACCAGCGAGTTGATGCCGACTCATCATGACCTTGTAGGACAGGGTGGTGCTACCTCTATGAGTTTTTAGAGAGTGTAACTCTTTATGGGAGTAGAGATCTGGCTTTCTCCCAAGGAGCACCTGGTGATTTTGAACTGCTGACCGTGTGGTTAGCAGCCCAATGGGTAATTGCTATGCTACCAGGACTCCTAGAGAGTATAGACTTTTTAAACAGCAACAAAGCATATCAATGAAAAATTAATATTTTATGTAATCTAACACTGATCACCCCTCTGGGGCAGTTACTTCCTACCAGTATTTTGTGCTCAATTTCAATGCCCTCTTGCGTGCTGTGGGTATTTACGTAGTGTAGTCTGTCTGTCTGGGGTAGACACTCCCTGTCATGTAGTCGGCACTCTGCTTGGATAAAGTAATACATAAGGTAGAGGTGTTTCTGGCCTAATCCAGCGCATACCAAGTTTACATCTTTAAAACAGTGCATGTCATAGTTTATTGACTCCTATTTTTATTCAACATTGATCACCACAGTGGCCCCATTTTTCTCACGACACTTTACAAGCATCAATTGCAACACCTGCAGATCTGGCCTCTTTCGGGCGCTCAAGCGTGGTGCCATCTTCCTGCAGATCCACTTTGTGGTCACTGTTGATTTCTTATAGAGATGGGCATCAGAACCAAGCTGGGCTGAACAATTCTTTTCTCTAGGGCTTTTGACTTGGCATCAGAGAGAGCAAGTAGCATGTCCAAGCTGGGAATGGAAAGAGAGGGCGTTGGAAGGTTACTCTGCCAAGTTGGAGTTGGAGGAAATGAGACCAATAAGCAGACACTGGCAGAAGGGTGTGTTTATGTGTGAGAATGCACATACATGAGCACGTGTGTGAGCTCGAGTTTGAGATCCGTTTTAGGCGCAGTGGGATGGTTTCTGTTGCTCTCCGGTCTGTTTCACTGGCTGTCATCCTTTGGAGTTCTAAGCTTGCCAAGATATTTATTGTACCTTTGTCTAAGTTGACTTGGTATGGATTTGCCAAGGCCACCATAACAGGGGGGCCTCTATTGACCAAAGGACTACATGAGCAGAATCAAACAGGACCATCCTGATGGGAGGCTCTGATGCCAGGCCAGCTGTGCTGGACAGGCTTGTAGGCAATAGAGACCTCTCCTGCAGTGACTAATCTTTTCAGGCTTGGCCAGGCTCCACCTGGTTGTAGGCATTGCTACTGTACAGGCCTCCTGTGCTGCCCACCATCTCTTATAGGGTAATCGTGTCATGCAGATGCATCTTCTCAATCTCTAGCTTCTCCCTGGGCGGCGCCTTCTTCTTGGCCTAAGACTCATCAGCAGCCATTGCTGTTTCCTGGGCAAGCTCTGTTCAGCAGCTGCCATTGAGGTGCGCTGGGCACCTGCACTGACAGCAGTGGAACAGGAGCTTCTGTCCTGCCTGTAGCTAAGGGAATGAGCCAAGGACCCTGTGAAACATGTTCTCAACCTGGACTCTGTGCGAACTGGCTTGGTAAATATCTTAACCTTGAAGCTGGGCCCTGGTCAATATCCTGACACAGGACTGTCCTCAAAAACAATTCTGAGATATGCTGGCCCTCAGCCACTGCCCACATAAAACTGAAAGGAAAGCTGCAGGAGACCCACAGATGAACTGAGCAGCTAATTAGAAAGTTGTTTGACCGTCTTCAAAGGAACAACCCCTTCCCACTTGAAAGTGCCATTTAAGATATCAAAGAGTTCAAGAAGAAGGAAAATGTTTTGAAACTGATGGTGGCAGCGATTGTACAATTATGCTTGGTCTAATTGAATGATGTGTGTAATGTTTTAATGTCTGTAAGAGCTCCCTATGAAATTATTAATAAAAAAAAACTAGAAGAGTCGCCCTAGATAAAGTCCCTTCCTAACTGGAGAGGGGAAACCCGCGTGGCTCTCCTAGCAAAGTGCCTCTTATCTATGCTTAATGTGGTCCTTCTCAACTCATGAGAGGGGTCCACTTCCTTTCTTTTGAAGTGACCCTTGGCTTTAGTAAAATGGCGGCTTAACTCTTTGCTGCTCCTGCTGCTGCTGTGGGGGTGGGGTGGGGGTGAGTGTGTCTTATCACTGGACCCTAACATATCACCTCCGTCTGGAGTTTGCTAGGTCCTCTGCGGGTGACAGACAGAGTGCAGAACTTCACAGGAATCAACTGCCCATAGGACACATTAATATATATATTCCTCATATTTGTGAGTCACCCTCGTGCAGGGATCATGCTGAGATTCTCTGTAGGGTTCTAATTTTAATATATGTGTTGCCAAACTACCTGCCCCTCTTCGGGAGAAAGTCGTGGCTTTCTACTCCTGGGAAGAATTAGTCTCGGAAACCCACAGGGGCAGTTCTATCCTATCCTGTAGGGTCACTATGAGTCTTACTCTCTCGATGGCAGGGAGTGAGGGTTGCCAAATATAGCCTCACCATAAATTTTTGCTGTATAAAAACTCACTGCTATCAAACTGATTCTGATTCATAGCGACCCTCTAGGACAGCATAACTGGCCCTGCGGGTTTCCAAGATTATATTCTTAGGGGAATAGAAAGGTCCATCCTTCTCCCGAGAAGCATCTGGTAGTTTTGAACTGCTGATCACGTGAGTAGCAAGTCAGCATGTAGCCCGTTATGCCACCAAAGGCAAACCCCTCTGTCATTGAGTTGGTTCAGACTCAAGCAACCCTATACAGAGTTTCCCAGACTCAGAGTCCTTATGGGGAACATAGAGCCTCATCTCTCTCCTGCTGAGTGGCTTGTGGGCTTGAAACACTGGCCTTGTGGTTAGCAGTTCAATACTTTCCAGATAGGGCCATCAGGGCTCCTCAGGGCCACTAGGACCCCTCATCAAAGAGGAGCTCCTCCTTGATTATTTATGTTTCAGATATACTTTTTGTTCCTGAGTACAGCTCTTGTGTTTTTAGGGAGAATCTAAGGAATTCCAGGGATCAAAGGACAGTCAGTGATGAAGTGATAACAGATGGTTCTCAACCTTCCTCATGCAGGGACCCTTGAATACAGTTCCTCATGTTGTGGTGACCCCTCAACCATAACCTTATTCTTGTTGCTACTTCATAACTTGTTGCTACTTCATAACTTATTCTTGTTGCTACTTCATAACTGTCAGGTGACCCCTGTGAAAGGGTCATTCAAAGAGGTCGTGACCCACAGGTTTTGAACCGCTGACCTTGAAGTTTCTCCAGTTAGATAGAATTTGGTGGGGCTTATAGGAATCACACTGAAGTCAGAAGTTACAGAACTGAAAAATATCTTGGCATAGCCATCATTGCACTTTTAAAAATCATAGCACCTTTTATAATAACATTAAGCACTGTCTATCTTAATCATATTCTTAAAGGATAACAATTTGCTGACACCTTTATCCAACATATGAGTACCACTACCCGTTGCTGTGTCTTGAGGGTAACTCACAGTGACCCCCTGTGTTTGAATTGAGCTATCCTCCTGAGGGTTTCTTTGGCCATATCCTTTTGGAAATAGATCTCTAGGACTTTCTTATGAGGAGGCCTCTGCGTGGATTTGAACCTTCAACCTTCCAGTTGGAAACTAATTGCGTTCACTGTTTACACCACCTGGGACTTCTGATCTAATATGTTCACAGCCATAGAGTTGATTTTGACTCAGTGTGACCCTATGGGACAGAGTACACCTGCCCTGTGGAATTGCCAAGGCTGTACTAGGGGACAGAGTACACCTGCCCCGTGGAATCACCAAGGTTGTACTAGGGGACAGAGTATACCTGCCCCGTGGAATTGCCAAGACTGTACTAGGGGACAGAGTACACCTGCCCTGCAGGATTGCCAAGGCTGTACTAGGGGACAGAGTACACCTGCCCCGCATAATCACCAAGGCTGTACTAGGGGACAGAGTACACCTGCCCCGTAGAATTGCCAAGACTGTATAAGGGAAAGAGTACACCTGCCCCGTGGAATTGCCAAGACTGTACTAGGGGACAGAGTACACCTGCCCCGCGGAATTGTCAAGGCTGCACTAGGGGACAGAGCACACCTGCCCCGCGGAATTGCCAAGACTGTGCTAGGGGACAGAGTACACCTGCCCCGTGGAATCACCAAGGCTGTACTAGGGGACAGAGTACACCTGCCCCGCATAATCACCAAGGCTGTACTAGGGGACAGAGTACACCTGCCCCGTAGAATTGCCAAGACTGTATAAGGGAAAGAGTACACCTGCCCCGCGGAATTGCCAAGACTGTGCTAGGGGACAGAGTACACCTGCCCCGTGGAATCACCAAGGCTGTACTAGGGGACAGAGTACACCTGCCCCGTGGAATTGCCAAGGCTGTGCTAGGGGACAGAGTACACCTGACCCGTGGAATTGCCAAAGCTGTACTAGGTGACAGAGTACAACTGCCCCGCGGAATTGCCAAGGCTGTAAGGCTTTACAGAAGCAGATTGCTGCAAGTTCTTCCCAGGAGTCTGTGCTGGGTTCCAACCAACGACCTTTGGGCTAGCTGAGTGTTTCAATCAGTGTCACAATATACCCCTTGGGAATTCCAATTCATTAAGAAATGGGGGGAAAAAGAGAAAAGGGGAAATTCTTATTATCCTCAAGTAAACTATTGATGGTGAAAGGGCTTAATCAGTTTAGCATCATGGAGTCACCAGCCGGACCACGCTCGAGGGAATGAAAGGTGAGAACACAGCCTGAGTCCTATAGCACTCCGGAAAGGGTCCGAATGGAAAACAAAACAAGGGCAGCTCTAGACTGGGAGGACTGGGCTCTGGCTGCTTTCCTCGTTCCCAAACTCGTAGAGACAGCAAGGAACAAGGAGTGGGTTTTCATGTTGGGCCGGGCTGTGTTTGATGTGTGTGTAACCCAGGTCCACAGAGAGTCCTTTGGCCGTCAGCTCCGGCTTCAATCTGGGTGGTGGTCACTTTGCCACAGGTGCTTGGGAAGCTGTCAGCAGTGGCACGGCTGAAGGGCCAGGAATGCCCATCGTCTTTGTGCTCCCCCCATTTCTTTGATCATCGCATGAGGTTTAGGCTAACAAATAACTTAGGACGCCATGTAATGCATCGCTACTGTTGGGAATCGCTTAATCACACAGAGTTTTATGAAGGCAGAGCAAAGAAAATCCCTGCTCATGTGAGTGGCGAAAAAATGTCAGGTCTGAGGATCCTCAGCAGCTGGTGAGCTAGGCCTTTCAGACACGTAGTGGCTTGTGCGGGAGGATTGGATGTCTGATCTTCCTTTCAGAGCAAACACGCAGGAGCAGCTGTCTCATGCCGGCATCAAAGGCAGACAGGCAGCTCCGTGACCAGGTTTGCCCCAGGAAGGTCGTGGTGCTAATGAGTTCCATTCACTCCTCTAAGTACATGTCTGCGTCTTCCCAGAGCTGAGCTCTTTGAAACCCTCCACAAGATGACAGGTTTTAACTGAAGGGTTTAACCTTGACTAAAAGTCTATCTCTAGACCTTTCACTACATTAAAGCACATTCCCTTTGATTTGCTTACACCAGTTTGAGTTGGGTTTTTGAACTTCTAACTGAAAAAAAAAAAATCCCAACACACAGATATTAGTTTCTGAGAATAGAAGTTGTAGATCTAAAATATAAAACTTGGTGAATTCATGTGGGATGGACTCTTCGGTCTTCAAAGGGCAGAAAGGTTGAGGGCGTGGGGCGTAGAGCGGGACATTGGACATGGAGTGGGGCATTGCATGTTGAGTCAAGGTTTTGTCCTCTGGTTGAACTTGGAGAGTCCCAAGCCAAGTGTTGAGGCTGCCTGTTTGTTTCTCACTCCCTGTTTGGCGATATTCTTCAAGCCCTTGTACTCCTGCTTCAAGGCTTGCTCAGAGCAACAAGGCCAATGCCCTGTTCATAACCTTTCCTGTTGATGTGGTTAGCTGCCAGGGTGACTCATGGCTTCGGTAGCATAAGCGATGACCAATCCTGC
Organism: Tenrec ecaudatus; assembly: GCF_050624435.1. Taxonomy (NCBI): domain Eukaryota; kingdom Metazoa; phylum Chordata; class Mammalia; order Afrosoricida; family Tenrecidae; genus Tenrec; species Tenrec ecaudatus. The sequence goes on from NC_134532.1 coordinate 149,250,504, forward strand.
ATAACCCATGACCAGTTGAGGGTAAGACCATTGTGGTCCAGAGGGTTTTCACTGGCTGGATTTTGGAAGTCGACCGCCAGGCCTGTGTCCCTAGTCTGTCTTCAACTGGAAGCCACACTGAAGCATGTTTAGCATCATAGCAGCATGTTGGCTATAGACAGGGGTAGCTGTGTGTGAGCAGCCTTGCCTGAGAATCAAACCCGGGTCTCTTCGATGGAAGGTGAAAACTCTACCACCCAACATTCAATACTCCACTCCATGCTCTATGCCCCTTCCCCTCAACCCTGCCTCCCAGTGAGGACAGAAGAGAAAAGTCTATCTTACATGAATTCACAGTTTCATACTGTATTATTGTTTTTTAATGCTTGTTTTATTGACATATTTTACACAATCCAATATATCTATTCACATATAATTCTCAGTTCTGTTCTTCAGTCCCCTTGAGAAGAGTTAAACAATCATCAATGCTATCAGCTCCCCATCTTCCCCCTCCTTCCCAGACCCTCAGGAAACCATTACTCCTCTTACTGTTTCTGAAGGGTTATCTATCTTAACTTTCATGTACTGCTTACATATGCAAATGAGCATATGCTAATCCAATGATTAATGAAGTAAAACAAACAAACACCTTAATAGTAAGGGGAGGAAATCTTAAGTAACTAGAAGATATTTTGAGGCTCATTGGTGCAAGTTCGTATTTTAGATCTACAATTAATCATACCTCTACTTTCAGAAACCAATATCTACATAAGTTAGGATTTTTTTTAAGTTGGAAGTTCAAAAACTCAACTAAAACTGTTTTAAGCAAAAAAAAAAAAAGAATTTGATATACTTTAGTGAAAAGACTAGAGGTAGATATTTTTTAGTCAGGATTAAGTTCAAGGGCAAAAATAATGTCATCATACAACTAGTGTAGAAAGACAGGATGCTGGCCAGGCAAAATTAACAGCTGTTCAATAGTGTCTCCTATTGGCCAGAAAAGCATAATGGACAAGAGTTTATATTGTAGTGGGGTCCACATAATATCCAAGTCCAATATGGTAGAATGAATGTCAATGTGGGAACATGGTGTTTGCTGGAGAGCTTGGCTGCTACTCTAAAGGTGTGAGTGTTCAGATGGCTGAGAAGAAAGGCCTAGTGATTGACTTGCGAAACTATCAGCCATTGAACATAATGTATATGTCTACTCGGCCATGCATCGGAATCGCCTTGACAGCAATTAGGTTTTTAATAGGAGCCCATAGGAGAGACCAATTTGAAGGTGGCGTTGGATCAAGCAGATGCTTTACAGAGTAAAGGCAAGAAGGGACTGAAAGGAGGTGGTGCGGCTCTCATAGTATTAATATGAAAACTACCAGGCCATTTTTCAAAGAATGAGGGTACTTTCTTCTTGTATTTTATGTTTTAACATGTTTATTGACAATCCACATATCACACATTTCAATAGTTCAATCATATCAGGAAGCATTGCACAATTATTAGTGTAATCAATCCCCCACGTCCTGCTCCCATGGTTAAATTGCCTTTAAAATGAGTTTCGTAATCATGATCAGTTCTATTGCTTCCTCCCCACTACCACCTTCATTGGTTACTCCCTAAATCTCCTCCTCCTCCCTGTCTCCCACTCTCAACTCCTACACCCCCTATCAACCCTGGCATCAGTTATTATCTCTGTGCACCCACTCCTTCTGTGCTTCACAAACTGAGAAACCCAAGGGAAACCATAAAAACAATATCAAAATCAAGTGGCAAGGATAAAATAACAAAGTAAAGATAAAAATACAAATAATGAGTAAGAAAGAAAAGGCTACCTCAATATTTTAAAAGCCAGGGAAGAAATTTTTATTATGGAGCTTGCAAGAAATACTTGCACCTAGAACAAATACAGATTGGGCCACCAGGGAGATAATTTGACCAAGTGTCAAGTTTGATCCAGCATAATCAACAACACAATGAGCTCTGTCTCATAGGAAGGCTGTTCAAGACCCTTGCCTGTGGCTAGTGGGTGTCTGCCAGGGGCTTAATCTAAATGGTTACTCTGAAGATGGATTTTGGGCTCCCACTGCCTTCCATAGCCTTCTACCAAAGAAGGTACCCTCTAAATGTACTTAGAGAAATGAGGACTGGGCAGGAAATCCAAGACAAAGAGTTACCACCTCTCTTCTCTCTCGTGTACTGCTAGGAAACTAAACAGCAATCTCATAAGAGGGCCCTCCTCCCCAAAATTAAATGGAACGCTCATGAACTGAACACCAATCATGGATTATATGCTTTTCTTACATTTTCTCATTTAATCCTTACAATCACTCAATGCTGCTTACAGACATAAAAATGTAAGCACACACAAAGTAGCAAACAAAACAGAAACAGAAAAGCTGCCTGAGGATTCAGAGGATTAAGTCCACTTATTTTAAAGTCACCAAACTATCAAGTGTAGGAACCAGGACTCAAACTCGGGTTTGCTTGACTTCTGATGCGGAGCTCATTCCACTATCCTGCCTCTCAGGCAGTATCTTAAGTTGCCTATTTAGCAAATATGAGATACCAATAAAAATTTAAGTTCAGGCAATCAAGAAAATGTTTTCATATTTTAGCAAAATCAATTGACGTATGCATCTCAGCTCTAAATGCCTTGAAGATCAGTGCTGCTTCCTTCTTGCCATATTATGCAAGGCAAGTGCTTCTTAACTCATGTGCCCCTAAAAACAGACATTGTTAAAGCGTGTTCGATTGAATTCCCAATGGCAGAATTATATACCCATAAACTTGATGTGGCTTCATGAAGAGTGGCATATATTTCCCCCGCTTGATTTGGGGGATTGCTCAGGCACTTGGCTTAGACCAGTAAAGTGCAATCAGATGTGATGTGCAGAGATGCTTGTGCTTGAGTCTCGTGCTTTCTGACAATCTATCTGTCAAGAAAAGGCAGACCTCTTTTACCTAGACTCCAGAATGCAACATGTGGAGCTGACGTGAACTCACGACCTGGAGCCATACCTAGCTGACCTGGAGCCCGAAACTCAGATGAACCCCCTGTTGTAAGTTGCCATTTGGTAGACTTCTAGTAGTAACAGAACAGACTGCTGTACTGGTCCTGTGGCATGTTCATGACTATTGATGTGTCTGGGTTTATGGCTGTGGCTTTTGTGTCGACCCATCTCATTGAGGGTTTACTTCCTTTGGGCTGCTCTGCTGCTTTATGGAGTATGATGTCCTTTTCTAGTGAAAGCTCTTTCCTGATGACAGGCTCAAAATAAGAAAAAGGAAATCTCGCTGTCATTACTTCTAAGAAGCGTTCCAATGATGTTTCCTCTAAGATTGATTTGTTCTTCTGGCAGTCCACAGCGTACTCAATCTTCTTTGCTACTCACAATTCAGATACATCCATCCTTTTTCTGTCTTCCTTTTTGGTGACCAGCATTCACATGCATGTGAGACAATTAAAAAGACATGCCTTGTGTGAGGCACCCTTGTCGGCAAAGTGAACTGTGTGGGCTCTAGCACAGCAGAGGTTAGCCAGGGGTAGCTGTCCCAGTGAGTAAGGGAAGGGATGCTTGCTGAGCGGGCTGGGGAGTTTTGGTGCACAGTATCACTATAGACATGGCTAATGAGTGCAATCAGTGAATAATGCTTCCTTTTGCTACAGCTAGGACATTTTCATGGCTTTGTGCATTAAGCATTGGGCTACTAACTGTAAGGTCTCAGGTTCAAAACCACCCACTACTTCATAGGAGAAAGATGAGGCTGCCTGTTCTTGTAAAGATTTATACATCCTTTGGAACCATAGATGGGGTTGCTGTTAGTTCAATCAACTTGATGGCAGTGGGCTTTGGGCTATCGCTACAACTGAGTTCACCAGCTGCCTTCTCAGTTTGTTGCACTCTGATGGTTTCTCTGTTGCTGGACGTTATGTCATTGCTATTTTAAGTATCAGCAGAGTCACCCAAGTTGAGAACGTTTTGGAGGAGTTACAGACTAAGACCAGACTAAGAAGAAGGAATAGGGTGTTCAGTCCTTAGAGTTAGCCACCTTACAAACAACCGTGGAAGATTGCCAGAGGATGAGTCCTTCAGGTTGGAAGGCACTCAAAATATGAATGGGGAAGTGTTGCCTTCTGAAAGTAGAGTCATTCACAATGATGTCAATGGAATAAAGCTTTCTGGACCTTCGCTTGCCGATGAGGCATGGATAAGAATGAGAGTAGCTGCAATCATCCATTAATAATAAAATATGGAATGTACAAGTATAATCTAAGAAAATTGGAAGTTGTTAAAAATAAAATAGAATAACTAAAGATTGATATTCTAGGCATTAGTGAGTTAAAAAGAAAATAGAATATTTAAAGATTGATAGTCTAGGCAAAGTGACTGGTATTGGCCTTAGTCAGTCAGTCATATGTTTTACTATGTTGGGGTAACATATCCAACAGGTACGGTGTCACAATCATCTTTGCAAACAACACTTCAAGATTCATCTTGAAGTACAAAGTTATCTGTCATAGGATGATACCTATATTCATACAAGGAAGTCCAATTAATACAACTATAATTCAAATTTACACAACAATCACTAAAGTTAATGATGAGGGAATTGAAGTGTTCTACCAATGTCTTCAATCTGTCGGGTTGCATTGATAATTATTGGCAGTTGGAAAGAAAAAGCTGGAAACAAAGAGGAAGAGACACTAGTTGAAAAATATGGCCTGTTTCAAAAAGAACTGGTCACCATCCGATCATTTCAAAAGGTAGCATCTGAACAAGAACCAGTATTATGAAAGGAAAATGTCCAAGCTTCTCTAGGAATTGAAGAAATACCAAGTAAAATGTTACAACAAGCTCATGAAGGATTGGAAACATTCACTCACCTATGCCAAATCATTTGGAGGATGAGATCCATAATGTGCCCATTACACAGAAAGGTGATTCAACAGGATATGCAAATTATCGGACAATATCACTGACATCAGAGGCAAGTAAAATTTGCTGAAGATCATTGAACAGTGGATGGTCCAGTACATCTACCAGAAACTGTCACAAAGTCAAGGTGAATTCAAGAGAGAACTTGGCTCAAGGGATATCACTGCTGATGTCCGATGGATCTTGACTAAAAGCAGAAAATGCTAGAAAGATATTTACCTGAATTTTATTGATTATATAAAGACATTTTACTGTGTGGATCAAACTAACTAGGAATAACCTTGAAAAATAAGAATTCCAGAAAACCTTAATGTACTCGTGGGAAGCAAGTACGTGGACTAAGAGACAGCTGTACATACAGAACAAGGGAATACTTAGTGTATGGTTTAAAATCAGGAAAGGTGTATGAGAAGGTTGTATCCTCTCACCATACTTAATCAATTTGTATGCTGAGCAAATAACGCGAGAAGCTGGATTATATGAAGAAGAAGGCAGCATCAGGATCGCAGGAAGGCTTGTTAAGAAGCTGAGAAATACAGACAAAACAACATCAATTGTTGAAGGCTGGGAAGACTTTAAACACTTGCTGAGAAAGCATCAAGGACAACAGCTGTCAGTATGAATTACAACTCAATGTAAAGGAAACCAAAATCCTAACAAATGGACCAATAGTAACATCATGATTAGTGGAGAACAGATCAAAGTCGTCAAGGATTTCATTTTGCTTAGATACACAGTCAGTGCTCATGGAAACATCAGTCAAGAAGTCAAATGAAGTATTGCAGTGTGCCAGCCTGCTACAAAAGATGTCTTTAAATTGTCGAAGAGGCGAGAGTGCCAGCTTCTCGTGTTATTTGCCAATTTGAAGACTAAAGTGGGGCTAACCTAAATCATGAGGCCTGGATCAAAATGAGAAGTAATAGCTGCAGTTGTCCATTAATAATCAAAACCTGGAATGTACAAAGTGTTTTCAATCTCCTCATATGCATGTGAAAGTTGGACAATGAATTGAACAACAGCTTGACGCTATAAATTGTTATAAAACCAGAAAGCCTATTCTTACTCTCTCAGAGTATCTAGTGGATTTAAACTGCTGACCTTGTGGCTATAAGCCCAATGCACTATGCCATCTTGACTCCTTTAGCACTATCATAGATCCTACATATGTAGTAGCAAGTAAATTAAACACACACCTTGCCCACAAAATGCTTGCAGTGATTTTTAACTATGATTGAAAAATAACCAAAACAGTAATTAACAATATGTGTGCCTAATCCCCACTCCTAGAGACTCATATTTCATTGGAATAGGAGAGGTCCTGAATTTTGTGTTTTTTTCTGAAATTAAACAGTCGTAGTTGAGAACTGGGCCTTAGTGGGCAGTTAGCGTTCATCGAATATTGCTATGGATACGATAGTCTACTAAGCACGTTACGCACAGTAGCATGTTTTATCCTCACAGTAGTTCTGTAGGAGCAGACATTATCATAACTACTTTACTGAAAAGTGGTTAAATAATTGTTTTACAGTGTGTTCTATAGAGAAGCAAAGACATATATATATATATCATACCATATCATATCCTATATTATACACATGGAGAGGTGAGATCCAGAGAGAGAGACATAGAGAGTGAAAGAGAAAATTGATATGTAGAAGTTGGCAAGTCCTCTCCTAGTCCACACAGCCTGGTGGCCATGGATGAGAACAAGTTCAGCAGTCATTTGGTAGGCCGATGATGGCTTCTGAGCTCAGCAGACAATATGACAGACCATTGGCTCCAGTCCAAGGTACTGGAGAGCCAGATACATGATCCCAACTCAGCAAAAAGCAAACAAGCGTTTCCACAGCACCCACTGATAAAGAACGTAGGCCACACCCCAGAAGAAACCCCTTTTTGATGGCATCAGGGCTGTGATCTGAGTAAGGCCTAGGTTGCACTCCATCCTATTCTCTCAACTGCTTGGCTGACACAGCAGGTGGTACCACCGAGTTGATTGCATTGGGCCATGAAACATTAGAAGACATTGCTACACCTCAACTGCCAAGCCACTGAGCATCCTGGCCCCACTACATGTGCCCAAAACCCAACTCTCACAATCACTTTTGCTATGGGGCCAATATTCTAACACACACCTATCTTAGTGCCCACGTTGCACTGTCTGAAAAGCATGGTTTATGTGAAGCGTCCATAAATACCTAGAATAAAAGCTAATGCAACAAGAGCCTTGGCACATTGAAAATCAATCAGTAACCAGATAAAATATTTCTGAAATAATGATATATATTTATGGAGGAATATGAAAAAATTTAATTTATACTTCATTACTTAATTTTCCAAATATTTAATGTACTTTGGAAGTTTTAATTTTCTTTTTCTGCACAAATTCCTTCCTTCCTTCCCCCCATCCTTTGTGCCTCCCTCCATTCCTTCCTTGGTGTCCCCCATCCCACCCCTACCTCTTCCTCTCTCATTTACTTCCTTTCTGCACCTGTAGTGGAGAGGGTGATCCCTCTGATAGAGCTTGACTGACTGACTGAGAGCGTGCTAACTCACTTATCAGATTACGTCATTATAAAGCTCCCCTACTTAACTTAGAATAGAGAACTGGTTGAGTCACTGTGTACATTCTCAGGGTGCAATTTGTGAAAATGCTCGCCCAAATTCCATATGACTTAACTTGCTATTCTCAGGCAAGAGCGCCTGTGGAGAAAAATATCCTTCCTTTCATACTTCTGTGCTCAAGGAATTAAGAATTTAATCCATTACAAAACCAAAGTGGCTATGAACCAAACACAAAACATCAAAGAAGTTGGAGGTATTTGCGGAACAGACTGCATGAATCACAATCAGCTTCTGGTTTCCCTCAGCCCTATGTGCTGCCCCATCTGCTAAGTAGGACACATACCCAAGCAGGCAAATGGGCATATGCTCAGAGGGCGACCCTGAGCCAGAATTGATTTTCAGTCATACTAGTCCCATTAAGCCTGCCAGTCCTGCAGAAGTAGAAACAGAAGTGTCAAATGTACATCAAGCTGTTGTCCTCCAAGATAGAATTGTATATTTCAAAACACTGCTGACAAATATTTTTTCCCATCAGCTGCTGGCTAAAATGTTATTACTACTTGCATATGCATGAACATGGATACACACGAGGACTCATCTGCTATGCATACCACACTGCACTCCTCTCTGGTCATCATGACTGAAAGAGAGTTACTTTCCAAATATTGTTTACTTCCACATTCCATTTTCTGGGGTTCTTAAATAATCTGCAGTTATATCTTCTTAAACAAATGTCATTTGAGATGAATAAAGCTCTATTTCTTAAAATTATTTTTATTGATTTTACTCTTGTAGCAAAAACTATACCTATTTTTCCTTGCAACAATTTATTGAACCACATGACTGATTTTCTCCTCTGTTCTTTTTGTGGATGCCCTGGTGGCATAGTGGGTTCCGCTTTGGGCTGCTAACCGTGAGATCAGTAGTTCAAAACCATCAGCGGCTCCATGGGAGAAAAATGAGGCTTTCTATTTCTGGAAACAGTTTCAGAAACTCATAGGGGAAGTTCTGCCCCATCTTAATGGGTCGCTCAGTCAGATTCCATTTGATGGCAGTGAGAATATTGAATGGGTGTAGGAAGGATCACCGTGGAAGTGTCCCAGCAGAAGTCAGCTCCGAAAAGTTTCCACCCTGATTTCTTGCTTAACAGGAAATGCTGCCAGACCACGTTTCATCCTGGTCAAGTAGGCGCCACCTGTTTCTGAGGGACTTTGAGGATGCCACATACATTTCTATCATTACGTGCATGATGTCGGTCAAAGTTTACAGGACATCTCTCTGGGAACAATACTAGAAATTCCTTATTTGGCTTTGCTTCATTGGTCCTTTGCCTTATGATATTTTTGAAACTATATTCTTTTCATCAGCCATTGACTTTCTATCCATTCCTAGCTCACAGACATTTCTTTCATATGGCTCTCCATTAGCAGCTTCTAGAAATGTTAGCATATGAAGACAAGTGCCTAGCAATGATATAGCACAAAATGAGTCATTGATACATTGAAAATCAACTGATCATTCAGTGAAGGCGAGAAGTGCTGGTGGCATCGTGGGTTACATGTTGGCCTGCTGGCCACAGAGACAGTTGAACCCACCACCCACACGTGCGGAGATGAAGAGATTGTCTGTTCCCATAAACTTTCTGTTTTTCTAGCCTTGACCTTCCAAAGAGGCAGTTCTACTCTCGTAGGGTCACCATGAGTCAGAATTTGTTTGTGTATGTTTTTATTTGACATTAAAGAAGCAGATAGATGTGAAAAGTATATCTGGGCTGTGGTATCACATTTAGTCAGTAACTGTTACTGCCTAACAAATGGCTGTTCTCTTACTTATAAATTATTTTGATGTTATAGTTTATGCAAATTAATTTTTTCAATAGAATGCTGAACATTCATGATCAAGCTTATTGATGATACTTATATTTAGGGATGGATGCTCAACATGAAATTGGCAATACAAACACACCAACCACTTCGCAGGAGAAAGATAAGGCTGTTTGTTCCACAAGATTTGCAGTCTGGGATACCCTATACAAGGTCATGATGAGTTGGAATTGGCTAGATGGCAGTGTGCTTGGGCATTGATTTGTTTTTATACTAAGCCTTCAGACGGAGGGAGATCCTAATCTGTGTCCAAGTTGGTACATACTTTTGTTGCATCATCGTCGTCGTCCTCAGCATCATTGTTCCTAGTACCACCATTGCTGTCGCTAATTGAACAATTTGTGTGTCCCAGACATTACACAAACAGTGAACAGATTTCATTTAATTCTCACCACAAACCTCTGAGATAGGTATTACCATGTGTATCTAGAAGTGAGAAAAATGGGGATCTTATAAAGATTAAGCTCTATATCACAGCACATTCATCCAATAAAGGGCTGAACTTGGATTGGAACAATGATGCAACATCTGCCTGGCCAAATAGCTACATCAAAAGGTCAAAGTCAAAATGGAGATTCAAATTGATGCTATCAAGCTGTCATGGTATCCACAGATGGCAGGTATTTTCTCAAATAGGAAACCACTCTGAGAGGCTGATGAATTTAAAGATGCTACAGTTGCTACTCAAACCAATGCTTTAAGAATGATTTAAATATGTTACTTGAGATAAAATTCAAAACCTCACTAGGAGAGATTAAAGTATTATTTGTGTAGATTTCTTTTTGGAAAATAGGACAAACATTTAATATACTACATCCTTCTAATGATATAGTATTATTCCCCAGAGTATAGAAGGAATGGTTTTTGCCTGCAACAGTCAAAGTTAACCTGGATATGCATGGAAAATTCATGGCATTCTTATTTCAAATGCTGAGCTGGATATTAATTTCTCCAAATGTTACATTCCACACAAATACTATATACCTTCCCACTCATTAATATAAAACTTGATAAATTTACTTAAGTTTGTCAGCATTTCAAACCCTTTTATGATTTTCTCTTTTTTTATCAGTTGGCATCAATTATTTTCTAAGTAGTTTAATTTGCTTTTCAAAATAGTTCAAGTTTTAAAGGTAAGCACAATAATTTTTTTATTTAATATATTTTATTTAAACATATTAATATATCAACTACAGGAGATAGAAAAGATATGCTTTTGTACCCATTGGTTTGTATTCAATTAAAAAATTATTTTTGAATGTCAAAATGGGTTCAGATCATTTCTTGTATCAAAATTCTATTCTGGCCCTCTGTTTCTCTGTCACAATATTTTTTTAAATTAGAAGATCATTTTAAGCATGATAAATTCTACATATTCAAGCTTAAATGGACAAGTACATATTCTTCCATGTATTTCAACAAAAAACTGTGTAAGAAAAATAGATTAGAAAATGTTTATATGTTGATATAATATTTAACAAATATATTCAGAGCTATTAACAGTAATATCCTCAATATAACTTCCTCAGATATAATTAAATATACTTGCTTATTAATATTTTCTGTAATTAATTTGATTTGACATAAAAAATAAAGAAAAATCATTTCATAAAGATATTTGATAATTCATCTATGAAACTTAACAAAAAATACACAGACAGCAGAAACCTAGATGACTGGCATAAATTAAAAATTAAACATTTATCCACATGAAAAGGCTTCACAGATATCCCCCAAAGAATAAAAACAGAATCTACAAACTGGAAAAAAAATGTTGTCAACAACATATCAGACAAGACACTAAGCTCTAAGACTTAAAGAAAATCTTAACACTTCATTAACCAAAAGACAATGATGCAACTTTAAAAATGGACAGATATTTCACCAGAGAAGACACTCATGTAGTTGACAAACACATTTGTGATCATTAACCATTTGCAAGATGCAAATCAGTACAACAGTGGGCTATCATCTGACCTCAGCATTAATAGCAAAATTCAAAATACCCGAAACCCATCAAATTCTGACTGCCAGTGGGACTGCACAATGGCGCCACCACTGTGGAAAATGGAGTGATGCTTGCTTAAGAAAATAAAGATGCTTTCTTAGAATGGAAATATCATATGATCCAGCAATTCCACTACCAGGCACACACCCTACAGAAATAAAAGCCATGATAACAAAGAAAGGCACGCCGATGTCTATTGGAATATTAGTCACAGTAGCAAAAAGAGAGAAACAGCCTGTTATAACAGATGGTTAAACTATGATACACGAAGACAGTGGAATACTATGCAACTTAAAAGAAGGACTGCAAGTCTGCAAACTACTGCGTATCATTGATGAACCCGGGGAATGTCGTGCTGAGTGAAGTTAGTCAACAATAGAAGGCACTTAGTGTATGCAACCACTATTATGAAAAGTCAAGAAAAGATTTGCACAGAAAAAGAACTCTTCTTTGATGGTTACCAGCAATAGGAGAGGAAAGGAGTGTAAATCATTAACTAGAGAGTAGACTCATATTAATTAATAAAACAGAGGGCAGCACAGCCATAATCAAGGTAACAGAAGACACCAGGAAGCATGTCTGAATAAAAGACAACAAGAATAAATATTTCCTAGTGCACAATCTTAAAATAATATAAATATCATATGCACGGGCAAATTGAACACATGTGGGAAGATGAATGGGCATGCAACTATATGTCATTTCAACCTCTGAGGGGACTTCAAAAAGTTTGTGGGGGGAAAATATCACTGTCTTTAATTCCATTTTCTACAAATGTGTTGAAGCCACTTAGTGTGCGTTTGTATGTGCTGTGAATACACCCAAAGATATAGTACATAGAGGATAAGGTGGGGGGTGGTTATGAAAGCTTTTTAGCCATCATCAAACATCTTGCGGGAATAAGTCACTGGACTGAGGACTCAGGACCACAGTCTTAGGAGATTTCTAGGTCCAATAGCATAACGTAGTCCACAAAGACAATACTGTCCATCGTAATATGGTAAGTGGCAATTGGTGTCTTAAAAGATGCCAATCATTGGTTTCTCCTTGTTCAGAGTAAAGGAGAGTACTGAAAGCCAAAGACGGAAGGAAACGATTAGTTCCAAGGACTAGTGACCACACAAGCTAGTCTCCGTCTACTACCCTGAGACCAGAGACACTAGATGGTGCCAGACTGCCGCTACCAACTGCTCTGGTTGAGATCCCATGAAAGGTTTGCACAGAAAGAGAAATCAGAAAAACCCACAACACATTTCCTATCAACTATATTTAAACTACTACTAAAGATATGTATTTAAACTTCCTTAATACGATCAAGATTACTTAATGGCCCAAACTGTATTTAATAATTACATTGTATGGTTCTTCACATAAATACATAAAAAAGACCCCAATTAAATAAATAAGTAAAAAGAACAATGGTGAGGGTGGCCAGGACCAGCCGTGCTTTGGTCTGCTGCACACAGGGGCGTTGTGAGTCAGAACCAACATACTGCATGAAGAACTTCCCGTTCATTATCTCATCTAAATCCCACATCAAAATGATGAGATGCGTTGTTAAGTTTCTCCTAAACTTCTCCTGCCGACCTCATGTTTTGAACAGATAAAGAGAGGTTGAGAACTTGCTGGAAAGAACTGACACCAGACTTTGAACTGAAGCAAACCAGCCCCAGAGCAATGTTGTTCCTGTCTTTCATCCAGTGTCTCCTGAATGACAAAGGGCCCAGCAAACAATATGTCCTGATAAAAACAGGACCTGGGAAATGTGTGATAAATGACCATTTCATTTTCTTTCCTTTTGTCTTCACATAAAATGGCATCTATTCACTTCAGTCTAAATCCTCGCAGCCTTCAAAAATTCATGGAAAAATTCCATGATCTTTTAATTCCATGATCTTTTGGAAGCCCCTGTATTTCTTCCTTGGGGAGGAGTGAATTTCTTGACTAAGATTTGAATTGAGGAACTAGGATGCTTGTCTCTTTCTCCCTCTTTTTTCTCTTGGAAATCCCCCCCAAAAAAGACTCATGACCACTGAGTCAATTCCAACGTTCAGGAACCCTATAGCACAGAGTAGAAGCGGGTTTCTGAATCTGTAAAGCCTCCTCTTTCTGAAGCAGCTGCCAGTTTTGAACTGCTAACCTTGAGGTTAACAGCTCAACTCATAACAACTACACCACCAAGGCTCTCCTTTGCAGTCTATCTGCCTTCAAAAATCATGTATTCTGTTTCCCTCTACATCTTCTGTCAAAAACATCACAGGATCAGGCCTCAGAGAGAGAACTTTCCATGGATGAGAATTGCTTATGGCTGGCTCTCTTCACCGGACACCTGGACCTCATGTTGTGCTCTCAGCTTCATGGGGGATAAAGGCAGTGTCTGGGCCTGCACTCATTCCTTGATTCTCTTTTAATTTGTTCCAAACTCAATTGAGGAAGAAGAGTATTGTTGATTAATCCTGTCTGAGCTGCCTGACTGCAGCAAACTTACCAATGTTTCCCACCGTGAAACGGACTCACAGGCAATTAGTTAATAGATGTTCTGTATTTTACTGCAGTTCAGTGCGGTTCAGGCTCAAGCCTGGGGCCTGACCTCTGTTTCCTGCTCATTAGCCCTGCTTGTAATTGTTCAGCTAAAGATCCTTGCTGCCATGGGCATCAGGCCAGGTTATATATGTACCAAATGAGGCAGAAAATTCCAAATGACACAGGAAAGTCAATGCTACTTAGTGGAGTTGCCACTGGTGTGTGACACACGTCAGACCATTGATTCCCTTATCCTTGTAATGACATTTTCCCTCCCCACTCGCCTCTTCTAGGTGTGTAGGTAGGAATTACATAAAAGCATATTTGTGTGTATGTGTGTGTGTGTGCGCGCGCGCGCGCTGAAGTGCATGTGAGTGTGCAGGACTTTTGAAATGAGGCGTTGAGTCTGCGAGTCAGCTTCAGATTTTTGTCCTCGGGGTGAAAATGATGCTTCCTCTCTTGGGAACCAGCATGCTCTAATCTATAAATGTGACTGAAAAGCTCCTGTGCTCCTGAGATTTAGTTGAGTTACAGTAATCGCTGTGGGAAGATTTTTTATAGTGTGCTGAACATGGATCCAGTACAGAAACATGATGGTTTCTAGGCAGAGGAAACTATGACCAGTCATAGATGAATAGGCAAGGTGGGAATGTCCTGCTAAGAGTGCCTAGGTCTTACCTGAGGCAGGTAGGGTGACCACTGGCATGAGAGAGTGGGGACAAGATGAGGAGGGCCTCTAGAGAAGGCAAGAGATATCCACAAATGGTTGAACTCATGGGTGGAGATTTGTCAGCCCAAGATCTCACATCAGCTTACAGACTTATTATTTTATTTACTGCAAACATGGCTGGCCAGGGTGAAAAGGCAGGAACGTGGTCAAAAAGTTATGCATCAGGTAGATGATTGAGGAAAAAAGGGGAATGATGGGACAGAACCGGAATTGAGAAAGCTGCTGTCGATTGACCATAGACTTGGCTCCTAACGGAAATGCTTTCTGTGTACGACTCACTCACACGTGCCCGGCGCCGGTCTCGGAGTACAGATGTGACTGAAACGGCGTGAAGCACACCGTGCAAGGTGAATGAACGCCATGAGCAAGCCAGGAGGGAGATCAGAAACGAGCCCTGGAGCAACGGTATCTTGTTTACTTGCCGTGAGGGATCCTGGCAAGTTGATACTGTGGGCAGAGCCTAGAACAATTGGAGGTCTCCATCCATGCTTGGGAGAAATAGGGCATCATGCAGAATCACGCTGGAGGGACCGGAAGTGATTGCAACGGCCGTGAGAGGGGATAGGCGATCCGAGGAGACCGTCATGTGGCCTCACTACCCCAAATGTTTGGAAATAGTGAGGATTTCTTGTAGGGTTTTTCGAGTGTGTGTGCGCAGTTTGTGGTATAGGAACACAGAACTTTATTTGAATAATAATGAGAAGGATAATTCTAGAAGGTGGAGTACTTAGGGACATTTAAGTTATCTGTTATTTCCTCATGGATGTGGGGTTGAAGGTTAAAACCTGTAGTTTTTCAGCGTAGCTACGTACTGGTAGCTACTTACAAAATATACAAAAAGGTGACCAAGCTCTGCATTTCATGAGCCACACGCACTCCTTCCCTCTGCCCTGGCCAAGTGATGAGAAACATGAGATAGAGCGTGAGAGCTAAATGCCAATAGTGGATTTTTAACAATTTGACTTTTAAAAGAATCATTTAAATCCCATAGTGATTTTTGAAAATAATGGGGATGGAGAGCCGAGTAACCTTGTGTATAGAATACCAATTCATTCATGTAGAAGGAATTAGTGGTTTATAAAATCTTCATTTGCCACTAACGCTACAATAATTCAGGCAAGAGTCATAAATGGATGATTAAGCCAAAGCGTGAAAAGTTATCAGCAAAAAGACTTCACATTATCTTAAAGAAACACTGTTTTATTTAGTATATCAGGATCATTATCATAAAGAAATATGGAAGCTTCCTCTTTAAGCAACAAATCAAGCTTGGCATCATCAATAATAAGACATTATGCAACTCTTAATGTGATACAGTAGGAATAACTCAACATCACTTACATAAGGTTCATTGTAAAAACATTCAATCTGAATCTAATCATATGGTAATAACTGGGCAAACCAAGGGTATGGAGCATTTTATAAATCAGCTGACCTAGACCTGTAAAAAATACTAATGTGATAAAGACACACACACACACACACACACACACACACATTGAGAAAGAGACCAAGTCAAGGGAATTTTTCTAGATTAGAGGATTTTTAAAAAGAAAAACAGGCTGTATGGATTTTATTGGATTATTTACAAAAGTTTAATCACTGATTATACTTGATATTGCTATTGAAACTTTGGGTATGTAATTATACCAAGTTGGTTGTACAGAGCTGGTGCAAGAGAATGATCTTATTTATCAAGAAGGATGTACTGAAATATTCAGGATAGAAGTGTCATGATTGCTGAAATTTATTCTAAGTGATATTAGTAATTTATTGTTATAGGCTGAATTGTGCCACTCCCTACCCGCCCCCTCGTGCCAAATAGATAAGTATAAGTCCTAAACTGAGGTACTTGTGAAAGTCACTTTATTTGGAAATAGTCTTTTAAGACGTTATCATTTCATTTACTGTACAGTCATACTGGAATCGAATGGGCCCTCCTAATCCCACCTGAGTGGAGTCTGTATAAAAGAGGTCAGAGCCCGAGACACACACGGCAGAATGCCAACAGAAGTGAGTTACGTAACTGCTAGTCAAGCTGAGTAGCACCTACGCTAACCTGAGCTGGCAGAGACAAAGAAGGTTCTTCTAGAGTCTGTGGAGAGACTATGAGTCCGACACACCTGAATTTGGGCTTCTAGCCTCCTGAACTATGCGAAAATGTATTTTTTGTTCTTAAAATCTACTCAATGTGTGATGTTTCCTTACAGTCACAGGGAATGAATGTATGTACACATACACAAAATAAAACATTCCTTCTGGTTTTCAGTATGTTTTAAATTAAAATTAAATTAAAAACAAAGCAAAGCACATTCATATATGACCCAGGGTAGAGTATTTTAAACCAGATGATTTCGATGCATTATCGTGACACACCATTCAAAACCAAACAGACCAAACTCATTGCCATAGAGTTGATTTATATCTACTCTATGGAACACAGCAGAACTGCCCCATCGTGTTTCACAAGCTTTCTTTGCAGTTGAAAACTGCTATGTCTCTGTTCCTGTGTTGTGACTGGTGTGCTGGAATTGCCAGCCTCTCGGGTAGCAATGAAGTATTTTATCCAATGCACCACCCAGGCTCCTGTACAGACAATGTACATCCTGTACATCCTGTCATTCTAATTCTGTAGGAAGGGTCTTGACAGGTCTTCTGTTACATGTCATTACCCACAAAGGGGTGGCTGTAGCAAATGGATTAGTTCATGTCTGCTGAATGCTCATTGGACACTTGGTGTTATGACTGGTTTGCAAATGCCTGGATTAGAGGATTTAGACCAATAAAACCCAACAATATATTTAATCTAGTGATGTTATTGACAGCCCCAGCTGTGAAAGAACTAACCCTTATGAAATGGAGGAGAGACTGTACTGGGGAGGGTTGGTAGGTCCCAGCATCCTATCTGTATCAGAAAAAACAGATTTTATGCTTTGAAGTCATTACACGAAACATACTGATGAATGAAGATAGCAAGACACAATAAATACAAAATAATCATCAAATTATGTAATCAGATTTATAATAGGTAAGTTATTATTTTTATACTTAGCTGAGAGCTATATATTTGATCTGATATAGATTCTGAGTAGAGAGCATCTAAAATTTAGATGGTTTTTAAAGCTGTACATTGTTAGATTTTATTTTGAAAGGCAATTTTATATGTACCATGAGAGCCAGTGGACTGTGCTAGACTGTGGTTTGCAATCCATGATCCTATATAAAACCTTTCTGAGGTCTGATAATCCAGAAAAATCTCCTCTACTGCATTTCTGAGGGAACACCAAGGGCGACAGGCATAACAGCTCCCAGAGACAATGTGCTATATCCTGCCGGAGTGATTCGCCTCTAGGCCTTAAAAGCTCTGAGTGGCCCTTGACAGTCTCTCTGGAGAGGCAAGAAACGTGAGGAAAATCAAGAGGCACATGGAAATGATCAGTTCAAGGAACGACTGGACCATGCAAACAACACTCTCTGCAGCCCTGAGACGAGGATTACAAGAGAGTGCCTGGCTCCCACTTCCAGTTTCTCTGAGAGGGATCACATTAGACATCTTGTGTGGAGTGGGAGAAGAAAATATGAAAATAAACTAAAACCAAACAAACAGGTTAACTGCTCAGATAGCAGTTGATTGTGGCCTTCAGTTAGCCTTCGGGTCTGGAAAGAAATTCACCCCTGTGGCTTCATTTTCAGTCAAGAAACAGTCAGATCTGTAAGGAAGAGTAGGATTTGCGAAGTAGGACACATTAGAATGATCAGCCATTTGAAATCCAAATGGAAGCATGCACCCAAGGACGAATTCAGAAAAGTTAGGAAAGAAGGAGGATTTGAAACAGAAAACACATTCGCCCCGACCTCTCTGCTGGAGAAAGATGCAGCTGTCTGCTCCTATAAAGATTTATAACCGTGGAAACCCTATATCGGGTCACTATGATTTGGAATTGACTCAATGGCAGTGGGTAGGAATATATATAAAGCCTCATCTTTTTTCCTTGGAGAACCTGGTGGTTTTGAACTACTGAAATTGAGGCAGACTAACAAAAGAAACTCCATTTTTGTCAACTGCTAAGTAACTTGCCTGTTCCTCCCATCTCAGAAAGTTGACTGCTAATTGACCTGCCTGTCCTCGTCCCCCTTATGGGAAAGTTTCTGCTGGTGATTCATTTTAGAATGTTCTCCCATGCTCCCAGGTTCTGGACACTACAATGAGTTTTGACTAGTCTTCAATATACCGTTTGTTCTGATTCAATATTGTTCCCTTTGATGTTGTAAACTGAATGGTGTAGCTACTCTTGCTATGGTAATCAGAATGTTATAGTAAATTTTGGTATTGTTTCTCTTATGATAAGGAATGTACCTTGTAATGCATGCTTGCTCTTCTTGAAATTACCAGAATGTTATAATCAGTGCTGTACCCTGTAATGCTCCCTAACCTTAAAGAATAGTAACATTAATTTTACTTTCTGTTTCTGTTGACACTTGCTTAGGTCTTAGACAAAGGGTAAACGAGGTGAAATGTGGATTTGGGACTGCAAAGAATCCTTTTTACATTCTAGCTGTCCAGTTATAACCGTATAAAGATTCTTCTAAATTATCAAGACATTATAGTGGCTGTCATTTATTTGAATCCACAACAAAATAACATTTCTCTACGATCAAGAATAAGTTTCAGAGTTTCTTCTGACATTCACTTAGATCTTTTCTTTCTTTCCTTTAAAAAAATCATTTTATTGAAGGTTCATACAACTCTTATCACAATCCATACTTACATCAATTGTGTAAATCACATTTGTACATTCGTTACCCTCATCATTCTCAAAGCATTTGTTCTCCATGTAAGCCCTTGGCATCAGCTACTCATTTTCCCCCTCCCTCCCTGCTCCCCTCTCCCTCATGAACCCTTGATAATTTATACATTACTATTTTGTCACATCTTACACTGTCTGATGTCTTCCTTCACCCACTTTTCTGTTGCCCATCCCCCAGGGAGGAGGTTATATGTAGATCCCTGTAATCTGTCCCTCCTTTCCACCCCACCCTCCCGATATCGCTATTCTCACCACTTGTCCTGAAGAGATCATCTTCCCTGGATTACCTGTGTTTCCAGTTTCTATCTGTACCAGTGTACATCCTCTGGTTTAGCCAAATTTGTAAGGTATAACTGGGATCATGATAGGGGTGGGGGTGGGTGGGAAGCATTTAGGAACTAGAGGAAAGTTATATGTTTCATCATTGCTACACAGCACCCTGACTGGCTCATCCCCTTTATGCGACCCTTCTGTAAGGGAATGTCCAATTGTCTACAGATGGGCTTTGCACTCCACCTTATTCTCAATGATATGATCTTTTGTTCTGATGATACCCGATACCTGATCCCTCAACACCTCGTGATCACACAAGCTGGTTTACTTCTTCCATGTGGGCTTTGTTGCTTCTGAGCTAGATGTCTGCTTGTTTACCTTCAAGCCTTAATGACTACAGACCCTATATCTTTTGATAGCCAGGCTCCATCAGCTTTCTTCACCATATTTGCTTCTGCACTCATTTGTTTTCAGCGATCATATCAGGGAGGTGAGCACACAATGATATAATTTTTTGTTCTTTGATGCCTGATAACTGATCCCTTCAGCACCTCGTGGTCATGCAGGCTGGTGTGTTTCGTCTATGTGGGCTTTGTTGCTTCTGAGCTAGATGACTGCTTGTTTACCTTCAAGCCTTTAAGACCTCAGATGCTATATATTTTGATAGCCTGGCTCCATCAGCTTTCTTCTCCACATTTTCTTATGCACGCACTTTGTCTTCAGCAATTGTGTCAGGAAGGTGAGCATCATGGAAAGCCAAGTTAATAGAACAAAGTATTCTTGCATTGAGGTAGTATTTGAATGGAGGCCCAGTGTCCATCTGCTATCTTAATAATATACCTATACATATATACACATAGATCTGTTTCACCATTCTCATCTATAAATATATTTGATATGCACATGCCTTTATTTGGACCTCTATAAATGCCCTTTGCCTCCTAGCTCTTTCCTCTATTTTCTTTGACTTTCCTCTTGTTCCAGTATTATGTTCAGCCTTCATTTGGATTTCAATAATTTCTTTTGGTTACATTATACCTTGTTTTGCCCTACCAAGCCTTCTACACCCTCCTCACCACCGATTTGGATCACTTGTGTTCCCTCGTCCCTGGGTTTGTTAACATCACTTCCTTTCCCCCCACTTCCCCCTCTCCCATGTCCCCCACCGGAACTGTCAGTCTGTTGTTTTCTCCTCCAGATTGTTCATCCAGCCTATCATAATTAGACAGACCTGCAGAGATAATAACATGCACAAAAAGAAGATAGAGCAAAACCAAGCAACATAATAGAACAAAACAATAACAACAAGCCAATGACAAAAAAAAAACACAAGAAAGAAAAGCTTGTAGTTAGTTCAAAGACTGTTTGCTGGCCTTTAGGAGTGTTTTCTGGTTGAAGGTGATGGGGCGCCAAGCCCTGGCCCCAAAGTCTATTTTTGGAATTCCCTGGGGACTTGGTTGCTCTGTTCCTCATACTATTCTGCTCCATACCCTCAGTGTTTTGCCTGTCTTTTTAATGACCTTTTGTTTTCTGCATATATGATGTTCTTGATGACATCCCACAACTCATTGAGAGTTCTGCCATTAGTGGTCAATGCAGCAAATCTGTTCTTGAGATGTTCTAGAAATTCAGGTGGGATAGCCTCAAGGCTGTATTTTGGCTGTCATAGATTTGTTTTAGCTTTCTTCACCATTAACCTGAATGTATATATAAGCAATTGATAGTCTGTTCCACAGTCAGCCCCTGACCTGGTTTTAGTTGCTGATGTTGAACTTCTCCATCGTCTGTCTCTTTACACAGATGTTGTCAACATGAATTCCATGTAATCCACAGGGACAAGTCCTCATGTGTAGTTGCCTTTTGCACTGAGAAAAAAGGTATTTGCTAAGAACAAGCCTTTAATCTTGCAAAATTCTGTCACAGGCTTTCCAGCTTCATTTCTGTCATTGAGATCACATTTCCAACTACTGTTCCTTCCTCTTTGTTTCCAATTCTGTGTTCCAATCAACAATTATCAATGCATCTTTATTGAAAATGTTATCAATTTCAACAAAATTTTCAATTTCTACCTCACTAGCATTTGCGGCTGGTATATAAATTTGAATAATAGATGTATTGACTAGATTGTACAGGAATAGATACTATGCTCTCACAAACAGCATTGCACTTCAAGACAGATTTTTTAAAAAGCTTTATTGCACATAATCCGCCCATGCAATCTAATAGTGCAATCATATCAGGAAGAGTTTTACAATCATTACTATAATCAATCTTACAACATTTTCTTCTTTCTTGCTCTCATTTTTATTAGCTCCTCATTTGCCCCTACTCTCGCCTTTCATATTCCTAAGAAGCCATGAATCCAGTTACTGTGTCAATAGACTGACCTATCCTGAATTTCATATCCATAAAAAGATACACAAAACAAACAAGCACAACTGAGAAAAAAAACTAACAATAACAAACTAAAACAATAGCAAAGAAAAACATAAATTGAAAAGAAAGCAGAAAACATTAAAAACTACAACCACTTTAAAATGAGTCAAAGGGAGATCAAATGATAAGGTGTTACATTTCAGCCTAACTATATCTCTGATAATCTGTTTTCCAATGTCTTCTGCATGAGAGCAAGGCAATTCACATCCCCACTCTACGGTCAGAGGGTATTCATCTGCAGTGTAATCCAAACTTAAAAAAATTTTTATTTTTTAAAAACTGAAACAACTTTTAATTGGGTCAAAGGGAGATCAAATAAGATTACATTTGAACCTAACTGTATCTACCACAATCAAGTTTACAGTGCTCTCTGTCTGATAAGACTATTCGCATCCCTCATTATGGTCAGAGGGCATTCACCAGAGGCTTCATCTATGTGTGGGCCCTGCACATGGAGTTTGGGTTTCCATTGTTGTCCACAGTCTTTGTAAATCAGGTGTTCACAATTTAAGCTCCAATCCGTTCCCTCATTAGGATCTAGATGATACTATTTATAATTCTTCAGTCACAAGGGCTTCTGTGCTTCTTCCATGTGGGCTTAATTGACATCTCACTTAGATAGCTGCTTCTCTGTAGGTAAGCCTTCAGAACGCCAGACAGTATTCTTTCTGATTCTAGTTTCCTCACCTCATGTTGCCGTAGCACCCATATATCCTATGATCTCTACATGGGGGTGCTTTCAGTATAAATCTTGAAATGCCCTTTTTAATGATTAATTGAACACCATTCCTCTTGAATCTGTTATTCTTGGTCTAACAAAGTATATGATTTTCTCATTCAAAATGGCCAATACGTTTCCATTGCAGCCTACTAACCACTAGGACATAAATCTTTATGCACTCCATTCCATTTTACACAGCTTCCAATTTTCTCTGATTCATACTTTGTATATTTCAAACTCTGATTATTAACTGATGTGTGCAACTGTTTCTTTTCATTTTGAGTCGTGCCCCATCCACACACGAAGGTCCTGAAGGCTTCACTCCCACAAGCTTTACTTCATCCATGCCATTAGAGTTGACTGTACTTTGAGAAGACAGACAGCTCTTCTTCAGTCATATTTTGAGTACCTTCTGACCCAAGGAGCACATTTTTGGGACCATCTCTGCTAATGTTTGCTTCTTCTCATGAGGTTTTCAGTATCTGAAATTGTTTCTATTCTGTCCCTCGGGTTTCCTCTGGGTAATACCTCCGGGTGCACAGCCTACTCCTGCTTCATATCTGTTCTTAGCCTGGAAGCTCTCCTGAAATCTAGTCACTTTGGGTAACCCAGCTGGCATGTGACATACCAGTGTCACAGCAACACACAAGTGGTGGTTTGCTTTATAGGTCGTATTAAAATAACTTTTATCAAAATGTCCACAAAAATAAAATCGGTCTATTTTTCTGTTTCCAAGTAATTCTCAATAACATTGTTAACTTTCTTACAAATTGACCTTGGGCTGTAGGGATAACCTTTGCCCTTGACTCTACTTGTTTGCGTAATCTTTTCTGACACCATGACTCAACATCGAGCTACAGGTTAGGACCATCCGCATTCTACTTCTCATATCCTGTCCCTCCATGCTCTCTGGGCAGATTTGCTGACCCCTTTCTGATTTCTCTGTACTCTCAGACTAGACAATTTGGTTCTGAATTCTGATTGCTGGTTTGAACCCGTAGCAATTAATGTTCTCCATCTTATCTCCTTAGGATCTAATATCCATAGGGATTTCAGTGGCTAATTCCTCTGGAGTAGATAGCCTATTCCTTCTCTGTTGAATAAGGAAGCTTGAGGACAAATCAAGGTGAATGAACTATGATATTGGCAAAGAATATTGAAAGTATCATGGATGACCAAAAGAAAACACAAAACCAAACCAAACCAAACTAAACACAAACAAGCCCCACCCCCAACCCCGCCCAAACCAGGTCTGTCTTGGAAGAAGTACAGTCAGAATGCTCCTCAGAAACAAAGATGGCATGTTATTGGGAGAGACCAATCCCTAGAGAAGGACACCATATTTGGTAAAGGAGGGTCAGTGAAAAAGAGGAAGGCTCTCAGAGAGACAGATTGACATGTTTGGCTGCAACAATGGACTCAAACATAAGAACAATTGTGAGTTTGGGACACACAGGGTTGCTGTGAGTTGGAACTGACTCTATGGTACCTAACAACAGGATGGAATAGTGTGGTAGTTACAAAGTCTGCTGTCAATTTGAGACTTAAGAGTGAAGGGGTGGAGTTTAGCCTGTCAATCAGGTCACAGCTTGATGACCTTATTTGGAGGTACTAACACAATAAATAGCTCACTGGAGGTGGGACACACACTTACTCTCTGTGAGACATTACTGAAGATGATGAACCTGATGGAGCTACGCTGATGCAGCCAGAGCCCTGGACCTGAACCTGGAGGAGCCATGTGGAGACCCCTGCCAGCACTGAGATGCTTCCACCACCACTGGATCCACAGGACTTTCCATCCATTGGCCTGTGATCTTCCTGCATTTGGCACCATTGCATATGTTTCATGAATCTGAAGAGGAATTTGTAGCTCGGTATCAGACACATGGGCTAGTGTCAGACTTACGGACTTGATCTGGGCTGGGATGTATTCTCAGTATTCAACTGCTCTTGTACATAAAGCTCTTTCTTATACACATGAGTGTCTATGATTTTGTTTCTCTAGTCTACCCGGACTAACACACAGACTAACAGAAATAGTCATTGAAATGGCTACGCAGAGCTCATAGCCAAAACTCATGATTAAAGTTTTTTTTTTTAAATAACTCAATGAGAAATGCCCAGGATAAAGTTGTTCATGAGGATATGTTGCAAAGTTCTTTCAGGTCAGTTAACACTGGTCCAAAGGGACATACCACTCCACTGAAGCCTCAAACAGAAAGCATTCAGCTTAAGTTCCACGGGCCGGCACACCCAGCTCTCTGAATTAAGTGTCCAGAGCTGTGCTACTCCAGTAAGTCTTAACCCAAAGGCACTCAGCTCCACGTTGGTGGGTCAGCAAGTTCAACTTCCCCAATTAAGTGCCCAGGGCACTGTAATCTGCAAGCCAGTCTCTTGTACAAAAACATTCAGCTATATTTGCTCCTTGGCTTGGGAAGTGCATCACGCTGTTCCATGCTCTGGTTCTTGGTTTTGTTGCTGCTCCTCTGATGGTAGAGCTGTCATTTAGATTCACAGGGTTCTTCACTATGTAGGGATCTAGGGTCCAAAGGACTTGTTTCATTTGTGGCTTTTGCTGACAATGCGATCCCACCTCCTGCTTCTCAGAAGTCTCATTTTAGTATATGTGCTGCTGAAGCAAGCACCAGAAGGCTCATTTTATTTACAGCAGGATGTCATTCCAGGGAATGCTGTTCACAGTTACTCATGGGAGAATCCAGTCAGTCTCTTCTTACCAGATCCATTCTGGATAAGATCCTTTAGTGGGTATTAGAGACTTTCTTTGGCTACAACAGCCACACTAAATAATCCAGTGCCCTTGTTGCATGTTTTGCTAGACTTTGCCAATCTACTAGGCTGGAGTTGAATTTTGTGGTCAAGAAAAGTCCCTCCAACATTGTTCCTCCATTATTATTCCTCCCAATTCCAGTTCTCTCCAACTTGAGTTTTCAACTCAGTAAACTGCATGCTAGTATCAGGTTTAATTTAAAACTTGGGAGAAACCTCTGAAATTTACTTATACTAAACATATTACCGAAGAATAAAGGAAAATTATAATTATACAAGCAATTTCACTTGCCTCCTTAGTTTATAGTGCTTGACTCTCTTTGGAATAAAAATTAAGTGAATAAGAATAAAAGGCAGGCAACAAAAATGAAAATACAAAGGAAGATGGTGTAGCAGTGTACCCCTGTGGAAGTTTCTAAGTTACTAGAACATGAACTAGAGTTAGAACTTTTAAAAATGGTGTATTGATGTTATTAGGTAAACTGCCAAATTATTTTTCCCAACCCATCATGTAACAGTTGTTATTGCTTTTAACTGCTGTGGATTCAGTTCTTGCCTCACAGTGACGCCAAGCACAATGTAACAAAATGTTGCCTGGTCTTGTGTTGTCCCCATGATCCATTGTGGCGATTGAGACTAATGGGATCCATAGAAGTTCATTGGTTGTTTTTTTGGAAATAGAATGTGAGGTCTGTCTTCCTAATATATCTTGTTCTGCTGAAACCTGTTCTACATCACAGCAACATACAATACTCCACTGAGAGGCAGGTTGTGGCTTTCCATGAAATGCATCGTTCTGAAAACCTTTGACATGAAGATGACCCAACCTCGCTTGATGAAAGTGAGGAGGATTTGAAACACTTGATAAAGAAGATAAAAGACTGTAGCTTTCAGTGTGGACTACAATCCAATGCAAGCAAGTCCAAGATCCTCACAACTGGACCAATATGATAAATGGCGTAAAGGCTGAAGTCATCAAGGATTTCATCTTGCTGGGATCTACAATCAGTGGTCATGGAAGCAGCAGTTAAGAGATCACACTAAAAACTGCACTGAGTAAATCTATTGCAGTAGATCTTTTTAAAGAGCTAAAAAGCAAGGGTTTTACTTTGAAGACGAAGGTGCACCTGACTCAAGCCATGGTATTTTCCATTGCCTTGTATGAATTTGAAAGTTGGACATTGAATAAAGAAGATTAAAGAATAATTGGTGTAGTTGAATGATGGCCCTGCCAAAGAATATTAAAAGGACAACGAATTGTCAAAAGAATAAACAAATACATCTTGGAAGAAGTAGTGCAAGAATTCCCCTTAGAGGCCAGATGGCAAGACTTCATCTCACATACTTTGGACATAGTCCTTAGAGAAGGACATCATGCTTGATAAAGGAGCAGGGCAGTGAAGAAGAGGAAGACCTTCAATAAGATGATGTGTTGACATAGTGGCTCCAACGATGTGGTCAAGCATAAGGGGAATTGTGAGGATGACACTGGATCGGACAGTGCTTCTTTCTGTTGCATGTAGGGTCACTATGAGTTGGAACCCACTCGATGAC
This sequence comes from Tenrec ecaudatus, assembly GCF_050624435.1. Lineage (NCBI taxonomy): Eukaryota > Metazoa > Chordata > Mammalia > Afrosoricida > Tenrecidae > Tenrec > Tenrec ecaudatus. Next base: position 149,277,711 of record NC_134532.1, read on the forward strand.
ATCTAACAACAACAATAAAATGGTATTTGGACTTCCTGAATAGGAGGTAAGAATTCTACCACTGAACCACCAATGCCTTACACACTTAAAAGCAAACCCGGTTAAACCCTAGAAAGACGAAGGCCGTGCTGGATATGGAGACAAAGTTCAATCACCTTCAAATGCTTTTCTTCAATCTGTAGTAAAATTCAGTTCTACTATTGCACTTCAAAGGCCAATATGAAAATAACTGCCCAGAAAATCCCCCAGGCTGTAAACAGAGAGGCTGTCTAAATTGTGTAACAGAATATAACAACAGAAACCAGAAAGCAGGTTTATTAATAACATATACAGTGGTCTTAAGTAAATGAAAAGTTGATAAACCTCTCTTACAAATAAATTAAAATTTATAGTAAGATATAATTTTTAGCCTACAAATTTTGGCAAAACTCCAAAAATTGGACAGTGTACTATGCTGCTTAGACTGTGCAGAAACAGACACTCTCATACATTTCTGGTAGGTGTGCAAAATGGCAAACTTCTACGGAGGGCAGTTTAGCAATATATATCAAAATCGCCAATGAATCTATCCCTTGTCTCAGCAATTCTGTTTCTGGGAATTTCTTTTAAAGATATACTACATAATTAACAAAGGGCATGTGGTATTGTTTAAAAAAGAAAGATAAACTATCCTTGTCATTTTGTGAGATGCTTGCTGCTGAGTTGGTTCTGATAAATAGTGACTGGAACAGAACAAACTGCTGCTGGGGCCCCACCTTCTTCACAAGTGTTGAACCCACCATTGTTGCAGCCACCATGCCAATCAGAACACCTGATGAACTTTGGGAGGACATCAAGAGAAGAAACATTTCATTAAAAAGACAGGAAAGAACGAAAAGATCTACAATGATGCCATAAGAAACCCTGAAAGCTGTTCTTAGTCACGGCGTAGCTAAGGCCTATGGAAGAAATGATAAAGTTAAAGAAGTGAATACAAAACTTCAAAGGGAGGCTCGAGAAGATAAAGCCAAATATTATCATGAAATGTGCAAAGACCTAGAATTAGAAAGCCAAAAGGGAAGAATATGCTTAGCATACCCTAAACTGAAAGAATTCAAGAAAAAAATTTAAGCATCAAGATGTAATCTTGAAAGATATTATGGGGGAAATATTGACGGATGCCGAAAGCACCAAGAGAAGATGGAAAGAATACAGACAGTCACTGCACCAAAAAGAACTCACCAACATTCCTCCATGTCGGGAGGCAGCATATGAGCAAGAACAATGGTGTTGAAGGGAAAAGTTCATGCTGCACCGAAAACTTTAGCCCCAAAGAAGGCCTGGGAGTGGGTGGGATAGCAATTGAAATGTTTTACCTAACTGATGAAGAAATGGAAGCACTCATTCATGTATACCAGGAAACCTGGAAGACAGCTACTTGGCTAACTGACTGGAAAAGATCCATATTTGTGCCCATTCCAAAGAAAGGTAGCCCAACGGAGTGCTCAAGTTATAGAACAATATCAGAAAATGCTCCCTGCTGTTTACGGGGCTCTCAAGGTTTCCTTGTTCAGAAGGGATCTGCCTGTTTCTTCTTCCTAGTCTGTCTTACTCTGTAAGCTGTGCTGAAACCTGCCCACCAAATGTGACTCTCCTGCTATTTAAAATATTGGTGGCACATCTTCCGGTATCACAGCCACTTGCAAACCACCACAGAATGACAGATGAATGGTGGTCAGAGGGCAGTGGAGTACAATTCTAAATAGTGATAACAAAAAAAACTCACTACCCTTGAGTCAATTCTGATTCGTAGTGACTCTGTAGGGTGGAGTAGAGCTGTCTCCACAGGGTTTCCCAGGTGTAAATCTTCATGGAAGCACATCGATAGAGTAGAGGCACATGGGCACATCTTTCTTTGGTAGAGTAGCTGGCGAGTTTTACCTCCTGACCTTTTGATTAGCAGCGGAGCAATAACTCCTTAGCTAGTGATAAATACCATGGGGAGAAAGAAACGAAGTAGAATGATGTGCTCGTGGAGGCTACATTAGATTGAGTGGTCAAAGAAAACCTCTTAAGGAAATGACTTTCAATTTCTTAACTTTGATTTATTGAATTTCTAGGACATATTGTTAAACCTGGTCTAAAGGCTTTTTTTAATAATTGTTTATTCGGTCCACACAGTACCCCTATGAGAGAAACACTTCTACAAATGAGGAAGCTGAAGGACAGCCATTTATGGACTTGGTCAGTTTTACAAAGCTGGTAAATGGTAACCTTGCCTGCTTTAAAGTGACATCTGAACCCCAAAGAAACTCGTCAAGTACAGAGCTCATTAGCGGCTCATTACACAGAGGAAACAGGAATCACAGCATTTTTCAGCCGAAAGAAATTGTGGCAGCTGAGGGGCAGACGAAGATCCTTGTAGCTGGAGCAGAGTGAACAAAGTCCCGCTGGAATGGTGGTTGCCAAGGGTTCAAAAGATAGCAGAGGCCAGACCAGGTATGGGCTGGTGGGAGTTTTGTAGGCTTTGTAGAGTTTAGATTTCATCTAAGGGAATTCAGTGCAGGGTTTTCAGCAGAGAAAGGAGTCTGCCCTTAGATGAAACTGCCTTGGCTCTTTAGGCAACACTATCCATCACACAATCATGTAAGAGACAGACACTTAAGTCCTCACCTATTAGCTGCAGGGTTAGAGACCCAGGTGTATCCAGAATGCCCTTGGAAGACCCATCCAGCCATCTGTTTCCTATTGGCCATGGCCTTGGGAGCTCGATGGAGCAGTTCTACTTTGCACACGAAGGGCTACTATGAGCAAGAATCTACTCAACAGCAATCAACAACAATGTGGGTTTATATCTTCAACCACTCACCACCACTGAGTAGTGTCTGACTGACAGCAATGTGTAAATAGGCACCAGGGCTCCCTATATCTAGGTCCTCAAACCTAAAAAACTCACAGCCCTCTAGTCAATTCTGATTCAGAGTGCCAGGATAGGGTAGGACAGGGTGGAACTGCCCTTGTGAGTTTCTGAGATTGTAATTATGTGTGTGTGTGTCTAAACTAATTTTATTTTCACTTTACTTATTTTTAAACCATTTTATTAGGACATAATCCAGACATCATACAATTCAATAGTTCAGTCAAAAAGAGAGGAACTGATGCCAAGGGCGCAAACAGAAAGCAAATGTTTAGAAAATGATGATGGCAACGTATGTACATATATGCTTGATACAACTGATGCTCAGAATGATATAAGAACTGCAAGGGCTCACAATAAAATGATTAAATAATAATTAAAAAGTTGCCATCACTACCACCATCAGTTTTTCCTTCCTGTACTTCTTGTTAGTGGTTTCCCATGGCTCCCAATCTCCCCTGAGGTCCCCAACAGTAACCCTAAGTCCAGTTATAGATTCACCATCCTGGGTTTCATATACCGAAAAGCAGAAAAACACGTAACAGAGAGTCAATAAGGCTACCAACAATAACAAAATCCAACAGAGATAAACCCCAGTTTAAAAGAAAACAAAATTTTCAAAACCAGAGCAAAGTCAAAATATGTTAAAAGGGATATCAAATGATAAGGGTTTATCCATTTGAATCAGAGTTTTCACTTTAACCTATGATAATCCTCTTTACAATCCTCTCTGTCTGACAGCCAGGCTATTCCCATCCCTTGATTATGATCCGAGGGAAATCACCAGAGGCTTATTCTATGTGTAGATCCTGCAAATGGATTTTGGGCTTTCGTTGTCATCTGTAGCCTTCTGCAAACCAGACTTTCACAATTTAAAATCTGAAACCATTTCCTTCTTTGGATTCAGATTATATTATTTACCATCTTTGGATCAAACAGACTAGTGAGCTTCTTTCACGTGGGCTTAGTTGACGCAAGACTATAACTCTTTATGGGAGTAGAAAGCCTCATCTTTCTCTTGTGGAGCTGGTTGGTAGTTTTGAACTTCTGACCTTGGGGTTAGCAGCACCACACAGGACTCCAGATCTAGGTCCTAGGTCCTAGAGTGGAAATCATTTTGTAGGTGATAGCAGTCAAAGGAAATTACTTGGTATGGCTCTTCTATCTGTAGCCTTTGTAACTCTGCCAAATAACTAGAGGGGAGTATGCAAATTGGGTACAAAACACTCTAGTGAAGGGATGGGTCAAAGTGACCCATTCGATTGGGTGTAAAGTGAGCTGTCACAGACTCAGGAAAAGAGAATAAAGCCAGAAACTGCCAAGAACGCAGAGCCACTCATAGAGTGAAGCTGAGGGCCTCCAGGTAGAAGGCTGGCTTGCATAGCTTGGTGCCTTTAGGCATCTATCAGCACCAAAGGGACTTGGTTACAAAGACCCAGGGCCGAGAGGCTGAGAGGCCAAGGCCCAGACAGAGGTGAGCCTGCCAGCATGGCCGGGAGGAAGCACTTCCCATAAAAACCCAATCTTTAGCATTTCTTTTCTTTGTTAACTTTTAATTGTAACTTAATTGAAGATTTACAGAGCAGGTCATACTTTTCCATTCAACAATTCACACACATTTGATTTCAACTCACTCACTACAATCCCCTCAATGCATCTCCACTTTCCCCATTTCCTCCCCGTGTTTCCTATTTCCATGACTCCTTCTTCCCACCTCTTAGTTTCCCTAATAAACTCCCCCAAATCGTGAGTATTGTTTGTGAGCTCTGTATGGCCATGACAGTGGATTATCGAATCCAACAGAGAGGCACAGTGCTGGTGGGGGTGGGGTGGGGGGTAGGGCAGGTGGGCAGTTGGTGTCAGAATAGGGTAAAGAAGTGGAGAGAGAGGCATGTGTGACCTCTTCCTCAAAGGAATTGACTTTGGACTGGTGATTTTCCTCCTTTCCCCTTCTAAAGTCAGAGCGCCTCGGTCCCCACCCCCATAGCCTCCTTTCAGTTGTTAAAAAAAGTTATCGGATAATATTCAAATATCGTGAAATGCTTTCTGCAGTACCACATGCAACTCCATGAATGTGTTTGACGTGGTTTTTAACATTTGAATCTAAATGCAGATTTGAGAATTTTATCGACCAGTTTATGGTGTCACAGTGAGTAAACGCTGGGCTTCTGACCATAGAGAAGCTCAGCAAGTTCAGACTGGCTGTTTCTGTTGGAGAAGGATGTGCAGTCCACTTTGGTAAGCCCTAGGGAGCAGTTCTTGGAAAGCCTACAAAACTGCACTATTTTGTTGCTGGGACGACTTGGAATTGACTTGATGGCAATGTGTTTGCACTCAGATGTCTAATTGCTACTGCACAGGAGGGTATCGTTTCTCCAAGCTGAAATAGAAAATAAAAAAAGAGAAAAGCAAAAAGAAAACCCATCACCAACAAGAAAACCCTAAGAATCACAAAATCAGTGAAGAAAGGTGATCTAATTTAGCACTTTGTTCTTAGAAAAAAATTATGTGAAAGTTCTTATTATAGCAATATGATTATTGATTTTTCTGAAAGGAATGCAAGAAAAAGAAAATTTATTATATGAATAAATAACAATTTGTGAATTATATAAATGTTTATTTTAAAGTTCTTTAAAACATGGCTGGCCTGTCAACAGAATCCATTGTTATTGTTGTAGTTAGGTGCCATCAAATTGCTTCTGATCTGATTATGACAATATAAGCATTGATTTTGCTGAATGGTATGCAAGAAAAAGAAATCTTATGTAAAGAATAATTTATGAATTATGTGTATGTTTATTTTATTGTTCAGGCAAACATTGTTAGCTTGTCAACAGAACCGCCTTTGTTGTTGCTGTGGTTTGGTGCTGTCAAATGGGTTCTGACCCCTAGCAACCCTATGTGCAATACATGCATGAGCCAGACCGTTGTTGGGTCCATTCTTGCAGACACTGGGTCAATCCAGCTCCTTGAGGGTCTCTCTCTTTTTCGCTGCCCCTTCATTTACCAAGCAGCATGCTGTCCTTTACCAGGGACTAGTCTCTCCTGATAATAACGTATATGAGGTACATGAGATGATGTCTTGCTATCCTTGCTTCTTGGGAGCATTCTGGGATACTTCTTCCAAGACAGATTTCTTTGTTCTTCTGGGAATCCACAACACCATAATCTACATGCATCGATTCTTCTGTGACATTCCTTATACATTGTCCAACTTTCACATGCATGTGAAGTTATGGGAGATACCTTGGTTTGTGTCAGGCACAGCTTAGTCCTCAAAGCACCACCTTTGCTCTTTGGCATTTCTAAGAGGCCTTGTGCAGCAGATTTGCCCAATGCAATATGAGGCTTGATATCTTGACTGCTACTTCCATGAATGTAGATTATGGATCCAAGCAAAATGAAATCCTTGACAACTTTGATCAATTTTCTGTTTATCATGATGTCTATTGGTCCAAAATTGAGAAACTTGTTTTTCTTTACATTGAGTTGTAATCCACATTGATGGTTGCAGTTCTTGGTTTGCATCAGCAAGTGCTTCAAGTCCTCCAAGCTTCTAGCAAACAAGGCCACGTCATCATTGTATCACAGACTATTAATAAGCCTTCTTAAATCCTCATGCTCCATTTGTCTTCATTTAGTCCAGCTTCTTGGACTATTTTCTGAACATATAGATTGAATAGGTATGATGAAAGGATATAATCTGAGCACACACCCTCCTGATTTTAAACCATCAGTATTTCCTTGTTCTGTTTTAAAAAACTGTTTCTTGGTCCACGCACAGGTGTTTCATGAGCACAATGAAATGTTCTGGAATTCCCACTTATCTCAATGTTATCCACAGTTTGTTATATTCTTACAATCGAATACCTTTCCATAGTCAATAAAACATAAGCAAACATCTTTCTGATGTTCTCTGCTTTCAGCCAAGAAATATCTATTTGATGCTCAAAATTATATCCCTCTTGCTATATCCTCCTGAATCTGATTTGCATTTCTGAAAGCTTCCTGTTGATGCACTGCTGTAACCATTTTTGAAATACCTTCAGCAAAATTTCGCTTGATTATGTAATTTTCAGTCATCCTTGATGCTTTGCAAAGTTTTAATCCTATAATAATAATGCACATTTTGTTTTTGTACATTATATTTGTCAAAGTAGGAGAATAAACTCTATTTTACTTAGCAGCTTGGTAGCTTGATTTATGTATTTAAATACTTAATTAAGCAGTACCTGGCTTCCATATTTCCCTCTGCTTAGGCATGCAAATGTTAGTAATGATCCTGCAGGGAAGTGACATGGTCTGATTCATGTTTTTAAGTGATGGAAAAAGCAGCAAAGTAAATTCATGGCTAAAAGTGACAACATTTGATTTATATTGCACATTTTTGTAGTAAAATACATAACAAGATACTTGCTAGTTTAACCATCTGCAAGTTTATAATTCAGTGACATTATTACATTCACTGAGTTGTGCTAAGAAGCCCTGGTTATGCTATTGACTAAGCATTGAGGTAGTAACTGAAAATTATTGGTTCAAACCCATCAGCCTTTCTGAAGGAGAAAGAAGAGGCTGTCTGCTCCCGTAATGATTCACAGTCTTAGAAACTCGAAAGACCAGGGCTACTCTGTCCTATGGAGCGTTGGCTTGAGTGGAATCTACTCAATGGCAGTGGGTTTTGTCTTGTGCTACCCTCAATACTATTTTCAACAGTTTCTAACATTACAGATTGACTTAGTGTTTCACTGGTACCCAGTGACTGTTGTTTCTATCTCGCTTATCATCTTTTAGGGAGAACGGCCTGGGGATCAGCTCTCATAAGAGAGCTAAGAAAGTCCTGTGGATAGATTTACTCTATCACATGGTATTGGCACCCAACACCAAGACCACCAAATAGACACTGATCACCCCTTAAGCAACAACTAACCATCTCTCACTTCCTCAGCCCTGGTAACTGCCAACATACTTTTGTCTCAGTGCATTTGTCTACATTAGAAATTTTATGTAAATGAGATAAGACCATAGTTGGCCTTTTGTGCCTGCTATATCTCTCTTATCATAATGTTTTCAAGGTTCATCCACATTGTCTCATGTGAAGAGAAACTTCATCCCCCCCTTGTGGTTGCATAATACTGCACTGTCTGAATGTGCTATTGTTTGCGGATCGATTCATCTGGTGGTGGACGCTCAGGCTGTGAGGACATTTGGGCGACTGTAAACAATGCTGCTGTGAGCATCCCTGCTGTTCCCAATGGAGCCATTACCTGTGATTTCCCGTTTTCAAGTCCAGGGGAAGAATATCTGGATCATATGATAATTCTACATTTAACATTTTGAACAGTCCCCGAACTGTTTCCGGTAGCAACTGCACAATGTTGTATCCTCATCAGCAATGGATGAGGGCTTCAATTTCCTTACCGTCTTTCCAACACTTGCTATTTTCTTTGTTGTCCCCGCTGATAGTTATTTTAGTCACTCTAAAGTAGATTCTCGTTATATGGCATTGATCAAGCTTTCATGTCATTCTTGGCCATTTGTATATCTTTTTTGGAGAAATGTCTGTCAAGTCTTTTGCCCAATTTTCAATTGGGGTTTTAATTTTTGTTTTTGTTGAGTTGCAGGAGTTCTTTAAATAATCTTGATATTAAACCCTTACTTGTTTGTGTTTTTAAAAGATGAAAATTTAACAAAGCCATATTCATTTTTAAGGAGCTCTGGAGGTGCTGTGGGTTAGGTGTCGGGCTGCCTCAGCAAGACTGGTGGTTCAGATGTACCAGCTTCAAGAGAAAGAAGAGGTTATCTGCTCCTATAGAGATTTACAGTCTTGAAAAGTCCTATATCAGCTCACTAGGAACCAGAATCATCTGGGTGAGAGTGGGTTTGGGTGGGTTGTTGGATTCTGATTGATATTGCTTAGAAAAACAATAGTTATGTGAGTACATATGCATTAAAAACATAGTTAGGAGGAAATCCTAGTGGAACACGTAAGCTTTTATACTAGTCTCAGGGAAATGGTATATGATTTAACTAAACATATGCTTAGATAGAATAAATATATCGTAACTCCAAAAACTCACCAATATTGAGTCAAATCGTCCTCATAGCCACCCCACAGAAGGGCCTTTGTGGGTTTCTGAGGCTGTAAATCTTTATAGGGCCAGAAAGCATCCTCTTTCTCTTTCAGCCCACCTGGTAGGTTTGAACCACTGACTTCATGGATACTGACCAATGCATAACCCAGGTTACTACCAGAGCTCCCAGATAGACATTAGATGTGTATATATATTAATGAACAAATCTGGGTTCACATTGGCCCTGAAAGACTATTCAGAGAATACTAAGATTAAAATGTGGTCATCATGCTCTATTTCTCTGAATTCACTGAATGTTGAACAAAGTTCATTTCCAAACTTGATGGCAGATGGAATGATGATACTATAATGACGGGCAGAATACCTGTGACCATAAACAAAGTGCAAGATGGGGCTATGGAGTTAGTTGCGGGGAATCTTTATGAGAGAGAATTTTAAAACTGGGAGGCCTCTGCTTAAAAAGATGACTGTTATTAGAATGATCACTGCCTGGATTCAAGGCGGAGCAGCAGCCTTTTATAACCTAAAGCACTCAATCAATAATTTAATTATCAATAAGCAATAGTCACCTGATCAGACAAAGTAAAGGAAACTTCAAAGTACCAATAGACTTCTGGATGAGAAGTTCTTCTTTGGGCTCTGGACCATGATTTCTGGAATTAGGTTGATTTCTTATTTATGGACTCTAGCTAGAAGTTTGTGTTCTGCTTTTTGTTATATTTCAATTTCTTTGTTATTTTTTTAATCATTTTTCCATTTCATCAAACTCTTTATATCATTTTGTTGTCTCTTTATGTATGTTGACATTTTGATTAAAATCTCTCCATCCTAACCCCCGCCCTCCCCCCACTTCATACTTCAAGCTAATACCTTCTCTGGCTCGAATTGCTTTCACAGGCTTCTTGCTGTCTCCCTATTTTCCCTCTCTCTAATCTATTCTGCTCATTTTCACCACCGAGATAGTTCTTCAATGTAAACCTATCATGGGGCCTCGTGCTTAAAAACCAAAAGTTTTCCTCATCATTTTTTAAAATGCTTTTATTGGGGGTTTTTACATCTCTTATCACAATCCATCCATTTATCCACTGTGTGTCAAGCACATTTGCACATATGTTGCCATCATCATTTACAAAGCATTCTCTTCCCCCTCCTTCACAAACCCTTGAAAAGTTATGGATTATTATTTTCAAATCTCACATCGTCCCCTGTCACCCCTCACCAACTTTTCCATTGTTCATCCCCCTGGGAGGGGATTAAAGGTTGATCCTTGTGATAGGTTCCCCCTTTCTCCTCCCACTCTCCCCTAATCCTCCTGGTATCTCTATTCTCACTGTTGGTCCTGAGGGGTTTATCTATCCTGGATTCCCTGTGTTGTGGGCTCTTATCTGTAGCAGTGTGCATGTTCTGGTCTAATCTGATTTGAAAGGTAGAATTGAGGTCATGATCATGAGGGGAAGGAAGCACCAAAGAATTAGAGGAAAGTTATGTGTTTCATCAGTGCTGTACTGCACCCTGACTGGCTCATCTCTTCCCTGTGACCCCTCTTTGAGGGGATGTCCAATTGTTCGCAGATGGGCATTGGGTCTCCACTCCATGCCCCACTTCCTCACCCATTCACATTGGGTATAATTTTGTTCTGGGTCTTAGATACCTGATACCTGATCCCATTGACACCTCATGATCATACCGGCTGGTATGCTCCTTCCATGTGGGGTTTGTTGCTTCTGAGCTAGATGGCCACTTGTTTAACTTCAAGCCTTTAAAACCCCAGATGCTATATTTTTTGATAGCCAGGCACCATCAGCTTTCTTCACTACATTTTCTAATGCACCAATTTTGTCTTAAGCGATTGTGTCAGGAAGGTGAGCATCACAGAATGCCAGGTTATTTCAACAAAGTGTTCTTGGGTTGAGGGAGCAATCGAGTTGAGGCCAATGTCCAATTACAGTCTTAATTCTTAACATATAGATATGAGTAAATAGTTATCTATCTATCTATCTATCTATCTATCTATCTATCTATCTATCTATCTATCTATCTATCTATCTATCTATCTGCACATGCCTGTATTTAGGCCTCTATAAATGTCCTTTGCATCCTGGTTCTTTCCTCTATTTCCTTTTACTTTCCTCTTGCCCCATCATCATGTTTGGCCTCCATTCGGGTTTAGTAATTCCTTGTTGCTACATTGCCCTTTATTAAGCCACACTAAGCATCCTATGCCCTCCTCTCCATTGACTTTAGTTCGCTTGTCCCTTGTCCCTGGGTTGGTCCCCCCCACCGCACTTCCTTTCTCCCAAATCCCCTTCTCCCATGTCCCCCTAGAACCATTGGTCCCGTTCTTTTCATCTCTGAATTTTTTTATCCCACATATCTTATTTAGATAGACACACAGATGCATGAATAAGTGCAAAAACCAGGCAAAGTCAAATAAAACATCAGAGGAAGTCAAAACCAACAAAGCAATAACAACAACAACAACCCCAAAAAACCACTGACAAAAGTGGAAAAGCCTATAAATAGTTCAAGGTCTGTTTCTTGGCCTTTATGAGGGTTTTCCAGTTGAGTCTGATGGGGCGCCAAACTGTCTCCAAAGTGTATTTTTGGTAGTCCCTGCTCTGTTGTATTAGTGTTTTGCCCAGCATGAAGGGGTCAGCTTATTCACAATGCCCATACTAGGTCTCCAGTGTTGTGCCCCGCAGCACTATGTTTAGTAAGGGACACCATGTTCTGTGGTGGGGTCCCTGTGGTCCTCTGTGAATTGTTTGCAGCAAGCAGGAACATTGTCCTTGGGGCTTGGTGAGCCAGAATGTCCTCCCGTTCCTCTCTAGCCCTTTTCCTTTCTCCCACGTTCTCTAATCAGATGCACCCTCTCCCCAAGCTGTAGCCCCAGCGCTGTCCTCTGGAACGCATTCTTCTGAGGCGGGGTGGGGGTGGGTGTCCACATAGTTGGGATTGTGGCTAGCTCTACAGCCTCTCTACTGTTCCCTGGTACATGCCGGTATGTTGTGTTCACATTTTGGCACATCAAGTTGAAGCCTGGTCTTTCTCTCCCTCTCCTGTGGAGATATAAACAATACTGAGAAAATTAAAGTTTATTGTGCCAACCTGGCTGATAAACACATATGAGGTTAATTGAAGGGTGGAGAGATAAATGACTTGGTGAGCCTCACCTTTCTAGTTCTCGGGTCTCTTGCTTTGTGATGGTCAGACCAGGGTGCAGCTACCTTAGCCAGTTCCCTGCTTCAGCTGGCAAGGCTCACTTCCTGCAAGACATTCTGAGGAGAAGGTGCATAGACCTACCCTGATGCAGCCCTGGGTGCTGGAGCAGCTGTGTAGAGACTCCTAGCAGTGTTGATATGCTTACACATTCACTGATTCGGCTTTCCTCCTACAGTTGGCATCATTGTGTGTGTTTTGTGAGATGGAGGAGAACTTTGTGACTTGGTGTGGGACATATGGGCAAATGTTAGACTCATGGGCTTGGGCAGCACTAGGTTGGACTGTTTTCTTGATGTGCTCTAAATCTTTGGATACCCAACTGCTCTAAATCTATGGATACCCACGCTGAGTGACCCCTAGGCTGTGAGCGCAAGGTAGCTAACAGCGTGGGGAGCTCTGGCGTGGGGTCTTGTGACTAGCTTCCAGACGTTCTCTTCGAGTCTGGGATTATGACCCCTTTTGGATGTCAGCGTGGGTAGCAATCTCTTTGTCAACTGCTTCCTGACTCCAGCTTCTCCCTCCACCACCCAGCTATCATTTTTTGTACGAATATTTGTATGTACTACATGTACTACTATGTACCACTATGATGGCTCTCAATGTGTTGTGATAGTGGAGGTGATGCTACTGGTATTTCAAATACCAACAGAACCATCCAGGATAAATAAGTTTTAGAAGAGTGTCTAGACTAAGCCAGACTAGGAAGAAAGGCATGGTGATTGACTCTGAAATTGTCCAGTAAAGACTACATGGACCACAGCAATATTATTCAATTCTCTTTGGACATATGATAAGGGATCCTTGCCAGAACAAAACACTTTATTTATTAGTATCTAGTGCTGCTTTAATGGAAGTACCACAATTGGATGGCTTTAACCTATGGAAATCTATGCTCTCACAGTTTATGCAGCTGTTGTTGCTATTGTTGTTGCGTGTCATCGAGTCAATTTCAACTCATAGTGGCTTTATGTTGAGCAGAAACGCTTCCCGGTCCTGAGATATCCTGACAAGTGTTATGCTTGTTATGTTTCAGCCCATTGTTGCAGTCATGGTGCCAATCCAGCCCATTCTGAATTTTGCTTTTTTGTTTTTTCACTGTCTACTTTACCAGGCATGCTGTCCTTCTCAGGCACTGATCTCTGCTGATGCCATGTCCAAATTGCATGAGACAAAACTCTGCCATCCATGCTTTAAAGAAGCATCCTGGTGGCACTTCTTTCAAAATATATCTTTTTGTTCTTCTGGCAGTGCATGGTACTTTGGATGTTCTTCAACAACACCATAATTCAAATTGATCAATTCTTTTACAGTCCATATTACTCTTGATTTTCTTTGCAAGCACCAAAAGTCAAAGGCATCCATCCTTCTGCAGTATTCCTTGTTTATTGTCCAACTTTCACATGCAAATGAAGTGATTGAAAATACCATGCTTTAGGTGAAGTGCACCTTTGTCCTTAATGACATCTTTGCTCTTCAACACTTTAAAGAGGTCTTTGCCCAATGCAATCTTGGTCTGACTTCTTAACTTCTGCTTCCATGAGCATTGTTTGTGGAAACTAAAACTCTAAATCTAGAGTGCCAGCCCTAGAGTAAGGCTTGCTCTCTGTTGGTGACTCTACAGGAATGTCTTTGCCTCCTTTCAACATTTGTGGGGTTAGTATTCCTGGGAGGTTATGATGTGTCAGAACAAAGGGTCTCTCTGGGTGAAGTAAATGGCCACATGTCTTCAAAGGTGATGCAGCCCTGAGTCAAATCCCTCTTTATCCTGACAGCCATGTTGCCCGAGGGCAGAGCAAGGACAGGAACTCCAGACACAGGATGGAGATCCAGGCATGATGTAACGTTAAAGCTTTCTCAGCACAAGGACTCCAGGTCCAAAGGACCCACTCTATGCTAAGTATTTCTTCCTTGTTGGAAGTAAGGCCCTTCCTCTGCTACCTCATTTATCCTTTTATTTATGTTAGAGGAAATGGGTGACTCAGGCAAGGATGGTACTTGAGTAAAGGTATGGCTTGACACTCACACAATATTGGGGATAATGGCCTTTCCAAATTGATATATAGTTGGGAGGACACAACCCAATCCATGACATGTTTGGTGAAGTAGAAGGCCAGTAAGGGTGAGGGAGACCTTTGGTGAGATGGATTGGCAAAAAGCTCCAATCATGAACTGCAACATGCTGATGATCTTATGCATAATCTGGGACTGAGTAAATTTTAAAAAAATGTACACAAAGTCTACAGACATCAGACTCAACTCAATGGTGTCTATCTATCTAACATCTGCTTATCTATAATTTATTTATTTACGTATCTATCCTAGCCACTTCCTACCAGTTAAAATATTTTCCATCAGAATTACCTATAGTGCTTGTTAGGAAATCCAAATTCCAGTATCCCATTCAATAGTGATTGGGCCTGACTCCTTGGGACCTCCCAAAGTGAGTTGTCTAAGAAACAATTTGAGAACCAGCACTACCAATGCTGACTAGAGATTAACTGCATACCACCTGGATTGTACTGAATGAACAATGCTTCATTAGCCAAGGCTACTATCAGAGGATAATTTCAAGACAAAAAGTCTGATTCAGCTTGTTTACTGAATCAGACTTTTTATTACCTATTCTGCTTTACTCAGTCAGACCTACCTATTACCTATTCTACTTGCTTGCTGTGTCTGATATTTGGAAACCTGAGAATCCTTAGGATTCTCTTGAGAGTCTTTTGCAATACAAACCATCTTAGAATTTAGCAAAAATTAGTTAATTGAGGACTTCAGAGATCAAGATGGAGTACAGGGAAAAGAGGACAAGTTTTAGAATCAAATGATCTGAATTAAAATAAAAAACCACCTCTAGTCTGCTTTTACTGGTGCTTCTGTTTTGAACGAGTTATTTTTAACATTTTGAGTCATAGTTTCCTCATATGAAAAATGGGATTAATATATTGGTTGATGTAAGTGAAGTGAAGAAATGTGTTACGAACTATCACATCACCCTAGTTGGCAGTTACTTTATCTCTTTCTCTGGTTCTGATTAAGGCAAAAAGAAAATAAAGGCCAAATACAACTAATGTCATTGAATGAAGCAATTTAAATGCTTTGAATGGTAATTTTTTGTGGTGTATGCTTTACTACAATATAATTTTTAATTATAGGACATAGCTATGGCGTATATCTATATTGAATCTGACATATGTGTCTGTTTCTCAGATATGAGAAAAATAAAAGGAAATTAAATAAAAATAAACAGTAAAAAATTAAATCAAGAGCATAAATCAGTGAAATACAAAAAAGACAAAATTGGTGAAACCAAAAGCTGGTTCTTATATATGATCAATAAAGTTAATAAATCATTAACTAGATTGATTAGGAAAAAAGAGAAAAGACAAACATTACCATTGTTAGGCATGAGGAAAAACATGAGACCACAGTTTACATAAATATTAAAAGGATAATAAATAATATTATTATTATGAACAATTATATTCTTGTGAATTTGATGCTAATAAGATGAAATGGAAAATTAGTTGGAGTGCCATTGATGGATAAAACTTGGTAAGCTAGAGGAGAATAAAGAACTCAGCCAACAAAATGAGAGAATACTAAGGATTGGAGTTTTGTCACCATTTTATGAAAACATTAAAATAATGTTATTCCATCATAAAGAAGGGGAAAGAGAAAAGGAGGAGGGAGAAAAGGTGGAAAAAGTTGGAGGGGAGATGATGACACTGGGGGAGTAGGGCACTAACCCACCCAGGGGGAGAGTATTGGTTATGTCTCCATAGAATTAGGTGTGTGCATGCAGACACTACCGTGGCGCACCAAACCTTGAGGGGCAAGGTAAGTACATGTAGCAATGCATGAACAGAGTGGGCTCCAGGGCTAGTCCCAATCAGAGCCAAACTGACCCCTCTTTATAAGAATGTACTACGGGGAACACCACTAAACCTAGAGGCTGGGCAGAGGGGTCAGCCTGTCATGCCCACATGGAAGCAAACCAAGAACGAAAAAGAGAGAGTGAGGTTTAGACCTCATATTGGCACACCAAGCCCTAAGGACAACATCCCTGACCAGAGCTGCTCAGGCACAGAGAGGACTGGAGGGCCGACAACAGCTCGAGATGTGACAACCCCTCCCTGCAGCATACTGACCAGAGGACAACACTGGGGACATACAACAGGGAGTGAGTCCAGTCTGAACTCCTCCCAGTGGGCAAACCAAGAAGGGAACATAACAGATCAGCAACAGGAGCAAAGCAAAGCCACAAAGTCCCCAAGGAGCCCCACAAATAGACTTCAGACTAGGAGGGGCAGTTCCCAGAAACTCCAGGATGAGTGGGAGGGTAGTCATACAGGTTAGCGTACCGACATGGAATTTTCTAAGCTTTTTGAGTTTTTGCTAGTTATTTTAATTTTTCTTTATATATATGTATATTTTTTTCTATTTAATTTTTTCTCTCTTTTAATTCAATTTTTTGTTTTCTTTTTGTATTGTCTACATTATTGTTGGTTTGCCTGCCTGCATAAGATAGGCATGGGAAGCAAGCCTGAGGAGAAAACAATGGGACTGAAGTTTCTGGAGGGATTTAGGGAAGGATAAAAGAGGGGAAGTGAGCAGTGAGCAAACAACGCTACAGATAGGGGAACAACTAGGGAATTAAAATCAACAGTGAGGAGGATGTAGAGATCCTGGGGGTGTTGCAGCAATAGCAATCTAGCTGAGAAGAATTACTAAGAGTCAGAATGGAGAGTGTGAGGGTGGGGCAGGAGGAAAATAAAAGGAAACAGAGGAATGATCTAAGAAGCAAAGCTATGGATAGAGGTATAAACATAGGTGTGCACTAATGTAAGCATATTCATAAAAATATAGGTATTGGCATAGGTACATATATTTATATGGCAATACATTGAGGGAGTAGATGGCTTTTGGGCCCCTCCTCAAGCACTCCCTCAATGCAAGAACACTTTCTTCTAACAACTTGGCATTCTGTGATGTTCACCCTTCTGGCACAATTGCTGAAGACAAAATGGTGCACAAGCAAATGTGGTGAAGAAAGCTGATGGTTCCTGGCTATCAAAAGATATAGCATCTGGGGTCTTACAGGCTTGAAGGTAAACAAGTGGCCACCTAGCAAAGAAGCAACACGCCCAAACAGTAGAAGCTCACCAGCCTGTGCGATCATGAAGTGATGATGGGATTAGGTAAAAGACATTAGAAGATCACAAACAAACTAACATATTGTTGAGAATGAAGGGAGATCAGAGCAGAGACCCAAAACCCATTTGTAGACAATGGGACATCCCATCACAGAAGGATTGCAAGGAAGGGATGAGTCAACTAGGGTGAAGTATAGCACCGATGAAACACACAATATTTCTCTGGTTCCTTGAGGATTCCTCACCCCCCACTATCATGACCCAGTCCTATCTTTCACTGCAAGCTAGGCCTGAGAATGTGCACAGGTACAGATCAGAGCTAAAGACACACACAATCCACGTGAGATAAACCCTCAGGAACATAAATATCAGCAGGGAGTAGTGATATCAGCATGGTAGGGGAAGGTGGGGTGACTAGGGGGGAAGAAACTGCAGGGAAAGAGAAACAGCAATCAGCATAAGATATGAAATTAATAATTTATAATTTATCAAGGAGTCACTAGAGTGGGAAGGGGGAGGATGGTAAAACAAGGAGCTGATATCAAGGGATCAAATAGTATGTAAATGTTTTGAAAGTGATCATGGCAGCATATGTACAAATATGCTTGATACAATTGATGTATGTGTTGTTATAAGAGCTGTAAGAACCCCCAATAAAATGATCTTAAAATTTTTTTCCTGAGAAAAAATTTGGAGCAGGAGTAGGGGAAGGAAATCCTATCACTGCATCCCTGTTTTATTTTATAACCTATCCCACACTTCTTTACGGTGTTTTGTAATAGGCAAAACAAGACTTCTTAGGATACTTGATTCTTGACTCACATTTAGGTGTGAGTCATAAGGACTGTTTCAGTGACATGATTTGACTTGTGTTACAAGTCACTTGATGGGACTCTGCCTTTTGTCTCTCTCGTTTTTCCTCCATCAGTTTTCAATTCCAGTGGTTACTTCCATGATTCACTCAAAACTATCTCTTTAAAAACATTGCTTTCTGAGAATGCTCCCAAAGAAAAATTGAATATTAAAAAAAACTCACCTGTTTTAGTAGATTGCAAAATAATTTGGCCATTCTTGAGATTCGGGTTTGAATTACTAGTTGTTCACAAGGATGAATGTAGCCTTGCAAATAGATTTAAATATGAATTAAGTTGAAACTAATAAAGGACACAATTGCCCTGAGAGAGTATGCAATCAACGTAAAATGTATTAGGATGCATATATGAAGATTTAAAACAAATCCTAGACCTATAAGAATTACCATAATTTGATCGAAGGCACTTCCGTATGCATAATAAAGAGCATTAAGCCAAGTGTTAATGAGAAACAATACTGCTCAGTCATTGAGGAATGAAAAGAAAAGCATCAAAGAGGCATGGTTTAGTTAGGTGAAGGCTCTTGTTTGGCCAAGGTGGAGTTCATTTGGAGATGGATAAAGCAGAGTGACTATTGGGACCACATATGTTTAAACATTAAACCTAATTCCCCTCCACTGTAACCAAATGGTTTTCTGAAAAACTGAATTCCGATGAACACTTCCTAGAGAGGAAGGGAAACCTGGCCAGTGCTGTCGCTAGTGATGCTGCCATCCTGTCAATTAGTCATATGGTTCTATGTATTATGGCTATATGTACCAGTTTCTGTGAATCACACCTCCACATCTGACTGGCCCTGGGCTGCTCACTGGCATGGTTACAGAAAACAACGCCTCTGTCAAGTACTGAAGATGCACCCTCCAGGGCGGATTGAAAGGCAGGACCACCCGGAGCCAGTATCCAAACCACACCTCACTCCCAATTTCAAGCTGAAGAGATGCTATTAGTGGAAATGAGTCCTAAAGAATGCCTGCTCCCTCTCATTCTGCTGCCTCAGGCACCTCTCATATTTGTGGTGCTTTTGAAGGCCATTTTTTTGCCTCATTTGGGTCCCTCTTGAGACATGTACTTGACCACCAGGGGTCCTCTTCCTCTGTCTGAGGGAGGGCATTGAGCTGACCAGACCACCTATACGTCACATATTGAGATCCGTGTTGCAAATTCAGTGGTGACTTCTCTGCTCTCGTGTTGCTTCGCCGTTCAGGAGCATTTAACAGAGTTGCTTGTTCTCTTCTTCTTGAAATACTTTCTTCTCCAGTTATTTGTTCTTACTCTAGATTCTGGTTTTCCTCTGATTTCGCAGCTCAAATCCCTCCTCAAATCCCTTGTATTTATTTACTCTCTGCTTGACATTTATGATGGAGGAGGTGTGGTTGTTTCCATCCCAAATCCCTACTTGAACTTGCCCAAGCAAGGCAGAAGTCAGGTGAAGCCCAAGGGGAACAGGGACCAAGAAGACACTGGCCAGGAGAAGTGAGCTTCACCAAAGCATTGTCTCCTGAGTTGTTCCTGATCATAAGTAGTAATCTGTTACTTTCATAATAAGCCCTATAATCATGAAAAATAAAACCAAAAAGTTTGGTTTGAAACTGGGATCTTATGCAATCCATGACTAAGACCATCTATGTGATGATCATTCCAAAATTTGTACATATCTCTGCTGAGCGCCAGGCTCATATTTACAGCTGTTCCCTCAACATCTGCATGAGGATATCGCATAGACATCTCCTGTCTAATGTATCTGGAAAAACAACCTTGGTTTCATTCCCAATCCTTTCTCCCAGTCTTCTTTATATCAGAAAATGGTATCACCAGTCACCCAGATACTTTGGTTGCAAGCCTGGAAATCATCCTCAAATTATCTATTTCTTTCAACCTTTATTTCTCATCAACTACTTATACACACACTCAAAATCATTGTACTTCTTTCCATGTTTATTGTTACTGTCTGGTATTGTTTTTTCAGTTTATTGCTGAAGTATCATATCTGGTATCCTGATTTCTCCCACCCTTCAGAAATCCATTTTACAAGAAGATTTCTTTGGCATAAAGTTATTTAAAAATATTTTAAACAATCTCAAACACATAGAAAATTAGCAAGTGTAATACAATGACTGGTTCCCCCACCCCCCAAATCATTGAGAATAAGTTGCCAATGGCATGCTCAACTACGTCCAAACATTTTAATATGTTTTTTACAAACAAGAGAATTAGCTTATATACTCACAATAAAACTATGGGAAATAAATGTCAATATATTAAAAACAAACAAAACAGAAAGCAAACCCAGTGCAACTGAGTCCATTGCAACTCACATTGACTGGAGTTGAACTGTCCCTTGTCGAAGCTGCCCCACCGAGGAGCCCGGGCAGTCTAGTGGATTTGGTATTGCGCCTTTACCTCCAAGGTTAGTGGTTTAACCCATCAGCTACTGCAAAGGAGAAAGAAGCAGCGTTCTGCTCCCATAGAGATACAGTCTTGGTGTATCTTGGTGGCTATGCGGCATGGGGGTGGGAGAGGTGGGGGTGGGAGGGGCATGTTTCTGACCTCTACTGGAGCAGAGATCCTAGGTCTTTCTTTCCGGGTGCTGCTGGTGACCAACCTCTGGGTTAGTAGCTGTGTTTAACCACTGAGCCACCATGGTTCCTGATGACATGTTACTACATGTCTGATCTACAGGCTTCTTTTACTGTTTTCTAATTTCCCCAATAAATCAGGTAGCCAAGAGTTCCGGTCCAGAATCTTCTTTATGCTCTGTCTGTAACTTCCATCTGTCTGTCAGCCTGAAACAATTCCTCATTATTTCTTTGCCTTTCAAGGTCTTAACACTTTTGAAGATTATAGCCTCATTTTTTGATGTTGCTATTCAGGCTGGTATTTCTGTTTTAAAAATGCTCCCCGGACTTTCACAGAAATAATACCATGGTTTGGCACTGCATCTTATCAGGTGGCACATGTTTGCTTTAGTCCTCTGCTGCGGATGCTCACTTTGATCACTTGATTCCGATGCAGTCAGGCTTCTCTATTCTGAGCTTATTCCGGCTTCCCTCGAGTAATTAGTGCGTATTTTGTGAAGAGGTACTTTGAACCTTGTGAATATGATGCCTCAATCAAAATTTTAATTGATTAATCAATGAGTTCGCTTATTTATATGAATATAAGCCCAACGATTCCTGTTTTATTTAATGTCTGATAAATTTTGCTGCCATTATTTGTCCCTGATTGCTATCATAATTGTCTCCAGTGTGGCCCCAAGATCCTCAAGCTGACTTTTGTCATTCTTGGAAACTTCCTTGCTATAAGATGCTTCTGAGTCTTACCTTGTCCCAGTCCTGGACGCAGCCATTTCCCCAAAGATCCCAGGGTCCTTTAAGAGAAGAACAATAATTAGAAGGCAGAACCTGGGCATGAGGTGTGATCACTGCAATGGGAGTGTCGGTGTTCTTCGACCCTCTCCGTGGGCAGAGTAAGGGCCTGACCCTGGACCACTGCACATTCAATTTTGGGCCTGTTGTAGTGATCTGCCTCCCAACTGTCCATTAAGAACTCCATGGAGCACACAGCTCCTCTGATAATTTAGTTGCTACAAGTTGAATCAACTTGCCAGAAACGGATGGTTCTAGGAGTCTGTGCTGAGATCTTTGAGTTTACATCATTTCCCCTGCAATGCTATGCAGTTTATTTGGGTTTTCTCTTTTCATATTTATAACTCAATTATCTGAGAGTGGGAAACCTGGCTTCCATTATCTTTAATTTTTCAGACTTAATTCAATCAGCCGTTCTCTCTGAGCTCATCACTGGCAAACTTACATGCCAGCCTCACAGATCTTTTTCCTAGTCCTCAAATGAACTCGGTTCACGCACACCTCAAGGCCTTTGCCTTCCATTTCATCTGCCAGAAAGCTCCTCCATCGTCTGCTCTTGCTTCTTGTTCAGGTCTCAGTGTCAGTGTCTTCTCTTGACCCTTACTTGACTCTCTGCTTTCAGTCACTGCCTATCATGCTACTCTTGTCAAAGGGAAATTCACGGACTAGTCTCAGCTCTAAGGTACACATTTTCACTTTCAGTATTGCCAAGAGCATGTAGCCTTATGAATAAGGTTATAGCTGATATTTAAAGAAAACAAAACACCAAATGCCACAAATTTATAGGTAGTATGTTTATTATTTTCATTGGGCAATTAATAAATGTTCTGTCATGCCTGCTATGGTGGCTATAGTCTATATAAATCAGAGATATGGTTATTTTTGATAGGGAAGAACTCAAGGCCTTTTTTTTTTTTTAAATCAGGGGGTAGGATGTTTGCATCTTTGTAGTTTGTCTCAAGATGCACAGTTTTCACTCTGTGACACCTGATGTATATCGCTCTAAGGAGTCTAGAGCAAGGTGCCTTTCTCTCCTCATTCATTCATTCATTCATTGTATCCATCAATATCTGAAACTGCTCATTCAATTTTTCATTTGGTTGTTCATTCCCCCTTTATCTATGTCACTAGAATATAAATGTCATGGTAGTAGGGGTTGTTAATTCCCTTATTCTTTTTCATCTTCCAGCACCGAAGGCCATGTTTGACACGTTCGGTTCATCTTTGCTGAATAAATGAGCAAATGACTTTCTTAACATGTGAGGCTCAGGCGATTGATGAATGACAAATGGCTAATGCCACTTCTCTGGCATTTAGATACCGCTCCCCACCCACCCCCACCCCCAGTGATAGCCCTACCTCAGCATTTAGAACTCGATACTGCTATTGTATGTCACGGACTTGTATCAACTCATAGCAGCTCTGCAGGCAGAGTAGAACTGTCTTATAGGTTTGCTAGGCGGTACTTTTTATAGAAGTAGACTGCCAGGTGTTTTCCTATCAGATTGGAGCCACTCGTAGGTTCTACTTAAATGCTTACCTCTTGGGCTGTGGACAGATTCTGCATGAGCACAATTAAGTGTTCTGGAATTCCCATTCTTTGCAATGTTATCCACAATTATGACCCACACAATCAAATGTCTTTAAAACACAAGTACACATTGTTCCGGTTTTCTTTGCTTTCAGCAAACATCTATTTGTAATCAACAATCATCTCTCATTCTATACCTTCAACTGGTAGTTTCCTGTTGTAGCTACTGCTGCAAACATTGTAAAATTATCTTCAGCAACATTTTTCCCATGGGTGATGGAGATCTTTTCTTTAGAATGGGCACAGATCTGGGTCTTTTCCATTTGGTTGGCCAAATTTCTTGGCATAGATTAGGGAGTGCTCCAGTCTGCATTTAATTTATTAAAACATTTCAATTTGTTTATTAAAATGTTTCAATTCCTGGAACCTTTTTTAATGCCTTCATTTTGGCTTAGATTTCTTCCCTCAATATTATTAGTCTTTGATCCAATGCTATCTACTGAAATGGCTGATTTCAACTAATTCTTTGTACAGTGAATCAGAAACAGGAGGAAGACATGGCCTGTATAGTTGATTGCCTCTATGAACAAGTTCCTCCTGGGTCAGAAGAATTGGATGGTACCAAGTTAACATTTCATAGAAGAATCCTAATTACATGGGGAAAAGGCAAGCATAGTCTAAATTCCCTTGGACAGCAGACTTCCTGAAGCCAGGAAGGATGGCTGAACCACTGAAAATATTGCCTGAAACAATCTTTGTATCCTGGAGTCTTCTTGAAAGCTAACAATAATATAGTTTAACAAGTAAAAATATTTGTCTTCAGTACTATGTTCTTTTAAGAATGAGCTATATGGATCAAACTAAATACAACTCAAAATATAAAAAACCTTAAGGGGAAGTGAGTTTCTGTTAATGGGGAGAAGCAATTTAGCAAAGGAGGGCAAGAATGGTTATACAACATGAAGACTATAAGAGGTACAAGTGTATGGAGCTCTGGTTGCACAGTGGTTAAGGGTTGGACAGTTTGAACTCACCACTACTCTAGTTATGGCAGTCAATTTCTTCAATATTACTGCCTTAGAAATTCTCTGGAGGAAATTCTACTCTGTCACATTGGGTTGCTGTGATAGTTAGGTTTTGTATCACCTTGGCTGGGCCAGGGTGCTCAGTTGTTTAGCAATAACCCCTCATGATGTGATCTAACACAATATTGTCAACTCCAAGATGGGATCTAAAATAACACAATCAATTCTGTGAGCAGTCAGCATCTACAGTATAATGCAGCACTCTTGATTCGGGCACAACCTTGGTACAGTCAGAAGAAGACTCCTTGGAGATATAGTTTGCTTCTTTTTAAACAGATACATGGGGGACGTTTTTCTTCTGCTGGATCACGAGTTTGATTCATCAACCTCCTGCCATATTGTCTGCTGATCCTAGGATCCATCAGGGGGTGAAAAATCTCATGTTCATTCAACTTTGTATCCACCAGCTGATGGTCTTCTTGGCTAATAAGCCTCAACTCCTACATGTCAGGAGAAGCCTCCAACTTGCCATTTGACCCACACACTTGGACTATTATGGACTTACATACTTGTACAACTGTGTGAGACATTTCTTAATACAAATCTTCATATACAAACATATATATATATATGTGTGTGTGTGTGTATATATATATATATATAAATGTAATTACTTTTACTCCTCTAGAAAACCAAATATAACCCAGTTGTCATGGGTCAGAATCAACTCAAAGGCCATTGGTTTTGTTGTGTATATATATTTTCAACAATAATAAAATATATTTAAAAAGTAATCTTGTAGTTATATTTTCTACTTTCTTTTATTAAAAATTCTAGTATGAGAATTCATTCAGATATATGAGAAGAGTGAATTTTTAAGAATTACAGTCAGAGATAGTAAATGTTAATAATTTATGATGTGTAAAAGTATAGTTACTCTATCATACAAAATAATATTAGGATCTGAAGGTGGCAGATTGCCAGTGGGCAAACCAAGCTTCTGGATTCAAAAACCACTCCGATATTGACAACGAGACTCCCTAAAGTCATAAAGCATCATCTTTCTGTCATTTGTTGATACCATGGTGACTTTTGTGTTGCTGTGAGGCTTGAAGCTATGTCAATGATATTTCAAATGCCAGAAAGATTACTCACAGAGGACAGAGTTCAGTGGAGATTCCAGAATAAGACACACTAGGAAAAAAGACCTGGTGATTTGTTTGTTTGTTCTTTTGGAATTCAGTTAATGAAAGTCATATAGAAATGGTCTGCTATAGTGCTGGAAGATGGAACACCAGTTTGCAAAGCAACAATGCACTGAATCATGGCAATAAACAGGAGGACAGCAGGAGACCCGGCGGAGTTTTACTGTTGAATATGACATTCCCACGACTCAGGGTTGACTCAGCAGCAACCATAACAACAGGGTCATGTGAATATAATTAAGCCCACTGAGGGCCATGTTGTCCACCATTTGACTGTCAGTTTGTCATACTGTGGTGGCTTATGTGTTGTTGTGATTCTGGAAACCATGTCACTAGTATTTCAAGGACCAGCAGGATCACTCAAAGTAAACAGCAAAACTGCCTGACCCTGAACAGACTACAAAGAAGAAAATAAGCTGTCTACTTCTGAGGGATTAGCCACTGAAGACCTTATGGATTGCATCCAAACATGGTCAGCTACAGAAAACCTCATGAATAGAAGCAGGGCATTGTCATAGATAGTTCTAAAAGGTGAGACTCTCATGTCAGAAGGCACTCAATGTATGACTGGGGCAGAGCTGCCTTCTTATAGGAGTGTTGACCAGAAGGATGCAGCTGGCACAAAGCCTATTAGGAGTAGAGCCTTCTGAACCTTCACTGGTTGATGAGGCATGACTCAAAAAAAGAATCACCTGCAAACAACAATTAATAATCAGAACTTGGAATGTATGACATATGAATCTAGGAACACTGCAAGTTTAATAACCAAATGGAACACATAAAGATTGACATTAAAAGCATCAGTGAGCTGAAATGGATGGATATTGGCCATTTTGAATAAAAAATCATATGGTATATTGTGGAAAAGCATTTTAATAATCTATAATATGTCAATGACATAACCTTGCTTGCTGAAAGCAAAGAAGACTTGAAGCATTTGCTGAAGCAAAGAGTAAAACATCCAGTGTGGATTACAACGGAATGTAACAAAAACCCAAATCCTCACAAGTAGACTAATAGACAACATCATGATAATGCGAGAAAAGATCGAAGTTATCTAAAATTTCATTTTGCTTGGCTCCCCAGTCAATGCTCATGAAAGCAGCAGTCAGGAAATCAAATGACATGTTGTATTGGGCAAATCTGCTGCATCAGACTTCTTGAAAGTGTTGAGAAACAAAGATGTCAATTTAAGGACTAATGTGCCCCTGGTCCGATCCATGGTACTTTCCATTGCTTCAAATATATCAGAAAGTTGGAAAAGGAATCAGAAAGATCAAAGGAACTATTGATAGGCTTTTCTTCTTCTTCTTTTATTGTCATTGGCTTTTGTTATTGTTGGAGTTATTGTTTTATTTTCTATTGTTGCTTTGTTTTGCTCAGGTCGGTCATGTGTTTGTACATATTATTATCTCTGCAGGCCTATCTAGATAAGATAGGCTGGATAAATAAGCAGGAGGAGAAAACAAAGGGGTGACAGTTCCAGGGGACATGGGAGAGAGAGAGGTGGGGGAAAGGAAGCGGGTGTCAACAAACCCAGGAACAAGGCAACAAGAAGTGACCGAAAATCGATGGTGAGGAGGGTGTAGGAGGTCTGGCAGGGATTGTTCAAGGGAAATGTAACTGAGAGGAATTACTGAAACCCAAATGAAGGCTGAATATGATAGTGAGACAAGAGAAGAGTTAAATGAAATAGAAGAAAGAAAAGGAGGCAAAGGGCATTTATATAGATCTAAATACTGGCATGTACAAATGTAAATATATTTATATATGATGATGGGGAAATAGATCTATGTGCATATATTTATAGGTTTAGTATTAAGGAAGTAGGTGGACAGTGGGCTCCTACTCAAGTCCTCCCTCAACACAAGAACATTTTGTTCTAATAATCTGGCATTCTGAGATGCTCACCTTCCCAACACAATCGCTGAAGACAAATGAGAGGGAGCAGGTGGGAGGAGAAAAATGAGCTGGTACCAAGGGCTCAAGTAGTAAGAAAAAGTTTTGAAAATGATGATGGCAACAAATGTACAAATGTGCTTGACACAAGGATGTATTTATGGATTGTGATAAGAGTTGTGTGAGCCCCCAATAAAATGGTTTTAAAAAAAAAAGAAAGATCAAAGAAGAATGGATGGATTTGAACCATGATATCCTTGAAGAACATTTGAAATGCCATGGAGTGTCAGAAGAACAAACAGATCTTCCTTGAAGAAGTGCTGCCAGAATGCGCTTTAGAAGTAAGGATGGAAAAAAATCTCACCTCATGCATTTTGGATGTGCTCAGGAGAAACAGGTCTCTGAAAACAGAGCATGATGCTTGGTCAAGTGGAGGGTCAATGAAAAAGAGGAAGACAGCCAATGGCATGGTTTGACATAGTGGCTTACATGTTGGGCTCAAAGGCTAAATGTAAAGCAACAATTGTGAGGTGACCCAGGACTTGGTACTGTTTCCTTCTGGTGTATGTAAGATCATGATGCATCAGAACCGATTTGATAGCCACCCAATAACAATTACAATAAGCTAAGTGTTAATTAAACTTAAGCAATAGGCCAACTGCTTTGTTTTGCTTTCTGTGAAATTGACGGTGATGATAAAAGGTAGCTAAGAGGAATGTTTCTGTGATTCAGAAGCAAGGTCTAGGAGAGTTCATTATAGCATTATGAGGTTTCTTCACAATCACTACTTACCTCTTTAGGCACCTTGAACAGTATTTGAATGAGAGCTGTTATTGCCTAGCCTTGATTCTATAAAGGTTCATGGGAAAAATCACCATTAGTTTTGTCAATGTGGCAATCAATTACATTCACTTACTTTGATCTGGGCTTGATTTTTTGAATAAGAACGTCATTAAAGAGTATTTAAAATATTACCAGTTTACTTTTGTAGCAAGGAAATGACAAGATACACACAACACTTTCTGCTAAACAGCCTTCTCAAGCTCTTTGAGTATATGACAACTTTCCTTAAGACGAGCAGATATTTCAAATTATAGTAGAAATGCAGGAGACGGATTGTTGGGTAATTCACTTGATCTTCCTAAGTCCCCATTTCTTCATTGTTCCAAAGGGATATTGTGAATATCAATAAGGTAATAAAAAAATCTCTTAACACCAACTGGAACATAATATGTGCAAGATATAATAGTTCTATCATTCTTTTCATTATTATTCACCTTTCTAATTTAAAATTATTTTTATCAAAGGGCCAGAATATTGACTGTGTAGCAATTTAAGTTAAGTGTTAAGTAAACTTTTCTGGGCACTCATAGCAACTTCTTGAGACCTCTGTCATCACTCCTATCCTCTTGCCTTATAGCTTGCTTACAGCCAACATCCCTTCTGATTGACTGACATCTATAGAATAGGGAAATGATATATTTTAATATCTCTCTGGTTATAATTGTTGACACTACTGTCTCCTTTCTAGGATTAAGATCTCCCAAGGGCAGGAATTGTGCCTTATTCACATTTGCATGGGCCTAAAATGATGCTTGGTCTATAGCAGACTCTTCATAACTCTTGGTGGAAGCTCAGTGGGTCCTGAATAAGTGGCTATTAGCCAAAAGGCTGGTGGTTCAATTCTACTGAGGGTATTTGGAAGATATGCCTATGAGCTACTTTCTCAAAATCATTCAATAAAACCCCATGGGTTAAAGATAAGTGGGCACTCTGTATTCACGCTCTTTGAACAAAGATCAAAATTTGAAAAGAGGATATGCATAAAAGAGGTAGTTGCAGGTAAGTAAAAGTGGTGACAAAGTTAATTTATCAATGTATTTGTGATTAAATTAAGTGATAGTGAATTCATTAACAAAGTGGGAGTGCAGTGGAAACAAGAGTATGACTTTGCTAGAAGACCTTAATAAGAAAAATGTACCCCTTAGCAACACTGTCAATGAAGCCATTTCATTTAGCACTTGGAATGACATAACTCCTAGTTGGACATCTCCTGGGTCTGAGAAGCTGCCAGAATAACATAGTGAAGAATGTCGTTTAAAGAAAAAACGCAGCACATTGTCATGCCACCACATTTTCTCTCCTCATAACAGAATATGATAATGTTTTGAGGTCAGAAACTCCTCCTGCTACTATCAATTTTAATAAAGGTGAGCTAAACAAATTCAAGAGTCATAATTACAGTGAAATTGAGTTTATGGTTTTCTCTATTAATTATTCTTCAGTGGTGCAGTGCAATGAATTACTTATGGTGGTCCTTCTAGTTATGCTTGTTCTTATGACTCCCACAAAATGATTGGGTGGGACTATGTAAATAAAGTTTTAGTGACCTCCTAATGGATTTGGCAGTTTGCTAATCGTGTAACTAAAGGTCCTGTGAGACTGCCATCCCATTGGGCTTAGAATGAGCTCTTTCCAGAGGCAAGGAGAAGATCTCATGACCATCAAGAAAGAAAAACCATGAGTGGAGGGCATCTTTTGGACCCAGGGTCCCTGCACTGAGAATCTCTTAAATGCAGGAGACAAAAAGAAAGAACATTATAACACTGGAGATGGTGTAAGACAGAGATATTGGGACAGAAACAGGGACTTGGAGGTTCAAATCCACTCTAAGTGCCCACAAGAGAGGTCTAGTGATCTACTTAAAAAAAAAAACCAGCTGTTGAAAATACTACGAATGCAGACCTTCTCTGGAACACATGGGGTCACCGTGGGTGAGATAGTGAGTTAGGCGTCCAGCCCACAGAACAAGTGGGTGTGCTGAGCCAAAAGGCAAGAAGGTTGATAGCCTTCAGTCAGGAGGCTACTTGCAGTGTCAGACGCCTCTGGGCACCTAGCGGTGAAGCTAAAGAGCTTTGTTAACACTTGGCCTAGCAAGGCAGCTACCAGAACAAAGAGCCCAGGGCTCAGGAGCTTAGAACCCAAAGCTGCCTTGATGGAAAAAGTATATCGTGAGTTACTCCTCACCCTGAATTCCCACCTATTATTTCCCTTATGAGCCCCATAGTGGTGAGAATTGTCTGTGAGTTGTGTGCCCATTGCAACAAATTATTGAACCCATCAGAGAAGAAAGTACCATAGGAGGGAAGGCTGGTGCCAGAATTGGTGAAAAGCTTGAATGGACGTGTCTGACCTACTTCATCCCGATACTGATCTCAACTTCCTCTCCTCCTCACGTGTGAAGGTAGACAAGAAGATCCATTTTTGCAAGTGGTTCAGCAGCACAAAAGTTCAAGGTATCAACAATCACTGTGGTTTTGTGCACTCTCTTTTTTCCCTCCCAGGAACAAAATATCTTACATGCATATGTCTCCACATGGAAATGTCCGCAGCTGAAGAACCGAGACTGACTGCTCTGAGGGAGGGGACTGTCCTGATTAGGAGAATATACTGATCAATCACTTGGGGTGAGGAATGAGACCTGAGAGTCAGATACTACAGAACACACAGTAGTTTTGACAGGGATACGAGGATGGGAGGCACAGAGAGGCTGAGGATGGCAGAATGAGCTTGGGGAAGGGCAAAGAGAAGTTGAGTAACACCGTGGCAGGGGAGACTCTGAGTGGTAGAAACTGACAAGGGTCTTTGGGGACCAAGATTTGAATTAAATATGAAGTTGCTTCTTCTGTTGGGATGTAAACTGTATTACTAGTTATGGAAACCAGAAAATATTTGGGTGAAAATTACCGCCAGGCTGAGTCTACTTGGTATTGATATAGTTTTGAGCAAGGGGTCTTAGAATAAGAACTAGTAATATCTACAAAGCTGAAATTATAAATAGTCTGTGCAATTGGAATGTCAATGTGTCTCAGTGCTCCCCAGAAATGTGTATATGTGTCCACCAAAAGACACAAGTAAGGCTGTTATTGTAGCTGTACTGATGATTGCTCAAAAAAAAAAAGTTATTTTCATTTCATATCCTCTAACAGACCCCAGGATTTTACTGAAATCCTGGGGAGAATTTTGGATTTTTCAAAATTCTCTGAAGAGCCTCATTTTATCTTCAAGAAGGAAGAGTAAAGAATCTGTTGCGAGTGTGAGTTCCACTCTGCTGCTATCTTCTAGTGGGTGGTGTCAACAGTTCATGAGTTTGACTGTGAATGAAAGTTTTGGGTTCAAGTCCATTCGGAGGTGCTTTCCTGGTGAACTGCTTTCAAATAATCAGTGATTGACGACCGTATGGAACACAATTCTTCTTTGCTATAGATAAGCCACCATGAGTTGTACTGACCCACTGGCGGCAATTGGTGTCCCGTTATTACCTTGGGCAAGTTACTTAAGTCTCATCTGTAAAATGAACTAAGTGTAATAATGGCACCCACTTCAAAAAAGGGATTAAATAGATAAAGCATATAAAGCAGTTAGAATTGGGGCTGTCACATAGTAGACATTTCATAAATGTTAGATGTTAGGTTTTGCATTTATGGATGCAAACAAGCTACGTACACTGTTGCCGGTCAACATTATTCTTTTGCTTAGAAGATTCGGGCAGTGAACTCTGACAAAGCGTCTACATTCCAAAGTGCTGATCTGGGTGAGCCTTACTCTTAGTAAGAGTCTGACTAGCTTTTTGGAGTGTCAGCACAGATGACTTACAGTTGGCAGAAACTGTCTTCCTGGCTGAGGCCAGTAGCTTTTACCATGATTCTTATCTTTTTGATAATGATGATAATGTTGGAAATATGCCTGAATCATCCCACTGATGGTGCCCTGTATTTATGGAAGCTTCTAGAGTTTACAAAGTGCAGTACACACCAGCCCCGTGAACAAACATGCTACTTTCTTCATTTTGCAAAAGCAAAACCGCAGCCTAAAAAGGCGACGTGCTTATCCGTGCCAACAGATCCAAGGCACGTCTGCTTGTGCTTGCGAGGGGCCCTCGAGGTGGTCCAGAGTCCCAGCGACCCTCGGTGCAGCCGAACGAAACCCCGCCAAGGCCCTCTGCTGTGGCTGTCAATTAGAACTCTCATCTTTTGACACTTTGTTAAAAAATTAAAGTTTAGCCATGTGAAGGGATATAGATATATATTTTTATATTATTTAAATTAGTCTAAATTCCCTGTAATTCCCTGCCTGGAGAGAGACTAGTGGAGGAAGACAGGTTTTGACTGTTTTACATATCAAAGGGTTGAGCTCTTCAGGAATTTGAAATCAGAAATGCATCTACTACTGTGCAGTGGGCTGTTTAATACAGACCTTCTGGCCATAGTCTTTGTAACTCTCACCAAAGACCTGGGGCTACGCACACGAGCTAATGATGTAAATAAGGTGCATGACACCCCTGTGGGGAGGGGACCTGCAGATGAGGTATGTGCGACACTAACGAGAAGAATGGGTCAGTCTTGCCATCCCGTCAGGCTTGCCATGAATCATGCCAAATGTGGAAAGGTAGACCTCAGGACCATTAAGAAGGAAGAGCCAGGGGTGGCCTGTGCCCTTTGATATTGGGATTCCTGGGTGGAGAACCTCCTGGGCTTGGAGATGGAAATCTGTAAAGCGAGTGTGAGACCATGAGAAGCAGCAGCAGTAGCAGGCAAATGGCATTGCGACCAACAGACTGAGGTACATGATGCGGTGGGTTTCCTGGCCCATAAAACAAGGAAGACGAGTGCCTTTGGATAGGAGGACTGCTAGCAGAGAGGATGCCTCAGGGCACTTGTAGATGGCGCCAAGTTTGCTGACCTGTGGAGCTAGGACAGCTTTGGGGCAGGACTTACTGGGTGAGTGGGATGCCTCTGGACATTTATTTATTTATTTTTAGTCACTCAGAGCACACCTTATTAGCACAGAAAGACAACTATTGACATATTAATCTCACAAGGGGAGTTTGGAACCTGGTGAACACCACTCACGTAGTGCATTGTAAACTTGACCACAAAGAAGAAGCAAAAAATTATCATCACCAAAATTCCCCACAGAGGACTTAAAAGATTCTAAATATATATGCAAATCTAGAAATATGTTATAACAGCAAGAATACTCAGTTTGTTTTTTTAAATGCCTTCTTAAAATCAGTGAGCATCTCTCTCGGTCCCAATTCTCTGATTACATTAGGAAGCCCCTTTTTGTGTGTCTCTGTCCACCTTCACTTCTGGATGAACAGACGCTTGAGGTGATGAGCCGACCTCTTGTGCTGGTTCCACAAGGGGCCCTGACTACTGGAAGACACCTTCTTCCGGAAGTTTGCTAGGCTGGACTTTCCAGCAGCTTCAATCCAGGCATGCTGAAGAAACTAGTGCGCCGTCTAGTGTGCTGGAGGTTCCATCACCAGCAAGCGCCTCACCAGATGTTTGACAGTTTCAGAGATAATATCCCAGTAAGAGTGAAGGCCTCAGAGTGGTCCAGCTGGATGATGCTAAAGAGCTCAGCTTGGCCTGGCTCCAGGCTGGAGGATGAGGGAAGCCACACGGGGGAGGATATAGAAGATCACAACTGCAGCCAACCTGCCCTCCTCCAGCCAGAAACCTCATCTTGCTAACCCCAAAGAATGTTGCTTCCAGCAGTCTATTTCAGTGGTGGCTTCCCACGACTGAATAATGTTTGCAGACATTTATTATGAGAGCTAAAGAGCTTTGTAACACTTGCCCAAATAGAACAGAATCCAGGCAGAGGGGCCAAAGTTCAGAGAACAGGCTCTCCTGATTGAAGAATTGCATCCTGAACTATATGAGTCTGAATTCCCAAAGAAACTCTGTAATTATGAGAATTGTCTGTAAGTTCTGTGTAGTCATTGTGAAGAATGATCAAACCCAGAAGAGAAATATGGAGAGTAGGCGAGATGGCCAGTGTGTGTCCCAGTTGGTAAAAGTTATTAGCATGAGGAGATAATGTCTGCCATCTCCCTCACAGGCATCAGCCTGGGCAGTTGACTCCCTTCCCTCACGGTAAAGTTAAAGGAAGTCGGCTGGCTCTGCAGCGCCATTTTTACATGCCCCCAAGTTAAACGAAAACTCCTAGCACAAATTTTTAATATTTCTCTTACATTTTAATACTTTTGGAATTTATGATTTGCTTCTGTCAATCGACTCATTTGATTAAAAGAAAATAATCATAGACTTTTATTTTGGGAGAAATTCTAGCATGGACTTTGTTATGAGCCCAAAACACGATTCTCTTAAATTTTCCATCCCTCCCAACTCTTCAGCTGACCACAGTTCCAACCATCACCCTGGAGCCAGAGAACATGCCCTTCTAGTATAAAGAGGGAACTGTCAGTGGCTTCAGTTTCTAAAACATCTTTCACCACTTATTCTTTTAAACGTTTTATTGTGACTCGGGGGGGGGGGGGTTAAATTTCAGATCTTTTTTTTTTTTAACCCAACAACATAGAAGACTTATCACACCTCTCAGTAGTTTGCCCTGCCCTGGGCTCCATTTTCCCTCTACCCCTTCTTGTGGACTGTGGTCCTCCCCTTCCCCTGAGTTCATACCTTTCTACCATCCAGCCTATGGCTTCCTCTCCCCTCTCTTTACCTCTCACCCCAGTTACCATCAAGCTGTTTCTTTCAGTATGAAAACCTTGGTCTTGCTTTGTTATTTTATAACAATGATTTCATGCAGTATTTGTCCTTTTGTGATCGACTGACTTCACTCAGCATAAAGTTCTCCAGATCCATCTATGCCATGAGTTGTTCTGCAGTTTCAGTATTATTCTTGAGTGATGTGTCGTATTCCGTTGCATGGATGCCTCAAAGTGTGTGCATTCTTCCACTGATGAGCATTTCGGTTGTTCCCTCTTCCTGCTCTCATGACTAGTGCATGCTGAATACGAGTGTGCATTGATCTGCTCATGCTTCGGCTCGTGCCTCTTTAAAGTGTACATGTAAAGGGAGTGCTGCTGTTGTTGTCAGGTGCCACCGAGTCAGTTCCGATGCATAGCGACCCTGTGCACAACCAAATGAAGCCCTGCCTGGTCCTGTGCCATCCTCACAATTGTTCCTGTGCCCGAGCCCGTGGTTGGAGCCCCTGGGTCAATCCATCATGTTAAAGGTCTTCTCTTTCGCTGCCCCTGTACTTCACAAAGCCTGATGTTCTTCCCCAGGGACTGGTCTCGCCTAACGGTATGCAAGACAAAGCCTTGTCATCCTTGCCTCTAAAGGGCGCACTGGCGGTACTTCTTCCAAGTCACACCTGTTTATCCTTCTGGCAGTCCCTGGTACTTTCCACTTTCTTCTCTAGCACCAAGTTCAAACACATAGGTCCTCTGAGCTCATCCTTATTCAGTGTCCAGATTTCACGGGCTATTGAAAATACCATGCGTAGGTCAGGCGCATCTTAGTCCTCAAAGTAACATCCTTGCTTTTCATACTTGGAGGAGGCCCTCCCTGGTTATAAAGAGGTCAGTACTCTAAAGAGGCTTGTTGGGTTACAGGGTGTTTGTATCCCCAGTTGTTTGGAAACTGCCGGACTCTTTTCTGGAGTGGTTGTGCAGTTTCACAGTCTCGCCAGCGCGGTCTGAGGATTCTCATCTCTTCACAGCTCCTCCAGCGTTTGTCGTTTCCTCTTATTTAATTGCTACCCAGGCCTGTGTGAGGTGGCATCTCATTATTGTTTCGATTTGCATCTCTTGGATGGCTGCCACTTCTTTTATCTTGTCTATGTTCTTGTGACACAATAAAGCAAGGATGGAGGGAAAACTGTTTTGGAAGGAGCAGTTGGTGCATGTTGGATAAAAACTGTGGGATTAGGGAGAGGAGAAGAAGTAGTGAGGATGGGAACTCTTACTGGTAAGGAAGTCTGATAGGGGAGGGAGTAGAAACTTGCTTTGTAAAAGTTTTCCACAGTATGACTGCGAAAGTCAGAGCCCCTGGGAGGCAGGAACCTGTTAGAAAGGGGAAACTATATCTACTTCTCTAAAATGGGAGCTAGGACAGCAGTCAGACTATACCCTGTCAAAGGTGGAAAACTCACGGACGCTGGAAAAGCAAGGCTGCCCTTTCCAGTCCTGGCTTTCCCAGGTTTACCTGCACATCCATCTTTTAAGGAAACTTGGCTTCAAGAAACTTTACAAACTCTTATGGAGTTAAAAACCAGGAAGTGAGTCCAGGATTGGGATAAAGATTTGATAAAATTATCGTCTAATGCACGGATAAAATTATTGTTCAAAAGCACTGATGAAACACACAACTTTGCTCTAGTTCTTTGGTGCTTCCTTCCCCCCACTATCCTGCCCTCAATTCTACCTTACAAATCAAATTAGACCAGAACATGCACACTGCTACAGATAAGAGCCCGAGACACAGGGAATCCAGGAGAGATAACCCCCCTGGGGCCAACAATGAGAATAGAGATACCAGGAGAATTTGGGGAGGGTGGGGGTGAAGGGGGGAATTGATCACAAGGATCAACCTAGACCCCTCTCAGGGGACGAACAACAGGAAAGTGGGTGAGTGGCGACCAAGGACGATGTAAGATATGAAAAGAATAATCTATAACTTATCAAAGGTTCATGAGGGAGGGCAGGCTGGGGAGGGAGTGGGACAAAATGGGGAGCTGATAGGGGCTCAAGTGGGAAGAGAATGCTTTGAAAATGATGATGGCGGCATGTGTGCAAATGTGCTTGGAAAGTTTAAGACACCTTTCAACACATTTCTAAGGTGATGCTTCCACACCGTGGAGAATATGGCTATTTAGAAGACCTAAATGTGTGTGTGTGTGTGTGTGATTTCTAATGCTGTTATAATGATTTACCACAAAGTGGTTTCCCCTAGATCATGGAAGTTAATTGTCTCACAGTTCTAGAGGCTAGCAGTCTGACTTCTGTGTGTATGTGTCGGGGGAGGAGTGAGAGTGGTGGCCATCTTTTTTCCACAGGCTCTAGGAAAACATTGTTTTTCTTGTCCTCAGTTTCCGGTAGCTTCAGGTGTTCCTTGGCCTTTTATAAAGGTGCTACTGAGATTGGATTAGGCCTCATCCTAGTCCACTAGGTTCTCATGCTTACCCACCTGATAACATCTCCAAGGATCCTGTTTTCAAACAAGGTCATGTTCATAGATACAAGAGGACAGGCCTTAGTTATCTCTTTGTGGGGGTCATAATTCAATCCATAGCTGTGTGTGTGGGTGGGGGTGGTGGGAAGCTGGATCTTGACTACACATGGTTACATAGAAGAGGGAGTAGAGGTAAGGAAAGGGCCAAAGGGACAATACAAGAAAGGGAACAAATTCCAGAGGGAATTGAACTTGTAAAAAAAAGGCAGGGCATTTAAAATTGCATGCATAAATTCATCTCACAGTCTGTAACACCTTCCTAGAAATTCTGTTCTTGGGGATGTGTAAGCTAATTCTTGGGGCTCCACATTCCCATTGTGTGTTTTGTAGCCGAGACAACCTTCGGTCTCTACACTGGGGATTCTACAGTGATTGGTCTAACCCTGCTCTGGTACTGAGCATTAAGGCTGAGCTGGCAGTCCCCATTCTAGCAGTAGAAACATAGACTTCATGTAACACGTCGGGCTTTTCAGAGAAAGTGTGTCTGTTCCCATCACTTGGAATACACAGTGAGTGACTGCAAGGCTTTGTACAAAGAAAGGTGGAGCTACCTGGCAATCTTAATGACCTACGTGTGGATTTGAAACGTGTTCTTCCAAAGGTCTCAGACAAGTGGTAAAGGATGTCAAGGGCTGTCAGAAGCAATTATGGAAAAGAATCACATCAACTTATCCTTCACTAATATTTTTTGGAGGCCTAGACATCTTTCTTGGTTTTCCAAGAGGAAACGAATCTGAGACCTTTATAATAATTGATGGAATACGCATGAGTTCAGTGGGAAGCTATAAAAAGGAAATATAGACTATTTGAGTATGACATGAAGTGTTTGAGGAATTTTGAAATTTACTGAGGAGATCTCATTAGCAGGATCCTGAGTATCTCTACTTAGAAGCAACAGGTTACAATCTAAAAGTATCCATTTCTTCCTTTTTGAGGACATTAGTTAAACTGTGACCGGATCTTTGGCTAGTATTTAGCACTCCCGTTCCTTTCACTCTACAGTTCCATTCAGTTCAACTCAATTTCTGTTGGCTATATGTCTATTGTATATACCAAGTTGGATGGTAGTCTTCATGGAAGAGATAAAACTCATAAAATAAATTTATTTTTCAAAGGTGGTTAAGAGATTCGGGTCCTAATCCTGGCCATTTCCTAGTTAGGCACACTACTGAATTTCCCTCCGGGTCCATTGTCTAGCCATATAACGAAGGTAGTGTGTCTACTCCACAGGATCCTTGGGAAGTCTCTATGAGATGAAGCATGGGGCTACCATAGACAGCTTCCTATGCAGGTAGTTTACATTTTACTAAGCAAGTGTGGTGCAAGCAGTTCATATGCAACTAGTGGCCTAAAGGTGGGCTCTTAGAACCCACCCAGCAGCGACACCGAAGAAAGCCTGGTGAACTGCTTCTGTAAGAATTACAACCGGAAACACTGTGTGGAGGCATTTTACTCATGGGTCTCCATGAGTCAGAATCATCTCAGAGGCAGTGGGTTTAGCCGTTACCAATAGCAGTAATATGAGGTTTTTAGCTTTCTGGGCAGATTAACCGATGAACGATCCTTTTTGGTACCCAACACTGTAGCAGGACAGTCCCATGGTCAACAATACTTGAAGAAGAAGCATGTACAAAACAATGTAACAGCGACATTAGAGACAAAGGCCATTAGTTCATCAGCGAGCATGCCTTTGGCTGCAAGCAATAGACCCCCCAACTCAAATAACCTTCAACAATTAGAAACCTCGATTGGACATGATAGAGACCTAAGGCATTAAATGATGACATCCAGGACTTGGGTCCTTTCCATTTTTCTTTTCTAATAGCCTTGCTTTCATCCTCGGATCGCTAGAAAGAAATCACCACATTCAAACAGATCAACATATGCCAATGTCTAGAAGATGCAAAGGGATCCATGGTGGCACAGCGGTTAAGTGCTTGGCTGCTGACGGAGAAGTCGGTATCACGAAGGGCTGGCCCTTTGCTTCCATTAATATTACAGCCTTAGAAACTCTATGCTCTGCCAGTTCTACTCTGTTCTATGGAGTCAATGTGAGTCCCAGCAGATTCCATGGAAACAGATTTTTCCTTTTGAGAAGATCACAGGGAACGATCCCTTGGGATGCAGTGATTAATCTCTGAGCTGCTAACCAGCAGGCTGATCCTAGCAGCCCCGCTGTGGGAGGGAAGCCTTGCTGGTATGCGCCTACACAGATGATGGTTTACAAACCCTAAGAGGTAGTTCTGCTCTGTCTCATCGCAGGTCTTTGAGTCAGAATCAACTGGAAAGTGCACATCAACAAACAACAGGAAACGAGAGCCACGTGATGGTTGGCAGGTTAAACGTACCCAGAGGCATCTCGGGATACAGTCAAATCAGACACCTGTTAGAAGTAGGCAGCAGGGGTCTGTTTGACAGGCAACAGCACCCATTGTAGGCCCCAAGTGTGTCTAGGCAAGGAAGGAAAGATGTGCAAATGTGTTAGTGCCTTTCACCAAGCCTGGAAACACAAACAGTTCGACAGGTAATTGGAAGGAGATTGTTTTTGTTAGTAAAGAGCATGGTGGAGGGAAGAACAAGTCAGAGAGATATGAAGAGTCGTGGGCTTTGGCTTCCTCTCAAGATGAGTACAATAACCGATTTTCCACACCCCTGCATAACAAAGTCCCACAAACTGAGCAACTCGTAAGAACAGACGTTTATTGCCTCACAGTTCTAGGTGCTGCGAGTCCAACACCAACGCAGGATTCCTTCTGACAGTGATGAGGTGGCATCTCTTCGATGCCTCCCTGGTACTGTCCAGTCACCACCAGTGATTCTTGATGTTCTGTCGCTTGTGAACTTATCAATCCATGGCTCTGCTTTTGTTCTGCTGACTGTCTTTGTCCTGTGTCTCTTCTAACTTATAAGAACACTACTCATATTGTATTAAGAGCAAAATCATCCACTACCACCTCATGTTGATTGCACCGATAATATCTTCCAAGGGCCTGCTTCCACACAAGGTCACATTTACAGGTAAGGGGGAAATGCACGGGGGTTTCGACATCTCTTATGGGAGGACCCAATTCCATCCACAACATCTTCCCACCTGAAGCAAGTCTCAAAATTGAGCAAAAATTTAATTTTTTTTAAATTTGAAAAGTAGTTTCAAGAAATTCGGCAATGGGCAATGAGAAACTATGATCCCTGAGAAAGGAAACTCTAGAGGGCTAAGTCATTATTGCTCTACCTTACTCCACTGAGAGGGTGGGGGCCTCCAGGAAAACAAAGCCACGGTTTTGCACAGATGAGACCAAAACTCACACTTGGCATCTGACTGAAGCTTTGTTGTTGTCATCAGTTCCGACTCAGTGGCCCCATGTACAACAGAACAAAACACCGCCTGGTCCTGCACCAGCCCCACACTTTGTGAGATTTGAACCCATTGTTGAGTCACTGTGTCAATCCATCTCCTTAAGGGCCTTCCTCATCCCCCAAAGAGGAGAGTAAGCCATTTCCAAGGAAATTCTTCAAAGAGAAGGCAGGGGAGGAGAAGGTGCTTCTTCCTCTTATAGCTAAGCTTAAACACAGAAGCTATTTGACTATGTCCCTCACCTGTGAGCTGAGTCTATCACGTGTGCAGGAGGAGTTCTTGCCCGTGGCTCACATGGTGTCACTCTGCAGAGATGGGTGTCAGGGAGCAGTGCTGCCCAGTTATCAAAATGCTTCTGATCCTGCAGTGACTTTAGTCATAAATCTACCTCTGCACCCCCAAAGCTCTTCTGTGCTTCTGGGGGAAATTAATTATGATGATGATGAAAAGTCAAACAGAGGGGGAACCCAGGGAGAAGCCAGCAGCCTCTGAGTTAGGGAGCTGAAACTGAGAGTGTCCACGGAGACTGAGTCAGAGGTTGCCAGAGGATGCCCCAAAGATGAAAGATCGGCAGGGAGAACCATGGAGCCACACAGGCACTTTCCTTCTAGTGGTCAGCAGGTTGTGAATCTGTGAATGTCCATGAAAGGTATTTAACGACCGGGGTACAAACTGTCCCAAAGATCTAGAAAGCAGTACTAGGCACTCACACACAGACTGGTGGTGGAGTTCATTTCCACAAGCCAGAATGGCAAAACAAACATCCTGGGGCATTGGGTTAAACACTTAGGAAGATTTTTCCTCACTGGTGGGATAATTAGTCCTAGATAGGGGCATTTCCCAGGACCTGTCTAGCAAGTCATAAAAGCAAGGCCTTAAAAGATCAAACTAAAAAAAAAATCAAACTATTTCTAGGTAATTAAGCTACATCCTAGAACACAGCTAATGAATATTTATAATGATATAAAGATGCCAAGAATCCTGAAAGTTAAAATTCACATCTGTCCTTCATACAAAGACTAGCAAGCATACAAAGAAGCAGTGAAACCTGATCCACATTGAAAAATAAACTGTCAATCAAATACAATTTGGAACTGACCCAGATGTTAGAATTCAAGTACTTTCATACAACAATTATTGTAACCACATTACATATTATAAAAAATTTAGAGAAATGTGAAATAAAATATACCCTAATCTTCTAGAAATGAAAATTATAATGTTTGAGATAATACAGTGCTTGGTATTAATAGCAGATTATACATGGCAGAAGAAAAATTAATAAATTGGAAATTTTCCTAGCTGAAACAATCCAAAATAACACCTCACTCACAGCCATCAAACCAATGCCAACTCATACCGACCATATAGAATGGGATATAATTGCTCCTGTAGGTTTCTGATACTGTATCTCTTCACAGGAGTAGAAAGCCTTCTCTTGCTCCTGAGGAGCTGCTGTTGGTTTTGAACTGCTGACCTTGTAGTTCAAAGCCCATCTTGTAACCACTATGCTAGCAATGTTCCTAAGACAAAGGTGGGGGAGGGGGCAATGAAAAGAGCCTCAGTGTGCTGTAGGACAGCCTCCTCATTTACATGTTCTTTACTCAGCGTTCCCTATGAAACCGAATGAACAGGATATATGCATACATACATATGTGTACATATGCATTCATGAACATATATAGCTATACCCTAAATGGGTTCTATCATAAGAGTGGAATATCTCATATTTTTCATTATTATTGACTTTTATTATCAGTGGGTTTACAAAGACAAAATTCAAAAGTTTATGGAAATGTGCATTATGAAAATATTATATGTGGATACTATCTTGTTATAACATGTCTGAACAAGATCTAGTTTGAAGCACTAGGAAGGATAAGACATCAGTTTGAAAAGAACCTCACCCAGAGAACATGAATTCTTCTACCACTGGAGCAAGAGCAGACCCCACACTTATGGTGACACATGATTTGAAGAATGGTGATGTCATTGATGCTTTATAAAAAAAGGTGAGGACAATGCCACAAATCATTAAACAATTTGCAAACGGATAAATCATTTTAAGGAGGGACAAGATGATGTTGAAGATAAAACTTGTGGTGGGAGACTATTCACCTTATTTGTGAGGAAACTATTTTATTGGCCCTAATTAAAGAGCACTGAGGACTAACGGCAGAAGCA
Source organism: Tenrec ecaudatus (assembly GCF_050624435.1). Taxonomy (NCBI): domain Eukaryota; kingdom Metazoa; phylum Chordata; class Mammalia; order Afrosoricida; family Tenrecidae; genus Tenrec; species Tenrec ecaudatus. The sequence continues at coordinate 149,320,562 of NC_134532.1, forward strand.
ATAGTCAACACCATAGACATCTCAAATGGCTCAGCATCCACAATTCTGACTGAAAAATTAAAGTTGAGTAAGCAAATGTTCTGCTTAAGGAGAGTTTTTTTTTTAATCATTTTATTACGGGTTCATACAACTATTATCATGGTCCGTACATACATCAATTGTGTAAAGCACATTTGTACATTCATTGCCCTCATCATTCTCAAAACATTTGCTCTCCACTTAAGCCCCTGGCATCAGCTCCTCATTTTCCCCTTCCTCCCCGCTTCCCCCTCCCTCATGAACCCTTGATAATTTATAAATTATTATTTTGTCATATCTTTCCCTGTCTAATATCTCCCTTCACCCACTTTTCTGTTGTCCGTCCCCCAGGGAGGTCACATGTAGATCCTTGTAATCGGTTCCTCCATTCCAACCCACCCTCCATGTTCCCAGTATCGCCACTCACACCACTTGTCCTGAAGGGATCATCTGCCCTGGATTCCCTGTTTCTGGTTCTTTTTTTTTTTTTTTTAATTTTAACAATTTATTGGGGCTCATACAATTCTTTTCACAGTTCATATATATACATACATCAATTGTATAAAGCACATCTGTACAGTCTTTGCCCTAATCATTTTTTTCTCTTTTCTTCTTTTACATTTTATTAGGGACTCATACAACTCTTACCACAATCCATACATATACATACATCAATTGTATAAAGCACATCCATACATTCCCTGCCCCAATCATTCTCAAGGCATTTGCTCTCCACTTAAGCCCCTTGCATCAGGTCCTCTTTTTTTTCCCCTCCTCCCTCCCCATTCCCCCTCCCTCATATGCCCTTGGTAATTTATACATCGTTGTTTTGTCATATCTTGCCCTATCCGGAGTCTCCCTTCCCCCCTTCTCTGCTGTCCCTCTCCCAGGGAAGAGGTCACATGTGGATCCTTGTAATCAGTTCCCGCTTTCCAACCCACTCACCCTCCACTCTCCCAGCATCGTCCCTCACACCCTTGGTCCTGAAGGTATCATCCACCCTGGATTCCCTGTACCTCCAACCCTCATATGCACCAGTGTACAGCCTCTGTCCTATCCAGCCCTGCAAGGTAGAATTCGGATCATGGTAGTTGGGGGGAGGAAGCATCCAGGATCCGGGGGAAAGCTGTGTTCTTCATCGATACTACCTCACACCCTAATTAACCCATCTCCTCTCCAAAACCCCTCTATGAGGGGATCTCCATTGGTCGACACTTGGGCCTTGGGTCTCCACTCTGCACTTCCCCCTTCATTTAATATGATATATATATATATATATACATACATACACATACATATATACATATACACATACATACACACACTTATATCTTTTTTTTTTTTGCATGATGCCTTATACCTGGTCCCTTGGGCACCTCGTGATCGCACTGGCCGGTGTGCTTCTTCCATGTGGGCTTATTTGCTTCTGAGCTAGATGGCCGCTTGTTCACCTTCAAGCCTTTAAGACCCCAGACACTATCTCTTTTGATAGCCGGGCACCATCAGCTTTCTTCACCACATTTGCTTATGCACCCATTTGTCTTCAGCGATCCTATCATGGAGGTGTGCAGTCAATGATATGATTTTTTGTTCTTTGATGCCTGGTAACTGATCCCTTTGGGACCACTCGCTCACTCAGGCTGGTGTGTTCTTCCATGTGGACTTTGTTGCTTCTGAGCTAGATGGCCGCTTGTTTATCTTCAAGCCTTTAAGACCCCAGTCACTATCTCTTTTGATAGCCGGGCACCATCAGCTTTCTTCACCACATTTACTTGTTCACCCACTTTGGCTCCAGCCGTTGTGTCGGGAGAGTGAGCATCATAGAGTTCCAATTTAATAAAAGAAGGTATTCATGCATTGAGGGAGTGTTTGAGTAGAGGCCCAAGGTCCTTCCGCCACCTTAATACTTGACCTATAAATATAGACACATAGATCTATTTCCCCATCCTCCTATATATATTTGCATGTACATGTCTTTGTCTAGACCTCCATGAATGCCCTTTGACTCCTAGCTCTTTCCTCCATCTCCCTTGACTTTCCTCCTGCCCTACTACCATGCTTCATCGCCACCTGGGCTAGAGTATACCTCTTCTCTAAGCAACCTTACCCTTGATCATTTCCCACCAGGCCTGCCACTCCCACTTCTCTACCATTTGGGGTCCCATGTTTTTCCCTTGTCCCTGGGTTTGTTAACACCACTTCCTTACCCCCCCCTACCCCCCCACCCCAAGTCCCCCCAAAACTGTCGGTCCCGTTGTTTTTCCTCCAGATAGTTCATCCAGCCTGTCCTATTCAGACAGACCTGTGGAGTCACTAACATGCACGAAAACTAGACAGAGGAAAACAAAGCAACAGTATACAACCAGACAACAAAACAACAAAAACAAACCACTGACAAAGAACAGAATAAAACAGTTCACAAGAGAAAAGCTTGTAGTTAGTTCAGGGATCGTTTGCTGCCCCTTAGGAGCGTTTTCCAGTCCAGTCTGTTGGGGCACCACGCCCTGGCCCTGAAGTCCACTTTCAGCATTCCCTGGGGACCTTGCCACTCCATTCCCTTGCTGTTCCGCTGCACTCCCCCAGTGATTTGCCTCGGTGTGGTGGGATCAGGTCAGGTGCAATTCCCACACTGTGTCTCCGGTGCTGTCCCCTGTATCGCCCTTAGTCACTGAGGGGCATCATGTCTCATAGTGGGGCCAGCCATGTTGTTCTCTCTGTGGACTGGCTGCTCTACTCAGGAACATCATCATCACGGCCTGGTGGGCCAGGCTGTGCTCCACTCTCTCCTCCTGCCCCTTCATCTGCTCCCGTGTGCTCTGATCAAATATGTCCATCTCCCAGAGCTGCAGAGTCAATGTCGTCCTTTGGAAAAAATTCTTTTCGGGGGAGGGGCAGGAATCCACTTAATTTATGGTGCTGGGGGCAGCCTCCCAGACCTCTCCACCGGTTCCCTCCTCCACACCGGGATATTGCGTTCACACCTTGCGACACTGGGTTGAAGTCTGGTCCCACTTTCCCTGTGGAGATATAAACAATACCCTCCCCTTGGGTGGATTAATGCCCCATGACCCCACTACCCTTTTCTTCCTTGTATTCATCCTTTTGTTTTCCTTTCCCCACCTCCTCCACCATTGTCTACCATGTACATCCCTGGTTTTGGTCTGGTCTCTTCCATACTACCCCGTCTTCACCCCTAAAATGTTTGTATACAGTAGCTTTTTTCCCTGTGCCACTTTTGCTTTTTAAAAAAAAATTTTTTTTTTAATTCTTACCTCAGCGGACTCATGTTGTACTTGTCCTTTTGTGCCTGACTTACTTCGCTTAGCATGATTTCCTCCAGTTCTTCCCATGCCGCTATGTGCCTCATACGTTCATCACTGCTCTTTAGTGATGCGTAGTATTCCATTGTATGTATATACCACAGTTTTTTAATCCAATCGTCAGTTGATGGAAATTTGGGTTGCTTCCAACTTAAGGAGAGTTTTAATGAGGAATTATTAGCCATCTATCTTATAGTCCTGATTTGGCTTTCTTTTCTTTCTTTCTTAATCTTGAATATATATATATATATATATATATATATATATATATATATATATATATATGACATGCATTTTTTTCCAGTTAATAATGTAAAGAAATACTGCATTGACATGCTTAAATTCCTAGGAGTTTCACTTCTTTAGAGATGAAATAAACAACTAGTGTCCTTGTTTTTGAAAGCATCTTGACTTTGATCATGCTTATGTTGAGAACTGAAGCATATATTTTATCTTTTATTACTAGTTTCATATTGTGTGTGTGTATTTGTTGGGTGGGAGAGAGAGATTTAAAGTTTTTATTGTGACTTGGGTAAAGACTTACAAAGCAGGTCACTTATCCCATTTGCTCCCTATGTTTCCTATTTCCAGTGCTTTTTTAACTTTCTAGACTTTATCCTGGGGCAAACGTTGCCCCATTTGATCTCAAATAACTGATTATTGTAAGGCATGTATCTTCTTTAATATTCATTTTCCCCTTATAGACCTATCTATTGTTTGGCTGAAAATTGAACTATGGGGGTAAGTTTATTTCCAGAATAAACTGAAGGGTGACTAAGGACTATACGGTCAGGCCTTCCAGCAGTCTCTATCTTGGCAGTAACGATGATCTTGCTTTATAATTTTGAGGTTTTTCTCCCACTATATCCAGGGCCTTCTAATATTTTTCTTTTAGGGTAGTTGATAGTTCAGCCAGGAATCATCTTGTTCTCCTTCTGATGTTTATGTGATCCCTTAGTGCATTGGGAAAATTATTTCCAGGGGTCTTCTATTTTGAATCTGCCTTTTTCATGTGGACAGGGAAACGCAGAGTTGACCTTAGGCCCCTCACCAGCTCTTAAGACTTTATTTGCTTCACATAGAACCCTAGGACTATATTATGACAATTGTCCCTAGAGATTCTTGGTCCTGAGCCCTCAAGCCTGGTGACGCATTCCTTCAAAGTGTTCATTCTAAAACGTTTTCATAACTTTGCTTCTTATTGTGTTCCACTACATTCATGGATATCTTTTCAATAAAGGAAATACCAGTGGACAGCTATCCTCCGTCAAACCTGTGTACGTGAGTGGGTATCCTCATTCTTCCCTACTCATTCAGTCTATCGATACGTCTATCCATGGCTCCTGTGATGCCAGCATTATATATATATATATATATATATATATATATATATATACCTCTGTTACCTTTAACCCTTGACCTCCTCCCAAGGGCTGCCTCTGCCTCCATCACTTTTGCCAACATCTCCATAGTGTCTACTTCCCTTCTTTTCACTAAAGTTACATGTGTCTACCCAGTGGCCAGGAACTTCCCCTCTCCCTCTGTCACTTGGAAACCATCCAAGAATGTTGGTTCATTTTTAAATACTGAAAAACCTTGACTTTTTACAATCATTGCCTTATACAATATTTTTCCTTTTGTGGCTGACAATTTTACTCAGCATAATATCCTCCAGGTCCTCCATGTTTTCCTGATTTATCACGATTCTGTAATGCTGTTAGTGTTCTATTGTGTGTATGCACCCTATCTTGTTTAGACATTCTTTTCTGATGGGCATTCTTTCCATCTTTTTGTTATTGTGAATAATGCTGCGATGAAGATACATCTGTTCCTGTCATGATACTTATTGAGACAGATTTTAAGGCACTGACATATGTTTTTGGGGGCAGGCAGGGTTAGGCAAGGGGAAGGATAAAAGGTGGAGGATTACTAACAAGATGTTTATTTACACCTGGAGGCAGCACACAGCCTAAGGAATACTTCCTCTTTTACTCTTAGATGCTACAACTGATCGAATAAGACCAACCCACTTTAAGGAGATGATCTGCTTTAGCTAAGGCCAATTATTTCATCATATATAATTATTTGATAACAGCATTTAGCCTAGTGTTTGAATAGAGATTCTGGGCACAGTAGCCTTACTAAATTGACATGATATTAATCATTGCAACAATAACTGGAGTACTAAAGTAGAAAAAAAGGATAAGAAAAAATACAACTAATCCCCCATTTACAATGCATTTGAGTTACAAAGAATTAAGCATACGACCATCCTTGTTGTTGTTGCTGGTATATCTTACATTAGTAATAGGTAGTAATAAAGTGATGCAGTATGTAATCTGATGCTGTTATCATTCTCACATGTCCACTTCAGAAGAAGACGCTCAAAGAAGAATAAAGATGGAATTTATAAGATGCAGATAGAGGCCAGCTGGCGGCCCTTGGAAGTCGGGACACTGCTGTCCTTGCTATTCATCCAGTGCAGTGCCTCTGCAGGCCGGAATCCTATAGCATCTTGGTCTTAAAGGCTTGAAGATAAAAAAGCGGCAATCTGGCTGAGAAGCATCAAAGCTCACATGGAAGAAGCACACCAGCCTGTCTGACAACGAGGTGTAGAAGAGATCAGTTATCAGACATCAAAGAACTAAAAATCATATCAGGGATCAGTTATCAGACATCAAAGAACTAAAAATCATATCAGGGATCAGTTATCAGACATCAAAGAACTAAAAATCAAATCACCTTCCTGATACGATCAATGAAGACAAATGTGTGCATAAGCAAATGTGGTGAAGAAAGCTGCTGGTGCTGGATATGAAAAGATATAGCATCTGGGGTCTTGGAGGCTCAAAGATAAACAAGTGGCCCCATCTAGTTCAGAAGCAACAAAGCCCACATGGAAGAAACACACCAGCCTGGGTGACCACGAGCTATCAAAGGGACCAGGTATCAAGAGGGTAACAATGAATTGCACCTGACCTGATCCCACCACACCGAGGCAAATCACTGGGGGAGTGCAGCAGAACAGCAAGGGAATGGAGTGGCAAGGTCCCCAGGGAATGCTGAAAGTGGACTTTGGGGCCAGGGCATGGTGCCCCAACAGACTGGACTGGAAAACGCTCCTAAGGGCCAGCAAACGATCCCTGAACTAACTACAAGCTTTTCTCTTGTGAACTGTTTTGTTCTGTTCTTTGTCAGTGGTTTGTTTTTGTTGTGTTGTTGTCTGGTTGTACACTGTTGCTTTGTTTTCCTCTGTCTTGTTTTCGTGCATGTTAGTGTCTCCACAGGTCTGTCAGAATAGGACAGGCTGGATGAACTATCTGGAGGAAAAACAACGGGACCGACAGTTCCGGGGGGATTTGGGGTGGGGGGATGGGGAGGGTAAGGAAGTGGTGTTAACAAACACAGGGACAAGGGAAAAACATGGGACCCCAAATGGTAGAGAGGGGGGAGTGGCAGGCCTGGTGGGAAATGATCAAGGGTAAGGTTGCTTAGAGAAGAGGTATACTCTAGCCCAGGTGGCGACGAAGCATGGTGGTAGGGCAGGAGGAAAGTCAAGGGAGATGGAGGAGAGAGCTAGGATTCAAAGGGCATTTATGGAGGTCTAGACAAAGACATGTACATGCAAATATATATAGGAGGATGGGGAAATAGATATATGTGTCTATATTTATAGGTCAAGTATTAAGGTGGCGGAAGGACCTTGGGCCTCTACTCAAACACTCCCTCAATGCATGAATACCTTCTTTTATTAAATTGGAACTCTATGATGCTCACTCTCCCGACACAACGGCTGGAGCCAAAGTGGGTGAACAAGTAAATGTGGTGAAGAAAGCTGATGGTGCCCGGCTATCAAAAGAGATAGTGACTGGGGTTTGAAAGGCCTGAAGATAAACAAGCGGCCATCTAGCTCAGAAGCAACAAAGTCCACATGGAAGAACACACCAGCCTGTGTGATCGAGTGGTCCCGAAGGGATCAGTTACCAGGCATCAAAGAACAAAAAATCATATCATTGACTGCACACCTCCATGATAGGATTACTGAAGACAAATGGGTGCATAAGCAAATGTGGTGAAGAAAGCTGATGGTGCCCGGCTATCAAAAGAGATAGTGTCTGGGGTCTTAAAGGCTTGAAGGTGAACAAGTGGCCATCTAGCTCAGAAGCAAAAAAGCCCACATGGAAGAAGCACACCGGCCAGTGCGATCACGAGGTGCCAAGGGACCAGGTATAAGGCATCATGCAAAAAAAAAAAAAGATATAAGTGTGTGTATGTATATGTATATGTGTATATGTGTATATGTATATATGTATATATGTATATATGTATATATACCATATTAAATGAAGGGGGATTGCTGAGTGGAGACCCAAGGCCCAAGTGTCGGCCAATGGAGATCCCCTCATAGAGGGGTTTAGGAGAGGAGATGGGTTAATTAGGGTGCGAGGTAGTACCGATGAAGAACACAGTTTTCCCCCAGATCCTGGATGCTTCCTCCACCCAACTACCATGATCCGAATTCTACCTTGCAGGGCTGGATAGGGCAGAGGCTGTACACTGGTACATATGAGGGCTGGAGGTACAGGGAATCCAGGGTGGATGATACCTTCAGGACCAAGGGTATGAGGGGCGATGCTGGGAGAGTGGAGGCTGAGTAGGTTGGAAAGGGGGAACTGATTACAAGCATCCACATATGACCTCTTCCCTGGGAGAGGGACAGCAGAGAAGGGGGGGAAGGGAGACTCCAGATAGGGCAAGATATGATAAAATGACGATGTATAAATTACCAAGGGCACATGAGGGAGGGGGGAAAGGAGAGGGAGGGGAAAAAAAAAGAGGACCTGATGCAAAGGGCTTAAGTGGAGAGCAAATGCTTTGAGAATGATTGGGGCAGGGAATGTATGGATGTGCTTTGTACAATTGATATATGTATATGTATGGATTGTGATAAGAGTTGTATGAGTCCCTAATAAAATGTTAAAAAAGGAAAGAGGAGAAAAAAATGATTAGGGCAAAAACTGTACAGATGTGCTTTATACAATTGATGTATGTATATGTATGAACTGTGATAAGAATTGTATGAGCCCTAATAAATTGTTAAAAAAAGAGGGTAACAATGAAGAAACATAACTTTCCTCTAGTTCTTAAATACTTCCCCCCCCCCACCATTGTCATGATACCAACTCTACCTTACAAATCTGGCTAGACCGGAGGATGTACATAGGTACAGATAGCAATTGGAAACACAGGGAATCCAGGACAGATGACTCCCTCAGGACCAGAGGTGAGAGTGGCGATGTCTGAGGGGTGAAGGTAATGTGGGATAGAAAGGGGGAACTGATTACAAGAATCTAGGTATAGCCTCCTCCCTGGGGGATGGACAGCAGAGAAGAGGGCAGGGGAGACGTCGGGCAGTGTAACATATGACAAAATAATAACAATTTATGAATTATGAAGGTTCATGAGGTAGGGAGGAGGGAGGGGTATATGAGCAGCTGATATTAAGGGCTCAAGTAGAAGGCAAATGTTTTGAGAATAATCATGGCAACAAATGTACATATGCGCTTGACACAATGAATGTATGTATGGATAGTGATAAGAATTGTATGAGCCTCCAATAAAATGACTGGAAAAAAAATAGGTCTCCAAGCAACCCCTGCCTGAAGTGACAGATAAAACACAGATCTGTATATATTAAAGGCTTCCCAACTGATGCCACTCTCGATGACATCAAAGACTGCCTAGAAGGCACAGGTGAGATGCTCTATACTCAGATGAGAAGAACCTTGCACAGAGCATTTAAGGGGTCAATATTTGTTGTGTTTGAGAGAATTGAATGTGCTAAGAAGGTAGTCGAGACCCCTGAGCAGAAGTATAAAGATACAGACCTTCTAATACTTTTCAGGATGATTACTTCGCTAAAAAGAATGAAGAAAGAAAGCACAATAAAGTGGAGGCTGAACTATGAGGTAAACAAGAGCAAGAAGAAAAACAGAAGTTAGCAGCAGATGCTGAAATGAAATCTCTAGAAGAAAAGACAGGCCGCTGGCTGAAGTTCTCAGGCAACTTGGATGGTCAGGTCTGCAGAGAAGATTTGCACATCCTTTGTGCAAGTCCTGGGGAAATCAAGTGGATAGACCTTGTCAGAGGAGCCAAAGAGGGAGTAATTCTGTTTAGAGAAAAAGCTAAAGAAGTGCGGCATAAAGCCCTGCGAGTAACAACAACCTCCAACTGAAAAGCAGAGACGTGGCGTGGGAAGTCCCGAAGGAGAGGTGGAGAGAGGAGCACTGGAAACAGTCAGGGAAGATCAACAGGAATCCCTGAACCAATGGAAGTCTAAAGGTCGCAAATTTAAAGGAAAGAGAATGGGCAATAAAGACGCCCAGGCTGGGTCGGAAAGTACCGTTTCAGGGCACGAAAACGGATTTGATCGTGAGGATGAATGTGATGAGAACGGCGGTGCAGCCGGCCGGGTGAGAAGCGCAGGAGAAGCAGCAGCCCAAGAAGAGCCTGCATCCGCACCACGGAGCCCAGGAAATGGTGCAGGAGACCAGTCCTTTAGCCAACCACCTAATGTGAGGTGTAGTTACGATTAATCTGCTTTTCTCTTTGGCGATTTTAAAAAAGAAAATTGAATTAGGTCCACTTCAACGTCCACCTGTAAGAAAGGAAACTATTTTTGTTGTTTTATTTTTTTGTTATCAGATGAGGATTTTTTAATGTATAACTGCTAACAGATCTATCAGCTGATAACAGATGATTCGAAAGGAAGGTTCTTCCACTAAATTGCCTTTTTAATATGAGGATATATTAGTATAAAATATATGCTATAGAAAAAGATCACAAACTAGTTTGGTTGCTGTTTTTAACTTGCGGTTTGGTGCATTCAAAAAGGGATTGTTTATTCTTTTTTTAATTAATCTATTTATTGGGGCTCATACAACTCTTATCACAATCCATACATACATCAATTGAGCAAAGCACCCTTATACATTCGTTGCACTCGTCATTCTCAAAATTCACCTTCCACTTGGGTTCCTGGAATCAGCTCAGTTTCCCTTTGTTCCCCTCCCCCTCTCTCCCCACTCCCCCCTTCCCCCTGGTCCCTTAATAGTTTATAAATAATTATTATATCTTATCTTACACTGCCCGGCATCTCCCCTCACCCACCTCCCCATTGCCCATCCCCCAGAGAGGAGGTTACACATAGATCTCCGAGATCAGTTCTCCCTTTCTACACCCCCTTCCCTCCTGGTGTCGCCACTCCCACCGCGGGTGTTGAGGGGTTCGTCTGTCCTAGATTCCCTGTGTTTCCAGATCCCTACTGCACCGCTGTGCGTCCTCTGGTCTAACCAGCTCCGCAAGGTAGAATTGGGGCCATGATGATTGGGAGGGGAGGAAGCGATCAGGAACTAGAGGCAGGCTTGAGTTTCACTGTCTTAAACCAGATCATTCGCTGCTTGCTTAGGAGTCCATCCCATAGTGAATTCGCATCCCGTTTCCTCTGTTTGCTTGCTTTATTTACCTAGGAAAGTTGATAACAGAAGAAATCATTATTTATTGAAAAGCTTCCATCTGGGTATACTTCAGTCAGAATCGAGAGACTTACTGATTTCTTTTTATGAAATCTTTGTGATGCTGGCACGTCATATCTCAGCTCTATAAAACAAAATACATTTAATGTAAAAATTACATTTTCAAATATATAACCATCTGACTTTTAAGCACCAAGAAAGTAGTACCAAATACTGTAAGCTAAATAAACATTTTAGACACACCACTTTAACTCATCTGACCCTGACTCAATTTATCCCCAAGATTAGTCACAACAAACTAAGCTCAGCCTTTCTGCAATTTTGGCCACATATCCTGAAATTTGATATTACAGGGAGAAGTTTAGAGGACAACAAATGGAACAAAATAAATATCTTCCATGAAAATTATAGTAGCTTCCTATTAATTTCCTGATCAATTTTAATATTAACCAGCTATTAACCTCACTTATTTCCAGATGTTTTCAGGCTGATTTTAGTGATAGTAAGTAGCTAATTATTTGCCCATTAAAAATCCTCAGATAAAAACTTATTTTTCATGTTCTTTTGTAGAATGTAGGTTTTCCAAACAATTTAATCAAGCTAATATATTTTAGAGAAACAGCATTACGCTTACCTGCCCTTTACTTTTTGCAACATTAATTCTAACCCTCTAGATCAGAGCTTCATAGATTATAATGCACAAACACATTACCTGGGGAGGTTGTTGAAATACAGATTTACAATTCAATGGGTCTGCCTTAGACATTTCTAACAAGCTTCCAATGGATACAGATATTGATGGTCTCAGGACTACGCCTGGAGTAGCAAGATTGTATAGCTAGGGATACTAATAGGGGTTCTAAGTGCTTCATATCATACATTATAATACCTTAAGAGAGGTAGAAGGAATACTGAATGAACTAAGCAGACTTGTTAACAATGCGGTTAGGAGCGGTTACATGTTTACATAGGGCCAGCTTCTGGTGAGTTTGTCATTTGAAAAATATCTCCTCCTATTGTACTCTTATTTCAGGCTTTTCAAATTTTTTTGGATTATAGTTGGCTTCTAGTAATGTTTTTCCCGTTTTGATGCTTGTGAATACTACCCGGTTTACTAATAGAAATGTGTCAAACATGAGGTTTTTTGACTTATATCAGAACCAACCTATGACAGAGATGTCATAACAGAACACCTTCATAAATTGAAGGCTACCTATATTTTAAGATATACTTGCTGGAGATTTTCCAAATTTAACAAGCACAATAATCCATTAATTAATAAAACCTAATGCAAGAAACTACACTGAGGCATATAGTCACCAAATTCCTCAAAACCAATGGTAGAGGCAAAACCTTGAAAGCAGCCATAGATAAAAAGACACATTGGCACAAGAGGAGCCAAGATAAAGAGGGAGCAGGTTTCTTGTCAGGAACAATGAACACAGTGGCAATTACCAGCAATTAAAGATTCAGACTCACCTGGACAGTGAATTAGGAGTTTTAAGTGAATAGTGAAAGAACTTAAGGCACAAGGAAGGCGTGAGAATACGAGCAGGGCTGTGTCAGAGATATATTTGGTAGATTTTCTGGGACCAGATGATAAAATGAGTTGAGTGCTCTATTAAAGATGCTTGAGTTATTCTGTAGATTATGAGAATCCATTAGAGCATTTTCAGTAAAAAATCATCAGATTCTGAAATCTTTAGTTAGTGGATGAATGAATGACCAAAAGTGAATAGTTTGAAAGATTGAGAGACTAAAGATAAGAAGGTGCAACCATAAGGAAGTTATTTTATTAATTTCACTTGATTAATTTAACATTTATTTTATTTTTTAGAAGATCATTTTATTGGAGGCTTTTATAGCTCTTATAACAATCCATACATCAATCATATCAAGCACATTTGTACATTTGTTGACGTCATCATTTTCAAAACATTTTCTTTCTACTTGAGCCCTTGGTATCACCTCTTCCTTTTTTCCTCCCTCCCTCACCCTTCCACCCTGGTGACCCCTTGATAAATTATAAATTATTACTTTTATACATAACACCATCCACTGTCTCTCTTCACCCAAGTATCTGTTGTTCATCCCCCTGGAGGAAAGTGGGCTTATATGTCAATGAGTGTGATTGGTTCTCCCTTTCTCTCCTTCTCCACCTAACCTCCCAACTCTACCTTTTTTTTTTAATGCTTTAGAATATTTTACTTTATCTTTCTTGATTTGGGATAACAGTGTGCCATAGTGAACGTTTCAAAACCCCCAGGCCTCTACAACTCTACCAGGAATGTGGAGACTGGGAAAATGTTGTGGATGAGACCAGTGCCCAACCCTACCCTATGGTCTCGCTACTCCCATTATTATTCCTGAGGGGCTTATGGATTCTCTGCATTGAGAGCACGTATCTGTACCAGTGTACATGCTTTGGTCTAACTCAGTTTGTAAGGTAGAATTGAGATCGTGATAGTGGTGGGGAGGAAGCATTAAAGAAATAGAGGAATGTTGTGTGTTTCATTGGTGCTGTACCGCCCACTTCCTGGCTCATCCCTTCCTTGGGACCCTTCTGTGAAGGATGTCCAATTGCCAAAGGTGGGCTTTGGGTCTCCACCCTGCCCCCCTTTCATTCGCATTCATATGATTGTTTGTTTTGGGTCTTCTGAGACCTGGTATCTGATCCTGTTGACACATCCTGATCACACAGCCTGTGTGCTTCTTCCATGTGGGCTTGTTGCTTCCCTGCTTGATGGTTGCATGTCTATCTTCAAGCATTTTTTTTAGCACCTCAGATGCTATATCTTCTAATAGCCAGACACTAACAGCCTTCTCACCACATTTGCTTTTGCACCCAATTTGACTTCAGTGATCATATTGGGAAGGTGGGCAACATAGAAAGCCAGGTTATTAGAACAAAATGTTCTTGCATTGAGGGAGGACTTGAATAGAGGCCCAATGTCTGTCTGCTACCCTGATATTTAACATATAAATATATGTACATAGGCCCATATCCATATCACTGTATATTAATATATTTTCATATATACATGTCTATATTCATACCTCTATAAATGTCTTTTGCCTCCTAGTTTTTTCCTCTGTTTCCTTTTACTTTCCTCCTGTCCCACTATCATGTTTGACCTTCATTCAGCACTCAGTGATTCTTCTCAGCTACATTGCACTTGATAAAACCCCACTAGACATTATATGCCCTCCTCACCATTGATTTTAGATCTCCTGTTCCCTTGTCCCTGGGTTTGCTGGCTCCCCAGTCTCTATCCCCCTGGAACCATCAAACCCATTATTTTATCCTCAGGATTGTTTATCTTGCCTATCTTATATAGATATACATGAGGAAACAAAAGAATAGACATGAAAAAAGAGCTATGAAATACACCTAGCACCCTCAAAGATAACCGAATTCATAAAACCAGATGTTGGAGGGGGTGTGGTGAGATAGGTACTCTCATGCACTGCTGGTGGACCTTAGGTTTGTGCAGCCATTATGGAAACTGATTTGGCAATACCTAAAACAAATGGAAATCGAACTACCATATGACCCAGAAATCCATCTAATGGGCATATACCCAGAAGAGGTAAGGAGCAGACCACGGCCAGACATCTGTGCTCCAATGTTCACTGCAGCACAGTTCACAATTGCAAAGGGTTGGAAACTACCTAAATTTCCATCAACAGACAAATTGCTTAAAAACCTCATGTACTTACATACAATGGAGTACTGCGCATCCTTGACAAGCAGAGGTGAACGCATGAAGCACATCATTGCATAGGAAGAGTTGGAGGGAATTATGCTAAGTGAAAGAAGCCAAGCACAAAAGGACGAGTACGCGTGTCCACTGAGGTGAGCTTAACAAGCACAAGGGGCATAGAGGAAAGCCACTCAATGCACACATTCCTGGGGGGAGGCCCAGGCACTCTGACAGGGCTCAGACCCAACCCAGGGATGCATATGGCAGCCAACTGAAAAGGAAAAACGAAACCAAAAAGAGGACATGGATAGTGGGGGAACAGGGCACTAACCCATCCATGGGGCAGGTATTGTTCATGTCTCCACAGGAAACGGAGAGAGGGACCAGACCTCAACCTGGTATACCAAGCTGTGAGGGAAACATACTGGCATGAAAAATGAACTCACAGAGAGGTCTTCAGACCGGCCTTA
Organism: Tenrec ecaudatus; assembly: GCF_050624435.1. NCBI lineage: Eukaryota > Metazoa > Chordata > Mammalia > Afrosoricida > Tenrecidae > Tenrec > Tenrec ecaudatus. The sequence goes on from NC_134532.1 coordinate 149,335,609, forward strand.
ATCCCAGGTACATCCTCCCCAGAGGATTGCACTACAGAGGACAGCACTGAAGATACAGCCCAGGGAGAGTGGTGGATCTGCCCAGACCACATGGGAGCAAACTAAGGCAAAGAGAGCGAGAGAGTGGACCACATTCTGGCCCACCAAGCCCTGAGGAGGACACTCCTGCCTGGAGCAGGTACAGAGAGGACTGTAGGGCGACCCCACCACGAGACATTGTATCTCCTCATTGACCCACAGTGTATCACGGGACAGCACTAGAGACACAGTGCTGGAACTGTGCCCGGTCTGAGCCCCCTTCCCCCCCCCCCCACACACACAAGGGAGAAACATGAAGGGAGCAAAACAAACCAGCATGCAACAAAGTCACTGAGGAATCCTGAAAATTGATTTCAGACTCGGAGGGCAGGGCTTGGCACCTCCTCAGACTAGATCAGAAAACATGCATGCAGGTCAGCAGACACACCTGAAACTATTTATAGGAGTTTTCTTTCTTCTTCTTCAACATTTATTTTTAAATCCTTCTATAGACCAAGGCTTGAGGAAGCTCCCTGAGATACTTTGGTGAGCAAAGCTATTCTCCATACAAAAGTAAAATTATGCTGTAAATATGAAGTGATTATCTTTCCATGTCAATTTTAAATATTGTAGTTAGCTGGTGTTGAGTCAGCTCCAACTCATGGTTAGCACATGCCTAGAGAGATTGAACAATTGAGACATAAAATTCCATGGGCTGATTTTTATGAAGTAGATTGCCAGGCCTTTCTCCCTAATCTGCTTTAGTCTGGAGGCTCCACTGTAACTTATTCAGCGTCATAGTAACACGGAAGCCTTCACTGGCAGATGCTGCGCTTGAGGTGCATTGATGGGGAATTGAACCTGGGTCTCCCACGTGGAAGGTGAGAATTCTACCACTGTTCTTTGTCAATATAAAAGGATATGTTTTATTTTTGATAACAGCTTCATAGGCTTCATTTGTTCATCAGAGACTAATTGAGGATCTCTTATGTGGTTGGCATTGGGCTAGGCACCACATTTACGGTCATGGATCAAAATTCGCTGAATCTACGGAGTTTATATTTTAGATAGGAATGTTAAGAGACATACTATTTTAAAAATACATGAATGCAATTATATGTATGTAGGAATATGTCAAAGGTCATTTTTTGGTGTGCAGCCAAGATTTCCACTTCATTTTAAATTTCAGGTTTAAAACCAGACAGCTGGAGCCTTTTTTCTGGCTTCATTGAGTTTTGTGTGGTCCTTTACCGCATGCTCATGCATGTTACCATCATGTCTAACGAGGAAAACTGTTAGTATGAATTCAAGTAGGTATGAATTTCAAATTCACTGTTGATATATACATATTATTATCATAGTTTATCATATTAATGATAGTATCATCTTATCAGAATAGGCAAGCATCCTAAATGCAATTTGGAGAAAAAAATTTATGTACTTTATGTGGTGAAATTCCGTCTGTTGAATGAAACATAAATGTTTATAATGAAAAGAATAAAATATGTTGGGGTCTTAAAGGCTTGAAGACAAACAAGCGGCCATCTAGCTGAGAAGCAACATAGTCCACATGGAAGAAGCACACCAGCCTGTGTATTCATGAGGTGTCTATGGGATCAGGTGTCAGGCATCAAAGACCCAGAACAAAAAATCATATCAATGTGAATGAGGGGGAGTGCAGAGTGGAGACCAAAATCCCATCTGTAGACAATTGGACATCCCCTTACAGAAAGGTCACAAGGAAGAGACAAGCCAATCAGGATATACAGTATAGCACTGATGAAATATATAACTTTCCTCTAGCTCTTTAAAGTTTCCTACCCCACTCCCACTATCATGATCCCAATTCTACTTTACAAATCCAGCTAGACAAGAGCATGTACATGGGTAGAGATAAGAGCTGGAAACAGGGACTACAGGACAGATATACCCCTCAGGACCAACAATGAGAGTAGCGATACCAGGAGGGTAAGGGGAAGGTGGGGAGAGAAAGGGGAAACCGATCACAATTATCTATTTATAACCCCCTCCTAGGGGGACAGACAACAGAAAGTGGGTGAAGGGAGACAGCAATCTGTGTAAGACATGAAAAAAATCATAACAATTTATAAATTATCATGGGTTCATGAGGGAGAGAGGTTTTGGGAGGGAGGGAAAAAACTGAGGCTCAAATAGAAAGAAAATGTTTTGAAAATGATGATGGCAGCAAATGTACAAATGTGCTTGACACAATATATGTATGAATGTATTGTGATAAGAGCCATATGAGCCTCGAATAATATGATTTTTAAAATATGTCAATAATTATTGATGGTGTCAAAACTATTCATTTTAATTTCAAGAAACAAACTGTATTTTCAAATGATTTAGTAGAAAAATGTCAATGAATATAAATGACACGTGAATGTATTAACTACACAATTTGGGGAGGAATATTATATAGTTTTGTATAAAATGAGTGGAGGGTGAGTGGGTTGGTATGGGGGTACTGATTACAGGGATCCACATGTGACCTCCTCCCTGGGAGATGGACGGCAGGGAAGGGGGAGAAGGGAGACTCCGGATAGGGCAAGATATGACAAAATAGCAATCTATAAATTATCAAGGGCTCGTGAGGGAGGGGGGAGCGGGAGGGAGGGGAACAAAAGAGGACCTGATGCAAAGGGCTTAAGTGGAGAGCAAATGCTTTGAAAATGATTAGGGCAAAGAATGTATAGATGTGCTTTATACACTTGATGTATGTATATGTATAGATTGTGATAAGAGTTGTATGAGCCCCTAATAAAATGTAAAAAAAGTTTTAAAAAATATGTGAAGTCATAATAACAATGACAACTTTATTTTATCAATTGTAGTAATAATTATAATTCTGTAATATTTTATTATTATTCCAAGATTTATAGATTATTTTCTAATATTCATAACCTCAAGCCAAATAATATTTAAATATTACATTTGTGTTTGGTTATTTAATTTAATTTAAGCGATGAGGTTTTATAAAAATGGTTTGTTTAGAACTCCCTCAATGCATGAATACTTTCTTTTATTAAATTGGAACTCTATGATGCTCACTCTCCCTACACAATGGCTGGAGCCAAAGTGGGTGAACAAGTAAATGTGGTGAAGAAAGCTGATGGTGCCCGGCTATCAAAAGAGATAGTGACTGGGGTTTTAAAGGCTTGAAGATAAACAAGCGGCCATCTAGCTCAGAAGCAACAAAGTCCACAAGGAAGAACACACCAGCCTGTGTGATCGAGTGGTCCCGAAGGGATCAGTTATCAGGCATCAAAGAACAAAAAAATCATATCATTGACTGCACACCTCCATGAGAGGATCGCTGAAGATAAATGGGTGCATAAGCAAATGTGGTGAAGAAAGCTGATGGTGCCCGGCTATCAAAAGAGATAGTGTCTGGGGTCTTAAAGGCTTGAAGGTGAACAAGCGGCCATCTAGCTCAGAAGCAAAAAAGCCCACATGGAAGAAGCACACCAGCCAGTGCAATCACGAGGTGCCAAAGGGACCAGATATAAGGCATCATGCAAAAAAAAAAAAGATATATGTGTGTATATGTATATATATATATGTGTGTATGTATATATGTGTATATGTATGTGTATATATATATATACCGTATTGAATGAAGGGGGAAGTGCAGAGTGGAGACCCAAGGCCCAAGCGTCGACCAATGGAGATCCCCTCACAGAGGGGTTCAGGAGAGGAGATGGGTCAATTAGGGTGCGAGGTAGTACCGATGAAGGACACAGCTTTCCCCCAGATTCTGGATGCTTCCTCCCCCCAACTACCATCATCCGAATTCTACCTTGCAGGGCTGGATAGGGCAGAGGTTGTACACTGGTGCATATGAGGGCTGGAGGCACAGGGAATCTAGGGTGGATGATACCTTCAGGACCAAGGGTGTGAGGGGCGATGCTGGGAGAGTGGAGGGCGAGTGGGTTGGAAAGGGGGAACTGATTACAAGGACCCACATGTGACCTCCTTCCTGGGAGAGGGACGGCAGGGAAGGGGGGGGAGGGAGACTCCGGATAGGGCAAGATATGACAAAATAACGATGTATAAATTACCAAGGGCACATGAGGGAGGGGGAAGCGGGGAGGGAGGGGAAAAAAAAAGAGGACCTGATGCAAAGGGCTTAAGTGGAGAGCAAATGCTTTGAGAATGATTGGGGCAGGGAATGTATAGATGTGCTTTGTACAATTGATGTATGTATATGTATGGATTGTGATAAGAGTTGTATGAGCCCCTAATAAAATGTTTTAAAAAAATGGTTTGTTTAGAATGTATTCATATCCTTTGAAGATTGGTTAAAATCAAAATATTGTGTGTTTTAGCATTGATGACTGTACAACCCCACTCGAGGGAAGCAAACAAGAGAATTGTATGTGAGTTGATATATTGGAGTCTGTAAGATATGGCAAAATGGGGGGGTTTGAGGGATGGGAGAGAGGGAATAAAGGGGAGCTGATATTAAGGAGTTCTAGATGAAAGAAAATGTTTTGAAATGATGGTATCAATTACACAACAATGTTTGATGTGATTGAACTATGAAAAGTTATGATATCTGTAAGAACTCCCAATAAAATGATTAATATATGTACATGTATATTTGCTAACCCCCTATAAAATAATTGAAACTATATTAATTTTGGTACCTCCAAATTTCATAAGAATAAAAGACTCCATAATTATTCTCAATAGCAGTCATAAAAAATTGCTCATGATGAAGACACTATAAAGAATGGAAAGAAAGTAAAATGTTAGAGGCATAAAAAATACCTAAAACATAATTTGTTTACATATCAAGTCTAAAAATGTAAACTATTGAATATTTTAAGATAATTTCTTACAGTTATGAGTCTGTGAAGACTAACCATTTGTGATAGGCTTTGTTTCAACTTGGCCGGGCCAGAATTCTCAGTAGTTGACATTTAAGTTCTAATAGTCTGCAGTAATGTGACCTAACACAATGTAATCAATCCCATGATAGGATCTACTGTGAACACCCAAGAAGTTGCAGGAAGATTAGTGTGGAATCCAACCCCTTTATTCAGGTAGCAACCTTGATGCTACTGAGAGGGAGTTTCCTTGGAGGTTTGTGCTACTTCTTAGAAGGCAGCTCTGTTCACCACTATACCCCCAAATGCCGTCCTTCTTATAGAACTGGAGCATAAGGAAATCTTGTTTGCTTTTTGCTGGGTATATATTCCCCATTTGGCACATTGACCTCTGGTTCTCTGGACGTAAGCTAATGAACTGCCATATTGTCCGGTGACCTCAGGAGCCATCAGCAACCTGCCATCTCTTAAGCTGACTTTGGATTCATTCACCTCTGCAGTCACACGGCTGACCATCTGACCTTGAATTCATTAGTCTCTGCAGCCTGTGGGCTTCCTGCTAATCAGCTCTAGAAGCTGTAAAAGTGAAAAGAAAACTGCAGTTTAACATCTGATCCATAGAACATGGTCTGGATGTGCCCTCTTCTATAGCTGTGTGAGCCATTTTCTTGATATAAATTTATACCTGCATTACAGATTTTGCTCTTCTAGAAAACCTAGCCTAAAATACTATTTAAGAGAACTGTTAAATGTCTCTGGTTTTCAATCATTAAAGATAAAGAATTTTTACATTTTGAAAGTTATAAATCCTATATAAAAATTTATTCTAGAAAATATGCCACTGAAAATCTCTTTTTAACATAAAGGCATTATTACATGTACATTGTTACATATACTGCTTTGTAATGGATATGTATGTCGTGTACTGAATGCTCTTGGAAGTGAAGATGGCGAGGTTGGGACATGTTAACAAGAGAGACCAGGCCCTTGAAAAGGGGAAGGGCCTGGCAAAGTGGAAGGGCAGTGAAAACAGAAGGCCCCGAAGGAGATTAATTGACACAGTGGTTGCAACCATGAGGCAAACAGCAACAATTGTGACGGTGGCACAAGATTAGCAGTGTCTTATTCTGTTCATAGGGTCATTGGAACCAACTCAGTGACATTTAAGCACAACAACTTTGTAAATCATTCATCAAATATTTGATTTTGCAAAGACAACCCAGTATATCTCTTCAAGTCTGACAATCGGATGAACTAATGATAAAGTGTTTGTGTGAGGTGCCATTGAGTCCGTTTGTACTTTTAAGGACACTCGGTTTAGCAGAACAAAACTAAACACTGCTTGGTCTTGCACCACTCTCCGTCATTCCTCCGTTTAAATCCATTGTTGGAGTCAATCCTTTTCCTTGAGGATCTGCCTGGTTTTTACATTGACCTTCCACTTCTTCAGCATGATATTGTTCTCTAGAGACTGGTTCCTCCAGATAACATTCCTGTGGTAGTTACATAATCTGTCAATTTGAGGGTATTAAGATTGAAGGGGTGGAGTCCAGCCTGTCAATCAGGTCACAGCCTGATGATGTTTCCTTAGGGGATGGCTTCTTATGAGGATTCTGGGAACTTCCTCTCTTTCTCCCTGGAGGTGGGCCACGCTCTCTCTCTGCTTCACCTTCCTGTTGAGGTGCCACCCTAAGAGATCTGGAGGAGCCACATGGAGACCTGTGCCAGTGCTGAGATGCTTCTACCACTATGGGGTCCACAAGACTTTTCACCTACTAGCCTGTGATCTCCCTGAATTCAGCATCTTTACATGTATTGTGTGAGTCTGAAGAGGAATTTATAGAATAGTATTGGACATATGGGCTAATATGGTCCTTATGTACTTGATCTGGACCAGGCTGGGATGTTTTCTTAATATATAATTAGTCTCTCATATAAAGCTCTCTCTTGTACACAGATGTGTCTCTGGATTTGTTTCTCTAGCCAATCCAGTCAAACACAATATATATCAAGAATCAATATTCTTCACCAGCATCATTATTCAAAGGCATCATTTCTTCTTTGGTGTTCCTTATCCATTTTCCAGTTGTCACATGCTCATGAGGCAACTGAAAATATCATGGCTTGGGTCAGAAGCATCTCAGTCTTCAAAGAGATGTTTTGCCCTTTAACAGTTTAAAGAGGTATTTTGCAGCAACTTTGCACAATGCTATATGCACTTTGATGTTTTTTTGCCTGCTGCTTTCTTGAGTGATGACTACAGATCCAAGTAAAATGAAGTCCTTGAGAACTTCATTCTCCCCACCTCCACCTGCCATTTATTAGGATGCTTCTTTCTTGTCCACTTGTGAGCGTTTGGGTTTCTTTATGTTGAGGTGTAATGCATATTGCAGGCCATAGTCTGATCTTTATCATCACTTGTAGCAAGGTTGGGTCCATCATTTGCATATTGCAGGTTGTGAAACACATTTCCCCCCAAAACAGATGCCTTGTTCTTCTTTATACAGCTAAGCTTTTTGGATTATTTGCTGAGCATACAGATTGAATAAGCATGGTGAAAGCATACAATCCTGACACTCATATTTCCTCTTTTTAAACCAGGCACTGTCCCCTTATTCTGTTCAATCATTTGAAAAACTCTCACTCATTTCTATGAAGTCAATTCCCACTCATAGATACCTTATCGGGCAAGATAGAAATGCCCTGGTGTGTTTCCAAGACTTTATTCTTGACAGAAGTAAAAAGTCTCATCTTTCTCCTACAGAGCAGCTGGTGGTTTTGAACTGGTGACCTTGTGGTTAGCAGTCCAGCACATAACCAGAATACCACCAGGGCTACATGAACACAGTGGAATTCCCATTCTTTGAAATGTTATTCATAATTTGTTATGATTCACCCAGTCTAATGCCTATACATAGTCAATAAAACACAGTAGACATTTTTTCTGGTATCCTCTATTTTCAGCTAAGATTCATCTGTTGTCAGCAACAATATCTCTCATTCCACATCCTTTTCTGAATCCTGTTTGTATTTCTGGGAATTTCCTGCTAATGTAGTATACTTACAGATTACTGTTAGATTAAATAATTGAATATTAACCAAATGAAATTAATAGGAATCCTAATGACAGAGTGACTAAAGCATTCAGTCTTAACCAAAATGTTGGCAGTTCAAACCCACCAACTACTGCCTGTTTCTGTACAAGATCCCCAGCTTAGGAAACTGTGTGAGGCAGTTCTACTTTGTCCTTTATTACTATTGCGTCAAGATTTACTGCATGGCAGTGGTTTTAATTGAGTTGACATGCAAAACTAACCATCACAATTCTAGCTACATTTCAAAGTAGAAATGTGATTTGGTGACGTTTAGATGTAGGGTATGACACAGAGAGGAAGCTTAGGATTACCTGTAGGTTTTTGAGATGAGCAGCTGGTTGAACATTATTATCATTTCCTGAAAATAGAATGGGTGCAAAAAGATTATTTGGCTTGGGAGTGGGAGAGAATAGATACCAAAGTTTGGTTCTGAATATGGTAAGTTTGCAACTTTTAATTGCCTTCTCAGAATCAGCAAGTCCCACATGAAATTATTCATCTTTCCTTCAAAGTTGCCTCACTTCATATTTTTCCTAAGCCAGATGATGGATAATGATCACCCTTAGAGTCGGCCCTAACTTTATTTCATATTTTCATATCTTACTTTCAATGTGTCAAGAAATTTTATTGATCTTATATTTAGAATCAAATCCATGCTTCAATCAATTGCTGAAACCTAGCTACTGTCATCGTTTTATTTGCATAGGTCTCCTAGTTAGTCTCCTTGAGACCTTATCTCCCATGAGCCTATTTTTTAATGTGCCAAATATAAATATACTTATAAAACACAAATCAATCAGCTCATATCATTCATGCGCTTAAAATCTTCTACTGCCACACCTCTGACTTCATCTCCTACGGTTCTTCCCCTCACTTCTTGCTAATACGTATGTTTCCAAGCACATCCCCACCATTAGATCCCTCTACTGGCTGCTGCTTCTGTGGGGACTGATCTCTTCCCCTCTCACCTCTCCTAACTCCTGTTTAAAACATCACCTTCTCATTAGTCTGCATATCCTCTGTAAAATGTACATTTGCACATGGGCTCCCACTTATCATACCCCCTATTATACCCCCCATTACACCCCCCATTGTCCTAAACTTCATCTCTTTGGTTAGTTTTCTTATTCTTTGTTGTAACTCATTCCCTTTCTTTACTTTTTAATCTCTTTTCTCTGCATAGCTTATAATTAATTTTAAATATTACTTAATCTAATCGATGTCTCCAATGGCAAGGGTTTCTATCAAGCCATTGATGTACATGCACCACAACTGGCCCAATAGGTAACATCATGAGAAATGGAGAGAAGGTTGAAGTTGTCGACGATTTTGTCTTGCTTGGACCCACAATCACTGCTCATGGAAGCAGCAGTCAATATCAAAAGACACGTGGCATAAGGTAAATCTGCTGCATCAGAACTCTTCAGAGTATTGAAAACCAAGGATATTACTCTGAGGGCTAATCTGCACTTGACCCGAGCAATGGGATTTTCCACGGCCTCAGATGTATGTGAAAGTTGGACATTGGATAAGGAAGACCAAGGAAGAATTGATGCCTATGCATTGTGGTGCTGGAGAAGAATTTTGAATGGGCCATGGATTGGTGAGTGGCAAGGCAATCTGTGTTGGAAGAAGTACAGCCAGAGATCTCCTTAGAGACAAGGATGGCAAGGCTTTGTCTTGCGTACTTTGGACATGTATTCAGGAGAGACCAGTTCTTGGAGAAGGACATCATCATGCTTGGTAAAGTGGGGCAGAGTGAAAAAGAGGAAGGGTCTCAACAAGATGGATTGACACAGTGGCTGCAACAATGGGTTCAAGCATAGTAACAATTGTGAGGATGTTGTGAGACTGTGCAGGGCTTTGTTCTGTTGTGCACAGAATCTCTATGGAATAGAACTGACTCAATGGCATCCAAACGACTCAATGGCATCCATGGCCTATTGTGGGTGCTTCATAATCACTCATTTCATATTGAACTTAGGCCTTGCTCTCTCCCAGGGCACTAGAGAAACCATTTTAATTCTTCTGGAATCTATACTTCTACACCTATGGAGGGGTGGGTGACCCAGGAAGGCAATTTGCTCTGTGGAGTTGTTTTGAACCTGAGCCTTTAAGGGTATGCTTTTCTCAGGATCAGCTTCACTTGATCTTAGCCAGAAGGATAAGAAGCGGTCTCTCAGGATCACCTTCAAGCCAAACAACAGCCTAGTGAGCACCTTAGCAGAGGCTGTCCTGTCTATGCTTTCAGCTGTTTTGAAGAATTACTATGACCTTCAGGACACCCAGCCTGGACCCCATCTATCTAACCAGATTTCACATCCTGTCTTCAGAGTGCCTTCAGGTTGGCACTGCCTAGTTCAAATTATATCTCCTCACAATAACTATATTTGGTTACCCTACATTTTGTTCCTTCTCTGTACATTTAGGTTTCTGACCATTTCTGGCATCAGAGTGTGATCCAAGAGAGCTGGCCAATGTGTGGCACCCACACCATGCCCCTTCTTGAAGCATTTGGAGGTTGCTTTGGTTAGGCCTCTGGGATTCTCAAGCTTCACCCCATTTGTATTTTAAGCTTGAATCCAATCGATATTGTGAGCTTGATGAATGTATTATTTCATAGCACTTACAAGTGTCTCAAAATAAGCAAACAATCAAAGAATCCCAAACTCGTTACCATTGAATTGTGAATCTTTAGAACCCAGTAGAACTAATCCTTTGGGTTTCTGAGTGTGTGCATCTTTCCAGGAGCAGAAAGCCTCATCTTTCTCCCACAGAGAAGACATTGGGTTCAAACTACTCACCTTCCTGTTAGCAGCCCACTGCACAGCTCACTATTGCCACCAAGCCTGCTTTTTATCATAAAATAGGATCTGTCAAATGTAAGAAAGCAGCAACGTTCCCAGTGGAACCCCAGCGTGACCAAGAATTACAGGTGTGGATATTGCTTGTATTTGGATTTATGATTTGAACTCACTTATGACAAACTGTTGTATCAATGGCCACTTTGGGGGTCATTCGTTGGAAAATCTAATTTACTTTTGGCCTATACTTGACCAAAACTAGACGGCTGTAATGAAATTTTCATTGGCATTCTGATGTTTCTAAACATATTTAGGTTTCTGAAAAACACTATTTCAAAATTGATCAAGAGTAACTTAAGTGCTATAGTAAAACAACTGCTTTTCAGGAAGCAAAAAAATTTTTTAAAAGTGGGAGGTGGGGTGCTGAACCCAGAAAACATCTGCCCATGTCCTGGAGCCATTGGAGGAAATAAGGAACCAGACTCACAATAAACCATTCGGTTTTGCTCCCTGCTTCTCTGCAGTCACTGCCAGGCTGTGGCAAGGCCTCTCGGTCGTGAACTCCAGGTGGTGCCCTGCAGCGAGGCTGCTTAATTGAAAGTAATGGAAAGTGAGAGACACTGGGTCTCTAGCTGGCAGAATGAACTAGGTTTAGAGGAATGAACTAAGTTTTGTAAGGTTGTTACAAAGGCATCCCAGGATTTTTAGGCTGTGAAAAGACACACGCCCTTTAAGGGCTTCTAGGACGTTAAAGAGCATAGACGCCCCTGACCCAGGCCATGGCCTTTTCAATCCCTTCATAGGTCTATGAAATTTGTGCAATGAGTAAGGAAGACTGTGGAAAAGTGGGTGCATTGAAGTACGGTGCTGGTGAAGAACATGGAAAATACTGTAGACTGCCCGAACCAACAGATCTGTGTTGGAAGTGCAACTTAAGCGAGGATGACAAGAGGTCGCTACACGTACTTTGGGCCTGGTCAGGAGAGAGCAGTCCCTGGAGAAAGAAGTCATGCTTGATAAAAAAGACGACCCCTCAGTGAGGTGGACTGACACATGGCTGCAACAATGGGCCTAATCAAGAGCAATTGTGAGCATGCTGCAGGACCAGAAAGTGCTTTGTTCTGTTGGTGATCGGGCCACTGGGTGGGAACTGATGGCATCTGACAAGAACACAAGCAGTCCTTAGGTGTAAATACTTCCCTAGATTTTGAGGTTACTTACCGGTATTAAATTAGCATGTCTTCATTTGCATTTAAGTGTGTATGCATTTGTTAGGCACAGAGAAGGGAAGTATACATAGCGGTGTATTACAAATGTGGGTGTTTTGTGGGCCATGTAAAGGGTTATACTGTAAGAGACATTTAATCAAGACAAAAAGCTTTAAATCTTCATTAAAATGGAATACATTTGATATAGGTAACGTTTTTATTTGTTATGTCTAAAGTTTAATAGGCTAAATCTCGAGATGTTAAAGAGCTTTAGTGTCAAATACCATCTAAAGCAAGAAAAGGGAGGCTTCTCTCCCAGGATCCGATGGCAGTGTTACCCGGGACAGCAGCCAGGACGACTCCAACCATCTTCCTCCGGATTAAGTGACGTCAGCACGCTAAAGCTGGCGCCCAGCCAGTTTGAGTTATCCACACCAAACAGAAAGATGCGTGGGAGCCCTTCTGTCTGAAAGAGTTATGGACATCCCATAGACCCAAATACTCAAATCATCCTGTGGTCGCTCTCCTGCTATTATTAGTCCGCTCTCTTACTGTTCTTGCCTCTCTTGCGTCTGACCCCTGCTTGCTACCTGAAAGGGCACCGGCTCCCTGGGACTCTTTCTGCCAATCCTTTCTCAGCCCTCCGCGCAAGCAGAAGTGGCGGCGGTGGCAATAGAGCCCTTGAACTCTTGGCTCGCCAGACTCTCTTGTAGTTTGTTAGTGGGTCTGTATTGAACCTAATTTTCTCCTCCTTTATGTAAGAGCAACTCTCGTGGACTTGATACCACCTTTCAAGTTAGCTAATTCTCTGGCTTTAGACAAAGGGCTAGCTCTACACGTTCTTTATCCAGCTCTCCTAAACTCCGTTCAATTCTTTTTCTTTGATTTCCTGTTCCCTACAAACTTCACCTCCCTCCATAAATCTATTTAATTAAAGGTCTCACTCTGTCTCTTATCTCTGAAAGACCTTACATTTCTCTGTTAAAATAACAAAACTTGTAATCACTCAGTTGAAGAGTTCATTTTATTCTTTGAGTAATTTGACTGGAAGGCAAAAACTGGTTAATTAGAATAAATTCCTGAGTTCAGATAGAAAACCAAGGTACACATGTTGTTTCTTATGATAATTTTGCACTTCATGAGAAGCCACAAAATATTTGATCCTGCTTTGCAAGGAAACATACTTGGGGGGGTGGGACTGTTTTTAATATGTTATAAATTATATGAAACCTGTTGTCAAATCTGGAGAATTTCCCAATTTAAATGTGTCTCCTCTTTTATTTTGCTCAACATTAAACAACCAAAGCACTATATTAGCCATTTAAAAATTATTTAATTGTTTAAAACATTGTTCTTTAATTAAATCTAGCAGACTCAACATAAATGTGTTTCAACTATGCCTTTATTAATATAATTTGATTAGAAATATAAAAAAATAACATCGTCTCAGCAAATCCTAAGTGTATCCACATTCCATCATGTCTCAGGATGATTATATGTTACATCTACAGTTTTGTCTCACTGAGACTTGACAAGCCACTCACCTATCAGGTGGCTTACTGCGGTGGCTTGCGTGGTGCTGGAAGCTATGTCACTGCTATTTCAAATACCAGCAGAGTCACCCATTGTGATAGTTAGGTCTTGTGTCAATTTGGCTAGTCAGGATTCTCAATGGTTTCCAGTTAAGGAATAATACTCCCCGAGGACCTGACCTAACCCAGTGGAATGACCTCACAATGAGAGCTATGTGCAACAAATCAGTAGTCAGAAGACTGGGGTGGGCGGAAACACCTTTGTACAGGTCCCATCCCTGACATAGTCAATTGAAAAGAAGTTTTCCCAGAGGTGTGGCCTACTTACAGTGTAAGTGGACACTGGTGAAGCTCACTGGCTTTCCAGTGGGTCTGGACCCTGTATCTGACACATCAGCCTTCAGTTCTTTGGACGTGAGCCAAAGGACTCCATATTGCCTGCTGATCCTAGGAGGCATCAGCAGTTTGCCGTCTGACCTACTAACTTTGGATCCATTTGCTTCTTCAGCCAAGAGCCTGTTGTCTTCCAACTAATCTTGGATCCATCTCCTCCTGAAGCTACACTCATCAGGAGATGCCTCTAACCCAGTGGTTCTCAACTTCCCTGATGTCGCCACCTTTTAATACAGCACTTCATGTGGTGGTGACCCCTCAATCATAAAATCTTTGTTGCCACTTCATAATTGTAATTTCACTACTGCTATGAATTGGGCCGCCCTGTGAAAGGGTCGTTTGACCCTCAAAAGGGTTTGTACTCCAGTTTGAGAACTGCCGCTCTAAACTAACATCTGATCCACCGATTGAAACTTATCAAAACTGAAGTCTCTTACTTCTATTACCATGTGAGCCTTTTTCTTGACATAAATATAGGTTTATATATTATACAATATATCATTTAGTATTACTATATAATTTATAAATTATATATATAATTTATATCAAGAAAAAAACCTCACATGGATACAAACACATATACATCTATAAGCTCAGAGGTCCCAGATAGGCTTGGTTTCAGGGGTTTTAAACAAAGAACAAATTTTGAAGAAGGAATTGGCTGTCCTGAGAGATTTGCCACTGGGAACCCTGTGACTAACAAGAATATCACCAGATAGAATGCCAGTGGATGAGCTCCTCGGTTTCAAAAGCACTCAAAATACGCCTGTGGTATGGGAACTGCGCCCGATCTGACCCCACCACACCGAAGCAAAACACTAAGTGCGTGCAACAGAACAACAAGGGGAGCAGAGCAAAGAAGTCCCAAGGATGTACCAAAAAAAGACTTTGGGGCCACGGCATGGCACCCCATCAGACTTGACCAGAAAAAACTCCTAAAGTTCAACCAACAGTCCTTGAACTACTTACAGGCTTTTCTTTATTGTTATTGTTGTTGTTTTGTCCTTGGATTTTTGTTGTTGCTGCTGGTTTTTTGTTGTTGCTTGGTTTTTCTCTATCTTCTTTTTGTGTATGTTATTATCTCTGAAGGTCTGTCTAAACAAGATAGGCTGAATGAACAACCTGGAGGAGAAAACAATGGGACCAACAGTTCTGGTAGGACATGGGAGAGGGGAAAGTGGGGGGAAAGGAAGTGATATTAACAAACCCAGGGACAAGGGAACAACAAGTGATCCAAATCAGTGGTGAGGAGGGTGTAGGAGGTCTGGTAGGGCATGATCAAGGGTAATATAACTAAGAGGAATTGCTAAAACCCAAATGAAGGCTGAGCATGATAGTGGGATAAGAGGAGAGTGAAAGGAAATAGAGGAAAGAACTAGGAGGCAAAGGGCATTTATAGAGGTCCAAATAAAGGCATGTACATATGTAATTATATTTATATATGAGGAGGGGGAAATACATTTATGTGCATATATTTATAGGTTTAGTATAAAGGTAGCAGATGGACATTGGGCCTCTACTCAATGCAAGAATACTTTCTTCTGTTAAACTGGCATTTCATGATGATCACCTTCCTGACATGATCACTGAAGACAAATGGATGCATAAGCAAATGTGGTGAAGAAAGCTGATGGTGCCCAGCTATAAAAAAATATAGCGTCTATGGTCTTAAAAGCTTGAAGGTAATCAAGCGGCCATCTAGCTGAGAAGCAACAAAGCCCACATGGAAGAAGCACACCAGCCTGTGTGATCATGAAGTATTGAAGGTATCAGGTATCAGGCATCATCAGAACAAAAAAATCATTTCATTGTGAATGAAGGGGGGAGTGCGGAGTGGAGACCCGAAGCCTTACAGAAGGGTCTTGGGGAGGAACGAGCCAGTCAGGATGCAATGTAGCATACAACTTTCCTCTAGTTCCTAAATGCTTCCTGCCCCACTATCAGGATCCCAATTCTACCTTACAAATCTGGCTACACCAGAGGATGTACACTCGTACAGATAGGAAATGGAAACACAGGGAATCCAAGGCAGATGATCCCCTCAGGACCAGTGGTGAGACTGGCGACACCAGGAGGGTGGAGGGAGTATGGGGTGGAAAGGGGGAACTGATTACAAGGATCTACATATAACCTCCTCCATGGGGGACGGACAACAGAAGAGTGGATGAAGGGAGACGTCGGACAGGGCAAGATATGACAAAATAATAATTTATAAATTATCAAGGGTTCATGAGGGAGGAGGGATCAGGGAGGGAGGGGAAAAATGAGGAGTTGATGCCAGGGGCTTAAATGGAGAGCAAATGTTTTGAGAATGATGAGGGCAATGAATGTACAAATGTGCTTTACACAATTGATGTATATATGGATTGTGATAAGAGTTGTATGAACCCCTAATAAAATGATTTAAAAAAACCCAAGATAGTAAGTAAAAGAGAGAAAAATAAAAAGGCTTGAAGGTAAATAAGCGGCCATCTAGCAGAGAAGCAACAAAGCCCACATGGAAGAAGCACACCAGCCTGTGTGATCATGAGGTGTCGAAGGGATCAGGTATCAGGCATCAAGGAGCCTCAGCACCATTGATTCTTACTTATATTTTACCTCCTGAAATCGGAGGAATGTTGAGTTATTTTAGTACAGGGATTCTGTGCATTCTTCCATCTTCTTTTGATGCATTATGCATCGTTCAGTATTTTGCCCATAGAATCTTTCAATATTGCAAGTTGAGGCTTGCATTTTTTCTGGAGTCCGTTCAGTTTCAGATATGGTGTGCTCTTCCTTTATTAGTCGTCTAACTCTAAATATTTGCCCTTTTCACTATAATCCTGGACTTTGTCTCTCAAGCTGCCTTTTGAAATTTTCTTATTCGGCTCTGTGAAGCCATCATTTCTTTCATGTCCGTTAGCTATTCTATGGGTAAGAGGAAGTTTCAAAGTCCATTCTGACATCCACCTTAATGTTTTGTATTTCCACTCTTTTGTAAGTAGGTTATACATCCAAGGAAACTTTGCTTCAATGGATTGCATCGGGGCAGTCATCTGCTAAGGTTGTTGCATTCTACCCTAATATTATTGTGGGGATTACTAGGTGTTAACCGTCAAACCATTGAGAATCCTGGCCCAGCCACGTTGATACAAAAGCCTAAATTGTGCAGTTGTATGACATCAAGCCAGGCCTGTGGACAGCCCGTTTGAGGAATAGTTGGTTTGATGTCCTTGACAAATAGACATGGAAGAACATGCTTCTGTACTTATTTAGAAAAGAGATTAAGTCCAATTGCCTTATATGCAGGTGTTGAATATATCCAAAATGTCCCCCAAAGGCAATGATATTTCTTAGAAAAATGACTAATAGTAATCGAAATGTATCTTCTTCTAAATATGAATTTAAATCTTAATGCCTACACCCATAGTTGGAATCCCATTTCAAATAGGGTATTCTTTGTTATGCTAATGATTCTGTGTCAGTATGATTGAAACCCAGTCACTTTTGAGATATCAAAAAGAGTAGATAAGACACAGAAACAATGGAGCAGAAACTGTTGAAGATAAGGCATGAGGAGCTGATACCAAGGGCTTAAGTGGAGAGCAAATGTTTTGAGAATGATGAGGACAACGAATGTACAAATATGCTTGACACAATGTATGGATTGTGATAAGAGTTGTATGAGCCCCCAATAAAATGATTTAAAACAAAAAAGAGTAAATGGAGAATAGACGTAGAACCCAGAAAGTATCTTCCCCGGGGCTGACAGAAAGAGAGACCATCTTCCCCTAGAGCTGGTGTCTTGAGTTTGAGCTGCTAGACTCCTAAGCTCTGAGGAAAATATATTTCTATTTTTTAGGTGTTTGTGTTGCAGCAGCACTAGGAGACCAGACAGCCCTGATGGCTTAACAGGTAAGCGCTGGGTTGCTCGCTGACAGGCTCGTGGCTAGCCTCTGAGAGAGAAAGGCTTGCTGCGTGCGAAGGATCTAGCCTGTGAAATCCTCTGGGCTGTTCTGCTCTGTCCGTTGGCGTTGATATGTGTTGGAATTGACTGGAGGACACACAACAGCAACAGGAAACTAAGACAGCGGCCCCATCAGCTGCTGCCGCGTCTCTGCACTTAGGTGCAGGAGAGCTTGTCTTTCAGAGTAGTCTGTTCAGCCCAATGATTTGAAGAGCCTAAATTTACTTTTCAACAGCCTTGCTCTGAGAACTCCTGCTTCTTTCCTCTCCACGCCTCAGAAGGAAACGAGTAATAGCTGTCAAGGGTGTCACTGCTTGCGAGGGACAGACACTCCTGCACCACGGGTTTTCCTCAGTGGCAGCGTGTTTCTGTCCATTTAACTCAGGTTTCAGCAAAGATGTATTTCAATTTCTCCTCTCCCACAGGTGCTCAAGGTGGGGCGTCTTTTAAAAACTCTTTTATATAAATTCTACCTTACTTCTTAAGTGACTTCTTGCTTCCAGCAAGATTTGAAATAAAGCCAATTGTGCTCTAGAAAGATGTCTTTCTTCATTGTCCTTTCTTGTAAAATTGTGAATAAAATGAATGTTTGAACAGTGAAACAGGTTTCATTCTATCCAGTGGAAAAGTTTTCTTCATTTCTAAAAACAGTGAAACCACTTCCTGCTTCCCAGGATTATTCTGAAACTCATATGAGAAGAAAGACCAAGAAGGTCTGATTACAACCTTTTCCATTTTAAAGAGGAACCCCACCCTCTAATGACCTGGGAAGAAACCAGTGTGAGATTAGTGTTTATTTATTGTAAATTTAGGACATTGAGGTGGGAAAGACAGAGTTTTTGAAATCCCTCTCCCCACCCCTGTTGAAACTGCCCCTGTGGTTTTTCTTCCACTGAGTATTGAGAAATCATTTTATTCTGCTGGTGTCTAGATTTCAAGCCCATGGAGTTGGGGTGACCCACTCATGTCATCTGCCCTGAGGTTGACCTTTGAAGTCTTGAACCTTTAAGGAAGAGAGTTTTTATCTTTTTTGACATCTTCTTCACGTCAGACAACACTCTGGTAAGGAGTTTAGTGTTGATTCTTTGGGAGAATTAAAATGGCCTTCAGTAGATTGCTCTGCCTAGGTCCCACCTAGGCAACCTGCTCTGTGACCTCCTTCTTTTTTTTTTTTTTTAACAATTTATTGGGGCTGATACAATTCTTTTCACAGTTCATACATATACATACATCAATTGTATAAAGCACATCTGTACAGTCTTTGCCCTAATCATTTTTTTCTCTTTTCTTCTTTTACATTTTATTAGGGACTCCAACAACTCTTACCACAATCCATACATATACATACATCAATTGTATAAAGCACATCCATACATTCCCTGCCCCAATCATTCTCAAGGCATTTGCTCTCCACTTAAGCCCCTTGCATCAGGTCCTCTTTCCCCCCCCCCTCCCTCCCCTTTCCCCCCTCCCTCATATGCCCTTGGTAATTTATACCTCGTTATTTTGTCATATCTTGCCCTATTCGGGGTCTCCCTTCCCCCCTTCTCTGCTGTCCCTCTCCCAGGGAAGAGGTCACATGTGGCTCCTTGTAATCAGTTCCCCCTTTCCAACCCACTCACCCTCCACTCTCCCAGCATCGTCCCTCACGCCCTTGGTCCTGAAGGTATCATCCACCCTGGATTCCCTGTACCTCCAACCCTCATATGTACCAGTGTACAGCCTCTGTCCTATCCAGCCCTGCAAGGTAGAATTCGGATCATGGTAGTTGGGGGGAGGAAGCATCCAGGATCTGGGGGAAAGCTGTGTTCTTCATCGATACTACCTCACACCCTAATTAACCCATCTCCTCTCCTAAGCCCCTCTATGAGGGGATCTCCATTGGCTTTAGAGCACCTTCTTGATGTGGTTTAGTTGCCACTGCCTGATTCAAATGGTAGCTATGCACAAGAAGTAGAGTCTACCTTGCTCATTTCCAGCACATAGTGGCTCTGTGCACATGAGAACAAAGCGATGCCCGGCCCTGCGCCATCCTTGCAATGGTCCCTGTGTGTGAGCCCATCGTGGCCGCCACTGTGTCAGGCCATATCCTTGAGGGCCTTCCTCTTTTTCGCTGCTCCTTCACTTTACCAAGCAGGATGCCTCTCACTAAGGACTAGTCTCTCCTGATGATATGTCCAAAGTATGTAGGACAAAGTCCCCCCCTCGCCCTACCCCCCAACCATCCTGGCCTCCAAGGAGCATGCCTGCCCCATTTCTCCAAATACACATCAGTTTATCCTTTAGCAGACCATGATATGTTCAGTCTTCCTCTCCAGCACCACAATCCAAATGTGTCTTCCTTATTCAGTGTCCAACTTTCACACGAACATGAGGCAGTGGAAAAACCATGGCTCGGGTCAGGTGCACCTTAGTCCTCAGAGAACATCCTTGCTCTTCAGTCCTTTATTGAGATCATCTGTAGCATATTTACCTAAGGCAACACATCTCTTGATCTCTTCATTGTTGATTCCATGAGCATTAATCGTGGATCCAAGCAAGATGAAATCCTTGACAATGTTGATCTTTTCTCTGTTTATCATGATATTAACTCTGATCTCTTTGTGACCAATTTGATCTTTTGTACATTGAGTAGAAACCCATACTGAAGGCTGCAGCCTTTGATCTTCATCAGCAAGTATTTCAATTCCGCTTTGCTTTCAGAAAGCCAGTTTGTATTCTTCATATAATCCATCTTTTCTCTGATAATTTGATCAGCATAGAGATTGAATAAGTACGGGGTGACATGATGTAATTTTCACACACCTTTCCTGATTGGAAACCATGCAGTTTTCCTTTGTTCTGTTTACACACTGCCTTTTCATCCATGTACAATTTCCTCATAAGCACAATGAATTATTTTGGAATTCCCATTCTTCTCAAGGTTATCCATGATTTATTACGATCCACACAATCAAATTACTTTGCAAAGTTAATAAAACACAAGTAAACATCTTTCTGATATTTTCTGCTTTAAGCTAGGATCCATCTGAAATCAGCAACGATAACCCATTTTCCACGTCCTCTTCTGAATTTGGTCTGAACGTCTGACAATCCCCTCTCAGTGTACTGCTGCAACCATTGTTGGAAGAACTTGAATAAATGGAGACACAATTCTACGACTTTCCTGCTCCCTGCCCAACCAGCCTCCTACTTGGGACCTGTGAAGTCGGGATGCTTGTGGAAGAAGGTGTTTTTGGTTGTTATTCTCTTTTACTAGTTGCTGCAAGTTGGCCTCAATTTACGAAGACCCATGAGCAGTGGAATAAAATGCTGCCCAGTTGTGTATTCTCACCGTGATCAATTAGAGATTTATTTATTTAACTATTGTGATTTGTAGAGTTAAATTTGATGGTTTGGGGAAGTAAAAGTCAACCATTTCTTCCTAGTCTGTCTTCGTGTGAAAGCTCCACTGAAACCTATTGAAATATCCGAGCCACATTCCAGCCTCTACTGTGGTGGCTACACATGCAGTGTACTGACTAGGAATCTAACCCAGATCTCTCACATGGAAGGCAAACATGCTACCACTGAATCTCCATCAACTCCTATCACATATTCTTTCAAAGCCAAACTCACTGCCATTGAGTTGATTCCAAATCAGAGCTACCCTGTGGGGCAAGGTAGATCAGCCTCTGTGGGGTTTCCAGGCTATAAAGATTCCTTAGGACTTTGGAAATCATTATTTTAAGTAGATCTGGCTTTAGGAAAGAAATTCTTAACTTGCCACCAATTCTTTCCTCTCTCACATTTCATATATACCCAACTCCTTTAGTTTTTCCCAATTTTAAATGCTGCATGGCCCTCAAAAACTATTTTCCCCACATGGGTGTTTAAAACCAGAGCCAAACCTGCTGCTGTCAAGTTAATTCTGACTTATAGTGACTCTGTAGGAAAGAGGACAGCTGTTCTATAAGATTCCAATTCTAAATCTTTACTGAAGCAGACTGCACATCTTTCTTCTATGGAGTGGCTGGAGGGTTCAAATGATCAACCTTTCTGTTAGCAGCTGAGTGCTTTCCCCATGACACCGTCAGGGACAGTGGTGAGCCACACACAATAATTTGAGAGCAGAATGAACTTGAAGATGGTAAAAAATTTTCCAGTTCCTAGTCTCTCAAGGGATATCATGTAGGGAAAGTTCAAACGAACTCCAGGATTTAGGTTATCACCCCATCAGCTGTCCAGGCTAGTGATCAGGCCCTGGAACTTAGCAGGGGCAGCATCGCTGTGCTCTTGAACAAAGCCGAATCAGGAGCAACCCGTTATGCACCATTTTTGTTTTGTTTTGTTTTCAAGACTTCTATTCCTAAGAATTTGCTCTGAGGACAAGGTCTGTGATACCTACAAGGAGGCAAGTTCTGTTTATCAGAAGGGGAGAACCTGAGCGGAAACCAGGGCAGGAGTCCAGGGAAAGAAAGAAGTAAGAGTATTGACAGTAATCGAGTCCTGGATTTGCTAGAAGCAAGAGTCATGTTTGTATAATGTATGTGGGTGTAGCTATGTGTGTCATGTATGTGTACATGTATGACAGTTGATCCTTACTGAACTTGAGAAGGTATGAGAGCACAAAGAAGAATAAAGAGAGGGCACCCTCTTCCCCTAATAACTTTGGGCAGAAAACCTACGAGGCAGCAAGAGGAACATGGAAATGGTTTTCCGGGACTTCATTGTGCACCTGGATCTGCTTTTGGAAGTTAATAGCAGTACATCTGGTGCATCTGTTTTTGGTCTTGTTTTCTAAGTTTCAGAGAAGCTGAGTAAGGGTCAGTGAGTGGTTCCTATTTCTGTCTCTACTCTAGATTGACCTGAGGGTTTTGCTGTAGAACCTGAGATTTGGCTTTTAAAAAGTTATTGTTCATTTTCTTCTCTATTTTGCTCCAAATTTAGATAATCATCCAATAGCTTTTAAGTCCCATATTTCCCTCCCTGTTTCCAGTTTTTTGAGAGGCCATCAGTGATACCATCCCAGGGTGGAGTCAGCAAAAGTGACATCTTGGAAATCAGATGTCTGAGATAGACCGAGTAAACCATCTGCTGGATGAAATGATTGAAATATGCTGTTAGGTCTGGGAGTAAAGGAATCAGGAGAGCATTCATACTCTTTCACAAACCCCACTGGAGATGGCAACTCCCTTCAAGGCTGATGGGTCCCGGCATTGTCTTACTGCTGTTACAGTGTCAAACGTGCTTTATTCTGGCTCCAGTGTCCTTTGAAGTAGAGGTACTCGGTGGGCTCGTTGGAGCGGGCAGTGAATCAGTGAAGGCTGTTTTTGTCTTTATGGGAAAGAGCATTAAGATTGCTCTCCATTTCCCCTCCTTCAGGGAAAGGCCAGAGACTTAGAATAAGAGAAGAAAAATGGCTTCCAAGGTCCTTGAAGTAAGAATGGCACAATCGTCTCATTCCCCAAAGTGCTCTCAAGCTTCACTTTCGCTGCTGGAACAAATATAGTGGGGTTCTAAAGTAATAATAATGGAGGTGTTGAGTCACCATGGTGTTGACCTTGACACATAGCTATCCTAAGTACAACAGAATGAACGTGCCTGCGTGTTTGAGTCCATCGCTGTGACTACTGTGCTCATCCTGCCCATCAGCGTGTCCTTCTCCATCACTGGCCCCTTACCTCACCAAACAGGATGTTCTCTTCCAGCGACAGACACCTCCTCCTGGCATGACCAAAGTGAGTCAGACCATGTTCAGTTGCTCATTTTCAGAAGTAGATTGCCAGGTCTTTCTTCCTGGCTTTTCCTAATCTGGAGGAGCCATCAAAATTTATATACCATGGGTGATTGATAGTGCATTTAGAATACAAGTAGTATAACACGTAACATTACAGCAACACACAAGCTGTCTAATTGGGCGGTAGATAATGATAATCCCCCACTGCCTTCTTTCCCACAATTTTTATTTAATGAGAAACTAATTAGTGATTGGGCAACTTAATATATACAGCTAATACTCATTCCAAAAGTACAGAGGAGTTTCCAGTGGAAGGTATGTCTTTAGCCCACTCTGGTTTTTTGTTCACTCTCTTTCTTTAAAAAAAATCATTTTAACATGGGGCTCTTACAGCTCTTATAACATTCCACACATCAATTGTATCGAGCATATTTGTCCATCCATTGCCATCATTATTTCCAAAACATTTTCTTTCTACTTGAGCCCTTGGTATGAGCTCCTCTTTTTGCCCCTCCCGCCCCAACCATCTCTCCCTTGTGAATCTTTGCTCAATTATGTTGTTATTATTGCATATCTTGCACTATCCATGGTCTCCCCTCACCCACATTTCTGTTTTTGTCCTGTAGCCCACTCTTATCTTTGCAGCCATCCAGTTTCTCTCTTCAAAGGCATCCACATTTACTAAGAGAAGCAGTTAAAGTATAAATAAAACTATTCTGCATCTCACTTATTCCATTTAAAATAGGAAATAACCTCATTTTCTCTGGGAGAAGCTGATAGACATCATTTCTAGATTAATAAGGCATCCCTCTTGTGTTTAATATTCCCCGTGCTCTTTACTAGAACTGCCTGTCATGTTCTAAGTGACCCTCGTTCTGGGGACACTGGCAGTTGGTCCCTGGGGCTTTCTTCAGGGTATTGAGAGGGTTTCCCTCTGTCCAAAATGAACCATGAAGGCTTTTTTCTAACTTGCATACCATAGGCAGAACGTTTGAAGTCTAAATTCAGCCCAGCCCAAATACAAAGTAATTATGGGGCTAAAAAAAAGTGATTAGAATTTGAAATCACAGGCACTCAATTAGACTCTTTCTCTAGGCAAAATATTCGAAATGGCCCCTTCCATCTTAATATCAGTTGTAGAAATGTTTTCCAAAAGGCTAATTGGATGTCTTGCTCTCTTTTCTTAAGAGTCTTAGGAAAAGAATAGCATGTTTGATATTTTGCAACGGATCTTAACCACCAGTGTTGGTTACTTTCACATATAGCACGAGTCCTGTGTGTCCAATGGTCAGGTGTTGTGGGGGAGGGTGCTGAGTGGTGGGTATGTCAAAACCACCAGTGGCTCTGCAGGAGAAAAGACTTAGCATCCGCTCCTATGTCATTATAACCCAGGAAACTCTATGAGCCGGCCTACTTTGTCCCTTAGGGTCACTATGAGTCAGAATTGCCTCGATGGCACACAATGACAACACCAAAACTATCACAGTGTGGATCCCTGAAGCCACCGTCTTGTTTCCCTTGTTGTGAAAGGAGGGAGTGACTGAATTGAGAGATGACTAGATTTCTTGCACTAGAACCTTTGTCTTACTTGGGCTCAGGCTTGAAGTTAGGACAGCTGAAAAGAGGGTTAAGATCGCTAGGGGTAAGGACCTTGGGCCCTTACTCAAGATCCCTAGTGGAATGTGAAGACAAAACAATTAGAAGTTCATGAGCATTCAAAATGAAACTCTGAAGAGCTTGCTAATTTTGGTTATTGTTAAAGATATTTGAAATGAAAGATTTTTTTTTTATTGTGAGTGGTAGCAATTCTATTCATGCAATACCCACTTTCCCTTTGCCCCTCTCACACAGCTCTGACCCCATCCAACGAGTCACCGTGTCTGGCATTTAGTCCGAAAGCTCTGGCAGCGAATGGAAGCCTCAAGCCCTAGGCGGCAGTAGGATGTCCCTGACCAAATGAAAGGACAAGCCCTCACTGGGAGGCGGCATTGGGTCCTCTGCGCGGTGTCCTCCCTCTTTTTCTACCTGGAGGCACAGAAGTGATCTCGTGATTCGCTTTGGTCAGAATCGCTCTCTGTATTTCCAAGGCTGGGACCTTCCAGAAGCAAATTGCCTATCTATCTCCTGAGGTGCCTCGGGGGGGATTTGAACCACTAAGCTTTCAAAAGGCTAATTGTTATGCACTGAATCATTTGCACAGGACGAAAGTTCTATGATAACACAAAAAGACAAGAAGAGAGAAGTGGTTTAGGTCCTTGGTCCCTTGAGAAGCTCATTTACCCCTAAACATTCAGATTTCTTTTTGTGGCCGTGTAGTGAAATGAAACGACTTGGAATGACTCTTATCCATGTCTTTGTAACTCCAACCGATTTGGAGCAACCGTGAAATACGTTGTGCCATATACTCAAGATTCCAAACCCAAACTCACGGCCACTAGTAGAGTCCACCTCTTAATGCCACTGTAGGTATAGCTGAGGTGTGGACTGCCAAGGCTGTAAATATTTACATGAGCAAAATACTTCACCTTTCTCCTGAGGAGGGGCTAGTGAAGTCTAGGTACTGACCTTGAACTTGGCAGCCTGATGCATAACTCACTATGCCAACAGGGCTCCCTTATGAAGCATTAGTAGAAGGGATTAGTCAGTTTTACCATTAAAAAACATATTAATCATTTACTAGGGAACTTTTACAGTTATCACAGCATTCCATAGATCAATCATATCAAGAAATACTGTACAATTGCTCTCACAATCAGTTTCAAAACCATTTCTTCTTGAACTCCTTGATATAAGTTCCCCTTTGTCCCCTCCTTCCCCCATCCTACCCCGTAGGAACACACACACGTGCATACATATAGTTTTCGTATGTGACACCATCCAATATATCCATTCACATACATTTCTGTGGTTCACTCCCCTCAAGTGGGGTTATGCAGTCATCCATGCCATGAGCTTCCCCTTCCCCCTCATTCCCTCCTACCCCTCTCTTCCCATACCCTCAGGGACCATTACTCTTGCTACTGTTTCTGAAGGATTGTCTGTCTTGGCTTTCATGTATCAAACTATTTTAATTATACAAATGAACATACACAAATCTAACAAGGTTAATGAGGTAGAATAAAAACATAATAGCGAGGGAAGAAATGTTAAAGAACTAGAAGATAGTTCTGTGGTTCATCAGTGCTGTAGGACACCCTGGATTTATCATTCTTTCTGTGTGGCTCTTCTGAGAGGGATTGCCCAATGATCTTACGGGTGGGTGTTGAGTCTCCACTACGTCTATATTCCTTCACGTTCACTTGGTTGCCTGTTTTTGAACTTCTGGGAATGAGCTGCTCCAAGCAGGAACATCACCCTCAAGGACTGGCATACCAGAATGAGGTCTACTCTCACTCTATCTTTTCTGGGGAGACATAAACAATACTCTCCCCTTTGATGTATTAGTGCCCTGGTTCCCCATTGCTGTTGTTTTCCTCTCCCGCCCCTCTGTGGGCCTTAAGGGCATATGAGGGGGGTGGGAAGAAGATGCTCTTCATTTCAGGTGCTATCTATATCTATGTATTTTTTTGTTGTTGATGATCTTTGGTTTGGTCTGGCTCATGCCAGAGTATCTGGTCCTCAGCCTGGGAATTGTGTGTTGTGTACATTTTCCTGTATGTCTGTTCTGCTGTTTGAACTTACCTCAGTGGACTCATGTTGTGCTTGACCTTTTGTGCTTGGCTAACTTCACTCAATGTAATATCCTCCAACTCTTTCCATGATGGTGAGGTATATCGTTTCGTCACTATATTTTAGGGATGCATAGTATTCCATTATGTTTATATCGTAGAGTTTTTAAATCTATTCATCTACTGATGGAAATTTAGTCTGTTCCCAATTTTTTGCAATAGTGAACTGCACAGTGATGAATATTGGTGAGCAGATGTCTGGCCATGGTCTGTGTATTTTTTTTTCTGGGTATGTGCCCAGTAGTGAAATTGCTGGGTCATAAAGTAACTCATTTTTCAATTCTGTCAGATTGCTTTTCAGAGTGGCTGTATGTATCTACAAGACCACCAGCAGTGAATGAGAGTTCCTACCTCACCCCACTCTCTCCAAAATTTGTTGCTTTTATTTTTTGAATTGAGTTATCTTTGTGGGTGTTAGATGGTATCTTATAGTTATTTTGATTTGCATTTCCTGTATGGCTAATGATCGAGAACATTTCTTCATAAGTTTATTGGCCACTTGGGTTTCCTCCTTTGTGACTCTTCTGTTCAAGTCCTTTGCCCACCTCCTCAATGGGCTACTTGTTTTGTTCTTATAAGCTTGCAGGATTCGGTAGATTTTAATAATAAGCCTTTTGCTTCATATTTCATTCTTAAATACCGTTTCCCAGTCTGTGGGCTCTCTTATTACCCTCTGGAGGAAGTCTTTGAATGTGCACAAGTGTTTTACCTTTATTATCTCCCACTCGTCTGTTTTATCCTCCTCGGGATGTGTATCCTTGCTTATTTCTGATAGCCCATGTATTCCCTCTGCTAAGGTTCTTAGCTTTGTCCCAGTTTTCTCATCGATGATTCTGATAGTTTGCGGTTTTACCTTGCAATCTGAGATCCACCTTGAATTTGTACTTGTGTATGGAATGAGGTAGTGTTCTTGCCTCATTCTTCTATGGGTGGTTATCCAGTTTTTCCAGCACCATTTGTTAAAAAGGGCATCCATTGCCCTTTTGATATATATTTGTTGGCCTTTATCAAAAATCAGTTGTCTGTATACTTCTGTTTTTATTTCTGGATTATCTGTTCTTCTCCAAGTATCTACCATTATACCAATAGCATGCTGTTTTGACTGTATAATATGTTTTAGAGTCGGGTAATGTAGACTCCATCTCCCTCCCCGCACCACTTTGTTCTTCTTCTTGAGGAGTTCTTTGCCAACTCTGGGCTTCTTCCCTTTCCATATGAAGCTGGTAGTCAGTTTTTCCATTTCTTTGGAAAAAGATGCTGGTACTTATATTGGGATTGCATTTAATTTGTATAGTCCCTTAGGTAGGATTGACATATTTACAATATTGTGTGTTCTGATCCATGCGCATGGGATAGTCTTCCATTTGCAAAGGTCCCTTTTGGTTTCTTGTAATAAAGTTCCATAGTTTTCCTTGGACAAGTCTTTTGTGGTTTTGGTTAGGTATATCCCTAAATATTTCAATTTATGCCTGGCTATTGTGAAGGGTTCTACCTTCTTGATCTCTTTGTCTGTAATTCCATCAGTTGCATATAGCAATCCAATGAACTTCTCCTTGTGATCTTGTATCCTGCCAGTCTGCCATAGTCCTCTATCACTTCCAGCACTCCTATTGTAGAGACTATGGGGTTCTCAATATATAAAGTCATCTCATCTGCAAATAATGGTAATTTCAGTTCTTCTTTCCACAGACATATACCTTTGATATCCTTCTGTTGCCTTACCTTATTAGCTAGGACCTCCGAGATGATGTTAAATAAAAGTGGGATGAGGGGCATCCTTGTCTGTTGCCCTTTTTCAGTGGGAATGTTTTCATCTTCTCACTATTGATTGTAATCCTGGCTGTTGGTTTTTCATGTATAATTTATATTATATTGAGGTGATTTCCTTCCATTCCTATTTTCATGAGTGTCTTAATTAGGAATGGGTGTTGAATGTTGCCAAATGCTTTTTCTGCATCTATTGATATTATCAAATGGTTCCTATCCCATTTCTCTTCAATGTGGTGTATAATATTAATGACTTGTAGAATGTTGAACTATCCCTGCATCCCTGGTATAAATCCCACTTGATCATGATGGATTATTCTTTTTATATACTTTTGTATTCTATTGGCTAAGATTTTGTTAAGGATTTTTGAATCCATGTTCATTAGAGATATTGACCTGTAGTTCTCTATTCTTGTGGGATCCTTGCCGGATTTTGGTATCAGTCTTATACTAGCTTCATAGAATGTGTTTTGGAGTTTACCACCATTTCCTATGTTCTGGAAGAGCTTGTGTAGAATTGGTGTCAACTCTCCCCAGAATGCTTGGTAGAATTCCCCTGTGAAGCCATCTGGGATGGTACTTTTTGTAGTTGGTAATTCCTAGGGTTGCTATGCATTGGAATTGACTCAATGGCAGTGTGAAGAAGAAAACTGGGTATATAACAGTGAGCCATCGCAAAGGCAGGAGGAGAGAGAATCCTGTGTCCACTAAGAAAGACATCACGGGGTGACAAGGTGGGGGAGGGAGGAGGAGGGAGGGGAAAAAGAGGAGCTTATAACAAAGGGCTCAACAAGAAAGATGATGTTTGGAAATTGTTGATGCCAATAATTGAACACATCTGCTTGAGATGATGGACGTATGTTTGTTAAAATATACGTAAGAGCCCTCCCCCACAAAATGATTGATTTAAAAAAGAAAGAAAGACCCACCAGTGGCGCTTGATCAAGATCCCTCTCTAGAGTGACAAAGACAGCAGACACCAGAGGCTGTGCCACCGAGATTATTAGACAGAGCAGAGGAGCCATGAGAAAACCCAAAGCAGAGCAGCATCGAGACAGTGAGGCAGCGGCCAAGGGATCCAATGGCTGACCGACCAAGGATCAGAGAGCTATGCCTGCCAGAGTGCCTGGAAGAGGCGTATCTTTTTCCTTTTATAACCTGTGAGCTTCCCTAATAAATCCCCATAATAGTGAGTATTGTCTATGAGTTCTGTATGACCATTGCAATGAACTATAGAACACAGCAGAGAAGCAGAGTTCATGGCAGAGAAATAGAACACTATTGGAGGAAAGGTTGGGAGCTTCTAGGGCACCAGTTCTCAACCTATGGGTTGTGACCTCTTTGGGGGTTGAACAATCCTTTCACGGGGGTTGCCTGACTCATAACAGTAGCAAAATTACAGTTATGAAGGAGCAACAAAAATAATTTTATGATTGGGGGGTCACCACAACACGAGGAACCATTTTAAAGGGTTGCGGCATTAGGAAGGTTGAGAACCACTGCACTAGGGTAAAGCTGGATGGAGGTTCGAGGCCTGTCTCAACTCTGCCTTGTGGCCACCAGTCTTAGACTGACGTGGAGTTGGATTCTCCTTCTTATTTCTGCAGCCAGAAGATGTTAGACGTAGCTCCCATCTCATTTCTTCAGAGAGAGAAAAAAAAAAAACTCAATTTAAATTACTATTCAAATTTCTGTTACTTGCAGCTGAGTGGAGTGTGACATATCCTAGGAACTCAACAAATATTAATCTTCTCTCTTCATCTCTTCTATCGATATAGAATATATCTCAGGCTAGTTTTGTAGTAATTGTAAATCTCATTTCATAATCTCTGTGTACAAGAAATACCCCAAATTTGTGTTTTATTTCACTCAATGAATGTGTATATATTAATAAGTATTAATATTACTACAATGTTATAATGAAATAAAGCAGTCTTTTGTTGTATTATTTACTGGCCTCCTGGACTCATTGATCCCAGCATCATAAAATAAAGAAGTGTTCCTTTCTCTTATATTTTCTGAAAGGAAGTGTGCAAGACTGATGCCAGTGAAAGGAGCCCAGGTTGTGTGGTGAGTGAAGGACTGGGCTTCTAGCTGTAAGGGCAGCAGTTCAAAACCACTAGCCACTCGATGGGAGAAAGATGAGGCTGTCTGCTCCCATGAAGATGCATAGTCTCAGAAACCCACAAGGGAAGTTCTCTGGCTTATAGTGTTCTTTTGCATCCGAGT
The DNA here is from genome assembly GCF_050624435.1 of Tenrec ecaudatus. NCBI lineage: Eukaryota > Metazoa > Chordata > Mammalia > Afrosoricida > Tenrecidae > Tenrec > Tenrec ecaudatus. The sequence goes on from NC_134532.1 coordinate 149,366,901, forward strand.
CAACTCAGTGGCAGTGAGTTTGATGTTAGTGAAATCATCTTGACCTGGAGATTACTTTTTGTGGAGATTTTAGGTTGTCAAATCAATTTCCTTACTAGACTTCTCTATTTTATCTTTGATGGTCTTGCTAAAGGTTTGTTAATTAATTAATTTATTTTCTGTAAAGTGCCAGCTTTGGGTTTCATTGATTTTCTCTTTTCCCTTTTTGTTGTAAGGTTCATTGATTTCAGCGCTTGTTTTTTATTTCTCATTTTCCCCTTGATTACAGTTAATTTGATGTGGTTGTTGTTGCTTTCCTTTTTAGTCCTTGATCTGGAAGTTGACTTTATTTGTTAGTTAGTTTATTTTTTTTTGAAAGCTGACAGTATTGATTTGAGACTTTTCCTCTTTTCTAATACATTTAGCATTATGAATTTCCCTCTTGGCACTGCTTTAGCTGTGCCTCATTAATGTTGAAATGCCATGTGTTAGTCTGGGTAAACTAGGGAAACAAATCCACAGAAACTCATATATGTATAAGAGAGAGATTTAAAAAATGTTTTTAATTAAATCATTTTATTGGGGTCTCATACAACTCATATCACAATCCATGCATACATCTATTGTGTCAAGCACTCCTATACATTTGTTTTCCCTCATCATTCCCAAAACATTTACTTTCTACTTGAGCCCCTGGTATCCGCTCATTTTTCCTCCTCCCTCCCCAAGCCCCCCTGCCCAACGAACCCTTGATAATTTATAAATTATTATTATTTTGTCATATTTTACACTGTCCAACGTACCCCGTCACCCACTTCCCTTCTGTCCATCTCCCAAGAAGGAGGTTATATGTAAAACCTTGTAATCTGTTCCCCTTCTCCCTCACCTTCCCTCCTCCCTCCTAATATTGCCATTATAATCACTGGATCATCTGTCCTGGATTCCCTGTGTTTCCAGTTTCTATCTGTACCAGTGTACATCCTCCTGTCCAGCAGCATTTGTAAGGTAGAATTGGGATCAGGATGGGGGATAGAGGAGTGGGGAGAGGAGGCATTTAAGAACTAGAGGAAAGTTGTATATTTCATTGTTGCTACACTGCACCCTGACTGGCTTGTCTCCTCCCCACGACCCTTCTGTAAGGGGATGTCCAGTTGCTTACAAATTTCCAGTTGCCTACAGATGGGCTTGAGTCCCCACTCTGACCTTCCCGTCATTCATATTGATATGATTTTTTGTTCTTTGATGCCTGATACCTGATCCCTTCAATACCTCGTGGGGATACCTGCTGGTGTGCTTCTTCCATGTGCGCTTTGTTGTTTCTCAGCTATATGTCTGCCTGTTAATCTTCAAGAGAGAGTTTTATATAAAGGGTAAGTATACATCCAGGAAACATCCCAACCTGTCCAGTTCAAGCCCTTAAGTCCGACTTAACTCATATGTCTGACACTGATCTACAAAGTCCTCCTCAAACTCACAAAACACACACAATGATGTCATATGCAGGAGGATCACAGGCCAGAGGGTAGAAAGTCTGAATCTAGTGACGTATAACCTCTCAGCGCTGGCAGGGTTCTCCCTGTGGCTTCTCCAGCACCCAGGGCTGCATCAGGGTAAGTCCATGTGTCATGGACTTTGTTGCTTCTGAGCTAGATGTTCACTTGTTTACCTTCAAACCTTTAAGACCCAAGGTGCTATATCTTTTTGATTGCCAGGCACCATCAGCTTTCTTCACCACATTTGCTTATGCAACCATTTGTCTTCAGTGGTCGTATCATGGAGGTGAGCACACAATTATATGATTTTTTGTTCTTTGGTGCCTAATAACTGATCCCTTCGGCACCTCCGGGTCACACAGGCTGGTGTGCTTCTTCCATGTGGGTTTTATTGCTTCTGACCTAGATGGCCGCTTGTTTACCTTCAAGCCTTTAAGACCCCCAGACGCTATCTCTGTTGATAGCCGGGCAGCATCAGCTTTCTTCACCACATTTGGTTGTTCACCCTCTTTGTCTTTAGTGGTTGTGTCGGGAAGGTGAGCATCATAGAATGCTAATTTAATAGAAGAAAATATTCTTGCATTGAGGGAGTACTTGAGTGGAGGCCAATGTCCTGCTACCTTAATACTAAACCTATAAATATATGCACATAAATCTATTTCCCCATCCTCATGTATAAATAGATTTGAATATGTACATGTCTTTATCTAGACCTCTATAAATGCCCTTTGCCTTCCAGCTCTTTCCTCCATTTCCCTTGACTTCCCTCCTGTCCCACTATCATGCTCAGTCCCCACCAGGGTTTCAGCAATTCCTCTTAGTTACATTACCCTTGATCATGTCCAACCAGGCCTCCCACACCCACCTCACCTCCGATTTGGATTGCTTGTTGTTCCCTTGTCCCTGGGTTTGTTAAACACCACTACCTTTCCCCCCACCTCCCCCTCTCCCATGTCCCCATGGAACTGTCAGTCCCGTTGTTTTCTACTCCAATTGTTCATCCAGCCTATCTTATTTAGACAGACCTATGGAGATAATAACATGCACAAAAAAACAAGACAGAGTAAAACCAAGCAACAATATACAACAAAACAACCACAACAATAAACTAATGACAAAAAACCCAAAACAAAACACAACAAGAAAGAAAAGCTTGTAGTTAGTTCAAGGATTGTTTGTTGGCCTTTAGGAGTGTTTTCCAGTCCAGTCTGTTGGGCACCATGCCCTGGCCCCAAAGTCCACCTTCAGCATTCCCTGGGGACCTCGTGGCTCCATTCCCTTGCTGTTCTGTTGCATCCCCTTAATGTTTTGTCTTGGTGTGGTGGGATCCGATTGGGTACAGTTCCTACACTGTGTCTCTGGTGTTGTCCCCTATAGGGTTATGGGTCAGTGAGGGGCATCATGTCTCATAGTGGGGCCAGCCATGTGGTCCTCTCTGTCAACTGACTGCTGTAATTGGGAACATCAACCTCATGGCCTTGTGGGCCATGGTGTGCTCCACTCAGAGAGCACAATCTTGTTGAGGTGCTGGATGGCCCCAAATATGGCCTTGGTATCTTAGTATATGTTCCTCAGTGCTTGAAAGAAGTGTAGGAAGTGGTAGAAAGAAAAGGGGAGTATTGAGAATGAAAGTGGAGCCAGTGTCTTCGTTACTATCTTATTTAAACCTATTTTAGCTAGCTCCCTCTGGCAACGTTTCAGGACAAGCGGAGGGCACTGCCTGCCTCATTACTCGCAGGTAGGACTAGAAGTCTAGTCCTAGTCACTCTCCACTGGCACCTAAGGGAGAAAGGAGCCTCAGTGTGCAGGGCAAGAGTTCTGGCTCATCATTAGGACCCCACTGATAGTTGTAGGAGTGAGTACCTTGCTACTGCTCCGTACGTGCAATCCATTGACACTGCACGTGGGAGCATAACCACTTATCCCATGTGCCCTATCACACTCGTATTTAGGGCAAAGGTAAATACACATGTACAATTGTGGGGGGGGGCTCACAGCCATCTTCCCCATTGAAACACTGCAGTGGGCCCCACTCCCTGCTGTAAAAGACAACGGATGCCTGCAGACATCTATTTGGTTCCAGTAGGTGGGGTTTACACCCTACTGATAATGGTTCCTATGGAGATCTAGAGAATAGGTCAAAGTTAAGCCGCCATCCTAAACCTAGGATCTGCCCATCTTGTCACATATATACCCCCATTCCCTCCTCTTCCTATTGCGTGTATGTCCCTAGACCACCCCCCTCTCGTTACTGTATTACCCAAAGGACAGCCCCTTCCAGTGACGTGTGTCCTCACCTGTTATTAGGGGGCTTGCACGTCCCCAGAGAATATAAAAGGCCTGGGCTAGCATTAGATCTCTCTCTCTCCCTCCACGTGGACCATCGAGTGGGACTGAGGTGAGCATGCTACCATGAGTCGTGTCTGACTCCATTTATTTCAATACTTCACTTCTATCTCTCATGCTCTCTATGACTTTACTATGATCTTTACTTATTATCACCGTACAATTGCACCTACCGGACCCATAATGATGTATTAGGGGCTGGCTTCCCCTGACATACAATTATCCTTTGTCAACCTATTCAAGGGTTTATCAAATGACACATTGCATTGGGTAAATTTGCTACACAAGACCTCTTTACAAGTGTTGAAAAGCAAGGGTGTTAAGTTGAGGATTAAGGTTAGTCTGGCCCAAGCTATGGTGTTTTCAATTACTTCATATGCATGCTGAATGAACACTGAACAAAGAAGACAGAAGAAAAATCTATGCATTTGAGATATAATGTTGGCAAAGGATATTGAAAGTATCACGGACTGCCAAAGGGTCAAATAAATCTGCTTTGGAAGAAGTACAACCTGTATGTTCCTTAGAGACAAGGATGGAGAAACTTCGTCTCATGTTCTTTGCTGTCAGGGGAGACCTATCCCTGGGGAAGGGCGTCATGCTTGTTAAAGTGAAGGGGCATTGAAAAAGAAAGCCCTAATAAGACAAATTTACACTGTGGCTGCAACAGTGGGCTCAGGACTAAGCACAATTGTGAGGGCAATACAGGATCACACAGTGTTTTCTCCTGCTCTGATTAGATGGCATCGAACACCAACAGCGTCACCCATCCTACTGTCTTCCAGGTTCATCCTCGTTACACAGTGTTTGCCGTCATTGCTATTCTTTAATGTTGTACGGTTTGTGTCGTGCGTGTATACCATACCTTATTTATTCATTCTTCCATTGATGCGTGTTGAGGCTGTTTCCTTCATTGTTGTTGTTGTTGTTTTGAATAGTGCTGTAGTGGGTATGGATGTTCATACACCTATTCAAGCTGTGGCTCTTATTTCTCTAAGATGTAGATCTCGTAGAGTGATCACTGGATTATAGTTCTAGTTTCAACTCTGTGAGGACATGTCGTACCATTGTTTTCACCATGGTTGCACCCTTACACTTGAAGAGTATAATAATATCTTTCAACCTTTTTCATCATTTGTTGTTTTCTAAGGACTTTTAAAAGCCTTTGCTGTTAATGCTGGGGTTAGAGGATTTCTCTGATTTCATCTCGCTGATGGCTAATGATTGTAGGCATTTCTTCATGTTTGTTGAACTGTCCACTCATGCGGTCTCAGTGCTGGTCGTGTAGTGGTGACCCACTGGGCTGTGATCCACATGGTCAGCAGGTCGAAAGCACCGGCAGCTCTGTGGGAGAGAGACTGCACTTTCTAATCCTGTGAACAGTTACACTGTCAGAAAGCCACATGGGGTCTCTATGAGACAGCATTGGCTTGATGGCAGAGTTTGCTTTGGTATTCATATGGGCTACTCATTTTTTAATTGAATTTTTAACTATTCCACTATATTTTAATTGCTTTCACCCCCCACAAACTTTTTGAAGCTTCCCTGTAATACATTATATAAAGTTTTTAATCTTTTTCTAATGGGTACTATTTGTTTCTAAGTTCTTTTTAATGGCATTTTACAAATGTTTTTTCCAGTCATAATTTCTCCCTTTTGTAAAGTGTGTCTTTTTGTTTTTATTAATAATATATGTAATGTTCTTTGTTCAAGCATGTATTAATCAAAATTCCACTATTAGCCCTCCAAGTACTTCATTTAAGGGTCATTAAATTTGTTTTACTTTTTTATTCTAGTGTATTATTTTATTTTCCCATCATTTTCCCCCTATGAATTAATCAAGAGGGAATTTCATCTTAATCAGTTAGTGAAGTAAGATCTATTCCTACATTTACATAATTTGAAACATAATTTTTAATTTATAGTTCAAAATCTTATGTCAAACATGTAAATTTAATCTATTTAGATTGATTTTTTAAAATTGAGATTATGTGCATGCCTTTGTACTAGTGTCTGCATTCCACTTTATAAACAAAACAAAACAAGAATGGAGCTGAATAGATTTAAAAGGATCCCTGAAAAATGTGTACTTTCTCATCGTTTGCCAGGTGGAGCATTCACTGGGGAGGTTTGTTGGTTGAAAGGTTACCTTTTAGGCATAAGAAGAAAAAATAATCTAAAAGTTTATATTCTAATAATTCAGAGGTACCTACTATGACTCTTTTCGTGAGTTTGTTTTTGTATTTCATTGCATTTAGACATATAATTGAATTTATGTTGTACATAATTGGTTTTGCTTCAGTTTTCCTGCATTAGTTATTTTAAGTTGAGAATTTTCCATGTGATGTTTAGTTTTCTTTTGTAAGTTTGCACTCTGTGAATCTCGATTTGGGATTTGACCCAAACACCAATTTGTATTTCTTTTTACAATTATTGGACACAAGTGAGACCCCTGGGGGCATAGCGGTTTACAGGTTGGGGTGTTAATTGCAAAGTTAGCAGATCAAAGCCACCAACCTCTCTATGGGACAAACATGAGGCTTCCTATTCCCATAAAGGTTTATAATCTCAGATACCTAACAAGGCAGTTCTACTCTGTGCATGAGTTTGGGATGCAGTTAAATGAAGCAAAACATATTCACATAGTATTGAGCAGATCTTATTTTTAAATTTACCTACTTATCTGTTCATTTGTTATTCTTATTTGAAAATGAGCTTCTACTTTATCATGTTCACATATTTCAAAACAGGCTTGAACTCTTAAGATGCAGTTCATTATTAAAAGGAAAAGTACTATATTGACAGTTATTGTCTTCATATGAATAATACTACATAGTATAACAATCATTTTTCAGGATAAAATGCATGTCAACCAAGAAGAAGGCAGTCATTCAAAATGTCAAGCTGAACACATGCCTGAAGAAGAAATTGATCAGACAGGAGCCAAAGCAAAGGTTGTGTTACCAGTTCTGTGGTGGTATCCTTTTGAGACTAATATTGTTTATGAGTTGATATATTTACTTTCTAGTACATGCTTGGGAATGTAGTTGACATTTCATATTTTAGTATGTGGGAAGTATGGAAGATGTCATCAGAATAAATACATTTCAGTGGTTTAAATGGATAGTTTTATAAAGAACAAATCAAAGCACTAGAAGTACAAAGAGAGATGGCATGGAGCAGGAGGGAGATGGGTCAGGACATCAGTGGGGGGGTAGATGGTGGTAGAAGGGTCAGCTTTGTTCCTGTCTCTTTCCTGACCGCAGTGTTGGAATGCTATTTCATGATTGCTACCCCAAATGGCAAAGCCCCCAAAGAGAGATGGGTGCCTTGGATTCTGGCAATGGTGGAAAGAAAATGACACTAGGGAGTCAGAGACCCTTGTCAAATAGAAAATGAATGTGTCTGAATAATTTTTTGAGATGATAATGCATGTGGATATTTTTCTCCCCCTAGCTCCCCTCTTCTGCTCCCACACCCCAGCATCAAAGAGACTGCTGTTTGTTTTGGAATTGCTGAGTGACAGGCGTGGGAACAGAAAAGTCCTAAAAAAGCCTTTTTGGCTTTTGTTTTGCAAAACTTAAATCTTTAGGATATGAGATTTTGAGAGACTAGAAGGATCATCTTGTAGAAACATTAAAGGGGGAGGATTTCCTCTCAGGCTTAAAAGAGGTGCTCTACATTGGGGAAGGAAAATATAAGAAGAAACCAGGAAAAAAGCTATCTGTAGTAATTGAGTAGAAGGCAGTGAGTTGAAGGAAAGATGAGATCACAACTAGCTATGAGGGCAACTCAGGTTAAATAGTTTAAAAAGAGTAAAATGGTGTTTTTAATTCTCAAAACATTAAATGATAGCTTTTCTCCAATGCAGATAAAAACACTCTTTATTAAATGTCTACACTTAGTGTGTATATTTTGAAGTATAAAAGGGGAGATTTTTAATGAAAAAATATAAGCTAAATATCAAGCAGGATATTTTGACCCTATTTATTTAAAGTAGGCCTTGGGCCAGTTAAAGTAAGTTCCCTGCTTTCCAAGACTCTAAAGCAGCACATCTGCCCAACTGATGCTTCCATGAGCATAGATCGTGGAGCCAAGCAAGATGAAGTCCTGGAAACTCCAGTATGTTCTCCATTTGTCATGATTGGTCCAATTGGGAGGAGGGTTTTTTGTTTTGTTTTTTACATTGAGTTTCAATTCATGTTGAAGGCTGCGACCCCTTTATCTTAATCAGTAAGTTGTTAATAAGCCTTCCTCCAATCCTGATGCCACATTCTTTTTCATATACTCAGGTTCTCTGGTAATTTGTTCGGCATACAGAATGAATAAATGTGGCGAGAAGCTACAACTCTGACTCACATATTTCCTCATTGTAAACCATGGAGGATTGCCTTATTCTGTTTGCACAGCTGCCTCTTGATCCACAAACAAATTCTACATGAGTACAATGAGGTGTTCTGGAATTCTCTGTCTTCTAAAAGCAAGCTATAAAATTTTATGATCCACACAGTTGAATACGTGGTGTATTCAATAAAACACAAGTAAACTTCCTGTTGGTACTTTCTGTTTTGAGCCAATTCTATCTGACATCAGCAAGGATATCCCTTGTTTCATATCCTTTGCTGAATCCATCCTAAACCTCTGGTAGCTGGTAGTCAATGTACTGCTACAACTTTTGTTGGATGATCCTCAGAAAAAATTTAATTGGATGTGCTATCAATGATTTGAGCATTCTGTTGAGTCACCTTTCTGTGGAATGGGTACAAATAAGGATCTCTTCCAGTTAGTTGGCCAAATAGCTGCCTTCCAAATTTCCTGGCATCGTTGAATAAGTGCTTCCAGTGCTCCAGCAGCTTGTTAGAACATTTCAATCGATATGCCATCAATTCCTATAGCCTGCGGTTGGCTAATGTTTTCAGTACAGTCTGAACTTTTCCCTTTAGCTCCATTAGTTCTTGCTCATGTGCTAGCTCCTGGGATGATTGAATGTCGACTTCTTTTTGAAAGTACCAACAGGAAGTTTATTTGTGTTTTATTGCATATACCACATATTCAACTGGGTGGATCATAAAATTCTTTTCTTTCTTTTTAATGACCTTTTGTTGCCATCATGAATGCTGTTCATGATGTCCTCCTACAGCTCATTGGGGCTTCTGTCATGGGTGCCCGATGCCTCAAATCTGTTCTTGAGCTATTCCAAAAAGTCAAGGTCATATGTAGGTGCCTGTACTAATTTTAATTTTCTTTCTTCTTTTTATTATTAATCATTTTATTGGGGGCTCTTACATCGATTGTATCAAGCACATTTGTACATATGTTTCCATCATCATTTTCAAAGCATTTTCTTTCTACTTGAGCCCTTGGTATCAACTCCACTTTTCCCCTCTCTCCCCACCCTCCCATCCTCGTGAATCCTTGATAAATTATAAATTATTATTGTCATATCTTGCACCAACCACTGTGTCCCGTCACCCACATTTCTGCTGTTCATCGTCCTGGGGGAAGGGGAACAGTTATAGGTTAGTCATTGCGATCACTGTCCCTTATCTCCCCCTCGCTCCCCACCTTCCCCATCCCTCATGGTATTGCTACTTTCATTATTGTTTCTGAGGGATTTATCTATCCAGGATTCTTTGTGTTCAGGACTCTGATTTATACCAATGTACATGCTCCATTCTAGCCAGATTTGTAAAGTGAATTGGGGTCATGATAGTTGGGTGGAGGGGAGAGCATTAAAGAATTAGAGGAATGTTGTGTGCTTTGTCAGTGCTATACTGCACCATGGCTGACTCGTTCCTTCCTTGTGACCCTTCTGTGAGGGGATGTCCACTTGTTTACAGATGGGCCCTGGATCTCCACTCCAACCCTCCTAGTTTGCATCAATATGATTGTTTATTTTGGCTTTGCTGATACCTGATCCTATGGGCACCCTGTGATCACACAGGCTGTGTGCTTCTTCCATGTGGGCTTTGTTGCATCTCAGCTAGATGGCCCCTTGTTTAACTTTGAAGCCTTAAGACCTCAGATGCTACATCCTGTAGTAGCCAGACACCCTCAGCTGTCTCATTAGCTTATGCACCCACTTTGTCTTCAGTTGCTGTGCCTCAAAGGAGAGCATCACAGAATGCCAGGCTATTACAGAAAAATGTTCTGTGTTGAGGTAGGGCTTGAGTAGAAGTCCAATGTCCATCTGCTACTTTAATACTTAACATATAAATATATGTGTATAGACTTATATCCCTATCATTATAAACTAATATGTTTACATAGATGCATGCCTATATTTATACCTCTATAAATGTATTTTGCTTTCTAATTCTTTCTTCTGTTTCCTTTTACTTTCCTCCTGTACCACTATCATGTTCAACCTTCATTCAGCTCTCTGTAATTCATCTCAACTGGATTGCACTTGATCAAATCCCACCAGTCATTCTACACCCTCCTCATCATCAATTTTAGATTTCTTTTTTCCCCTCCCTCCCAATTTTAGATTTCTTATTGTTACCTTGTCCCTGAGTTTGTTGTCTCCTCACTCCCTTTCCCCTGACTCTTCCTCTCCCATGTACTCTAGGAACCATCTGTCCCATTGCTTTCTCCTTGGGATTGTTTATCCTGCCTATCCCATATAGATAGACATAAAAAGGAGGGAGGGAGGGAGGGAGGGAGGAAGAGAGAGAGAGAGAGAGAGAGAGAGAGAGAGAGAGAGAGAGAGAAGAAGAAGAAGAAGAAGAAGAAGAAGAAGAAGAAGAAGAAGAAGAAGAAGAAGAAGAAGAAGAGGCAAACAAACCTATAAATAGTTCCGGGTCAGCTGATAAGGTCTGATGAGGTGGCAAGCCCTGACCCCAGAGTCAGAAGTCTATTTGGGGGATTCCTCGGAAACGTCATTGCTTTGCTCCCCTGGATGCTCTGTTGTGCTCCCTTTGTGTCTTACCCTGTGTGGGGAGAGGCAGATTGGCCACAATTCCCACACTGTGTCTCCAGTGCTGCCCTCCCCCTCATAGTGCTGTGGGTCAGTGCGGGGACTTTGCATCTCATTCTTGAGCTTTGGCCTGAACTTACAGATGAGCAATTGATGGTCGGTTCCACAGTCAGCCCCTGACCTGGTTTTAGCTGCTGATATTGAACTTCTCCATCGTCTCTTCTCACAGATGTAGTCGATCTGATTTCCAGGTGTTCCATCTGGAGAAATCCATGTGAATAGTTGCTGTCTATGTTGCTGAAAAACAATGATTAACCACGAATAATCATTGATCTTGCAAAATTCTGTCATGAAATCTCCAGCTTCGTTTCCATCATCAAAACCATTATTCTCCAGCTGCGTTTTCTTCTTCTCTGTTTCCATCATGGGAATCCCAACTCCCCAAATTATTAACGCATCTTGATTGTATATTTGGTCATTTTTTGACCAATGATGTTGGTAGAATTCTTCAATTTCTCTATCAGTAGCTTTGTAGTTGGTACAAACATTTCTATAACAGTTGCGTTGATTGGGTTTCCTTAAATGTTGATAGATATAAACTAACACAGACAACATTGTAGTTCAAGGTAAATATTGAATGGTCCCTTTGACAATGAATGCAATTCCATTCCTCCTAATTGTGTCATTCTTAGCATAGCACTCATAAGATTTTCCGATTCAAAATAGCCAATACCCGTTCATTTCAGCTCAGTAGTCTAGGATATTGATCGCTTAGTATATTTGCTTTCATTTTGATGACCTCTAATTTTCCTAGATTCGTACTAAGTACATTCCAAGTTCCAATTGGTAGTAGACCTTTGCATCTGTTTCTTCTCATTTGAGTTGTGCCCCATCAGTAAATGGAGATCCTGAGGCTCCACTCCCACATTCAGGTTGCCATGGAGAAAGCAGCTCCTCCCAGTCACTTTGGGAGTGCTCTCCAAGCCGAGGGCCCAGCATCCGGCACTATCTCCAACAAGGCCCTCTTCCATTAGGCCTTTAGTACTTGACAATGTTTCAAAACTATGCATATGGCTTTCAGCAGCTACGTCCTCTGAAGTGGGCAGTTGATTCCTTTTTCATCATCTGTTCTTAGTCTAGATGCTCCACTGAAACCTGTTTACTTTGAGTGACTCTGCTGGCATTTGAAATACCAGTGACAAAGCTTCTAGTATCACAGTGACACTCAAGCCATCATAGTACGACAAACAGACAGGTGGTGGCCTGATTATCTACTTCCTTTTATCTAAAATAATTGATTACATCTCACTGCCCTCAAGTTGATGCTGACTCATGGTAACTCTGAGCACATTATTGCTCAAACCCCACAAAAATGCATACCTCCACCCACAATGCATAATAGATGAAAGCTGAAAACTGGTCTTATTTTTATTTATGCTATCCTAGCTTGATGGCAAGCTCTTTTGGTCTTAGTCTTTTCCAACTTGGGATGCAAGCCATGATTTGGGGCCCAGGAAGTTGCCAATACAGTGATGGTGGATCTTATCATAGTTTTGTAGTTGATCCGAATAGTTTCCAACAGCTTAGCCAGGGCTCCTTGGTCTTCCAAAGATTCCTGTATGAAGGTGATGATAGTGCAGGTCTTCCTGTGGATGAGCCACTCCAGCTGGGATTACCCCTTGATGATGTAGTCAGGGACTCCTATTTTATTACACAAGGTTGTTCAGAAGACAACCAGCTCAATGAGGGTCCATGTCTTTGTCAAACACCACCAGCTGATGTTGACTCCCTCCCCAGAAGAATGCATTACAGAGGCCATCACTCAGGATACAGCCCAGGGAGAGTGACAGGTCTGCCCAGACCACGTGGGAGCAAACAAAAAGAGAGAGAGAGAGAGAGAGAGAGAGAGAGAGAGAGAGAGAACTGCAACATGACTTGCCAAGCCCTGAGGATGGTATTCTTACTTGGAGCACTCAATGCACAGAGAGGACCGTAGGATCAGCCCCACTGTAAGACATGCTGTCCCCTCACCGACTCATAGTGCTATGGGGGACAGCACTGGAGACACAGTATGGGAATTGTGCCCAGTCTGCAGTCTGACACCCCCACACAAGTGTGAAACACGAAGGGTGTTCAAGAGAGAAGCCAAGGGAGCCAAGCAATGAAGTTCCTGAAAAATTCCCCAAATAGATTTTGGATTCAGGGGGCAGGGGTTGACACCTCATCAGACTTGATCAGAAAACATTCATAAGGATGAACAGACAGACCTGAAACTATTTCTTCTTCTCCCCCTCCTTCTCCTTTTCCTCCTCCTCCTCCTCCTTCTTCTCTTCTTCCTCCTCCTTTTTCTTCTTCTTCTCCTCCTCCTCCTCCTCCTTCTTCTTCTCTTTCATGTCTGTCTATATAAGATGGCAGGATAAGCAATCCTGAGGAGGAAACAACAGGAATAATGATTTCAGGGGGACATGGGAGAGGGGGAGTGGGAAGAAAGGGAGAGGGAAGCCAACAAATCCAGAGACAGAGAAACAAGAAATCCAAAACAATGGCGAGGAGGGTGTGCAATGCCTGATGGGTTTGATCACGTGCAATGTAGCTGAGAGGAATTGCTGAGAGCCAAGTAATGGTTGAACATGATTGTGGAACAGGAGGAAATGTGTCAACAGGATCAGGTATCAGACATCAGAGGACCCCAAATGAACAATCATATCAGTGAGAGTGAGCAGTGCCAGAGTGGAGACCCAAAGCTCATTTGGACAATTGGACATCTCTTACAGAAGGGTCACAAGGAAGGGACAAGCTAGCGAGGGTGCAGTAGAGCACTGACAAAACACAACCTTCTGCTGGTTCTTCGAGGCTTCTTCCACTGACCCCCGTTTTCCCTTACAAATCCGGCTAGACCAGAGCATGTGCACTAGTGCAGATAACAGCTCTCAACACAGAGAATCTGGGACACATGAACCCCTGGGAACAAAAATATCAGTGTTGATACCATGAGGGTAGAAGGAAGGTGGGGAAGAAGGGGGAGAAAGGAGGAACCGATTTCAATGATCGATGTGTAACAACCCCACCCCTCTCTGAGGGGGATCAACAACAGAAATATGGGTGAAAGGAGACAGCAGACTGTGTAAGATATGACAATAATAATAAATTATAATTTATCAAGGGTTCACAAGAGTGGTAGGGTGGGGGAGGGTGGGAAAAAGGGGAGCTGATACCAAGGGCTCAAGGAGAAAGAGAATCTTTTGAAAATGATAATGGCAACATATGTACAAATGTGTTTGGTACAATGGATGTATGGATTGTTATAAGAACTGTAAGAGCCCCCAGTAAAATGATTTATTAAAAAATCACCACCAGCTGAGCCCTCTTGTTCTCTGCGACGGTGATGACAGTATTAATCAGGGCTCACAGGACAGTCAGTCTCTTGGTGGGCACGTCCCTCTTGCCAGCAGGTTTCTTGTCTGCCTGGCCCTGAAACTCCTGCTGCTTCTGCTTCATCTCTGGCCTCTCCTGTGGGCCAGCCTCAGTAGGTGAGCAGCTGTCTGGCAGGCCAGACCTCGTGAACTGGATGATGGAGGGCGGCACTTTCAGCCTCTGGTAGAGGATCTCCTTCTGCCACTGCTATTGAATATGGTGGATCCATCGGACAGAGTGGATGAGGTCCCTCTTGGGCTGGATGCCTTGACTGATGCTGAGGTTCTTGGGCTTCTTCTCAAACAGGATTTTCTCCACCTTGTTGGCCTTCTCTTTCGAAATGACCGCAAGTGTCAGGGCTCCCTTCTTGTCCTTGGTCTTCTTTCCATCCCGCATCTTGCCAGGCTGGACCTCAGGTCCTTGAACTTGAAGGAGTAAAACACCATCCATCATCTGGGCACAGTGGTCAGGACACCATCCCACAGTGATGACAGGGGGAGGGGGATCTCTTCCTTGTGTCTTCCTTCATCTTTTCTCCAGAGTAAGACCTTTCTCTATAGGCAGAGAAACAAATAATATTTCCTCTAATTTTTTGTGAAAATTTTATTTTTGCTTTCTGACCCATTTTTCTTTCTTTCTAGTGTTTTCCAAAAAGGTTAAGTCCTTTGAAATCTGAACACTTAAAAAGGCAACATGTTTTCATACCCCAAACACCTCAAAGCCATCAAACGGATTCATACTCATAGGGACTGTATAGAGCAGGGTACACTGCCCTTGTGAGCTTCTAAGACTCAGCTCTCTCCTGAAAGTCATTGGTGATTTCAAACTGCTCACCTTGTGGCTAGCAGCCCAGCGCAACCCGTTATGCCACGGGCACTTTTCAAGGGCTGTCCGTGTTTCATTGTGCTTGGGCTGAATTTGCACTTTCAACTCAAAAGTCTAACAGGAGACCTATCAGGGTCCTGGTTACGAGTTGGGTCTGAAACCATCAGCTCCTCTATGGGAGAAAGAGGCTTTCTACTCCCACAACAAGTTACTGTGGGGGTTACATAATTTGGTGTCAACTTGAAGTGTAGGGGTGGAGTCTAGCCTGTCAATCAGGTCACAGCCTAATGGTGCTTCCTTATGGGCGAGACCTCCTCTTAAGGAGAGTTCTCAGAACCTCCCCCGCTCCTTCTACCTTCACCTACCTGTTGAGGGGCCGTGAGGAGATGGGCACCAGCTCTGTGATACTGCCCCCACCATGGGGGCCAGGGGACTTTGCACGCACTGGCCGGTGATGTCCCTGCACTTGGCACCGTTGCATGTGGCTTCGTGAGTCCGAAGACTCCGGACTAGTTTTGGACTGGGCTGGGATGTTTTCAGCTATCTAATTACTTCTTGATATGAAGCTCTTTCTTACACGTATATGAGTGTCACTGGATTTGTTTCTGTCGTCAATCTGGCTTAACACAGGTACCGTCTCAGAAACCCAGAGGAACAGCTCTACCCTGTCCTATAGGCACACTGTGAACTGGAAATGACTCGATGGCAGGGAGTTTGAGAGCTCAGCACTCCAAGCCCAGTGTCCTCGTGGCCTCCCCTGGCGGCTCTGCAGACCACATTACAGCCTACAGCCTGAAGCTGGGGGGGGGGGGGTGTCTCTGCATTGAGTCAAGGAGGGAGTTCAGGGTTAGGGGCCCTATTTGTGAGGGGGAGCAGTCTGAAGGACCAGAGAACTGGTGTCTCTGAGAATTTGAGTGTAAAACAGTCATTTTATTTGCTCTAGGAGAATCCAACTCCTATTCACAGTGTTTTGAAATGGTCTCATTCTCTCTGAATATTAATGCTGGGTTATCTCCCAGGTAAATCTATTCCTTATTTTGGGATTGGTGCTCTCTTCTGTATTCCAATAAAATTACCCGAAATGTGCTCAGGTTTCCCAGTGCCACTCCCAACATACCTGGATAGCAGCACAATAGGGCTTCTCCTTTCAGTGCTGGCAATGAAAGCAAGATCTTATGCTCTGCAGATTCTGTGAGGAAAACGCATGAAAATTGCATGGATGCTGCCTGTCTCCACGATCTACAGAGAAGATGAAGTCATTTTATATGGCTTTTTTTGGACAAAGCTAGTCTAACAAGTAAGGCCATTTTCATTTGACCCAAAGACAAATGATTAATTTTAAGACATTTTTACCCCTCACTCAATCCTTTCAAAGACTTAGAACTTGTCTTTTTCCTTTATTATAACATAGTCCTAGTTTTGTTTTGTTTTAAGGTGGCATATAGTACTGGAATGTTTTCCTTTTGAAAGTCGTGTATTAACATTTCACAGAGCCCTGGCGGTGGGATAGTTTCAAATTGGGCTGCTAGCTGCAAGGCCAAAGTTGTCGCCACTAAATGCCCTGTTCCCATCTGGCTACAAAGGTCAGCTTTCACCTGCCTGCCTTCCCTAAGGTCCATCGGCAGAGTGTGAGATGTTCTGAAACAGCCAGATCTTCAGAGCTGACTCACGAGAATGGACCTGTTAGCACAGGGCAGAGAAATATCAGAGGTGCAAATAGATGAAGGAAATTTAGATTTAGGATGAATCAAGAGTGAAGTTTGCCTGCGGTGATGGTGGGAAGGTGTAGTCTATAGGTTAGGTAGGATAGGGAATCTTCAGCCTATGTTGAGTTCTGCTCCAGTGGCAGAAGTTGGCACTGATGTAAGTCACAACGGCATCATTTCATTCTTTTAAAGATTTTACTATTACTGCCTTTATTCAGCAGAACATTGAACATGGGTGGGAGAACCTCTGAAAATAATAACATCTGCAAATTATGTGCTGCAACATTGTAGGTAATACATATTGCTAACAGTAAGAAATATCGAAATAACAACAAGCAGTTGTCAATGTGGATTGTTGTCACTTGTATACATTGTAAGTCAGGGGCAACATGTATTTCTTTTGGTGGAATGGAGATTAATATGAGAAAGGAAATGTCCCTTATTTCCTCATTTGGAAGGTTGCCTCTAATTCCTGGACAGAAAAATCCAGGAATAAGAAGTGTATCATTCAAAACCAGCATTTATAGTCTGGGTTTATTTTTGAAAGACATTTGGAGTATTGTGAACCTGCCTATACTAGTTTGAAATGGCGTCTCTTCAAAATTCACGTTCACCCAAATCTGACAACGTGACTTCATTTGGAAATAAGGCCTTTCCTCCATAAGTATTTAAGCTGGAGGCCTATAGGATCAGAGTGGGTTCTCAACCTAACATGGTTGCTGTCCTTAGAAGAGAAGGCGAGGGCTCGCAGAGCTATAAGCATAGCGGGGAGAAGGCCATATGAAGACCGAGGGAGGGACCCGAGTCATGCGGCCACAGTCAAGGTACAAGAGGATTGCGGGCCATCACCACGAGTCAGGAAATGCTCTTGTCTAGACCCTTCAGAGAGGAGGTAGCCAAGCTGACACCTTGATTTTGGATTTCTGTATAGTAATTTAGGGTAATTTTTAGAGTACTTTAGAGTAATCTCTGTCATTTCAAGCTCCTCAGTTTGTAGAATCTGTTATGGCAGCTCTGTGGACCTCATGGTCATCAGTTCAAAGCCACCAGCAGATCTGCTCTGGAGGAAGATTGGGTGTTCTACTCCTGTAAACAGTTACAGTCTCAGAAACCCACAGGGGGTGTTTATGAATCGACCTGAACTCAATGGTAGTGAGTTATTTTATTTTATTTTTTAATTTCTGATAAAGTAGCACCCAACATCTGTTGTTTTGTTGAGGTGTGGGTGTGGAGAATGGATTGACAGGGATATCTGCTTTCTTCTGCTTGACAGGGCAGATGCTCAATTATTGAGTCTGACATTTGACCTTGAAAATTAGAGCTCATTTGTTTATCTTGATTATTCTTAGATCTAGATAAGGAGAAGCACCTTTGATTTGCATTGGGTGAAAACTTACTAGTTCCAATGTCCCCAGGAAAAACCCAAGTTAATTCTCTGAACGATGTATCTGGAATCTCCTGTCTTCCGACTCGGCCCTGCTCTTCACTCAGGAGAGCATCCTCCCTCTGGGCCATCGTTTCTGGGCGGAAGGGATGCAGCGGGATGAGGGCTCCAGTGCTGAGAGCAAGTTTTCTCTGTGACTTTTCCAAGCTTGACCTTGGACCCTGGGACAGAGAAATGGGCTTTTTCATAGACCCCACATGTAAAATACTAAGAGGTCTAATCTAAGTTCAAAACCAATGGGAAAAATTAGCAAAATATCAGCCTAAGTCCTGCCTTTTGTGTAAAACTTTTGAAATGGTCTCTTTCCATCTTGAAGAGGGGAACGAAGAGGACATGAAGCACACACTGGATGAATCTGATGGTGGCCAGTTGTCGTGAGAGGGCACAGTGCCCCGTGTATTATCATAAACCCAAGCACTGCCCAGTCCCATGACATCCTCAGTCAGATGAAAGTACAAGATTGAAGAGTAATAATGTATAACCTGTACTTATGTGTTTGTTTCTAAGTCATCTATCTGTAGCCCCCTGCTTCTTTTTGTTTTTAAAACAATTTATTAGGGGCTCATACAACTCTTATCACAGTCCATACATATACATACATCAATTGTATAAAGCACATCTGTACAGTCTTTGCCCTAATCATTTTCTTTTTTCTCCTCTTTTCTTTTTTTACATTTTATTAGGGACTCATACAACTCTTATCACAATCCATACATATACGTACATCAATTGTATAAAGCACATCCATACATTCGCTGCCCCAATCATTCTCAAAGCATTTGCTCTCCACTTAAGCCCCTTGCATCAGGTCCTCTTTTTTTCCCCCTCCCTCCCCACCCCCGATCCCTCATGTGCCCTTGGTAATTTATACATCGTTATTTTGTCATATCTTGCCCTATCTGGAGTCTCCCTTCCCCCACTTCTCCACCGTCCCTCCCCCAGGGAGGAGGTCACATGTGGATCCTTATAATCAGTTCCCCCTTTCCAACCCACCCACCCTCCACTCTCCCAGCATCGCCCCTCACACCCTTGGTCCTGAAGGTATCATCCACCCTGGATTCCCTGTGTCTCCAGCCCTCATATGTACCAGTGTGCAACCTCTGCCCTATCCGGCCCTGCAAGGTAGAATTCGGATCATGGTAGTTGGGGGGAGGAAGCATCCAGGATCTGGGGAAAGCTGTGTTCTTCATCAGTACTACCTCACACCCTAATTAACCCATCTCCTCTCCTAAACCCCTCTATATATGCCATATTGAATGAAGGGGGAAGTGCAGAGTGGAGACCTCCTGCTTCTTATACAGCACCAAAAGGGAGCAGGCAACTTCCTAACACTGGTGGTGATTCCAGTTTAGTAAAGTGTGGTCTTAGATCAGGGTTGTCCCAATGGAACATCTAGATCAAGAATCGAGTGCCTCCGCTCCCTCATGCAGAGTTTTTATAAGAAGACATTCTTTTAACAAACCAAAAAACAACTTACCATATCTGCTTGATATACTCAAGTATGAGTTCAGCACATTTTTAATGCAGTTTTTGTGGTGAAATTCGGTGCCTTGACTGATATTTGAGTTGACTTATACTCAAATATGTGGTACTATGTATATATGGTACTATGGCTCATAAAATAAAGAAAGATAAATAAAATGATGGAAAACAAAACTAAACTAAAAGGGCACAAAGAAAATATTTCTCCCGAGAAAAATCCTTACCCGTGCATACATCTGGAATATAAGACCTACTAATATCACTCATGGTTAATTTTGTTGAGGGTGATTCAGACACGATGATAGCTGTACATCAGTTGGGAGTTGGCAGAAATAAATTTAAATGAGCTCCAGAGAGGACATCGTTCCTAATACTAAATCATTGCTAATGTCAGATAGGTCTTGGCTGAAAGCAGAGAATACTAGAAAGATACCTACCTGTGTTTTATTGATTATGTATAGCCACTTGACTGTGTGGGTCATAACAAATTATGGAAAATATCATGAAGAATGGGATTTGCATAACACTCTACTCATGCTCCTGTGAACCTGTGCACAGTCCAAGGGGCAGTCATTCAAATAAAACAAGAACACATTGCATCATTTAAAATAAAAAACGCCATCTTCAGGGTTGTATTCTTCCATCATACTTATTCAATCTGCGTGCTAAGCAACTACTCTAAGAAACCGGATAACATGAAAAAGGATTTGGCATCAATCCTGGAGGAAGTTAACCTGTGAGGTGCAAAGGACACAACTTTGCTGAAAGTGAAGAGGGCTCAAAGCATTACTGATAAAGATCAAAGAATAAACTCTTCATTATACTTTCACATAAAGGAAACTAAAATCTACACACTGGACCAACAAGCGACATCATGATAAACGGAGGAAAGACATAAGTAGTCAAGGATATCATCATACTTGGATCATCAATCAACGTACAAGTCGAGAAATCAAAGGATACATTGCACTGGGCAAATCTGCACAAGACCCCTTTCATGTCTTAAAAAGGACAAATGTCACTTTGCGGACTAAGGTGGGTCTGACCTGAGCTATGGTCACGCTGCTTCCCATGGGCACATCTGAAAGCCGGACCATGATCATGGAACCTGGAGAACAGTGGGTGCCATTGAATCAGGGGTGGAGATGAAAACTGAGTGTACCAGGAACTTCCAAAAGAAGGAACACCTTTGTCTTGTAAAGCAGGGCAGCCAGAAGGCTCCTTAGAAGTAAGAATGGAAAAATTCGTTTCACATACTTTGGACATGATATTCTGGAAAAGTACATCTTTCTTGGGGCCAGTAAAAGGGAGAAAATTGTCAATAGGAAGGACTGACATCAGAGCTGAAATATAGCAGTGATTTGGGGATTGGCTCAGGACTGCTTAGTTCTTTGTACACAGCGTTTCTGTGAGTCAGAACCAGCTCTTTAGCTCGTCACAAGACAGAGGTTTGATTGACATTAGTTAGAAATTGCACCTAACTATTCCAACTTACATACAAATTCAACTTAAAGCTGGATTTCACAATGGAACTGGTTGGTAATTCAGGGACAGCTTGTATACAATATAGTGTTTGCATAATGTCCAAGTCACACAATGCCCTGATGTATCATGGAGATTAAGCCATGAATAACTAGTGAAAATGGGCTTCTTGACCTGGTGCTTTCTTATCCTATCAGCAATATAGCCTTATATTCCTTAGGTTATTATATATAGATATCATGTATTTTGTTTATTATATATGTAGTTATACACCACATAATGTCTGTTTGGGCAACATCCAACCACATATTTGTCCATTGTTTCAATCCTCATAAAGTCTAGACTATTAAAAATTTGAGGAATATACAATGGTTTATGTTAACAAATGGGTGCTACATTGTGACATGGATTGAATTATCATTATTACTATTATGTTAGAGATGCTGAGTATATCTGGGAGTGTTTCTGTAATGCTTTTATGCATAGAAAGATATACTATATAGTATATACTTAAACATTTAATTAACTGATATTAGCTATGAACTATTCCTACCTGTTCCAGTTTACATACAAATTAGACTTAAAGGCAGCTTTAGGAATAGAACTTGCTCATCATCCAGAGACTCCCTGTATATGACAAAGCATTTTCACACAATCCAAACGCATAGCATCCTATTTCATGAGAGGTATCATGGACGTTATGTGGTGCATGTAGGCTATGCACATTAGGATCTAGGCTTGCATTTCTTACGTTAGTGATAAAAGCTTACATTTCTTAAGTTATTGTATATATATATATAACATACAAAGGATTTCAAAATTTTATGGGGAAAACTCTATTATTTTCAAATTTAATTTCCCTCAAACTTTTGAACCCCAACATACACATACATTATTTAATTTTTTCTTGTGCTATTTTATATGTGTGTATGTATACACACATGTACCACATAAAATCATTATGACATGATACAACCAGAATGCATCTTACAAGCCAGAACAGTGAGACTTGCACTTGGACATGTTTTCAGGAGGAATCAGTCCCCGGAGAAGGGCATCGTGCTTGGTGGGGTTGAGTCAGTGAACAAGAGAAAGTCCTCAGTGAGATGGACTGACACTGGGGCTGTAACGAGAGCTTCAGCATAGTCATGATGTGAGGACGGGTTTTCTGTTGTATGTTGGGTTTCTATGAGTCAGAGTTGACTCATAAGAATGAATACATTAAATACACGTTATATATACATAAGAATATATGTAACAAGTGTTATTATATAGAATACATCTGGTATATATTTGTCATATAGCACATATACGATAAGTGTATATATGTTTTAATAATAAGTGAGATATATATCTTCTTATAAGTTGGTTCTTAAAGGGACTGTGCGCACACATGTGTGTATTTATAATGGTTAATGTACTCAGTTCCTAACCAAAATATTGGTAGTCTATATTAGATGTGCCTTGGAAGAAAGGTGATCTACTTTTGACAAACCAGTCATTGGAAACCCTATCGCACACATTTCTCCTCTGACACACATGGAATTGCCAGGAGTCAGAACTGACTCAATGGCAACAAGTACTGCTATATAGGTATACATATGTATTATATATACACACACACACATATATGTACATATATGCCGTGTTATATTTTAGGCTAACAGATACCTTTTAATAAAATATGTTATAAATAAAATAACATATGGTATGTGCTTTAATTTAAAAGTACAAGCTTTTGATTTTTCTCTATTTTTTTTTTCAGCACGAAGCAGATGTGTAGATATCTATACATATAAAAAGAGAAATGTTTATCAATGAGATATTTACTATAATCAGCATGTCACTTTCCACTGATTTTTCTACGTCCAGACCCTTGAAGTACCTCATAATCAGGAAATTCTATCCCAACAGTTTTGTGTCCCTGTCCTCAGTATAATTCCCTGAAGTTTCCCCGTGATGGTCTAAAGGCTGACCTCTGAACCATGATCAGAAAATTGAACTCTTTGATACATTATTCGTTGTGCAACCTTAAACTTTAAATAGTCTCTGTGTGACAGTTCCACTCACAACTCTCATTATATCTAGTACATTTTAAATAGCTTTCTTTGCTCTGGTCTGTTTTGTTTTCTTTTATGCGTTCCATTTATTCTGATTTCTTTTTGCATTTACTTCCTGACTGAAATGTTCCCACTCTAATGGGAACTTTAAGTCTTACCAACTTCAGAAGAGCTTCTCTCGGTTTTCTTGAGACAAGGGTGATACATTTTAAGGCGGGAAAAGAGGAGGGAGTGAATTGATGTCTTTATTAGTTATTTTCCTCCTCAATCTTAAATCCTGGAGTCTATAAAAAGAGCTCAAGAAGTAACCTCTGTGCACAGAGTCACTTCTAAGAATACCGTAGGAAAAAAATAAGTGAAATATGCCTTTGCTTATAAAGAAAGGAATGAGTGGCAAGAGAAAGTATTGAGTAAAAATGTTAGTCAGCTATTATTCTAGTTAGGGGAGGGGGTGAGTAGATGGAAATTTCTTCCCACATATCTTACCCTCAAGGATTAGACCCATAATACAAGGAGATGATGCTTTGGAGACACAGCACTAAGAACAAGCCTGAACTACACCAGTGGGGTAGGCTGGCTTACGGGGATAAGGACTGCCATGCAATAGAACTGTGATGGTGAGGCTATTGAGCAATAAACTTGCAGACCTTCCAAAGTTATCTGTGCTCATGTGTGTGAAATACAACTGGCATACATCAATGTAAAGGGATATCCTGTCCATAATTTACGTTCAAATGTTTCACTACATAAAGAGAATAATAAACCAGTGTGATAAAATAATTAAGTCTGGGAGCTATACATGACAATTCTTTGCACTACTATTGAATGATTTCAAACTGAAAAGTTGCAATAAGTAGATATTAGAGAGGCAGTTTAAAGTGCGTGTCTTCTTTGCATGTGGCTTTTCGTAAGATTCCAAACAGGAACCAGATGAATTCTTCTAGTTGCTCCAGTAGATATAAGGCTTTAGGATTTAGCTTCTGCTTGAGTCTGGGTTCTCTTCGGAAGCAAAAATCAGTAAAGTATGTACACACACACACACACACACACACACAGAAATTTTATCAAAGAAATGACTCACATAAGTGAACAAGCTCCAAGTCCAGGGGTCAGAAGTTAGGCTGGAGTCTTCTCTTGACTCAGCTGTAGGGTTTGATTAATCCAAGATCAATAGGAAAATGGCAGGCTTCTGGTTCCAAAGGTAAATTGATTCAAGGTTGGCCTGTAAGATAACAAGAATCCGATAATTGCCAGCACCAGTAGGCAATAGTGCAGATCAGGTCATTTGATCAAATCCAAAGAATGGGAAGTCACTGATGCAGAATCTAGGCTCAGCTAAAAGCAAGCAAACTTTTCCACAGCATCATCTTATAGTGGAAGATGGCCACACCCTCAGGACAGGGGGGTTATTAGTTCTTAATTACCAAACCCCTGATCACCCTGGCCCTGCCAAGTTGACCCAAAACCTTAACCATCCCAGCTTCTTTCCACTCTGAAAACCCCGACAATAGTGAAAGTAGAGACTCGTAACAGGAATGTTAGCTTCATAAGAGTCTTGGGTTTCTACAGGATGTCTGGCTGGGTTTTCCTGCTTTGCAGATGATTGTCATTCAAGCATTAAGATGGACTTTACAAGTCAACCACAAAATCTCTCTGCCCACTCTGAGCGTCACTGAAAATCTGAGTGGAAATCTTAGTTGAAGAAACCATTTAACCGATGCCCCTTTTCTGGTCTCCCAGGCAGAGGCAGGTATGGAAGACTGTGTTAGTCTGGGTACTTTAGAGAAACAAATCCACAGAAACTCATGTATAAGAGAGTTTTATATAAAGGTTAAGTGCACATCAAGAAAACATCCCAACCCAGTGCTACCCAAACCCACAAGTCCAACATTAACCCATATGTCCGACACCAATCCACAAAGTCCTCCTCAATCTCACAAAACAGACGCAATGATGCCGACTGCAGGAGGAAAGCCGAGTCAGTGAATGTGTAAGCATCTCAGTGCTGGCAGGGGTCTCCACATGGCTGCTCCAGCACCCAGGGTTGCATCAGGGTAGGTCCATGTGGCTTATCCTCAGGGATGTCTTGCAGGAAGTGAGCCTTGTCAGCTGAAATAGGGATCTGGCTAAGGGAGCCACACCCTGGTCCAACCATCAGAAAGCAAGAGACCCAAGAACTAGAAAGTAAAGGCTCACGGAACCATTTATCTCTCCGCCCTTCAATTAACCCCACACGTGTTTATTGGCCAGGTTGGCACAATAAACTACCTTCAAAGACCTAGAGGATACTTTCAGTCCTGTGTGACTTCCTCTCCACAGCTTACTTCAGTCAAGGCAAACCAGGCTAGTACCAGGTCCCAGACCAAGATGTACAGCCTGATGGGTGGACTCCATGCTGCTGGGAATCCTTATCCCTGTCCCGCTACACATGTGGTTCCTCTCCATCCCTCAGGAATCAGCTTCCATTGACTTTGACGTTCTCTTGTTTTATCTCTTCTTGGTTTTATTAAAAATCTGCAATGATTTTACTTGTTTGCTAATCTATGTAGTATAATACTATTTGTTCACTTGTTCTTGCTCAGGAATGATTCCCTCATGGGGGCAAACAGGTAAGTGCTCAACTACTAGTTGAAAAATTGATAGTGTGGACGCACTTGGGCATGTCTAGTATTCTTCTCTGAACGTCAAAGGCTTGCAAACATTATGGAACTAGGCACACCGAGTGGCTATGAACCAGAATGCATTTGACAGCAGACAACAACAAGAGCGGAGACTGTGTTTACCTGAAGTCTGAGTACAGCACTTCGGTAAATATTCTTGACAAATAAATAGTTGTGGCACAAATCAGTCGATAATTGGATCTTGAAAAGAATCTCTTGAACATTTCTTGGAGA
The DNA here is from genome assembly GCF_050624435.1 of Tenrec ecaudatus. Taxonomy (NCBI): domain Eukaryota; kingdom Metazoa; phylum Chordata; class Mammalia; order Afrosoricida; family Tenrecidae; genus Tenrec; species Tenrec ecaudatus. The sequence goes on from NC_134532.1 coordinate 149,392,945, forward strand.
CTGTGCTTCTTGCTGCTGTAGAAGTTTCTAGGGTAACTCCGCAGCTAGAGCGTGGCGAGGAGAGGGGAGCTCCTAAGACAGGAAGAGTCATGTGGGCCCTGACAAGGGGCCCAGGGCCTCAGGCCTCACAATTATTTCCCTCAGGCATTTCCTTGGCTCCAATGTGTTCCTCTGGCTCCTGAGCCTCACTCACAATGCTGGCCAGGGCCAAGGGAGAAGCCCTGTATTTATGGTTGCCTCCTTTAGAGCCCTCTGCTTCGGCTACTTCATCTTCTCAGACTCTCAGCTAATTGCCTAGGTTTCAGGGAAAAAGTCTTGGGTATCTGGGGACCTCGGGACATCCAGCAGCTGCAGGTCTAAGGGGTTACTGACTGCCCAAGATGAGAACCAGGCTCCCACGGCTTCGCACCTGCTACCATCTCTATCTTCAATACCCTTTTCTGGTTCATGCAGGCTGCCATGCCCCCTGCCCACAGCCTTAGAATCAGGCAGAGTAGGTAAAGGACTGCTCTCCCACAGAACCGGAAAGCCCAGCAGGAACAGCACCACACTGTTTCTTTTACATCCCCCCCCCATCCCCCAGTCCTAGCACAGTCCTCATTCTGCCCCTTTCAGAGTCCACAGTCTCATAGCTGTACCTGAATAAAGTGTGAAAGCAACAGTAGCATCGACTCTTTACCTAAACCTTGGGCCTCAAATTTTCTAACAAATTCTGACTTGCATCTATTAGGCACCACATGAAAAGTGCAATTGCAAATGTTAAGAAGTCATCAGCCTGCCTTGAGAAAAGATACTGAAGTTCTGGACCTGAGATCTCATGAAAGCTGGTGGGGAAAGCTCCTCAGATAGCAAGAAGACCATGCAACCATCTCATCACGGTTTGGATGGTCCCATCACTTAGATCTCAAGAGGAAAAGGACCAACCTGATCTTTATCAATTCCTGTCATCGCAGGGACATTGAGGGATAAGGTCAAGCTTTATAGCCAGGCTTTTTTATCTTCTAGGCCAGGTTATGAAGTCCTTGGTTGGCATAAATATTTAAAAGCTCAACTACTAACCTGAAGGTGGTTTTAACCCACCCAGAGGCACCTTGGAAGAAAGGCCTGATGTTCTGATTCCAAAAGGTAACAGTCACGAGAAGCTCATAGCGCCTGGTGCTCTTCTGCAACACAGAGGCTGCCAGGACTCGGGATGGACTTGGCAGCACCTGTCAAGTCAAATTCGAGAAGTTTGCTTTGGTTTCAGGAAGGTTATATTACTTATGATTGAATGCAAAATACTTTAAAAAATAGAATAGCATCTACTCTTCAATTTCAAGAACAAAAATCTATCAGGGTTTGAAATCATATTTACTAAAATTGAGCTTCAGTCAAATATAATGTTCAGATCTTTGAATCCACACGACATAATTTTGTGACTGTAGAGTCTGACAGAGATGAGAGATATGCAGAATTTTATCACATCTCATCTAAATATCAATATAACATGCAGATGAAACAACTTTGCTTACTGACAATGAAGATAGCTTGAAGTACTTATTTATGAAGAGACAAGACTACAGTGTTCAGTATAGATGATACTGGAATGCCCTGAAAATAAAAGTCTTTTTATTTAGACCAATAATAGCGAATGAATTAATGAATGGTGAAGAAATTGAAGTCACCATGGATTTCATTCCCCTTGGATCAATGATTGATGCACATGGACATAACAGTTAAGAAATCAACTGATGCATCAGATTGACCTAATCTTCTCAGAAGACCTCCTGAAACACTTTAAAGCAACGACATCATTTTGAGAACTAATGCATGATTCAACCAAGTAATGGTCCTTTCTATCACTTATATGTGTGGGAAAATTGGGCAATAAAAAAAGAAAATTGAAGAACTGATTCATGAAAATTATAGTATTGGTGAAGAACAAAAGAATATAACACAGACTTCTAAGAAAATGACCAATATGTCCTGGAAGAAGTAGAGCCAGAATGCTTTTCCAAAGTGAGGGTATCATGGGTTGTTTTGCTTATTATGATGATCTACTATGATGATGATATATTATTATATCATTAGGAGACATCAATGGCTTGAGAAGGACATCATGCTTGGTAAAGTTGAAGGTCACAAAAAAATGAAGAAGAGCCTCAATCAAATGTACTGAAATAATATGCTTGGTATGGATTCTTTAAAGATGCAAAAGTAGTGAAAATAATATTTGTACAAAAACCATAAACAACTCCCATCAAGTTGATTACACCTGATAGCAGTTCTAATAGGGTTTGGGAGGCTATAGATCGTTATGGGAGCAGATAACCTTGTTATTCTCCCGTAGAGCTTCTGATGGGTTTAATCTTCCAACCTTGTGATTAGTAGTCCAACCCTACCCAACAGTGTAACCAAGGGCTCATATACAGAGATATCTATCAAGAAAATAGCTCAAATAATTGTAGAAGTGAGCAAGTCCAAGTCCAGGAATGTGCCAAGCCTGGAGGGCACCTAACTCGTGGGACCATGGGGGCTGAGGAACTCAAGACTGGCAGGAGAACCACAGCAGATGGCAGCAGAGGTACATGAATTCCTGGTCAGCAGGTCAGATGGCGTGCCTCTGATGACTTGCAGAAGTGGAAGGTAATATGGTAGGTTTTGGGTTCAAGTCCAAAGGTATGGAGGCCAATTCCCCAACTGCAGTATCCAGACCCAGCAAAAAGTAAGCAAGCTTTTTCTCAGTGTCGTCTTACATCAGAAGCAAACCACACCATACAGGACATTAACTGCATCAGGGTTGTGACCTGAGTAAGTACATTGCATTCCACCTTAATCTTAACCTATTATAGGGGGTTACGCTAGATTGTGATTACATTGTGTTAGGCCACATTATAGGGATTACCAAGTATTAATGCCAAAACATTGAGAATCCTGCTGAGTTGATACAAAACCTGGAAATCACAGTGCATCCTGGAAATTGTACACTGCTTGGAACCTGTATACTGCTCTTTCAGCTATCCATAATCTCTAAATTAAGGCAATTATAAAATCACACTTATACCTAACATGATACAACTAACACATGTACAACTGAATCCATAATATCCCTTAAATAATCAATTATAAAATGATAAATATTGTATGAAACAACTTGTATAAAAAGTCAAGAAAATGCATACACACAGAAAGACGTTCTTGGATAAATTACCAGATGTGGGAGGTGAAAAAAGGGTAAAACACTAACTGGAGAGTAGAAGAGATACTGACTTGGGTAAAGGGAAAGGCAATACACAATAAGGGGAAGGTCAGAGGAGAAAGATCAAGACAGCAAACTCATGGAGCACACAAGAGTTAGAGGCCTCAAAGCCAAGTACTATTTATGTATATTATCTTGCAACACCAGTAATTAAACATCATCTGAGTAGATATATAAATAGACGTACCAGCTGAATAGCTTGTAGAAATACAGAGAGATTTGACAGAAGGTAAGTATTTATACACGTGTGTTTATATGTGCAGCAAGCGTGCATAGAGGAGACAGTGAGCAAAGTTATGGAAACTTGATAGACACCAACCACATGAAGAGAATTAATTACTGGGCCTGGGGGCCCAGGACCACAGTCTTAAGGGACATTAAGATCACTTGACACAGCCCACCAAGACAAGGTTGAGCGTCCTATGTTGTGGGTGAAGAAGCTCTGAGATGCAAGGAAATAATTAGTCCAAAGTACTAACGAACCACAGGCATTTCTGCCTCCACGGCCCTGAGCCCCAAGCGCTCGATAGTGTCTGGCAGCCACTACCAACTACTTGAGAGGGAACCACAAGCCTGGGAGATAATTGTGAAATAAACTTAAAGTAATGTGAAAAACAAATAGACTTATTCATTTGGTAAAGAATCGTGAAATATTCTAAACTAAAACATTGACCCCTAAACATGCCTCAAACCTGGAATGGAAGCCACTTTCAGGGATCAATTTTCAGTTAAACCATGTACAGGTATATAAGGTCAACAATCTCATCAGGGAAATAGGCATTCCTTTGAACCATCAGCCATTAGAGATCAAAAAGGCCATGTTCGTCCAGCGATGACTCTCAGAAAGTATGACGTGACAGGAAAGAAGACTGAGGGGAAATGGAAAACAGGGGAGTCAATGGGGAAAATGCCATCACATCATTGAATTGCAGTCAAGGTCACCAAACAAGAAGTAACTGGATTGCTGAAGGGAAAACTAGTTTCTTTTGTAAACTGTCACTCAAAGCATAATGAAAGTTTGAAACAAGAAATTTAATTAAGTGCTGATACAATTGTCTCAACCAGAGTCCAATTAAATCAATCTGTGGGATGGATTTGAACATTGATAGTTTTGTTTACTTTGCCCAAGTAATCGTAGCGAATTAATGCATTGAGAAGAATTCATCTCCTTTTCAATAGAGGTTAATTGATTAATCTTTACTAAAGATTAAACATTACCTTTTAATAAGGATTAATGAATAAAATTAATTTTAAAATAAGAAGTGATCCCCTTCTTCTCACTGCTCCGTGCTTCTTCTTGTGCTTCTTAGATCTTACTGCTATTGAAACTAGGCAGGCCGAGCTTCAGCACGGGGGCTTGTGCTCAAGAGCTTTGTGAGTTTACACAAGTCATATGATTCCTTGGAGAGTTAGAAGATTTTATGTCAGCGTGAAGATATACGACATGCCCTTAATAAAATACCCCTCCTCACAGACCCCACATTCTCACCCAAATTCCCTTCCCTCCTGCCTGGGTTTGCCACTGGCCTTAAGTTTCCTTATCTGCATATGGAGTAAAATAGAGATACAAACAGAAACAAATGAAAGCTGTATTTGCAACATTTTAGTTTCCTTCCACTTCAAAAAGACCAAATGGCAAGTGCGAATCTTATTGGCCAGGCTAAAGTGTCCCATAACCGGAGCAGAAAGCCCATGGGCCACCGTGATGAGAAAAACCAACTTCTTTCCTCACACACTCTGCCCCAGAACCACACGATCTTTGTGGACGTTCCTCTGGCCGGGGCAGCCCTCCATTGCAGGGCTCGCAAACTTCCTCAAGCCGCGACCCTTTCATACAGTTCTTCGTGTTGTGGCTCCCCAACCATAACGTTATTGTCATTGCTACTTCATCACTGTCATTTTGCTACTGTGAAAGGGCGACCCCTGTGAAAGGGTCGTTTAATCCCCAAAGGGGTCGCGACCCACAGGTTGAGAACCATTGCTCCATTGAAAGCCTGCCATGGCTTTGCACGGGCTCGTAGAATTAAACACTAATTCCTCACCTTGGTCTGCAAAGTCACTAAAGGACTTGCCTCTACCTGTCTCTTTCCCACTCCAGAGTTCCCACACATTCCATCCAACATTAACATCCCATTCTAAGGGCGCACAAGCTTTTTTCTCTCCGCACCCTTGGCTCTTTCTGATCTCTGCCTGAAATCTAGTCTTTAAAAAAAAAAAGGTATTAATCATTTTATTGGTAACTCTTACAGATATTATAACAATCCATAATCCAGCTACACCAGGCATCATTTTACAATTGCATATTATTATCACTTGTCATATCTGACACCATGCAGTGTGTTCATTCACCTGCGATTCCCTCGAGTGGGGTTACACAGCTAGCACTTCCGGATCCTCTCTATGTTGGCTTAAGCAGCATGCCCGCTAGGAGACTTCCTGTTCACGGGCGTTCCTGTTACTTACTCTCTGAGTGCTTTAATAAGGTCTCTCCTAGACAGCACCCCTCAAGCACAGTCACTGCTTATCTGTTGGTGATAGATTGCATGTTACTGTGATGTTGAACAGGTTTCAGCAGAGCTTCTGGACTAAGACTAGATGGAAAAACCTGGTAAACCTACTTCTGAAAATTGCTCAGTTTTGGCTTGGTCCCATTGTGCAAGTACTAATAAGAGCGACCATCGAGTCTATTATCTATTTGCTTATTTACGATCTGTTTTCTCCTCTAAAATGTAAACTTCGTGAGGACCTAGACTTAATCTGTGAATATTCCTTTTTACTAATAGCACATTTCTCAGTCCTGGACACACAGATACACGAGTGAACAACCACTTTTACAAATAACAGGTTTCACACCGTCTTGGCTGCTCTTCCTCACAGTGTGTTTCCTCCAGGGATGTGCACACAACTTGCCTTTCCCTCTTGTCCTTGTTCCCCACGTGGACTTGACAGGTACAATTTCTCATCTCTATACATATAAATACTTTGTGTCCCTCTCTTCTTACCCCCTCTCCTGTCCTCTTATTGCCCTACGCCAGCTCAAAGCCCACCAGCAAGCTCTCTTCCATTTCCTTTACTGTCTCTTTCTCTTTTGCCTTCACTGCACACCTCAGCATCAAATGATGGCCATGCCTGAGAGTGTGCCCCTAATCCCACCCGTACCTAGGCAACAAGCGGCGGGCAATTCAGGTTTTGGACGGAAAGTGAAATGAAAGGGCCGCTGTTGCTTGTGTGTAAAAGTCTTTATAAAAGCGCCCAGGAGTCTCCTCTAGATTTTACAAAATGTTTTTTGTCTTCAACTTGTATTGCCTTGAACACTAAACCTAATTTTATAAACCACAGCTTATTGAATGGCGCTTATTGCCATCTGACCGAGTTACTTGTTTATCATTGCAAATATGTAGCATTTTAATAATAAATTTGCAATCTGAGAGCCTTTTCCATAGTTTGTAGTACAAGGATTATTGGAAATTGAGTTCTCAGGCCCAAGAAAAGAAACTTCCAGACACACTCTGGAGTCACTTCAAAATCACCAATGGTGAGTTTCTGAAGGGCAATGCCAGTCCACCTATGACTTCCAGTGGAGTGTGGCGTTAAACAGAAGCATTTCTCTTTGCCACACATTCGTCAGTAAAAACAAATGAATGATTGCATGAATAAAGAAATCCATAATTAGGTAAATAAATGCAGCTGTTGAAGTGAACTAAAGAACTCTCCCTGAGTTTCAGGTAAGAATTTTGGATTTACAGTCTCAAATTAACCACTTACTACAGACAGGGCTTTTCGGAGAGTGATGAAGAATTCAGACTCTGAAAACAAGGGGACCTCCGTGCCAACCCCAATCCTCCCACTTGCTAGCAGTGTGACTAGGGCATGTCACTTAGCCTCTCTAGCCTTCATTTTACTCACCTATAGGATGAGGGTTTTAATTTTTACTACTTGGTAACACGGCTGGGAGGATTTATGAGTTGTTCTTCCCAAGGAAGTAGGCTTAGCAATATCCTCATTAATGCGGTGAGCTACAAGGGATCCTATCAAGAGCACTACTTGACACATTGGGGATCAGCCGTTTGCCAGACACTGTGATAAGCACTGAAGCTTCCTTAGTGATGAGGCACAGGCCTGCCAGCAGAGGACTTACTCTGCTAGGAAAAATCTTATTAGCAGGTCACTAAACTGTGTACGAATGAGTGCTGATTAAAATTTTATAAAATTCAATTAAAACTTAACTCAAAATACATCTATTTCACCAGGTCTTCTCAATCCCAGATAAATTAAGTGAATGATCAATTTTTATTAAGCATTGTTTCTGTCTTTCATAGAGTTCCCCTATCTCACTGTAAAACATCTACTGTGATATGTGTCTCTCTATTGTTCTCTTCTTCACTCTTGCGTACAGAATACCAACAGCACCATGGTTAAGTCCTCGGCCACCGAAGTAAAGGTGGTGGTTCCAGCCTACCACTCAACCTCAGGAAAACACCTGGGGATCTGTTCCTGCAAAGATTCCAGCCAGAAAATGTGGTGAAGAAAGCGGATAATGACCAGCTACCAAAAGATATAGTATCTGAAGTCTTAAGGACCTGAAGATAAACAAGCAGCCATCTAGCCGAGAGACAGCAAAACCCACATGGAAGAAGCACACTGGCCTGTCCCGACTCAATTGCTGAGGATAAAGTGGGTGCATAAGCAAAAGTTGTGAACAAAGCTGATGGTGCCTGGCTATCAAATGATAGAGCATCAGGGGGTCTTAAATGCTTGAAGACAATCAGGCGGCCATCTAGCTAATAAACAACAAAGCTCACGTGGAAGAATCACACCAACCTATCCCGACACAAATGCTGAAGACAAAACGGGTGCATAGGCAAATGCGGTGAAGAAAGCTGATAGTGCCCAGTTATCAAAATATATAGAATCTGGTTCCATAGGCTGAAAGGTAAACAAGGGGCCATCTAACTGAGAAATAACAAAGCCCACATGGAAAATGCCCACCAGCCCATGAGATGACGAGGTGTAGAAGGGATCAGGTATCAGACATAAAAGACCAACAAATAAATAGATAGATAAATAAATAAATAAAACATAGCATTGTGAATGAGGGGAGTGCAGAGCAGGGACCCAGGGCCCATCTGGGGGAAATTGGACATCCCCTTGTAGAAGGGCTGTGGAGAGGTGATGAGCCAGTCAGAGTGCTGTGTATCAATGATGAAACATACAATTTTCCTCTAGTTCTTAAATGCTTCCTGTCCCCCCACCCCCCACTATCATGATCCCAATTCTATCTTGCATAACAGGCTGTATCAGAAGATGTACACTGGCATAGATAGGAACTGGAAATACAAGGAATCCAGAACAGATGAACCCCTCGGGAACAGTGGTGAGAGTGGTGATATCAGGAGCGTGGAAGGAGGGTGAGGGAGAAAGGGGGAAACAGATGACAAGGTCTACATATAACCTCCTCCCTGGAGGATGGACAGCGGAGAACTGGGTGAGGGAGACGTCAGATGGTCATTATTTTATATGATAAAATAATAATTATTTATAAATTATCAAGGGTTCAGGGGGAGGAGGGAATGGGGAGAGAGGGAAAATATGAAGAGCTGATACCAAGGGCTCAAGTAGAAAGCAGGTGTTTTGAGAATGATGATGGCAACCTACATACGGATGTGCTGGATACAACTAATGTATGTATGGATTGTGAAAAGAGTTGTATGAGCCCCCAATAAAATGATTTAAAAACAAAAAGATTCCAGCCAGAAAGCCTTGTAGGGCAGGTCTCGGCAGCCCCGTGGGAATGTGAAGAGTGGGGATGACGTAGCGGCACGCAGCCCTGACAGCCATGCTACACAAGCATATAAAGGCAGGTCACGCATTATCACGTATTGCTATAGTGCACTCCACAGATAGGGGGTATTTTTTCTAATAAATTGAAAAATTTTGGTAACCCATCAATGAGCTAGTGCATTGGCACCATTTCCCCCTCAGTATATGCTCTCTTTGTGTCCCTGTGTCTCCTTTTAGTAATTCTAAGAATATTTCAAACTTTTCCACAGCGCTCTTGCACAGTTAATGGTCAAGTAAATGTATTTTGTCATGCATTGGGAAACAAAAATATTTATGTGACTTACTTTATTGTAATGTTATCTTTATTGGAGTGGTCTGGAATCAAACACACAGTATCTTGGAGTTATTCCTGTGCACACACATGTACACACACACACACACACTTTCACACACACAGTTGATGTTTCTCATTAGCACTGAAAGCTTAAGGATGGATTAAATGATCAGATCTCTTCTTAATCCATCATTTAGGGAAAATCCCTTTATGAGTCTTTGTTAATTACTTTAGCCCCCCCAAAAAAATAACATATGGAATGCAATAGCTTTCTTGAATCTAAAAACTGGAATAAAACTCCCTCAAGTATTATTTTGGTCAGATTCTTGGAAAGTCCCACTAATCATTAGTAAAAAAATAGCTGACTTCATTGACAAGTGTGTCAAGTTAATCTTCACATTGGCTGGAAGGTTATTCAACTTCTGAGAACAATAGCATTACAAGAGGTCTGGAGCAGCGAGCAACTGAAATCATAGCCCAGGAGGAAACCATTTGCTTCTGGCCTGTGACCACAGGCTGTACCTCTGGCCCCAGCCAACAGGTTTCCAAATGCAAGGTTAGAATCTTCCTGAAAAGGTAGCCTCACAACCAAAAAGCAACGTGCGTGCTCTGCCTGGTGAGGCAGCAGCCCCCTGTCTTCCCAAATCCCATTCTCCCAAAGGCCTGGTAAACACTCCTTGCTATCTATAAGCTCAGCCAATGACTTGAGTTATGTCACACAATGCCACCAATTCACAGAACTGTATCTTTTTGTAATCGGAACCACTTTGGATTTGCTCACAAAATGAATGGCCTTGAACCGACCTTCTCTGTGATGGAGGTCCCTTTCAGCCAGCAGCTACATGGTGTGAGGTTAGGGATGGGGGTTCACAGACAGGTGCAATATTGACCCACCTGTTTGTCAGGAAGCCTTGGAAAAACTAGAATCACCCTGCTTTTCTATTTCTTCACCTGCATAATGAAGCTAATGATCATTCTTTTTCAAGTTTGTACTGAATCTGGAATTAAATAATGCATACAGACCCCCTGGTGAGACAATGTCATTTGATGGTTAAAAATATGCACTCTGGGCAGCTTTTGTAGTCACTCTGGGCTCAATGTCTTCATTTACAAAATGAGGATCTAACGATAATACCTAATGCACAAGACTGTTTTCAATGAAATGATATGTTACATATAATCTTTCAGTGTCTGGCAGGAGTTAAGGAAGATGGAAGAGCTAACTACTATTATTATATTTGTTAGAAAAGTGTTTAGCCCATGGATGCAGAAAACGATAATTGCCACCGAGTCTATTCCAGCGTTGCTGACCTCGTGTGCCACAGGATGAATACGGTGCAGCCCCTGCCTCCTCCTCACAGTTATTGTCATGGCTGCAGCGACAGTTGCAGCTCCTGTACTAATCCATCGCACCAAGCCTCTCCTTTACCCTTGCCGAAGCCCTTCTCGGCCAAACATGATGCTCTCTGCCGGCAATCATTCCTTCCTGATGATGAGATCAAAGCAAGAATCAGATAAAGCTTCCCTGTGATCTACAGCGTGTTCAATGACTCATTTTCCTAAGTAGATAGCCAAGACTCTCTTTCTGGTCTGTCATCCTCTGGAGGTTCTATCGAAATCTGTCCACCCTGGGTGACCCTGCTGTCATTTCAAATACCAATGGTATGCCTATGTCCCCACAGAACAACAAACTGATACATGGGTGAAGGTTTAGCTGACAGCTGCTCAGTAAGATGCTTGCAAGTCTTCAATAGCTCTGCTCTTACCAGTCCCATTCAGCAAGCACCAGAGAAGTAGAGAAGAGGGGAGAGGAGGACGGAGAAGGGGGCACAGAGCCCAGTGTTCTAGATGGGTCTGGAGGGGCTGGGCTGCCACCCCTGCTTAGCTGGTTTCACTGGCTATTCATGAGGTTCTGTGATGCTACTTCATGCTGTGTGTTCATCTACAGAGTGGTCTCTGAGCACGCTCCCTTCGATGGCTTGTTGACAAAAGCCCTGCTGCCTCTTGAAGAGGGTCTGAGGGTGTGTGTAATTTGTGCCAGTTGAAGAAGGAGGTGACATGCCAGTTGTGTTTCAAGCTGGTCAAAACAGACTGGTCACAAGTCATCTCCCTGAGAGGAGACCATCTCGGCTCTCAGCAGCCGTGTCGATGCTGCGATAATTAGATGTGCTGGTCCCCCAGACAGACCATGCATGCCATTCTCGTCTCCAAAAGAAAGGCAATCTCCCTTTGTAGACGCAACTGGCCCGGCTCTGCAGGCATCTTGTCCTGGATCACCTCTTTTGCTTTATGTCTCCATGGAGACATTTGATCCAGCCCGAGTTCTTCTGGTTGTTGTGAAGCTTAAAGTGAATGGAAGAGCCCCCCTTCCCCATTGTCTCTGTGGGGGTTCCTGCTGCACACAACTCCTTGTAGCTTTCATTTCCCTGGATGGGATCATTGTGCGCTACATGTCTATCCTCCTCCACTGGCAGGATCTACAGCCGCCAGCAGTCCCTGCCCTGGAATCGTTTCATCTGCCGGAGGGATGAATATCTCTGGGCAAGAAGGTCTTGTGAGAACCAGCAGCATTTGAATGGTCAGGAGGAACTAGATGTAGGGAAGAAGCAGTCAGAGGAATCTGCTAAAACACACAGGTCTTCACTACTTAGCCGACCCTGGACTTGATCCAAAGACTCATGCTCCGAATGTGCAGACCTTTGGTATGATGAGTGCTTGCCACTGGGATCGTAGCTGGCAGGGCTTCCAAACAAAGATCAACATAGGGTCTGCTCCTTCAAAGTAAAGCTTATTGTTAAAAGGTAAGCATGAAAGCAACTCTCTTTTCAAGAAGCATCCCTGGGGCACCAAGGAAAGCCCTTGACAGCTAACCCCAAGTTTGGCAGTGCAGACTCACCCAAAAGTGCTTTCTACCATTGGTTTGGTCTGAACACAAGTGAAATAGCATACTCCTTCTCAAAAAAAAAAAAAAAATTCCACTATGTGTTGATGCTATAGTTATCTTAAAGGAAGGCCCAGTGGTCTGCTTGCTTCCAAAAGGTCATGGCCAAGTAAACCCACAAAGCACAGAGCTCCACAGTCCAGTGCCTGTAGCTCAGCACATGGGGGTGGGGGGGTGGGAGTGGATGCGGGGGGAGACAGCATCAGCTCCCATCCACTCAGCAGCAATTCAGTTCAGCTTTGGTGACTACTTTCAAGTTGAAAATTGGACTACCAAAAGGGCATTTAAAATACAAATCTTTGGAAATATTTTTACCACGGAGCTTTGGGTAGAGAAAAAAGCCTGAGTGGAGAGGATGCTTGCCTTGGGATACTCTGCAGCCAATTTGTCATGATACCTGTGAACAAACGAACCCACCCCTAATGGTCAGTTTCCTTGGAAGGAAGATGGGGCTTTCGGCTCCCAGAAGCAGTTACAGTCTGGAAACTCCCCTGCCCTGTGGGGCTGCGATGAGTCAGCCTCCACTCAGTGTCGGTGAGTTTGGTTCTGCTTTTGGTTACGGTGGCTCCCAATGTGAAGTTCTTAATTTTGGCAAAGAAAGGCACTGTGGTTATTTACATTGCCAACACTAGGGGAACTTGGGGGAAGGGTGTACGGGAACTATCTTTGCATATTTTCTGGAAATCAAAATCATTCCAATATATAAAGTTTTTTTGTTTTTTTAATGGTCCAACAGCTCCCAACAGATGCCGTTGTTGCTACTGCAGGGTCTGCTCTTGCTGTCGGTCATTCAAGAGTATTTCAGGCCTCCAGCGGAGGCATCCCTCATCCACTTTCAATGTCTTAACAAGACTTTCCAAGATCATATTTAAATTTACAATCCCACTGAGAACCCCTCTTTATTTTCCTCCACTCCTCTTATTACCTTTCCCCATATTGCTATGTTATTTATGTCTTCTGTTTGTTCCCTTCCCCATTAGAATGTAAGCTCTCTATCACAAGGGGTTTTATCTGGGAATTAAGCAGAAAGCGCCTGGTAGGTGGCATGCTTTCAATAAACAGTTAAAAGAAAGGAGTCAGGCTGGGGAATGACAATCAGAAAAAGAAAGCCACCAATGAAAGCAAAAAGCAAACAAAGGAGACGTGACAGCTATATCAAACTTGCTTCAGGAATAGATAACAAGGGCTTGTGGCTTAATTAGTAATGACTGATGAGCTGTTAAGTCAGCTGTGTTTTCTCAGCCTGCAGCCAAGTCTTATTCATCTTTGGGTCCCCCCTTGTTAGTCTTTGATAAGCTCTACTGATTGAATGGCAAGACCCACTCTACTAAAGAGAACATGTCTTTGGGGAGTGCCATGCTAAGCGAATCTGGAGATGTGAAGGAGAAGCGGGGTGGACCCTTGTAAAAGAGGTATTTTATAAAATATGCTTTGCCTTAATACAGCGAAGCACCATGTTCATTTACAAAGACAATTTGGTGCTCCACTAAGTACTGATGCTACGGTTATTGTAAAATAGGTGCCATTGTACAGTAGTGGAAACCCAGTGATCCTACAGGGCAGGGTGGAACTTTCCCCAATGGGTTTCAGAGATGGTAACTCTTTACAGAAGTAGAAAACCTTTTCTCTCGTCCTCAGAGTTGCTGGTGGTTTTGAACAACGGACCCTTGCATTTAGCTGCCCACCTGGTAACCATGACACCACTTGGGAACAAGCTAGTACAATTTCATTCATGTTCTAACACATAAAATGGTTAACCCACACAACAATAACTCTCCATGTGCATATCCTTTATTAACATTATCTAAAACTTCTATAGGACATTAAAGCATTAATTGTACATAACATATCTCTGAATCAGTCCTTGTTAACAGCAATACCACCTCTATGATCTTTCATTGATTACTAAGCTTTGAGAAAGCAGCAAGGCAATCAGACAGTACCTCTTTTCTCCCTCTGGGCCCATAACAAGTGACAGTTTCTAATATGAAATGATACCGGGCATCTGGTTTGTTCTTCAGAGTCATCTTGCCTAAAATCACTCACTCTTTGCCTTAATAACTGCGGCGTCATGCATTTGGCAGTTTTTAAACTAGGGGGATGCTTGATTTGGCTCTTTCTGTCAGTCAACCAACTTATAGTTGAGTTTAACTTGAATAATATTGATCCATATATGTATATAACCTATAGGTGTAATTTGATCAATAATGTGTGCATGAAAATATTTATATCAGAATTCTTAATGTACATATACACATACAGTTCAAGGTTTAAGATCAGTCTCAATCTTTGGACCAGGCATCGTTGTTTTGGACTCAGTCAGTAAAGAGATTAGGTTGCTATGCAGCGCACACACTCCTCTTGTTTTCGAAAAACAGGGATTGAATTTCTTGCTGGGCTGGCATCCACAAGTTTTCCCATTCTATCTGGTATTTTGGTTCACTGATATTTCCAATATCTGAGTCCATTTTGCCAGCCAAGACTGAATTGAACTGAAAAGCTTTAAAGTCCCGTTTTAAAGTCAAAACATTGGCTTTGACCCTTGGCATCCTTAACTAACATTTTTTTCACATTGCTACATTATATTACACAATGTGTTGCCACAGAGCGTGTTAATCCTTGTTCATATTGACCAAGCAAAACCCCTATAAAATATTTATATTCCACTGGATGTAAGAACTTATCAAATATTTATAAAATAACATCTTTATTTTTTGTTATGTCTAATAACATATTTATAAAATAACAGATGTGTGTGTGTGTGCCTACATTTACAAGATAAGTAAGATATGTCTGCCCCCTGGAAGTTCACCATCCAAAGGAAGCCAAGACACAATGAATCGAAAACATCTCTGTTGAATTTACAAGGCCTTTTAAGAAAGAAACTGAAAAATCAAGTTGTTTTATCCAGACCTGATGTTATTAAGGCAGACTGCTAGACAAGCTGAAGTTTCGATGATTCAATATTACAGCAGAGAGACAGAGAGTGAGCGAGCTGTGTATTTACAGACTGGGTACCGGGAGATTTTGTGCTAGCTCTACCACTAAATGCCAATGGCAAAGTCTTCTACATTATTTGGCTTCCCTTTCCTAATCTTATGGAGGCCTAGTAGTGTAGTGACTGTGAGTTGGGCTGCATTGCATGGTTGGTAATTCAAAACCATCAGCAGCACTGTGGGAGAATGACTGGGCTTTCTTCTCCTGTAAACAGCTACAGTCTCAGGAACCCACAGGTGGTCACTATGGGTCAGCATTGACTTTATAGCTGTTAGAGTTTTGAGTTCCTAATCTTGGGAGTGAAGGAGGTTGATTAGATAATGCCAAATTCCTACCCAGCACGAACATATGACATGCCTAAAAAATCAAGGAAGCAAAATTTGAGGAAATCTTTTCAATGCTTTGTCTCCACAAGTGTCAAGCTGAAAGCCTTTTCATTTATTCTAAAATGTCCCTAGATTTAGGAAGCTCTGGTTTGGATGGTTTAAAATGATCATTAATTAATTACCTTCCCCTTATCAAAAGTGCTCACTGAGTCAGAATTGATTTGATGGCAGTAAGTTTTATTTTTTTTAATCATCAAAAACCAAGAATGTTTCCCTTATTTCTTAGAAAGCACTACAGGATTTACTTAAATCTGCTTGTGTCCAGTACATGAATTTCTTCTTATTTAGACTTGTATATTAAAACTAGCCCTAAGGCACAAGTACATTTTCTGTTTTGGTTTATCCTAATCCCTTGTTTGTCATTCATTTTTTAGCTCACCTCAATTACTCAAGTATTGCTCAACTTCCTGTTCATTCAAATTTGGGGAAGCTAAAGAAGATCAAGCACTAGTCTCATAGCAGTTTGGATGACCTCATATTGAGGTCTAAAACGGAAAAGGACCAACAAACACCCTATAGCTTCATGCTGATTTCAGATGTGGTCTTTATCTTGTCCTTTGATCTCCATCCCAAGTATAGTAGGAGACAAAGTCAGACTTTATAGACAGTTTTCCTACCTCTAAGGCAGGTTATGGAGCCTGTGGGTGGCACAAACAGGTAAACTCTCAGCCTTTGTGGCAGTTACATAATCTCCTGTCAACTTGAGTGAAGGGGTGGAGTCTAGCCTGTCAATCAGGTCAGAGCCAATAATGTTGGCATGGCTTTCTCTTGAGGATTCTGGGAACTCCTGTTTTCCTCCCTGGAGGTGGGACACATACACTCTCTGCTTCATCTTCCTACTGTCAAGATACATGGAGCCACACTGATCCCAGCCAGAGCCCTGGAGCTGGAGGAGCTACATGGAAACCTCTGCCAGCACTGAGATGCTTCCACCACCACTGGATCCACAAGACATTCCACCCACTGGCCTGTGATCTTCCTGCATTCAGCATCATAGCATGTGTTGTGTGAGTCTGAAGAGGAACTTATAGACTGGTATTGGACATGTGAGCTAATATCAGATTTATGGAGTTGATCTGGACTAGGCTGGGATGTTTTCTCAATAAACAATTGCTCTTTGACATAAAGCTCTTTCTTATACATTATGAGTGTCTATGAATTTGTTTCTCTAGTCAACTCAGACTAACGCAGCTTCTAACACAATGGTTGGTAGTTCCAATGTACCAGAGACACCTTGGAAGAAAGATTTGATTTTCTGATTCCAAAAGATCACAGCCATGAAAACACATGAAGCACACTTCTCCCCGTGGGGGTTGCTAGGATGCAGGATGGACTTTGTAGTGATTGCCAAATCAAATTCAACAAGTTGGCTTTGGCTTAGAGGTTATACTGCTCTCATTCTAAAAAGCCAAATGTATTTTAAAAAATAAAATAGAATTTACTCTTCAATTTCAACAATAAAACTAATAGTAAATTGTGGGAAGAAATGATTTTAACACTAAAAGGATTTGAAAGCATATTTACTATAAATTAGTTCTAGCTAATAATAGTACCCAGATCTATGGATCCCTTTATTGGAATTAATATGGTGTTATCCTGTGCCTGTAGAGTCAGCTATATAAAGAAATATGCAGAATTTAAACAGATGTCATTTCAATATCTGGAAAATATGCAAATGATACAGCCTTGATTACTGAAGACAACTTGAAGCACTTATAAAGGTAAGAGACTCCAGCCTGCAGGATAGAATGGCTCTGAGTAAAGAGAAAGTGACCATCTCACAACTAGACGAATAAGCCACATCATAATGGCAACAAAATTGAAGTTGCCATAGATTTCATTCTTCTTCGATCAATGATCAATGACCGTGCCAGCAGCAGTCAAGAAATCAAAAAACACACGACATTGACTAAATCTGCTGCAAAAGAGTCCTTGAAAGTGTTAAAGAGCATAGATATCACATTAAAAACTAAGATGCGCCTGACTCAAACCATGGTCTTTTCTATTATTCATATGCAGGGGAAGCTGAACAAAATGGTAAACTGAAAAATAATTGATGCACTGAAATTACAGTATTGATAAAAATGTTGACTATACCATGAACTACCAGGAAATGACATCAATATGAATGCCTCATCTGCATGTGAAAGTTGAACAATGAACAGAATTGATGCATTTTGAATTATGGTGCTCACAAAGAATACTAAAAGTATCACAGACTGCTAGAAGAACAAAAAGAAATCTGTCTTACAGAAGTGCAACCAGAATTCACCTTAGAAGCAAGGATGGTGAGATATCATCTCACATATTTTGGACAT
Source organism: Tenrec ecaudatus (assembly GCF_050624435.1). Classification (NCBI taxonomy): domain Eukaryota; kingdom Metazoa; phylum Chordata; class Mammalia; order Afrosoricida; family Tenrecidae; genus Tenrec; species Tenrec ecaudatus. Next base: position 149,410,940 of record NC_134532.1, read on the forward strand.
GTTATTGAGAGAGACCAAGCCTCAGAAAGTAATATCACACTTCGTAAAGCAACAGGTGAGAGAAAAAAATAAAAGACCATCTACAAAACGGAGAAGTGACACAGTGGCTACAACAACGGGCTCAAACATAATTATTTTGAGGATGGCATAGGACCTAACAGTGTTTCTTTCTTTTGTTCACAGGGTAGCTATGAGTTAGAACCAGCTCAACAGCCTCTAACAACAACCACAACCACCAGACGATGAATAAACCTGACCGGGAGCATCCAGCCAGCATGCTGCTGAGAAGCAGGGATCCTAAGATGAGTCTTGCTTGCTTGGGATTCATCATTCGGAATGACTAATGACTTGTAAAGCACATCCTGCCAGGGAAGCTAGAGGATCAATAGACAAAAGGGGAAGCGCCTCCGTGAAATGGATTGTCAGAGTGACTGCAACAATGGCCACAAACATGGCAACAATTGTGAGGAGGGTTGTGGACTGAGCAGTGCTTTGTTCTCTGTTACATAAGGTTGCCAGGTTGGAGCCAACTCAACGACACTGAACATCAATACAATTTCTTTGAGGAGCAGACAGCAAAAATAGAAATAGTATTCAGAAGAGAGCCAAGTACTACATGGATTAGTTAAATCTCATCACGTGTTGAAACCAGTTTAGTGGTTTTATTGGAGACTCAAATTAGATTAAAGAAAGAGAAAAAATGTGTAACTTGAATTCAAGGGGCCGTGAACTTGACTTATCTGGAGGCTATGTACTTGCCCTCCCTGGAGCTGGAGTGACCATGTAAAGGGTTTTCTTTATCCGTTAGTGGCGGTGGAGAGTCCATTCTGGACAAAATAAGTTACCTCATTATGCCTAAAGAATTGCTGAAATTTACTTAAGATTATAAACTCTAATTTACTTGAGATTATAAACTCTAATTAGCTTTCTTTAAAACATAAAAGTCATTCACCCAAGAGATACATAGATTAATCTTAAATATAATGAATTAAAGCAAACCCATAATCTTAATGTTTTGGTTAATTTAAACATGTGAATTAAAAAAAAGCCTATCATGTTGGCTTTGTGATCTCAATTCAAAATATGTATTAAATAAATAACTTAGATCGATTATTTTTAGCGTGAAATGTATAATATACTTTGTCAATTACAAATTGTATTTAGACTGTTTAAGAGAGAGTTTAAGCAAACAGCCACTCTCTTAACATCACGCTCCACATACCCAAGACCAGAAAACCAGGACTACTAGCTGCTCAGAAAAGGATCACGTTAGAAGGTCCTGGAAATGTTGACTAAGGCTCACAATTGGACTTTCTGGTCACCTAGAGATAAGTGTTCTCCCAAGACCATGGCTCTCTGTCAGCCTTTAGACCTAGAACCGAACCCACCCCTATGTTATAATAGCCAACCATTTACGATCAAAAGGACAATACTTACCTAAGAATAAAGTTCAGAGGATTAGCAAAGGGGAAGGAAGAGAAACAGAAATCACAGAGAGAACATGCAATAAATGATGGTGCATCGAGCAGTTTGCAATGGATGAGTTGAAACCAAATGTGTATGAATGGTTCAGTGTATAATTATGGTCTGCTCTGTAAACCTTGACCTAATTTACAATTTAAAAAGAAAAGAAATTCTTTAAGAAGACATCTACTTATAGGAAGACTAGTAAAACAAAATTAAAACAACAGCCCAACATTGTCAAATCTTAGTGGTCCAGTGTGGACAGAGTAGAACTTCTGCAGTGGGTTTCCAGGGCTTCTTTACAGAAGCAGACACTACCATTTCCCACCCTGGTCTAGCTGCTGGCTTCTAGATGCCAATCTTTCAGTTAGCACCCGAGTCCTTTAACTACTGAGCTTTTAGTACTCCTTCAGAATAACTTAGAATATTCTATATTTTATATTAGATAGTTAAATGCTAGTTGAATTTATCTAAGTAATTGGGATACCTTCCTTATATTGGAAAAATGCTTTAAAATCAATTGCACTAAATATGCAAGTTTAGTAAGACAGGTTGAAACATTTGAAACTTATAAAAGAAACAGAAATTGATTTAATTTTTTGAGAGTAAATAACTATGATTTGGTGATGCAATTTTAATAAATTGGAAATTAATTAGGAAAAATAACTCCTGAGTTTAAACAGCAAGTTTGAAAACACGTAATTAGAAGACTTCTCAGATATTTAAGAAAATTTATATTTAAAGTGCAAGTGAAATGATAGATAAAGCATTGTCAATAATGGACTAAAGGGGGAACTCCCATGAGCCCCCCATCCCCCTCATCATGGCCCTCCATGAGGCAGGGAAGCTTCTTTCTGCCTTGCACAGCACTTTGCACTGCCTAAGGCAGTCCCGCCAGGCCTTGGCTGAGCTTCACACAGCTTTGGAAAAGCTCTATGTCTATCAATGTAATATAGGCAGGACAAACAATCCCAAGGAGAAAACAGCTGGACCGGAGGTCCTGAGGGACATGGGAAAGGAGGAGGTGAAGAGCCAACAGAGTCTGGGATAAGGGAACAACAAGAGATCTAAAATTGATGGCTAGGAGTGGGAGGGTATATACTGTCTGCTGGGTTTGAACAAGTACAATGTATCCAAGAGGAATTACAGAGAGGGTGAGCATGATAGTGAGACAGGAGGAAGGTAAAAGGAAAAACAGGAAAGAACTAGAAGGCAAAAGCTATAGGCCTGAATATATGTAAATATATTAAGTTATAATGAAAAGTATAGAGTTGGAATCAACTTGAAGGCAGTGAGTTGACCTGATGAGAATCATAGGGTTTTCAGTGGTGAATTCCTCTGAAGTGGCAACCTATTATTTCTTGATCCAGTGCTTAGAACATGAATATGACAACAGGATAATTTGTACCATGTCGTTGAAAATCAGTATCCTAGAGATAGAGAAACAATAAATTCAAAGGAGTCTATGTTTCTGGAAGGTCTAAGAGAGCAGGGCTCTGATCCTACTACCCCTGGAGCCAGTATAAGGCAGAAATGATATAAAATGTCTAAGCCACTGTACCTTTACACTTCCTAACTAATGTACTCACCCGTTTTGGAATATGCTTGCTTTAATTTGAGATTTCATCTTATACAAGAGTTTGTTCCCTTGACTCTGACCTTTTTTCTATCTTCTTTTAAAAGATATTCGTCTGAAGGTTTATAAATTTCACCTGAAGGTTGTGCTTAATTACTTCAGGAATTCGCCACTGAAAACCCTATGATTCGCATCAGATCAACTCAATGCCTTCAAGTTGATTCCAGCTCATAGTGGCCCCGTAGAAACAGGGTTAAACTACATCCTCATATTTCTCCATTAGATCATGCTAGTAATTTAGAACTACTGACCTTGTGATTAGCAGCCCAAAGCCTAACCACTACACCACTAGGGCTCCCCATCATATCAAAGGAGGGGAAAACAGGAGGCACATCTAGAATGGTTTATTTTGTTACATTAAGGAAACCATGCCAGTGCAGGGGAGATCCTAAAACTAATCACTTCTGAGTGATGGAAAGACCAGATGCATGTTGAGATAGTGAGGCACCTTGTGAGGGTATTTACAAGCCAGGGAATGCCAACAATCACTTACACATACATCCCATGGGCCAGTCCCTAGTCATCTGGCTATGCCATTCCACAAGAAAGAGTAGGAAATACTGCCTTGACTCTCCTGGCTAACTCCCCAGCTAAAGTTTCTGTTGCTGTGGACGAAGGCATCCCAGTACCATTCAATTTAAGTTCCTGGGTTCAAAGCTAGCCACATCCTTCTTCAGACTCACAAAGTTGCAGGCTGAATACACAGACAAGTGAAGTGGGGTGCAGGACGATGACAAGCCGGTAGGTGCAGAGTTTCATGTCTGGGTGGGCACGTGGAAGGAGTCTGACAGTTCTCCGGATGGGGTGGCCCAGATGGGGCTGCCACTGGAGAGAGACACAGAGTGCCAGCAAGCAGGAAGACAAAAGGGCAGGGATAGGAGGGGTTATCAGTGTCTCACGTATTAAAAGGTCCCCCCTCTCAGGAGGTACCATCACGTCTGGTTGATAGTTTGATCTCCACCTCTTCACTTTCAGACAAATTCAAGTTGACCTACAATATAACTACCACAGTTAGTTCTAACAAGTAAAACATTTTGCATAAATCCTATTTACAAATACAAATATACATTCAAAGGTAAAATCCTATGCTAATTTACTTTTTGAATCTTCTAATGTCCTCCAGTTAGAGCTATAATTATTACCCAAGTACAATGACTTCAAATCACGTGATTTCATCTGTAAAAGCACATGCTGTTTTCATTGATGCTGGTAGTTTTATAGTCACTGATTTTTGTCAGAGTTTCTGATGTTTAACTACAATATTGCGGTAAGCAGTATTTGTGATCCTGTATCAATGACTCCTTTTGGAAATGAAATAGTAATTAAAGGAAAAGGAGCAAACTCAAAACAAACCTCTACCCAATTACAAATGTCCTAGGGGGAAAATCAGCTCACTGCCATCAAGTCAACTATGATGCATGCTGATTCTGTAGGGCAGACAGCAACTCTTTTTTTAGTATACCGTATATTCTTGAGTTTAAGCCAACCCGAATATCAGCTAAGGCACCCAATTTTACCACAACAACTGCATTTAAAAAGTGCTGAAAAACTAGGCTTATACACAAGTATATATGGTATGTTTCATGTATTTTAATATATTTTTAAAATAATTCATTTTATTGGGGGCTCTTACAGTTATTATCACAATCAATACATATATCCATTGTATCAAGCACATCTGTACATTTGTTACCATCATCATTTTCAAATCATTTTCTTTCCACTTGAACCCTTGGCATCAGCAACTCATTTTTGTTCCTCCTTCCCCCACCCTCCCTCTCTCATGAACCCTTGATAATTTATAAATTATTACTTTTTTCATGTCTTACACCTACTGCTGTCTCCCTTCATCCACTTTTCTGTTCTTTGTGCCCCTGGCTGTGTGTGTGTGTGTGTGTGTATTATATGTCAATCATTATGATCGGTTACCCCTTACTTCCCCCACCCCCTCCTCTCTCCTCCTCTTTTCAGTACTGTCATTATTGTTCCTGAGGGGGTTATGTGTCTTGGATTTCCTGTGTTTTGAGCTCTAATCTGTACCAGTGTACATGTTATGGTCTAGCCAGGCTTATAAGGTAGAATTGGGCTCATGATAGTGTGTGTGTGGCGGGGGGCGATGGGGAAGCATTAAAGAACTAGAGGAAAGTTGTGTTTTGTTGGTGCTATACTGCACCTTGACTGGCTGGTCTCTTCCTTGTGGCCCTTCTGACAGGGGATGTCCAATTAGCTACTGATGGGCTTTGGGTCTCTGCTCTGCTCTTCCCCTCACTCACAATGATATGATTTTTTGTTTTGGTTTGGGTCTTGGTGCCTGAAACTTGATCCCATCGATACCTTGTCATCACACAGGCTAGTGTGCTTCTTCCATGTGGGCTTATTTTCTTCCCTGCTAGATGGCAGCTTGTTTAACTTCAAGCCTTTAAGACCCCAGATGTTATATCTTTTGAATACCAGGCACCATCAGCTTTCTTCACCACCACATTTGCTTATGCACCCATTTGTCTTCAGTGATTGTGTCAGGGAAGGTGAGCATCACAGAGTGCCGGGTTAGTAGAACAATGTGTTACTGCATTGAGGGGCTACTTGAGTGGAGGTCCAATGTCCATCTGCTGCCTTCATACTTTATAAATAAATACAGGTACATAGATATATTTTCCTATCCTTATATATAAATGTATATACATACACACATACTTGTATTTAGACCTCCATAAATGTCCTTTGCCTCCCAGTTCTTTCCTCTATTTCCTTTTACTTTCCTCTTGTCCCACTATCCAGTTTGGCCTTCATTCGCGTTTTGGTAAGAGAGAGTTTGGGGGATGGACAACAGAAAAGTGGCTGAAGGGAGATGTCGGACAGGGCAAGATATGACAAAATAATAATTTATAAATTATGAAGGGTTCATGAGGGAGAGGGGAGTGGATAGGGAGGAGAAAAATGAGCTGATACCAGAGGCTTAAGTGGAGAGCAAATACTTTGAGTTGATGAGGGCAATGAATGTACAAATGTGCTTTACACAATTGATGTATGTATGGATTGTGCTAAGCATTGTATGACTCCCCAATAAAATGATATTTTTAAAAAGGAGGTAGATCTTTGACAAAATGAACTAACACAGTGACTATAACACGAGTTCAGACATGAGAATAATTGTGAGAACGCAGCGGGTCCAGGATGTGTTTCACTCTGTTCTACATAAGGTCACCATGAGTTGGAACTGAGAGGGCAGCAACCACAAAGGAAATGGTCACAAAACCACGGTTGGCATCAGATCGATTCATCCACCTCAGGCAGGAGTAAGTGGGCACAGGATGGTGATAGGGCAGTTTGTGGCTTTAGTGGGTTGGTTACATGTTGGGCTGGTACTCACAAGGTCAGAATTTGGAGCCATCACCGTTACATGGGAGAAAGATGAAGCAGTCTACCGCCTGTGAAGATTTAGAGACCCCGAAGCAATGCCCTTTCCCACGGTGGCACTCTTCCTTGGGCCCAAGTCCATGGCACCTAACGGCAACAACACACTTTTACAGGTTAGAAACCATTCCAGAATTGGTCCAGCGGCCCTTTGATCATCTTGGTCAGGATATGACTCAGAACCATGCAATCCCAGTACCTCAGTTTCCATCAAGGACATGCCGAAGCAAGTTCCTGAAGCTCAGATCGTCTTTGCCTAGGTTGGCCAGGGGAGTCACAACAAACACCATTTCCTGGGGACAGTGTTTTCCACTGTGGGGTAAAGATGAGGAGAACTCAATGGCTGCTGAATCTATGTGAAGACTCAACATGGGTTTAAGGTGGCTCCTACCATAACTGGAGCCTCCCAGCAACCAAGCGCTCGGAATTCAGCTCTAATACACTAATAATGAAACTCACAATGTTCTAATTCAACGAGAAAGATTTTGAAAAATGATTTTGTTGTTAGTATCCATAGGGTTGTATTCTAAGAAATATTACAATGAAGCAATTGACAATCATGTTTTTTACATATTACTCTATGAGTAAAATTGACTATAAATATTACTAAGGATTCTGTATGGCAGGGGTTATACCATGACATATGGGGGGGGGGGAATACCATGATTAACCACATTAAGGATTCTATATGGCAGGGGGTTACACCATGACATATCAGGGGGAACACCATGACTAACCACATTAAGGATTCTGTATGGCAGGGGGGTTACACCATGACATATCACACTGCGGGTCATGAACCCTAGTGACCCCCTGCTTGGCGCCACCCACAGAGGTTTGTATTACAGCAGCCTTGTGGAGCTAAGTCAGGATCTAGGACTGACTTCATTTGCAATCACTTTGTAAACGTATCTACACCTGCCCAGCTAGGTGTTACAATGGATTTGTAGTACTACTAGCTACCTGTGGAGTTTGTTTTGCCCGAGCATTTGCGAATTAGTAATACATCATCTGAATTGTGTCAAAATCTATATTGTCGTAAGCTACAAGAGACCCCAAATCTCAAATACAATTTAAGGAGAAACTTTTATTAAAGTTTAAACAAGAAAAGACAAGACAATGACAAAGACACATGCAGATGAAGGAGACCATTAGCAGGAGGTTATAATGGCACCCAAGAGTTTGAAGAGATTTGAAGATTTAACAAGGACATGGGAGGGCAAAGGCAACCGGCACAGAAGCATGATTGGTGAAGGACAGATTCATCACAGTGGCAGGCAGAACTATAGAGCTGGGAAAGGGACCATGATTGGGATCCTTACAATGTGCTTGACAGAAGAGTTACAAGATTGATCCAGGACCTTCCAGCCAAGGGAGTCAGAGCAAGACTAATGAGGATGCGGCCCCAGAATGATAATCTCCATCAAGAACACAGCACAGGGAGCCTCAATGGGAGACTGCCCCTCCCCCGGGCTAGTTATGAGATTGAGAGAATTTGCTTTCTAATGCATTCTGCCTGAAGGCAGGGCTATATACAAATGGGGTTCGCGGTCAGTGGGAATTCAATGAGGGCTCAATGAGGTGGGGACTGTTAAATGGACTTCGGGCTTTCCCTCATTTCCACAGCCTTCTGCAAACCAGGTGTTGCGAACACAACATCTCCTACAAGACCCTGGGAAAGAGTATCTTGATCCTTCTGAGAACATTCTGCCAATGTTCTGCTATAATTGGATGTAAATCCAGGGCTTGGCATCAGCACGTTTCCCTTCAGAAAATGTGTCTAAATAAACCTTCTCTAAGGCAGTATAGGCAACTCCAATCATTAGTATTCTGCTGTTGGTTGGATGTTTTTTTTTTTTCCCCTCTCTGCCAGCCTGGTGTAATTCCAGGCAGCCAGCCATTGTCCCAAATGCATTTCTGATTGATTTTCTGCCTAACAACTGACAACTTAACTCTTCAGCAGGAGGTCTGAACTCAGGCCCTGCTTTTAATGCTTCAGAGTGTAATATGATGCTGACGGATGGTCTGAAGAACAACTGGCTTTTGTGATGGAAAGTGTAGGACTTAGTTCCCAAACATCCACTGGCTTCTCCCATATGGATTACATTACAGTAAATTGGAGAAGGGTGTTGGCAAGGGAAGAGGATGCCTTCTCTGCTTTTATGGGAAAGGTCATGATTTAATTATCTTCTTGCTTATAGTTGAGAAAATTCTGCTCTCATTTGAATTTACTCACTACAGAAGTGTTTGTTGCAATATGGTTATTTCGATCCCTTATGAAACTTACAAAACGCATGCTAACATGTTTCAAAATTTGAATATAGGCAGGTATCAAGGGTCATAGGTTGCTTTGCATTTCTGTTTGATGCTTACTGATCTGATTTATATTTTATTGAATCTAAATATTTGATTCTAATCAATTGGGCTATGACTGGCTTCTGAGTGTTTCTCCAAAAGCAGTTGGATTTGATATCCTTACCTAAATCTCTTTTGAAGGAGGGAAAGTTCTTGGACACCACTCCAAGTCAATCAAACGAATTAGTAGGAAATTGATTCTCGATATCAAATCCCCAGCTGTTAGAAAAAATATATGAAATTTGGCTCTAAATGATCACATTTGAGTGACACTTGCGTTTGATAATCACAGAGGCTCATTTTAAAGGGCAGATGGAACTCCGGTCTGTTTGATTACTTGTAACATCACTGGAGTTGGAGTTTCCCTCTTAGGTGGGAAGTCTAAGACACATAATGGTAAACTCATGTCTCAGTAAACATACAGACCATTCCATTTCCATGCATTTATTCATCCTACTTCCCAGACTGAAAGTTTCTTTCCATTGGGAGTCAAGGTAGCTCAGCAGCACATCACAATGGAACATGGAGATGGATTTAGATATGGAAAGAGATGAGAACGAACCTTCCAAATTTGGAAGTAGCGTGAATAAAGGCATGCTCATCAGGCACTGTCAGGTAGTCATTGGCTTATTAACTTATTTCTCTTATCAGTGAAAGATGAGGCTCTATGCCCGTATTTACAACTCAGAAAATGTTATATTATGACACTGGGCATTCTTCCTTGGAGGCTCTAAGAAGTTCCTCCAGAGCAGTTTGTCACCCCAGCAGAGGGAGCTACCCACATAAGACAATAAGAGAAGGCAAGGTTTAATAAACTGGGTCCCCTCTCCAGTTGAGGAAGAGCCTGGTTTAGGCTCATTAAGTTTTATAGGGATCAGGCAGTGGGACCCTATTAACTTGCTTCAGTCCCGATCTTGCTTTCTTATTGGCCTTTATCTTTGCATACTGGTAGCCTAATTGGTTTTTAATCCAGAACAATGATTGGTCTAGTACCTCATGAGTTGTGTGCCTCATTATTATGTGAGGTAGTTTGGGATGAGTCAGCTGGGCCTCTGGTGGAACAGACACGGTTTGGGCTCCAGCTGACCCTAATAGGAAACTCTATGTAGAGAATCAACTTGACGGCAATGGGTTTGGTTTTATGCTTTGCTTTGTGTGTTTTTTTGGCTTATACATATTCATTGGTAGCGATTATTGTGACTCTGCTATTCCGTAGATTCTCTTAGGTTTACCACCGAATTGGAACTCAAGCTTTAGTGAACTTATAATCAAGTTAACTGGATTCCATATGTCCTTAAAAGAAGCCAGGAGTTCTGGTGCTTGGCTCCTAACAACAAGATTGGCCATTTGACTCTACCCCGTGGCTCTGAAGGAGGAAGATGCGGACATCCGCTTCTATAAAGATCATAGAACAGCAAATCCTATGGGGGCAGTTCTACTCGGGTGAGAGTGTTAGACAAAATGAGCTACTGTAGGCACCCAGCAACAATAGATTTACGGTTTATACCACACAATGGAGCTTAGATTTATGTTTCCTATGTTTCTGTTATTAATTTGTGTACATGGAGTTCTCCAATCCCAGCTACAATTCCTTGAGTACAGTGGTTTTTTTTTTTACGCCAATCTTATAATTACCTCTATCCTTGATTGTTTGCAATTCAGGGTCAAATGTATAGAAGGTCGTCACTAAACATCTGAGTGAAAATTAAACACAACTATCTAAGCTTTAAAAAATACGAACAACTTGACAGTTTACATCGAAACCATTGTCAGCTGGCACCTTAATTAGAAATTAGCATCTTTGCAGGGTGGTTTATGCAGACATGCATGAAAAAGGAGGGCATTGGAACTGGCTGTGATTTGCCTGATATTTGTTCTTTTAATTTTGGAAATCATCCAGAGCAGACAGTGTTTCAATCAGGGAAAACAGCAGCCTCATTAGCTATTGCTACAGAAAGAATTTACATAGAAACTGGTAAACAAGTGTTGGAAAACCGAGAAAGCAATAATAATAGTAATAATACTAAAAGGGCACTAGGGTATTGCAGAGAAGGGCTGGCGGTACACGTTGCGCTTTTAACCACAAGGTTGGCAGTTCAAACTCACCTTTTGATCCTTGGGAGAAAGATGAGACTGTCTTATCCCATAAAGACCTACAATTTTGGAATCCCAATAAGTTGCTGTTTGTTGTTAGGTGCTACCAACTGGGCAAGGATCATGAGGACTCCGTGCACAACTGCACAGCGTAACTAAAAACAGCTCTCTGCCATCCCCACAACTGTTCCTATGCCGAGTCCACCGTTGCAGCCACTGTGTCCAACCCTCTTGTTGAAGGCCGCCCTCCTTTTCCCTGCCCCACCACTTTACCAGCACGAGGTCCTTCTCCAGGGACTGGCCTCTCCTGACAATATGTCCAAAGTAAGTAAGAAGAAGTCTTGCCCGCCTTGCCGTTAGGGAGCACTCTGGCGATACGTCTTCCTAGATAGGTCAGTTTGTCCTTCTAGCAGTCCTTGGCACTTGCAATGTTCTTCACAGCGCCACACTCCACACGCGTCTGTTCTTCAGTCTTCCTAGTCAATGCCCATCTTTCACATGCAGACGAGGCACTCGCAATGCCCTGGTTCAGGCACCCCTTAGTCCTCAAAGTAAAATTATTGCTCTACAATACTCTAAAACGGTCTTGTGCAGCAGATTTACCTAGTACAGGCACCTTTGGATCTCTTGACTGCTGCTTCCATGAGCACTGATTATGGATCCAAGAAAGACAACATGCTTGACAACTTGAACTTTTTCCTCCCTTCGTTATGCTAATTACCCATTGGCTCAATGGGGAGGATGTTGGTCTTGTTTACATTGAGTAGCAATCCAAAGAAGGTTGCTATCCTTGCTCTTCGTTGTCCCGTCCCGCGGGAACTTCAACATGGATCCTGGAGCAGAGAGTGGGAATTGGGGGGAGGACAAGAGGCACGGAGAATGAAGACAAGACAGTACCCTGATCAAGTCTCATTTAATGAACAAAGGGTTACAGCTTATATGGGCCAGCAGTGGGGGAAGCACCCGTCGCACATGCAAATTAGGCTACTTTGGCAACAGGCCAATCAGGGAGTTCAGGGGAGCGCACCCAGCCCATGAGTCAGTACCGGCTTACAGCCTTCAACCAGGTGCGCTGTGGAGTGGCATGTTTATGCAAATCAGGCGTGGGCGAGGACAATCTTTTACCCAATCAAGGGGAAGCAGGAAACAGGCGCTTATCTAAAGAGCATCACACCTTGTTTGCTCAAGCTTTACAGCTGCAGTGCTCTGTCAGGTAGGTTGGGGTAGAAGAACACCCAGAGCTCAGGCTAATAAATTCCAAGTAATGGCCGGGCCTCATGGCTCTGGACACTTCATCAGCAAGGGCTTTAAGTGCCCCTTACTTGCTCAAGCAGGTTGTGTCATCTGCTTAATAAGCCTTCCTCTAATCCTGATGCCGAATTCTTCTTCATATAATCCAGTTTATCTGATGATTTGCTCAGCATACACATGAACAAGTATTGTAAAAGGATACAACCCTGATGAACACCTTTCCTGATTTTAAACCATGCAGTGTTCCCTTGTTCTGTTCACACAACTGCCTATTGATCCATGGACAGATTCCACATGGGCACAATGAAGTATTCTGGAAATCTCATTCTTCCCAAGGTTATTCAATAAAACACAAGTAAACATCTTTCTGGTACTCTCTACTTTGAGCTAAGATCCAGCTAACATCAGCAATGTTCTCCTTTGTTCCATGTCCTCTTCTGAATCCGGCCTGAGCTTCTGGCAGTTCCCTGTCAATGTGCTGCTGCCACCATTGTTGGATGATCTTAAGCAGCATTTAACTTGTATGTGATATTGTGTTAGTCTGGGTACTTTAGAGAAACAAATCCACAGAAACTCATGTATAAGACAGAGTTTTATATAAAGGTTAAGTGCGCATCAAGAAAACATCCCAATCCAGTGCTGCCTAAGACCACAAGTCCAACATTATCTCATTAACCCATATGTCCAACACCAATCCACAAAGTCCTCCTCCATCTCACAAAACAGACGCAATGATGCCGACTGCAGGAGGAAAGCCGAGTCAGTGAATGTGTAAGCATCTCAGCACTGGCGTGGGTCTCCACACAGGTACTCCAGCACCCAGGGCTGCATCGGGGTAGGTCCATGTGGCTTCTCCTCGGGGATGTCTTGCAGGAAGTGAGCCTTGCCAGCGAAAGCAGGAAACTGGTTAAGGCAGCCGCACCCTGGTCTGACCATCAGAAAGCAAGAGACCTGAGAACTAGAAAGGCGAGGCTCATGGAGCCATTTATCTCTCTGCCCTTCAATTAATCCCACATGTGTTTATCGGCCAGGTTGGTGCAATTAACTAGCTACCTCACATATCAATGAGAGTGTTCTATAGTTTAAGCATTCTGTTGGGTGTCCTTTCTTTGGAAAGGGCACAAAGATGGATCTCTACCAGTCAGTTTTCCAAGTAGCAGCCTTCCAAGTATCCTGTCATAGAGGAGTGCATGCTTCTGATGTTTAATCAGCTTGCTGAAACACTGTAAGGTTACCTGAGATTGGAATCAGTTTCAATGGGGCAGTGGTGATGGTGGAGGTGGTGGTGATGGTGGTGGTGGCAGCAGTGGTGGTGGTAGAGGGTATCACAGAAGAAGCCCGGCTGAGTGAAGGATTAAGCTCTTAGCTACCAACTGAAAGTTGGTAGTTGAAACCCACCCAGCGGCTCCATGGAGAAAGACTTGGCAAGCAGCTCCCATGATGACAACAGCCTAGAAAGCTCTCTGGGGCAGTTCTACTGTGTCACATGAGGTCTCGATGAGTCAACAAGAACAATGTATCACAAAGACAGTAATTATAGGAGGCAGTCACACTCTAAGCAGTGGGTGACCGCTGCTAATTCCTAGTGCCCACCTGGGGCTAATACCTCTGACAAGGCCAGATGAGGTAATCCTGGGGCTGTCAAACAAAGAAGCTAGAGCTTGGGACCAACTCCCTCTGTCAGGATGAAAGTTCATTGCTAAGGGATGTAGACAGAAACAGCAAGCCAACAGGAAGAAGCATGATCCTCTCTGTCCTACCGTCTTCCAGATTCCCTCTAGCCAACTCATGATGAGCCAATGCGCTTCAGAGTAGAACTGTGCCCCATTGGAGTTTTAATGGGTGATTTTTCAGTAGATAAGAAATCCATTATTCCAAGGCACCTCTGAGAACCTCCAGCCTTTCACTTAGCAGCCCAACTAGTTAACCAACGTGCACCAGCCAGAATTTCCCTCTAGTACCTCTTACTGGTAGAATCTAACTCATAACAGCAGTCAGTGAGGGAAAATAGCAATCTTGGCACCAGTGTGAGCCGAGCATGTACATGTGTGTCTAGTTAACATAAACTTTAACCATCACAGACCTTCCTAAAGAGCTGACAGAGAGTGAGCCTTCCTCTAGATTTGGATTTCTAGCCTCCCAAACTCTGGAGATCAATATGTTTGCCTATGCCATCCTTTTGTGGTATTTCTGTTACAGTAGCATTAGATGACTAAGATTGTGGTGCCAGGTGTAATAGACAGAAATACTGCCTGGTCCTGCAGTATCCTCACAAACGTTGTCATGTCTGGTCCAATGACTGCGGTCACCGGGTCAAATCATCCTGTTGATGGGCTTTCTCTGCTCCATCAAGCATGATGTCCTTTTCCAGGGACAGATCCCTCCTGAAAACAAGTCCAAAGTAAATAAGACAAGTTTGACTCTCATTACTTTCAAGGTACATCTGGCTGTACTTCATCGAAGACAGACTTGCTTGTTCTGATTGTCCACAATCCATCCAATATTGTTTGCCAATATCATAATCTAAATGCAACAATTCTTCTTTCATCATCTTTTTCTTTAGTCTTGCTTATTCATGACTCCTTTATTTAGATTTTCCTTTTATGGCTCTAAAGAACATGGCTTTTCTCTAAAGAACATGGCCTTCAATTGATAATCTCTGGAACCTTCATCAGATTTAAGAATATAATCTCTATTATTTCATGAACCTCCAGTGTTTACAGAGGTGTCTCCCCCTCCCCCCCTTAGGGAGGAATCTGAGGGCAACTCAAAGGCCCCACATTTGGCATGTTGTACTAATCTGGACGAGTTCTAGTCAATTAAATAAAAAAGTAGCAATTCTTAGAAATTCAGCTATTAAGATATCCTATTAATAGCTACTCAGGGTAGACTTCAAATTGAGAAACACACTGATAGAGTGTAATTATGCCACATTGACGCTGACAACTTTATTCGTGAGCTTATTTTACATTAAAACAAGTTGATGGCAAAGCAAAGCTCTGTTTGGAAGCATAACTAAGACCTTGGTTCCTGGGTGGGCAGCCTCCACGCAATGAGAAAGTGGAAGTTGCGACCCTCTCCTGAGCCGTGAGCACAGTGGGCCCAGAAGTAGCTAATATCCACGGTAAGGCCTCTCCTGCACGGCAGGCACCCCTCCCAGGAACAACTTGGTTAAACAGAGACACTTTCTAAACAAATCCTCACTTAAACCCCTCCCTTAGTCATGGAAGTGGAAAGCCATCCTGAATCTCCCTGTGTTCTGGATTTAATTTTGAATACAGCAGCTTTACAATTAGCAGAGTGATTGCCATGCTTTAATTTTTCTCATAGATTGTTGCTGCTCTCGTCAGTTACCATTAAGGTGACTCCACTCAGGAGGACTCCATAACCACGTAAGGAAGGGATTGTCCAATCCCGGCTGTCACAACGGTTGCATGCGGAAGCCCAGTGTTGCAACCAGTGGATGTTGAGTGCCTTCCAGCCTGACAGACTCCTCTCCAGCACTTTATTGGGCGATATTCTCTAGTGATCCATAGGCTTTCCATTGGCTAATGTTTGGAAATAAATTGCCAGGCATTCTTTCTAGTTCATCTGGAAGCTCCTCTAGAACCTGCCCAATATGGATGATCTTGCTGATATCATAGCCGCAGCCACACTGACAGCCACCACAGTGTGACCAACTGACAGACAGGTGGCAGTTTCATGGGTTAGGTCACTAAATTCTCATAACCATAAAATAAATTCTTCTTTCTTACAGATAAGAACATTTATACCAAGAATGCATGCATAAGGTTTTCAAGGTAACACAGGTAGTGAGTAACAGAGCCAGGATCTCAATTCTGGGGGACTATAGCTTTAGGCCCAGAGTCCTACACGTTATAGAATGCAACCTCATGGAGTCCCCACAGTAAGGTTTCAACTGTTAGCAAAGAGACCATAACGCTAAAGAAGAATGATTATATTGTCAAAGTAGACCAGCGACTTCGGGCAGAAGGTCCAATGCGTTTACACAACAGAAGAGTGTGGTGTTTTCCAAGGTTATTCTCATATCCAAGGAGAGGTAGGAGAAATGGAGCCATGGACCCCATGATGAAAGAAAGACAGTTTTAGGCATATTTATAGATCCTATATATAAGACATCATAGACCAGCGGTTCTCAACCTGTAGGTCGTGACCCCTTTGGGGGGGGGGGGCGAGTGACCATTTCACAGGGGTGGCCTGATTCATAACAGTAGCAAAATTACAGAAACATAAATGAAATAGAAACATAAATAATTTTATGGTTGGGGGGTGGTCAGCAAATCATGAGGAACTGTATTAAAGGGTTGAGGCATTGGGAAGGTTGGAACCACTGTCATAGACCCATTTTCAGACAAGGAACTTAAGGCTCAGATGTGTTAACTAACTTGGCAAAACCTGAACATAGCAGACTATGGAATCTATCCACCTCTACGGGCAATGCTAAGGCCATTATGAACATTTTGAGTTTCTTCTCAGAATTATTTAAACCTTTAACAATGCTTTTATTTCACATCATAAAGGTCCTACTGAATAATCAGGAGGAACACTTTGCTTCTGTTCAGCTTTTAATTTTGTTTGTCTCATATTCACGGATGAGCCTTAACTGCCACCCACAGCAATAACTAGAGGCCCTCCTCTTTTTCTGGGTGTGCTTATTCTAATTGGAATCCACAGAGGCAATTCTCTTGCTGTACCTATTAACCTACGTTTCATTTACAACGTTTCCTATTAGAATTGGGGAGATTATTAAGTTGGATTTTCAAATCAGATTTCCTGCAGCTCTGCTCAAGGCAACCTTATTTTCCCAGTAGAACAATTATGTGTTTTCAACGAGTGGTTATAAATATTGAATAGTTAGTTCCAGTCTAATTTAAAATAAAGGATTCATCTTTCCAATTTTATTCTGATCTAATTTTGGTCAACTAATCCGTTTGCAAAGGTCACATCTGAAAACAGGGCCATAAAGCGCACTCAGGGGGGGGGGGGTGCAGGGACACTAAGGGTGTGTGTGTGTGTGTGTGTTTCCACATTTAAAGGATGAGGCCAGCAAGCATAAAACGCCCAGCTTGTATTTCAGTCTACAACACGGTGGTGCTGATCGTGAGTCCTCGAAGTCTAGGTGCTGGTTATAAGGAGGTGTCTCTGGCCCAGATGTAGGCTGGACTCTGTTGTTCTTGTTTGTTGCGTGTTCTGAGCTGACTTTCAAAAGTCGCTCAGCCAGAATCCTTGAGGAAGCCCGGGGTCCACTCTCTTCTCTTACAATGAGCTCCCAGGAAGGATACTTGTTCAGGCTGGCCCCCAAATAGCCATGGATTAACAAGATGTTACTTGAATTGAAATTTTGATGAACAAAACAATGTTTAAGAGATCTCCTGATTGTCCTTTGATGGGTAAAGCATGATTTTGCTAATACCAACCAAGCAGGATTTTTCTTCCTAAATTTCTGAATTTGCAAACTTAAAAGCTGAAAAAATTTCCTTTCACTGGCAACACATGCTGCAGCAAAAGGAAATTTTTTCACTAGATCCTGGATCATCTGAGTGCTCTAGTCCCTCGATATAATTCACTGCTTTAATTTTAACAGAGACCTTCTGCTTCTCTTCGATGCTGTCAACCTCCTGAAGCTCTGTAACTTCTGAAAGTTTCTGAATTACCAAAGAAGGAGTATATTGCTCTCCAGGTGGTTTTATGGTCAGTTATATTTTGTATGGTCACAGACTCTGTCCGCTAGGGATTACATATTATTTTTTGGATTTAGTAATGCATGTACACATTGCTTAACATCTGGTTGGGGTTCCATAAAGTTTGTTGTTGCTGTTTAAAGGATAATTGTGTGTTGTTTTGTTTATTACTCCCTCTCACTCCAGTAGAGTAAAGACCCGAATCCAGACTTGAAGCACTGGGCCACAGGTGGGCAGTGTGCAGCTGAGGATGTGGATTCAGTCACAGCATCTCAGATTCTATCCAGTGGGCTTGCTGGCGGAACAGATGGGTCTGGGTTCTGCTCCCTCCTGCTAGCTTCCTCTCAGGACACTCCAGCATCTACCCTTGCAGCCCCAGCCACGGCCTCAGCCAGCAATCCCCCAGCAGTGGTCGAGGCAGCCACACATTGAGGATGAACCCAAGTGGGTGCCCAAAGGTTGTAATACAGTGTTGTAGACCTTAAGTGACTCATACCTCTATTACATGAAGAATATTTAGAATTTAAAACCACATCCTAACCATTTTTGAATTAAATGGATTCCATTAAGTCAATAATAACATCATGCCAGCTAATTTGTTTTGCACGGTTTTACTTTTTGCTATGGGGTTGTTATTGTTAGGTACTGAGCAGTTCATTCAGACACATAGCAACCTTCAGTACAGAAGAAGCATTGCCTGGAACGGTCCCACTCTCACAGCGGTCGTTACATTTGAATCCTTCGCTGCAGCCGCGGTGTCCATCTACTGTGCTGGAGGCCTTCCTATGGTATGCTGACTTCGACTTTATCAAGCACCATGTCTTTTGCTGGGGGACTGGTTTCTCTTGACTACATGCCAGAGTGCTTGAGATGAAGTGCCACCATCCAAGCTTCTAAGGATCGGTCTGGCCATGTTTCTTCCAAGGCAGATGGATTGGGTCTTATAGCCCATGGGGCTTTCAATACTCTTCAGCAACACCACAACTCAAATGCGTCCGTTCTCTCTCAGTCTCCCTTATGCATTGTCCGGTGCGCACATGCACACGAGGCGACTGAAAGTGCCATGGCTTGGAAAGGTGCCCTTGCTCCGCAGAGTTACATCCTTACTCTTCAACACTTTAAAACCACCTTGTGCCGCAGATTTTCCCAGTGCAGTATGTTCCCTGATTTCTTGACAGCCCCTTCCATGAGCATTAATTGTGAATCCAAGCCAAAGGCGCCCCTTGACAGCTTCCATCTTTTCTCCACTCATCATGATATTTTCTTGGGTCTACTCGTGAGGGCTTATTTCATTTTTTATACTGCTCTGCAGTCCAGTGCCTGCAGGCTTTGATCTTCACCAGCATGCGCTTCAGGCCCTCCTCACTTTCAGCAAGCACGTTTGTGTCCTTTCATAAGCGTGTTAGGAAGTCTTTATCCAACCCTGATGCTATATTCTTCTCCATAGAGTCTAGCCTCTAAGATGATTTTTTCCACATATTGATAAATAAATCCGGTGAAAGGGTATCACTCTGAACTATACCTTTCCTTATCTTAAACCATGCTCTACCGCCTGCCTCTTGGCTTATGTACAGGTTTGGCATGAGCATGACTGGGAAGGAGCAATACTGCCCATGTCTGGGAGATGAACCTATAAAAACTCAACGAATAGCAGCAGAGCCCTGTCATGGGGTAAATCAAAACCAAACTTACTACCATTGAGTCAGTTCCAACTCACAGCAACTATAGGACAGGGTAGAAATGTCCCTGTGAGTTTCTGAGACTGTAACCAATTAAGTGAATTGAAAATGCCATCTTTCTCCCTAGGAGTGGCTTGTGGTTTTGAACTACTGACTTTTGGTTAGCAGTCCACCATGTAACCAATACATGTTATTAATAACAATTTAAATAATTTAAATATTTCTTAAACTTACCTTTTCTCTTCTCTTGTTTTCCTTTCATTTGTACCCATTCCACTGCTACCTAGCTAGTCCCAGACACTTACCTTGGTACGTGCGTATTAACAGAACAACCTTGGCTAACTCCTCCAGCTACTCTGTGAAATTAGAACATGTCTCTTTCCCTTCCATTGCCTCTCTCAATTGGGCTTCTTTGTTTGAAACCTGTGCAACTGTATGCACTTGATTATGGATCATGGAATATTTATAAACCCTTAAAATTTCATTCTGAATTGAGTAAATAACTTTATAATGGTCTCTTTGCCTTCAGGTTTTCCCCATTCCTATGTACTTCACAGGTGCTTCCTCTTCAACCACTTTTGCTGTCTTACCTCTCTGGGCCATTACATCAGTGGCTCTTACTCGCTGGCAGATTGAAATAGCAGCGTGAGCCTGATATTCCGAACCTACCAGAATCTGGCTTGGTGACCTCTTTTTGCAGCCTGAATTCTGATGACTCTTAGCACAGACCCTTCAGACGGATTCCCTGACCATTTTCTAAACATGTTTTGTCTTTCCGGTCCCCGATGGGCCATTGAGCTCATCTAGAGGCTATGCTCCATTTCCTATGTGGATCTAGGAACCATCTATCAGCTGTGCCACAGGACTATCACGCCAGATTTTTATCAACGTGCAACATTAGTTTTCAGTCCAACCCTGGCATTAACAATATGAGAGGTTTAGTGGAAGCAGAGTGCATCCCTAAATCAACATCAAAGAAAGAAGATAGATGTGGTGGGACATTGCCTCATTTGAGCGTCGTCAGGATTGTAAACACTGAGATGCGGTCAGAGCAAGGTCATACTTTGGAGTGAGCGGGAAAGGGGGTGATAACCAGGAGAGTTTGTTCTTCCATTTCTGAAACTTGCTTTGAATGAGAAATTATGTTCATTTTTAAGCTCTTTAAGTGTGTTGTCTGGGGAAAAAACAGTATTAGAAAGGAAACCGTAAACATGAAAAAAATATGCTGTGTAAAACCTCTTAAAATCAGAGAGGACTGAGGTGTGCCTGATCCAGCCATGTGAGTGTGAATTGTCTCGTTGCATATTAAAGTTGGACGTGGAATAACACAGACTCAAGAAGAATCGATGCGTTTAAGTTGTCGTGATGATCAAGACAGTTGAACGTCCCGTGGACTGCCAAAAGGACAAACCAATCTGTCTTGGGAGTGAGGCCAGAGGGCTCCTTGGAGGCCCTTGAACACTTCGATCCTGGTGACAGGAGGGGCCAGCCCTGGGGAAGGCCGAAGGCCATCATGCTTGGTCAAGTCGGGCCAAAGAAGGGAAGGAGCTTAGTGAGGTGGACTGACCCTGAGGCTGCGCCAGTGGGGTCAGCATATCGTGACTGTGAGCCTGGCACAGGAACCGGGCGCGGCTCCATTTGGTTGTGCTGAGAGTCACTATGGTGGGGACTGACTCAGTGGCACCCAACAGCAACAACAACAACAAAAACAAACAGCATAAGTTGGCTGACTGTCTGTAATAGGCACCTCTGGAAATACTAACTGCATGACATATGGCAACGAGTGAGTAATTTGAGGTGAGATGACTGAAGAAAGAACCAGATAGCTGGTTAGTTTCATATTCAAAACCACCATCTGTTAAGGGCCCAGAGCAAGAAGAAGGGTACAACCCGATGGACTGCAGGACCGGGCCGTGTTTCCTCTGTTGTGCATAGGGCCCCCATGGGCTGGAAGTGACTTGATGGTACTTATCAATAACAACACTCAAGAGCCTGGCGGAGAAGGTGCGAGTGTTTTGCCACTGGCTGCAAACTGAAAGGTCCGTGTTTCAGCCTCACACAGCAGCTTCATGGATGGAAAGGCTGGCGAACTGCTTCTGTAAAGTCACAGCAAGAACAAAAACAAACAAAAAAATAACATCCACGGAGAAGTTCTGTGTAACGCAGGTTGTTGTTGTTGTTAAAGTGATCGAGTTGCTTCCAATCCATAGCGACCTTATGCACAGCAGAATGAAAGCCTGCCCAGCCTGCGCCATCTTTACAATTGTTCCTCTGCCTGAGCCCATTGTTACAGTCATGGTGTCAGTCCATCTCATGGCAGGCCGACCTCTTGTTCACTACCCCTCCATTTTCCCAAACAGTGTCCTTCCCCAGGAACTGGTCTCTTCTGACAATATGACCAAAGTGTGTAAGACAAAGTCTCATCATCCTTGTCTCTAAGCAGCACTGGGGCCACTGTACTTCCCCAAGAAGGTTTATTTGTTCCTTTTGGCAGTCCATGGTACTTTCAATAGTCTTCTCCAGCACCCAAATCCAAATGCATCAATCCGTCTTCAGTCTTTATTATTCAACCTTCTACTTTCAAATGCACACGGAGCAATTGAAAATACCATGGCTTGGGTCAGGCCCACCTTAATCCTCAGAGTAATATCCTTCAATACTTTAAAGAGGTCTTGTGCAGCAGGGCTATCTAATGCGATGTAGATGAAATCCTTGACAACTTCAGTCATTGCTTCCTTTATCACGATGCTAACTATTGGTTCGGTGGTGAGGATTTTGATCCTCTTTAAATTGGTCGGAATCCATACTAAAGTTTGAAATTGTTGATTTTTAGCAGCAAGTGCTTCAGGGCCTCCTCACTTTCAGCAAGCAAGTTTGTGTTACCTTATTATTGCAAGTTGTTAAAAAGCCTTCCTGCCACCCTAATGCCACACCCCTCTCCACATTCTTTATGCAGTGCTTGAGCCCCGTGAATCACAGGCAGCTTGACAAAGCACATTTGAAACCTTCACAGGTTTGAAGGACTAGATGAACATGTGCTTGGATTCTTGTTGCCCACAGCGCTGGCTTTCCCGTAACCCGAAAGTATTAGAGCTCTCTAGAAAAGCAGAACTAATGATTAGATGGGTAGATAGATAGAATTACTTCAAATAATCGGCTCTCATGATTGTGAGAGGCTAAGAAAGTCTCCGTTCCGTAAGCCAGAGGAACAGCCTGGAGGATCCTGTCGGTTTGTGTCCCCAAATTCATAGGTCAGTTGATGAGAAGAGAGAAGAGTAAGAGTGTTCTGAAAAAAAAAAAAAGGTCTTTATGTCCTCTGGAGGCAGAGTGGACCCCAGGGGGACGTCACTCTTCAGGTTGCCCAATAACTCATTGTGGCCTGCCTACATTAATGAAAGTAAACTGCTTTGCTTGAGGGCAACTGATTTGATCACATGTAAATATAAGAGCAAGTGGACCAGTGCGCCACAGCCCAGTTATAAAATGACCCATTAGACTTATAAAATTGCCCATTGTACGTAAGCAACTGTATCGTCCATCTGTATTACTCTGAAATTGAAAATGTCAGTTCTCTACCAATGTCCCTTAGCCTAGCCTAGAAGTGGTTGGCAGATAGACCCTGAGATAGTTTATTGTGCCAGCCTGTCTGATAAACACAAATGGGACTAATTGAAGGGCGGAGAGATAAATGGCTCGGTGAGTCTCGCCTTTCTTGTCTCTTGCTCTTGGATCATCAGATCAGGGCTACCTTACTTGTTCTGTGCCTCAATTTAGAGGCTACACTACCTTTGGGACGCCTAGCCTGTGGACTGTGTCGCTGTAAGTTGAGGTCCCTTTAAGACCACACGATTGAATTTACATCTCTGGAGCTGGGGACTGAGGGTTGGTGACCTGGCTGACAGTTGGTGACCTGCCTTGCGGTTTGCTGCCTGTGCCGGGATAGCCTAGCTCTCTCTCTCTACAGAGGACTGCCTGGCTGCTCTCAAGACTTGAAGGACTGCCAGTGTCTCACAACTCGCGGGAGTGAGTTGCACCGAGCCATTTGTACTGCTTTATAATTTAACTGTTCATTTCTTGTATTATATATCTATCTGTATATAATTTAACGGTTCATTTCTTGTGTTATATATCTATCCATCTTTACAAATAAATAAATAAATATTAGCAATCTGGTTTTGTCTCTCTAGAGAACCCTGTCTAACACAGGCCTCTAGACACTGGTGGTTCCCTTCCATACTATACTTCTCTGCCTGAGGAAAAGCTCTCATTTGGGAGCATCTCCTACTCAGGTACAGAAGGTCACTTGGAAGTGCTGGGGAATCAGCGCCCAAGGAGCTACCCTTAACTAATGGGCAAACAATCAAAACCCAGTCCAAACTCCTTGACCTTGAGTCAATTCAGACTCAAAGTAACCCTGTAGTGGGAAATAGGAGTTGATAAACACTGCACTTCTTAACCCCTCAGTGGATACTCCTTAGGCGTGTTTTACAGTTTCCCAGAGAGTCACCAGTTGCATTGAATCCTTATTACCCAGAGTGTCAATTTACTCAATACTTCCCTATTAGCTGTTCTCCCTTCCTTGTCTACCTTGTCGTTCTATCCTACTCTCTTACGATGCTTGGAGTCATCTGACTCATCTATAAGCACAGTGGTTCTGTTTCTGATATGTAACTAGCAAGTTTCTTAGATTTCATCGCTTTCTTAACTTCTTACTGGACACATGCTTTGTCTCTAATGAAACCATAGTCCCTCACTTGCTAAGTACTAGGGGTATCTTTGCTGATTCAGAAATATTGTTGGCTGACCTAATGGATATTATGAGATGAAGGAAGTCCTGGTGGACTTTTCTGGGGCTTAATTACAATGGGGTTTGAGTTGAAGTGCCATTGTATTGGGAAAGTACAGAACTTCCTCTTGTATCAGTGTCTAAGAAAGATTTTAAACACTCAAATGATTTTATAGATTACTTTTAAAAATTCTTGCGATCTCCAGCTTGCCATCCATATAATTTTTATTCAAGTGCTGTTCTTACTGCTCTTGATGTTTATGCATTTCTTCCTGCCTCCTGTCTCTGGCAGAATCTGACAGTCAGAATTAATGGTGCTGGTGTGTGCTGGGGGGACTCCAGGTGTCCTTAGCTCCGAGGGCTCTGTGCTAACAGGCTGGAGAGCCCTTGGCCAGGGAACCAGTGCGTCTTTTCCTCTCCAGCAGCATTAAGCTCATTACCCACCACAGTTTCCTGCCAGCATCTAGGAAATCTGATTAGAAATCCAGCCCAGGCAGATATTCATCCACTGCCTTTCAAGTCCCTCTTGTGATGGCAGGGAGCTCCCAAGTGAGAGACTAGGAGAGGGGAGGGTGGGCCAGTTGCTCAATTGTGTTTTTAGAGTGCAGAAGAGTACAAGGCGAGCCATTCTCAATGTATTCTATTATGACTATTAGAGCTTTGAGTCAATTCTAAAATTTCCACTTACATTGTCTTCTTCTCATGAGGCCTGGTGAGTGGGGGATACGTGCGATTTCACTGTTTCTTCCTCTCTGGGACAGTGTCGATTCGTCTCAACCAGTTTCCCTGCAGCAATTAAAGGGTGACTGTCTCAAATCTGTCATTTTAATTTGACTGTGCATATTATCATGTCATGTAAACAGTTCACCACTTTCAGTGTTTTGGTTGCCAGGGTTTGCAAGTAAGACACTGGGCACAGGATATTTCTCCCCCACATACAGAGGGTGCTCCTCTTGTTCCTCTCTTCTCCCCCCCCCCCCCCCCCGTTTTCCTCTCCTCTTTCCTTTGAACCTTATTTAAGAGGGTTGCTTTGCTCTGCAGGACAATGGATAGCTTACTCAGAGAAGTAAAACTTCAAACGTTTCTCTTTTATAGTTTTGATGAGATCGTTTCAAGTATACAGCACAGTGGTACCGAGCATAAAACACACTCTCGGGAGACACCCGTTCGAGGAATGGATCACATGGGAATTGGACCCTGTTAGCCCAAATGCTAAGGTAAAAGCAATTGCTGTTGAGTTGATTCCACTTCCTGGAAGCCTCACATATTGCAAAGTAGAACGGTATGGCTTTTTCAGAAACATATTTCCAGGTTTTTCTTTCAAGACACGTTTGGGTGGGTTTGAAGCATTCATCTTCTGGCTAATAGCCGTCAAGCGTTTTCATCATTTGCACGAATCAGAGAGAGCTAGGCTTCCCCGGTCACCTTTTTATCAGAAGCTATAATACTGTAGTTGCATTTATGACCTCGGATTGAAATAATTTTCAATAAATTAAATTTTTGAAATATTGAAAATATTTTCAGTAATTGACAATACATTTACATGGCATAAGTAAAAGGAAACACGTTCTGATGTTTGGTTGTCGGGAAAACATTTACTTCATCCTCTCATTACACACTCCATTTCCCCTCATTCTTTTCCACCTCCATAGTTCTGCTTTGGATTCACACCTGAAATTTCCGTACGGTTGTCTTCTCCATAAGCAACCTTTACTCTCCTCTCCTCCCACGCACAGTATGTTCCCTACATCCTGGGTCTCTTTTTTAAGTTTTAAAAAGAACAGCTCCTGGTTTGATGTGTTCTTTAGTTAACACCCACTGCTAGTAAAAGATGCCTTTCTCCTACACCCAAGTGCTGTCACTTTCTCGGTGGGAATAAACGTTTGTCGGTGACAGGGGAGAATTCCACCAATGCCCGTTTCAGAGCAGCCACCGTTCCCTTGAGTTCTTCTTTGGGGAAAACTCCACAGCACCCACTGGCTCAGCTCCCTGGAGAAGGGAGAGAGACCATTGCTGCTGCTGCAAGTCAGAGAAGACGCACATAGTCTCCATCAGCGAATGCTGTGCAAAGCTCTGAGCCTGACATAGTTTATCATTTCTGGAGAGATTATAGGAAACATTTGTTGAATTTGGTGTTTATTACTATAGTATAAAGAGCTGTAGTTTTATATCTAGGTTCTACTGTCCATTGTAAAGTCTACTATACAGAACTCACAGACTATACTCTGAAGAAAAGGCCCTGGAGCTACCAGAAATAGAATTCAGAAGGATGAGGTTGAGGCACATTGAATGAGTGGTGGAAACTTTTCAAGAGAACAATTAAAATAATAGAACTAAAACTCCTATATGAAATAGCATTACAAAAAATACTAGAGGGGGCAGTTTGGACAGAGAACCAATAACAATAGCAGGCAAACCTGAGGACAACATACACGACAACATCGCACAGAAATCAACACACTGAAAACAGCATTCAAAGCAGCACAGACATTTAGGAAAAACAAAGAAGCCAATAGAAACCTACACACACAAATGCATAGCAGGATGACAGCAACAAACACAAATACATCAATAACAACACCGAATATTACTGAATTAAGTGCACGGGTCAAATACAGCGAGTGACAGACTGCATAAGAAAACAAGACCAACGAAGACAAGAGGACAAGACCTTAGAGAAATATGTTAGGCACAAAGACAAAGACAGACTAAAATCAAAGAATGGAGAGAGAATTACCAAGCTCTTGCTGCTGTGAGGTACCATTGAGTCCATTTCTACCTATTACATCCCTGTGCGCTACAGAATGGAACACTGCCCAGTCCTGCGCCAGTCTCACGAGTCTTCCCATTGTTGCAGCCACTGTGCCAATCCATCTCCTTGAGGGCCTTCCACTTTTTAACTGTCCGGCTTTACCAAGCATGATGTCCTTCTCCCGGGACAGGCCTTTCCTAACAACATGTCAAATGTATGTAGGATGAAGTCTCTCCATCCTTGCCTCTAAGGAGCACTTTCACCATTCTCTCAAGACAGATTTGCCTGTGCTTCTGGCAATGTGTAGTATTTTCAATATTCTTCTCCAGCACCACAATTCAAATGCACCAATTGTTCCACAGTCTTCCTTATTCAATGACCAATTTTCACTTGCATATGAAGTGATTGAGAATACTATGACTTGGATCAGATGCACCTTACTCCCCAAAGTAATATCTTTTTACTGTTTTTTAAAGACCCTTTCATTGGGGGCTCTGATGTTAAACCAATATTCCCATATTCTTTTCACATAACTATTTCTTGATCCACTTACAAATTCCTCATGAACACAAAGAAGTATTCTGGAATTCCCATTCTTCTCAAGGCTATCCATAGTTAGTTATGATCCACACATATAGTCAAAAACATGGTATAGTCAAGAAAACACATAATATCTTTCTGGTATTCTCTGCTTTGAGCCAAGATCCATCTGATATCAACAATGATATCCCTTGTTCCACATCCTCTTCTGAATCAGGCATTACCTCTGGCAGCTCCCTGTCAATGTACTTCAGCCACTGTTGTTGGGTGATCTTTAGCAAAATTGTACCTGCATATGATATTGTTCTATACTTTGAGCATTCTGTTGGGTTACCTTCTTTGAAATAAGTACAAATCAACAACTCATGGATAGCAGTTTGGAGCTGGTATATTTGCATAAATTCCCTTTCTTATCAGTGTGTTAACTTCTATGCTATTGGATGAATTAATGACACTACCTATAGAACAACCTTATACCCAAGAGGATGCTTGATAATGTTCTTTGTCATAAAATGATAATGAGGCCCCTACTGTAAACCAGAACCATACAGAATCCAAAGACAAGTGAGTGCATCTTGGACTTCCACTTAATTCTAGTCCCAATCCAAGGACAATTAGTTCTTATGGCATGACCTTGCTCAATACTAGCCTTTATGAAGAGATAATTGAAGATATGAGTGTTATAGCAAAGTGTGCGGAACAGTAATGGGAGTAGCGATACCATGAAGGTAGGTGGGGAGGAATGAGGAGAAGGAGGGAGTAGATAGGGAAACTGATTGTAACGATCAATGTAGTACCCACCCACTCCTGCCCACTGAGGGGGTGAACAACAGAAACATGGGTGAAGGAAGAGAGCTGACAGTGTAAGGTATGAAAATAATAATAATTTATAACTAATCAGGGGTCACGAGGGTGGAAGGGTAGGAGAGAGAGGGAAAAAAAGAGCTGATACCAAGGGCTCAAGTAGAAAGAAAATGTTTTGAGAAGAATGATGGCAACACATGTACAAATATGCTTCATATAATTGATGTATGCATTGCTATAAAAGCGGTAAAAGTCCCAAATAAAATGTTTTTTTTTAATAAAAGAAAGCAGATGGTGTCCGGCTATCAAAAAGAATAGTGTCTGGGTCCTAAAGGATTGTAGTCAACAGCCATGCAGTGAGGTGTCAGTAGAGGCCACATGGAAGAAGCACACCAGCTCCAGTCTCCTGCTTCTTCTCTAACCAGAGGAGGCTGGGAAGTATAGGGAAAGCAAACAGGATATTGTAGTACCTTGCCATTTCTGTTGGGGAGGTGGAAAACGCAGTGATTAGAGGCAGTCATTGATGAAGATATGTGTACCTGTCACGCCAAGGAACTCTGGGTGATCTCCTCTTAAGAATCCAGGTGTCTTGTTGGCATGTGAAATCTTTTGTATCTAAAAAAATATGAACTTGATAAACTCTTAAGGGATAGCTTTATACCTCAAAGCTTGGGATCGTGCATTAATAGGAGATAACTTATATAATCAATATAAGAGGGGTGAAATAAGCCATGGTATCTTCTTCAATGACTTTCTCCATGGCATGAGCAAGTCTACACACTTGTTGCTTTGTAGTCTGTTATCAGTTGGAGAAAGCCTCTTCCCAGGATGCCGCATGACAAAGAACTAAAATTGAATCTCACTGTTGTCAGTTATGCTTGGTATGTCAAAGATGGACCCATGTCATCTAGCCTTCTGGGAAGAAGAACCAGGTTGTGTTTATCGAATTGCTGGAGAACAAACTTCTCACTGTTCAACATGCCTAATGTAGTTGAGTGATCTTCACATTCTAAGCTTTGGACATCGTTCAAAAAAAGAAACTTAATCAGGAGATGGCTGAACGGCTGAAACAGTTGGTATTTGATTATCATTTAATATTTTCATGACTAGAAAATAATTGTGTTTTAAAGCTCTGTAATATCTGCCCCCTAGTGTTGTAAGTCTTTAATTTGCGGTCCCCAGCTGTTTTTGTTTAGTAGTCACCAAGTTGGCTTTGATTCATGGTGGTCTTAGGTATGGCCAGGAAACCATTGGGCTATTGTCACCATTGCTAATATGCGCAAGTTCATTGTTGTGGACACTTTGTATTCAGAGTGCCTTCTCACCCAGAGAGCTCATATTTCAACACTGTTGTGATCTGTAGTACCCAATTCTTAAAAGTAGATCTCCAGGTCTATTTCTGGTCTGTCATGGGGTTGGAAGCGCTATTGAAACTTATCCACCATGGGCGACCCCACTGGTATTTGATATTGCGTTGGCACACAAAGAGGAAGTGGAATGAGTGCTGTTACACTATACAGATTGAACCAATGTCATGAGTCAAAATGTGTATGAATTGTTGAATGGAACACCAATGTGCAAATTTACACATAAATCACAGTAAAAAAAGAAGAGAAAAAGAAATGAGACTAGTAGCCCATCCCATACTATCACCCTATGACACTGTTAGGAGACCTGGTGACACAGTGGGTTAAGCATTGCATTGCTAACCACAAAGCCTGTGGTTTCACTCCCTCAGTTGTTCTGTGGGAGAAATATGAGACTTTCTGCTCTGATTATGATTTATAGACTTAGAAACCCTTTGGAGCCATTCCGTTCTATCCTATAGGACTTCTATGAATTGGAATCACCCTGAGGGCTGTGGATAAGATAGCATTTGAGTTTTGGAAAGTCTCAGAAGTCATCTTTCATCCAAATAATAACTTGATTTATAAAATAAACATGCTATCCCTTCAGTACTGTGCTTCATTAAATAATCAGTAAATGAGACCATGTGATTTGCATTCACCTTAAAGCAAACTAGAGACAGTAAAGAGGGCTAGGAAGCTAGGTTAGTGCAAACAGAACAAATTAGGATAGAAAAATAATGCATTATAAAAATATAACCAATGGGGTGGACGGGAGAAGGGAAAATGAGGAGCTGATACCAAGGGCTCAAGTAGAGAGAAAATGTTTCGATAATGATGATGGCAACAAATGTACAAATGTGCTTGACACAATGGATGGATGTATGAATTGTGATGAGTTGTATGAGCCCCCAATAAAATGATTATATATATAACAGGCTGACTCCCTGTGAGACATTTCCATTGGCAAGACACATGGAGTTACACTAGAGCTCTGGAGCTGGAGGAGCCATGTGGAGAACCCTGCCAGTGCGGAGATGCCTCTAGTGCCACTGGATCCACAAAACTTTCCACCCACTGGCCTGTGATCTTCCTGCATTCAGTGCCATTGCATGTGTTTAATGAGTCTAAAGAGGAATTTATGGACTAGTATTGGCCATATGGGCTAATATTGGACTTATGGACTTGTTCTGTACTGGGCTGGGATGTTTTCTCAATATTCAATTGCTCTTGTATGTAAACATCTTTCTTATACCTACACAATACATACACACACACATACATATGGCACAGAATAAGTTGTATAAAATAGTTTAATGAGAACCTAATTTTATGTGTAAGCTTTCACTTAAAGCATAATAATTACAAAAGGAAAGATAATCCAACAGAATGTGGAAACTAGAGAACAACACCATTAATATCACAAATCAAATTTGGCTGATGGTCATTTAAAAATGGCTGTAGCATGACATCAGTAGGAAAGTGCTAGATGTTCAAGCCAGATTTTTAGAAGAGAACATGAAATGAGGGATATCGTAAAGCAATGACTGTCAGCAGAGGATACCAGAAGGAGGTTTACCTGTGTTTTATTAACTACGGAAAGACCTTCAAGTGTGTGGCTGATCACTAATTAGGGATAACATTGCAAAGAATAGGGGTTCAGAAGCAATTGTACTCACACAGAATTGATTCAGAGACCAAGGGATGGAGCAAGGAGATAATGGTTGACTTAAAACTAGGAAAGGTATGTATCAGTCTTGTATCCTTCATCATACTTATGTAATTTGTATGCCAAGTAACCATTCTAAGAAGCTGGACTATATGAAGAACAACACGGCATCACGATCTCAGGAGCTCATTAGTAACCTGTGAGCTGCACACACACCCTTTCTTACTGAGAGTGAGACAGTGAGAAGACTTGAAGACTAAGGGCTACAGCCTTCAGTATAGATTGCACTTCAACCAATAGACAGCAAAACCCTTTGTCTGCTGGACCCACAGACACCATCTGATCAACAAAGTAAATATTGAAGTTGTCTGGAATTTACGTGTACTTGGATTCACGGTCAACATCTGTAGATATAGCAGTGAAGTATGTGATGCCCTGCATTAGGCAAAATACCTCTTGAAAGTTTGAAAGAGCAAATATATTACCTTGGGAACTAAGATGTGCCTGAACGAAGCCATAGTATTTTTAATTGCCTCCTATGCATGCAAAAATGGAACAATAAGTCAGGAAGACAGATGAAAAATCAATGCATTGAAATTATGATGTTGGAAAAAATATTAACTATCCCACTGGGTGCTAGAAAGAATTACCAAATCGGTCTTATGACATTGAATGTTCCTTAGAAACAAAAATGGTAAAGCTTTGCCTCCTAGACTTTGGACATGTTATTAGGAGGGATTAGTCCTGGAGAAGGGCATCCTGCTTGGCAAAGTAGAGGGCTATCCACCAAGAGAAAGAGTGCCAATATTAGTGAGATTGGTTGATACAGGCACTGTAAGAATTGGCTTAGAGATAGCAGTGGTTTAGAGGACCATACAGAACAAGACCACGCTTCCTTCCATTGTGCTGGGGTTGCTCTGGGTCAGAAATGACTCAGTGATACATGACCATAGAGATGAATTGCTTGGCGTTTGAAAGGCCCTGGGAACCCTACTACAAAAAGAAAACATTCTTCCCAATTGTGCAATGAAGACAGTAAAAATTTTAATTCAGCTTCAAAATAGAAATGTGGGAAGAAATGGCAATGAATATTTGAGATATCCAAGAAGCTAAGCAGAAGTAAAAGCCAATGAATTTAAGATTAAAACATATGCTACCAAAGACCTAAAATAAAAACTTTAGCTGTTTCAAGGTAGTGTAATATGACTGGTGTGTTGGACAGGGTTCTCTAGAGAGACAAACCAGATTGCTAGTAGTTATATATAAATATATTTATAAAGATAGATAAAGAATACAAGAAATGAACTGTTAAAGTATATACAGATAGATAATACAAGAAATTAACAGTTAAATTATAAAGCAGTGAGACACTAGCAGTCCTTTAAGGCTTGAGAGCCGCCAGTTGCCAGTCCCCTTCTGTAGAGAGAGCTGGGCTATATATACCCAGGCAGCAAACAGCAAGGCAGGTCACCAACTGTCACCAACTGTCAGTTCCCAGTTTCAGAGATGAACATTCCAATCCTGTGGGATTAGAGGGGCCTAAACTTACAGCAACACAGTCCACAGACTAGGTATCCCACAGGTAGCGTACCCCTTTAAACTGAGGCACAGAACAAGCAAGGCGAGGCTCACCGAGCCATTTATCCCTCAGCCCTTCAGTTAATCCTACTTGTGTTTATTGACCAGGCTGGCACAATAAGCTATCGCAATCCACCCCTTGCCAACCAGGCACCTGTACACAATTCTTCACCCATACATACTTATATAATTTCCAGACATTAATGAAATCACACTTATACTTATCATCAATCATCTATCATACATGTAAATGAAAACACACTGAGTCAAATTATATCTGATATATTATACCTGAACAAAGGAAATATATGCAATAATCACATACAAAGAAAATACATTGACAATTACAAACCTCGCTTTTTCAATTGATCACCTGGTTGTAATTGATAGGTAGAACTACCTTCTACTACTACCCATTCTGTATTACCTTTGCCCTCAGCAAGGACCTCAGCTGGCTGTGGTTTTTGGCCTGGCGGGGTGACCCAGACCTTCATTCCTGAGGGATCTGGGTCATTATAAGTCCTGTTAGGATTGGGTTGCTGCAACTTACCATTTACTTTAATAACAGGGCATGGTAACACTAAGAGTCAGCCTATGGGATCTCCTGGATTCCAGACATATTCTTCTTTACCTCCATTATGTAGCACCAGTCCAATTTCTCCTTGGTAATCAGGATTAATCACACCACTTAGTACGGTGACACTCTTCCTGACTTGTTGATCCAAAGGCATGAGAAGCCCAAAGTGCCCAGGAGGCATTCTCAGCTGCCAGTTCAGTGGAATCCGTGCTGTGTTTCCAGGTGGGCGAGTTCCTTCCTTCGGGACCAGGACCTCCAGGCCTGAGGAACACAGGGTTGCTGGGACAGGAAGCAAAAATGCTGCAAGTGGATCCCTAGGAGTAATAGTGAGTGGTGCCACTCCAAATTCCACCCCTTGGTTCCTGGACCCATGAATTCTGGCTATTGGAGACACAGCACCATATATTAGCCGCTGGTTTAGAGCGTATACAGCTTCCTGGAGAACATTGCCCCTGCCCCGCAAGTTGTTGCCACCTAGTTGGAGCCGTAATTGTGTCTTTAGGAGCCCATTCCATCGTTCTATCAAGCCGGCAGCTTCAGGATGATGAGGAACATGAT
This sequence comes from Tenrec ecaudatus, assembly GCF_050624435.1. Lineage (NCBI taxonomy): Eukaryota > Metazoa > Chordata > Mammalia > Afrosoricida > Tenrecidae > Tenrec > Tenrec ecaudatus. The sequence continues at coordinate 149,445,145 of NC_134532.1, forward strand.
ACGACCAGTGGATTCCATGGGAATGGGCCCATTGCCGCACTGCATTTGCTGTGAAGTGAGTTCCTTGATCTGAAGCAGTGCTATGTGGGATGCCATGCCGGTGGATGAGGCATTCTGTAAGTCCATGAATAGTAGTTTTGGCAGAAGCATCATGTGCAGGGAAGGCAAATCCATATCCAGAGTAGGTGTCTATTCCAGTAATAACAAAACGCTGTCCCTTCCGTGATGGAAGTGGTCCTATGTAATCAACCTGCGACCAAGTTGCTGGTTGATCTCCCCGAGGAATTGTCCCATATCTTGGACTTAATGTTGGTTTCTCTTGCTGGCAAATGGGACACTCAGCAGTGGCAGTGGCCAAGTCAGCCTTGGTGAGTGGAAGTCCATGTTGCTGTGCCCATGCATAACCTCCATCCCTGCTGCCATGTCCACTTTGTTCATGTGCCCATTGGCCGATAATAGGAGTGGCAGAGGAAAGAGGAGGACCAGTCTCCACAGCATGTGTCATCTTATCCACTTGATTATTAAAATCCTCCTCTTCAGAGGTAATCCTTTGGTGAGCATTCACGTGAGATACAATTAACTTTACTTTGTTGGCCCATTCAGAGATGTCTATCCACATACCTCTTCCACACACCTCCTTGTCACCAATTTTCCAATCATGGTCCTCCAATTCCCTGACCATCCAGCCAAGCCATTAGCCACAGCTCATGAATCAGTATGTAGTCTCACATCTGGCCATTTTTCCTTATATGCAAACTGAACGGCCAGGTGCACTGCTCGAAGTTCTGCCCATTGGGAAGATTTCCCTTCACCAGTGTCCTTTAGGGAGATCCCAGAAAGAGGCTGTAGTGCTGCTGCTGTCCACTTACGAGTGGCACCTGCATATCGTGCAGAGCCATCTGTAAACCAAGCATGACTTTTTTGGTCTTCAGTTAAAGTATGGTAAGGAACTCCCCAGGAGGCCATAGGTGCAGACTGGGAGAAAGGAGGCAATGTGATAGGAGTGGAGACTGTGGGTATTTGGACCACTTCTTCATGCAGCTTACTTGTCCCTTCAGGTCCTGCTTTGACCCGATCTCGAATGTACCACTTCCTTTTAACAATGGAGTGTTCCTGCGTACGTCTAACTTTATGATTACGTGGGTCAGACAATACCCAGTTCATGATAGGTAATTCAGACCTCATGGTGACTTGTTGGCCCATGGTGAGGCGTTCAGTCTCCACCAAGGCCCAGTAACAGGCCAACAGATGTTTTTCAAAGGGGGAATAGTTGTTTGCAGAGGATGGCAAGACTTTACTCCAAAATCCCAATGGTCTTCGCTGTGATTCACCAATAGGGGTCTGCCAAAGACTCCACACTGCATCTTTATCTACAACTGACACCTCTAGCACCATTGGGTCAACTGGATCATATGGTCCCAGTGGCAAAGCAGCTTGCACAGCAGCCTGAACTTGTTGAAGCGCCTTTTCTTGTTCTGGGCCCCACTCAAAAATGGAGGCGTTTCTTGTCACTTGATAAATGGGTCGAAGTAGAACACCCAAGTGAGGGATATGTTGCCTCCAAAATCCGAAGAGGCCCACTCGGCGTTGTGCCTCTTTTTAAGTCGTTGGGGGCGCTAAATGCAATAGCTTATCCTTCACTTTAGTAGGAATATCTCGACATGCCCCACACCACTGGACCCCTAGAAATTTTACTGATGTGGAGGGTACCTGAATCTTCATTGGGTTAATTTCCCAACCTCTTGTATGCAGATATTGTACCAATGAATCTAGAGTCTTTGATACATCCTCCTTAGTGGTTCCAATCAGCATAATGTCATCAATATAATGGACCAGTGTGACATTTTGTGGAATAGACAGGTGGTCAAGGTCTCTTCGGACTAAATTATGGCATAGGGCAGAAGAGTTGATGTACCCCTGGGTGAGAGTTGTGAAAGTATATTGTTGCCCTTACCAGGTGAAAGCAAACTGCTTCTAGTGGTCCTTTGAGACTGGTATGGAGAAGAAAGCATTAGCCAGATCAATAGCTGCATACCATGTACCAGGAGAAGTATTAATTTGCTCAAGCAATGTAATCACATCTGGGACAGCAGCTGCAATTGGAGTCACCAGCTGGTTAAGTTTACGATAATCCACTGTCATTCTCCAGGATTCATCTGTCTTCTTTACAGGGCAAATAGGTGAGTTAAATGAGGATGTAGTAGGAATCACCACCCCTGCATCTTTCAAGTCTTTGATGGTGGCACTGATCTCTGCAATCCCTCCAGGAATGCAGTATTGCTTTTGGTTTACTATTTTCCTAGGCAATGACAATTCTAATGGTGTCCACTTGGCCTTTCCTACCATGATAGCCCTTATTCCACATTTTAGGAATCCGATATGGGGGTTCTGCCAGTTACTAAGTATGTCTATTCCAATGATGCATTCTGAAACTGGGGAAATAACCACAGGATGGGACTGGGGGCCCACTGGACCCACAGTGAGGCGTACTTGAGCTAAAACTCCATTGATAACTTGACCTCCATAAGCCCCCACTCTGGTGGGCCTTCAAAACATTTTGGGTCTCCTGGAATTAGTATCAGTTCTGAGCCGGTGTCTAGTAATCCCCGAAAAGTTTGATTATTTCCTTTCCCCCAATGAACAGTCACTCTTGTGAAAGGCCGCAGGTCCCTTTGGGGAAAGCTAGAAGAAACAGTATAAACCTTCGGTGATATAGCAGGGTCCTCCTTCCAAGGGACCCGGCCTCCACCTCATTCAAGGGGTTGTGGGTCTGTAAACTGGTCCAGGTCTGGGAATTGATTGAGTGATCGTGACTGTCTATTCTGCTGTTCACCTGATCTACCATTCCTTCGTCTGTACAGATCACGTAAATATTTAGTATGCTTCCCATCTATTTCATTCTAGGGACACCATGGCTAAGTAGCCAATGTCATAATTCCAAACGAGACAGGTTGCTTTGATTATTATTGAAAACTTGTTGTCTATTATAACCACACCCACTGTCTCTGTTGATTCAGTGCTGACACCTGCCCTCTACCATCACGGGGACCAATCAGCCCCATTGTGGGCAAATGTTGGAGTTTGCTTAGGGCAGTGCCCACTGTTAATCCTGGTGCACATAAAATAGCAATTACAGGAGTCTTAAGAGATGCTGGGGCCCACCTCACAAACTTGTTCTTATGGTTGTGGTAAAGGGTATGTCCTCAGGACACCCCATTTTTTGGGTCTATGGGAATATCTTGATAGATCCATTCTAACATACCAATTTCTCTAAGCTTTGGATGCCTTCCTCTACAGTGTACCAAGGTAGGTCAAGTATTTCAAGTTGGTCTAATCTAGGCCATCTGGAATTCCATGCTTCATTGAACCAACCAAATAAAGAATTAGATCCTTTTTTAGCTTGTCTCGCAGAGACATTGAAAGAAGAGTCTGTGCTTAGGAGTCCCATATCCAGAAACTCAGACCGGTCTAATATTACATTTTGTGCACCAGTATCCCACATCCTTAGGCTGGCACAATAAACTATCGCAACTGGATATGCAATAGTTTTTTTTCACTCTCAAGTAATATTTTAATTCTGTGACCCTGGTTATGTTATTTTGAAGTTGTATACTCTAAGGCTCAAAAAAAAAAGAGTGAAAACAAAGCCTTCCATGATGAACTTCGAAGTAGATAGGAGGGGAGCATCGACCTTGGCTCTCACACGATTATGGTTGACCACGTGGGGACAGAGCCCCTGTTCTGTGCACACTCAGCTCTCAGAATCAGTCTGACTGAGGTCATGGGCATGCTTACATCTCAGCCCACTACAAAGTCACTCGCTTGTTTGTAAGAAAGTCCCAGAGATGGTCTCTTGACTTGTCTGCCATTGTGGATGTGGATGTTGGTGCCAGAGAAGCCCTTGACTTGTGGTGAATCCATGCACAACAGAACTGACTGCTTTGCAGTCCTGAGCCATGCCGCTGATCATTTCTGAACGTGACCACTGCAATGCAAAGGGTTTGCACGAGCTCATTTTCAGAAGTAGATCGCCAGGCCCTTCTCACTAGTCGATGCCGATCTGGAATATCATTGTCCATCACTACAGCAACATGCAATCCTTCGCTGACAGACAGCAGTGACTGCTCGTGAAATGCTTTGAACAGCAATTGAATCCGTCTCCATTGTAAAAGGGAGCCACCGAGCCACCTATAGTTCATCCCTCACTCATTGCCACCGAGTGCACACTCACAGTGACTGTGTAGGACAGATTAGGATGGCCCCTGTGGGTTTCAGAGACTGTAACCCTTTACAGGAGTAGAAAGCCTCATTGTTGAACTGCTGACCGTGCAGTCAGGAGCCCAAGAAAGAAATACACTGCCACATGGCTATTTCCATTGTTATCACTATGGTTTCGATAGTGAAGCTTTCCCACTGGATTTGCGTTTCTGTTGGTTTCTGGGATCATTCTAAAGCTTGAATATTACTTGATAAAAAATGAAATCTCTCCCTTTTCTTGTAACTTTATGTCCCTGTAACTAGGGATCTGTTAGTTTACTAATTAGTAATTCCTTTTATTCAGCTGGAATGTAAGTTAATGGAATCAATCATGTTTTCCCATAAATGGCAACATGAGCTGTCCTGTGATATATTTTTAGATACTGGATTGGCCTTAGGATGTGGATTCCGCAATGTGGTGGAAAAAAATGACATGACCTTGCTTAGATTTGAACTGTGCTTTCTGTTACCATGGTTACCATTTGATCATCCTAACTTGCTTACTTGAAACCCAAAGCAATATATCAAAACAACATCCTTTATAGAAGACGAGGGTCAAAATATAATACATGTTGCTTCTATATGAAGAAATACGAACCATGTATGGGCTTTAGAGAAAAAAATGCTCTGCTAGAAGATGGAGACTTTGGATTGGCCTTAAAAATGGATTCATTAAGGGATACAGCTTACCCCGCAGTTTAGTGAAAAATAAAAATGTGATGATAAATGCACCAGTCCAAATGTTTCATAGAGTGGACTCTGTGGAGGATATTTCATATGTATACGGTTGAATTTTTAAAATATTTTTATCTTGTTATTTGAATGACTGTTGAACAAACATCCTGTTTTTAAATATTCTTTATCAGACCTAAAATGGAATAAAAGAAGCTCTATTAAAATTTTGAGCTAGATCATACAGTGTACTCTTTCTAAAACCTGTGAAGCATGTCCACCACTTTATTAGCATTATCCACTCCCTGCCTTTGGCAGTTTAGAGCAGGCAAATCTCGAATTCTCTCAAAGCTTCTCTTATGTAATTAAATTTAAGAAAAAAAGAGGTTTGAATGAAAATACAACACAAAAATGCCTCAAAAATTACTTTTAAAGAAATCTGTCAAAATCATACCCATTCCATATCAGACATCATCTAGCATTCTGTTTTACAGAGCTGAGTTGATACTTAGTGGTAATCCAACAAAGTTACATATTGGAGTTACAGTTTTAGAGTTAGATTTTTCTTGAATCTAGTGAGGTGTCCTGATACTGAGACTGTAATTTCAGCTTTGTTTCAAGGATTATGGAAGCCCTGGTTGGAAAACAAGTTGAGAAATCTGGCCCCATTTGGCATGCTTTTCTTTGATGTGCGTTTTACTCTGGTACTAACATGGATTTATACCTGGCAGGTGGGCGAGGAACTGGCCCATATTTAGATGAATAAAGACATTAATTTTTCTTATGGGGAGGAGTTCAGTTGCAGAGCACTAGTTGGTGATTAAAGCCAATATTTTCTTTCATTGGGTCTTATGGCTGTCATTCAGAAAGGGTTAATCCTGAACTGCTCCAACCCAAAGCAGCAAATAGTGGCTAGGACAGAGTACAAGATTTGGGACACAGAATGAGAGAGAGAGAGAAAGAAGAAGAAGAAGAAGAAGAAGAAGAAGAAGAAGAAGAAGAAGAAGAAGAAGAAGAAGAAGAAGAAGAAGAAAAAGGAGGAGGAGGAGGAGGAGGAAGGGGAGGAAGAAGAAGAGAGTATATTACTATACATAATTCATCATATATTTCAATTGGAAATTATATACTTTTTCTGACCACAATTCATTTTTGCAATCTTTTTCAATAACAGAAATTTTAGAACTAGCAATTCAGACACACTCCAGAATCTATGCATATATAATGATATTTATCAGTCCATGCTCAGATTGCCAGACATTCACTTCTGGCCTTCTTCAGGATCTGCGATTCTACCACTCCTCCTTTGGGTTAGTTCCTCAAGGATCCACTGTCTTTGTCCTTCTAGGAGGCTGACTTAAAAACAAACATACCAGGTAATTTCAGTATATGTAGTAGCCAAGACACACTGACATATAAAGAAGTTTCTATTTGGTGGTGTGATCATTCAGTTCTCAGTTGCTAATTGGCAGAAAAAAAAAAACAACTAGTGATCTGCTCCCATAGGGAGTACGGTCTAGGAAGCACTGAGAGAGTTCTGCTCCATTCTATCTGCTCCTTACCAGTCACAATCAACTCAAGGGAACACAGTGATAACAGCAACTCTATCAAGAATATTGTTTCAGTAACTCTTGCTGGGTAACACACCCCTCACAGTTGACCATGTAAAGCTCCTTTTAGTGTGCTCCTAGATTCTCTGTTTCAAAAATCCAGATAGGCCTAGCAGGGGTAATTTTCTTCATTTCACAATGTCTGAAACTTCATCTTCTAAGACTTGAAGGTGAAGGGGACTCATCTATGGCCTGGAATCACCTGTTGGCTTCTTCTTCATTCCCAAGTCACATGGCTAATGGCGTCCTTTAACAAAGAGCTCAGGATATTGACAGGGATCTGCAGAAATTCAGGCAGAATTCAGAAGATGATGTAGAACAAGGGAAATCATTGCTGAATTCAGATGGGTCTTGCAGAGACCATCAGAAAGAAACTTATTTGTGTTCCACTGCATGGATCATAACAAACTATGCATAGTCTTGAGAAGAATGGGAATTCTAGAACACTGTATTGTGCTTTGGAATCTGTAAATGGACCAATGGCCAGTGGTTCAATCAGAACAAGAGAATACTCAGAAAAACCAACCAAACAAACAAACTCACTGCATCCAGCCCGTGCTGACTCGTAGCAACCCTGTAGTATCGATAGGGTAGAACCGCCCCCTGTGAATTTTCAAGGCTCTAATTCTTTACAGGAATAGAAAACCCCATCTTTCTCCCTCAGAGGGGCTGGTGGTTTTGGACTGCTGACTTTGTGGCTAGCAGCTTCACTTGTAACCACTACATACACGGTTAAAAATCAGGAAATGTAGACATAAAGGTTGTTTCCTCTCACTGTATTTATTCAATTTGCTGGTTCTTCTTTATATAGTTCAGGATCGGGATTGAAGACAGGCTTATTAACAACTTGCAATATGTAGGTGACACAATCTTGCTTGCTGAAAGCCAAGAGGAATTGAAGCTCCTGCTGATGAAGAGCAAGGATTGCAGCCTTCAGTATGGATTACAACTCAGTATAAAGAAAAACAAAATTCTCATAACTGGACCAATAGAAAACATCATGATAAGCAGAGAAAAGCTCGAAGTTGTCAATGATTTCATTTTGCTTGGATCCACCATCAACCAACATTCATGGAAGCAGCAGTCGAAAAAATCAAATGATGTATTTAATCGGGCAAATCTGCTGCACAAGATGTCTTCCAAGTGTAGAGAGCAGAAGTGTCCCTTTGAGGACCACAGTTCTCCTGACCCAGGCCATTGTGTGTTCAGTCTCCATATATAGGGGAAAGCTGGTTAATGAGGATAGATCAAAGAAGAATTGATGCACTTGAATGATGGTGTTGGCAAAGAATGTTGAAAGTGCCATCGACGGCCAGAGGAATGGAAAAATCTAAACTGGGATATGCATAAGCAAGAATGCTCCTTAGCGGTAAGGACAATGGAGACTTTGACCCCCCCTACTTTGATATATTCTCAAGAGAGACTAGTCCCTGGAAATGGGCATCATGTCTGGTTAGCAGAGTCACTTAAAAAGCCAGAGACACTCGAGGTGATGAACTGAGGATACAACAATGAGTTCAAACATAATTGCAATTGTGAGGATGGTGCAGGACCGGGAACTATTTCCCTTTCTTTTGCATAGTAGGGGTCCTATGAGTGGAAGTCAATTTACCTTTTAATTTGACTAGAACAGGGCTCAACAAACTACAGCTCAAGAGCCATGTGTGGTTCTTTCGGTAGACACGTGACCCTGAAGTGAAATTTAAAAACATTTCAAGGGTATTTTTCAGATAATGGTGATTTCATTTGTTTGTAAAAGCATATTTAAGACTCTGAAATAATTTTTAAATTGTTCCTGTGCTTGAGCCCATTGATGCAGCCAGTGTGTCAATCCATGTCGTTGAGGGCCTTCCTCTCTGTTACTGCTCTTCCACTTCATCAAACATGATGTCTTTCTCCAGAGACAGGTCTCTCCTGACAACATGTCCAAAGTATGTAAAACAAAGTCTTCCATCCTTGCCTCTAAGGAGGACTCTGGTCGTATGTTTTTCAATACATTTGTTCATCCTTTTAACAGTTCGTGGAACTTTCAATATTCTTCTCCAGCACCACAATTCAAATACATCAATTCTTCTACGACCTACTTTGTTCAAAGTCCAATTTCCACATGCATATGATGTAAGGGAGAATACTGTGTTTGGATCAAGCGTGTCTTAATCCTCAAAGCAACATCCTTTTTCTTCAGTGCCCTAGAGGTCTTGTGCAGCGGATTTACCTAATGCAACATATCTTTTGATCTCTTGACTGCTGCTTCCCTTAGCGTTGATTGTGAATCTAAGTAAGATAAAATCCTGGAAAACTTCCCTCTTTCTTCATTTATCATGTTACCTATTGGTCCAGTTGTGAGTATGTTGGTCTTCTTACATCAAGTAGTAATTCACACTGAAGGCTGCAATCTTTCATCTTCATCAGCAAGTGTGTCAAGTCCTCACTTTCAGCAAGCAAGACTGCGCCCTCTGTAACCCCAAGGTTGTTCACAAGCCTTCCTCCAATGATGATACACGATCTTCAGACACACAGTTTATCTGATGCTTTGCTCAGCGTACAGAATGAACAAGTATGGTGAGAGGAGACAACCCAATGCATCCCATACAGAATACCCTTGTTGCGTTTGTACAACTTGATCAATGTACATGTCCAGAATGAGCACCTTCACGTGTTCTGGAATTCCCATTTTTCTCAAGCTTATCTACAGTTTATTATGGTCCATCCCGTCAAATGTCTTTGCATAGTCAATGAAACACAAGTAAAATCTTTCTGGTATTCTCTGCTTTGATATGATCCATATAACATCAGCAACATGAACATGTAGTTTTTCATGTGTTTACATCATCTGTCTTGTGTCTTCTTGAATTGTGGCAAAGGAATTCCAAGTGTTAGAGTTTAAAAGTGTCTCCCTTTTATGACATAACTCATAACAGTGGAACACTGTCACTTCTATCATAGACCATAGCATAAGAGAGTTAAACATATTTGCTCATGTTTATGAACTGTCAAGAACAGATGATAACACCAGCATGTAGGGAAGGCAAATTTAGTGGCCATCTTTGGCAAAGAAGGTATCCTACAAAGACCAATCATTCTATTGATAAGTTTCCAAACATGATTGAGAGGAATTGAAGGTCAGCATAAAACATTCTTCTTGACGTCAACAAGCTAAACTCTCTTTACCCAAATGAATCTCACCCATTGATGCCAAGAAAGCCTGCAAATCAGGTCACTGAGACACTTTACTAACCTCGAAGAAGTGCAAAAATCAGAAATATTGATACACTGGCAACTGGTCATTCTTTTGTAAAGAGGAAAAAAATGAATTCTATAAATGACAGACCAGCTACAATTTTAGAGTCTAGTAAATTAAAGGTTAGATTTTGAAAGTCCAGGTGAAGGATGACACATAAATACGTTGTTCCTGTCCCATTATTCTTACCTAATATAACCATGAAAGGCACAATTAAATAATCACATCAATGCAGTCTTAACTCTCTGTCTTGACAAGACTTAGAATTATTACCAAAACTTTACTGTAGGCAGCCATTATCAATTAACTGTTGCTGGTACATGAATTAGAGAAAAAGAAAAATCAGTGTTTCTTAGGTCCCAACATCATTTGAATAAAAAGAAATCAAGTCAAACTAACTTTATATTTTTTCTTCATGATACATTAAAGTATTGTCATACATATGTTGTTATTTTACCTAAGCCAGTCTTTAACACAAGCTCTCCGTGATGCTACTATAGAAAAAAAATGGATAATTTTTTGTATGTAACAGGAATAAAAAGGACTAGTCACCATCATGACAACATCTCACAATCTTTAACTTGGCTGGAATATTTTGATTTATTTAATATTTTAAGCAACCAAGATTAGAAGATATTTATACATATCAATAATATTTATGGATAATCTGACAGCGGAGGAGAACAAAAATAAGTTGCATGACAGAATACAAATTCAAAAATACCTTCATGTGTACATGTTTTATCTTCAGTTATCATGTAGGGAAGGTAAGCATCATGGAATGTCAGTTTAATAGAACAAAGTATTCTTGCATTGAGGGAGCACTTGAGCAGAGGCCCAATGTCCATCTGCTACCTTAATACTAAACCTATAAATATATGCACATAGATGTAGTTTCCCATCCTCACATATAAATCTATTTACATATGTACATGCCTTTATTTAGACTTTTATAAATGCCCTTTGCCTCTTAGCTTTTTCCTCTATTTCCTTTGACTTTCCTCTGGTCCCACTATCATGCTCAGCCTTCATTTGGGTTTCAGTAATTCCTCTCGGTTACATTGCCCTTGATCAAGCCCTACCAGACCTCCTACACCCTCCTCCCTGGGGTTGTTAACACCCACTTCTTTTCCCCTGCCTAGCGCTCTCCCATACCCCCCCTCCCCCCAACTGTCGGGCCTATTGTTTTCTCCTCTAGATAGACCTGCAGAGATAATAATATGCACAAAAATCAAGGCAAAGCAAAAGAAAGCAAAACAACAACAGCAAAACCAATTACAAAAAAAGAGAAAAGGCTCTAAATAGTTAAGGGTCTGTTTGTTGACCTTTAGGAGTGTTTTCTGGTCAAGTCTGTTGAGGTACCATGCCCTGGCCCCAAAGTCTACTTTTGGTATTCCCTGGGAACTTCGTTGCTTTGTTCCCCTTGCTGTTCTGTTGTCCAACCTTAGTGTTTTGCCTCAGTGTGGTGAGGTCAGATCAGGGGCAATTCCCACACTGTCTCCAGTGTGGTCCCCTGTAGGGCGATGGATCAGTGAGGGATGTCGTGTCTCATAGTGGGGCCCGCCCTATGGTTCTCTCTGGGCTTTGGCTGCTCTGAGCGAGAATATTGTCCTCAAGGCTTGGTGGGCCAGGATGTGTTCCACTCTCTCTTCCTCTCCCTTCTTCCCTCTCTCTGAGCTATAGCTTCAGTGCTGTCCTCTGAAGTGAAATCTATCTGGCTAAGAAGCAACAAAGCCCACATGGAAGAAGCACACCAGCCTGTGCTATCACCAGGTGTCGATAGGAACATGTATCAGGCATCAAAGAACAAAAAACAATCATATTATTGGGAATGAGGGGGAAGTGCGGAGTGGAGACCCAAAGTCCATTGGGTCTGTAGGCAATTGGACATCCCCTTACAGAAAGGTCTCAGGAAAGAGAAGAGCCATTCAGGGTACAGTATAGCACCGATGAAATCCCAATTCTACCTTACAAATCCAGCTAGACCAGAGCATGTACACTGGTACAGATAAGAATTGGAAACGCGTGGAATCTAGGACAGATAAACCCGTAAGGACCGATAATGAGAATAGCGACACCAGGAGGGTAAGGGGAAGGTAGGGTAGAAAGGGAGAACCATTCACAAGGATCTACATACAAACCCCTCCCTAGGGGATTGTCAACAGAAAAGTGGGTGAAGGAGACATCAGACAGTATAAGACATAAACAAAATATTTATAAATTATCAAGTGTTCATGAAGGAGAGAGGGTAGGGAGGGAGGGGAAAATGAAGAGTTGATACCAAGGGCTCAATAGAAATAAAATGTTTTGAGAATGATGATGGCAACAAATGTACAAATGTACACAATGGATGGATGTGTGAATTATGATGAGTTGTTTGAGCCCCCAATAAAATGATTTAAAAATATATTTTAAAAAAGAAAAGATCACTATTGCCAAAAGTCAAGGATGTTTTCTGGCCAGGAAGTTGTATTAAAAGGAGAAATTGAATCAACAGGCTGATAATGGGGATTTTAAAAATATTAAAAGTGGCATCTTTTGTTTTTCACAGGATTATAATAGGTTTCACCTAATTTGCATCTCAGCCCAATTGCAACACCATTTGCATCTCAATCCCACACAGCACTAAATGAGGCCATGTTCATCCTTAACTGAGACAGGAAACCATTCTGAATTATATTGTGTAGGTGTAAGAAGTCCTGGTGGCACAGTGGTTAGGCATGGGGCTGCAATCCCCAAGATCCACATTTCGAAACCACCAGGTGCTCCATGGGAGAAAGGTATGACTTTCTGCTCCCATAAACCATTACAGTCTCCAAAACTCCCAGGGGGCAGTTCTACCACGCTCCACGGCTCACTATGAGTCAGCACCCGCTCGATGGCAGCGAGTTTCAGCGAGCATATATTCGAGTTACTTTGGGAATGGAAATCTATATATAGCATTTTAGTTTCCTTGGGTTGCTGTAAAAATAGCGCACACAACGTCGTGTCTCACAATCTGTGATTGCGACCAGGGGTCAGCCATGTCTTCTGAGGCTCCGAGTGAGGAGCGGTCTTTTGCAAGTTGTTTTGCTAGCTTTGGGGAAGTCAAGTTGTTCCTTGGCTTGCAGCTGTAGTGTCTGTTTGTCTGCATGTCACTTCTCGTATCAGGACACTAAGCTTTGAGTATTAAACACACACACACACACACACACACACACACACACACACACACACACAGTCAAACCGAGTCTGATTCGCCGCAACCCCATGTGTTTCATAGGAGAGCCGCACTTCATAGAGTGCTCCATAGCTGATCTTTCCGATGTACGTTGTCTAGTCTTTCTTTAGAAGCATTCTGAGTGAACTAGAACTTCTAATTTTTCTGTAAGCATGTTAACTGTCCCACCCAAGGACACCCATTTAGAAGTAGGACCCACCTTACTCGGCGATGGGCTGCAGTCTCTGGAACTCACAGGTCCTTCTATCTCGCTCTGCAGGGTCGCCCTGCAGTGAGTTTGGTTTGGGTTTGGTAACTGCAGCACAACCTTCTGTTATCCTGGAGGTGCAAGTGATCACATGTCCCAAGATCCTATTTCCAAACAGGGCCACCTTCACAGGTACGGGAGTAAGGACATCACCACATCCCTCTAGTCATATCATGATTGATTACCTGGAACACCCCCTCTCCCCCACACCACCACACCATCAAAAACTGAAGATGATGGTATAGACACCTTATTTTGTAACTGTTTCTTCTGCAGGATTTTTTTCAAGAATATTTAATATTCCTTAAATAGGAATTGAGAAAGACTTCCCTTATTTTCCCTAAGAAATAGTAAAGGCTGCCAATTTGATGTACCAGTCTGCCACATTTGTTGATATTTTATTACAGATTATACAGCTGATGTTAAGGGAATTACTCAATTCAGTTTGTTTGGTGATATAAAAATAAAACAATTAGACTGACAAATGCATTTCTTGATAAATGGTTTGGGGTTTTCCGTTCTAAAATTGTGAATGATAAGAAGAACTTCCTGTTTTGTGTGTTGCTATTCCCCCAGAGGGTACAGCACTAAAAGCAAGAATAGTTTCATGGTGAAAATAGGCTGGGGAGCAGGGGCCAGAAATGCTGGTTCGTCTTCTTGGTTTATAATAAATAAAATATCCTCCTTCATCAGATTACAATGGGGCTTTTATTCCCAAGTAGTACTGTCTTTGAATGAAAATACAATTTATTGCAAGTTTTTTTTCCTTTCACATTATTTTGGCCCACATCAACACAAACTTTGCTTAACAGAAGTTAGTTCTTTTTAATGGCATTTATAGAGAATACTCGAGGTGCGCTTGTGTTACAGTTGTTAAGCACCCAGCTGCTAACAAAAGGTCGATGGTTCAAACCCACCAGCTTCTCCATGGAGAAAATTGTGGTCAGACAGAGGCTCTCCTCCGTCTTATAGGGTTGCTATGAGTTTAAATTAACTTGGCTGAAGTCAACGTTTAATGGAATATCTATGAAAGCCGGAAACTGTGTAAGGTGGAACCCTGTCAGGGATGGAAATCTCATATTTTCCACTATAACATGCGGTATAGTCGTAACCTTAGCTCTGTCAAAGGTGGAATGATTGCGAGACCAGGAAAAACAAGGTATTTCCTGTGGAGCTCTTGCTCCCCTGGGTCTCATGGTATAAATCCCCTACAAGGGAGGGTGATTGTTGCGCACCCCTGGGGTTTCAGAGCTGTTGTGAGCCACAGAGCAGCTCTGGCGGCACTCAGCTGTAGAACTCACCAGAGCATTGGAGACAATCTTGTCTCACTCCATTTCGCGGGCGCAACAGAGGCTGAGACGCTGAGTGCCTCATTTCGTACTTGTTACTGGCCTGAGCTACACCCTGCTTGTATCCCAATTCAATGCCACTTTTCATGGAATACTTTGTTATCCTCTTGGAAAGTCAGAGTCTTTGCTGCTTGTTTAAGGGACATAGTCATGAAGTAATAGTTTGATTTTGGCGACTCTTGTTTTATATTTGGAGGTACTTCCAAACTCTCTCTGCCATCAGTTGGATTCAACTCACAGTGACACTATAGGACACTTGTGGGTTTCTGAGACTTTTATGGGAGTAAGAAGTCTCATCTTTCCCCCTTGGAGGAGCTGGTAGATTTGAACTGCTGACCTTGCAGTTAGCAGCCCACAGCCCACACTACGCAGGGCTCATGGAGAGACGTAGGAAAGGTTATTTCAAAGACAGCAGAGATCCATAGAGCATGTTTTGGGGTGCTCAAATTTTCTTGTTTCGGAGTGAGTGAGAGGGACTCCAGGGAGGACCTTGAAATATCAGAAACGATTTCCCGAGGAATGAGATATGAAGGGGGTTCCAACTTTATCTGTGGCCACAGGAGGCAGCCTCTGCAGGGGACCAATGTCTCACCTATGAAGCAGGACAGATCACAGATCTCATGCACGTCTCACAAAGAGCTGTCACTTGTCATTACTGAAAGTGGAGCATGGCCTGAGCCCAGGCTTTAGCACCTGTCCAGTTTCTAACTGTGCCATGGGTTTGTAATGACCTGGACTATTTTGAGTTTTGGCTTCTGCACTAAATCCTAAAGATAGATTCATTCGGAAGCCAAAATTCTCCTGATTGAAGAACACATTTTAAATCTTGGATTCAATGTTTGTTCCAAACACGATGGGCTACTTGTCATATGTCCTGGGCAGCTTTGTAGGCTCAATCAGAGGGAAGAAAAAGTTCCAGACTTTGCAACCTGGGAGATGGAAAGTCACAAGGCCTTATCTAAACGTATACCCATCGCCAGCGCCTCCCCTCAACACTTCCCTCCTTCCAGCACATTTCCAAGTTCTATCCACTTGAAAGGAGACTGCAGGGAGGGGAGTCAAAGTGCTACACTGCGGGTAAGGCCACAGTGATTTGAAGACCTAGTAGAAAAACAGGCCTTGGAAACATAAAACAGGGGATAGGATAGTATACAGTTTACAGAGTCTGGCAGACAAACTTTAATACATGGTTTTGGGTATAAGTTGAGGTATCTGAAATGCTTGAGAGTGAGAGGTGGCGGCATGGGGGTGTGGGAAGGGGGTTTGTGCAGAACTATGAGAGACTCGTAAGGGTGCATCGAGTAGGTCTTAGGGGCTAGAAGGAAAATACTGGTTCCCTTAGATGTTTATTTTCAAACCAGGCATGTTAATTTTAAGTCGTCTGTCTGAGACCCAGTAATTTAATGTCTTTAATGTTGATGAATTTTCCTGCCAATGCTGTGAAATCTGTTGTGATGCTGAAGGGGCAATCAGACTGGTATTAAAAATGAACAGTCTGGAAAGTCATTTCTGTAGCTTCTGAGGTCAGTCATAATTTATCATTCTCAGAAAGCCAAGCTGCTCGTATCTCTGTCTGCTCTGATTTCAATTGGGCAAACCTGCCGTTGGGCTGGCACTGAATTTTGCCCACAAGCACTTAGCTCTGACGATTTTTATTTACCTTGTTCCTATCGCCAGTGTACTTGACTCCAAGAGCCCACTTCTGAGCCTTTCTAGAGTTGAACGTCAAGGACAACAAAAAACAGCTTGTGTTGCATCAAACCAAAGTCTAGAACTGTGCTTCACAGGGTTTTCAAATAGCTATTTTTTCCAAAAAACTATTTTTCTTGGGAGCTAATACAGATATATCATTTCATAATTCAATCCCATCAAACAGTATTGTACAATTGTTACCACACTCAGTTTCAAAACATTCTCTCTCTTCTTGAACTCCTTGGTATAAGATCCCCTTTACCCCAACCTCCTCCACTGTACCTCCCTTAACCCTTATTTTCCTTGCTGTCTCTGTAGGCTCATCAATCCTGGCTTTCATATACCAAAAAATACCCCAGAAAACCATATAACAAAATTTCAGGAGGGTTACCCCCAGTGACAA
Organism: Tenrec ecaudatus; assembly: GCF_050624435.1. Lineage (NCBI taxonomy): Eukaryota > Metazoa > Chordata > Mammalia > Afrosoricida > Tenrecidae > Tenrec > Tenrec ecaudatus. The sequence continues at coordinate 149,461,833 of NC_134532.1, forward strand.
AACACATTAGAGTTAAACCCCAATATGAAGGAAAACAAGAAGAAGAAACAAAGAAAATATTAAAAACTAAATCAGGCCCAATGTTTATGGGGAACAGTAGGTAAAGGGGTGGGGGTGGTAGGGATCGACTAACAGTATTTTAACCGCTCAAGTCAGGTCTATGATTTTGATCTCCTATCGTCATCTCTCCAATGCGCTTTGTTTTGAAACCAGTTTATTCCCATCCCTCCATTATGCACAGAGGGAAAGCACTGGAGGCTTATTTCCTGTGCAGCTCTCACAACTGTATCTTGGGATCCAACTGCCATCCGTGGCCTTCTGCAAACCAGAATCTCACAATTTGGGATCTGGTACTCTTTCCTCCTTCCCATTCAGATGATATGATTTGCAGCCCGTTGATCACTGATGTTGGAGTTGGAGTGTTTCTTCCATGTGGACTTCGTTGACATCTTAGTTACATGGCTACTGATTTGGAAGAAAGCCTTTAAGACCTCTGATGCTATTTTATCTACTAGCTGGGAACCATCTAATTTCTTCACCACACTTTGCTGTAGCACCCATATCAGACTGCTTTTTTGAGATGTCTCTAGAGGGATGTGGACCTCTAATTTTTAGTTAGTAGCCAAGCCTGTTAAACACTTGTAGTTCCCAGGGACACCTCCGTAGCACAAAATCACAACATAAGTAGGTCTTAAAGCATTTGAGCTCCTGGTAAGTTGGGATAGCCAAATATGAAGTTTCAGAACAGATTATATCAAATCCCTGACACTTTCACCTATGAATAAGAATGAAGGGCTGGTGGGACTCTACTCTAGAGGTCAGACCCTAAACACACTCTCCACATTACTACTTACCCTAGAAGTTCTCTGAGGCTCCTTCAGTTTACTCAAGATCAGAAGGTACAGCCAATAGTATAGTATGGCTACTGAGTCTTCCCATAATTCTTGTCTTAGGTTTCATATTTTATAAAAGGCTTGTTGATTTATTAAAGAAATCAGTGTTCTCCAATTGTGCATTGTATGGTCAGGTTAAAAAAAAACCCACAAGAGCAAAAAGCTGTTACTATAAGTTGATGTGAATTCTAGGTAACCCTATGTGTGTTGAAGTAGAATTGGACTCCATAAGGTTTTCAATGAATACTTTTGGGAAGTTAATCTCAGGTCTTTCACCAAGGCATCTTTGAGTGTACTTGAACTTCCAACCTATTGTGAAGCGGATAAGAGTTCTTAACACACGGAATCCAGAACACATAAACCTCTCGGGAACAATAATGAGAGTAGTGATATCATGAGGGGAAGGACAAAGTGGGGGAAGGGGAGTCGATTGCAATGATCGACATGTAATATGCCCTCCCTCCTAGGGACAAACAACAGAAACATGGGTGAGTGGAGATAGCGGTCAGTGTGAGATATGAAAATAATAATAATTTATGATTTATCAAGGGATCATGTGCATAGTAGGGTGGGGGAAGGAGGGAAAAAAGAGGAGCTGATACCAAGGGCTCAAGTAGAAAGAAAATGTTTTGAAAATGATGACGGCAACGTATGTACAAATGTGCTTGACACAATGGCTGCACAGTTTGCTATAAGAGCTTTAAGAGCCCGAATAAAATGTTTTATTAAAAAATATTGAAGGGAAGAAGAATCGTTTTGAATTGGAGCCAACTCCACGGTGCCTAGCAACCGGAACCGCCTCAAAAGGGATGTGTGCTAAGGGAGTGTCGGATGGATGCGATATGCCTGAAAGAATGATCTCTTTTCTCCCGTCGTTTATAGCATCGCTGTTCAGCAGTTCCTTGCTCTTGGGCTCTTATCGGGAAGAAGGAATCAAAGAAGAACAGAAGAGAGACTATGAGCATAAACTCCAATGAACCATGTTGCTGCCATTGGAAACCAAACTTTGCCAATTACCTGGGGTAATTGACTTAACAACCACTCATTCTCCTCATTCTTCATCAGCAAAGTAGGGCTAATAATACCTATTTTACTAGGCTTTTATTCCAGTCACCTATTACTGTAAAATGATTTTAAACAGGTGTTTAAACAACAATAATTACTATTGTCCTTCCTGTGCGAGGGGTTGACTGGGCTCATTTGGCTTATTTCTGTTCATGGTTTCTTATGCAAGTGTAGTCAGATGGTGACTGGGCTCACCTTGATCGCAGCTGGCTATTAACCTGAAATCCTCCATTTTCCGCCTCCAGGCAGCCTGGGCTTCTCTCCAGCAGAGAGACTGGGTTGGATTGGTGTAGCCACTGCATCAGTTCATCTTGTCAAGGGCTTTCCTTTTAATCCCTGTGCTTGACCAAGCATGGCGTCCTTTTCCAGGGCACGGTCTCTCCTGACAACAACCCAAAGTGCAAAAGACAAAGTCTTAGGTTTTTGCCTCTAAGGAGGAGTCTGGCTGTACTTCTTCCAAGATAGACATGCTTGTTCTTTTGGTGATCCATGGGACTTTTAGTATTCTTAGCCAGCACCATAATTCAAGTGCACCAATTTTCGTTGATCTTCCTTATTCAATGTTCAACTTTCTCATTCATAGGAGGCAATTGAAAATACTATGGCTTAGGTCAGGAGCACATTAGTCTCAAAGTAACCTCCTTGATTTTCAACATTTTACCGAGGTCTTCTTCAGCAGATTTATCCGAAGCAATGTGTCCTCTGATCCCTTGGCTGCTGCTTCCATGAGCATTGATTGTGGATCCAAGCAAGATGAAATCTGTGACAAGTTCAGTCTTCTCTCCCTTTCTAATGTTGTTACCTATTGGTCCAGATGGGAGGATTTAGGTCTTTGCATTGAGTTGTGACTCACACAGAAGGCTGCTATCCTTGACCTGCATCAGCAAGTGCTTCAAGTCCTCCTCAATTTCAGCAAGCAAGGTTTTATCATCAGCATATCACAGGTTATTGATAAGTCTTCCTCAAGTCCTGATGTGGCGTTCTTCAGACAATTCCGCTTTGCTGATTATTTGCTCAGCATACAGGTTGACTAAGTATATGCACACCTTCCCTGATTTTGGCTCATGCAGTAGTCCCTTGTTCTAGTCTAACAACTGCCTCTTGATCCGTGTAAAAGTTTTGCAGGACCACTGTGAAGTATTTTGGAATTTCTATTCTTCCAAAGGCCATCCATAGTTTGTTATGATCCATATAGTCGACTTTCTGAGCCTAGTCAATAAAGCACAAGTAAACATCTTTCTGGCATTCTCTGCTTTGAGCCACACTCTAGCTGATGTCAACAACAATATTCCTTGTTCTACATCCTCTTCTGAATCCAGCTTTGTGGGATACAAAGGATTTTCCCCAGATTTCCCCCCAAAATATATGTCAGATCTAGGACACTGCTTGCAACTAGTGGTAAATGATTGTCAAAGTTATCTCCCTGAAGGCATCAGCAAGCAGACCCTATAGTCTGTCCCTTCATAGGTGGGGCTCACTCCCTACTATGAAGGGCAGTAGATTGCTCTCCCTGAAAAGGTTGGAGTAAATCAAGTCTCTAGCTCAAGGACAATCGAGATTAGGCTGCCATCATGAATCTAGGATTCGCCAATCTTGTCACATGCATACCCTTAATCCCTCCTCTTCCTATAGCGTGTATACCCCTAGATCATTCTCCCCCATTACCGTTTTACCTCGAGTATAACCCATTCCTGTCTTTACCTGTAATTAGGGGGTTTGCACACCTCCAACGATATATAAGTATTGGTTAGAAATAAAGCTCTCTCTTGCCTGCCCTCTCGTCTCCCACCTCCACGTGGACCACCAAGAGGAGCTGAGGTGAGTGTGCTACCATGAAATGTATCTGACTCCGTTATTTTATCTTTTCTTCTATCTCTCTTATTCTCTATAACTTTACTATAATCTTTATATATCTGAAACATACAATTGTGCTTACCGCACCTGTGATTAGTTGTGGGGGGCTGGTTCCCACACAGCTTGTACCTCTGCTAGCTCCCTGTCAGTGTACAGACTGCTGTAGTCAGTGTTGGATGATCTGCAGCAAACTATTATTTACATATGATATCGATATTTTTCTATAATTTAAGCATCCTGTGGGGTCACTTTTCTTTAGAATGAGCACAAATATGGATCTCTTGCAGGCAGTTGGCCAAGTAGGCATCTTCCAGATGTCCTGGCACAGACAAGAGTGTTGCCTCAGCTGGTTGAAACGTTTCAGAGGTGCCATCCATTCCTGGAGCCACGTGTTTGCTCATGCTTTCAGTGCAGCTTCAACTTTTTCCATCAGCACCACTGGTTCTTGGTCATATGCTACCTCCTGACATGATGGGTTGGAAACTAGTTCGTTTTATTACAATGACTGTGTATTTTGTGTGGTTCTTTTGATGTTTCCTCAATCATTTCATCATTTCCCCATAGACTCTTTCGATGCTGCATCTCGAGGCTTGGATTTGCTCCTGTGGTCTTTCCGTCTCATAGCTGCTGGCTGTTCTTCCCTCTTGTGTCCCCACTCTCGGTCTTGGTACATTTCTCTGTAATATGTGACTTTATCTTCTTGAGCCGCCCTTCGACATGTTTGAATCCATGCTTTGCCTTCATCATTTTCCCCATTTGTTTTAGCCACTCAACATTTAAGACTAAGTTTCAGAGTCTCCTCCGACACCCCTTTGACATTGTCTTTCTTTCCTGTCTTCCTAATGACCTTTTGTTTTTTTCCAACAGTTTTATCGACATATAATTCAGTAGTTCAATCGCATCAAGAAGTGTATAATCATCACCACAATTTTAAAACATTGTTTTCATCCTTGTACTCATTGCTATTAGCTCCTCATTCCTCTACCCCCCCCCCCCAAAAAAAAATATACCCTGCCATACCCCCAAGGTTCCATGAATCTAGTTACTGTCTCTATAGACTTACCTATCCTGGATTTCATTTATAGAGAAACATTGAAAAACAAACTAACAAGAATAAAGTAAGACAGATAAAAAGCTCAATAAAAGAGATAGCAGAATAAAAACTAGAACATATTTGAAGGGATCAAGGGTTCATGAGGAAGTGGGGAAGGAAGGGAGAAAGGAGGAGCTGATATCAAGGGCTCAAGTAGAAAGCAAATGTTTTGAGAATGATGATGGCAACAAATGTACAAATGTGCTCGAAACAATGGATGGATGGATGGATGGATTGTAGTAAGAATTGTGCAAGCCCCCAATAAAATGTTTTTTTTCTTAAAGATGTAAATTTAGCAGGGGGTGATAAGTGTTTTCTAAACTCTAGGCAGGCTCTCTACCTCATTGCTCAGAGGACTGGATCAGAAGAATACACGGCCTTTTGCTTTAATACATTATGTTCTTGATGACCTCCTGTAGCTCATTAGGTCTTCTGTCAGTGTTTAATGTGTCAAACCTGTTCTTGAGATGTTCTTGAAATTCAGGTGGAATATCTCTGAAAGTGTTCTGCTTCTATTTATGAAGTTTTCAGTATCTGACAGTGTTTCAAAGCTATCCATGAGATTTCAGTAGCTAAGATGCGGCAGTCTGCCTCTATAGAGATTTATAGTCTTGGAAACATTCTGCCCTCTAGGGTGGCTATAGGTAGGCAAATAGTAGTCAACTTAATGGTAAATAGTTTAGATTTTTGTGGTTGTTAACCATTTCTTATCTCAGCTAATATCTGAGGAAAGTTTGAGGGAATTTACTCCATCCTCGTGACTACATAAGTATAAAACTTACAAACAGAGTAGAAAACCTGAGTCCAAAGGCCGTTGTACTCATGAACCTGGAGGTGAACCAATTGAGATAATGTCAGATTGTCCTCAAAAATATGTCTGCTGTGTTGGAAACCAATTCACTCTAGCACAGCTGACCTATAAACCTTTTCAGTTACCCAGCCAAATGAATCTCCACAAGGTGTGGACTATATTTCCATTCTCGACTTCACTGAGCCTTTCAAGCAGAGTAAAAAAAAATTTTGGCATCAGGAATGCGCCCTCCGAGGTTGAATATCCTTAAGGGCAATCACATCCTGGATACTTCCCCTTACTTCTTGGGAAGCATTTGTTTGAATTTGGGGTGACCCTCATTTGAACTTGAAGCTCAAAGCCAACTTGATTAGGTAGATTAGTCATAAGAACACCAGTCCAAAGTCAGAGCTTTAGGGCTTTTGTTGCAAGCAAATGAAACATTAAAAATGTCTTTTTGTAGCCCACCTGCTTCTTTATAAGGCAACTGGCAGCAGCAGCCAGCCTTGGGCCCTGAGCAATGTTGATAGACTGGAGCAGATTGCTCTAGAATTACCTGGCTTTTCCGTGACCCATTGACCTTCTGCAAATACAAAAGCTCCAAGCATTTACTCTTTCTTCAAATTAAATAGAGCCTTGTTTTTTTATGTTTAATAATTTCTGGGAATTTATTTTTAACAACTTACACTTGAATGTGAATAAACCCTAATGTAAATTGTTTTTTTCTTTAAAAAATACTTTTACTGGGGGCTTTTACATCTCTTACACAATCCATACATTCCTCCAATGTGTCAAGCACATTTGCACATATGCTGCCATCATCATTTTCAAAGCATTCGATTTCCACTTGATCCCCTGATATCAAGAGCCCTGCTTTTAGTCTGTTATTTACAGAATATGGAGTCTGTGATTCCGAAACCCAGAGAAAAATAAATCAGTGAAGACTTATAATGACCCTAAAATATTCAGCTGGAAAAATCACTTGAGTGGCTTATTTTCTCATCATTTAAGTTATTCATACAGCTGCTTATGTTTTGTGTCATTTATGTAGATCCTTTGAGAGATCCAAAAGGAAGTTAAGGGATTATAGTAAGTTTGTCAGGAATTTCTTCCTACTCTTAGTCTGGAAGCTCTATTGAAACTGGGTTAGTATCACAGCAACCTGCAAGCCTTCACTGACAGATGGGGTGTAGCTGTGCATGAGGTGCTTGGCTGGGAATGGCATCTAGGTTGCCCACATGAAAGACAATGTCTCTACACTGACCCACCAGGCTGGGTAAGTGAATGACTATAATTAACTTTTATTTATAAAGCAGAGGCTAACAAAGGATAAGAGGGGAATAAAGATAAAGACAGGGGTTTAAAGGTTATGGGTGTTTACACCATAGCATCTGAAGACTGATAACATCTTGTAACTGTTCTAGGATGAAACTAGGTTTCTTGCCCCAAACCACAACTGAGATTTATAGTGTAATATTGTTATAACATCTGTATCTTGGCTTGGATTCACTCAAAAGCAACTAAGGGCTATGTTGCAAGTAATTTATTTGAGAGGCAAATAAGAGAATAAAGGAAAGCCAATAAAAAGTGTTCTGAAGTATGGATCTCTAAGTTCTAATTCCGACAGGGACTCTTTATGGAAATATGTAAAGCACACCTCTGAGGTAGGGAAGTGAGGACTACTCATCCTTTATCCTCCTCTTCATTGATGTTCCTGAGGGCATTCAATCATCACTCTCTTTTTTTCTTTCTCTTCTGTTTCTTTCATCTGTTTCCCTCCCTCCAGCCACTCATCCATCTATCCTATACTTGTGTTTGACAACTATGCTCAATGGAGCTTTGGTCGGGTATGAGTGCTGTCAAGGTACATGCTGTGGAGCTGTATTCAGAATGTTAATTGATGACCTATGCATGCTAAATCTTATGAAATGATATTATCTTGCCTTATGTTTAGTGAGCAGACAGTGGGAGAGTGATGATATCTTATCAGAATTATCTTGATGATAGTGGATTTTGAGCGAGATATGAAAGAAGAGCTTTGTGTTTAGGGAACAAACACAAACTTTAGCATTCCTTTAAAAAGTTAGCCAGTCAGGGTGCAGTGTAGCAATGATGAAACATACAACTTTCCTCTAGTTCTTAAATGCTTCCTCCCCACCACCACTGTCATGATCCTAATCTACCTTATAAATCTGGCTAGACCAGAGGATGTACCCTGGTACAGACAGGAACTGGAAACAGGGAATCCAGCACAGATGATCCCTTCAGGACCAGTGGTGAGAGTGGTGGGAGGGTGGAGGGAAGCTGGGGTAGAAAGGGGGAACTGATTACAAGGATCTACATGTGACCTCCTCCCTGGAGGATGAACAACATAAAAGTGGGTGACGGGAGATGTCAGACAGTGTAAGATATGACAAAATAATAATAATTTATAAATTAACAAGGGTTCATGAGGGAGGGAGAGAGGGGAGGAGGGAGGGAGGGAGCGAGGAGGAGGAAAATGAGGAGCTGATACCAAAGGCTCAAGTAGAAAGCACAACAAATGTACAAATGTGCTTGACACAATGGATGTATATATGGATTGTGATAAGAGTTGTATAAACCCCCAATAAAACGATTTAAAAAAAGTTAGTTGGTAATTCACTTCTCAATTCCATGAATGACTCAGTTTACTATGCCCCTCGAAACCCATCGTGCTCTTTCTGTATCTATTAGAACCCCAAGCATCTGGAAAACAATACAGGGTACACAGGCCTGACTTGGTGCATTGCGCAGTAAGAGGCGTGGTCTCCTTAAGATCAGGTAGCACTATATCCTGAGTATTGTCATTTCAATACACACTAGCAATTCAGAACAAAATCAAGCAATGGGGTATGGGGATGATTTTGATGTGATAAAGAAAAGTTTCATAAGATGAATGTTTGTTCAACACAGGAAATTCAACAGCAAATTGGCTCATCATATTTCCTTCCAAGTATAAATCCCAGAACCAACACACAAGAGGCCAGGTATTCTCGTAAACATTGGCTTTCTTTTGATGGTAAATACAGCAAATAGGGGACACAATGACAATAAAATGACAATTTAAAAAGTGATGGAAAGGGCACAATCGCAATCCTTAAAGAAAGTATATAACTTGAAGGATGGAGAAAATATATACTGAAAGGAAGAAGTAGAAATTGCTAGAAAAATGGAGGGCATTCTCCATATCATTCGCAGACTTAAACTGTGAAGCAGACTTCTAATTTCCCTATAAGCATGCTTCTTAACCGACTTTGCAACTGTTCCTGCTCACCGTGAGTGCAAAATATTGAATGAGGCAGGAAGCATCAAGAGATGATGGCAGGAATACACAGACTTATTGTAACAAAAAGAATTGGTCAATATTCAACCATTTCAAGAGCTAGCATATGATAACAAACCAACTTACTGAAGGAAGATGTCCAAGCTGTACTGAAAGCATTTGCCAAAAACAAGGATTCAGGAGTAGAAAGAACACCAATGGGAATGTTTTGAGAAGCTGTTGAAGCACTGGAAGCACTGTATGAAGCACGATGAATGAGACACAGCTGATCCAAGTCATAATCCCGTCACTAGCATCCTGTGCATATGAAAGCTGGACAATGAACAAGCAAAACTGAGGAACTGATACATTTGAGTTAGGATGCTGGTAGGAATGCAGGGAGTGCCATTGACCGTTAGAAGAACAAGCAAGTCTGTTTTAGAAGTACAGCCGGCATCCTCCTTAGATGTGAGCAGGGCAAGACTTGGCTCACATACGTTGGAGAGGACAGTTATCAGGAGAGGACAGTTCCTGGAGAAAGACATTATGCTTTGTAGAATAGAGAATTGTTGTAAGGAGGAAGTCAAAGGTCACTACATTAGGCATAAAGGGGCTTGTTCTCTCCGAATGCCTATGCTAAACAAAAATTAGCTGGCCCTGCGCTAAGAAAGGGGCTGGAAAGAAATCAGGCACTCTAATGAGACACCTACGGGAAAATCCAGAACAGAGCATGTGCAGACCGAGGCCGCCTAGGCCCAGGTGGAAGCCAACCTGGGCACACTCACATGCACCTAAACTTGGCCAGTGAGGTCAGCCAGTACCCTTAACCATGCCCCTGACCCCAAGTGGGGACAGGAGGAGAGAAATACCAGACAGAGAGCAAGCCATTCCCTCTTATTCATGTTTTTTTTTTCACGTTCCCCTGAAATGGCCATCTTCAGTCATGAACTCTTGTCCGTGAGCTGCCCGCATGCTTTCAGAGCTAGCCTGTGACCTTGAAACTGTAATACCAGAAACTTCCCTTTCCCTCATAAAAGTTACTTGGACTTACCAAAGGGCTTCTACCACGTGAATTCTTTCAGCGTTGAGAAGCACGAACCGAGGTAAATCACCCCAGCAACCTCACAGAAGGACCCCTCAGTGAGATGGACTGGCCTTGCCCTTGAATAGAACAACAGTGGTGAGGATCACACAGGAAACTCTTTCTTTCTGTTGTACACATGGATTGCTATAAGTCAGAGCCAACTCAGCGACACCTAACGACCCTTTTATATAACGATGAAGATATTAGGAGGAGAGAAAAACGCTAATTGAGAATGAACTGCCTCCTTTTTGGATGTAATAATCACCCATATTTTATCATGTATCATCTTTACAACCCCCTTAGGCATCTATCTATCCATCCATCCATCCATCCATCCATCTCTCATCTATCTATCTGTCTATCTATCATCTATCTATCCATCCATCATCTATCTACCTATCTATCCATCCATCCATCTATCATCTATCTATCCCATCCATCCATCCATCCATCCATCCATCCATCCATCCATCCATCCATCCATCTATTCTCTTTCTCTTTTGATCCAGGTTGAATGATACATGAATTCTGAATGATTCATATTTAACTATGAAACAACCATAGTGGTGAGCTGTATACAGCACATAGATCCCAAACCCTTTTTGTGCCAACTCTTAAATTTGTGGCTAGCTAGAACACTGGCTCTTCTTGGTATTCTGACTTGAGGCAGTTTGTCTGTGTGGTCGTCCTCAAGCTTTCTGTTCCCAGAGTAAGCGGCCGGCTGCTCCTCAGGCTGGAGTATTTGGAGAGAGCAGCTGCCGTTTCTTTCTGACCCTCCATGTGTCTGTGTTAGTCATTAAGAAAAAAAAATTGTGCTCATTTATGTTTTGAGTCATAATTTGCCATCAGTCGGTCCCAATAAAATTATCCATGCCAGTCCCACGGGTCAAGATCTGGTTTCGATTTCCAGCAAAATACTCCTAGTGGATATTAAGTAACTCATATAAAATCCTCTGTTTCTATGCTAATACATATATATATCTATATATATTAGCATTCTGAAACATTTTTTTTATTTATTTTAAATCATTTTATTGGGGATCGTAAAATTCTTATCACAATGCATACATTGTGTCAATAACATATGTACATTTGTTGCCATCATCATTCTCAAAATATTTGCCTTCTACTTAAACCCTTAATATCTGCTGCTCATTTCCCCCTCCCTCCCCACTTCCCCCTACCTTATGAACCCTTCATCATTCATAAATTATTATTATTTTGTCATATATTACACTGTCTGATGTCTCCCCCCACCCTCTTCTCTGCTGTCCTTCCCCCAGGGAGGAGGCTATACGTAGATTCCTGTAATCAGTTCCCCCTTTCTGCCCCACATTCCCTCCACCCTCCAGGCATCGCCACTCTCACCACTGGTCCTGGAGGAGTCATCTGTTCCGGATTCCCTGTGTTTCCAGTTTCTATCTGTACCAATGTACATCCTCTGGTCTAGCCAGATTTGTAAGGTAGAATTGCGATCATGATAGTCAGGGGGAGGAAGTATTTAAGAACTAGAGGAAAGTTATATGTTTCATCGTTGCTACCCTGCACCCTGCCTGGTTCCTCTCCTCCCCACAACCTTTCAGTAAGGGGTGTCCAGTTGGCTACCATTGGGCTTTGAGTCTACACTCTGCACTCACCCACATTTTCAATGATATGATTTTTTGTTCCTTGATGCTTGATACCTGATCCCTTCGACAGCTTGTGGTCACACAGGCTGGTGTGTTTCTTCTATGTGGGCTTTGCTGCTTCTGAGCTAGATGGTCACTTGTTTATCTTCGAGCCTTTAAGACCCCAGATGCTATATCTTTTGATAGCCGGGCACCATCAGCTTTCTTCACCACATTTGCTTATGCACACATTTATCTTCAGCAATCATGTCAGGAAGGTGTACATCCTGGAATGCCAATTTAATAGAACAACGTGTTCTTGCATTGAGTAAGTGCTTGAGTGGAGGCCCAATGTCCATCTGCTGCCTTAATACTAAACCTCTAAATATATTCACATAGATCTGCTTCCCCACACTCATATAAATATATTTACATATGTATATTCCAGTCTTTGGACCTCTATAAATTCCCTTTGTCACCTAGTTCTTTCCTCTATTTCCTTTTACTTTCCTCTTGTCCCACTATCATGCTCAGCCTTCATTTGGGTTTCAGTAATTTCTCTCAGTTACCTTGCCCTTGCTGAATCCCTACCAGGCCACTCACACCCTCCTTGCTACTGATTTTGGATCACTTAATGCTCTCCTGTCCCTGGGTTGGTCAGCACCATCTCCTTGCCCCCTCCTCCCCCTCACCGGTGTCCCCCTGGAACCGTTGGCCCTGTTGTTTTCTTCTCCAGACTATTCATCCAGTCTATCTTATCTAGATAAAGCTGTAGAGATAATAATATGCACCAAAAATCAAGTCATTGCAAGATAGGCAATGAGTGAGAGCACAGCTATGACAATAAAAAGCGAAACCAATTACTCATAGGACATTAAATTAAAAGAAAAAAATTTTAAAAGAAAGAAAAACCTGTAAATAGATAAATGTCTGTTTTTTTTTTTAATCTCTAGGTGTGTCCTTCAGTCAGGTCCACTGGGGTACCATGCTTTGGCCTCAGAGTCTGTCCTTTGTACTCCCTCAGGGGCTCCCTGCTCTGCTCCCACAGTTGCTGTGTCGCACGCTTTTAGTGGTTTGCCTCAGTGTCACAGGGTCAGTCTGGGCCAGTCCCAGCCCTGAGTCTCCAGTGTTGTTCCCCTTAGGGCCCTGAGCCATCAAGGGACGGTGTGTCTCCTAGTGGGATGAGCCATATTGTCCACTCTATCCATTGGCTGTTCAGAGTGGGGATATCATCCTCCAGGCTTGATGGGCCAGGATGTGCTCCACTCTCTCTTCCTCTCCTTTCATTTGGTCCCATTTGTGCTGATCTGACATGCCCCTCTCCCCTAGCTTCAGTGCTGTCCTCTCAAGTAAATTCTTCTGGGGTGAGGGGCAGTTGTTGACATACCTGGTTTGGGGGCCAGCCCTCAGGCCCTTCCACTGGTTCCCCACTCCTTGCTGACACACTGCAGTCGTCTGGCACTGGCTTATATTTTTTTTAAAATTCATTTTTTCTGCTATTGAGAGAGAAGAGTCAACTCTTATACCACCTTCCTTATTTTCTCTGGAATATCAGGTCATAATCTTCTTGAAGATGGGGCCAACACAGCGGCCATGACTTCCTAGAGCTGGGATAGGCCTTGGAAATCAGTACCCCCAAATCTTCCATTTTGCATATGATTTTACTAATATTTTCCTTATTGTTGTACCATCTGTTATTCAGGTAGTATATATTTAAATAGAATTTAGATTAATTTCATATTTTCTTGGATAATAATGTCTATGAATTACAGTTTAGATGTGATATATATTCATAATCATATGAACTTTATGTTATAAACATTTAAGTATGTAAGTTATATAGATTTTCCCAAGATTACATACATTAAAACAATAATTCTTAAAATAAAAAAGAACAATAGTTTATATACTGTGTTAAGTCAGTGTTTCATATATCATGGTTTGGGAAACACTGATCTAAACCAATTGCTTCTATTTTTACATGTGGAAATTGCGGTTCAGAAAGAAGACATAATTTCATAAATTCCCTTAGTTAATTGGAATCCAGTTTTCCAGACCTTGAAATGTTAGTGTGAAAGGCATTCTGATTGACTAAATTTTTCTGAAAGAAAAAGTCATAGCCTTTATCTTTATGAAGCTCACAACTGTCTTATTGTTGGATATTGTCAAGTTGGTTCCAATTCCCAGCAACAGTGTGAACGTAATACTGCCTGGTCCTGCACCATCCTTGCAATTTTGTTATGCTCAGACCATTTTTGTAGCTACTGAATCAATCCGTGTTGTCCAGGGTTTCATCTTTGTCACTGACCTGCCACTTTACCAAACCTGATGCCTTCTCCAGGGACTGGTCACTCCTGGTAACCTGCCCAAAGAACGTAAGTCTCACCAGCCTTGCTTCTAAGAGGCATTTGGCTGCACTTCTTCTAAGGAAGGTGCTTTTGTCCTTCTGGTTCTTTCATTATTTTTTTCCTCAACACCATAATTCAGATGCATCAATTCTTCTTCAGGTTTCCCATTCAATGTCCAACTTTCAGATGTATCTGAGGAAATGGAGAATACCATGATGTGGGTCAAAGTAACAGCCTTGCTTTCAAATCCTCTCAAGAGGTCCTGTGCAGTACCTTTGCCCAATGAGACGCATCGTTTGATTTCTTGACTGCTGCTTTCATGAACACTGATTGTGGATCTAAGCAAGTGGTTCTTGACAACTACAATCTTTTCTCTATTTATCCTGATGTGATATATTGGTCCATTTGTGCAGATTTTGGTTGTATTTATGTTGAGTTGTAATCTGTAATCTATGAGGGAAAGAAAAAATATGCATATATATTAATTTGTGTATAAACCTTGCATCATTACATAGCAAGTTCAACTAAGATATAAAAATAGTCATCATAATGATTATCAAAATAATCATCATATTCCTGATGATTACTTTTATATTATCTTGTGGTAATTTTTCTAAGGAGAATAAGCTGCTAATTTTTCCATAGCTTATTATCATATTTTTTATTGAATCTTTATTTAAAAACCGAAAGAGGAAAAAAGGGGGGATAGAAGGGAGCGAGCATAGAAGGAGATAGCCAACATTCGAGGACTTCTTGATGAGCGGTGTAGCCTTTTCTTCCACTGAATGATTGGTACTGCTGGAACGCTCCCACAGGGAGTATTTATTATCTGGCAAGTGGCATTTATGCTCAAGAGACTGGGGGAAACAACGGGTTCCCATTGATAATGAAGATGTGGTTTGCTTCAGAAAATTTCAATGGAAAGGCATAAGTGGCTCAGAGCAAGGACAAAAAGAGATGGACACTCAGAGAAGCATTAGTTTAGCGAATGCTAATGGGACGTAGTAGGGCACGCAGCAGGCCTCCTTGGGCACTAGAAAGCTACCACGGAGACTGGGGGAACGGAGGGAAAAACCCCACTTGAGGAAATGAAAATAGAAGAATATCTCCTGTTTTTTGAAAATTGAAACAAAACACGTCCTCCAATTTATTGAAAATTAATATTGGAAGAAATATGTCCAGACGGCTCCTCTGACACAAGGATAGCGAGACTTTGTCTCACAAACTTTGGACGTGCTGTCAGGAGAGACTGAGCCCTGGAGAAGGACATCACGCTTGGTGAACACAGGGGCAGACCTTCAAGGAGATGGACAGGCACAGGGGCTGCAACAAGGGGCTCAAGCTCAGCAACTTTTGCGAGGGTGGCGCAGGACCGGCCAGTGCTGTGCTGTGTTGTGCTATGCGCCGGCACTGACTTGACGGCGCCCCTGAAACATTGTGTTTGCATTCAGTTGAAACAGAATAATTAAGTACAATAGAATTTAACCCCACAGATGGCACTGCTTTAGAATAGAAAGCAAAAACCTTAACATCTCTTGCTGTTGTTGTTTAGTAGCAGTCGTGTCAAGAGAAAGGGAATTAAATAAATAGATTACATGTTGCATCTCCTTCTCTGATGTGCTATCAAATGCCAAGGCGCCTGTGGATCCCGCACTGATATCAATACCTTCTGCACAGAGGGTTGTTTTAGGAAGGTATTCTCTAATGTTGGGGGCAGGGATACCCCACACTCTCACGGGGCCTCAGGAGTGACTTTGCAATTGTGGAAAATATTAAAGACAGACAGCACAGGGGCTCTTTGTCCCATGTCAGGACTGAGAGAGAGAATGCATTTTCCAATGGGTGTGTATAATGGGGCTTACGAATCTTTCATAAGGCATGCATCTCATACAGTTAACATATTACATCTTTTGCAGGTAATATCCTAAGCAAGTAACATAATAAACCAGCAGTGAGGTGAGTCATTGTCTTGACCTAGTGCTAGTTGACCTGGAATCTCCCAGAGCAACCACGGAGGTGCTACATTTATGGTGGGTTGGCTATAGAACCTGATTGCCCTTATCTACAGATAAACTTTAGGCATTGTGAAACAGCCAGACAGGGAAATAATTCATCTTATATCGTAACTCCTTTATGACCGTTCTTTTATGGGGGGGTTATTGGAGGGAATTTGCCAGACTTGTAATTATGAGCATGGATGATTTAGCTGTAAGAGGTGCTCATCCAGTCCCTCAGTTTACCACACTCCAACTGTGTGAAAGTGAGTGATGGGGGAACCGGACCCAGTGATCAATGTATAACCGCCCTCACCCAGGGTGATGAACAACATGGATGAAGGGAGATAGTGGGTGGTGTAAGATATGAAAATAATAATAATTTATAATTTATCGAGGGTTCATGAGGGAGAGGAAGGAAGGGGGAAAATGAGGAGCTGATACCAAGGACTCAAGCAGAAAGAAAATGTTTTAAAAGTGATGAAGGCAACATATATACAAACGTGCTTGATACAATAGATGTATGGGTTGTTATAAGAGCTATAAGAGCCTCCAATATAATGATTTTTTAAGTGACTAATTAAGAAAATAGTTACTAAGTGCCTAAGTATGTCATATCCCTTAATCCTTTTAATCCTCACAACTGCTTTGTGAGGTACATACTGTGATTTCCTCCCCATTTTAGAAATGAAAAAAACTAAGGCTTAGAGAAGTTGGTAACTCATCCAAGATTATATAACTACTAAGTTATAAAATATAGCTTCAAATTCAGATCTAATTCTAAATCTGTATTAAACACTTTTTTGGGGGTCAAAACAACAGTTTTATAATTAGAAATTGCATACCTGATTCAATATTTGGAATTAAATTGGACTCTTAGTAGAAAGAGCAAATTAGTCTTGGAAATACACCCAGAATGCTCCTTGGAAGCAAAGATGGTGAGACTTCATCCATTTTCTTTGGTCATGTCATCTGGAGGGGTAAATAACTGGAGAAGGATACCATGCTTTGTAAAATAAAGGGTAAGCAAAAAAAAAAAAAAAAAGAGCAGAGAATCCAAGGGACCAGATGACTGAGAGGCTGAGGACCAGATGTGGGCCAATGACTGTATTATTTTGCTTCTGGCCTCTGGTCACCTGTTGACTTTCAGAACACCCCACCCCCACAACAACTGTAAGTATGTCTGAGAGGTCTGTGTGGCCATTGCACTGAAAAATTGTACCCCAAATAAAAGCAGATTGTCACAGGAGGACCGGCTGGTGGGAGACGAGGGCCAATAAGGATAGAGGGCAGAGGCAAGCCTGACCGCTGTCTTAGGACACAGCCTTGTGCTGGTGTGAAGATGGCTTCTTCTTCCTTCTGTAGCCACAGGAAGTCATGTCTGGCCTGCTAGCCACTTCTGCAGGCAATGGGAGCCAGCGTTTACATGACAGCACCTAATGACAGCAGGACAGCAGCATAGATTTCAATGTCAACAAGAAAATAAATAAATAAACTGCAGCAAGCTAGCTAAGATAATTCAAAGTATTGTAAGCATTGCTTGCATAGTAATCTCCATTAACGACGACACTATTTCCCATAAGAATTCAACTCTTAGTTTATTTGCCCTATTTTCTTTTAAAATCATTTTATAGGGGCGCTCTTCCAGTTCTTATAACATTCTATACATCCATTGTATCGAGCATATTTGTACATGTGCTGCCATCATTATTTCCAAAACATTTTCTACTTGAGCCTATGGGATAAGCTCCTCTTTTCCCCCTTCCCTCTCCGCCCTCCCTTGTGTAAGATATGAAATAATAATAACAATATATAATTGATCAAGGATTTGCTCTATTTTCAGCTAATTATAATGATGATTATTTGAACAGTTCTGGAATGTGTATGGTATAAGAGGTTTACAAATGATTACTCACCTAGAGGTGTACTGGTCCAGCCCACCCAGAAGTTCCACGGCAGAATGGCAGCAATCTGTTCACAGGAGGATTACCATCCAGAAAACCCTGCACGCAGCAGCTCTGTTTTGAAAGAGTCAGGTGATCTAGGCAAAGGAACCAGGGTTTCTTTGTGTTGTTGTTCTGGATTCTCTTTTCAAAACATTGAAAACAGATACTGAACTTTCCTTTTTACTTGGTCACTTTCTCCATAGCAAGTGAGTGCCCTCTACATTATTTAATTGCCCTCAGATTGTGCTCCAAATTGAGATTATTCTTTATCGAAATAGCCATGGCAGCATCTGGAGATTTGAAAGTCTGGCTAAGAATTTTAATGATGCTTGTCTTCTGGTGGGAAAGATTTCTCTCCAAACTGAATATTTCTCTCCCTCTCCTTTGCTTTCTAGTCTTAGCATTCTAGCATCCCTCTTGTGACCCCCTCTCCCCATCTACCCTCAATGAAGGGGTCACCTAAACTATACTTGGAGATGGTGTGTGAACGTTACGTGAAGGCCGGGTTGATGGATGTGAGCATTCTTTTAGGACAACTGGCCGCACCTTGGGTCTAACCGGCCTTTGCTTTACAACCAAGTGCCCAACAGAATGCACAGTGTCTACCACACAGCTGTGAGATGACCAGGTAGCAGTAGTAGACAGGTGTATTTATTCCATAGCCGAGAGCGACAAAATAATTATACCCAGAATATGCCAAATGTGGAGTGCATTAGCTACCACAGTTGTAAACCTTGCGAAGTTCCCGAGAGCAGATGGAAAGCAAATATTTTCCTTTGGGATTCCAGGACCTTACACTCCTGCCCTTTCACCCGTCTCAGACCACTCCTGCTCAAAATCTTTCTTTCTTTTCTCTGGCCTGTCGTTTCAAGTTGTGAGAGTTCTAAGGATTTAGTCACGGGCTTTCATTTTGATTCTCCTTCATAATTATTTTCTTAGAAGATCTCATATTCTCACAGGTTTTCCATATCACTTTTATTTCAGCATTTAAACTTGCAAATAAAAAAGGGGCTCTCTGTCTTACTCATCTCTCCAGGCTTCAGATCTGTGTGTACGATGCTGACTTGTTATCTGCACCGGGATTTCTCTCAGGCATCTCCTTCTTAACACCTTTGACAGGTGTGCATCCCCTTTAATCTGCTCTCCCTTTGTTCTTTGCTGCTTAATAAATGAGAATTCCATGGACCCGTCGTCCATGCCAGAAACCCAGCGCTTGTGCTTCTCCTTGGTTCCTCTTTTACTTCAGCAACCTGGAGTTTGTTGCAGCTGAAACGCAGGCTGCTCTGAATTGCCTCAGAGCCCGTGCCAAGACATTCTGTTGTAGTTGTCTGTCTGATTGATGGATCTGTGCAATGTCTGGCACAAGGACATCATCTCAGTTTGGACCATACAGCACTGATGAAATGCATAGAATAACTCTAGAAATAGCTAAAGTAAGAGGCTACTGTGATCCCAGGAAAGCATTCATTAGTTTTAATGAGAACAGTTAGCATCTAAATGTTTAAGTGTCACTTGAATTTTAGTATTATAGCATGGTAACATTTTGATGATGACTTCTTGTTATAAGTGCAATTGTTAAAAGGAATATACTGCCTTATATAAGGGTTGCCATTTGGGCCACTTTGCGATGTGCCAATCCGTCACAGGCCAACTGGTTAAATTTCTCAGTCGTCTTTTTAGTGCCATGATTTGTATTTTTTCCCATTGCTTTCCACTCTCTCGGTATGCATAACTAGCCAAACACTAAGGCAGATATATGTCATTCTTGCCTCCTACCGTCTTACTGACTACACAAGCTACATGCATGCGAGGTTGAGAGGAAAGGAAGGTTTAAGAGATGGGTCAGTGGCTTGAGGGCACGTGTTTTGAAACTCATCCTCAAAGTCTCCTTCTACCTACCTGACAGCTAAGGGTTTGTGCCTGACCCAGGATGAGCTAGGATTCTTAATGGTTTGGCAATGAAGACCTATTAATTCCCTATAATGTGATCTAATACAATATAACCACCTCCATCATGGGATATACTATGAGTAGCCAATCAGTTTGAAGACCATTAGGGGGGGAAGCATCATCCTCAATCAAATAATAGCTCTGATGTAATCAATTAATAGAAGTTTCCCTGGAGGTGTGGACTGCTCCCAACATAAGTGGACACCCTAGAAAAGCTTGCTTCAATTTTGCTGGTTCTGGACTCTCCATCTGACTCATCAGCCTCCAGTGTTTTGGGCTTGAGCCAATGGACTGACATATGGCATGCCAATCCTGAGAGTCATCATGGACTTGCCATCTGACCTTGGATTCATTCACCTTTGCAGCCATAGCCTGACCTGCTAAACCGGATTCATTTGCTTGGGCAGCCACAAGCCATTGTCTTCCTGTTGATTTGGGTTCATCAGGCCCTGTAGCCATGAGAGTTAAGAGAAGCCCCTAGCCAAACTGCTGGCCCACAGACTTGGAACTTGTCTATCTCTACAACTATATGAGCCCCATATAAATTGTACACTTTGGTTAATACTATAAGGAAAAGTACTATGTAAAATAAAAAAGAGGATAATAATTTATATCCATCCATCATGAGGGGGGGTACAGCGGGGAGGGAGGGGAAAATTGAGGACGTGATGCCAGGTGCTTAAGTGGAGAGAAACTGTTTTGAGAATGATGAGGGCAATGAATGTACAAATGTGCCTTACACAATGGATGTCTGTATGGATTGTGATAAGAGGTGTAGGAGCCCCTAATAAAATGATTGTAAAAAAGAAGAAGTGTGGATATTATCCTAAATCCAGCGAGATGCTATGAAAATGGTTTTTTAAGGGGGGGGGTCACTGTTTGATTTGTGCTTTCGAGAAGGCCACTTTTGTCGGTGTGCAGAGAATTTGCTTCAAGCTCGTGTGAGGGAGGCAGTGGGAGCCCTGATGGCACAGTGGTTACAAGTGGGGCTGCTAACCCCAAGCTTGACACTTTGAAGCCACCAGCCTGTCCTTGGGAGAAAGATGAGGCTTCCCACTTCCGTCAAGAATTACAGTCTCAGAAACCGGCAGGAACACTTCTACCCTGTCCAATAAGGTCACTGTGCCTTAGAATGGACACGATGGCAGTGAGTTTCGAGTTAAGCGTGGGGTAAGAAAAACAATATAAGAGCTAAACAACTATTTTAATAGCCCAAGGCTAGTTTGGGGAGGTGGGTCAAGTTAACTTTGAATTTTATATTGCCAGACTGTAGGGTAGATTGAATGTGGAAAGGTGATATTTTAGTCTGGGTTTTCTGGAGAAGCAAACTTTGTAAGTTTAAATATGTGTGTGCATATAAATGTTCTCATCTGGAATGGCCCTCTCCCATCCCCTGTCTAGTTAATGAATCCCTTCAAAACGTCCCAGTCTCAGCCTGTCATTTCATCAGATAGCCATTCCGTGAATGGACTGATGTAAAGTATTATCCTGTATTATATGTTTTGATATTACTTTTCCTTAAAGTATTTACCAAATGTGCAATTCTATTTTATTATAGTGGAATGAGCACAGACCTGGAGTTAGAAAACCAAAAAGGAAGAACACATGCAACGCATCTTAAGCTGAAAGACCTCAAAAAAAAAAAAAAAAAAAGAAAGAAAGAAAGAAAGAAAGAAAACCTCAAACCTGAGTTTCCTAGATTGAAAGATTCTATGGGCAAATTCTTGAATGATGCAGGATGCATCAAGAGAAGATTGAAGAATATAAAAAATCATTAAATCAAAAATCACTCATGACATTCCATCATTTAAAGAGGTAGCATATGAACA
This sequence comes from Tenrec ecaudatus, assembly GCF_050624435.1. Lineage (NCBI taxonomy): Eukaryota > Metazoa > Chordata > Mammalia > Afrosoricida > Tenrecidae > Tenrec > Tenrec ecaudatus. The sequence continues at coordinate 149,483,569 of NC_134532.1, forward strand.
AGAACCAGTGGTACTGGAGAAGAAGTTCAAGCTGTACTGAAAGTGTTAGCACAAAACAAGGCTTCAAGAATTGATGGAATACCAAGAAAAATATTTCAACAAGCTGAAGAAGCAAGGGAAGCACTTACAGGTCTATGCCAGGGAATTTAGAAGTTACCTTCTTAGTCATGGACTGGAAGAGATCTAAATTTGTACCCATTCCAGAGAAAGGTGACCCAACAGAATGCTCACATTATAGAATAGTATCAATGATATCACATGTCAGTCAGATTTTGCTGAAGATCATCCAACAATGGTTGTAGCTGTTCATAGACAGGGAGCTGCCAGAGGTTCAGGCCAGATTCAGAAGAGGATGTGGAACAAGAGATATAACTGCTGATGTCATATGGATCTTGGCTCAAGAGAACACCAGGAAGAAGTTTACTTGTGTTTTATAGATTATGCCAAGTCATTTTACTATATGAATTATAACAAATGCTGGATAGCCTTGAGAAAAATAGGGATTCCAAAGTACTGTATTATGCTCATGCAGAACCTGTACATGGAGCAAGAGGCAGTTGTATGGATGGAACAAGGTGATATTTCATGGTTTAAAATCAGAAAAGATGTGTATCAGCAGTGTCTCCTCTCAACATACTTATTCAATCTGTATGCTGAGCAAATCATTAGAGAAGCTGGACTATATGAATAAAAATGCAGCATTAGGATTGGAGGAAGACTTATTCACAACATGATATGCTGATGACATAACCTTGTTTGCTGATAGTGAGGAGGACTTAAAGTACTTGCTGACTTAAAGTACTTGCTGATAAAGTACTTGCTGATGAAGATTGCAACCTTCAGTATACATTACAACTCAATGTAAAGAAGACCCAAATCTCCACAACTGAACCAATGTAATATGATAAATGGAGGAAAGTTAAGTTGTCAAAGATTTTGTTTTGCTTGGATACAAAATTAATAGTCATGGAAGAAGCAGTCAAGAGATCTCAAGAGGTTTTGCATTAAATAAAGCCATTGCAGAAGAGCTCGTTAGAGTATTGAAAAGCGAGGATGATACTTTGAGCACTAAGGTGCATCTGACTCAAGCCATGATATTTTTCATTGTCACATACACATGTAAAATTTGGACATTGAATAAGGAAGACTGAAGAGAAATCAATGTATTTGAATTATGGTGCTGGGAGAGACTATTGAAAGCATCAGGGGCTTCCAAAAGAGCATTCAAATCTGTTGGAAGAAGTACAACCTTCTGAATGCTCCTTAGAAGAAAGAATGGGGGCATTTTATCTCAGGTGCTGTGGGCATCTTATCAGGAGGGATTAGTCTCTGGAGAAGAAGCTCCTGCTTGGTAAAGTGGAGGGTCCTACAAAAAGAAGACCCTGGACAAGGCAGATTGACACATGGCTGCCACAAGGGGCTTATAAAGAGGAACAATGTATAAGCATTGACAATCATTCAGATAAATGTTGGTCTTACTTGTAGATTGAACAGGCAAGACTTTACAGGATGTATTCCTAAAGCATGTTTTCTATTTTTCACGATCTCTATATGATAGGTTCAATTGTGGAAATATGCTCATTTACTTTTATTTAATAAACCTGTTGGCATTGAGTAGATTCCAAATTATAAAGCTCCTCTATGACACAGTGTGTTGATCTGTTAACTTGCGAGGGGGAGGAGTCTAGCCTGTCAATCAGGTTGCATCTTGGCCTCATTTGGAAGTAAGAAGGAGATAAATAGCTCATTGGAGGCTAGACCCACTCTCTGCTTTGTTTTCCTGCTGACAAGACACATGGAGTTACACTAGCGCTCTGGAACTGGAAGAGCCATGTGGAGACCCCTGCCAGCGCTGAGATGCTTACACCACCACTGGATCCACAAGACTTTCCACCCACTGGCCTGTGATCTTCCTGCATTCAGCATCATTGCATGTTTTGTGTGAGCCTGAAGAGGAATCTATAGATTGGTATTGGACATTTGGGCTAATATCAGACTTATGGACTTGATCTGGACTGGACTGGGATGTCTTTTTAATATACAATTACTCTATATGAACTTCTTTCTTATACACATAGGAATATAAATTTGTTTCTCTAGTCTACCCAGAGTAACGTACACAACACAGTAAGTTACTTAATATCAATTAAGTAATTTAATATCAATTAAGAAATAAAGATAAGCAATTTCAAACACAAATTGAAAGCTCAGAACTTGATTTAAAGTGTTTTTGCTCCCGTGGCGGGGATTTTCTTTAGGTGGTAAGGTAGGGAAGGGAAGTCATGGTTCCTCTCTCTTTTCCAAGAACAAGCTCCTGTGTTCTGTTCTCATCTTGCTGACTGTGGTATTCTATCTATACCAGGTCTCATGTGATATGGGGAGGTGGGTAGGGTGAGAAGAGGCAGAAAAGGTCTCACTTGTTGAGTAGTCTTGTTCAACAAGAGTTTGAACAGCCTCAGTACTATTTGGGCTTGCTGTTAGCAATTGACCTTACGTATAAGGGTAAGTCAAAAAGTATTACTAATAAGGTTCAAGTTTATTCAAAATAAATGTATTTATTATCACAGCAGGGGGGTGGCCGACAAGTTCTTTCAGTAATACACTTGCTTTTTAAAAATAGTTTTATTATTTATTTGTTTTTGTTTTTTATGTTCTTTAGTTTTTAAAAATCATTTTATTAGGGGCTCATACAACTCTTACCACAATCCATGCATACATCAATTGTGTAAAGCGTATCTGTACATTCATTGCCCTCATCATTCTCAAAACATTTTCTCCCCACTTAAGCCCTTGGCATCAGGTGCCCCTTTTTCCCCTCCTTCCCCTTTTCCCCCTCCCTCATGAGCCCTTGATAATTTATAAATTATTATTTTGTCCGACATCTCCCTTTACCCACTTTTCTGTTGTCCGTCCCCCAGGGACGAGGTCACATGTAGCTCTTTGTAACCAGTCCCCTCTTTCCAACCCACTCTCCCTCTACCCTCCCAGTATTCTCACTTACACCCCTAGTCCTGAAGGTATCATCCGCCCTGGATTCCCTGTGCCTCCAGCCCCCATATGCACCAGTGTACAACCTCTGGTCTAGGCAGACTTGCAAGGTAGAATTCGGATCACGACAGGAACTAATAAAAGTTGTATTTTTCATTGGTGCTGCATTGAACCTTAACTGGCTTGTCTCCTCTCTTAGACCCCTCTGCAAGGGGACCTCCAGTGGCCAACAATGGCCTTTGAGTTTCCACTCTGCACTCCCCACCTCATTCACTATGGTAAGATTTTTTTGTTCTGATGAGGCCTTATACCTGATCGCTTTGGTACCTCATGATCCCACAGGCTGGTGTGTTCTTCCATGTGGGCTTTGTTGCTTCTGAGCTAGATGGCCACTTGTTTACCTTCAAGCCTTTAAGACCCCAGATGCTATACCTTTTGATAGCTGGGCACCATCAGCTTTCTTTGTCACATTTGCTTATGCACCCATTTGTCTTCAGTGATCATATCATGGAGGTGTGCACCGATTGATATGATTTTTTGTTCTTTGATGCCTTATACCTGATCCCTTCTACACCTCGTGATGGCATAGGCTGGTGTGTTCTTCCATGTGGGCTTTGTTACTTCTGAGCCAGATGGCCGCTTGCTTATCTTCAAGCCTTTAAGACCCGAGATGCTATATCTTTTGATAGCCAGGCACCATCAGCTTTCTTCACCACATTTGCTTATTCACCCTCTTTGTCTTCAGTGGTTGTGTGGGAAGGTGAGCATCATAGAATGCCAATTTAATAGAAGAAAATATTCTTGCATTGAGGGAGTACTTGAGTGGAGGCCCAATGTCCTTCTGCTATCTTAATACTAAACCTATAAATATAGGCACATAGATCTATTTCCCCATCCTCATATGTAAATATATTTGCATATGTACATGTCTTTATCTAGACCTCTATAAATGCCCTTTGCCTCCCAGCTCTTTCCTCTACTTCCCTTGTCCTGTCCCACTATCATGCTCAGGCCCTACCATGGTTTTAGCAATTTCTCTTGGTTACATTACCCTTGATCATGTCCTACCATGCCTCCCACACCCACCTCACCACCAATTTGGATCACTTGTTGTTCCCTTTTCCCTGGGTTTGTTAACACCGCTTCCTTTCCCCCCACTTCCTCCTATCCCATATCCTCCCAGAACTGTCAGTTCCATTGTTTTCTCCTCCTTAAACTAACTACAAGCTTTTCTTTCTTGTGGTTTGTTTTGTTCTTTGGCAGTGGTTTGTTGTTGTTGTTGTTTTGTTGTATATTGTTGCTTGGTTTTTCTCTGTCTTGTTTTTGGGCATGTTATTATCTCCGCAGGTCTGTCTCAATAAGATAGACTGGATGAACAAATACACTTGCTTTAGTCCTGCTAGTGTACCTTATAAAAAAAAGAACAAACCACACATTAGATGGCCTGGTTTTTGTTTTTTTTCTTCAGAAAAAAATATCTTATGAATAGTAATATGTACTGCATACAATGTTGCAGTATATAATTCACTCATCTCATCATATTTGTAAATTTATGTGTAATGTTTCCAAATTTTAAAGATCAACATCAGATTCAAAAAGATACCACTAATAATGGCAATAACACTGAAAATGAGAAACATTAAAGAGGTGCTGAACTTTCATAAGAAGCCACTTAAGACAGACTCATCAGAATGAAACATTGCCCTAAATTGGGGAACTACCTGTCTTAACTTATTGAATTTTCACAATTCTGGGAATAAAAACCCTTTTTTCCTGTAGTTTGAAGATAGGAAAATAAAACCCACAAAAGTTAAATGACTGGTTCTGGGTCCCACAGGTAGAAATCAGGGGGGCTGATATTTGAATGAAAAAATCTGGATTCACACATTTGGATTGAGTTTCTGGTGAATTCCTTCTGACCATAGTTAAGGGATGTGAATGCCCTTGTTAACACACAGGAAAACATGGTAAAGTTGATTATGGCAGCCAAAGTTAGGTTAAAATGTAATATTTTATCATTTGATCTCTCTTTTCACTAATTTTAAAGTTGTTTCAGATCTTTAAGAAAACGTGAAGGGGAAACACTCATTTCCCTTGGTAAATCTCCTCTTACCATGGACCAGGGATGTGAATTACCTTGCTATCTTGCAGAGTGCATTGGAAAGTGGATTGTTGCAACTGCAGTTAGGTCAAGTTTAGCGCCCTCTCATTCAATATAGGATAGACAGGATATCATATATCTAGAATAAATAAATTTATTGAGACAATAGTTGGGATTAATGGTGCCTTGAGGACAAGCCAGGGGAGGTTCAGGGGACTGGGGGCTAATAACGATGAGTACAAGAGAGAAGAAATGCTCTAAAACAGATTTGGTGATGATTGCACAAGTCTTCTTGATGTGATTGTACTATTTAATTGTATGCTATATGAATTATATGCCAATAAAACTCTTGATAAAAATACATTGATTCAGAGTCTACATTCCCAACCCTAAAGGAGCTTGGAGGTGCTGTGTTCTAGGTGGTGGGTGGTAAACCAGGAAGCCAGTGGCTCAAACTCACTGGCCACTCCTAGGGAGGAAACAAAACACTCTCCAGTAAAGATGTTCAGTCTCTGAAATCTTTAGATCTAGCTTCTGTATAGGGTCATTATGTGTCAGAGTCAACTCTGGCCATGAGTTTAGTTTGGTTTTATAATTGGTTGCTATCTCCAACCAGGAGAAAGACTAATGGTATTTCACCTGGAGAGACTAAAAATATATACTTCAGGTTCACTGCTCCTGAGGATCTAAATTAATCAGATAGTGTTTAGATAATCTAGAAAAATTGGTAGTTCCTGTATCCCCTATACTGTCTTTTTAATTATTTGTCTCTCAAGTAACCTCCTAGTCAGTCTTGATCTATATCAGCCTACTGTCAGTCTTGATCTATATCACCCTAGCCAATCAAGTCCAAAACATTTTATACCTGCCCATCTTCCCTGGTGTTCATATTACTGAATTATCTCAATAAACTCAATTTATTTCCTACTGCTGGTTTTTCACAAATTGTGACTGGCATCTGTATATCTTGGAAGGCTCTTTTCCTGGCTAGATTTTTGTTGTATTAGAACAGATCACAAATTGCATTGATGAATGCCAGGATAAGATATGATGAACAGTACATGATAGCTGGGTAAACCTGAGAACGTGCAAGTAGGACAACCAGCTCAGTATTGGGGGCAATATTAGATTCAATAAGATAATGTACACCAGAGACATGAATATTTTTTGGCATGAGGTAGGCATTCAATTAATGTTGTCAGAGTGTGAATCATGGTAAACAGAGGTTATAAATGGCTAAAGCTAAAGACAGAGGGACTAGGAGTGGGTTTGTATTCAGGAAGTGTTTTCTACAGTCAAGACGCCATTGGTGGTGTTTTGTATGTGTATAGTTTTGCATTGTGAAATCAGTGAGTACTTTTATAAGATGATTTTTTTGTGAGAAGAGACAAATAAATAGTTCCACTAAATGCCCCTTATCATTGTGTTTGAAACTTGAATATAGAAATCAGTTACTTGGGGATCTTATTTAAAATACCCACTCTGGTTCTGTCATCATGTGGGGCCTGATATTCTGCATTTTTATCAAACTCCCAGGTGATATCAATGCACTTGCTCCTCAAACACTTAGAATAATAAATAGCAGGCTACACTAGGCTGCTATGTTAGGCTGGGTTGATTAGAGAAACAAATTCATTGACACTTATATATGTGCAAGAGATAATTTTATATCAAGAAGTAATTAACTAATATACTTGAGTATAAGGCAGCCCAAATATTAGTCGAGACACCTAATTTTACCATAAAAACTGCATTAAAAATGTGCTGTAAAACTCGGCTTAGACATGAGTATATACAGTATGCATCCAACCCAATCCAGATTAAGTCCATAAGTTCAATAATAGCCCCAAAGTCCAATATTAGTCCCAGAATTCCTCATCAGACTCAAGCAGCACATGCAATGATGCTGAATGCAGGAAGATCACAGGCTGGCAGGTGGAAGGCTGTGGGTCCAGTGGCAGTGGAAGCATCTCCAGGGCTTTGGCTACCATAAGCATGGCTCCACGTGGCTTGTCAATAAAAATGTGTAGTAGAGAGGGTGTGAGTCTCACCTCTAGGGAGGAAGACAGGAGTTCCCAGAATCCTCAGGAGAAGACCATGCCCACACAGAGGCATCATTGGCTATGACCTGATTGGCAGGCCGGACTCCAATCTTTCTCTCAAGTTGACAGATTATGTAACTGACACAGACGCTAGCTGCTAGGTTAGTGGTTCAAACCCACCAGCCACATCTAGGGAGAAAGACGAGGCAGTCTGCTTTCATTAAGATCACAGCCTCTGAAACCGTATGGAGTTCTAGTCTGTTTTATGCGATCACTGAGTAGGAATCAACTTCATGGCAGGGGTGTGTGTGTGTGTGTGTGTGTTTAGTTTGGAAGGAATACAAAACCAGGCAGGGAAAACAGAAACATTCACTATGTGCTCAATGACCTTCCAATCACCTAAGAATCAGGCACATCCAGGCATGTCCCTTCAGAAATGGGGCATTCATGCTGAAGTAACCAACAGTAGAAGTCACATGGTCTAGAGACCTACTCCTAGCCTGGAGTAAACTTGACTACTGATTTATTTTTTGCCTCAGTTCTAGCCACTTTGTAAAGGAGCTTAGGTGGTCCTATAGGACACTCATTGGACCGCTTACTGCAAGGTGGGTCGTTCAAACCCACCAGCCCTTTCGGGAGAGAAAGATGCGGCTGTCTGCTTCTGTAAAGATTTATAAACTCAGAGGCCTCAGATATAAGACTGCTATGAGCTGGAAATTATGGCAGTGGATTTAGCCACTTGGTGATGAAAGAGAATTGCTATCAAACAACAACAAAGAAGAAACAGCTTCCATGAAGCTCAGCACTGGGCTTCTGAGGATTGTTAGAGAACATGGCTCCTTTCTGCATGTCTTATCGAACCGTTCATTGGGAAAATGTCTGACACAGGGAAGGAAGGAAGGAGACAGAGAATGCTGCAAACGGCTTTAATAATAAGCCAGATATTTCTCGTGGAAAAGGACAGGAGAAAAATGAAAGAAACAGAAGGAAAAGGGCTGGCAGAAATCAAATCCTATCTCCTCCAGGAGTCTGACCTCATTGAAACTCCAACAGTAAGAGTCCCCTCTTGCTCCCAGGAGACGCTGCAGATTAGATTGGCATTGTGTTTAGTAGCCAGGCCTTGAGGCTAATTTCTCTTGCCCTTCTCATGTGATGCTTGTCAGTCGGGCTCTCATTTGTTAAACTTGCTCTAATTATGTGCATAATGGTTCATTATTTTTTATAAAGGAAACAGCAAAGGAAACAATTATGCAAATGGGAAGTTTGTTGTTCACTGAGGAGTTGTTGGCTAATTAGGCTCCAGGACAAAGAAAACCACCATTGCCAAGCAGAATGCCAAAAGAACTCCATTAAACTGAACCTCAGAGACTTCTTTAAGAACATAGTACCTTCAAGAGAAAGTGAAGGCCCAACAAAAAGATGAAATGCTACAATAACTGGGCAAAGGCTCAAGACTTTGATCAGAACAACTATTCTTCCTTGCCAAGGTTGATGGGTAGCTGATCCAAATTATCCAAGGTCACCCACATTCCCTACGCAAGGGCCCCTCTTTAGGCTGGTCTTAGGTCTTCTAACCTAAGAGGATATACTGGCTCTGATGTATTCTTTTTTTTTTTTTTCCTAGTCTCGCTCCTGGGAGATCTCCTTCATTTTCCTGATGCTAATTCCATGTAGTAAAATCATTATCTACATGTTCCTATGTGATCAGATGTTTCCTTGCCGTGTTATTGTTTGATGTATATCTGTCCCTAGAGCCCATGCACGATGGAATGAAATATTGTCTACTGCCGCACCAGCCTCATGATGTGCTGCCCATGGGACAGTTGTGCTTCATGGTTCAGAAGGAGATAGCCAGGCCTTTCTTCCTGCTGCATCTTCGTCTGGCAGTGTGGTGGAAATGTCCTGAGCACTGTAGAAACAGTGAAGCTTCCAGTATAAGATAGGTGCTGGTTGTACATGAAGGGTGTTGGTCAAGATTTGAATCCTGGTCTCCTTCATGGGAGGCAAGATATTTACCACTGAATCACTCATTTTCAGCTCATCCCGACTCCATTAACCGAGACACAGTGGACCTCTTTTCACCTTGAATATTCCACACGCCTTTGTCCTTTTTCCTACAGGGATCACTACTTTCCTGGCCTGGTGGCTAGCAACCCCAAAGGTAGCTCACTATAACACCAGAGATCTTTCTGCACCATCTGCCTGCACAATACAGAGTCTAAAGAAAGCCCCGGCTAGTGTTCTACCTATCGACTTAAGTTGGACTGGGCTAGGATGCCTTCTTGATATAAGATTTAACTTCTTAATATAAAGCTCTTTTTCATACACATACGAGTATCACTGGTTTTGTTTCTCTAGACTACCAACAAAGGAATAATAAGAAAAAATTCCTTGCTGCACGTACCCTTCTCTTCTCACTGTGTTTGTTTAGAAGCTGAAAAGGATGATCTGGCATATCTAAGAGAATTAGCTATTTCACAGGAATTGTGTTGCATTCCTCGTCACAAAGACAATTTCAAGATCTATCTGGAAGTACAATGTTCTCTGTGATAGGATTATAGTCATATACTTTCAAGGAAGGTCAGTTAATAAGACAATTATTCACATACCAACCACTAAAGCCAATGATGAAGAAATCAAAGAATTCTACCAACTTCTTCAGTCTGAAAAACACCTATTATATAATCAAAGTGCATTGATAATGACTGATGGTTGGGATGTGAAAATTAGAAACAAAGAGGAAGAATCAATTGTTGGAAAATGTGCTCTTGGTGATAGAGTTAGTCATAGTATGTGTAGTAGTTACGTAATTTTGTGTCAACTTGAAGTGTAGGGGTGGAGTCTAGCCTGCCAATCAAGTCATAGCCCGACGGTGCCTACTTGTGGGCATGACCTCATCATAAAGAGGGGCTTGTAACTTCCCCATTTTTCTCTACCTTCACATTCCGGGTATCAAGTCACATGGAGAACTTCCAGAGACACCACCATTGAATTCACACAACTCTGCAGCCACTGGCTGGTGATGTCCCTGCCTTCTGCATCATTGCATCTGGCTGTGTGAGTCTGAAGAGGGACGTAGGGACTACTATCAGACTTATAGGTTTGTTCTGGGCTGGGATGTTTGCTTAATATAAAGAATTTTCTTACCCATATCTGAGTGTCACTGAACTTGTTTCTCTAGTCAACCCGATCTAATACAGTATGATAGAATTGTCTGATATCAATGATTTATTCATTGTAAATACTTTTCTTCAACAACATAAATGGTTAATATATATATGTGAACCTTACCAGGTAAAAATATACACATATGTGCAAAGAGATGATAGAGAAGCTCAATACCATGTATTGAGTGAGCAATATTGCCCGTGGGGGTCACTGGGATTACTTCAAAGTGATCAAGGGTGGGCACTGGAATGATTCAAGGGGGACTACAAAGCAGATACCTATGCTTTATCCTGGATTATAGGCTACATGTAGTAGAAAAGGTTTTGATTGCCATTGGGGCTTTCAGTAGTATTTTTTTTCCTGGAAAGGGTGCAGTAGCTAAAATAAGTTTGGGAACCTATGCTTAACACCATCAGCCTGAACAAGGCCAGGGAATAACTGTAAAACAGACCATTATTTTCTTTATGAAAGTTCAGATTAAAACTGAAGAAAATTAAAAGATGCTCAATGGAACAAAAATATGGCAATTAGCATAGGCCACTTGAATTTTGAGACAAGCTCAAGAACATATTAGATGCATTGAAAACTAATGACCAAAGGCCAGCTGAATTGTGGGATGACATAATGAACGTTATACACGAGGAGAGCAAAAGGTCATTTAAAAGCCAAAAAATAAAGATCAAATTTGATATCAGAATAGACTCTGAAGCTTGCCCTTTAATTTAGAGTAGCTAAAGGAAATAGGAAACAAATGCAGATGACATGAAAGAATTGAAAAAGGAGGTTCCAAAGGGCAGCTTCCAGATGTATCATAATAACAAGTGCAAAGACCTGAAGTTTGAAAGCCAAACGGAAAGCGCATGCTTAGCATTTTCAATCTAAAAGAAGAAAACAAAAATATAGTTTCCAGTTGCAATATTGAAGGATTCTGTGGACAAAATACTAAAAGACACACAAAGTATCACAAGAAGATGGAAGGAATTGGCCAAGTGACTTGATTGACATTCCATCATGCCAATAGGTAGCTATGAACAAGAACCAATGGCAATGAAGGAAGATGTCCAACCTGTACTGAAGGCGTTGGTGAAAATCAAGGCTCCAGGAGTTGATAGAGTACCAACTGAAGGGTTTTAAAATACCGATGCATTACTAACTGCACTCAGTAGTCAAAGAGATTATTATGCTGGAGAAACATATTTGAATTACTATGTATTTCCAAAAGAACAAACAAATATCTCTTGGAATTCCAGCTATCATCCACATTAGAAAGGAGGATGGCAAGACTTTGTCTCAAGTACTTTGGGCATGTTACCAACAGGATGGGTCCCTGGAAAAGGACATCGTACATAGAAGCCCAGTCAACATGAGGAACATCCTAGATAAGATGGATCGACACAGTGGTTGCAACGTAACATAATAACATAACATAACAGTAATTTAAATGTTGTTGTTGTTGTTAGATGCCAGGGAGTCAGTTTCAACCTATAACCACCTTATACACAACAGAATCAAACACTCCCCAGTCCTGCACCGTCCTCACATTTGTTCTTATGCTTGAGCCCCTTGTTGCAGCCGCTGTGGCAACCGATTGCATTGAGGGCCTTCCTCTGTTCTGCTGCCCCTCTTCTTCACCAAGCATAATGTCCTTCTCCAGGGACTGGTCCCTCCTGACAACATGACCAAAGTCTCTCCATTCCTCCAATGAACACTATGCATGTACTTCTTCCAAGACAGACTTCTTTGTCCTTTAGCTTTTGCCCATTGTACTTTCACTGTTCTTCACCCGCATCACACTTCAAATGCATTGTCTTCTTCTTCAAAAAACAAAAAACACACTCAAACTCACTAGCATCAAGTTGTTCCAATTCCTAGTGACCTTCTATAGGGCTCCCAAGGAGCATATCATCTCATACTTCTCCCCTGAGCAACTGGTGGGTTTGAATCCGTTAGCAGTCCAAAGTGTGGCCAACAATACCATTAGTTTTCTTAAAAAGGGAAAATATGTATTTTATTGTTTATAATTTAATTTTAAATGGTAAATAGATACTAGCATTTACCATATTGATCTGCCCTCTACATTGATGTGTTTGTTATTAGTCTCCTTTCTCCAAATTTTAAGCTTTATGGGAATATAAACATTGACTGTCATCCCATTTCTGAGCAACCAGAGACTCAGTCAACTACAAACAAACAAACAAACAAACAAACAAACAAACCCCAAACTCACTGCCATTGAGTCCATGCTGGCTCAAAGTCCCCTTCTAGGGTAGGATAGGACTGCCCTCATGCCTTTCCGAGGTTGTAACTATTTACAGTATTTGTGGCTTCACACTGTTGACTTTGCATAACCCTCTACCGCCCCAGGGCTCCTAGGGACTCAGTCAGCAGGACTGTAAAAGATGGTTTCCCAGGGGACCTTTCAGATGTGTGTTTCTGTATCCTCAGTGCACAGAACAGGGGTGAATAGAGAATGAATGATACCTGCTCCATGTAGTTGAGAAGTCAGTGGCTGGGTCTTTATTTTTTTTAATGAAAGGTACTTCTCTTACATAAGATGAGTGGTTTAGAAGCAGTAAGCACTTTAGTGCTATACACGAGATAATGGGAAAATGAATACGACACTGTTGTTGTTGTTAAGTAGTATTGAGTCCATTCCGACTCACAGTAAGGCTGTGCACAACAGGGCAAAGCACCGCGCGGTCCGGAGCCATCGTCGCCGTTGCTCCTATGCCTGTGCCACCATGTTAGTGCCCCTTGTCGCTGCCCCTCCACTCTACCAAACATGGTGTCCTTCTCCAGGTCTGGTCTCTCCCGACAGCATGTCTCAAGTATGTATGATGAAGGCTGGGCTTGGTTGTCACTGAGGAGTGCTCTGACCTTACTTCTTCCAAGACAAATCAGTTTGTCCTTTGAGATACTGTCAATATTTTTGAAATACTTTCAATATTTCTTGCCATGACCACAATTCAGATGCATTGATTCTTCTTTGGTCTTCCTTATTCGATGTCCAAATTTGACACACATGTGAGTCAGTTAAAATGACTCCAATCTAGTGCACTTTAGTCCTCAAAGTAATATCCTTGCTTGTCAACACTCTAAAGAGACCGTGTGCAGCAAGGTGTCTTTGGATCTCTTGACTGCTGCTTCCATGAGCATTGATTGTGGATCCAAGTAGGACAAAATCCTTGCCAATTCAAGCTTTTCTCCATTTACCATGATGTCACCTATTGGTCCAGTTGTGAGGGTTTTGATCTTCTTTACATTGAGTTGTAATCCATACTGAAGGCTGCCATCTTTGATCTTCATCAGCAAGTGCTTCATGTCCTCCTCACTTTCAGCAAACAAGCAAGGTTCTGTCGATGGCATATGGTGGGTTATTAATAAGCCTTCCTCCACTCCTGATGCCACGTTCTTCCTTATGTCCTCCAGCTTCCCTGGCTATTGCTCAGCACACAGGTTGAATAAGCATGGCGAGACGATGCAAACCTGCTGCATGCCTTTCCAGATTTCACAACATGCACTCCTGCCGGGTTCTGTTCTCACAACTGCCTCTTGATCCATGTGTGAGTTCTGCGTGAGTGCAATGAAGGGGTGCCACCACCACTGGTCCGTCAGTTTGTCACTCTGTGGTGGCCTATGTGGTGCTCTGATGCTGGAAGGAGACACCGCTCTCTAGGAATCCAAAAGCAGGTGTGCCTGGGGAAGGAACAGCAATACAATGACCACGACGTGGGTACATTGAAGGGCAGAAACCTGATCTGTTCCTGCTAGGGAGAAGAGTTCAGGAATCAGGAAAGGCAGATTATAGGAGGTGCCTTCCATTGTTGTCCTTTATTTCATCCATCAGAGAATATGAGCTAGGTTTTTATTTCTAGTCGAGGGAGCTCAAGGAGATCAGATCATTTTTAAAAATCATTTTATTGGAGGCTCGTACAACTCTCGTCACAATCCATACATATATAGTGTCAAGCACATTTGTGCTTTTGTTGCCATCATCATTCTCAAGACATGTGCTTTCTACCTGAGCCCTTGGTATCAGCTCCTCATTTCTTCCCCTCCCGCCCCTCCCCTCTCTCTCCCTCATGAACCCTTGATAATTTATAAATTATTATTATTTTGTCATGTCTTACACTGTCTGATGTCTCCCTTCACCCACTTTTTTGTTGTCCACCCCCCAAGGAGGAGGTTATATGTAGATCATTGTGATTGGTTCTCCCTTTCTCCCCCACCTTCTCTCCACCCTCCTGGTATCTCTACTCTTGTTATTGGTCCTGAGGGGTTTATCTGTCCTAGATTCCCTGTGTTTGCAATTTTCATCTGTACCAGTGTACATACTCTGGTCTAGCTGGATTTGTAAGGTAGAATTGGGATAATGATAAAACCCCAAACTATTAAGGCCATCAATGAGGTAGTTGGGACACACCTGAGAATTTTGGCACAGGGAATACACAGGCTATCAGAAATAGGGAAGGACACAAACACAGAGGAGGCACAAGTTGACAAATGGGATATACTGAAGATTAAACACCTGTTTACATCAAAAGAATTTACCAAGAAAGTAATAAGAGAGCCCATGGGCTGGGAAAGCATCTTTAGCAATGACACATCTGACAAAGACCTTATCACTAAAATCTACAATGCTCTGCTAGCTTCCACCAAGAAAAAAACTAATTGCCCACTGAAGAGGTGGGCAAAGGACCTGAACAGAAGTCTCACAAGGGCAGAAATCCAAATGGCCAATAAACATATGAGAAAATATTCCTGATCATTACCTATAAGAGAGATGCAAATTAAAATAACAATGAGATATCACCTAACACCCCCAAAGATAGCCCAATTCAAAAAAATCAGAAAGCAACAAGTGTTGGAAGGGCTGTGGTGAGATAGCAACTCTGATCCGCTGCTGGTGGACCTGTAGGTGTACGTACAGCCACTATGGAAATTGATTTGGCAATATCTAAAACAGATGGGAATTGAGCTAGCATATGGCCCAGCAATCTCCCATGGGGCATATACCTACAAGAGGCAAGAAACAATGCAGGGCCACATCATTTAATTAATCTCTTAACGTCCTGGTTAAGTGACGTGGGAAACTTGGTTCGTATTATAACAAACTGAAAACTGAAGATAATGGATAGGGTAGTAGATAGAGAGTAAATGAAACAGAATGGGGTTGTGACTGCAATATTGTAAATTGTGAAGGGGACGTAGTTTATTTTAGTATCTCTCTCCTCTAAGGGTACTTCAATTCCAATTGCTCTCAGTGACCTTATGCTGTCTCAAGTTAACCTGCACTTCAATATATACATTTATTTTTCTCATTCTACGTCTTCATCTGAAGGGGTCATGGTACCTCAATTCGTTAAGAAAAGGACTACTTACCAGGGGTGGTGGTTCAAACCTCCCAGCTGCTCTTTGGGAAAAAGATGAGGCAGTCTGCGTCCATAAAGATTTACAGTCTCGGAATCCATCAGCAGCAGTTCTACCTCCTCCTATAGAGCTGCTGGGAGTTGGAATGAATTCAATGACAGATTCTGTCTCCACCCCCGTTACCACTAAGTCAATTCTGACTCATAGTGACCTAAGGAGTTTGGGTTTGTGTAGGTCTTCATGTTACTCTCTTGGGACTTTGTTGTTTATTAGACTACCTTTTTACTCAGTGTGATGAATTAAATTATGTTCTGAAAAGAGATATTTGGGATCAAAAAGACCAGGTGACTGGTGGGACAGAGACTAGTGGAACTCCGAAGATTACGCAAATAAACTCACTCCCATGACTCAATTTCCAGCCAGACCATAATCAGGTATATAAGGGGAAAAATAACACTGGGGAGATAGACACTGAGATAATTAAGGTTTTTGTGCCAACCTGGCCGATAAACGCATGTGGGATTAATTGAAGGGTGGAGAGATAAATGGCTCGGTGAGCCTCACCTTTCTAGTTCCTGGGTCTCTTGCTTTCTAATGGGCGGACCAGGGTGCAGTTGCCTTAGCCAATTCCCAGCTTCAGCTGGCAAGGCTCACTTCCTGCAAGACATCCTTGAGAAGTCACATGGACCTACCCTGATGCAACCCTGGGTGCTGGAGCAGCTGTATGGAGATGCCTGCCAGCACTGAGAAGTTTACACGCTCATTGATTTGGCTTTCCTCCTGCAATTGGCGTCTTGGCGTGTGTTTTGTGAGACTGAGGAGGACTTTGTAGATTAGTGTCTGACATACGGACTAATGTTGGACATATGGGCTTGGACAGCACTGGGTAGGGATTCTTCCTTAGTGTACACTTACCCTTTATATCAAACCCGGTGTTATGCATATGAGTTTCTGCGGATTTGTTTCCCTAGTTTACCCAGACTAACACCGACACATTTTAGAGGGACTCACTATTTGAGATAAAAAGGAGGGCATCTACTTGAGGACAAAGTTGAGACAGGTTAGGAAAGAAGAAGGAATGGAAACAGAAAACCCAGGGAGGAAGTGGGATAAGTGATACTACACTGTGGGGATTGCAATAAATAGTGTGAAACAAGCTGTGTACAAATTGTTGAATTAAAAACTGTTCTGCTTTGTGAAGCTACACCTAATTCACAATAAAAAGTAAAATGAAACCAAAAAACATTGGAATCCTAACCCCCCAGAACTACTGAATATAGTTTTGTTTGAAAAGGGGTCTTTGAAGATGTTACCAGCTAAGTTAGAGTCCTCATGGTGTAATGGCTTATGCATTGGGCTGCAAAAGATCAACAGTTCAAAACCAGCAGCCCCCCAGCAGGACAAAGAGGAGGTTTTCTTCTCGAAAGATTTACAGCCTTGGAAACCCTCGGGAGCAGTTCTATTCTGTCCTTTAGGTTGCTATGGTTCAGGATTGACTTAATGGTCGTGCGTCTAACAGCTAATCAAGCATATGATCATACCATAATTTGGTGAGCCCCAATCTGATTAAAACTAATTAAAATAATTGTCAATTTTGAGTCCTGACAACCCTGTGTGTCAGAGAACAACCATATTTCATACAATTTTCAATGGCTGAGTTGGCAGTAACCTGGTGACAGTGAGTTTGGATTTTGGGGGGACGGGTGGTGGTGGGATTCTCAGAAGTAGATTGACATATTTATCCTCCGTGGTACTTCTATGTGGACCCAAACTTCTAACCTTTTGTTTAGCAGCTAAGTATTTCAACTGTTTGCACGGCCCAAAGACTTCCCAATTGAGGGGTTTCCTATGAAAGAGAAGAGATGCACACACACCGAGAAAAATGACTATGTCACAGTGAAGGTAGGGATTGGAACTGCAGGCCAAGGAATGCCAAGGATTGCTGGCTGTCACAGGAGTCTAGGAAAGAGTCACGGAATGGATTCCCCGTCAAAGCCTCAAGCTACATGGATGCGGCAGGCATCCTGATTTCACACTCCTAGCTTCTTGGACTGTGAAACAAGTACCTACTATTACAAGTGACCCAATCTGGTACTTTGTTACAGCAACACTAAGAAACTCATACACCCAGAGACTCACTATTGTGCAAATGTAGATTTCCTTAAAGCTTGCATGACACATTGAAGTTAGCATCTCATGTAATCAACCTATTAGAATGAATGGATTAAAAGGCTGATAAATGAGTCCCTCTAGACAACACATGGATAGGTAAACAAGGGGCTCCTGGAAATAGTACTCCTCCCTTGAATATCTTGGTGTTGTGACTTTTGAGTTGACTCTTATTCACAGCAACCCTATGTGGAACAGAATGAAACGCTGTGAAGATGGACGCCTCTTGAGCTCATTGTTGCAGCCACTGTGCCAGTCCATCTTACTGAGGGTCTGCCTTTCTTTTGCTGACCCTCCACTTTACCAAGGGTGATGTCCTTTCCCTGAATGTTTTTAAATTGTCTACGTCTTTTCCCCAAGTGTTTTCACAGCTGGTATTGAACAGGTTCTTAAGTATTGTTAAACACACTGGGTAGACGAGAGGGGGAGATATCTTAAGGTAGAGGGGCATGTAGGGCCAGAGCCACCACCCTGCAGAGTGGCAACATCAGCCCAGGAATTGAACCCCTGCAGCTGTGCAATGCACAGCGTGTGAACACAGTAGCTCTGTGTGTGTCCTTCAGTTCATTCCCTGGTTCCTCTGACCTTGTCCAAGAAGATGGCTTAGACCTAACTGGTGCATACAAAGCGGGGGCTGGCTGGAAGGAATCCGGATGTTCACACCTCCCAGGAAATGAAAACCCAAACCCCACAACACACCACTCTTCCCCGAGGTCCAGGGGCCATCCTTGGCAGAGAAATTTTCTTCTGGGTAACCTCCTTGGCATTGTGACTGGAGCAGGGATCAGAGATCATAGAGCTATGCAAAAGCCAATATATATATATATTTCTTTCAAATATATAATCCTTTCCTATGCAGATGTGAAGGAGTCCTGGTACCTCAGAGACTAAGTGTTTGGCTGTGGACTGAATGGTCAGCAGTTTGAGCCCACCAGCCACTCGGTGAGGGAAAACCATGGCAGTCTGCTTCCATACAGATTCCAGCCTTGGAAACACCACGGGGCAGTTCTAGTCTGTCCCATAAGGTCACTGCGCATCAGAATCCACCAATGGCAACAGGATATACAAGAAGGCTTCAAGATCTTTGTGGAAAGAGTTCTCTATGTTTTTATTTCCTTTTTCCAACAAATCCTTGTTGCACCCTTATCTTTCAGCTGTCATTTCCAGTGCCATTCTTCTTCTGATGTCGCCAGGGCCTTGGAGAAAAGCGGCTGTGGTTTTCGGTTATCCTGACAAATTCAGAGGCTCCTCTAATGTCAGCACTTAGAAAGCTCATTTCACTGCTGTGCACTGGCAGTCGGGCCCCTTCTGATCATTCTCTGGCACCAAAGTGGTATATTGTGGGCTCCCTGGGT
Organism: Tenrec ecaudatus; assembly: GCF_050624435.1. NCBI lineage: Eukaryota > Metazoa > Chordata > Mammalia > Afrosoricida > Tenrecidae > Tenrec > Tenrec ecaudatus. The sequence goes on from NC_134532.1 coordinate 149,502,762, forward strand.
TTTCTGCCATAAAAACACTTATTCCATGTGACAGTCAAGTCCAGAGGACCAGGAGGTCTGAGTGAACTGCCAAGATCATTGGTTATCCTATCAGGAAGAACTAAGAAAGTGTGGCAATTACATTCATGGACTCGTAATGCAATGTTAAATATAGGCCTTCGAAAACGCCTGTTAACATTCTTAATAAACCAAAATAGACTAAAAGTCTGGCTTGTGCCAGAAGACCATGGGGGTAGGAATTCCTGCTAGCATTTGGTTTATTTCCATTACTGTGCTTCCGTTGAGTTTAAATTTCAAAAGAGTCTCAATTACTTCTCCAGACATAGATAACGTTTTTATCCCGGATTACTTCGAGGCCAAGAATAAATGGCAGAAGGTAGATTTCTTTAAACATGCGGGTCATCTTTTCATTCCACGCTTCTATTTGTCCAGATGCAGGAGGACATGCAATGACTTATCTTCATGTGGCTTTTTGGCTGGGAGGGTAGTGACCTGAGGCGATGACGTGTTCGAGCAGACGTGGGGGACTTATGACAAGCGCATGTACAAGGAGCATCTAGTCCTTGCAAATTCTCAAGTGGAAGCTGTCCATAAAGCTGCTTTATTTGAGGATAGTTTGGGAACTTTGAAGGGAGCTGTCTGTGGATTGTAGGTGGGGTAACTCACAGTACCAGGCTGCCACATTCTCGGCCAGAATGGTGATTTCGTTCTTTATGTCTACAATTATTTTGCTTCAACTGTACTCTCAAATTCAATTCCTGACAAAGTGTGACAAAGTTTTTGTTCTTAATAGTGTAGATTTTTAGAAACATAGATGCTACCTTAGCCTTGAATTTATGCTCAACATTTTCATCGATGCTATTATTGTCATCATCGTAGGAGAAAGATGAGGCAATCTGCCTTGCAAACTTTATTTAGGATCCCTGAAATCCGATGGGAATGGGTTTAGGTAATTTAGAGAGGTGTGTTTGTATTACGTCTGTGTTCATACCTTTGTGAAATCACATCAATATCTTTTTACATTACACTTGTCACACAAACTGACCCATACATACTCAAGCTTTCCATCCAGCTGGCTTCTACGTTGGAGGTGAGGTCTGCTGAGAGGGCTGTGTGCATGATATGACAGTCGGCCAACCACACCGCTCTATATGTTCCCAGCAGGGAGGGAAGAGGGCTAGGAGCAATCCATCACTCTTTCATCGGTTGCCATGGAGAGGGATGAAATGGCGTGCAGCTAACAATGGGAGTCCATGCCCAGCAGTAACACTTGTCTTCTGCTTCTCTTTCATTTGAACAACACCTGTGTGTAAGTTCTCTTTCTCACCTTTTAGCTCAAGTCTTGCCTCAAAAGAATCAAGATATGACAAAATAATAATCTATAAATTATCAAAGGCTCATGAGGGAGGGGGGAGCGGGGAGGGAGGGGGAAACAAGCAAAGAAAAAAAAGCGGACCTGATGCAAAGGGCTTAAGTGGAGAGCAAATGCTTTGAAAATGATGAGGGCAAAGAATGTACAGATGTGCTTTATACAATTGATGTATGTATATGTATGGATTGTGATAAGAGTTGTATGAGCCCCTAATAAAATGTTTTAAAAAAAGAATCGTTATAAACTGATGTGGCTAGTTGAATATATCTCTTCAAGTCCTATTTATTACTGAATTTTCTTGGTTATAATAAAATTATATTTGTTGATTTGGAGTTTGGCTCTTTCAATCTATTGGAATTTTACCAAAATAATGCAAACACTAGGGTGTTGGATGATCCAGGGGCCTGCAAAATCAGATTACCTGCATTTCATCCTGGATGATGGGCCATCACACTCAAGTCTTTAATTGCTAGGGCAGTGCTGACTAGACTGATTTTTTTTTTCTTCAGAAAATGGGGTGGGAAACCCTATAAGTTTGGGAACATATGATTTACAAGGATTTATTGAAGCATGACTATAATGATCACAACATTTACACAAATGAACTTGAAATAACTGAACAGAGCTCCACCATATATAATGTCCACCACTCACCTATCAGTCTGTCGTACTGTGGTAGCTGTGTATCGCCATGATACTGGAAGCTATGTCCCTAGTATTTCAAATGTCATCAGGCTCACCCGTGCTGGGCAGATATCAGTAGGGCTTCTAGACTACGACAGACTGGGAAAATGAGTCTGATAATCACCGTACACAAAACTCAACCAAGCAAGAACTGAGTGGAATTGACTTTGATGAGATGGAAGGAGTAAGGATTTCATTACTCCATTTTCTAATATAGCACAATACAAAATGAGAAGAAACAGCTACAGCATTCATTAGTAATTGGAACATTAACTGTGTGAACTATGAATCTCGGAAAATTGGAAGTTGTCAAAAGTAAATGAAATACTGGAAGATCCATATCCTAGGCATTTGTAGACTGAAGTAGACTGGTATTGCATTGGACAGTCATAAGATTGACCAGGCCAAGAATGACAAATGGAAGAGAACTGGTGTCACCTGCATCATCATAAAGCACATTTCAAGATCTGTCCTGAAAATTGAGGCTGCCAGGGATAGGAGAGTACGCTTATGCCTGCAAGGAAGACATGTTAATAAGGGTATCATTCAAACTTAGATACCAACCACTAATATCAATGAAAGAGAAATTGATGACTTTTTACCAACTCCTGAGAGATCCTTGGCCACACAGTGCATAAACTCTGACTGATAAACTCAAGGCTGGCGGGTCAAACCCACCAGATCCACCATCGAAGAAAGATGACGCTGTTTGCTTTTATAACTATCTACAGTCTTGGAAAACCAGAGGAGCAGTTCTACTCTGTCCTTTAGGGCTGTTATGAGTTGTGATTGACTGCACCGCTGCTATGAGTTTAGCTTTGCAGTTTGGAACTGATTAACTATGCAATTAAGGTCTGTGTTGGGCTGCAAGCCATATGGCTGGCAGTTGGCAAGCAGCAGTAGCTCCGTGGGAGACAGGCTGGGCTTTCTCCTCCCACAAACAGTGACAGGCTCGGAAACCCCAAGGGGTCACTATGAACCAGCCTTGCCTCACTCAATGATAGTGGGTTTGTTTGGGTTTGGGTTTAGTATTCAAAATACAAAAGCTGGAAGCAAAGAAGCAACAGCAGTTGAGACACATGACATTTGTCATAGAAAGGAAGATGGAGATGACAGTATAGAATTTTGTGAGACCAATGACACAATAATTGTAGATACCATTTCTCAGCAACATAAATGGAGCTGTATGCATGGACCTCATTGAATGGACTACACAGGAATCAAATCAATGACCTTTGTGGAAAAGACAATGGAGAAGCTCAATGTTATCTAGCAAGAACAAGGCCAGAGGCCAACTGCAGCACAGGTGACCAATTGCTCGCACACAACTTAAAGTTGAATTTGAAAAAAGATTAAAACAGGTTCACAAAAGCCAAAGTACAACTTTGAGCATATCTCACCTGGATTTCTCAAAAATAGATTTGACACATTGGATGCTCATGACTGAAGAAAAGACAAGTTATAGGATGGCATCAAAGACATCCTACTGGAACCCAGGAAATAGTCGTTAAAATAGAGAGAAGGGAAAGAGCACGCTGGATGTCGGAAGAGACTCGGACACTTGCTTTGGATGAAGAGTAGCTACAGCAAATGAAAAAATGATGACGCAGAAGAGCTAACCCGAAAATTTCAAAGGGCAACTCCAGCAAGTAAAACATTATAATGAAACGTGTAAAAGCCTTGGGGAGAATATATTCAGCAGATGTGAAGGTGAAAGAATTGAAGAAAAAAATTCAAGCCTCGAGTTAAAATATTGAAGGATCCTATGGACAGAATCTACCCTTTATATGTCAGTTTGCCACACTGTGGTGGCTTATGTGTTGCTAAGATGCTGGAAGCTACGGCACTGGAATAGAAAACGCTAGCGGGGGAACAGACTTCAGTGGACATCAGAAACATTCTGTAAAAAAGGAATTGGCCACCCACATCAGAAGAAGTGGGCAATGAAAACCTTATGGAAAGCTTCATTCCAGAGAACAGTGACCCAACCGAATGCTCAACTTTCAGAAGAATATCATTAATACCAAATGCAAGTAAAATTTTGCTGGAGCTCATACCACAATGGTTGCAGTAGTACACTGACAGGGAGCTGCCGGAGCTTCAAGCCAGATTCAGAAGAGGACATAAAATAAGGTATGTCATTGCTGACCTCTGTTAGATCTTGGCTCAAAGTGGAGAATCCATGAGAGATGTTTACTTGTGTTTTATTGACTATGCAAAAGCATTCGATTGTGTGAATTATAGCACACTATGGAGAGCCTTGAGAAAAATAGAAATTCCATTGCATTTCATTGTGCTTATTTGGCACTTGTATATGGCTCAAGACAAGAGAACAAAGGCATGCTGCCTGGCTTCAAATCAGGAAAGGTGTGCATCGAGGTTGTATCTTCTCATCATGCTGATTCAGTCTGCGTGCTGAGAAAATCACCAGAGAGCTGGATTATATGAAGAAGAATGCACATTAGGGTTGGAAGGAGTTTTATTAACACTCTGAGATATGTAGTTGACATAGCTGTGCATACTGAAAGGAGGACTTGAAGCATTTACTATTGGAGATCAAGGATCATAACCTTCAGTATGGATTACAACTCAATGTAAGGAAGACCAAAATCCTCATAACTGGATCAGTAGGTAATGGCATGATAAATGGAGAAAAGATTGAAGTTATCAAGGATTTTGTCTTGTTTGGATCCACAATCGGTGCTCATAGAAGCAGCAATCATGAGATCTAAAGATGGTTGCATTGAGTATTTTCAGGCGGCTAATAAGCACTCAAAAGTTGGACTGTGACTAAGGAAAACCAGAAAAAATCGATACCTTTGAAGAATATTGGATATTCCATAGACTATATGGCATAGTGGTTATGCTTTGGGCTGCCAACTGCAAGGTCAGCATTTTGAAACCACCAACTGCTCTGAGGGAGCAAACTGAGACTCTCTACTCCTTTAGCAAGTCTCTGAAACCCCCGGGGGCAGTTCTACCCTGTCCTATGGGGTTGCTAAAATTGAGAGTTGACTTGATGACAGCTATTGAGTACCAGCAGAATTAATAAATCTGCTTTATGTAAAGTAGAGGCAGAATGCTCTTAGTAGAGAGGATGTCAAGATTTCATCATGAAATTTCAACTTTGGGCATGTTATCTGGAGGTAACAGTACATTGAGCAAGGTATCATGCTTGGTAGATTATAGGTGGAGTGGAAAAGAGAAAACCCTTAAAGAGCTGGTTTAGCACAATGGTTAAAACAGGGGGCTTAGCATTACAAAGATTATGAGGGTGACACCTTAATAGGCGGATGACACATTATCAGAACACATCAATGACACATTTTGTTCTGTTGTGTATAGATAGGGTTACTGTAGTTGGAATCAACTCAACAGCACCTAATAACAAGAAATATAATGGGGATAATTTGTGAATTTCCATGGACTGAGACAATTAAATCCACGGGGATTATAATCTTGCACAAGAAAAAAATAGGAAGTATAAAATACATATCTCAAATTTGAATCTTACCAGAATGACAAATTATTTCTCCCTGATGCCTAGTCTACTGTTGACCTCCAAATAGTTGAACTGTCAAATAGAGGTTTGAGGCCTGCATCTCTTCTTCAGGTTTTATTTCAATTACAGTCAATGATACACTCATTAAAAATTATATCAACTGCTTGGTAGGAATTAGCCCCACAAGGACAGCATCTGAGACAAGAGAAGACTAATTTCTTCCTCACAGCAAAGTCAGAGGACGGGTGGTCTGTTGTTGACAGAGGCAGCACAGGGTCCGCAGAGCTCCGGCGTCTTTTGGTTTTCACTTAACCATGTTGGTGTGTGACTTCTTTTCGCAATGTTGCTTCTTGGTCAACGATGGCTATTGGAGTTCCAGATGTGCATCATTCCCTTTAGCCAGCAGAGACAAGGATGGGCGTGTGCATCTCCTTTGAAGGTCATTTCTTGGAAGCTCCACACAAACACTTCTATTTATATCATAGACCGGAATGCCAATGCAAGAGAGATGGAAAGATAGTTTCTATCTGAGCAGCTGCTTCAAGATAAAACTTTACATCCTGATTTGATAGAGGAAAATAACAATATCTTCTATAAATCGCATCCAGAGCAAAGAAATCAATCTTCCAAGAATAAGCACAATGCTTTATAGTATAATACGAACACACTTTTTTTTTGCTAGACTCAAAGAAGGACAAAAACCAGAATTAGTGCACTTAAAGCAGTACTATTCATAGGGAAAAATAGTATTTATCACATGAATAAGGAGAATCTTAAGAAATTCAATACAAATTAGTGATAAATATTATACTTAGAGAGTTATTGGTGGAAGTCCCTTATGAAATGATCCTGCTATGCATTACTCATCAATAGTAAAATTTAATATGAAAAGGCAATTACTAGCACCAGTGTGGTAGTTACATAATCTGGTGTCAATTTGAGGATTAAGAGTAAATGGGGTGGAGTCTAGCCTGTCAATCATATAGCCAGGGAGGCCTCTGTGTGGGCATGGTCTTCTCCTGAGGATTCTGGAAACTTCTGTATTTTCTCCTTGGAGACACATTCTCTGCTCACTTCCTTGGAGAAGTTCTACTGACACAATACATGGCACACCGCTGATAGACCCTGTACCCTGGGAACTGAAGGAGACATGTGGAGACCCCTGCCAGTGCTGAGATTTCTTCTACTGCCACTGGATCCACAAGACTTCCACCCACTGGTCTGTGATCTTCCTGCATTCAGCATCATTGCATGTGTTGTGTGAGTCTGAAGAGGATGTTATAGATTGGTATTGGACATATGGGCTACTATAAGATTTATGGACTTGATCTGGACTGGATTGGGGTGTTTTCTCAATATTCAACTGCTCTTGTACATAAAGCTCTTATTTATACACATGTGAGTATCTATAAACTTGTTTCTCTAGTCTTCCCAGACTGACGTAACCAGTTCATAATAAAGGTAAATATTTGGCCTTGCAGTGCTATAAAATGACAGCATTTTAAGTTAGTTCTCAACATTTGTGAAGTTATAGACAAGATGAAAATGTTCAACAACATTTTTGCTCTGTTTATTTTGACAAACCCATGATACGTGAGATTTTTTTCTTCACTTATGATAAATTTAAAAGTCACGAATTGGTTAGGAAAGTATACATTAAGATCAGTCATGTTCAACAAAGGTACAAATGTGTTTGACACAAGGGATGTATATATGGATTGTGATAAGAGTTGTATGAGCCCCCAATAAAGTGATATAAAAAAAGATCAGCCATGTTTATAGCATATGAAAAGAATTCACCCAAAATGCAAACTCACCTATTGTTTTATTCAGACAACGTAGTTGAGTCAATAATAGGTCACTGGCTTATTTGGGAGCCGTGAAAGTTGTAACACAAACAGTGGCCACACACTTTTTTAGAGTGCTATGCTAAAAAAAAAAAAGAAGAAAAATAAAGGGTGCAGTATGTAGAAAATCTATGATGGAAGATGGGATGTCTCTAGCCTTCCCCTTCAGCCAGCAAAGAGAAGGATGGGCGCTCTTTGACAGGTGGCAGTGGGGCAAATAACAGATATTTTCTATGAGGAGAATCGGTATGGGATGCAGGAAGAAAGCTGTGCAGTAGTGGATGCTGTCAAATGTTTAGGAAACATGAGGGAAATCTTCTTAAGGACTACGGAATTGGAAGGGTGGTGGCAATTGATGCTTAAAGGGCATGGTCCTCCTTCAGTGCATATAAAAGAGCCTCCCATCTCCTGCAGGCAAGGTTTTGAATCAGGTCATTCTGGTTCCACCTCCCCATCCCCCATCCCCCACCTCCCACCCTTGCCCCACCCCTGATAGTTTCCATTTTTACCCCAGATATGCTAACATGAAGGTGCACAAGAATCGTCCAAGGATTGGTAAGAATCCCCTGATGGTGTGGTTAAAAATGTAGATTCAGATTTAGTGGATCCGGGATGAAAGGAAGGGAGCTCTGGTGACATAGTGGTTGCATGTTCAGCTGAGATACATGCAAGGTCATCCGTTAAAACCACCAGGGTCACTAGGAGTCAGTATTGACTTGATGATAGAGCTTTTTTTATTTTTGGTTTGGGATGAAAATACAAATTCTCAGTTGGGAGTGCGTGTCAAACCTGAAAGAACTGGCTCGAAGCCTTGCTTGCAGGACCTGGTGCCGCACTTCATTAGCAGAGTAGCAGAGAACTAGAAGAGATGGAATTAAAAAACGTGAGCAGTCAGCTGTACCAAGCCAGGCCCTCAATTAGCCAGAAATGGAGACAACTGGGTCAATACACTAAAATATCCCACAACTTGGACACTCAGATTTCTCTTAATTTCCTGGATCCTGTGAATATGATGAGATCTAACTCCTGTGATTACATTACATGGAAAACTGTATCGTAGAAGAGATTGGCAGAGTGGGATAAATCTAATCATATATGTCTTTGAAAGCAGAGAACTCTCTTTTGTTGGGAGTATAAGTAGGAAGGGTGTGTGCTGTGTAACTGATCCTTACTTAACGTACGTCTCTTCCCACTGCCTTCTAATGTGCTCCTGGTCTCTCAAGAAGGACCCTTTATGCGTCTGTTCATTGCCGATTGATGGGCCTTTGGAAGACAGCCCTTTCCCCCTGAACTTCCTGTTTATAATCATGATGAAGTAGTCCGGTGGTGAGGATGTGGGTTTGCTTTACATTGCTTTGTAATCCATAGCGAAGGCTATAACTTTTGACCTTCATGTGCTAGAGTTTCAAGTTCTTGTCACTTTGGGCACACAAGGCTGTTTCGCAGGTTATTACATAGTCTTCTTCCAATTCTGATCACATGTTCTTAGAGTCCTGATTCTCTATTTGCACAGCAAACAGATAGAATAAGTATTGTGACAGAATACAAGCCTGACACACACCTTTCCTGATTTTAAATCACATAGAATTCTTTTGTTGTGTTTGAACAACTACTTCTTGATCCATGTACCGGTTCCTATGAGCACAGTGAAGTACTCTGGACTCCCATTTTTGTCAATGGGATCCACATTTGTTAGGACCCACACAGTTGAATACTTTTGCATAGTCACAATGTATCACAAGTAAATATCTTTCTTGTATTCTCTGCTTTCAGCCAAGATCCATCTGACATCCGCCATAATGTCCCTTGTTCCACATCCTCTTCTGAATTGAGCCTGAGCTTCTGGCAGGTCCCTGTCAAGGTCCTGCTGTAACTATTTGTTGTTGTAACAATGTAACTATTGTTGTTGATCTTAAGCAACATTTTATCTGCATGTGATAATTTTTCTATAATTAGAGCATTCCTGTGGTCACTTTTCTTTGTAATGGTTACAAACATTGATCCCTTCCAGGCAATTGACCAAGGAATTGTCCTCCAAATTTATTGACACACATGCGTGAGTGCTACCGGTGCTTTCTCAGCTTGTTGACATATTTCAAACGCTATTCCTTCAGCTCCCGTAGCCTTGAATTTTGTATCGTCTTCAGTGCAGTATGGACTTCTTCCTTCGGCAGCACTGGTCCTTGCTCAGTGTTGGCTCCTGAAATGGTTGGACGTCGGCTAGGTCTTTTTGATACAGTGACTGTGTATTCGCTCCATCTTCTCTTCATGTTTCTTTCACCATTCAACATTTTGCCCATGGAATCTTTCAATATTGCAATGCAAAGCTTGAATCTTTCCCTTGGGTTCTCTCTGTTTAAGATATGGTGAGCATCGTCTTCCTTTTTGGGTTTCCAACTGCAGGTCTTTGCACATTTCTATTTTACTTTGTCTTCTGGAGCTGCCCTTTGAAATTTTCTGTTCAGTTCTTTGAATTCCTCGTTTCTATTTGCCTCAGCAGTTCTGTGATTGAGAGCAAGTTTCAGTTTCTTCTGGCAGCCGCTTGGATCTTTTCTTTCTTTCTTTCTTTTTTTCTTTCTTTCTTTCTTTCTTTCTTTCTTTCTTTCTTTCTTTCTTTCTTGTCTTTTTAATGACCTTTGGCTTGATGTTCTTAATGCCCTCCTAGAGCTCCTCAGGTCTTCTGTCATTAGTGTTCAACACGTGAATCTTTTGCTAAGATGTTCTGGAAATTCAGGTGGGATAAACTCAAGGTCGTATTTTGGCTCTTGGTGACTTGTGTTCATTTTCTATGGTCTCAATTAGAAATTATATACGTACAATTGATGGTCTCTCCCATTGTCAGTTCCTGGCCTTGCTTTAGCTGCTGATATTGAGCTTCTTTATCATCTCTTTCCACTGAATTACAATAGGGACAACAAAAAAACATGGATGGCACTTAGGTGACCTATTTTGGGTTTTCTTGATAATTGCTCAGTGTTGATGGTAAATGGAGAGGGGCAGAAACCTTGGCCTAAGAGTGTCGTGATGGCCAGTGATTCATGGAGATCCTTATTCGGGAAGAAGTTTCTATGACATCTCAGCTGTCCAGCCATTTGCACCAACACAATCGTTGGTTGGGGATGAAAAGACTCTAGACTAGGTGGTGGGGGGTCAATTGTAATAACAATCTCTGTACCTCTTCAAATGACCCTTCTTTTTGTATGATTGTTCCAGGAGAAGAAATCAGACAGGTTATTGGAGGTGATTTCCCCGAGAGTTTACATGAGATGAATGGAGCAAGAGGGTGCAAGGTACAGTGTATAGAGGATATCAGGATATGCCACGCAGGTTTCCCTCTGGGTTTGACCCATACAATTCCCCAGCTGGTACGAGGGTGGCTGGCAGAGACCTCAGCTGAGTTCATTTTTGGAGAGTTGTCATGGATGGAGCATGTTACCTTGCCCATAGTCGTGGCCCCTTGGCGTGGGAGAGAATCCTGCAATCCCTCCACAATTTGAGGCAACTCACACTGGTCATTTTAGTCCCACAGCCAATCCTACAGGCTGAGACTGTATTGCAATTCTAATTCCTTCTCTGTGCAATGTTGATTTATTTATTTTTTTAGTTTTCCTCTCATCCTTTTAGGTATTAATCCCTAAAACACTCCCCAATAAACCTCCTGAACTCAAAACTATGATTCTTTTGTTTTGGATTTTTGACAAAAGGCCCATGCTAGTTTAAATCCCACTAGAGATAGCATGGGGCCTGGGGGTGTGCAAACGGTCAATGACTTCAGCTGCTAATATCCAGATTGGCAGTTGAGTCCATCCGGAGGTAGGTGCCTCCTAAGAAAGGCTAGGGTGTGGACTTCTGGAAGATCAGTCATGGAAGCCCTGTGGAAGCCAGTTCTTCTCTGACACCCACCAGGTGACCAGAAGTTGCAGCTGGTTTGGTGGAAACTGGTCTTTAGGAATAAATGTGATAACAGTTTAATCACAGCATGTATGACATTGTACCCAACGTGTTAGGCTGGATTCTCTAGAGAAGCAAACCCCACTGACGTTTACATACACATAAAGAGAGTGTTATCAAGACAATGGCTCACACAGTTGTAGGAGTGGGCCGGTTCTGACAGAGCCCCCACAAGTTAGAGGCCACATGGATGGCTTAATCTAAGGTGAGCAGGTCAAGTTTGCAATGGGAGAGCTGATATACCCAAGGTCAGCAGGTCAGATGGTAGGCCATCAGCTCAAGTCCAAGTAAGTGGAGGCCAGTAAGGCAGACACAGGATCCAGACATGGCAAAAAGCAATTAAGCTCCCACCACCCCTACCCCTTCACAGTGTCCTTCTGTAGGAAGTAGGTCACCTGCCTGAGGAAGCTTCCTTCCATTGCATTAGCACTGTGACCTGAGTAAGGGGGTTGTAGTCTAGCCCAATCTTCTTACAACTGATTGGTTGCTTGCAGTGCATCCCATTATGGAGGTGCTCACCTTGTGTTAGGCAACATCCTTAACTGCCAAACCGCGGAGCATCCTGACCCAGCCACACTTACACAAAACCTAACTCTCACAGGTATAAAAAAGTTAAACACGTATTTTTATTTTTATGAAATCTAATAGTGCAGTAATTTTATTTGGAATTTTTCAAATGACTCTCAAAGTTGAAAATATTCTGTCACATTCATTGACTAATTACACATTTTCTTTTGTAAAACATCTGAAGGCTTGGGTATTTTTGGACCTGATCTTTCTATGTCCCCCAGACCCATGCCATTTCTTTTCCTTTTCCTACTACGTTCATGGTGCACAGCACACTTCTTAAAAATGATTCTCGCTCTTTGAATTATTCTAGCTCTGTTTACTGAATAGAAGACACTATTCTGTACCCCCAGGATTCCAAATCCCTAGAAAGACCAATTCATGAAACTGGTGAAGTATTATGTTGGAGCTATGTGAAATATAAATGGGCATTTAATCAAAAGGTTATAAATATACTTCACAATTCTTTATTTATTTAAGTTCCTCATGCTGTGACGTCACCTCTCCCACGGCTAGATTATTTCCTCTGGAAGCAGAGCTGCTTATTTCAGGACAAAATGTGCTGACACAGCACTGCGTACCCACTGCCTTCAGGCCGACAAGAGCCTCAGCTCTTATCTGACTTTATTAGAGAAGGTTCAACAAACTGAAGAGTATTTTAATCTTTTTCAAAAGTCAGAAACACGTTATTATCCTTCCAAACACTTACTGACATTTATAATTTTGAATATGTCAAGAATTTTGTCTTAGGGACATGGAATTGTCTATTGTCCAAAATAATTCAATTGGGACCAGAAATCTTTTCCAAGTTTTATCAGAAGTTATGACGCTAGTAGGATTAGCTAACAGACCAGAATCCTCATTTTGAGATAAGGTATTACAGGCAATTAGTGGAATATTTAGGCATGGGTAACCCCTGACTTGGAATGATAGAACTTGAGAAGTTCAGTCTTTACACGGTTACCTATATAGGTAGAATTTTAACAATCATGAATCAATTTGGTATTTATGATTGCCTAAAAGTCAAAGTTGATGTTAATATAAAATAGAGTCAAATCGGTGAAAATAATTGCTGATAAGACAATGTGGTAAGCTGATTCAAGAGGTGGGAAAAAAAATTTTTGATTATTTGAGCTCAGGTTTGGTTGAAACATGTTCTCTGAGCCAAGCTGTAATTTGGACAAATACATTGACTGTGTCATTTTAAAATTCTCATGAACAAAGCTGGGAAACCATAGAGAAAAGATATTTCTGACTCATGGATAGTCTAGTATAGGAACCTTACTAAAGTATGGTGCTAGGGTTGGTTCCGACTCTTAGCAACAGCAGCATAAAACACTGCCTGCTCTGTGCTGTCAGGACAGTGTTTGAGGATATTGCTGTCGCTGCCGTGTCAGTTCATCTGGTTGAAGTTCTTTCTCGTTTTCACTGATCTTCCACTGAAGCACAGGTGTGTGGAAAGGGGTACTAGGCGGAGAAATTAGCTGAAGTCTTTGAAGATGATGGGTATTCGGTGTGTTCAGAAGGGGAACAGAACATCACTGCGAGAGACGTTACCTTGGGAATCCCTCCCTTAGCGTGTACTGCTCACATGTGCTAGCTCATTGGTGGGGAAACTGGCCCAGCCAATGACAGTATGGAACACATTTCCAGGGTCGCTGAAGTAATGAAAACTGCTGATTTTGACTCCTGAGAAACTTACCAAGAAGCGAAGTCCTCTTCCCTACACAGTTTACTGGACTCGAAAAAGCAATCAGTCGATGCCTCATCTTCCAAAATACTTCCAGATGTACAGTTAATGTACATTTATGGTATGGGGTTGCGTGTACCTACAGAGGACGTGTTTGACAAAGGATGTGTTTGGGGGGCATAACGTTTTTATGATCATTTGGCTTGGTAATGAGATGAAATGGTGCCATCGTTTCCTAGGGCTTCCGTAACAAAGTATCATAAGATGTGTGTCTTTAAAGGATAGACATTCATTGTCTCACATTTTTGGAAGCTAGAAATCCATGATCAGGACAGTGACTAGACCCTATTCTCTCTGCATTATGAGAAAAATCCTTTTTTTGTGTGCCATTTCTAGCTTAGGTAGACCCAGACAACTCTTCTACCTTGACATTTAGATCTAGCTTCACACAGCATCTCCCCACTCCCCACTTGACTCTGCTTCTGAATGAAACATGACTCAGCAGCAGTCAGAACCCATTCTACTCTGGCTTGATCTCCTTAACTCTAACACATAGCATCTTAAAAGAATAACCCTATTTCCAAACAAGGTCATATTCACAGGCACAAGTGGTAGGACTACCACATACCTTTTTAGAGTATGTGATTCAATCCACAACAAATGGGTTTTCAGAGAAACAAAAGTCCAATTCATAAAAATTCAACTGTGAAATCCTTTTAGTTTTCAATAAGAAAGTTATCTATTGTAAATCATGTGTCCAAAGTATCTGAACTTTTAATTCCATCTTGCTATTCTTTCTGAGGCATAGGATGAGGAGGAGATGGGGAATAATGTTTATTGAGCACTGTGAATAAAGGATCTTACCTTAAGCCTTATAGGCAATACAATAAGTATCATCATCTAGATTTCTTTTCTTGCTTTCCCCAGGAGAGGAATCTGAGATTCATGAAGATTAAGCAATAAGCCAACGGTCATTAATGTTAGTGTTTGTTGGATCTGAGAACTAGATGCATGTTTGCTTTCATAGACTGGTTTGCTTTCATGACTGGTTTGGCAAAAAAAACCACCATGCCCTCTTGCCCTGTGCACCTAACTCACCTGACCTCACTCCAGGCAACTTCTTTTTGTTTCTGTGAATGAAAGGCCAGTGCTTTGACTACATAGAAGGGGTGAAGCAAACAACAACAACAACAACAACAACAACAACAAAGAGACCCCAGGGAGGTGCTGTCAGCCACCCAAACAGATGAGTTTGAAAAATGTTTCCGACAATGGAATCGCAGATTTGACAAATGTATTAAATGTAATGGAGAGTACTTTGAAGGTGATAAGGTTGTTTGTAAAAATATTAAATACATAGCTTTAAAATTTTTCTGGTTTTGGGGGGGTACCTCCTCATAAATTAAAACCGAAGTACACTCCCACACATAGCTGCCTTGTGGATGAATTGTCCCTATTACTCTTATTGAGAGCTATGCTTTGTCACAGGCACTGGAGTTGCTTGGGATTGGGAAATGACCTGGTGTATGGGAGCACTCATCCTATAAAATGTGTGTATGTAACGCATTGTATTGTGTGTCAACGCTGCCTAGAGTTTCGGGGGGAGTTGGCGCAGGCGCGGGGTTGGGGGTGGGGTGGTGGTGGTGGTGGTGAAATGATGCTTCCATGCTGAAAGGGAATAAACAAAAACACACAGCATTCTTGCTTTCTCCCATCCTTCCTCGCGGTGCTTTTAGTATTCGGTTTCTGAGCCAAACTTGTCTGTCAGTTTGTCATACTGCTGTGGCTCGTGTGCTGCTGCGATGCTGGAAGCTATGTCAGTGGTGTTTCAAATGCCAGCAGAGTGGCAAAAGGTGAAGCGGCTTCAGTGGCGTCTCCAGACTAAGACGACAAAGAAGGAAGCGGCTGTCGCCAAAGCCGCAGACAGACTCATGCGTAGCATGGAAACGTGGTCAGATAGCGAAGGCCTGATGGAACCGAAGCCGGACAATGTCAGAGATGGTGCCAGAAGATGAGCCCCTCCGGTCAGAAGGAACTCAAAATATGACTTCGAAGAGCTTCCTTCTCAGGAAAGAGGAAGGCCCTAGGTCGAGAGCAGCGTGCAGGAGTGACTCCGGG
This sequence comes from Tenrec ecaudatus, assembly GCF_050624435.1. Classification (NCBI taxonomy): domain Eukaryota; kingdom Metazoa; phylum Chordata; class Mammalia; order Afrosoricida; family Tenrecidae; genus Tenrec; species Tenrec ecaudatus. The sequence continues at coordinate 149,518,493 of NC_134532.1, forward strand.
CTCTGCATGCCGCAGGCTAAGAGCTGCCACCTTCGTCTGTTGTCTCTTCTCTGACTTGTTATTTTGGTGCATGCGCTCAGGTGGGCGGGAGGGATCACTGGAGAAAGGAAGAGCACGGAGGAAGGGAAGGGATGAAAGCTGGCACACGATGCGTCATGGGGTTGGACCTTCCTTCTGTCCTTTTGTCCTTCCTGGCTTCCTTCTGCCTTTCCTCTCTCTACGCCGTCCTTTCCGTTCCTTTCTCTTTTACCCGTTCTCTTGAATTTGCCACACTTAAAAACACATTTTTTAAGAGGAATTTAACTGGTAGAAATACCACTCAACCCAGTCACTCCATTTCCCCTTGCCAGTGGCCAGGATTTACTCGCATCTCCACTGTAGATTTGTGTCACCCTCACGTGGAAAGCACCCACTGAGATGTGGTCTCAGAACAAAAGATACATGAATAGCTAGTGCAAGAAGGAAGTGATAGCAAGCATGGCTAACTGCAGAAAGAAATTCTTTATTCATTACACATATTCATTTTCTTGCACATATATGCAAACATATGAAAAATAATTTAGCAACTCCACCCCTCCCCCATCTCTTATCCCCTTCTGTGGCACAGCAGGTTATGTGTTGGGTTGCTAACTGCAAGGTCGGTAGTTTGAACCCACCGACAGCTCAGAGGGAGGAGGATCAGGTTTTCTGCTCCATAAAGATCTACAGCCTCAGAAAAGCCCCCCATGTCCTACAGGATCGCTCTGGGACAGAATCAACTTGATGGCAGTGAGTTTACTTTTGGTTAGGTACCGAAAGGAGTATTCAATCCAGAGTCCCATGAGTTGGATTAGAGTCTATGGCAACGGGTTCCTATGCAACATAACGTGAATTAAAATTGTTCGCCCGATAATTTGCAATTTAGAGGATGTTCCCACAAATAAATAACGTCGCACCTGGGACGCTGAGCCATCCTGTGTGGGAAGAACATGAGTGCATCGCCCTTTGTGTAAGGGACAGAGCGCCGGGTTAGGAGGATGCAGGCTGTTGTTGTCTTTGGTCAGAGTTCCAGCCTGGGGTCAAAGGAGTGGGCTTTCAACGTTTATTTCAACCCAGCATTGTTACCCCCCTTTTCTAAAGTCTCTTTTCCAACACTGAGGAGCAGCCAGCTCTCTCTCTCTCAGAATCCCTTTTCCTGTGTGGTTGGGGTTGCATTTTGTCAAGGAGAAATTCTTAGGTGAGATATGGAAAATGGAAAAGAGACAGTCATTCTTCCACAGGTATTGCCCTCAATGGACCTACAGACTGTTGTTGATCCCCATGGGCCCTGAGAACCACCTTCTACAGAATGATGGCCTGAGTCAGTGGGTAGTATTTTCCCAGAACCCCTAAAGTTTCTGTAGTCACCCCAGTTACCCACTGGAAGCTTCCATCCACATTCCTCCACCTGTTCTTTCAAAGATTTTAAGACTATCATTTCTATATGGAACCTTTTAGTTCACATTAAAATTTACTCCTTGGACTGCTAACCACAAGGTCAGAAGTTCAAAACCATGAGCTGAGCTCCTGCTCCCCAGGAGAAAGATGAGGCTTTCTACTCCCGTAAAGAGCTACAGTCTTGGAAACTCACAGGGAAGTTCTACCCTGTCCTACAGGGTTGCTGTGAATCAGCATCAACTCAATGGCAGTGAGTTCGTTTGGTTGGTTTATCCACGGAGTGTGTGAAATGGTGTTTGGTGTTGTTTCTCCAAAGAACCCTATCACAGGGCTTAATGCATTGGCCTGCGGGGGCTGGGGGTGGATTACAAATCATAGGGTGGGGGTGGATGCCTAACTCTGCCTAGCTACACATGGCTTGTGAGCTTCTCATCATGGGGCCCAACCATGTTCAGGACAGATGATTTCCTCCCAGTGTCAAGCGGGAAAGCGTTAGGGGAGAGTGAAACCATCACCGCACCACAGTTTCCTTCTGGATTTGTTGACAAGGAAATGATAACTGAAGTCCTCGATGTTGAGTGGGTGGTTGCCACGTGAGTGATCTTGACTGTTAATCTAGAGAGATGCAGCTCGAAAATCTACCGGGCATGACCGACACAGACGCCTATGGCTCCATAGGTGCTGGAGGGCACACTCGCCCAGGTGTGCATCCCCTCGGAGGACGCCCCTCTCACCACCTTGCAAACTGTCCTTCAGGGAGGGCTGTGAGTGCCCAGCCTGGACTTAAATTACCGTAGTCCCTGGGTAAAGTTTACCCTTAAAGTTACCGTTTCCTCCAGTCCCTGGGGACCTGCTTTGTGGCTGGTAGAGTGGATCTCCCATATGTCTCCGGCATGGGGTGAGGACAATGTCTGAATTTTGGAGGCGGACTGCCTCTGGATTTGACTCCTGCCCCACACCTATGAGCTGGTGACCTCTGAGAAGTTTCTCAACTCATTTGGCCCTTCGTTTCTTCATGGGGACATTACTCCATCCTAGGGAAGCTCATGCATCCAAAGTGCTTAGAATTTAAGCTGCCACACAGGAAGGGCCAAGCAGACCCGCCAGCTCTGAGACTCGGAGCAAAGCCTCAGAAACCCCACGGACGGAGGGTTGCCGTGAGTTGGAATCCACTGGTGTTTGGAATGATCATCATCACACCAAGAAAAGGTAAGTTGGGCCAATGAGGGCGGCTCAAGGTGCGATAGGGAGCGATGCAGAGGGCAACCTGTGACTCCCCAGTCTAAAGAGTTCTAGACCAGGTGGCTGTGGAATAGCACCTGATTCCTATGGAGAGCAGGAGGCAGCGAGGAGGAACGCAGAGTTGTCAGTACCACTGGGCGGGACAAGAGGGCCCTGCGTTGGCGCCTCCACAGAAGAGGGAGAAGCCGTCTCCCTTGGCAAGGAACCGAGAGCAGCAGGTCAACAGAAAGGCGATAGCATCTGGCAGGGGACATGGGCTTGGTAGCAGACTGGATTTGTTTGGGAGCACATGCCAGACTCCACCCACACTGCCAGGAACAAGCTAAGGGGAATTTTTGTCCTGTATTTGTAGAGCATGTGAGAATCTTGAGACCTGGGCTATACTTACAAACGGATCCCAGTCCCGCTGGTAGAACAAGCCCAAGGGCTCTGGGGAAAGACAAAGCTGGTTCTCATTGCAGCCCTGTTCCTTCTAAAGTGTATACAGGTGGAGACCACAGGCCAATCTGTTCTTTAGGGAGTCCACAGCCAGATTCAGTCAATGGATGAATGGATTTGATAGCCTGGGCCTCAGTTTCCCCATCTGGAGCCTGGAGATGGTATAATGATCTTTACAGCGATACAAGGCTTACACGAGACAACACCCAAAGGCATCTCTCTCCTTGCTGTCGCATCCAGGCCCACTCCTAGCCACCCTGGAGGTCAGAGGAGAACCTGTGGGTTCCCAAGACTGTAACTTTTTCTGCAAGTAGAAAGCCTTGTCTTTCTTTTCCAAATCGGCTTGTAGTGTTGAACTGCTGACCTTGAAGTTAGCAGCCCAAGTAACTACTACGCCACCAGGGCTCCTGCCCCAAAGCACACAGTCCCTAAAGGACCAAAAAAATAGCCATTGCCAGGCATTGATTGTAAGTCTTAGCAACTTGATAGGACAGTGGAACTGTCCACTAAGGTTTCCAAGGCAGACAGTCTTTATCGAAGTTAGCTTCATTTGCAGGTGCACACTGTCTGCCTTGCAATGAGCAGCTGAATGTTAACGACTACACCACCAGGATTCCTATGGAACTGCTGCATAGCAACTGCATTAGCCATGCAAGTTCTCTGTGAATGTTGGATCTCTTTATTCATCTTGAGAGTAAATGTTCTGTTATCTTGTTTAAATTGGAAAACTTATTTGGTGACTCAAACTTATTAATGTCATTTCATCCGTGTAGTAAAGGTAGTTCGTTGTACATTTGCCAAAGACTAGATCCATTACGGGAAGACATCATACCTCTTAGAGGTCTGTCCCCAATTGAACAGTCCTGTCAAATCTCTAATACAGAAAGCATATTGTCTGCATCCCAAATGTAAACACTAGATCGTATTTTTAAAAGTCCCTGCTCGTTGTGTACATTTTCAATGCTCCCTGACCAATCCTGCTCAATAAAACTTGGGGTAACGTTGGGCATTTTCATTGCTTTTATTCCCTTGGCAGGTTTCCAAGAAGTGAGCGAATAAAGTATGGGAAAGGGGCGGTTTATGGTGGGTCTCCATCTCCCATCTCTGTGCTGACTGTGCCACTGGGAAACAGGGAACCCCACTTACTACCTCTCACCTTCACTTTTGTACCCACCATCCCGTCAAGGCGTTTGAGTTTGCTGGGATCTCTGTTCCCCTGAAAGAGAAAGATGTTGTTGCGGTTGCCATTTTCCTCAGCATCAGAAGCACCGCTGCTTAGCCTCCGGGCCTGGACTGCTATTGCAGACGGCTGTCTGATCAGGACGGGCGTGCCCACTGTGGTTTTCTGGAAGAGGAGTGAGTGACGCAGGTATCAGATGTACTGTGAGAGTGCTGACGCCGCTCAGCGTGACATGCCAATGTGCTGCCAACTACTCCTTGAGTCCAAGTGTCCTTTCACATCTCTCTGATAAGGCACATGATACAGGCAAGTGGGAAATGACTGATGGGAAAGTTTCTTCCATTCTGATCCTCTTCAATTCTGTTTTAAGACCAGAAAGACCTGCCTGCACTGCAGAAAATCTGATTGACCGACGGGAGACGAAACAGCATGGATAATAAAAGAAACACAACGTGAACCAGCACAGCCAGGTGCAAGCTTTTGGCAACTTTAATTAGAACTGGTATACTATGTCTTACAACAAATATGAATACAAGGACATCAAATGTCAAAGAAGTTTGCACGTCTTCTCGTCTTCAAATGATGTTGGCTAACACATCCCAGGCAAACCATCAGGCATTGGTCTCTTGGTTAGAAATGTGACCAATCTCATCTACCACTGTCAGAATCCAAGGAGAAGTGATACATTCATTTGCTGCCCCTCCCCTTCCCTTCAGAAAAGGTTAAAGGCAAAGTAGGTGAATTAACGTGCGCAGAAGCATCTGGCTCAGTTGCAAAATTCATTGTCCAGATGCGAGGGGTGGAACCATGCACCCTTGCAAGCACGGTGATGGGCAAACAGATGCCGATAAACCAAAATCAAATCCAGCACAGGACCCAGGAGACCCTAGGGTGGTAAAGGACAGAAGTCTACTGTCCTTGATGCTCCTGCGTCTGCACTGTTACCCTGACCTGGATCCTGACTCAGTAGTCTGCAGGACCTGTGTGTTTGGGTACTTTAGAGAAACAAATCCACGGCAATTCATATATAAGAGAGAGTTTTATATGAAGGGTAAGTGCACATCAAGAAAACATCCCAACCCAGTGCTGCCCAAGCTCACAAATCCAACATTAACCCATATGTCCGACACCAATCCACAAAGTCCTCCTCCAGCTCACAAAACACACACTATGACGCTGAGTGCAGGAGGAAAGCCAAATCAATAAGCATCTCAGCGCTGGCAGGGGTCTCCACACGGCTGCTCCAGCACCCAGGGCTGCATCGGGGTAGGTCCATGTGGCTTCTCCTCAGGGATGTCTTGTAGGAAGTGAGTCTTGCCAGCTGAAACAGGGAACTGGCTAAGACAGCTGCTCCCTAGTCAAACCATCAGAAAGGAAGAGACCCAAGAACAACAAAGGCAAGGCTCACCGAGCCATTTATCTCTCTGCCCTTCAATTAACCTCACATGTGTTTGTTTATCAGCCAGGTTGGCACAATAAACTTTAACTATCTAACCCTGCATCTTAGGCCATGCTTTCTTTTGGAGATGGCAGTCTTCATTTACAGTCTCAGGCCCAGCTAACTCTGCAGATGGTCCTTTGGACTGGGGTTGTCCGGGGCTGTGAGAGCTAACGGATGCGGCCACCACACAGTTGTACTTTCATGGGTTTAAGTAGAAACAACAGCAAACGAACTGAGATCATTTATATAGATCTGTGTAATACTTCAAATGACTATAAATATTTCCCCCCCAGAAATTGAAAACACTGTTGACATGATTTCATCAATCCTCACGGCACCACTGTGAGGTAGTATGGGGTGAAGTCAATATGAAAGCCTTGCCTTCACTTTAGAAATGCAGAAACAGAAGTTCAGAGAGGGCAGGAGATTTCATTGGGACAACTGAAACAGAAAACAGGGTTGAATTTGTCTTTCACAAATCCGCAATTGATGGGAAAAGCCTGCCAACGGTGCTGGCATGCCTGCTAAAGCATTGTCACTAGTCCTGTGTGTGGACCATTCGTCCTCTCGAGCCTCTGCAGTCATTCATCTGGGGAAACAGACTTCCTTCCTCCCTGAGGTAAATGATTCCATTTACTGGCCTCCGTTTCACAGTGTGTGTGTGTGTGTGTGTGTGTGTGTTTAACAGGGTTTCAAACTGGTTTATTCTGGTTCAACTCTTTACTGAGGTGTTGCATTTCACCCCAGACATACTGAATCAGAATCTATGTTTTAACAAGACCCCTATGGGAATCTTACAGATATCAATACACGTGAAAATATATATTTGGATTCAGTATATCTGGGGTGGAAAGGCAAATTCGGAGCACAGGGCTGAACTAGAACAAACTGGTTCTATGCCAGTTTTATTTTAGGTAATATTTGCAGAATATGATTATAAAAAGGTTTTGGTCAACTCAAAAGCTGAGAAGAGGTTTAGCCAAATAAGATTCAAGCCACCGACACTTTGTTCTGGCATAATCACGTGCTGTGAGATTTGTTACGGGAGGCTGTCATCTAGCTGAACATATGTTCTCGAGACTGAAGCAGTGTGAAGTCAGGGAGAGCAATCGACTCTGGTTTATAATTGGTCAGAGCTCCCTGGGGAGGGCTGGTCCCTCTGATGCTGTGTCTGTGACTGAAGCCACATCCAGCTTCATGCCACGCCCAGGTGTCTCGTGGGTGTATTGTCAATGTATTTTTAGCTGAGGGAGATAAAATGTATGGAATGGCCTGTTTTGATTGGCTTGCCCTTCCCAAACTGAACGCCTGGTGAAGGAGGAGGGTCCAGAAAGAGGGACAATTATTCTGACTCATGACAGCCACAGGGTCAGTGTTTGTTTACTCTTGGTCATCTTTTTGGAGAAGAACCACTTTTGGGGGGGTTTTGTTTTGCTTTTTTGTAATTCAGCGATATTATAATTTCTGGAAGCTCACTCCTCATTACCCACTGCTGCTGTGAAATATTTCCCGGGGTCAGTGTGGCCTCCTCTTTTGGCACTGATTCCGTTGAGGAGTATACTCATTCCTCTAGCTGAGCACTGGAGGAAAGGCGGTGGAAAGGGGCCGGCGCCGTGCCCAGCGTCTCCGAGTGCGGAGAGGTTGGGACTGTGCTGGGTGGGGACTGTGTCAGGACCGTGCTGGACCGCAGTGAGGGACAGGAGGAGCCGAGGGCAAGCGAGTGGCAAGCAAGTCCCAATTTAAAAATGAAGGAAAAACAAACTCTGTTTCAAGTTCTCTGTGACACTGAAGGACGTATGGTACACTTTGAAAAGGAGTCCAAAGTATGTGTCCTGCTCCATGACATCAGAACACAAGATGCTGGCTGCTTACATCCTGATGACGGGAAGACAGGGTGGTAGGTGTGACATGATGTTTTCCAGTAGACACAGAGAGATTAAGCAGGCGATCATGCATGCCTGAGCAACCCACTCAACACTGTCAATATAAAAACAAACACAGCATTTCATTGCGCTAAATAAATAGGAGTCGTTATTAATCTGGGAGTGTATTGTTCAGTCACAATGAAACACAGTAAATCAGGGTTTTTCAACCTTGGTACTACTGACATTTGAAAACTCTTGGTTGTAATCGCTGTCCCATACATTGTAGGATGGTTAGCAGCGTCCCTAATCTCTACTCACTGGTAGCATTGCCAATTTTTTATATACATAACACCAACTGTTATCAAATGTCGCCTGTGGGCAAAATCACGTCCCGATTGGGACACTCAGCAATCAAGGCCTGTAAGGCTGAGCGGTTCCTTCTCAGCATTTGCTCTGTGGAAATTTGGACCGTCCAGGACCAGGCGGTGTTTGAATCTGCTGGACTTGGGTGAGGAGGAGTTGAGGGTACTAAGGACTTCCGTCACCCAAGGAGTTCATTTATCAAAAGGAGGAATGTGTAACTTAAAGGGCTGGGAGGAATACATGAATCCCCAAGGGGATTGGTTTTTTGTGGAAATGACAGTGACCAATGCCACTCCATCAGTGCCCTGAGGAACAACAAACCCACTCGGGTACAGCTATTAGCCGAGGGACAGGAAGGCAGTGAACCAGTTGCTTTGAGGATCTGAAGCAAAGATTCTGTGGGTTCCTTCGTCCCACTTCCTTAAGGAGACCTGCAATGCATGCTCCTCCCTTCTTACCCTTCCATCCTCGGCCATTCTCAGGCACCACCACCCCTGCCCACCCCCGTCTCTCTTTTCTATCCCCAAGCTCATCGCGTGGCATGGCATTGTCCTTCGGAGTCACAAGTGGGCCGTGAGCAAGTGGGGGGTTGGAGTTGCAGCTGAGGCTGAGTGGAGGCAGATCCTCAGCTTAGAGAGTGGCTGGAGGGGGCACAGGTGTGGGTGTGGGGGGCAGGCGTTTGCTGAGGTTTGACAGCAACTGCCCTTCTGCCCCTCAGCCTGCAGCCTCCCTCGGGACACCTTCTATTTTCATCTCTCAGTCATCAGGCAGTGAGGACGCCGGGGATCCAGCTTGTCCAGCTGCTCGGGCAGCCTGTCGGACACAACCCTCTCAACAGAGATGGAAAGGACTCCAAGAAAGCCCTGCTTTTCTCATGCGCAGACTCAAGTCCTCCTAGTCCTCATTGATATTTAATGTGATTTTCTACAGAAAAGTTTAAGAAACCACTACGAACAACAACAACAGCAACAACAACAACCCTCCCCTTCAATGAGCCCTACAATAAACCTAACCCAATTCCTCATCCTCGGTCCCTCTCAGAGTAGGTCCTGTCTTGACCGAAGCCCCTTGGGCCCTGATGGTGGGGCCTCCTGGCCCTTCCAGGCAGACCCATGTCAGAAGCAAGCCAGCCTCCATGGACTCACCTGGAAGCCATGGGTCTTTTTTAACAGAAGGGGGAACTGTGGCAGCCAGAGGGAAGGGAGGGAAACAAAACCAACCAGACCAACAAAACAGGGCTTAAGATTGTCTCTCAATGTGCATCAGGTACTCGTGATGAGTTCTACTGGAGAAGCACTTATAAATAAAGAAGAGCTCGTTCTCCTCGCAGGCCCAGGGTCTTTGTTAGGAGTCGTCATAGAGAGGGTTGTTGTAGTTCCCCCAGGATCCGTAGTCATGGTCATCCAAAAGCCGTCCATAGGAGGAGTGCCTGTCGGGGAGGGAGGAGAGGGTTGTGGTTATTTGGGAGAAGTTGCCCAGCAGACGTCAGGCCTGTGCAGCCGGAATTGAGGAGGAGGAAGGGCATCAATAAATCCTTTGGCAATGGAGAAGAGCCACCGGTTCCAGAGGCCCTGGTCTACCAATGCCCTGTGGTGCTGACAGATCCAGATGGGACCCACCTGGTGCCTTCTGTTGGGATCAGTCAGCCTTGGTTCTCTCCCCAGGCCCCAGTGCTGGAGGAGGACAAAGTCCCATCTCCAGGACTGCTCAATAAGCCAGAGAAGGATGTATCCCTGCGCCCCCTGCTGCCCTGGGTCCTGGGCTTTGTTGGTTTCCCTGCAATAACATGAAGCACTACAGCCGCTGCGCCTTCAGCGCCCCTCTTGCCACCTCCTGTGCTTTATGAGTCCTACCACAGGTGGGCAGTCCGTTTTCACTTCTTTGAAGAGTTTGATTGAATGCATTTGTTCCAGAATCATATCAGTGGACCATTCGGGGACCCGGTTGCACAATGAACATGATTTCGAGGAGAAATTGAAGCCAGATAATTATCCTGCCTCCATCTCTAAACCTCTGAAGGACCTCTCGGAAGTACCACTAAGAAAAGTCAACATGCGACGGCTCTCAGAGTCCTACAAGATTGACCACACGCAACAATCCTAAAAACCATGTGATCTGGCCCCGGTACTTCTCCTGTCTTGGGGTTTTTGCACGTACTGTTTCCTCTGCCTGGTATCCTCATGGCTCACTCGCTCATCTCCTTCCAGTTAATTCAAATGCCAACTTCCCAAGAAGCCCTTCCAAATCAGCCCCATCTGAATTTTCGCTGAGCGCTGCTTTAGTTTCCTCAGTACTCACCACCGTGCATCATACCAGAGGATATTTATTAGTTCTGATATTGTCTCTCTGCCCTAATTAGAACATGCCATATTGGACATTGCCCTTGGTTGGTTCTTCAACACCTAGAAGAAGAACTGGCCAGAGTCGGGGCTCAAGAAGATGTAGATCCAGTCCGTACACCAGGAGAGAGACTCGCTCACGCAAAGGCTCGCTCCAGCGGCAGGGTTGGGACAACACCAGAAATGGAGCAGCTGGTACTTCTGAGGTTCATGCTGGCATGTGAATTTTTACACCTTGTCACTGTAAATCATGTTTGCTCTCTAAAGTACAGAAAACATTCCTCACCTCTTTTTTTCCCCTCAGCTAGGTATGAAAATCACACCCACTGAAAAATAGAAATGGAGAGGCACAAAACACGCTCTGCGATGCTTGTATCTCATGTTCAACAGCCCACCGTCGCTCTTTGGAAGCTTATCTCTGCGTGCCAGGTACTGAAGGGAGGACTGCCCAGGAAGCAGCAGGCCCTGGCTTGCTTGCATCCACGCTTAGACTTCAGAAGTTTGCATTAGGTTCTGCAGGGTGACTGAGCCGACCCACTCTCTAAATCTAGAAGCGGGGGATGCCGTGGGGCATGCTCTGTGGTTCTCCTGATGGCTCATGTTCATCTCGATGGGCGAGAAGGAAAAGGGCTGCAAACACACGCTAGCCCAGTATTGACCTTTGGATCTACTATAGGAACAGGGGGAAAGCAAGCTGGTCTCCAGCCATGTAAGGAGAAGTAAACAAAGGTCATGAACCCTCCAGCCCACCACTCTCCCAAATTCAGAAGTTGCAATAGCAATGAAATATGTTACCAATATGGTTTAGAAATTGAAGATGTAGAATAAACAAGGAAATCTAGAAATTTCAAGACTTGGAGCTCATCCTAAGTTTCCACCTGACTTACAGTTGGAGGCTTGGCAAATGTTCCTTTACTGGCAGGCCACTGCCCATTTAACTTCTGACAACTTTTGTTTTTGGTATCGGTCATATAATTTTCTGACCATGAGGTGTCAGCTTGGTTATGAGATGTCTGTCCTGGAACATGTTCATTGAACCCGCTGCTGCTTCATGTGCAAAATGGGGAAACCTTTTATTTCGTAATTACATTCAGATTGCCAAGAGGGTTCAATGAGGTCATGCATATAAAAGGCTGAGCACATAGTAAATGTACAGTGACTCTTGGCTAATACTTCCTTTAAATTTTTTATTATAATGAAACTGACGCAAGCACAGGGTAAATCTGTAAACAATTTTTAAAAGGCAGTGTGTGCACAGTTGAGCCTCCCTCCCACCACAGACTCCGGAAACGATGCCCTGGGCACACTTAAGACTATGCGCTTAGAGTACTATTACTTGAAATGTTACAAATGATTATTATACACAGGGCTAAAAACTCCTCCGGTGGCCAGGTTGTCTCTGCCTGTGGTGATCTTAGGCAGAATCAAGTGATCGATGCTACATGGGAATTTGTTATTGTAAGAGGCATTACGATACACATGTTAGTAAAATACAAGAAAAGGCTGGTTTTCGGTTTCCCTTTTTCTTTGCAAGCCACGATCTGAAGGAACACTAAGTTGGGCAGCATGCGGAGAAGGGAGGATAAAGCATAGGAGCTACGAATGCTCCAGCACCAAGAATGCTCTTAACCCGTAGGGTTTGTTTCAATATACGAAGGAGTCCACACAAGATGAATTGGTGTCCTGGGATGTAAGTCAGGTTTGTATAAATCCTGCGCTATGTAGGAGAAGTAAGCAAAAATGTTTTGTTTGTTACTGGTGACGAGAAGTGATTAACGAATTAATGGCCATTTAAAACTCTTTCTCTGGGTCAGAACTTCTTAAATCACATTCTAGAATAAGTGAGAAGGTTTTCAGATAGACATTTGTAGGGGCTAAAAATGGAAAAGGTTTCATCAAATTTTGCTTCCTTGATTTTTTTTGGAAATGTGAAACAGCACTGCTGGGGGGACCTTTGGGGTTATCTGATCAATTACTTCGCTCCTGAGATTGAGAAGGCATCCAGGGAATGTAGAAGACTTTGACAATGCCACTTAGTCATGACGACTGCTGTTGTCAGCTGCCATCCAGTCCCTTCTGACTCATGGAGACCCATCTGCAGCAGAACAAAAGCCTGCCAGGTCCTGGGCCGTCCTCACAGTTACCATGTCTGAGCCCTTTGTTGCCACCACACGGTCCATTCATCTCATGGACGGTCTTTTTGTTAAGAGGTATGTATCTTAGATGTAAATCCACAACTCTCCCTCCATGATGCAACACTGCTTTATCTAAACGTCGGTCTTAATAGTGGGCTGAATGAATGACGTCACTGTCGGTCAAAACAAGTTTGTTCACTCAACTTCGTAATAAAGACGTGTACCATTCAATGGAGCTATAGTTTATTTTGAGGACAAGGGACTGCGCCTGATTCAAGCTGTGGTACTTTGTGAAAATTGGACATGATGTAAAGGAGACGGAAGTAAGAACGGATGCGTTTGAATGGTGGTGCTGGACAAGAATACGGAAAGCCCCCTGGCTACTAGGAGGACCAACAGATCTGTCTTGGAAGAAGGAGGGAAGAAGTATAGCTTAAGGGCAAGGAAAGCGAGGCTTCATCTTGCATACCTTCGACATTGGCAGGAGAGACCAGTCCCTAGAGAAGGACGTCATGCTCGGGAAAGTGGAGGGGCAGGGGGAAGAGGAAGACTCTCCAGGAGATGCATTGACAGTGACGGAAATCATGGCTCCGGCGCAGGCCAGGTTCCCTTCTGCTGCGCAGAAGGCGGCGCAGAGTTGGAACTGACCATTGGCACCCCACAACAACAACAACCTAACTTGTTTTTGCATGCTTTGGCTCCCTTGGATGGTAAGCTGCCACGGGAAGACTATGTTTTACCTTCTAACTGTAGAAACATCTGATATGTTGCTCTTGACATCATGGCTAGCTTATGAATATCTGGTACATCCTTATATTTGGTGGCATGTACGATGAATCTATAGGGCCTCTTGGTCAATACCAGCATGGATGAGAAAGACTCTGGCCACTCGTTGGGCAGTATCGCTGACACAATGAAAAAGGAGGCCAAGGGTCAAAGCCATCATTTGAACGTTGCAAGTAAGACAGGGAAAGGGAAGGATGGTTAACATTTTCCCACGCAATGACGTTGCTTTGAAGCATGTAGCACAGTGCTCAGAGTTCCAGCTAAGCAATTGCACTGGGCATGTGGTTGACCTTATCGTACTGGATTGTACAGTTCAAGCCAAGAGGAGACACGGGAGGTGCTTTATTCTGTCTTGCCTCCCTGCTCTATAGAAGTGACAGCTCCTACACGCACCACCTATGGGTGACACCTTGTTGCTACAAATGGTCAATGTCAGAGTGACATTTGGGGCTTGAGGCCTCCTCCACTGTTGCAAACTGAACCTGTTTTAAGAATATAGCAGTGCCAATACTTAGTGGAATGCTTAATTTTCATTGAGAATGACTGGTGTTTCATGTCTGTAAAGCAAACCTTATTTTAGAAGATGCCTCCTTTACAAGGGTCAACCCAAGTTCTCCGGTGAATCTCCAGATTTGCTTACCAGGACTCTCTCCAAAGTCAACTGCTGGATCGTCAAGCTAGTCTTGCTACCCCGTCATCAGTGCTTAGAGAGATGCCGAGGACCTGGCCTTCTGCTGCGAGAACACAGCTGACTTAGCAGCTCATTAGTCATTAGCAATTAAGCCTGAGGCCCTTATCATCCATTAGTAAAGCTCGTTTGGTACAGCTGTCACTGTCTCCTTTTTTCTCTTTGGTCTGCATTTTGACTTTCTTTCTCTCGTTGTCATTTCCTGACCTGAATCCTTTTAAATATTTACTGAAAACTTACCACCAAGTTGGCATCGGAGGGTATTCCCATGGCTTAAAAAAAAATCCCTTGTCTATAGATAGTTTACCTTCTAATTGGGGTACATGCACACACACACACACACACACAGAGGTTCTAGGGCAAGAACAAACAGCAATTGTGTCGGGTAGTTACTGAGCCATTGTTTTTCAAAACAGACTTCCTAGATTAGAATGATTTAGATTTACAGAGAAGGCATACGGATGATTCACACAGACCCTGTACCCAGCTTCTCCTAATGATGGCAACTTACATAACCATGGACATTTGTTAAAAATATAACATTAGCACTGAAGTCCAAATTTTAAAGCTAAGAAAACTGACCGTTAGAGGTGAGTTTATTTCCTCAACCGGTTTGCTGAGGAAATGTTACCCATACTTCTCTTTTCCTGTCCTGCCTTTTACACGAGGACGGTGGTTTGACCGTTGGCATCCTTTCATATTGCCCAATGAGTGACCGCATGTCAGACTTATTCAAACAGCCTATCAATTCAGTCTTTTTCTACCCAAAGCCCAATGACAGGAACATTTCCAAACAATTTATATTTAAAATCCTCTTTTCATAGTCTCAGTTTCTTTAAAAAATAAACCATCCAAACCCAGTTGCTACTGACTTGATTACAATGCATGGCGGCGCTGGCCGTGCCAAGGAGCCTGGTGCTCCAGGGGTTGGCATGGCTGCGACCTTTGGGGCAAATCACCGGACCGCCTGCTGAGGCTCATCTGAGTGGGTTTGAAGAGCCCATCATTTGGTTAGTAGTTGGGTGCATAACTGTGCCACCAGGGGCTTGTCTTTGAAAAACGGTTACTTTCAAACTTACTTTTAAAAGCCCCCTTTACTTTGAAGGGTTAAGTACAATTCTATGTGCATTTTGTTTGGAATCCTGGGCAGGTATGATGCTACTGGCAAGCGTGTATCACAGCAAAGGTCTGCGCATTGGAACATGTGTCTCTGTGGATCGAGTCCAGGGTCAGGTAACTAGTGAAGACCTGTGTGGTTTAGCAGATTCCTCTGACTGCTTCTTCCCTAAACCTAGTTCCTCCTGAATAATCAAAGACTGCTGACTCTCCCCAGATTTCCTTTCCCAGAAATATTCATTCATCCTCCAGATGCTTATAAAGCACCTACTATATGTCAGATATTTCTAGAGGCTCTAGATCAGGCGTCCTCAAACTACGGCCCGTGGGCCACGTGCGGCCGGCCGAGGACATTTATCCGGCCTGCCGGGTGTTTTTGCCCCATTTGTTTTCTTACTTCAAAATAAGATATGTGCAGTGTGCATAGGAATTTGTTCATAGTTTTTGTTTGAAAACTGTAGTCTGACGGCCCTGAACTGGCCCCCTGTTTTAAAAGTTTGAGGACCCCTGCTCTAGATCCTTCTAGTGGAGGAGGGCACCGGCCAGGAACACAATGATCACATCCAGGGAAGTGACAGTACAATGCATTATGTGCAGCAGCAACCCACCGTGGAAAGGGGGCTCTCCAGGGCATGTCTCTTTTAGCTAGGCCACTTGGAATGGGTTGGATAAAAACACAGGTGATCCAAACATTCCCAGTAGAAGGGTCAACACAAAGTCACAGCAGGGAACTACATCTAGAAAACTCCAGAGCAAGGTGTCGGTTTGAGTGTAAGAGAGAGTAGTGTCACTCCAAGTGTGGTCCTCGGATCTGCAGCACAGGCATCCCTGATCCCCTGGGAGTTGGTCAGAGCTGCAGATGCATAGCTCTCAGCCCAATCTACTGAGTCAGACTCTCTGGTGATAAGACCCGGAAGTTAAAATTGTGCTTTCCTAAGCGCTCTTGCTGGTCCTGATGTGCAGTTAAGTTTGAGAGTCACGGGGGGCAGAGCATCTGACTAGGCTTTCAGCAAGACCTGCAGAACTCCAAAGACTGTCCTTAAAAAGTTGACCCATGGGTAACACATTGTGGAAGAGCTTGGTTTTTCGAATTGGCTCAGCCGATACTTTAAAACGAATATCAGCCAGAAGGAATCCAGTTGAATAAAATGTAACCACAGAGACACAAAGCAAAGCAGGTGACTTGTGACAAGATGCCTGCAGAGCCGGGCCAGTTGCGTCTACAAAGGGAGATTGCCTTTCTTTTGGAGACGAGAATGGCATCCGTGGTCTGTCTGGGGGACCAGCACACCTAATTATCGCAGCATCGACACGGCTGCTGAGAGCCGAGACGGTCTCCTCTCAGGGAGATGACTTGTGACCGGTCTGTTTTGAGCCAGCTTGAAACACAACTGGCATGTCACCTCCTTCTTCAACTGCCACAAATTACACACACCCTCAGACCCTCTTCAAGAGGCAGCAGGGCCTTAGCTTCCTTTTAACGTTGCAAACAAGCCCTCTAGTGAAGCTTTCTCAGAGATTTCTGCCTATGAGCATGCAGCATAGAAGCAGCTTCACAGGCCGTCATGAATAGCATGAGGGAAACCATCACATCCAGACCCATCTTCTCAGCCTTCCTCCCCTATCCTCGAAGTCTCGGATGCTTACTGAAAAGGACTAGGAAGGACAGAGATAAGAAGGCCTATTGCTGATTGCTACCACTTTACTGATCCTCTTTGGGCGAAGTTACCTCCCATCCATGACCGGTTACCTTGTGGTGGTTCATGCTGTGCCATTAGGAATTCAAATACCAGCAGGGCCACCCATGGCAGACAGGGATTAGCACATCTTCTAAAATAAGACAGCTAGAAAAGCAGGCCTGGCTATGTATTTCTGAAAGGTAACCATTGAAAACCCCATGGATCTGGATACAGCATGGGTTTGCCATCATTCTCAAGAAGGATCACTGGATAGAGGAGAACAGCATGCTTGGTAGAAGGCAAGAGGGGTGGATTGGAACAAGAGCTGCAGCGATGGATTCAAACAGGCTAACAATTCGAGGACGAGGCAAGGCTGGGCCAAATGTCATTCTGTTGTGCATAAGTTCACATGAGTCGATGTGGGTGCAGTAGCTGCCCTCTTCTCCGGGTATAAAGGCTCAGCACTCTAGTAAGCACCTTCCTATCAGTTAGCTCTTCCTTCACCTTCACCTCCTGCCGAGCAGAGAAGGCTGACATATGTCCTATACAGTTGGCTCTTGAGCAACATGAGTTTAACGGTGGGGACCGAGTTCTGTGTGGACTGATTTTTCTCCTGCTGCTATTTTATGGAGCTGAAGTATTTCAAATAGCCACTTAAAACACCAAGTGATGTTATTCATCTCCACATGAGCAGTTCCGCTCCCCAGTCACTGAAGCTGATTAATACAGCAGGGAGTTTTTAGCAGATACTTACATAAGGTCACCAGAGTAAGAGCCAGGAGGGGGGAGGGAGGGAGAGCCACATATGAATGAGCCTGCACAGTTCAAACCTGTGTACTTTCATTGAAGCAATGCTGTGCCTTAAGTATGATTGTGATGCAGCCCAGAGTGGGTTAAGAACGCTTCCTAGAGCGCATGCTCCTAACCATCACGTCATAGTGTCTCCCCGGGGGCTCTGCAGTCATTATTTAATTTCATATTCAAAACAAACTTGAATCAAAAACCACTATTATCTCCACTATGCAGATGAAAACTTGAAGACCAAGGCCTACCGACAATTGGTAGTAGGGCTGGTAGTAAACCTGTCTTTGAAGCCCCTAATCCTTCCCTCGCACCATATAGCTGCTGGCTAACAGGGGGTTCCATCACAGAGTAGGGCCCTGGTTGGCTCAGTCGTTCATTTGTGTGAACTGATCCATTTAAAACAAAACAAACAAAAAAAAACAGTTCTATGAGCTGGTGTCACTGTGTGACAAAATGAGGTCAGAGGCCCCTGGAGGATCTGAATGTACAGATGATAAGGGTTTACCATGTCTTTGGAACAATGTGGATTTGGGATGAGAGGGGGAAGCTACTTCTCACCAGGCAGAGCATGCACAGTGCCTTTTGGTTGTGAAGCTGCCCTTTCTGGAAGGTTCTAACCTTGCATTTGAAAGCATGTTGGCTGGAATGAGAGAGGTACAGCTTGTGTTTGCAGGCCAGAAGCGAATGGTTTCCTCCTGGGCTGTGATTTCAGATGCTTGTTGTTCCAGCCAAGTGAGCTGCAAGACCACAGGGGACAGATACCCCTTGCCATGCTATTCTTCTCAGAAATCTGGGCCGAGAGAAGCTGAAAAACTTCCAGCCAATACGAAGTTTAGCCTTATGTACTACACACACACACACACACACACACACACACACACACACACGCGTGCGCGCGCGCCAAAATTTCCAAGAATCTGGCAATTGAAAGAGTTTTATCCCAGCCTTAAGATTCATAAGAAAGACCAATTACATTCTGTATGTTAACATTTTGGCCAAAAGACTTCATAGAGGACCACAGGGAGATTTTCTTTAGGGGCTTTGTAAGAAGGAATCTGGCCATTTTGTCCGTGTGTGTGCGCACGCGTGCATCGCTGGGTCAATTGGCCAGGCTGCAGTTTTTATGGGAGCAGATGGTCAGGTCTTTCTTTTGACCATCACTAGGGGGTTCAAATGACCACTCTGTCAGTTATGAGCCAAGTGCTCAACAACTGGGCCCCCAGGGCTCTGTACACACACACACACACACAGGTAGATTAATAGGAACATTCACAGATCAAATGTAGACCGTTCTACCTTGAGGTTGGCAAGTTTACATGGGAAGGAAAGCAATGAGTAGTTCAATGTGGTCATTCACTGAATTTGTCTGGAGTTGAGAAAGCTCAATGGAATCTACTTTTGGGAAATTTTTGTAAGTACCATTTTAAATAATCAACACTCATTAATGCTAATTTTACTGATCTACTAATAAAATTGTCCCAACACAGTAAGTGCTGTGCGGGCAGGCCTGTGTCTTATCACTAAGGTGGCCACAGTGCTTTGCAGAATGGCTGATTCATGGCTGATGCCCAATGACTACCTAGCAAGCAAGCAACTTATGAGGGCCCCTTCCAGTGGACCACCTTGGTGAGAGTGACCCTGTTGCCAGCACTGTATACTTGGGAAGCAGTATCCCTAAATCTATCCACCTGTCGCAGGTGAGGAGCCCTAGTGACACAGTGGATTAGTGTACGGCTGCTAGTGAAAACGTTCCTGGTTCACGCCCTCTAGCCACTTCACACGAAGGGGAGGCATTTGTTTTTGTAAAGATTCACACTCTTGGATTCTCTGAGAGGCAGCCTCTTGTATAAGGTCTAGATGGGTTGGAATCAACTGGAGAGAAGCCGGGTTATATTACAGGCGAGGACAATGAGGATTTGTGAGCTAAATAACATGCCCTGGTCTCACTGCTAGAAGCAGTAGAGCTGGGATTTGAACTGCTGGCACCTTGTTTCCAGAATCTGCCAATTGTCAGAGGTTGGTTTGAGATGGCAAGCCTGAATTCTTGCCTAGAGATAAATAAAAGGAAGAATTCTTTACGTCACGTGCAGTTTTTAAAATGGCAAGCGTGCTAAGATAGAACTGTTTCTATTCAACCTAACAGTCCACGAGAGGTCTTATTTTAGTGGCATTACCCTTTAGAGACTTATCTTCCCTGGTGATTCTGAAATTACTGCAAAGTATACCAGGAAGTTCTTTTTTAGGGGCCTTGAGAACTCAATTCTCAATGGAAAGTTTGCTACAAAATAGGGATAAGGTTCCAGGTTGGTTCATAAAAGCAAATTCAGTTTGTCATTAAAATAGCATTAAATTAGCAAGCAAACTAGTTAATAAACTAGTAATTAAATAAGATAGAAAAGAGTATCATTTAGTAACATCCCATTTATAAAATTAAGTTTAGTGTTCAAAGAAAGTACAGACCAAACACAGAAATATTTTTGTAAACTCTGAAGGAAACTTCTGGAGGCTTTTAAAAATACTTTTGAATACAAGTAACACTGGCCCTTTAATTTCATTTTCCCCTCAAACCTGGCTTGCATGCTGTGTGTTCCTTAGATAGAGGTGGTATTATAGAAACGACACCATCAGTAGATTGATTTGGTGCACAGTTAGGACAAATGGGGAAGAGACATAAAGGGAAGGAGGAGGAGAGAGCTTCCCAGTGGGCATTGGACTGGCTTGGGGTGATGAGGAGGGATGAGAGAGGGCACTGGGAGAGGGCCGCAAGGTGGATATGTGCATATAGATGAGAAATTATACACGTGAAGTCCAAGGACAAGGTGTGTTCACATCTCTTGAGGAGGCAATGCAGTTTGGGAAAGAGAAGTCAGAGGGGTGTGTGTGATGGATTTGTAAGCTATGTTGTTCCCTTATTCGATGCATCTCTGGACTCAGTACTGTGCAAAGCGCCGGAGAAACAAAACTTACAGATACATTCTGGGTCCTCATGAAGCGTATGTTGTAGTGGAGTAAACAGATAATAAACAAATAATCAAATAAAGTCATAGACGTTGATAACTGCAGTTGCTGTTAGTGGCCGTGGAGTCATCCACTGACTCATGGTGGCAGTGGCACCAGGCACAGCAGAATCAAATCATTGTGATCTCTAGGGTTTTCCTTGGCTAATTTTAGTGAATTTCCCAACCTCTGATCCCAGTGTGTCAGAGCATGTTCAGCTTCACAGCAAATGCAAGCTATCACTGAAGCACCAGTGTTAGAATAGAAATTGGATAGAAATTAGGAAAGCACTAGAGTGCCCATCTGGGTGCCCATCTGAAAGGGAAGGCTCCTTGGGAGAAAGCTATTCAACCAACACATACAGGATGTGGCAGCACTAGAAGAAAACCTTTCAGGTACAGAGGTCAGCAAGAGCCACGGGCAAGCAGAGGGAAAGACCAAGAATTTGGCAGGAGTCCAGTGCTATTCAGAGGGAGTGAGGGTACACGGAGTAAGAAGTGGGTAGGGGGGAGTCCATAGGTGGTCCCGAGGGCCAAGCAGAGAAGGTAGAATTTGATTCTAAGAGCAGTGCAAAGTCCCTTTCAGTGAAGGGAGTGACATGGTCTGAGAAACTTACACAGTGACCACCTGGTTGCTGGGAGAGCAGGTGTGGGAGAGGGAGGAGCTCGCTGCTCTGATTACGGACAAGATGTGTGCACATCTCTTAGGTGTGGCACATGGCATCATGGTGGCATGTGGACCTTCTCTCCCCTGCTGCCCTTATAGTTTCCCAACAAGACTGGACTCGCTCTGTGGCCTGTTAGAGCCATAGGAAACCTACAGAAACTCGGAGGTGTTTGCAGTGCAGTTTTGAGACTTTCGGGTCTTACAGAGAGATACAAAGCCAAAGTGGCAGACAATATTGCAACTATCTATTGTGTTAAAGAGAGCAAAGGCTCTGCTAAAATCTCTGCTCAGCCACACCTCACAAAGACACACGAAAATAAAAACAAGAATGAAATGTTAAAATCAAAATGAAAAAAGGTGTGGTCTCAAAAAATAATTTTAAAATAAAATACAATAGACAGCAGTTACATGGAAAATGCCAGCCTCTCCTTATACTTTCCTCATATCCTTGAAATGATCTTTTATGTCCTAGAGATTCCAAGCCCAGTTTGACTTCCTTCCCTTTTTTAGCCACTGAGAACAGTATTTAAGTCAGAGGGCATTTCCTCAATTTTGCTTTCGAGCCAATGAAAACCTCATTGCATACTGGGTACAAATCCACAGATCCGAACTCAAGTGGAGATCAGTATTTAGGAAGCATGGATCCAATCCCTATCCTGACTTCACAGATGGGAAGAATTGAAGGTCTGGGGCCTCCTCCACATGGTGAGGTAAGCTGAGGGCAGAATGCCCAGTCAGGACTCAGTCTGTTGACTCCAGGTTAATTTCTATTTTTCCCATTACATCACCTTGTTGAATATTTTAGTTCATTTCTTGTACTCTGCCAGGTTCAGATACTATAGAGCTTCTATTGCTGTCTAGTGGGAAATGTGTTGGACATATTCATTTCCCCTACAACCTAGAATCCTATCTTCATGCAGAAAAAAGTCTGGGGGGGAGGGTCTTACCTGATCTTCAGATACGCGGCAACCCCAAACACCAACAGCACCACGGCGATGACGGTCACCGTAATGGCGGCAATGCTGCCTGTGGGGAGGACAGAGTGGAAAAGGAGATGAAGGGGCAGCTCCACAACTCTCGGGGAGCACGCATCACCATCGCCTCGGCCCCACCCAATCTTCCCTTGGACAGAGGAAATGCTTATTCACCTCAGATCATTCTGCAGACAGTCAGAGCGGGAATGGAATCCAGGATCTTAATGTGATCATTAAAGATGCTTTTAGTGCCAGGGGAGGTTTGGTAAAGAGCGAATCTTTATGATGATTATGTTTTTGACGGACATGGAATACAGAGATCAGCCCATTGTGCTCTTTGATGATCTCTCCACGAGAGAGCAGTCTGCTGCTGTTGTCTGCAGAGGTCGGGGATTGAAAACCTCTTGATGGTTCATTTCCCTTCGCTTATATTTTGACCACTTGTGAACTATTGGGAGATAGGATGTTTTATCGAAGAGTCACTACAAGTTAATAGTGTTGATTATTTTAATAAATTAGGAAGCATTCAGCCAAATCACTAGCACCCACTTTAAAAGGCACTTTGGTAGCAGGGGTGCACCAGTTTTAATGATGAGGCCATCCAATCAGAGCCTTTAAGACACCTCTCTTTGGGAAACATGCCTACTTTTCATCCTTGAAAGGTGAGTTCCATTTTTAGAAAATGAAGTCAAGTTTGGCATATTACATAAGGTCAAGGCTGGGAGATATCCAGGTCCCATTGGAAAAGACATCCATCTTTTCTTGTGTAATTTGAAAGCTAGTATCAAAGGTAACTATTCTTAAAACAAAACAAAACAAAAAAAACCCCCACAACGTTTTCATGAGCATTGGGTGAAGGTTTACAGATCAAATCAATTTTCCATTCAACAATTCATACGCCGTTTATTACATGTCACTTATTGCATGCCACTTTCTACTTTTCCCTTGTGTTTCCATTCTTCCATCCTATCCCTTCCCACCTTCTGAACTTTGTACGATGCCCTTTTGGCCTCAAATGGTTGACTTTTCTAAGAGTTCTAGTGCTACTGTTTACCTTATGGGCTTGTCTTTGGTTTTGATGAAAATTGACCTAGAGGCGTGAGTTCAGTTCCAGGCCTTTAAAGGTCAAGTTAAAAAAAAAATAGCGAAGGAAAGGAAAAAGCATACAAAAATCTTGAAGCACAAGGAATTAGTGAGAATAACCAGAATGTCTCCCAGTAACACTACTTTGAAGCATGACACTCTTTTTGGGGTGAACGTTGGTCTATTAATGCACATGCATCCGTTTAATTTTCACCCTAGAAATGCACAGATGCAATCGGGCTCGTACACCTAATAGTTAAAGTGACTTATTGGCATGAGAGCGGAGGTAATTGTTGTTAGGTACCGTCAAGCTGGCTTCTACTGCTAGTGACTCTGCACAACACCATGGAATACTCTCCTGTGTCTTTCTCCTGAGTGCCATGTTGGAGCCCACTGTTACAGCCACAGTGCTGCGCCTGCTCTCTGAGAGTCCATCTCGTCTCTGCTGACCAGCCACTTCACCCAATGCGATGGCCTTTCCCAGCACTGGCCTCTCCTGAGAGCAGCCCCAAGTAAGTCAGAGAACGTTCTGCCATGCTTGTCTCTAAGGAGGATCCTGGCTATTTTTTCTACCACATACTTGTTCATTCTTCTGACAGCAGTCTTCAGTACATACAACTGCCTTTGACAATATCATAATTCAATTGCATCGATTCTCCTTTGATCTTGGTTATTAATGAGCCTCCTTTACTTGTTCAGGCCAGCGGGGATGTATTTGGTACTTGGACAAAGGACTGGCGCTCTTCTTAAACACTGGGAAAACCATGAGGGATTTCGAATCTGAATTCGTCATGGTTTCTGCCATGACTAGCTGGGTGACTTAACACTGTGGACTCTTTTACACGCAAATACAAAACCAGAAGAATAAGAGTTGTTTCAGTCATCTCGCCCATCACCCTTCTATCAGTTTATCATAATGTAGATGCTTGTAGGTTGGTGCAGAACTAGAAGCTATGCCACTATGCCAGCAAGGCCACACATGGTGGACAGGTTTAGTAGAGCTGCCAGACTATGACAGACTAGAAAGAAGGGCCTGGCAATCTAATTCTGAGAACGGGTCATTGAAAGCCCAGTGGATCACAGCAGAAGAGAGGGGTGTTAGATGAGTCCGCTATGTTGGGAAATTCACCCACACCAAACCAATTGCCAGCCAGTCAATTCTGACTCACCGTGAGCCTATGTATGGTTTCTGAGGCTGCAAATCTTTATGGAAGCAAATGGCCTCAGCTTTTTCCTGATGAGTGGCTGGTAAATCAGAAGTGCCAAATTTGCATTGTGCAGTCTACTACTTACCCAATAATTTCACTAGGCTCCCAGGTCCAAAGTCAAAACCAAACTCACTGCCACCGAATCAATGCTGACTCCTAGCCACCCTATAGGACCAGAGCTATTCCTGTGGGTTTCTGAGACTAATATTCTACAGAGGTAGAAAGCCTCGTTTTCCTCCCTTGAGTATCTTGCTTATTTCAAACTGTTGACTGTCATGTAGCAGGCCACGGTTTAACCCACTACGTCGCATGGGGGATCCTGAGGCTCTCAGGTAGGACACTTAAAACACATAGCAGTTACACAAAGGGACTTCAGGTATTATAATGTTTGCGGAGATGGTTCTGAATAGGCCAATGCTTGATTCTGTTGTTCATTAGGATGCCAGGAAGCAACTAAGACCACACCGCATCTAGCTCACATGATTTTAGGAGGACTTAGTGAGCCACCCGTCCCATGCAGAAGGCTACATTGTTATCTGCGGGCGAGAGTCTGGACCAGGGCCCAGCTTCCATGGACTAGTTCTCAAAGGTGATGGAACCTCCCCACATTCTGAGAGAATTATCATTTACAGATGACTTTGCATTCTCTCCTTTTATTTTTCTCCCCGCCTGTGTGAATAGCTTTTATTAAATATTCTCCCCACTGATTTTCCCTTGAAGGAATTAGAATAGAGCGCAAAAAAAAGGTGAATCTTCTGCACTCTTTAGTTATGCCCCTGATCGTCTGGGACAAAGAAGGGGGCCTCAGCGACCCGTGCTCCAGGTTTTGTAATTCCTAAGTGGGAACCAAGTGAGATCACGGCTACATGTAAACTGAGACTGGGACTTGATGGGTCTACACAAACCTGCCACCATTTCAGAGCTTCTGCCCTTTAGAAGGAGCCTTGGCAGTGACAGGGGTGTAATGGGCTGCTCTCTCACATTGGGCTGCTCTCCATAAAGTCAGCAGTTTGAAACCAACACCCACTCTGGAAAAGAAAGACCAAGTTTTCTACTCCTGGAAAGAGTCACGGTGCTGGAAACTGGTAAGGGCTGCTCTCCCCTGTCCTGTAGGCTCAGCTATGAGATGGATTGACTCAATGGCAGTGAGACACTTCTGGACACTCACACATTCCTTGCGTTGCTGTTGGAATTCTTCCGAGTTTGATTACTATGATCAGAATTCCAGAACACTTCATTGTGCTCACAAGGAACCTGCACATGGAGCAAGAGGCCATCGTCGGAACTGACTGGATGGCACCCAACAACAACAACATCAATAACATCAGTATAACTACCGGTAATCTTCTTGTCCCCCTTTCCTGTAATCTGGTTGTAAGCATGTCACCGAGTGCTCAGACATATAGACTGGATCAAGATGAGCAAGTCTGGGGCTGATTCCCTTATAGCAAACGCCCCATCCTCCTCTGCAAGACTGTTACTGGTGTCTCAGTCGTCAAGTGGCACAGAAATGATCACAGTTCAAAGTTCATGACAGCCTCTTAATAGCTCTCACACAAAAACAAAGCCACAGACACGAAGCCCACACCAAGTATGTTGCCTGGGAAGGCATTTCAACTTCTAGCAGCACTGGAAGACAGAACTGTCTGATAGGCTTTTTCCAAGGCTGTCCTACTGAAAAACATAGATGGCCTCATTTTCCTCCCACGGAGTAGCTGCTAGTTTTGAACCACCAACCTATCAGTTAGTAGCCAAGAATTTAACTACTGAGCCACCAGTGCTTCTTTTAAGAGCTTGTGAAAAAGGGATTATAACCTGAAGTTAAGATGATGGAGGGATTTTAAGATTTTTTTAATGGGGGTAACGGAATGAAGAGAGCTAATTTTCCCATAAGACAATCCTGCTCTGTGGGCTAGACATTGGGCTGCTAACCAACCACAAGATTGGTGTTTCAAACCCACTGGCCTGCCCTAGGAGGAAGATGAGGCGCTCTGCTTCCGTGCAGACTTACTGTCTTGGAATCTCTGTGTAGTGCATAAGGCGGGACGGACTCTGGCAGTGGGCTGGTTGGATCTTACACCAGAGACAGTTTCACATAGGACATCAATGGTTTGACATTCTCAACGTTTCCTCCCTGACCCCAGGCGCTTGGGCCTCCTCCAACTCTGCCCTTTGCTGAATTTACTTATATACCAGCTCATTCTAAAGATGACCACAGACAGTTTTTCCAAATTCAAGTGCTGTTCTTTCTCTTTTTTTTGAGGAGTGGGGGGAGCAAGGGATGAGTGACCCACTTCCCTTCCATGTGACCTGTGGTTCTCTAGCTCTTACGGCAAACCTGGGCTTCAAGTGGAGCTATGGAAGGCCACTCTTCCTTGTCCCCTCGGGTGGTCCATGTGACCAAAGCTGGATGAATAACTGGGCAATGGGGCAATTCTAGGGGGGTGGTGCTGACCAATAAGAGACCAAAATTAGTCTGAGGTAAACTAGGTGATATTTATGAGACGTTTGGACTGTCTTACTATTTATTCTGCCACCACCTGACCCTTCTCAGAGGGCACTGGCCCTCCTGAAGGAGAAGCTCGTTATTGGCCCTGGGCCTTGGAGGAGACCTTGCGTCCCAGTCCCGTGCTTGCTCTGGCTGCCCCGGCCCCGGCTGTTCTTTCAGAAGGCAGCTGGTAACCTTGGTCCTGGGAAGTTCCGCACCTGAGGGCACCGTAGACTGCGCCCAGGAGGAAGTTGCTGAGCCAAAGACGTTAACACAACTGTGTTTGGGGTAACTAAAAAGGCAATACATTCTCCTTGAGAAAACAAGTGTCATTTCCCCCTGAGCTGTGTTTAACTTAAAGTGGTATTCCCCTGTCCACCTTCCACCCACCTTCTCGCTCATATTCTCTCTCTCTCTCTCTCTCTCTCTCCCCCCAGGTGGGGCAAGAAAAAGGAAAATGAGGAAGGTGTGGCGAGGGGCAGGGAGGCTTTGTCCTATGAGGAAGGCACCAGTGGGGTGGGCCCGTGTCCTGGGAGGGTGGCTGGCATTTTATTGCGTCCTTCCGTGTTGGTTTTGCAAGTTACAGACCGGGCTGTGATTCAGACTGTGGGGCCCTGGAGCCAGCAGACATGAAGAGAATGGGAGGAAATTTTCTGCATATTTTCTAAGCCAAAGCGTTAGAAGCTTCCAGGCACCAACACTTTCTTCCTGGTCAGGCGGCTCTTGAAGAGCCAGGCACCAGAGCCTCCTGGAAGCCTGGCCTTTCGGACGTCTGGGGTTTCTCGGGCTGCCAGGGTGCCACTTTGATAACAGCCCAGAGCAAAAATAAACAGACTACAGAATAGCAAAAGCTGCCACTTCCTGGTGACTATTTTAGGCTTACACTGTGCCAAGCAGTTCACAACTACCATCCCTCTTTAGAGTTGAGTAGGGTAGTTCTCCTTTTATGGCTGTGGAAGGTAAGGCTCAGAGAGATGCCAAGCTCAATTTAGGCTTCACATTAAGGAAACAATCGAGCTAGCACTTGAACTTGGGACAGTTGCCTGGCAGGTTTTACACTTTTAACCATGAATAAACAGAAGCCTTCCCCAGACTTTTCTCAGTTTGGTGAGCTCTTAATCAACTTTTTTGGCCTAAAGAAAAGATCAGTCCTTCTGAGAATCTTCTCCTGATTTTCCCAGTGCTGTCTGCTGGGTGCTCACTCCGGACTGGCCTTACTTACTGTGTTCTGCTTATGAGCTGCCCCAGGCATGTTGTGAGGTTCTGTCCACTTGGTTCCGCCTCCTAGCGACCACGCCCGCAACAGAACTGCACCTTGTTCAGGGCTTTTGCCTTTGTCCCTGACCTTCTACATGACCAAGCCCGGCGCCCCTTTTATGGCTATGGCCCTAGGCATAAGCTAATTATCTTAATCCACGACTCTTCCCAGTCTGCCCACACTCAAAGGACAAGGCCCCGTGTGTTGCCTATAGTTCTTAAACGATCATAGGCAATATTGGTGGCAAATAAAACAGTAACTGGTGTTTTCCACACCCTTGTATATGCCAACTCTTATGCTGAGAAAGTTCCTGAGCAGCAAGCAGACTCTTCAGATTAGGATCTCTTGCTTCAAGTCTTAGCCGAATACTTCTATCCTCCCCTCTGCTAGCACCGCACCCCTAGCCCTCCACTCTGGGCTCTTGCAAGGCCCAAGCATGAGCCTGGAGGGGAAGCTGGAGGACAGTTATTTTAGGAGTAACTGCCTGATTATAGCCAGATCATATCTTCGAAGCAGCCAGAGAAAAGTCCCAGGAGCCCAGGCTCTTGGGTGGTTTCCAGACCTGACCAACATCTCCTCCTCACCTCCTCCACAGGAAGGAGGCTGCCTCAGGCCGCCAGCCCCTCTGTTTGGAACTGGTCCTTGACCGCCTAGCAATTCTGGGATCCCCGGCGCATCATTTTAAGGGCTCCCGTTCCTTGTGGGTTGTCCCTCATGGTACACACAAATCCCCTCTTTCAGTCAGACACCTACTGAGTCCATCAGGAACAAAGGAGGTCTGTCCTCATCCAGGGGGACTGCTTGCGTCTCAACTATCTTCCCCCTCGCTGGACCTCAAAGTCACCTCCTGTCTTTCTGGATTCAGCAACATTTCCCGAACTTCAAATGGTCCCACATGAAACCTCTTCACTGAGGGGCTTTCTTTGCTTAAAAAAATTTTTTTTTACCCTTCTCCTCTCTGTTAAATGAAAGAAACATTTCATCAGAACTCTTGGGCAGGCATATTTGCCAACTGCATATAGATGGAAAATTCTAGTTTGAGAGGAGGAGAACATCTGAAGGAAAGAATTTAGCAGGCTCGTTAGAAGGTGAGGTTGGCGTGGAAAAGCTTCAGGAGGTGGGAACAGCATCTGGCCCAGGCGAGTAGAGCATCTGACCCTCTCCACTGATGACGCTGGGACTACATTCTCCTTGAAAACCAACAACCAGCCTCTTCCAAAGGTGCAAGGAAGGGCTTGGACCAAGTTCCCCGGTATGTGTGCGCACCTCTGATCTAGTCCGGGGCAGTCTCTAAACAGTCTCTTGACGGCTTTTCAATATCCTTGCCCTTTTCTTTTCCTATTCTTGGCCCAGGGGAGGCAAGAATGGAGACGGGGAGAAGGTAGCCACTTCAGAGTGTGCGGGGCTCCTTCAGTCAAAGTCACCAAGAGAAGTCTCTTCTCTTTAAAGAACACGCTTGGATATGAGCAGCCGGTGACCAAATTGCCTAGCAGAGCTTTGTAGGGGGGCCCAAATCTCCACTCATCACTCCAGCCAAAGGACCTTCTGTCTTTACAGCAGATGCCTCTCAATACATCACCCTCCCTCAAATAGCAACAGTGATAGTAACACACTCAAAAACCAAACTCACTGCCATCGAGTGGAAGTTGACTCAAAGCAAAACCCTATAAGACAGGGTAGAACTGCCCCCTTTGAATTTCCAAGACTGCAACTCTGCAGAGGTAGGAAGTGTTGTCTTTCTCCCATAGAGCTGCTGCTGGTTTCAAACAGCTGACCTTGTGGAACACAGCCCAACACATAACCACAACACCAAACAACCACTGTAAAAATAATAGCAACAATGCTTTCTTGTGCCTGTGGCATCAGGAAGAGCTCTGGTGGCACTGTGAGGTAAGTGTTGGACTGCTAAAAGCAAGGTTGGCAGTTCAAACTCACCGTCTGTTCTTAAGAAGAAAGATGAGGCTAGACTCAACTCCATGGCAGTGTGTGTGTGCGCGCATGTGTGTGTGTGCGCGCGCACAGTGCTAAGGACTATTGTAAGAGCTTCAAATGCAGTATTTATGGGAACTTCAAAAGGTGTGTGTTCTTGCTATTGCCGCTTTGTCGGGAGGGAGGTTCGGTGGATTTCGTTCCGAGTACTTGGTGACTAAGTGTGGAGGCAGAACAGAAGGAAACCCCGCCTCACCCTGAGCCAGCCTCACACTCATTCCTGAGCCTCAGCCCTCTTTTGTGTCCATCTGTCTTGTTGAGTTCTTCACTTTACGGTGAGGAAACTGAGGCAGGCTCCAGAATCCAGGCTGCCTGTCGCGGAGCTCTTACCACCCTGGACTGCAGCCGGAGCATGCCCAGTGTCTGGGACTGTTCCTGATATTCGGCTGGCTTAAGTGCATGCTTTGACACATCAGTGGCTTTGTGGCAGAATTCGCACCCCCAGACAGAAGACATGGTTCAATTCCCAGCCAATGTCCCCCATGCCAGCTACTACCTTCTTCCCTTAGGGGAAGCCTGCATTGTCATATGATGCTGTTCGGGTTTCTGTAGCGCTTTCGGACTAAGCCTAGGAAGAGAGGCATAATTCAGAAAACAGAAACTCTCTGGGTGACTAGTCCCATTCACAAATGGCCATGGGGAAGGTGAAGGACGGGACAGTATTTCTGTCCACCGTGAGTCAGGGACTGATTGACCCCTTGCTAGGTAGCAACAATGAAAACAATGGCTCCAACAACAAGGCTGCTCCCTGTGCCCCAGATGACTCTGGGGGGCATCAGATTTCCTCCCGAGGTGCATTTGACCCACACCTTGATGACAGTCACAGAAATCCTTTGCAGATTACTTGGATTCAGACAAGTTCTTGAGGACAGCCACAGTACTGTGTCAACAGCAGTGATAAAAGCACTTGGAAACCACCGAAGACCACAGACAATGTTGCAGCCATCAATCACTGCTTAAGGCAGATCTCTCCACTTTGAGTGCAGGAAGTGGAGGGTCCAAGGCCCTTAGGAGTCTGCTCAGCTGGCTGGTGGGCAGAGGTGCCATTCAAACTGTGTTCATCTGGGTAGATTGGAGAAATAAATTCACAGAAACTCATTTAAAAATAAGAGTGTTTTCTTTGTTGTTTTTTTAAAGAGAGCTTTATATAAAGGGTCAATGTACATTAAGAAAGCATCCCAACCCAGTGCTATCCAAGCCCACAAGTCCAACATTATCTCATAAGTCCAACACCAATCCACACAGTTCTCCTCCATCTCATAAAACCACATAATGACGCTGACTACAGGAGGAAAGCCAAATCAGTAAATGTGTAAGCATCTCAGCACTGGTAGGGGTCTCCACATGGCTGCTCCAGCACCCAGGGCTGCATCGGGGTAGGTTCATGTGGCTTCTCCTCAGGGATGTCTTGCAGGAAGTCAGCCTTGCCAGCTGAAGCAGGGAACCGGCTAAGGCAGCTGCACCCTGGTCCGACCATCAGGGAGCAAGAGACCAAGAACTAGAAAGGCGAGGCTCATGGAGCCATTTATCGCTCCACCCTTCAATTAACTCCACATGTGTTTATTGGCCAGGTTGGTGTAATAAACCTTAACTCACAAACTGTAGGGCTAGACTTCCCAAATCCCTGCTTTCCCACATCACACAGCCAGAAGTTTGGGAATGGGGACTGGTTTTATGTATGCCCTAGAGGAGTGGCCCAGGGAAACCCTTCCCCCCTTCTCCTCCTCCATGCCTCCTCTGTTCTCCCATCTCTAGCTGCAAAGGAGAAGTTGCTCAATCAATTACACTCTTGATGTTTACTGTTTGTTCCATGCCAAACTCTGATGAAACACCCACTTCCTGCCAGAGTATTAAATAATGCATTTAAAATGCTTTGTCCATTATCAAGTGCAAGACTAAGGCTCAGGACACCTCTCACCCATAAACCCTGCGAAGCCAGGAAGGAAGCTCGGATCCAGTGGCACTTTCGAGCGGAGCTAGCTATTCATAATGACTGCTGATCTCATTGTTCAAGTTTCCCCTCTAGCCAGATCATGATCAATGCAATCATGTGGCTTTATTGTTGAAAGGGACTTAGAAGAAGCCTCAGCTGGTCTAGCTCCCTGTGCAGATGATGAAAGGTTATAGAAGTTAAAAGGTTTGGTTGAGATCAGAGTCCATCGGTGGCAGACTACTTAGACCTCTTGATTCCTGGTTTGGATCCTTTTAAATGCTCTACTCACTGGTTTCACATCAGATAAAAACCCCTGAAAGTGCTGGTCGCTGAGGTAATGGACAGGGACAAGACCCCAGCCACTTCTCCCAGGGCAATGCTTCCAACATCTGAATATCCACATGTCAGTGTCAGAGTAGGGTTTTGAACATGGCAAGCTTTTGGAAGTCCACCAGACCCTTCTTTAGAAGCTTCTCAGAGTATGTTTGAACTACCAGACTTGCTGTTTGTCCCCAAGTGCTCCGCCACTGTGGCAACGGCGGGACTCCTTCCTGTACCCAGACCCCACAATTAGTCTGGAAAGAATTGCTGAGACAAAACTGGAAAACATCCGCGTGTTGGCTGTGATTGAAGAGAATTCCACTGTCCTGGAAACCGTGCTGTACAAACCCGAGAGGAGCCGGACATCTGATCCCTTGACTGGAGGGGTCAGGATTTCTATGCACCAGCAGGTCAGAAATGGGAAACTAAGTCCCAGAATCCCCCTGCTGTCCTCCTCAATACCATGAACCACAGCGTTAGTGGGGAGAACTCGCTGATGTTTCCAGGCTGGGCCACCTGTCTGCGTGGCCTGCAGACTCTGACTTCCAGCAACCATATGCCGCAGAGGGGAACTGTGCTCCAAGGGGGTTTCAGAACTGATTGTGGGTAGGTTTGCCAGCCCTTGCTCCCAAAGGCCCAATGGGTAGGTTTGAACTGCCAACCTTTGGATCAGTACTGACACCTAGAAAGGGGTGATAATGTGGTGTGCGAAGCAGGCCCCTGCCTTGCTCATGAACTGCCAGTCATCTCCATGAGCATTAAGAGAGAACACTTGCTGTAGTTGTTAGCTCCTTCTCCAGCCCTTGCTACTTTCTATGACGGGGGTGAGGTGTGGCCACAGATAAACTAGTTGCAAGGAAAAATAAACAGACGTTGGCGTCTTCCCTTGTCGGGACTCCCCCAGACAGCCAGGTGGAGGCTCAAATTCCTTCTGCGTGTCCCAACTTTAGTGAAGATGACCTTGCACCCCGGAAACATGTTCTTGATGTAGATGGAATAGGAGAACGGGAGGGAGGAACACATCGTAGCCTCAGGCCGAGTGCTAACCCCATTGGCCAAGTGTTGGGCACATTCATCATTCCATTGTGGTCATCTGTCCTAACACCTTGGTCAAGGGCAGGAGCGTCCGTGTGACCACTACAGCCTCAAGGCCTGAGGGGTTGCCTAAGAATCATTAGTTACATTTATTTAACCTCGTCTCTGTGTAATGAATAACCAAGGCCAGGCAACAAGCCACAAGCTGCCTTTAAATACTGCACTTTCCACGTTTTAATTTCTCCCAGCCTCTGGACCCCTCGGTTTTAAAATTAAAAAACAAAACAAAGCATTGGGAAAAAAAATAATTTCCAAACTTTGGTGCAAGCTAAGAGAATAGAACAATCTCTATCTCCCAATTCTCTACGCAGAGGAGTCCTAGTCCAGTAGGGGCTGTGCAGTGGGCTGCTAACAGCGAGGTCGGCAGTTCGAAACCACCGGTCACTCAGCAGGCGAAAGATGACTGTTTACACACCCCTGTACAGAGTGCCACCCTCAGAAACCCCCATCAGTAGTTACCCCTGTCCTCGAGGGTCAAGATGAGCCAGGCTTGGCTTGGCGGCAGTGAGTTTGGCTTATTTGTTTGTTTTTTAACGGGACCAAGTAGGAAAGCCCACAGCACAGCCTCTCTAGCCTCTTCTTCCCCACCATGAGTTCTTCTCGCTGGTCTAGAATCTCGTTGTTAAAACTCTTTCACCCTTTTCTCAGGTTGCCCAGATTGCCTGAACATATTATTCATTCTCGTGAGAATACAGTCACTTTTCTCTGTACCGTTTTTCGGACTTTTTGCCTCGCTGTGATGTAGGGTAAGTGCTTACATGGGTCTGTTCTGCACACGTTTAAAAGTCCCTTTAGTGGTCGAAAGGGACTTCAAGTTAAGAAAGATCACAGTTTAAGGGTCCTGTTGGTGGCAACTCCGAGGATTGCAGACCCATTATGGTAATAATGATAAAGTAATAATAGCTACTACATCGGTGCACATTAATGGTTAGCTTCTGCACTTTGCACCCCTCCACCACACTGTGAGACATAGTCTTGGCAACCTAAAGGGTGTCTCTGCTCTGCCCTACAGGATCACTGGACGTTGGAATGAACTCAATGGCAGTGATTTATTTTTGGTTTACATTAGGGTCATTTTATACACTTGTCTCACTTATTCCTAGTCAGAATTATTAAGCAAGTGTGATATTTTTATAGATGAGAAAAAAATGGGACATCTGGGGATGGGTACGCTCACCCCGTCTTCTATCTAGCAAATGCCACCCCTGACATTTGAACCAGGCAATCAGATAACAAAGTTCACACCATCAGTAACACTTAGGTTTTCCTAGGGTCTGACTTTGAAGTTATTCCACAAAATTTCTTCCAAAGCAAAATAGAAAGCAAAATGGTTGGGATGGCCCTCATCCTTGGACTTACTGAGATCTGATGGGTTCCACTAAAATTTCCCTTGCTTTCCAGTCTGTGGTCATTAGCCTGAAGATCCTGGATCAGATGGTGAAAGCAAGACACTATAAAATACCTTCTCTTACTGACCACTGTTTTGCTTTCTTAGAACGCGGCATGTTGGGGACCGTATCAATTACCATCTGTTATGTTCCCTCTTAATACAGTGCTCCCCAGTCCACATCTCAAGGATACAATCCGTAGATCCTTTCCAACCACGTTGATGAGTAGGTGCCGATACATGGTCCCTTTTCTACTCAGTTATTTTGTAACTAAAACCACATACTTCTTTTGATTTTGAAGCTTAGGGTAAGGGGGAAGGCTGATTATAGAGTTAAACATATTCCTATCTGTTTCCCAAACAGTTAACCGGCCATGGATAGCATCAACAGTAATGTTAGCTGTCAACAACCACTTCTTCAATGAAGGATTTCCCCAAATCACTGGCCAGATATGACTGGTGAAAAGTATATAAAGCAGAAGAGTGAAATTATTCCATGGAGACAGAAACCCTCCAGATATAATGACACTTGACACTGAGACAATGAAAGCATGTGATGGGATAGTATTTACTGCTAGGTGAAAAGATAAATGCTAAAAGCTGATTTAATTTATTATCTTGATAGAACATTTCCAAGAATATTTTGGAAATATTTAAAAAATAATAGAATAAGATTCAAGCAATAAAAGTAAGCCAAAGGAGAAATATAAGTAGCAGGGGCAAAAACTCAAAATAATTTATCTAAAATATAATCTGACAAGTGAGGCTTATTGTGGGAATTCACTTGGCTTGAGCAAGCTTGGAGGTATAGGCTTGGTTTGAGTTCTTTACTTCCTTTTGGAAAAATGTGCATGAAACTCTGTAACAACTCAGGACCTGGTCATTCCCGGTGCCTATGGGAAAGCCAAGTAGGGAAGTCGGGAGAGAGGTGTGGTGGTGGTGGGGCTTGGCAAAAGCTCTGAGCAATAGCAGAATGCGATTTAGAAAGACTGCAGATGGGACAGAGTATCCAAGAGGCATCTTTTGTGTGAATAGATGAAGATACTCCGTTCTTTTTCATGTTCAGTTCAAACTCCAAGGTTTATGAGACCAAGAAAATACATGGGTGTATTGTCTCAAGCTTGATATTTCGTCGCCCAGAGTCATTCGAGCATTTATGGAACACGTATGACCCTGGGCCAGACCCTGTAGGTTTGGGGAATTCATCTGTGAGAGAAAACAGGCAAGGTCCCCAGTACCTTGAAAAGCAGTGCCACCCCTCAGGGAAATGTGTGTGGTGAGTTGTGAGCGGGCTCCAGGTAGAAGAATCTGAATGAGTGGGTGGAAGTCAGCAGGCGCACCATACTGAGAGACATCCGCGAAGGTAGGTACAGGACTTCCGCAGCCACAGAGAGTGAAGAATTGTGACCTTTGTCTTATGGACAGTAGGAATCCCCAAGGGACTGGGATGTTGTTTGTGGAGATGTTAAGTGTGACCTGGTCAGATATCTGTTTAAAGTCAAAATGGCTGCTATGGAGACAGGTTAAGATGGGGGAGATGGGATTAGGGGTGAATGTGAAGTAATTAGGAAGTCATCCCAGTAGAATTAGAGAAGTCTTGATGTGAAAGTGAGATTGGAGAGCAGTGGGTGACTTGGAGAGCTACTAGGAGTTCAAGATTAATAGCATTTATGGATAGAAATGTGAAGGAAAGAAAGGATTGGAGATTGGCAGCACAACTCATTAGGAGGTCTTGGGGTGTGTGGCTCAAATGGATGATCACATTCAGCTTCTCATTGAAAAGCTGGGGGTGTGAGTTCACCCAACAGGGTTGCGGAGGAAAGGCCTGGCAATCTACTTTTGAAAAATCCGACACTAAAAACTCTATGGAGCACAGCTTGACTCTGACACACCTGAGGCCACTATGAATCAGAATAGACTTGATGGCCACTGGTTTACTAATTCATTATCCACTAAGTGGGCCATGCTTGCCTGTGTAAAATGATGTACTGTTTGTAAAGCTGAGCTTAAGATATGCATTTTTAAAATTACTGCTTTCTGATATATTCTGGGCATTTTCAACCCGATAAAAAATAAATGTCAAACATGGTTTTAAGTGGTCTTCTCATAACTATGTTTTTTTTGTGTGAAATCATTTTTTCTCTTAATATATCCTTTAAAAATTGATGAGCATGAATTTATAAAATGGATTTTACAGTGACTGCTACATACATATTTTAAGTTATCCTTTCACTTTTTATAAGAGCAAATTTCTTCAAATGGATACACTTTCTAAGGCTAAGTCAGGGAATAGGAGATGTCTTATAGAGTTGAATGCCCCTTGAAGGTGCGGGTACAGAGGTGTCCTGAGGTTTGTACCTGTTTATTTGCGCTGTTTATTTGACTTGCATAAACACTGGAGTTTCGATTGGTAATTTCAAATTCATTTGCCTGCCCTTCTCTTTTCAGAGGAACATATAAGTTAGCATAAAACTGATGGAAACTTGAATTTTTCAGACAAAAGAGGACAACCAGTTTTCAATGTGACTATAACTTTGAAGTCTGCAAATACCAGGATCGATGACATCCTGAGCCGAACTTGCTACACAATGCCAGTTAACCCCTTGGCATGTACTTGGATTGAATGGCGCACAGGGCCATCCAATTCAGCGCAGGGGCTCTAACTTCAACTGCGATCAGCTTCCACCCTCGACGGGCTCGGATTCAGCAACACAAGATGGCCCATATTTAACACATTGGCCTCTCAAACGAAAAGTTGAAAGTATAATCAATCATAGCGGGTTTCAGACGGTGGTCACCATTGCCTGTCCCACGCCACACTGGGAAGTTCCACTCCTTAGAATCAGCCCTGGCGGCACTTGGCACTCACAGTATCCCCTATAGCTCATTGCCACAGTAGTCCTGCGGACTGCTTTCCCCCTTTCCCACTTTTCATTTCTACAGAGTCAGGTAGTGTTGGTGTGGAACAAACATTGAGCTTAGGGCCAGAAAACCTGAGGTGGAATCCTGACCAGGGCCCTCAAATGAGCACTTAAGTCCCTTAATCTTTCAGAACCTGTTTGGACACCTGGCGAACAGACCCCGTGGCATTGTTCCCCTCACTGACGGTCACCAGGAGGAGATGAGGGCATTTGTGTGTGTGTTGGGGGCTTGCTCAGTTCTCAGAACATGTATATTCTTGGTAAGTCTCAGAACAAATACAAGAGGGCTTCAAGATGAGGGTTCCATTCAATTGGAATGAAAGGATAAGATAATTTTTCCAGGGTCTTGTGGAAGCCACCTCATATGAATCTTTCGGCACAGGACAAGCTTGTAATAAAGAATTATCGTCAGAGAGTAAGCCAAAAAGAGCTGAACAAAGCATCTCTCTTAGATTCATTTGCAGTAACAAACACTTGAAGTAAGAGCAGTAAAGTGTCAAGCTTATCGGTGACAAAGACAAACCAGGGACCAGGTCTGAGTTGGTCTACCTGTTTCCCGTGTTGAACTCCCTCCAACTGAAGAGACACATTCCTGCCCGATGAGTACTCTTAAAATAGAACATTCTTCCCCTGATCGATGCCTTTAGTGACTATCAGTGGCCTCACACACAGAGTTACTTGTCTCATCCTACTAGCTCGGGTCCTCGGATACTTGTCCTGTTCCCGCTTCTCCCGTCAACATCTCCCTCGAGGCAGCTGGGCATACATAGGGCGAAAGACGTCCCGAGAGGCAGGTGAAGAAGTAAGAGATTGCCGATGACTTTAAAGGGGAGGGAAGTAATTATGTAAGCCAATGCTGCTGCAGGTCAAGTAAATCAGGTCTGATGAGTAATCACTGACGTTGAGAATAGGGTGGTCACTAGGCTCCTTGGCAAGGGTCATCAAGCCTGGGTAACCAGGCTGACATGGAGGGCTGGATTCTGAACTCAGATTTGTCCCTCCATACTGTGCCCCCAGTCTGACTGGGTCACCCTTGCACCTCTCCTTCCCCTCATGGCCGGAGCCATCATCTCTAACAATGTGGCTCCTGTGATCACTCCACCCTAGAAGCTTCCCTAATGCCATCTTCTCAGAGGGAACTGGAATAGCATTCGTTTGGGTTTAGAAGGGTCTACTGGAGACTACGCACGGTAAGGTTTCGGTTGAGGGGATCAGTCCTTGTAAGGATAACGAGGAATGGGCTCTGTGAGTTGTGGCAACGTGCTTACAAATGGGCGGTGTCAATACCGCTGCTACTACAGGCGGGGCAAGGGTGTCTAAGCAAGGACATCCCAAAGAGAAAGCCAGGAGCGCAGCCTCATGGGGCGCTGCTCAGTCGGCTACGCCAA
The DNA here is from genome assembly GCF_050624435.1 of Tenrec ecaudatus. Taxonomy (NCBI): domain Eukaryota; kingdom Metazoa; phylum Chordata; class Mammalia; order Afrosoricida; family Tenrecidae; genus Tenrec; species Tenrec ecaudatus. The sequence continues at coordinate 149,557,693 of NC_134532.1, forward strand.
GGGAAGAGCAGTGGAGCAATGGTGGGTGGTGGAACAAGGGCTTCACTGTGGTTTAGGGCATCGGGGCTCTGAGCCCAGCTGGCCCTGAGCAGTGTGACCTTGGAGGAAGCCATTTGGGGACGTAATTTCTTCATGTATGACATGAACTGATTGTATTACATCATCTCAAAGCTCTTCCGCCTACCTTGGTTCTTTCTTGGAGTAGAATATAATGAATGATATTAAGAACTATTAGTACATGTGATGTTTCTCTCTAGGTAAGTGATAAAATATCAGAGGACAGGTTTATGCTTTTCTGCATAGGTATACAACAAATATTTTTTATTTTATCTGCTGTAAGGGAAATGCCTGCCACTTGTCTGCCAGTTTGTCACACTGTGGTGGTTTGTTGACCTATGTGAAGAAAATCGCATCAGGATTGGAGAAAGGCTTATTAATAGCCTTCAGTATGAAGATGGTACAACCTTGCTTGTTGACCAGGAGCAGGATTTGAATCACTTGCTAGTGAAAATCAAAGACTGCACCCTTCAGCATGATTGCAACTCAATGTAAAAACAATCAAAATCTTCACAGTTGGCCCAGAAGACAATATATTATGATAATAAATGGAGAAAGATTGAAGCTGTCAAGGATATCATTTTATTTGCATCTAAAATCAATGCTCATGGAAGCAGCAGTCAAGAAATCAAATGCATTCAATTGGACAAATAAGTTTCACAAGATCCCTTTAAAATGCTCTAAGTTTAAGTGACATCCTTAAAGGTGGCACTTTGAGGACGAAAGGTGCCTGACCTAAGCCAGGGTATTTTTGATTGCATCATATACATGTGAAATTTGGACACTGACTCTTAAAGATCAAAGAACAATTGATGCATTTGAATAGAGGTGCTGTCAAAGAGTATTGAAAATACTGTGGACTGCCAAAAGAACCAACATATGTCTTGGAACCAACATATGTACTGCCGGAATGCTCCCTAAAAGCAAAGATGACAAGACTCCATCTGATGTGTATTTTGAATGTGTCATCAGGTGAGACAAATCCGGGAAAAGGACAACATACTTGGAACAGTAGAAGGTTATGGAATAAAAGAAAAACCTTCAACAATTTAGATGAACAATGTAGTTGCAACAATGGGTTATGACAACGCTTGCGAGGATAGTGTAGGATGGGGCCGTATTTATTCGGTTCTGAGTCAGAATTGATGCAACATCAGCTAGTAAAAACTAGGGGGAGAGCCACCAAAATGAGTTGTACACAGGCCCAAGCTCAAGGATCTCAGTTTAACCTGCTGCACTGATCTTTTCCTCCAGTCATCCAATCATTTATTTCCTGGGGAGTTCCGCTCTCTATAATATTCCGGAGGCCTATAAAGTTTTGGGGGCCCTAGGTGGCATGAAGAGTTAATAGGCTCAGCAGTTAATCCACATCAGAAAAGACTGGGGTTCAAGTCCACCCAGAGGTGTCTTGAGAAAAATGCTTGGTGAGTGGAAACTTTTTAGAGTACAGTTGCACTGTGGTACACAGGGCACAGAGAACAGACTCCAAGGACCCCCGGGGGTGGCTTTTAGGGGTTTAGAGTCCAACTCACCTACTGGCCTTTTGTCTCTTGGCCCTGATGACATAGAGTGGAAGAAATCAAGACACAAGGGTTGGTCTAAAAAAAATGAGAGAGGCTATTGGAACAGAACTGTCCTAGGTAATCTAGCCCTAGGAGGATGTTGTTTCAGATGTTGGTGACTCTGGCATTCCTAGCTCAGAATTCATGCTCAGGAATATCAGTGCACCATAGCAGGGGTATCCTACAAATGGGAGAGAGTGATACCAATTAAAAAGCTGAATAAATAACTCAAACCAGTCAGGGGTGAGGAGGGTACGTAGAGCTCCAGAAAAGACCCTACATCACTCTCTCTAATTTACAAAAGGTGACAGGTTTGCTGGAAAGAATAAAGACAAATGTCACAACTATGTATTGCTTTTCCCATGAAATGCATCAGTGACAACAGAGAATAAGCATGTTTCTTCCCAGCCCTGCTCTACACTCTTTATGGGTTTCCAGTAGGTCAATGCAATATGGAACAATAATTGTTAGTTGATCGCAAGTCAAGGCTGATTCATGGCAATCGCATGTATGTCAAAGCAGATCTGGACTTCATGGGTGTCCACCACTATGACCTTTCGGAAGCAGGCGGATTTGGAGGCAACTTGTGTCCATTTGAATGATCAGTAGGAACAAGCTAGAAGGCTGGGTAAGAACAGTAAGCCAACATAGGTTCAAACAGTAAGTGGAGTGAACCGGTCTTACTTGACACCTGGTTCTTAGAAAGTGGGACCCTCCGGGGACCTTGACGTGAAGGCAATGTGTTTGAAGTGCTGAGCAGTTTGCTCCTGGCGAGTTTTAGCAAGTAGTTGAGCGCTTCAACTTTTGCACCACCAAGGGACTACCGAGCAACTGTAATCGGCATTTTTTGAGTACTTATCTCTTCTCAGGATCTGTGCTAAGCGCTTTATATGCCATCTCCTTTAATCTTCACAAGAACCATACAGTAGAGCCTATTTCACCTCTATTTTACAAATGAGGACACATAAGAACACAGAGAGAGTAAATAATTCAGGTGATGTCAGGAGTCAGAATTTAAAGCTAGGAAGTGAGACCAAAAAACATGGCATTAATCCCTTTGTTCCACTTCTTCTCTCTTTAACACTGCGTGCGACATTATGTCAAGACAAATAATATTTCTAATTAGTTAACTGGCTCCTTAATTGGCACATTAATATATATTATGTGGGATTTATTAAATGACTCTAAAGTTTGCACCATTGTGGAGTTATTTCAGCTCAGGTGTTGGATTGCAAAATTCAGCCTGATTCAATTGTGTTGTTGTTATAGTCTGGCAGTTCCATAATCTCCTGTCAACTTGAGCGAAGGAGTGGAGTCTAGCCTGTCAATCAGGTTGCAGCTTGATGACCTCACTTAGAGGCGCCACAGAGATAAATCGCTCACTAGAGGCCGGACTCATTCTCTCGCCTTCACATTCCTGATGACAAGCGAGATGGAGCTACGCTGATGGAGTCAGAGCCCTGGAGCTGCAGGAACCATGCAGATGCAGCGCTGGGACGCTCTCACTTCCACTGGATCCACAAGAGTTTCCCCCCACTGGCCTGTGCTCTTCCTGCATTTGGTGTCATTGTATGTGTTGCGTGAGTCTGAGGAGGAATTTATAGACTGGTATCAGACATATAAGCCAACATAGGACTTATGGACTTGATCTGGACAGGGTTGGGATGTTTTCTCAATATACAATTGCTCTTTTATGTAAAGTTCTCTCTTATACACATATGCGTTTCTCTGAATTTCTTTCTCTAGCCAACCCAGACCAAAACAGTTAGCCAAATGGCCTTCTTAACATCCAAGTGTGAGCAACAGCATGTGTGGTCGACAGAGACTCACCTGAACTCAATGCATGTTCTACTTGCTCCATGATCACCCCCGGCGAGGCGGTGGTGGTCTCCCGGTCAATCAGCTCACAGTTTACCGTGGTTGCCACAGTGGCCTGGGGCGTTGTCTTCTTGGTCACCAGCTCAGTCGTAGCATGTGAAGTAGGTGTGCCGCCTGAAGTCTGCTCCACTGTTGAGGGCACAGTGGAGGTCAGGGGGCCCGGGGGCTTGGTGCTGGTCACTGCCAAGCCATGGTCAGTGGTGACAGATGGCGAAGGGCCCTCGGGTGATAAGGTTGATAAAGATGAGGGTGAGGAGGCTGGCGCTTCAGGGGAGACGAGTGTGGTAGACTCCGCCGGTGACGGGGACCCTGCGGATGACACGCTTGCAGCGGAAGGGCTGGAGCTGGGCTCTGTGGGTGTGGGTGTGGAGTGGGCTCCAAGGTTGGTCGTCAAGACCCCGGGAGATGAAGGGTCTGTGCTTGTACCTTCCCAATAGGAAGCCTGCTGGGTGGTCCTCTCCTCTCTGGGCTCTGTGGACTTGTCTTTTGGGAGCGGAGATGTTTGAGCCGACGCCGACGATGTCACGGGTAGTAATGAGCTGCTGTGTGTGCCACTGGTGGCCGAGGTGGTGGCTGCAGTAGTGTTTTGTGGTGAGCTAGTCCAGATGGCCGTCGGTGATGTAATTTTTGCAGGAAGAGAGGCAGGCAAGGGGGTCGATGAAGGCAGACTCTGGACCCTCACACCTGCGGAAGAGTGAGCGCAAAGGCGGTTAGTATGTGGGGGCCGGAGAGGCCAGGTTGCTGTGCCGTGCTTTCACACAGATGTCTTTATTGTTCACTGCGTCCTCCTCAATTTGAAGGTGGCCTTTTATGCCTTTCTTCCCAATAACCATTCTCCCCTCTCTGGGGTGGCAGTCCCTGGGTGAGGCAAACCGCTAACATGCTCAGCTGCTAACCAGAAGGCTAGAGGGAGTCCACACAGAGGTGTCTCTGAGGAAAATCTTGCCAATCGAGTTCTTTTAAAAATCACCCACTGAAACCGGAGAGTGCCGAGTTCTTCCTCAGACACACATGTGGTTGCCAGGAGGTAGCACAGACTAGAGGTAACTGGATTCGTTTGAGTGACCTATCGAAATAGCCAGAAGGCTCAGTCAGAACAATAAGAGGATCAGTCTACATAGGTTCACACGGCATGTGGAATGAACCGGTCTTATTTGAAACTTGCTCTTAGAAAGCGGGGCCCTCTGGGGACCTGGACTTGATGGGAGTTGGTTTGGACTGGCCAGGAGGAGTCTCCTTCAGGAAGCCTAGGGGGTTCTGGAGGTGGGGGTGGGGTGGGGCCGGGGCCATGGGGAGTGGGAAGTGGGGAGAGTGTGGTTGGTGCTGGGAAGTTCTCTGCCCCCCGCCCAGGGCTGCCAGGCCTGCATCTGCCCACAGGGAGGCAAGGCGCAGAACAAACAAGTGGCCTCACACCTTGTCTGCGGAAGAAGGAAGAACCAGAGGTCCTGGAACCAGAGCTCAAAGACCGCTCTGAGAACCTGATCCAATCTTCTTATTTTTCAAATCAGAAATCTGAGGTTTGGAACAATCGCCTGGGACTGAAACCCAGCTCTCCCAACTCCAGTCGAGGGTTTCTCGCACTACGAGTGTTATCATTTTGCCAGACCTGTACCTCCATAATCTGTAAAAGTTAAGTTCCGCGTTCCTGCCCTGCCTCCCTTAATTTACTTATTCCACGTCACCTATTCAACGAGTCCTTTATACATCGTTTTATGGGCTCGCACTCTGCTCCACACACTTCCTTTTTTATTGTCGATAAATCCTTTCTTCTTGTTATAAAGTCTCATTGTGTTTTCTTGTGAGTGTTTCCAGAGTAATCTAGGTGCCCGTTTTATAATTTCTATGTATACGGTTCAGTGACGATGCTTTACATTTCCCACAATATCTCCATATTCCCATTGTTTCCATTTGGGTTCAGGTTGTTCCCTTTCCACTCAACTAGCTTCCCTCTGTGCCTCCCCAGTTGCCATTTCAAGTTTGCTGAAAGTAAATATTGACCACTTGATCTCATAGCAATGATTTTTTTACTTATTCATCCCCAGTTGTTATTATAAATTAGGTGGGAGTTTACGTTTCAGAGTAGAGATGATTTTTTTTTAAAGCACAGTGCTCACAGGGCCTTGTCTATGTTGTAGGCCTACCTGTTCTGTAACACAAAGGTGACATGACAAAGAAAACTCACAGACTGATGTTATCAAGAGTTTCTCTGGTCTCTGTGGCGCAGCAAGAAGCCTGGCTGCTGCTGCTGCTTTTCGAAGAATGTGAGTTGTACTCTGAATGGTCAGGCATGGTAGTTGGGCACCACCTGGTTCTGGTTTCAGTTAGAGGAGGTTCTGGTATCCAGAGTATATTAATAATCTACTTTAATCTGTTCAGACTTCTCCTCTGCTTCAAATGAGTAAAGACCAACAGGTGATTCTTAGATGGCTACTTACAAGCTTTAAGGACCTCAGAAAAGTAGGATACAGAGCATAAAACTTATGAAATAGATTATGCCAACTGACCAATTTGTCTCACAAGGCTATGATCCAAAGCCATCAAATCCCACAAGACAATCCTACTGAGGGCTTTGGGTAGTTCTAGAAAGTGTCTGTACAGTTTAGTGAATCACTTGATATGACCTTCTAGTTATAATCCTTTTACTTGTGACTCACTGAGCATAGGGATGGGGTCACATCTGACTTCTGGCTACACAGCAGCATGGAGAACTACGCAAAGGTAATCTTGTCAGGTGGAAGTAACGCATATCTCTACCTTTTGACTTTATCTTATTCTGACACAAATTGTCCCTCCTATGGCACTCTACTTCTCAGCTAGATTTTATAATTCATTGAAATTTCCACACAGAGCTTACAAAACATACTCATGATTATGGGGTTTATAGGGAAGCTTGCAGGTTACAAAATGCTAAGCTAACAGTTCTTTTTCTGTAGTGCCTCTTCTCAGCCATGATGGCTCTCTCTAGTCCTCAATTTTTCAGACCCACAGTCTCTTGGCTTCTTCCCTGCTTGGGTAAGTGTAGCAAAACCCCTTTAGCATGGGTAAATTTCCAAAGGACAATCCATTCAGTAGCCAGCCTCCTCCCTGGAGGCACTCAGATTATGGGCATGACTGAGAAGAGGCTTCTCTAATTGAAGAGCTGTATCCTGGCCTTTCTGATCCTGAATTGTAACCTGCTAATTTCCTTAAGAATGAATATAATTTTGAATATTGCCTGTAAGTTTTTTATGGTCACTACAACACATTATTGAACTCAACAGAGAACAGAGAGTGCTGTGGGAGATACAGTTTGTGGCAGAATTGATTTTAAAAGGTTGAAGGATGGAAGCATGTCTCAATGTCCACTTCATCAGAATGATCCTTGGGCTGATGCTAAGGGTGAATCTCCTTCACCTCATGACGTTAAGAAAGGTCTGATAACATGCCTGTGACATTTTGACCAACATAATTGTTCTCCTGTGCTTTATTATATATGTGTGTATACATATATACATAGAATTCACACTCATATATAAATACACACACATATGCCTTCTCATATACATATATGTGTACCCATAGACACACATACACATCCCTGTATATATGTATACATACATATTTACCTATGTAACCACAGCCATATATATTTTTTGTTACAGCCTTTGTTGAAAATGACAATTGCACTTTCCATGTACCACATCTCTTCCTTCCCCTTTGCTGCTCCCCAAGTGGCTTTCTCCCTGGTCGTTTCCATTTCAATAGATGGAACCTCCATTCACTCAGTTGGTCAGTTAAAAACTGAGACATGGTTGTGGGTTTTTCATTCCCCATACGCCACATCAAATCTAGCCAGGAATCTAATGACTCAACATTAAAAATATATCCCAATACAACTACTGTTCCCCACCTCCTCCGTTATCTCAGTGTCACTTGAGCCATCAGGCACAGGTCTAGGCAGCTGCAATGGTCTCCTAATGGGTCTTTGACGTTCAGGTTTCTTCCCTTTCTGTTTGCTCTCCACATAGGAGCCAGGATGTTCTTTAACACTCATAAGGAAGATCGTGTTATCTAATTATTGAAAATGGTGTTGAAAACGTCCTATTGAGCTCAGGCCCAAATCCATTAATGGCTTCCTTTCTCCCCACCATCCAGTCTAGTAAATATCACCTCCTCCTCGGGGGGGGGGGGGGACTTCCAACTAGAATACTTTCTACTCACTAGGCCCTTGCCCATTCTTACTTTTATTCATGGTACTAGCTTCTTTCTGAAATTGGATATGTACTTTTTAATTCATTAGTGATCTGTTTGTTCTAGTAGACTGTGCTCCACGAAGGTGCTGGAACTGGGTTTTCTTCATTACTGGTTTCGTAGGCCCAGGAGAGGCCTGGCTCCTATGAAGTGCTCTCTCTGTCCTTGAAGTAGGAAGGGGAAGTGAAGAAAATGATGCCCCTCAGAGTTTCATCTAAGAATACTATGTTCGTCTGGGTAGACGAGAGAACAAATCCACAGAAATGCATATGCATATAAGAGAGAGTTTTATATCAAGGGTAAGTATACATTAAGAAAGCATCCCAACCCAGTCCAGTCCAAGCCCATTAGTCCGACATTAGCCCATATGTCCGACACCAATCTGCCAAGTCCTCCTCCATCTCACAAAACACATGCCGACTGCGGGAGGAAAGCCAAATCAGTCAGCGTGTAAGCATCTCAGTGCTGGCAGGGGTCTCCACCCGGCTGCTCCAGCACCCAGGGCTGCATAAGGGTAGGTCCATGTGATTTCTCCTCAGGGATGTCTCACAGGAAAAGAACCTTGCCAGCTAAAGCAGGGAACTGGCTAAGGCAGCTGCACCCTGGTCTGACCATCAGAAAGCAAGAGACCTGAGAACTCGAAAGGCAAGACTCACCAAGCCATTTATCTCTCTGCCCTTCAATTAACCTCACATGTGTTTATTGGGCAGGTTGGCACAATAAACCTTAACTATCACAAGTACTCTTGATATCTCTCCATTCCATTACACAGTGAAGGCCACACCCCCCAGGTCTTCCTCGGGGATGGTGGCCTACCTCATGGTCTTTGAGGGCAGGAACAATGTTTGAACTGTCAGCCTCTTTCCTTGCCATTTTGCCATGACTCATGCCTACACCATATGCCTTGTTATCTCTTCAACTATTCATCCTTGTATACTGAGGAGATTTCCGTGGGGGTGACCAAGAGAACACTCCCCCATGACCTGGATCCAGAGAACGCAGCATGGGCTAGATTCCAACGCAGAGGAAGGGAGGAAAGATGAACAGGGAGGAATTTGGGCACTGGGATAAAATCTGCTCACTTCATCCTTCTATTGTGCAATGTATTCAGTAGCTGAATGAAACCTGTGATATAGAATGTGTCACTGAAAACAGCTTACTACTCATTATTTTACTGAATTTATTTGAAGTGTCATCAAAATAATGGGGGAAAATGGTTTAACATAATACAAATATAGTCAAAACTATTGCTATAGGAGAACTACTCTCTTGTTAAACAGGAAGACGGGTCTCCTGACATAGACCCCCTAACATGCCATGACGCCACGCTGGTCTTCCAGGAATTCTGGGGCACCGTAGCTAAGCTTTCAGGGGCTGACTGGCAGGTTGGCAGCAGGCACTCAGAAACTCCTCTGGTGAGAACAGAGTTGTCTTCTCCCTTAAAGATTAAACCTAAAAAACCTCATGGGCAGTTCTACTCTGACCCGGAGACCCCTAAGGGTCTGAATTGACACGATAGAACACAATAAGAAAAACATGGTAATCTTTTGGCACCTTTGAACTGTGAAGAATTTCAGAATGAATAAGGACCAAGAAAACAATTAAATATGGACAGAACAACAGTTAAGACAAATATGTGATGCTTTTAAATTCCTTTATTAAAACACTGCATCTTCATTCATGGCCTTTAGTTTTATTGGCTCTGCACCCTGGCAGCTTCTAAGACTGATGAATGAAGATGAAGACGAAAAGATGGCAATGATCAACTGCTGTTCATGGTAGCATACGACAGATGGGCAGATGAGGGCAGACCACGCCCAGTCTGGTATTAGTCAAGAAGTCTTGGGAAGCCTGAGGTAAATATGAAATGAGTGATAAAAATAGGACAAACTCACTCATTCAAACATTTCTTGAGTAATGTCTATGCCCCTGGCTTTGCCCTCAGAGAGTTAAGTATCTAGAAGGGCAGAACGGACAGCCAACGATTGAACATATACTGTGTTAAGTGCTTTTTGGAAATAAAAGCAGGCTACAGAAAGAACCTCAAGGAGACACTTACAAATTCGGTATAGGGACTACAGAATGTAAAAACATACAAATGTCATTTTCAGATGACATTTAGAAAAAATCACAGAAGACATGACATTTTAGGTGGTTATTAAAGAATGCGAGCACACAAGATGTCACTGAAGGTATAGGATATGATGCGCACTGTCATTTTCAGAGTAGCTAGAACCTCTATCATGGAAACTGTTACTGTCCTGGGAATGCTTTGCTTTAGAAATTTTGTTGCTGAAAACACCCATTTCCTTGCTAAATTCTTATTAGTATACTTTCATAAGTCCCATTGTGACTGCCTCCAAAGAGTATTGGAGGTAGTCATTCATTTCCTACAGCCGCCTATTGAGCACTAAGTCAAAGCACTTTACAGTCTAGGTTGGACAGTTTCTCTTCCTAACAAGGCAACGATGCATGAGATTGTGAGCATGTCTTTAGTGTACAGAGTGCTAAGAGCCTCTGCTTTCCCTTATTTGATGACCGATCCTTTCCAGCTCTGAGTGCATGAGTGTAGGTCTTCTTTCAGCATGAAGACAGTAAAGATTAGCAAACATGAAGGAAGCCCTCTGTAAGATTGACACAACAGCCACAACAATGAACTCAAATAGACCAGTGACCATGAAGACACTACATGACTGGGCAATGTTTCTTTCTGTCATATACAAGGTCACCATCAGTCAGATCTGACTCGATGGCAATGACTCAACTAACAATAACAGAAAGACAAATACCAGGTACCATTAAATTAGATCTCCATCTGCAGAAGACTGAAACAGGATCCATACGTCACCACAGGATACTATCGAAACTCCAGAAGGATCAAAGACCTAAATGTATATCACAGATATATAAAGATCATTAATGAGAAAATAGGGACAAACTTAAGGCCCCTGTTGTACGACACACACATACTACAATATATGGAAGGAAACACACACAGTAAAAGACAAAATAGATAACTGGGACCTACTAAAAACAAGATGATTTTGCGCACCTCATCAAATGGGTAAAAGGAGAATCCGTCGCCTGTGAAAAATCTTCAGCAATGACATAGCTGACAAAGGACTAATCTCTAAAGTCTAAAGAAAATGGCAATACCTCAATAAGAAGAATACAAATAATCTAATTAAAAGGTGAGAAAAGTAGACGAACAGATGGTTCACCAAAAACGACATTCAAGTGGGTAACAAGCATATGAAAATATACTCATAATCTTTGGTCATTTGGGAGATGCAAGTCAAAACAATAATGAGATATCACCTTACACCGACAATATAAACTCAATTAAAATGATGACTTTGGTGAAAAGGAGGACAGAATTTCAAAGAGAGAGAAGAGATGAGTAGGATTGATCAGTCTGAGAAAATATAATTTCTACCTTCTCAACGGTGGCACTTATGCTTCCATAGGAATGGAAAATCAAGCTAAGCAGGTCAGAATGTTGCTTTTCTCCGTGATCGTTAGGTGCCTTCAAGTTAGTTCTGACTCAAAGTGACCCTGGGTATGACAAAACCAAACTCCCGCCCTCTGATCCTGCACATTACAATGGGCCGCAACCTTGCACAGACCAGGGAAATTTATTTTAGCAATCACCACTAAGGAATAAGAAAGGAGGGGATTCGTGTGCACCCTGGTCAACTGAAGACAGTATGATGATTTAGTGCTCCTATAGAGCTTTCCACCCAAGGTAGAATCATTTTTCTTTGACTATAATACAATTAGTCCTAATATCCCCTTAAGAACACAGAAATGTTAGTATTCATGCCAGTAAAATTGTGTCATCTGCATATCAAAGGTTGTTGATAAGACTTTCTCCAAACCTGCTGTCGCATCCTTCTTTATATACCTTAGCTTCTCGAATTATTGTTCAACATATAGATTGAATAAGTCTGTTGAAAGCATACCACCCTGATGCACACCCTTCCTGATTTTAAACCTTGTTCTGTTCTAGCAACTGCCTGTTGATTCACATACTAGTTCTGCATGAGCACAATCAAGTGTTTTGGAATTCCAATTCCTCTCAATCTTATCCATAGTTTGTTATGATCCACACAGTCAAATGCCTTTGCTTAGTCAATGAAACAAAAGTAAACATTTTTCACATATTCCCTTCCTTGAGTCAAGCTCCATCTGCAGTCAGCAATGAAAACCCTTATTCCATGTCCTCTTCTGAATCTGGCCGGAATTTCTGGAAGCTCCCTGTCAATATGCTGCTGCAACCATTGTCGAATGATCTTCAGAAAATGTTATTTGTGTGTGATATTAATGATATTATTAGATAATATCCACATTCCATGGCATCACTTTTCATTGAAATGAGTATAAATATGGGGTTCTTCCAGTTGTTTGGCCAATTAGCTGTCTTCCACATTTCTTGACAGAGACTAGTGAGTGCTCCCAGTGCTTCATCAGCAGCATGTTGAAACATTTCATTCACTAGCTATTTCATCAATTTCTGTAGATAATGCCTTCAATGCACCTAGGACTTCTTCCTTCATTACCATTGGTTCTTGGTCATATGCTATCTCTTGAAGTGGTTGAATGTCAACTCTTTTTTTAATATAATATTTCTATATGCCTTCTGATGCTTCCTGACTGGTTCAACATTTTGCCTATAGAATCTGTTAATATTACAACCAAAGACTAATTAAAAAATACTTTTATTGGGGGCTCTAACATCTCTTGTCACAATCTATGTAATTCCTCCAGTGTGTCAAGCACGTTTGTACATATGTTGCTATCATCATTTTCAGAGCATTCTCTTCCCACTTGAACTCCTGATATCAGCTCCCCATTTCCTACCCCTCCATCCCCCACCCACCCTCTCTCACAAACCCTTGATAAGTTATAGTTATTTTTTCCATATCTTACATCATCCACCATTGCCCCTCACCCACTTTTCTGCTATTTGTCCCCCTGGGAGGGGGTTCTAGATGGATCCTTGTGATAGATTCCTCCTTTCTCCCCACACTCTCCCCTAGTCCTCCTGGTATCTCTACTCTCCTTGTTGGACCTTAGGGGTTTATCTATCCTGGATTCCCTGTGTTGCAGGCTCTTATCTGTATCAGTGTGCATGTTCTGGTCTAATCTGATTTGCATGGTAGAATTAAGGTCATGATAATGGGGTGAAAGAAGCACCAAATAACTAGAAGAAAGTTGTGTGTTTCATCAATGCTATAGTGCACCGTGACTGGCTCATCTCTTCCCTCTGATCCCTTTGTGAGGGGATGCCAATTATCTACAGATGGGCATTGGATCTCCACTCCACCTTTTGTTTAGCAACTGAGTACTTAGCCACTGCACCACCAGGGCTTCTGTTGGGAATTCCAAGTGCAAACTAAGAGCCAGATGATAGTCTTTTTGTCATTGAGTCAATTCTGACCCATAGGGATCCTATAGCGCAGTGTAGGAGTGCCCGTGGTTTCCAAGAACATATATATTTATGAGAGTCGATCACCAGGTGTCTCTCCAATGGAGTGACTGGTGGGTTCAAACTGCCCACCTTTCAGTCAGCAACTGAATGTTTTAGTCACTGTGTCACCAGTGTTCCTTGGTGTATACTTCTTCAGACCATAATTTCTCTCTATACTCCTCTCCCAGAGGTCTGACAGGAGTCCTGATAATAAGCACTAAGGTTTTCTTCTTCGGACCTGTGTTTCTGGCACACAGAAGGCGCGCAATAAATATGTATTGATTAAAAACATAGATGTGCTGCCCATCAACAAACCAAAGTGTTCAGACTTACTTGCTGGACCACCATAGCAGAAAGCACCCCTTGATTTGTCCATCAGGTCTGTAAAGATGACTAGCTAATGTGACATTTCAGAAGGCCTCTAAGTCGTCCTTCATGGTTTTTATTTGTTTGTTTTTGCTTTGAAGACTGCAGGGAGTTCTCCTCTTTATGGGTTAAAACCCAGAGCTACCAGCTTTTGAAATGTTGACCATTAATCAGTTGGACCAAACAGAGACTGGCTTTACCATCGCTAGTTTTAATGGGCTACACTTCAAGAGAAAGGGCATGAGAGGAGGGAGCGTGTGTGTGTGTGTGTGTGTGTGTGTGTGTGTGTGTCTGTAGAGAGAGAGAGAGAGACAGAGAGCGAGAGAATCTTAAAATGAAAATTTTGTTTTTCTCCATGAAAACACTAAGTTCTGGTGCTCTGAGATTGTGCAAAACTCCTGGGTGAGACTGTCACCCCTACACAACTTCTCCGCGTTGTCTTCGGTTGAGGTTGCTAAAGGCCCACGGGCACCAGGAGGCTCATTTAACATCTGCAGCCCCGTTATTGATGAGAATCTGGTCCGACCAGCTGGTGTTTGAAAGCTATCATATGTCTAGACATAATGTGTATGCCCCAAAGCCATCAAACTGTGTTTAAGAAGAGACTTGTTTGAAGTATTTTGTTATGGAAATCAGGAATGTGCGGCTCCATTTCCCCATCCATAAAATCAGGGGAAATGCTACCACCAGGCTCAAACCAGAGCTGTCGATTCTGACGGAGAGAATCACATTTGCGAAGCATTTTGTACTTCCTAGGCAAAAAACACAATTTTATTTCCATTCCACAGAAGCAGTATTTTGTCCACCAAATTCTATTCCAAGACCCACTCCCTCTTAGCTGAGAGGAACAAGGATGATCCGCCCAAGGAGGAGGCTAGGCTGGGCAAAGATGCCAACAGAGAATCTACAGGTATCATATTGAGGTTTCTCAGGTAGATAATCAGAGAAAAAGAGGAAGAGCTTTTCAACAAAGTGGAGTGACATGGTGGTTGCAAAAGTGGACCCAAATATACCTAGCACCGTGAGGGTGGGCACAGTTTTGTTCTGATACGTAACGGTGATAGACTGAGCTGAAGCGCCTGGTGGCTCAGGAGTAGAATCCCCACCTTCCATGCTGGAGACTGTGTGCATAGAGCATCTCATGTGTACCAGTACCTCCCTGTCTGATAACAGAGGCTTACACACTGCTGCCATGTCAACCTGTTAGCGATGGAGCTTCTAGAGGGGAATGGGGATCTTTCTTTGCCAAGGGCCATTTGGACACTTATAACACCATTTGAGGGCCATCCAAAATTATCAACTTAAAAACTAGCCTGCTATATGTGGTCCAGAAGAGCCTAGTGGCGTAGAGGTTCCATGTAGGGCTGCTAACGGCAAGGTCAGCAGTTCGAAATCGCCAGCCTCTCTGTGAGGGAAAGACACGGCTTTCTATTCCCTTTAAGAGTTGCCGTCTCAGAAACCCACCAGGGCAGTTCTACCCTGCCCTAACGAGTCACTATGAGTCGGCACCGACTTGATGGCAGTGAGTTTTGCTGTTTAATATTTGGTCAAACATTTCTTTAACTCACCGCTAATGGGATCATTGGAGCTGCTTCTCTAGGGTGAGGTGTGGGACGTGGCCTGGTAAGAATGACTTCAAGGGCTTCCTGGGGTGAATGCATGTCTCCCACACCTCTTCTAGACCAAGAGAGACCAGGAAGAATGGTCAGCTCTGCTTCTGAAAATCAGTCCATGAAAATCCTCTGGGTCATAATTGTGCACTCCACAGCTGGTCATGAGGTTGGCTCAGGACTGGCAACATTCTCTCCCCCTGAGGGTGGGAGGCCGCAAGTTGGGCACCTAATTCCAGGACAGCTGCTAACAACTGGTTGGGGCAATAGAGAAAAAGGGAGCTGTTGCCCAAAGGACAAGGGCCTCTTCTTAGGCTGTTCAGGGAAGTGGGTGTGAGCAGGGGCTGCTGGGAAGGGAGAGGAGAGGGCTCAGTGCCTCTTTCAAGTAGCCAGGGCGGAGCAGTCAAGGGGGAGAAGGTCAGCTTTTCTCCTACTTGCCTCTCCAGGGAGAGAGATGAGGCTTTCCACTCCCTAGAGAGTTACAGTCTTGGAAGCCCACAGGGCCACTTCTATGCTGGCTTATAAGCCAGGCCACTCTGCATTGGAATCAATTCGATTGAGTGGGGTTTTGCTTTGCCTCCCAAGGGTCCAGTTGGAACACTTGTGGGGCCCAGCACAAGATCCATGTGGAGGCCCACATACCAAATGTATAGCCATCAAAGTGCATAAACTAGTCATGTCCCTGACCCAGCCTCTGCTCACAACCATAGCCCTGCAGCCCACTCCCAGACGAGCCCTCTTGTGACCCCAAGTTACCCCCTGGCTAAAAGAAGTGGTGGTCTGCTAAGTAGTACAGGCCAGAGCTGGACATGGGCCACACCCAGACCTGGTCGGTAGACTGAGTTGGCCATATTTCCCTCCCAGCTTTGACGGGCAGGGCCTGCTTCCCCATGCCTCCCTTTCTGGCAGCATGTCCAGGTGTTTCCAAGTTAGTTTCCATGTAGGGAGAGTTGAGGTGATGAACTTCAATATCAGAACCCTCCTGTCCATGTATGACTGTGGTAGCTTGTGTGCTGCTAGGAGGCTGGCAGCCATGCCACCAGTCTCTCAAAATATTGTCACCCATGGTGGATAGATTTCAACAGAATAAGGAAAAGTCTGGGCCATCCACTTCCAATGACCCCTAATTGAATCCCTGTGGATCATGGCAGGACACTGGTATAATTCTGGTGGATGTGCGCCCTCCCCCCTCCCCCCCAGCTAGAAAGTCACTCAAATATATAGTGACCACTACAACGGCATTGCGCATAGCAGCACCATGAAGGTGGTTTAGGGTCATGCAACATGTCACTCTGTTGTACTTCACTTCTTACAAGGTAAAGTTGCTATCAGGTCACTTGTCATATCCTAGGGCAACCTGGAAACTCTCAGAACCTTACATTATACTTGCTTTGACTCTGAATCTTCTCCATCAAAGCATCTTTGTTTAGGCTTCACAGGGTCCTTTTTTCCACGTCTAATTGCCAAAATGACAGAGGCAGACCTGAAGTAGCTGCACCTCTGCCTTCTGCATCTCCATGCACTTAATCATTCTTTCCTACCTGTCTACAGCTCAGTTGTTACACTGTAAATGACTTCTTGTGCTATAGACACTTGGGGCTCTTTAACTGGTTGGTTCTATAGCACTGCCTCTAGAACCATGGTTCTCAACCTTCCTAATGCCGTGACCCTTTAGTACAGTTCCCTATGTTATGGTGACCCCCCACCAACCATGAAATTACTTTCATTGCTACTTCATGACAGTAATTTTGCTACTGTTATGAATCTGGCGACCCCTGTGAAAGGGTCATTCAACCCCCAAAGGGGTCAAGACGCCCAGGTTGAAAAGCACTGCTTTAGAAGAACAGCTCGCGGGGACATCTCAGCCCAGTGTGTGCTGCCATCCCTCTTGGTGAAGCAGCTGCTGGTTTGACAGGTAACAGGATAATACACATGAAGTGTAGTCATGGGTTGTTTTCCTGAGGATCTAGAGATGAGGCAAGCGGACAGAGATGCTCTGGTACAAACACATCTCTAAAACTAGAAACACCATGCAGACAATGTATCAGAGGCTTTCTGAGTCAAGAAGAATAATCCGTGATATTGGGGTGTCTCCTCCCTATTCTTGTCACCATTTTCTGCCCTAAGGGTTTTCTGCTGGAGATGACAGTCAGCCGCCATGGGTATGCTCACAGTTACTGTGTGTGTTTGCACTTTAAAACTGAAGTGACTTGGTAATGAAGTACATAGATTTTAAGGGCATACCTCAGTGTATTTTTATAAGAATCTATACCTGTGTAACTACCATTTCCCTCCTCACAGGAGGTGACTGTGGAGCAGGACCTGGAAGTGTTTCTCTGTGTGGTCATTATGAGTTGGAACCAACACAATAGCACCCGACAACAACAACAACCTTAACAAGTACCTTCTAACCTTCAATAAGCTTAATATCAAACCCATTCACTCAAGTGAATTCCACCTGATGGTGACCCCCATGTAGGACAGAACTGAATTGCTTTGTAGGATTTTACTGGGTGTCATCTTTAAAGAGGTGGATCCCTGCCCCTCCCCCCAGCTCCTGGAGAGGGACATATTACAGCTCCTGGAGAGGGACATATCTGATCAGAGCACACGGGAGCAGATGAAGGGGGAAGAGGACACAGTGCAGCACATCCTGACCCACCAGGCCTTGAGGACAATGTTCCCGATTAGAGCAGTCAGTCCACAGTCAGTCCACAGAGAGGACCACATAGCTGGCCCCACTATGAGACATGACATCCCTCCATGACCCATAGCCCTATAGGAGACAACACTGGAGACACAGTGTGGGAATTGTGCCCTCTCTGATCCCACCACACTGAGACAAAACACTAAGGGGGTGCAACAGAACAGCAAGAGAATGGAGTGGCGAGGTCCCCAAGGAATGCTGAAGGTAGACTTTGGGGCCAGGGTATGGTGCCCCAACAGACTGGACTGGAAAACACTCCTAAAGGCCAAAAAACAGTCCTTGAACTACAAGCTTTCCTTTCTTGTGTTTTTTTTTTTCCCATTGGGTTGTGGTTGTTTTGTTGTATATTGTTGCTTGGTTTGGGTCTGTCTGGTTTTTGTGTATGTTATTATCTCCGCAGGTCTGTCTAAATAAGATAGGCTGGATGAACAATCTGAAGGAGAAAACAATGGGACCGACAATTCCAGGGGGTCATAGGAGAAGGTGAGGTGCGGGGAAAGGAAGTGGTGTTAACAAACCCAGGGACAAGGGAACAACAAGTGATCCAAATTGGTGGTAAGGAGGGTGTAGGAGGCCTGGTAGGGCGTGATCAAGAGTAATGTAACCAAGAGGAATTACTTAAACCCAAATGAAGACTGAGCATGATAGTGGGACCAGAGGAAAGTCAAAGGAAATAGAGGAAAGAACTAGGAGGCAAAGGGCATTTATAAAAGTTGAAATAAAGGCATGTACATATGTAAATAGATTTATATATGAGGATGGGAAACGACATCTATGTGCATATATTTATAGGTTTAGTATTAAGGTAGCAGATGGACATTGGGCCTCCACTCAAGTACTCCCTCAATGCAAGAACACTTTGTTCTATTAAACTGACATTCCATGATGCTCACCTTCCCAACACAATTGATGAAGACAAAGTGGTTGAATAAGCAAATGTGGTGAAGAAAGCTGATGGTGCCTGGCTATCAAAAGATGTAGCATCTAGGGTCTTAAAGGCTTGAAGGTAAACAAGCAGTCATCTAGCTCGGAAGCAACAAAGCCCACATGGAAGAAGCACACCAGCCTGTGTGATCATGAGCTGCCGAAGTTATCAGGCATCTAAGAACAAAAATCTCATATCATTGTGTGCTCATCTCCCTGATACGATCACTGAAGACAAATGGGTGCATAAGCAAACAAGCGACTGTCTAGCTCAGAAGCAACAAAGCCCACATGAAAGAAGCACACCAGCTTGTGCGATCACGAGGTGTCGAAGGGATCAGGTATCAGGCATCATCAGAACAAAAAAATCAAAATCATTGTGAATGGAGTGGGGGGCGGAATGTGGAGTAGAGACCCAAAACCCATTTTTAGGCCACTTACAGAAGGGTATTGGGGAGGAAAGGAGCCTGTCAGGGTGCGATATAGCAACAATGAAGCATACAACTTTCCTCTAGTTCCTAAATGCTCCCCCCCACTGCCTCCGCACTATCATGATCCCAATTCTACTTTACAAAGATGGCTAGACCAGAGGATGTACACTGGTACAGGTAGGAAGACAGGGAATCCAGGGCCAATGATCCCTTCAGGACCAGTAGTATGAGTGGCTATACTGGGAGGGTGGGGGGAGGGTGGGTTGGAAAGGGGGCACCAATTACAAGGATCTACATATAACCTTCTTCCCAGGGGATGGATAACAGAAAAGTGGGTGAAGGGATAAGTCGGACAGGGCAAGATATGACAAAATAATTTGTAAATTATCAAGTGTTCATGAGGAAAGGAGGAACGGGGAGGGAGGGGAAAAATGAGGACCTGATGCCAGGGGCTTAACTGGAGAGCATATATTCTGAGAATGATGAAGACAGTGAATGTACAAATGTGCTAAAAAAAACAAACAAACAAAAAAAGCCAGAGTGGCAGAAAAGATTTTTTAAAGAATTATGAGGGTAACGTATATATAAATGTGCTTTATATGATTGATGTATGTATGGATTGTGACAAAACTTGTATGAGCCCCCAGTAAAATGGTTTAAAAAAAAAAGAGGTGGATCACCAGGTCTTTCTTCCACAGTCCCACTGTGTATGCTTAAGCCACCGGTCACGCTTCTTATGAATTCTGTCACTGTAGAATAGTTCTTCCTGGTTTTGGATTTCCTATAAGTAGAATTACACAAGGCATACTGTTCTGTGTCTGGCTCCTTTTACTTAGTGTGAGGACATGATATGCAGGACATTTGTCGTGCGTATCAGTACCTCATTTTTTCCCCTGCTGGATACTATACAGTGAATACATTTGATCCTTGAGCAACTTGTGCCCCCAAGTGTAGACTATAATCTATGGTGTCTATCAAGCAGTTCTACTTTTTCACGTAAATGTCACGACTTTTCTCCCTTTCCTGGAAGTACATCGAGCATCACTGGCGGCCCGGTGGTACTAAGGTTTTCTGGTCTTAGAGCAAACAGGAAGAAACATATGAGAGAACTGCCAGACATCACCGTTAGTGTAACACCCAACTTCCTGGAGAGAGAATGACTCACTGGGAGATGATTAGCTCACCCGGTGTTCTCGTTTGTTCTTGTTTATCTAGTCCACCTAGATCCATGCAGTTCAAACCCGTGCTGTTTTGTTCAGGGGTCAAGTGTTTATCAAATTTAATTACTCAACCTCATGCTAATGGACACTGAAGCTGTCTCTTGGTTTTAAAAACAAACTCACTCCCATTGAGTCAATTCTGACTCACAGGGACCCTATATGGACAGGACAGAACTACATCCATGGCTTTCGGAGACTAACTCTTTATGAACAGCTGGTGCTTTCCAACTGCTGACCTTGTGGTAACCAGCTCAAGGTGTCAGGAAAGCCACCAGGGCACCTGTCTCCTGTTATATTTATATATAAAATTGTTTCATAATCTCTGAGCTGACACATTTGTATGGTTTATTTGCTTGATTTACATGCTAAATTCTAAGTGCTTTGTATGTTGTTAGAACATTAAATTTTTACAATATCATTATCAATCTAATTTTGGATGCCCACACGGAGGTACAAAGAGCTTAGATATCTTCCCAAGACTCAGCTAGAAGGTAGATGCCATGGATTCAAGGGCTAAAAAGCAGCTTGCCTTCTTACCCCCCTCCTACCTACCCTGCTGTCTACTGCAGTTCTACCTGTAAACCAGGCTACTTAGTAGCAGTACGACCCTGAGGACGTTTCTAAGTCACTCTGTCTCATTTTCCTCGTCTGCAAATGGGGATGGCCACACTGAAATCAATCTTGTGGTCACTGAGTTGATTTCTACTCCACCACTTGTTTGTCAGGCTGTCATTCTAAGGTGCCTTCTGTATTGCTGTAATTCTGGAGATGAGGTGACCGGAACCTCAGTGGCCAGCAGAGTCACCCCGAGTGCACAGGTTTCAGCAGAGCTTCCAGACCAAGAACAGATGACAAGGAAGGAGTAGATTGTCCACTTGTGAGGAATTAGCCACTGAAAACCTTATGGACAGAGTGGGGACATTGTCAGCTGCTGAACCTCGTGAACAGAAGCAGCACATGGTCAGAGAAGTAGCAGAAGATGAGCCCCTCAGGTCAGAAGGCACTCAACAAGTGACTGAGGAAGAGGCACCTCCACAAAGCAAAGTGGACCAGAACGACGTGGATGGAAGGAAGTCTGTGGACGTAAGGCCTTCAGGACCTTCATTGGCTGAGGGCTCACAGCTCAAAATGAGAAGAAACAGCTGCGAACACATACTCTTAGCACCCCTATCACTCAGACCAGAATTGCCCCCCTGGGCTTCTCAGAGAGGAGCATCATCTTTCTTCTGGAGGGTTTGAACTGCTGACCTCGTGGTTACCAGTTCAACAGGAACCTTTCCATTGATAAGGTACTAAATAAATGTGCAATGACTGTTACTTGACTAACCCAACAGCCATTTCCCATCCCACTTTTATCTGCTTCCCTGTATCATGAACAGCCATAGAGTCAATTCCAACTTATTGTGTCTCTATCTAGGGCCTCCAAGACTGTAAGTCTCTATGGGAGCAGGCAGTATCATCTGTCTCCTGAAGTGGCTGGTGGGTTTGAAGTGCTGACTCTATAGTTAGCAGTCCAACAACTAAGTAGCCCCGATTTCCATGCAGATGGGCTAACAGGCACTGAGGCAACCTGCTTATGAAGCCAGGTGTGACAGTCAATCCATCAGAGTTTCCCTTGATAACACTGTTGCTATGTGAAGCCAGGCCTAGGCTGCTTGTCTCCAGACTTGCTGTTAAATAAACAAGAAGTGCCTTTGCTTTCCTATTACTTGCAGTATATGGGATCTCCCTGTAAAAGGCCTATCACATTTCCTAATACAAGGAAAGAGCTTAATGCCTGTTAGGCTCTATTATTGACTGCTACCTAACTGTAATTTGGGTCCAAATATCCTCACCTCCCTTAAGCTGCTAATGGTTTTCAAAAGGCACGCTCTTTAGGCACTGCCAGAGGAGAATGCTATTCCTGCTGGTATCAGTTGCAGGCCTCCGGGGTGGGGAGGTGCCCACATCCTTCAACGATGCAAGAGGCAGCTGGACCTACTAGTGGTCCTGACCTGTCTGGGTTCATGAGCTGCCTTCCACAGCCACAGAAAGCCCTGGGAAAACAAATAAGCAAACAAGCAAAAACCAGCTAAATCTGATCTGTATGTTCGTTTCTACCTTAATTGAAGGAAGAAACAAAGAAAAGATGAGGAACTTCTGGGGCAGTCTTGAAAATGAGTCCCAGTAGGCCTGCACCAGGCAGGGTGCTTCAGTAGGCTATTGGAACAGAAGACGGAGCACTGGACGAGGAACCCATACCCAGTTCTTTTTAGGTAGGCTGGTTTGGCTTGCTTTTTTTAGTGTTATGAAATACAACTCAACTCACTGCCGTCAAATTGATGCTGACTCATAGTGACCCTGTAGGACAGGGTAGAACTGCCCCCTGTGGATTTCCAAGACCGTAACTCTGTCGGAGAGTAAAAGGCCTCCTATATCTCCCAGGAAGCATCCCGTGATTTCAAACTGCTGACCTTCAGGCTTGCAGTCCAATGTGTAGCCACTAAGAAGCAAGAACATATAGAATCATATTCTACTATTACTTTAAAATTTTCAGCATCATTTATTTTTTAACGTGATTAGACTTTTCTTGTTTAGGTTCATTTGAAGCATGGCTGTGTTTATTTGTTTTTTAACTGTTTAAACGTGTTTCAGGTTTAGGTTCCAGTCAACAAACATGGATGAAGTGCTTGCGATTGCACAGGCAGTGAATTATTTGATGAGGCTCCTCCTCTGGTCAAAGTCTCTGTAACCACCACCCGAGGTCCTTTTTTCTCCAGCGTGCTGGGTAGGAAGATGAGGGAAGACATTGATAGGATTTGCCTGTGAGTAATGATGAACAGGATTCACTGGATTGCCACCTACTGGGCTTAAAACAAGCCCTCTAAGAAGCAGGAGTGGGGAATTTCACTACCAGCAAGATCCAGAATTGGAGCATGTCCTCTAAACCCCAAGATCCCTGTGCAGGGAACCTCCTTGGTCCAGAAGACAGCTGTGACATTGGAGGAGCAGCAGCAGAACCAGGAGGCAGATGGTGAAAGGGTGATGGGCTTCTAGCCCAAGGAGCCAGGAAAGCTGACTGCCTTTGGACAGGAGGCTGGTTTGTGGAGTGGGCATTTAATTTGGGGAGCTGGGTGAGTTGATTGCCATAGGGTTGATGCTTACAGTGGAGTGGCGTGTATTAACAGCTCTGAAGGAACTTTGTCACATGACCTGACTGGACATCTGTGTCCTGAGCATCTCTCACCCACATTGTAACCTAGTAGCTCCACCATAAAGCCTATAATGATGGAGTTTGCCTGTGAGTTGCACTGAAAGGTAAACTCTAGATGAAACAGTAGAGAATGCTACTTGAGACAGCAATAAGCAAGGCACCCGGGGATCTAAGGGATACAGGAGGTGGCTGCTAGTAGTGACATCATTTTGCAACATATTTCTTATATTTGTTCTGTTAATGGATGCATTCCTTCCTCTCCTGAATGTGGCTACTGAGGCACTCTTGGATCCATGACAGAATGCTCCCCTTCCATGTGGATTCAATCCTCAACCAGTGACCTTCAGCGCAGCTACCACCTACCCACCATGTTGCCATGATACTGAACAGGCTTCCGCTAAGCTTCTAGACTAAGGTGGATGAGGAAGAAAGGCCTGGCCATCTAGTTCTGAAAGATCAGCCAATGAAAACCCTAAGGCTCACAAAAATCGAATCGGCAACCTGTCCTGGGAATGGCACAGTACAGTGCAGCCTTTTGTTCCACAGTGCATGGGTTTCCCATGAGTTAGGAGCCAAGTCAAGGGCAGGTCACAACACTTCCATGTTGATGCTTCAGGCCTTCTTCACCTGCCCGTTCTGGCTAACAGCCTCTGTTCTCAGCACAGTCATGCTTCCTTCTCTGTTACCTTACTCCACAGACTTTCTATTTTGTCAGATGTCTGGAAAGGGCAGGAATAAACAAGTAGGGGAAAGGGCTTCGTAAGCTATTAAGTAACAGACCAACGTGAGGTATTAATTAATGATCATTTCTGCCCTTCAACTCTCTCTCTCTAACTCTTAAAATGTCTCCCAAATGATAGGTTTTAGAATGTACAGGGCCACAATCAATAGCTTCTATAATCTGAAAATCACTCTCCTCTGGCTAAATTCTCGTGAAATGAGGCTTGTTGAAGAAGCGATGGTGATTTAGTATTTATGCATTGGGCTGCTCACTGCCAGTTCTGCTGTTTGAAATTACCAGCCACTCTTTAGGGGAAAGATAAGCCTTTCTAATCCCGTAAAGAGTTACCATCTCAGAAACCTACGGGGCAGTTTACCCTGTCCTCTAGGGTCACTATGCTTCGGAATCAACTGCATGGCAGTGAGGATTTCAGACTGATTTGGCAGACAGGAGAAGACAATGTGTTCTAGGCCGGGCATGAGGCCGAGTTTGCAATTCTGCGTTTCCTATGGGCCTTGTGGGTTTGATGCCTCAGTTCCGTTGCTACGTTACTTTTCTTCCTTGAGACCAAGCTGCCTGATGATTAAATCTCTTTCCCACAAAGAGTCTCACTGATGTAGTTGGCTTCTCTGAGGAGAGGAGGCCTTTCAGAACTAGGTTTGGGTGACGTTGGAAGATGGGGATGGAACCACACGGCAGAAGAAGACCAAACCTGTCACCCGAGATGTCGGGACAGAACTTTCTATTTTTATTTTCTCAGAGACAGTTTCCCGAGTCTAAAGTGTTGTCAGAGATAGGCAGGCCATACCAGAGCAGGAGGGAGTCATGTTCACACTTGCTTTCCCTAAGGAAGGAAAAGGGGTCGGGGGTGGGGGGGTGGGGGAGTCCAATCCTTCAGAGATGACACCTGTGTCTGGATATTTCTCGCCTGCACAAAGCCATGGTCACCATAAAGAGAAGCTGGGACAGCGGTGGTTTGGTGATAGAATTCTCACCTTGGATGGCCTGAGTTAGACTCCCAGACAGTGTGTCCACTGTCAGCCAGAAAGAGACCCCTAGACCCTGTGAGCATCCGCCATTAGGTATGCTCTCTACCACATCAAGGCACAGACTCCCAGAGGCATCTCTGCAACCGTGTGGCAAAAGGGCCACGCTCATCACCCAGAAAGTAGCCTTATGAGTTTGGGGGCACCTGCCTTCTCCTCCACGTTCCACTCCCTTCGGCCGGGGGGTCTTTCCATCAGAGGAGTCAGCCAGAGTCGGTGACACGATCCCCCATCCCCCCCCCCACACACACGCACTCCTACCACAGGCAGACATGCAACGTGACCATCTCAGCTGCCGTCTCGTACTTTTCACTGTTACCCTCCCTTCTAAGAAGGTGACCTTGGGCAGGCCTCATGATTCTCCCCCTGGGTACTCTACTCCGCAGCTGGGTTGGTCATTGTTGCCAGCCCACCTCTCGAGGTGAATGTTTGCCTTTCGCTCCCACACAGGAACGCCCTTGTGAGACCCAGCTCCTTCTAGAACAGGTGGTTGTGCTTTGGGATGGAAAGGCAGCTAGGCCAGTAGATCGGGGCCACACTGTCCACCATGAAGAAACAAGAGCCAAGAGCAAAGTAGATCCCTGCAAACCAAGATCCGTGCCCGGGCACATGCAGGACACGTGGAGATCTGCTAGGACAACGACCTTCCCCCGCCGCTCCTTCTACTTGAGAAACTCTCTGACTACAACCCTGCCCTCCATTTCTTTTTCCGGCCACTAGCATTATGAGACAATAAACATCTCAGTTGTTAAAGCCAAAAAAAAAAAAAAACAGCTTTCCGATTTACGCTAGAGCCCATTGTTCTGGTGAATGATTTAGCTTTTTGTTTCCTGGGTCCCAGGAGGTGGTTTGCCAGTAGGGAAGAAAGGGCAGGATCCTCTTTCAACATTGTCCTTGGGAGGGACAATAAACTGACCATCCGAAATTCAAAAACCTAACTGATCATCAGAAGTTCAACAAGTTCCAAATTGCTTCCAGAGTGAACTGGAGTAGGAAGACTGATTTGGCAATTTTCGCCGGAGAAGCCCAAGGCTCCGTCCAATCACGGAAATGATGCAGCCCCCAGACGCACTTCTCTCCACTGCACGGGGCCACCATGGGTGGGGACAAATCATCATATTTTTAATTTTGGCATTATGAGGACATGATCATGTGGTAACAAACTGAGTTAGTTACTTTATTGTACCAACCTGGCCGATAAACACAAGTGGGATTAATTGAAGGGCGGAGGGATAAATGGCTCGGTGAGCCTCACCCTTCTAGTTCTCGAGTCTCTTGCTTTGTAAAGGTTGGACTAGGGTGCAGCTGCCTTAGCAGTTCCCTGCTTCAGCTGACAAGGCTCACTTCCTGCAAGACATCCCCAAAGAGAAACCATGTGGATCTACTCAGATGCAGTCTTGGGTGCTGGAGCAGCCATATGGAGACCCCTGCCAGCGCTGAGATGCTTACACATTCACTGACTTGGCTTTCCTCCTGCAGTCAGCATCATTGTATCTGTTTTGTGAGATGGAGGAGGACTTTGTGGACTGATGTTGGACATATGGGTTAATGGGTTGTTGGACTTGTGGGCTTGTGTACTTAACCTTTACATAAAACTCTCTTATCCATGGGTTTCTGTGGCTCTGTTTCTCTAAAGTACCCAGATTACCACACAAATTTTCTGCTCTAAAGAATGTCCCGCGTCATGAACCAAAGCTTTCAAAATCAAGATGGAGAACCATGCTTCACATAAAAGACACCTTAGATAATAAATTTTAATCAAATACTTCAAATGGCAAGGAAACTAGCTATTAAAAGAAATTCCATGGTGAATCCTCATTTAATGAGATGCTGAATGTCTTGCCTGTATCAAAGAAACCTTTGGATTTTTAATTTGCCTAAAATTCCAGATGCTCTCTTGCTTTTGTGACCTACCCCAGTCACTGCTCCACAAAGAAGTTGCTTGCTCTCTTTGCTTACCACTTGCACTCCCCTTAAAGGAGAGTAAATCCCTACACCAGTCCACACAGTCACATAAAACATGGCTGGTACTGGTTAAATGATGCCCTTACCCCCTAAAAAGGTGTGCTGTCAAGCTTGGTCAGTGTGCCTATCATTATAATCCCATTTGGGAATGGGCTGTCTCGGTGATGTTAATGAGGTAGGATTTGTTTTTAATGAAGCAGGATTAGTGTAGAGTGTGTTTTGAGTCAAGATAAACCAAAAACAAACTTACTGCTATCCTGACTCAAGTCTCAATTCTCAAGTCAATTCGGACTCACAGTGACCCTACAGGGCAGGGTAGAACTGCCCTGGTCAGTTCCTAGAAAGGTAACTCTTTACAGGTGTAGAAGGCCTTGTCTCCTTCCGAAGGAGTGGCTGACAGTAGGTGGACCTTGCAGTTGGCAGCACGAGGTATAAGCTCAAAATATAACATGAGCAGAATATGCCAGCAGAGATGGTAGAAAATTGATACCAAGTCATATGGAAATCTCCAAGAATGCAGGAAACAGAAGGGGAGGAAACAGGCATTCCTGTGCTGACACAGAGAGAAGGATGTAGAGAGCCGGTGCCCTGAAAGAAACTGGTGGCTTAGTGGTTATGCGTGGGGCTGCAGTCTGCAGTCGGCAGTTCAAAACTACCAGCAGTTCCCAGACACAGACTGGGCTCTCGACTCCCGTAAAGTTACAGTCCAAGAACCCCACAAGGGCAGTTCTACCCGGTCCTCTAGGGTCGCTATGATTGAACATCGACTGTTTGGCAGTGAGTCTCCTAAATTGTGACGAGACACATTTCCATGCGCCCTGGTAGCGTAGTGGTGAGGGGGAACCAGCCATTGCTGGTGAAAGAGGAGAAGGGTGGCCACTGCTCCTGTAGAGAGTGACAGTCTCAGAACCCACAGGGGCAGGGCTCCTCTGCCCTGTGGGGTTGCTGTGCGTTGCAACAGACTGTGAGTTTGGTTTGTGTTTTTAAAAGCTACTGGCTTGTGGTCATATAACTAGATAACATCTCTAGTTAACTTCTTCCAACGACTCCTATATTCAGTCTCTCTTAAACACCCGAGCTCAACTACCTCTGCTAAATAAAGTGTCAGCAACGACAATAGGTGAGATGTTGCTGGCTCTGTTATTGGAGGTCAGCATATTCTGATGAAAATCTCTGGGATCCATTAGAATGCTGCTCCACAGCCTCTGCCGTGACAGATGCAATTAAACACATCAATCTGGAAGGACGGAATCTGGGGATATGAGCTTGGGCAAATTGTGGAAGCGTGGAAGCTGTACAAAAATCGGCTCCGTTGATAGCTCAACCCAGAGACTAATTTTGCTTTTGTTATATACTTTTTTTAGAATACACTTATCACTGTCGCTGCTTCTTCAAAAATAACTGCCTATTCCAAACCTTATGAGCCACTTCTTTAATATATTCCTATGTCCCCTTTCAAGGAGCCTCCTGGTGTGGTTGGCCTGCTAACCACAAAGTCAGCATTTCAAAACCACCAGCCGATCCTAGGGAGATAGACGTTTCCTGCTCCTATAAAGATGTACAACCTCAGAAAGCCAAAGAGGGACGTTCTACTCTGTCTAATAGGGACGCTGTGGTAGTTACATAATCTGGTGTCAATTTGGGACTTGAGAGAATTAAGAGTGTAGGAGTGGAGTCTAGCCTGCCAATCAGGGTACAGCCAATGAGGTCTCTGTGGGGGCATGGCCATCCCCCTGAGGATTCTGGGAATTCCTGCATTTCCCCCTTGGAGATGGGAGACACTTTCTCTCTGCTCACTCCTTTGGAGCCTCTCTACTGACAAGACTCAAGACTCATTCCCTGAGAGATGCTCTACTGACCAGACACCTGGCACTACACTGCTAGACCCTGTGCCCTGAGAACTGGAGGAGCCACATGGAGACCCCTGCCAGTGCTGAGATGCTTGTACCACCACTGGATCCACAAGACTTTGCACACACTTGTCTGTGATCTTCCTACATTTGGCATCATTGCATGTGTTTTGCGAGTCTGAAGAGGGCTTTATAGATTAGTATCAGATGTATGGGCTAATATCAGATTTATGGACTTGGTCTGGACTGGGGGATGTTTTCTTAATATTCAATTGTTCTTGTATATAAGCCTTTTTCTTACACACATCTGAGCGTCCATGAATTTGTTTCTCTAGTCTGCCCGGACTAACACAGCTGCTATGAGTTGGAATCAGAGGGAGGGCAGTGGGTTTTGCTTTTATGTTCTCCTAAGGAGCCCTGGCAGGCCGTGGGTTAGGTGTTGGGTTGCTAACCACAAAGTCAGCAGTTCAAATCCTCGAGAGAAGGATGAGGTTGTTAGTCTCTTAACTATTAATAGTCTCAGAAACCCTGTATAGCAGTAGTTCTCAATCTGTGGGTCACGACCCCGTTGGGGGTGGGGGTTGAATGACCCTTTCACAGGGGTTGCCAGATTCATAACAGCAGCAAAATTAAAGTTATGAAGTAGCAACGAAAATAATTTTCTGATTGGGGGGGTCACCACCACATGAGGAACTATATTCAAGGGTTGCAGCATTAGCAAGGTTCAGAACCACTGCTTTACAGGGTTCTGAGTTATTCTTTTGGGTTATGTCCTCTCTGCCGATGTTGGGACTATAAAGTGGCACTGCAAACTCACATGCATTTAATTTTACACAGAGACAGCTCCATCTCAAGGCTTTATTTTAAAGGTGATTCCCAGACCCAAGTGTCCAGTCTGTAGTCTCTAATTCTTAATGCCTTTGTGGTTTTGCACCTGTTCTAAATTGAACTGTGTTCTCCAAAAGAAAGATTGAATGCCCAGCCTCGGCACCTGTGAGTGAAAGCTGGCAGAGAGAGCATGGCCTGGCTGATGCTGGAATTTTGGAGCTCCAGCCTCCCACACTTGGAGACAGGAAATTTCTGCTCTCCAAGCTCCCTGCTTTGTGGCGTTTTCTTTCTCTTTTTTTTAAAAACAATTTATTGGGGCTCATACAATTCTTATCACAGTTCATACATATACATACATCAATTGTATAAAGCACATCTGTACAGTCTTTGCCCTAATCATTTTTTTCTCCTCTTTTCTTTTTTTACATTTTATTAGGGACTCATACAACTCTTATCACCATCCATTCATATACATACATCAATTGTATAAGGCACATCCATACATTCCCTGCCCCAATCATTCTCAAGGCATTTGCTCTCCACTTAAGCCCCTTGCATCAGGTCCTCTTTTTATTCCCGCCTCCCTCCCCGTTCCCCCCTCCCTCATGTGCCCTTGGTAATTTATACATCGTTATTTTGTCATATCTTGCCCTATCCGGAGTCTCCCTTCCCCCCTTCTCTGCTGTCCCTCTCCCAGGGAAGAGGTCACATATGGATCCTTGTAATCAGTTCCCCCTTTCCAACCCACTCACCCTCCACTCTCCCAGCATCGTCCCTCACACCCTTGGTCCTGAAGGTATCATCCACCCTGGATTCCCTGTACCTCCAGCCCTCATATGCACCAGTGTACAGCCTCTGTCCTATCCAGGCCTGCAAGGTAGAATTCGGATGATGGTAGTTGGGGGGAGGAAGCATCCAGGATCTGGGGGAAAGCTGTGTTTTTCATCGGTACTACCTCGCACCCTAATTAACCCATCTCCTCTCCTAAACCCCTCTATGAGGGAATCTCAATTGGCCGAAACTTGGGCCTTGGGTCTCCACTCTGCACTTCCCCCTTCATTTATTATGGTATATATATACATATACACATATATACACATACATACACACACTTATATAGTTGTTTTTTTTTTGCATGATGCCTTATACCTGGTCCCTTGGCACCTCGTGATTGCACTGGCCGGTGTGCTTCTTCCATGTGGGCTTTTTTGCTTCTGAGCTAGATGGCCGCTTGTTCACCTTCAAGCCTTTAAGACCCCAGACACTATCTCTTTTGATAGCCGGGCACCATCAGCTTTCTTCACCACATTTGCTTATGCACCCATTTGTCTTCAGTGATCCTATCATGGAGGTGTGCAGTCAATGATATGATTTTTTGTTCTTTGATGCCTGGTAACTGATCCCTTTGGGACCACTCAATCACACAGGCTGGTGTGTTCTTCCATGTGGACTTTGTTGCTTCTGAGCTAGATGGCCGCTTGTTTATCTTCAAGCCTTTAAGACCCCAGTCACTATCTCTTTTGATAGCCGGGCACCATCAGCTTTCTTCACCACATTTACTTGTTCACCCACTTTGGCTCCAGCCGTTGTGTCGGGAGAGTGAGCATCATAGAGTTCCAATTTAATAAAAGAAGGTATTCATGCATTGAGGGAGTGTTTGAGTAGAGGCCCAAGGTCCTTCCGCCACCTTAATACTTGACCTATAAATATAGACACATAGATCTATTTCCCCATCCTCCTATATATATTTGCATGTACATGTCTTTGTCTAGACCTCCATGAATGCCCTTTGACTCCTAGCTCTTAGGACAGCCCCAGGGACCCAAAAGTCTTAAACGTATTGTCAGTCTAAAATGAACTTTCTCTTTTCCCCACCCCACCAGCTCTTCGATGCCCCTCTGATTTCTGTCACCATCTTTCCCTTTACTTAAGTTCAAATCTCAAGTCAAAAAACTTGTCAAAGTCAAGATAGGGATTCAAACGTGGTCTTTGTAAACCCTGGTCATTTTGTACAAGACACTTGCATTCCTAAAGTCACGGGGACATTTGGAGAATTATTTCCTTTGCACTGTGGAGAAATATTCATATGAATAAACACAAGAGAACATGCAAGGGCTCATGTATGCGCACGGACACACACACACACACACAATTTCTAAGTGATCTGTCAGAAAGAAATAACTCGTCCTGTCAGACAGTCTCTCATACAACTACCTCTAGGGAAAGGGATGGGGCACATTTTGGACCTCAGGACAGATGCTCATCTGTGTGTGGGGAGGGGGGGGGGCGTGCAAGGACTATCTGCCAGGCTACTGAAACACAATTTCTCTGGCTCCAAGCCAGCTTTTGGCATGACTGGGTCACATTGCACCCTGAAAACACGAACTAGCTGCCAGTCCAGTCTCTGCAGGCTGGAGCTTAAGAGCCGCTTTTTAGGGCCATGGAGCTGTAATTGCATTCGTCCAGATCATCTACTTTGCCCAGCCCTTATCAAATAAGGATGCACTGGAAAGCCAACATGATTCTATGGGAGATATGAAGAAGCATTTGTCTTTGCTCTACAATGGAAGCAAGAGCATTCATTCCACCCTTGGCTCCTTTCTCTGCAATCGACCCTTTGGCTCACCACTTATGCAAATGACAGCATGGTGACAGTGACATGCACACTTTCGCAAAGAGGTAGGGGCCCCAGTCCTCCTCCCTGTCCACGACTGACCGTACTACCTGGCGCAGAGTAGGCCAGGAAAGGGGAAAAAAAGTTCTTTATTTGATTTTCGTTTCATGGTAATAAAACAACAGTCAGTCTACGTGAACAGTATCAGGTGAACAGAGAAAAGCTAATTCTCTAAGAAATGTGAGGAAGTGTTAAGGCATTTTCAAGTCTGAATGTCCATCCTTACTCTCAAAGGAGCTTCAGCTCCAATGTCCCAGGTGCACACGGGCCATCTCTTCTTAGATGGTGTTTTGTAACCAACCTCAACAGGTTCCAAATAAACTGTGTAACCAACCCCCTTCCTTTTAATAGCTCCTTGATTCTGCCAATGGCACCAGTTAGGTTTAATGTATTATGGGAAACATTGATCTCTTTTACTTTCTATAGCCCATCAGACTCGAATCCTCCATTCTTCATAGAAAAAAAAATTGCAATCCCCTCATGTACTAGGTTCCATGTTAAATGCTGGGAATAATACAATGAACCAAGGCCCTGCCTTCATGGAGATTAATATTCAGTGGAGGCAGCCAGTTATTTGACAGGAGATTAGAATGTAATATAATTAATGATAGCATAACATATTTACCTGTTCAAGAATATGACAACTAAGGTAAATGATGGTCAGGGGGTTGTTTGAGTATTTTCTGAAGGAAGCAACCGCCAAGATTGGATGTAAGGGATGAGTAGGAGTTAGTTTATGAAGTACAATACACTGGGGGAAAGGGGACAGCATTTCCCACCAAAGAAGCACCTTGTATAAAATCCCAGACATGAGAGAGCATCAAGTTTAATGCAAAAGAGTGAGTGGGAGGAGACAAGATTAATAAACCACCAGGGACCAGATCATGTAAGACACACACAGCTTTGAATTTTATCCGAATGGATTTGATCCAGAAGGCAGTGGGGTCAGCTTTAAGCGTCTGGAAAATCATTCTGGTGAGGTTGGAGTGACAATTATGGGATGGTGCATGTGGAGATAAGGAAACCAGCTGGTGCTTGTTGCAGAGAAGAGAGGACACTGCCGTGGATTATGGCGGTGGCCATGGAGATGGAGGGAAGGCGATGTACTCAGAACTCTCTTGAATTTGACTCCTTCTTTAACGCACTCCCAGTGCCTATCAAAAGACTGAGCTGCCCAGGGTGCGCCTGAAGTCCATGCCGCGTGCACAGAGCTCAGGAGTTAGACTGCCCTGCTCAGAGCCTGACCCGTCTCTTTAGCTCCATGACCCTGGGGAAGTTATTTAATATCTTGGTACCTGGGTTTTCTCAAATGTAAATGTAATAACCCAAACCAAATTAGTTGCTGGCTAATTATTTCCAACTCATGAGCACCCCATGTGTGTCAGGGTAGAAGTGTGTTCTCTGGCACTTTCAATGGCTGACTTTTCAGAAGTAGACAACTAGATCTGTCTTCCGAAAATACATAATGAAGGTGTACTTAATCCAAGCGATCATCTAGACAGGTGCTGGACACATAATAAACACTGTTATTATTACTAATGAGATTGTCTTGCCATTGCTTTTATTGACAACCTCTTCAGGTGGGCCAACCAACCCATGATAGATCTTGATAGCCTTGTCACCTTATTTTGGGTCTGGCTCATTCTGTGGCTCCTAGAGGACTTCGAGATGGTTTTCATCTTGTTGCTGCTCTTTTCCAGACCTTCTACGTCTGCTGAGTCCAAGATCTATAACCTAACATTCAAGATTTCTCTTTGACGTAGTCTTAATTTGCAAGGAATTTCAAGTATAATCTCTCTTTTGCTTTGGGATGCCTTTCATCACATTAATGCAAACAGATTGGGGCTGTGTGCATCTCCCAAGAAGCTGAGCAGCCAGAAAAGAGTCTCTATGGGGTCATCTTACTAGTTTATAGTAGTAACAATTTTATGCATCTTTTACATTGCTTTTATTGATTTATTTTTTTTCTGTGGGGAAAAGGGACAGTAAAAGTTCACAAACATAAACATGATTTGTTTGTGAGTTCTGACTTAAGCGTACAGTATGCATAGCCATAAAAGAGCTGAACAAGTGCAGACATTTAGCTACTTCATCCCAGAGAAAGGCCACGCCATGACAACCAACATCGTCTGCTGTCCATTTAAAGGGATTTAGTGATATTTCAGTGTAAATGGCTTCATTTCAAAGCTAAGGATATATGAGCATCTCCTGAAATAGACAGTCATTACGTATCAGGAAGAAATTAACCTTAAAAGTTAGAGGAAGACTTCTTCTTTAAAGGATCATTCTACTTAATGTTGAACATCAACTTCCCTTTCCCATTACTAAACCCAAATCAGAACCATTCCCATGGGGTTTCCAAGGCTGTAAATCTGCATGAGGCTCAAACCACCAACTTTTCAGTTCGCAGTCAAGCTGTTTTCACCACTGCCCCACCGAGTGCCTTGACCCCACCACACCTCCCACCAATGCCTGCTCTTGGCCTTCCTTCTACCTTGATTCCTTAGGTCTAACCATTTTATCAAAGGTTGATTTCTATTGTAGATTGTCCTCTCACTAATTATAAGTCTAATCACAAGCTATACTGATCTTTCCCTTGTCTTAACTTATTCTGTCTGCATCATATACTTTTATTTAATTCACCACAATTAGCATAAAACTGCATATCATTCACACCTAAAAGTTTCTTCTTGCACTTGGTCATCCCAACTTCCTCTACGTGCCGTCCTGTCCCCACCACTAATCAACCTCTTCTGACCCAAATAAAATACCGACATGTAGTTCCCATTTTCCTTTGCTATTATGTGCTGCATGGCTCTCACTTTTGCTTTAGCTATCACGAAACCCTCACAAAAACAATGGAAGGTCTCTCCATTTCTTAGTAGTTAGGGAAGTAATGGTTAGAGACGTCACCAGCAGGCTGGGGAAGCACGGGGCCCTTGCTCATCTGGGCCAGGAAGTTTGGAGACTATTGCTTGGCCAACTACCCAGAGGAGATCTCTGTCCGTGCCCTGCCAAGTTGTTTCTCTTCTCTTCAGGATTTCTGCTTCTTTTCTAGTGCTTAGAAATCACAGTTTCATAGAATTTGTTTGTAATTTTACTTGTTGACGTAGAAAGTTAACTTCGGTCTCAGTGACTTCACCCTGTCCAGAAGCAGAAGTTGGCTCCATACGCTGTCCTAGTCTGTAAGGCAATTCATCTTTTCCTTTACTATTCTCACAAGTCTCTTATTGTATGCAGAAGTATCCCCGGTGGGAAGAACCCATGCCAGCTGACTCTTTTGTCCATAGCACACAGTGCTATGCACAGGCTGAATGTATATGTATATTGCTGCTTACGTGGCTTCTGGAAAGAGTGGTCACGAAGTCTCCTCCCCTTGCGGCCACAATACTGCACTCTGGGTTCTTCTCTGACCTCTGTCTTCTCTAAATCTACTTCCTGCTCCCACCTCACAAGAGTTCCCTTTCACAATGCAACCCAATCTGACGATTTCAGCCATCATTGCCCACTTCGGAGTAGCAGCGTATAATAGGTCTAACTGGCATTCATGCGCCAAATGTGTTAAAGGTAAGCCTAGGCAAGAAAGCTGCGGTCTGGCAAAAGGAGTTTGATTACCCTAAATATTACGTTCGGTCAACACCCATTTGTTTGGATAACTTCCCACCTTCTGATTCCAAGTGCACTCCCTTTGCCAGGGTTTTCCATGTCTTCCTAATTTAGTTTGTAGCAATGTGTGACTTTCCAAAGCTTTCCAGGGACGATACTGAATCCATGTCTCTTGGATCAGAGTCTGAGGTCCATTTGCTTTCTGGTACTGTTCTTACGTACCTCACTTTCATCTGTGGCAAGGCCTGTATTGTGCTGAGTCCAGCAGTATAGTAGGGGAACTTCTTATCCCTGTTTCTATTGCAGCTGCAGAACTTCTCTAGCTCCCAGGGGGGAAAACTGATCAAGCAGACATAGATATGACTAAAATTATAATCTGATAGGTGAAAGTATTTCTATAAACGCACTGCAGTGGCTGCTAGACTTGCTTGTTTGAACTGAAAACCTTAAGCATTGATGAAAATCCTGTGTAACCTAAGTTTCCCTTCTGTTTATTTTAAGACTAAAATTAGATGTGAACTTACATGCAATTTAAGGAATTCCCATTCCATATGAGTTTGTGATGGCCCTGGTACACGTCCTGTCGAGGCAGATGTGGAGGGGAAAGGGTGGCTGGATAGATCTAGGTGGTACAAATAGTTTGCACTCAATTGTTAATCTGGATATTGGTGATTCAATCGCACCCAGCAACCTCGTGAAAGAAAAGTCTGGCAATCTGCTTGCTAAGACGCCATAAATGAATAAAACTCGCTGCCACCAAGTTAATTCTGATTTGCACCGGCCCGTAGGACACAGAATAACTGTCCTTTGGGTTTCAAAGCTGTAAATCTCCACAAGAGCCTAAAGCCTCGTCTTTCCCCTAAGGAGTGGCTGGTGGGGTCAAACTGCTGAATTTGGTGTTAGCAGCCAAGAGCACAGCCTGCTATAACACCAGGGCTCCTGGCTATAGTTAATCTTGCTTAAAATTAGACCATAAAACCCTGTGGAATAGTTCTACTTTATAACACAGATGATTTGACATGAGTCCAAATGGACTCAGCCACGACTAGAAACAATCCTTTTCATCTGACCCAAGGCTCTTTTAGGACCATTACAAAGAATCTCCTCCACCTCTAGCGACTCCAAGTCTTTACCTACCACACTGTCCCTGTGGTGGGAATCCTGTCCATCCCTTACCTAGAACATAGCTAATCAAGAAATGCCTCCACCTTAGCAACTCCAGGAGAACAGACTATCATCACCTGCGATGACGACCTGCTCTGAAAGGTGCAGTGCTCTATCTCAAGGGTCTGTCCTGACAGGAAATCTGAATGGCCATTCAGACTCCACACCTGGTGGGTGGGGTAGAACCTAGGAAGCTAAGACCAGGAAACTCCCTTAAGCACCTGGCAGTGATGGCCCTGTTCTAGTTCTTATTTCAAAGAAGTCAAACTCCACACCTGCAGGAAAGAGAGGCCTGAAGAAGGAAGGGTCTTCGGCACTAATGGAACCTTCCCGATGTCTGGAGGAGGATCACATATATTTGATGTGGTGCAGGGTGCCAAAGATGCCCCAAGGGAGTGTTTCCCTTCTTTCTTTGTCTTGCTTTACTCCTGGATTCGAATCCTTTGTCTCTCATTCACATCTCTGGCTCCCTTGCTCAGTAGCTTGTATCTCCATTACTTCTTTGGAATACATCTCTTGACTCTACGCTTTTGCGTCGGTTTCTTTCATACTGCAATAGATGATTCTTTATAAAATTGACCCCGGATCTCTCATTTCTACTGTTGATGGATTATTTTCCAAGTGCATCTTCCTCTCTTTTCAAATGCAGCATATGCAAAATCTGCGTCCCCTCTTCTCTGACAACCTGTCTTTCTGCTATCCCTATTCTTATCGGCAGTGCGCCAAGTCTCCCACGTGGCGAACTGGAGATTCAGGGGTCATTCAGGGGTCTGTTATCGTTAGCTGACTTATTTTCTAACAGTTCTTTGTGGATGGTCTTGCTTGTATTTTATGGGCTCTGCCTCCCCAGGTTTTCTCTTACCCTCTTTTCTCCTGCTGTCCCACTAGTCCATTGAATCAAGATCTCATCCTTCATGTCCATAACTCTTCATCTTCATCCATATTATACCATGTTTCATGTTAAATCTGCACCTCCCCCTGGCCCCGCCGCAAGAACTATGTTTCTATGACTTCATTGCTCAGAAGTTTCAAGAGCTCCCCACTGAATAGAAAACTAAGCCTAAAGCAGTGCTTCCCAAAGTGAGTGGTCTCACCCCCTGTGCAGCCAAGGGGCCACACAAGCAGCTTCCTACACCTTTTTCCTGGACTATGGACTATGATAAAAGGGTTTTAATCGTCAAAAGGGTGATGACTATTTATTTTTCTTCTAGAAAGGGGACTTTAGGCCAAATAAGTTTGGATACCTTTGATCTAAACCAGAGGTGGGGAACCTTCTTTCTACCAAGCACCATTTGGATATTGATAGCATCATTTAGCTCGCCCCTAGCGTGGTGGCCGGAGCTGCTTCTCTTTGGGGAGGCAGGTGACCTTAGCTGGTATTTGTGATTTTACATGCCGTATGCAGCCCACAGGCTGGCTTTTCCCTACCTCTGGAAACTAGCCCTCCGGCACTGATGGGCTTTTGTTCAGTGAGGTTGGTATAGAGCTTCTTTTTCATCTTAACGATACTTGTATCTCCAGCCAAATTGAACTTCTATCTGCCTTTGAACTTTTCACAGGCACGTTTCAGCCCTGTGAGCATGTAAATCTAAACATAAACATCCAGCATGCGTGTCAGCGCCTTCATGTTATCTTCTCAAACTTCCAACCAACTACTCACACCACATACTTAATGCTCCAAACAGTGTCTGGTACACAGTAGCCATACCAGAAACATGTCCCGAATGCATGACGGTTTCTCTTTTACACTTTCGTAACATTTTCTCTTTCTCCCAAAGCACTCTTACCATCCTACCTTGATCCATCCAGTAATCCTTGCATTCAGTAAGAACGGGCTGAGCACCGGAGGCACACACAGCTCCGTGTTACAGAGTTAATTACGTTGTCCTCCCCCGGTTGTGTACATTTGTATATCACACACCAGGCTTTCCCTTGCAAAACTGTGTCAATGCATCCATGCCACACCAGCCATCTCCCCCATAGTGTGTACACGCATGCACTGAATACACAGCGATCTCCCCTGGTTGTGTAAAGGTGCCCAAGCGTGATTCTGTCAATGTGCACACTTCACACACAGCCATCTTCCCCAAAAGTAGGTCCTCAAAAGAAGAAACTACATTTTATTCATCCTGACTTTACTACTGCAACCGGGCATGGGTCTTCAATGACTCACTGTCAATGCTGAATTAAACATAAATGGGTTCTTTTCCTGAATTAAAGAAATAAACATAAGCTCAAACAATAGCCTGGAGAATGCTGATGGCCTGTTTATGTCTCGAGTAATTGAAAGGAAGAGAAAAATGATTTTATTTCCCTGGAGGAAGTACTCGTGGTTCTCTTCATAGTACTCAATTTTAATCTCTTTCAAATAATAGAACAGAAGTCTGTCATTCTTGATCAACCATAAGCGAATACCGCAAATAACAGAGAACCGAACAAGGCTCTTGTTTCTCCCAGAAGGTAAAAGAATTAATTGAGGGGCTAAGTTAAAACTGTACAATTTCACCTCCTGACCTTGACATAACCTGCATTCAAAAACACCTCAAACATTTTGTTTTTTAATATAAAAACATGAATGCTCAGTGTACTTACTATTTCTATTTTTAAAAGTCTTTACAAGTAAATTAACTTTGGGAACCTCATATAGACAACCTAAGATTGATTTTGGCTTGCATACTTCTTTCTTTCTTTTTTTTGACAAGCACATAACTTAAGTCCAGTCCTTGTGGTTCCTGGTTTCCTTCTGAATGAAATGGAGCACTTTGTATTGTCGATCCCAAATCCCACCTTTATCATGAGCTAACCAGTAGGAATTTGCATGAACCCAATTCCCAGCTGGAAGTGAGTGGATCTAGGCCTCATCTTCTCACATTTCCATTCCTCAGTCTCCAACCACTTCAGACCAGCCAGCGGCTCCAGGGTTTCCATTAAAATAATAAATTAAATAAACTCACTGCCATTAAGTCACTGTGGACTCATAGTAACCCCCTGTGGGTTTCTGAGACTAACTGTTTATGGGAGTAGAAAGCCCAGTCTTTTCCCCTCGGGGCTGCTGGTAGTTTCCAACTTCCCACCTTGCCATCCAACAAATTGCTAACCATACAATTGTAAACACTGCACCAACAGGGCTCCTTTAGAGTCTCCACAGCTCCCTCCATTTCAGCTGGCTCTGTATCATTCTCTGTCTCTGTGTCTCTCTCCTCGGACTAGGTCACAAGTGAGAAAGACTATCCTTTCCCACCATCTACCCGTGTAGTCATTCTCTGTCCCTGTTCTCTGTGTGTGTGGGGGTCGATGTACATCAACTCTACTGCCAGTCTCTGCTGGCCCACTGCCCTGTGAGCTCGTCAGTTCTCTACACCAGCTTCCCAAAGTTACAGAGGCTACTTCCCAATCTTACAGTTGGCCATGTATTGTAACCAGGAAGGATTCCAGCCAAGAGATACATCAGGCATCTCTGTGAGAGGTCCACTTGTGACAGTCCAATAATTTAACAACATGATCGCTTCCCTAATGACCATTTTAAGTACAAAAACAACATACCAATATGTAGCTTATTATGTCATAAGAATAATGAAAAGGCACACAAAACTAGATTATATGATAAGAAAGCATTTTAACATATTAATGAAAAATTATTAAATAATGCCTAAACAATAAAATTGTTATTGAAGATCTTCCCATATTGCTTCTTGACTGGTGTCCTCACTTGCAATGTTCTTCGCTTTTATCCAAGCATCATTGGCGGTGTGATGTATCCTTGACCATCTGTTCACTGTAGGAGTAGGACCCCATTCCTTTAGAGCTAGGCCAATTAGACAAGAGTCATTGTTTTTCATGTATTAGAAACAGTTCGGTAATTTTTCCTCCCTGAGCATCCTACATACATCTTTGAAAACTCCTTTCCACTTCTTCGGAACTTAGGTAATTATTTTGACAATATTTTTTAGCTCTTTGAACACTTTTAGGAATTGTATCATCCGCTCATAATAAATATCTCATGGGAATCTGGGGTGTAATACAAAGCTGAAACGAATGACAGCGTGTCATCCTCTACTTGTTTGGGCACCTTTTCCCTTGATGTTTAACAAGTGCAAGGGAATAAAAATGTAGTCATTCATCAGAAGCATAACAAGTTTTGTGAAATGAATAAATAAGTATTATAAGTATTGTTCTGTCTAATTCTTATATCTACGGATTGGTTTCCCACTACTACTAGGACTTGGAATGTGTTATTGTGCAGATGAAAATTTAGAAAGAGTAAGGGATGCATATTGTGATTTTCATCTTAGAAAGAACCCTGATTACAAGCGCCGTATTAACAACTGGTTTTGCCAAACCAAACAATTAGGTTCTGTTCTGTTGAACTGGTTCAAATCAGTTGAATCCCACCACTGGAGGTCCTGGCAAGAGGCTTCCGCTGTCCTCAGGATCGTGCCACCACATTCTCCTGTGCCTGGGTGCTCTCATCTCCCGGTGCAAACACCAGGTGCGTGGCCAGCAAGGTGGTTCCAACCCAGAAAGCCCTTAGAGGACCTTTTAGGTTAGGCTGCAACTCTTTACAGAAAGGCTCATTTTGTTCCTGAGAAGTGGCTGGTGGTTTTGAACTGTTCACCTTGCTGTTAGCAATCCAATTTATAGCCCACTATACCACCAGATTCCTCTTCTACCCGGGAGGCCCCAAAGAGAGTAGCCCAAGGCCTCTGGCCCCCTAGTTACTGGAAACTCAGTAAGTATGCGTGGCTTGGGCCCCAATCCAAAGTCAGCAACAATCCAATGGATGCATACCTACATTAGGCTCCGTCTCCCTTCACCTACTGACTTCACCAGGTGTGGAGCTTGCATTGCTGCTATTGGCCCAGGGATTTTGGAAAACAAAGGCATTTTGGTTGTTAGGGTTATTTTCAAAACCCAGGGCCAAAGAACCAAACTATATCTCTATCTCTATACCTATATCTATATATATCTCCCACTTCTCACCAACCTTGAGCAGGTGATTTTGACCTTGGGCAACGTGCTTTCCTTTCTTTGAGTCACGGTTTCTTCATCTGTAAAATGGAATGATAAAGGAAGGGTCTATTTCCCAGGATCAAGGATGAAGCAGGCAGCTCAGTGTTGGGAGAGAGAGCTTGCCATGAGCTTAAGCATCTGCTCACTTTTTGCTGAGTGTGTTCAAGTCTTGTGACACTTTGCCTTTGCCGAGCCATTTCTGCAGCTAGTCGCATAGCTGACTCAGCAGGTCAAGGTGACACAGGAGTAACTAGCATACAAACAACCACCAGCTCCCAGGGGACGGACCTGGTGTGTTGCATTCACTACTAGGTATAAAAGATGCAGAGCTCTGTGTCTAGACTCCTCAGCTGCAGCACATCTGCCTGTGTGGTCACCACCATCTGGTCCCATTGGCCTTGGGGACCAGGGGACACGGCCAGGTGATGCTCCCATTGCAGGGAAACCCAAAAGATCTTGCTCCAATCCATTGAGTCTCACATCTGCTCTGGCACCTCTGACTGCCTCCCTGCTCACTTAATTCCTTTGGAGTCTTGTTACCATATACTACCTTTCATGATAGATCATTGTTTTAGCTCAGTGTGTCCCGAAGTGATACTGCCCTCCAGGAAATACTGTAACAATTCAGGCAAAATAAGGCTGTAATGCTCAGACCACCTTTCAACTGATGCTAGGCACCCTCATCTGCAAATGCAGATACCTATACTTCACCCTTCATTATGGGCTATTGTGCAAATGTTTGTTACTACCAGGGATTGCTAAGTAACTTTATTTTCTAAAAGGGAGGAATAGGTCAAAACCATTTGCGAATCGGTGTTCTAGATCAGGGGTGTTGCTATTGCTGTTACATCTCAGAACAAAATACTGCCTGGTCCTACACCATCCTCACAGTCGCTCTATGTTTGAGGATCTTGCAGTAACCACTGAGGGCCTTCCTCCCTTTCGCTGACCCTCCACCTTACCAAGCAGGATGCCCTTCTCCAGGGACTGGTCTCTTCTGACAATAGGTCCAAAGCCATCC
The DNA here is from genome assembly GCF_050624435.1 of Tenrec ecaudatus. Lineage (NCBI taxonomy): Eukaryota > Metazoa > Chordata > Mammalia > Afrosoricida > Tenrecidae > Tenrec > Tenrec ecaudatus. Next base: position 149,601,226 of record NC_134532.1, read on the forward strand.
TTGCCTCTAAGGAGCACTGTGGGCCAACCGTCTTCTAAGAAAGATTTATTTGTACTTTCAACAGTCTTCACCAGCACTGCAATTCAAATGCATCAGTTCTTCAGCCTTCCTTATTCAAGGTCCAACTTTCACATACAGATAAGGCCATTGAAAATGCCCAGCTGATCCTTAGAACTGGGGCTTGTGTGAGACTCACAGTGAAATGGAGTGTCCCTTTGGGCATTTACTAGCCTAAAAGAACTTTGTAACATGTCCTGATAAACAACTCAATGCTAAGCATTCCTCACTGGCCATATAACTTATAACTTCATCAATAAACCGTTTAATCATAAACAAACAAACCAAAATACCATGGCTTGGGTCAAGTAACATAGTCTTCAAAGTAACATCTTTGCTATCCAACATCTCAAGATGTCTTGTCTGGCACATTTTCCCAATGCAATACATTGTTTGATCTCTTGACTGCTGTGTCCATGAGCATTGCTTGTGGCTCCAAGCAAGATGAAGTCCTGGGCAGCTTCAATCTTTTCTCCATTTATCATGATGTTCCCTATTGGCCCCGTGTGAGGATTTGGGTCTTCTTTACTTTAGGTTGTAATGTAAATCCTTAATATTCATCAGCAAGGGATTAAAATCTTCCTCACTTTCAGGAAGCAAGATTGTATCATTTGCATATCATAGGTAGTTAGCTTTTCTCCAGTCCTGATGCCACAGTCTTCTTCATATAACACAGCTTCTTTGATGATTTGCTCAGGATTCAGTTTGAATAAGTATGATGAGAGGGTGCAACCCGAGGCACACCTTTCCTGATGTTCGACCACACAGTATTTCCTTGATCTGTTTGTACAACTGCCTCTTGATCCATGTACAAGTTCCACACGAACACACTGAAATGTTCTGGAATTCCCATTCTTTTCACAAAATATCCACAGACCCTGGTTGGGGGACCTTCTTTCTGCCAAGGCCCATTTGGATATTTATAACATCATTTGAGGACCACATTGATCAAACATTTCATTAACTCACCCATGGTGAAAGCCTGGTGGCATAGTGGCTGTGTTGGCAGCTCAAAAGCATTGGCCTCTGAGCAGGAGAGACACGAGGCTTCTATTCCTGCCAACAGTTACAGCCTTGGACACACAGGGCCGCTCTACCCTGCCCAACAAGGGTCTCAGTGAGTTAGCACTGCCTCCATGGCAGGGAGTTTGGCTAATGTGAAGGGTGGCACAAGAGAACGCTAAACGTATAGGACAATATCAATAATGTCACATGCAAACAAAATTTTGCTGAAGGCCATCCAACAATAGTTGCAGCAGTACATTGACCGGGAGTTGCCAAAGGTTCAGGCCAGTTGCAGAAGAGGATGTGGAGTAAATAACATTGCTGATGTCACATGGATCCGGACTGAAAGCAAATACTAGAAAGATGTTTACTCGTGTTTTATTAACTGAGCAAAAGCATCCACCTGTGTGGACCATAACAAACTATGGATAGCTTTGAAAAGTATGAGAATCCCAGAACACCTAATTGTGCTCATTTGGGACTTGTACATGCACCAAGAGGTAGTTGTGAGATCCAAACAAGGGAATATTGAGTACTTTAAAATCAGGAAAGGTACGTGTCAAAGTTGTACCCTCTCACCATACTTACTCAATTTCTATGCTAAGCCATCATCAAAGAAACTGGATTACATGATGAAGAATGTGGCATCAGGACTGGAGGAAAGCTTATTAAGCTGTGATATGCAGATGACACAACCTTGCTTCCTGAAAGTAGGGGAACTTGAACCCCTTGCTGATGAAGGTCAAGGATTGCAGCCTTCACCATACGTCACAACTCAACATAAGAAGACAAAAATTGTCACTAGTGGACCAATAGATCACATCATGATAAATGGAGAAAAGATTCAAATTGTCAAGGATTTTGTCATGCTTGGATCCACAAGCAATGCTCCCGGAGCCAGCAGTCAAGAGATTAAGGGATGGAGTACACTGGGTAAATGTGTTGCACCAGACATCTTTAGATGTTGCTGAAAGACAAGATGTTACTTTAAGGACTAAATTACACTTGACCCAAGCCATAGGCTTTTCACTTGCTTCATATGCATTTAAACACTGGACATGGAAGACTGTAGAAGAGCTGATGCATTTGAATTATGGTGCTATTAAAGAATATTTAAAGTACCATGAACTGTCAAAAGAACAAACAGATCTACCTTGGAAGAAGTATAGTCAGATGCCCCTTAGAGGCAAGGATGGCGAGACTATATCTGATGTACTTCGGACGTGTTATCAGGAGAGACCAGTTCCTGGAGAAGAACATCATGCTTGGTAGACAAGGAAGGCCTTTGATGAAATGGATTTTGATGTGGCTGCCACAATGGCCTCAAACATAAGAACGATTATCAAGATGGCTCCGTATCTGGTCGTGCTTTCTTCTGTTTGACCTAGGCTTGCCCTGAGTCTGAACCGACTGCGTGGCCCCGACCAACCACGATGTGATGGCTGGGGCCGCTTCTCCTCCATAAGACTTGTGATGTTAGTTAATACCGATGATCACAGGCCAGGCATTCCCCACATGTGCTCCAGATGAACCTGCGGACAGCGGCTTGGTCCTGAGCTATTTATCTTGTTCTCCCTCTAACTTAGTAGATTTGCTTCTGTCATAATTAAGATTTTTTTTATTAACCTGACTGGGCCACAATTCTCAGTGGTTTGATAAAGACCTAGTAACTCCTCACGATGTAAGCCCGATGGGCTCACCTCCATAGTCGGGTCTGCTATGAGCTGCAAATCAGTTGTAGGATGATTAGGGTGGGTGCAACACCATGATCACATCACAGCTCTGATGCAGTCAGTTGGAAGGGGGTGAGAGCCTATTATACGTGGACACTAGAAAAGCTTGCTGGATTCTGCATCTGGTCCATGGTCTCTGGTTTTGTCTAACGGCCTACCATCTTTATTGCCTGTCTACCTTGGTAGTCATCAACAGTCTGTCTGTCTTACCTGCCAGGCTCGGATTAATTCACCTCTAAAGTCACAAGCCTGCGGTCTTCCTGCTACCCTGTGTTCATTAACCCCATAACAAGTGCCACCGACTTGGGACTTGTCCTGACTTGGGACTTGCCCACTGCTATGACTGTTCATATGCATAGATAAGCTTCACTGGTTTTGCGTCTCCAGGGAACCCTATGAAAATAGGTCTCTAACAAAACCCACCACCATCCTCCCTCCTTGGAGTGGCATGTGAATTTGATCACGTTACCTCACAGTTAGCAGGCCAACACATAACCCAGTATACCACTCATTCATGGCCACCGAGTCAGTTCTGACTCATGGCAACCTTTCTAGGGCAGGGTAGAACTGTTCCTGTGAATTTCCAAGACTATAACTCTTTATGGGAGTAGAAAGTCTCATCTTTCTCCCGAGGAGCAACTGGTGGCATTGAACTGCAGACCTTGTGGATCACAGCCTAATTCATAACCACTATACCACCAGGTCTCCTGTGATACCACTAGGGCTCCTTATTTGATTCCAAAACAATTCTTTTTATGGTGTCAAGAATAAAGTAGGTACTGCGATCCTATTTTTCCCTGTTACAATGTGCAAAGTAGTGAAAGACAGATGAAACTAGCGAGCCATACTTTATGGGGTCAGGGAACAGGATCTTTTGAATGAGAAACTGACTGACTCAGAGGGTGATAGCGATTTTCTGTAGGTGTAGAATTAGAACTAAACCATAAGTGTTTCAGAAAAATGGCAAGTTAATTCAGGCATATCATTGGGAAAATTGCTTTCAAAATTTTTATTTTAAAGCTTCGCGGAACTGCTCAGGAAAACGTTCCTGAAGGGAACGGTTTCTGAAAGTTCCTCTGGAAAGAGAGGGTCTGCTTAATGGAATCCCTGGGCAGTGCACAGGTCACCCCATCAGCGAGACAATGGAAAGCTTAGTGGTTGCCATCCCCCAGAGGCGCCTGGGAACAAAGCCCTGGTGAGGGCTTTCAGAAAAGCAGTCATTGGAAATCCTATGGTGCTCAGCTCTATTCTGACACACAGAGTGTCAGGGTTGACTCAAAGGCCACCGGAACGGTTTACCTTTGGAGTAAGTTATCACTAAGCACGGTGGCCACGCTCCAAAGAAGGATATCAAGTATCGGCGACTTTACAGAAAACATACAGGAGAACACTGAGTCTGAACAGCGGGGATCCTTAAGAGGCAGCAAGACAGAAGTTATTTTTTTTTAATGTTTTGCTTGTCTGAGTCTTCTACAATACATGTATTGGTGTCAGTCAAAAAGCATTGCTATGGAACCCATAGAAACCTTTATTAAACAAAAAATACCAACGCGCGAAGCGATTGCTTCTGGAAATCCCTCCATCTATATGTGTACACTTGTGAAGCGGTGTTTCCATTTTGCTTCCCCAAAGAAGTCTGCACTCTGATTTACAGCAGGTCAACAGGGCAGTTAGGCATCCCGGAGGGGCTCAAATTATTTTTCTTTGAAATGTTCTTGTAGTTTGGGGAACAGAAGGGAGTCTTAAGGGGCAAGGTCAAGGTGCTCTAATAAAAGGTTCTTGGAGAGCTCTTGCTACCCCAGTGAATGAGCAGGTACACAATGCCATGACGGAAACAATAAATCCCCGGGGGCACATTTCCTGACCTTTGCCTCACCAATACCGTTTCACACTTTTTTTATTCTGCAAACTTAAAAAAAATCATTTTATTGTGGGGCTCTTACAGCTCCTATAAAATTCCATACACCAATTGTATCAAGCATATTTGTACATATGTTGCCATCATCATTTCCAAAATATTTTCTTCCTACTTGAACCCTTGGTATAAGCTCCTCTTTTTTTCTTCCCTCCTCCACCCTCCTACATCCTTCATCAATTATATATTGTTATTATTATTTCGTATCTTACACTGTCCATTGTCTCCCATCATCCACATTTCTGTTATTAGTCCCCTTTGGGGGTGGGTGGGGGTGGGGGGAACATAGCCAACCTTGGGATGGTTCCCCCTTCTTCCTTTTCCTCCTCCCCAACCATTCTCGTGATATTGGTGCTCCCACTACGGTTCCTGAGGGTTTCTCTGTCCTGAATGCCATGTGTCGAGAGCGCTTATCTGTACCAATGTGTGTTCTCCGGTCTAGTCAGATTTGTAAGGTAGAACTGGGTCATGATAGTCTATGGTTCTATGTGTGTGTGTGGGGGCATTCAGGAACTAGAGGAATGGTGTGTGTTTCATCGGTGCTATACTGTACCTTGGTTGAATTGACCCTTCCTTATAACCCTTCTGTGAGGGGATATCCAATTGTCTACAGATGGGCTATGGGTCTATATTCCAACCCCTCCCCCCATGTCACATTGATATAATTGTTTGTTTTGGATCCTTTGATGCCTGATACATGCTCCCTTTGACACCTCATGAACACAGGCTGGTGTGCTTCTTCCATGTGGGCTTATTTGCTTCCTTGCTAGATGGCTGCTAGTTTAATTTCAAGCCCTTAAGATACCAGACGCTATATCTTTTGATAGCTGAGCACCATATGCTTTTTTCACCCCATTTGCTTATGCACCCATTTTGTCTTCAGCAATCATGTTGGGAAGGTGAGTATCAAAGAGTGCCAGGTTATTAGAACAAAATGTCTTGTTAAGGGAAGCCTTGAGTAGAGATCCAAAGTCTGTCTGCTACCTTAATACTTAACATAGAAATATATGTACATTGGCCTCTATTCCTTTCATTACACATTAACATACATAAACATATATATACATGCCTATAGCTATACCTCCATAAACAGCTTTTGCTTCCTCTTTTTCCTTTCACCTTCCTCCTATACCTCTATTATGCTCACCCTCCAACTTTGTATTGTGAATTACATGGGAGTTTACATATCACATCATTGATTTTGCATTGATTACATGGGGGTCACATCATTGATTTTGCATTGATTCAACAACTTTAATAACTTGTGAAACCCTCAGTGGTTGCTGTTTTTTCCCCACCTTTTCCGCTTCTCCTTGTAGCCTATCGTCTTCCCTGCCACCCAAGTTCACACCTGTCTACCTTCCAGCCTGAGGAGCCCGGGTGGTATAGTGGGCTCCTCCCTGGGCTGCCCACTGCAAAGTCAGCAGTTGGAAACCACCAGCCACTCCTTTCTGCTTCCATAAAGAGTTACAGTCTCGGAAGCCCACAGGGAAGCCCCCATCCTGTAGCATCACTGCGAGTTGACCTCAGCTTGGTGGCAGTGAGGTAGTTGACTTACACTCTAACCTATCACTTCTCTCTTCTCTCCCACCCTCTCCTTGTAGCCATGCAAAGTCTGCTTCTTTGGATATGAAATCCTTTTGATTAAAAAAAATAACAGTGGTCTCATGCAATATTTATCCTTTTGTATTTGACTAATTTCACTAAGCATAAGGCCCTCCAAACCCATCCATCTCATTAGGTGCTTTGCAGATACATTATTATTCTTTCACCAAATGTAGTATTCCATTTTGTGTCTTTGCCAAGGTTTCCGCCACCACCGCCCCCCCCCCGCCCCGCACAACCCGCTTCAGGGTAAAGCCAGGCAATGGTTCAGGGTTACAGGTTGCTTTGGCATGGGACACTGTGAAAGGCCCATGGGATTGGACCTGCCATAAATCCAAACCCATGCATGGTTTATCTATTTTTTCACCAATGGAAATTTTGGTTGCTTTCATCTTGCTATTATACGCCATGCTATGATGAATCTGGATGTGCATGTAGCTGTTCATGCTAGATTTTCTATATTCTTACATTGTCTTCCTCCTAAGCTCCTGTGATTGTCCTGTGTTCTTTGAGAATGTGGATCAAGATTATTCCTTGGGAATCTAAAAACAACATAGTTGCCATAACCTTTCAAGCCGACATCTCTGCCTGCACGTTACCTGACCCAGCACATAGCCTTGGGAGTCAGTTTTGATGGATCTTTTTATGGCACCCGAACTGGACTAAGACATGTGTCATCCTCAGAAAATTAAGGTGGCCATCTACTGATCAGTGAGACATGTCTAAACTCATTTTGCTTGGAATAAATGTATATGGGCACGAACTGGAACCCTGCTAGCAATCTTTAAAACATATACTTGTATACGGAAACTGTAGTGATGCAAGGTTCTTTCAAAAAGAAGAAGGAAAACTACACCCCAGTCACTGTGGGAAGGTGGATAAGACAGAGGTTAGTGAACTACCCATACACCTGTCACATCTAACCGCATGGACCTATTTAAATTAAGTAAGTCAAAAGGTAGCCCAATGCAAGTGTTTCCACCCTTATTTGGTATGTAAATGTCTGTCCAATGTCTGGGACATGTTGAAACCTCATGAAAGATATTGCTTCCCCTTTTATTTAGATCATATATGTTTTAAAGTACCCCAAAATTCACAAAGTGGGCTAAGGACATTGAGATGCCTGAAATCCTACTGGTCAGAAGTTCACATCTTACGTCTTTGCTTTGTTTTCTTTAAAAAATAAACGCAAAGTTATGATTTCGTATGACTGGAAAATAGAAACCTCTCATTAACTACATTATCTGATTATAGACAATTGGAGCTCATTTTGTTCTAAAACTAGGTTATAGATGTTCATTTGTTTGTTTGTTTGTGTAATGATATCAGAATGCACTGGCTAATCTCATTTTCTTTATTAGCTGCTTCTGACTCCTGGCTACCATGGGCCACCATCCAAAGAAGTATCACCCCATCCGGTGCTATCCTCATGATTGGTTTGGATCACTTCTTTGTGATCCATCACATCTTCAGTGGCTGATCTTTGGAGATAGTTCGCCACGCTTTGCTTTCTGAACCATCTCATAAGGAAGTGTCCCGAAGCCTGTTCAAGATAAAAAACAACACGCAAGCCTCCCCTGACAGACAAGGTGGCGGTCCAGTACACTGACGAGGAATGGAAAGCCAGTTATCTTACATGAAAGAGGAAAATCCTGCCACGGAATCACTACGTACTCTAACATTATGTGTATCACCATGAAAACAACGAGATTTTATGCCTTGCCTTGTTGATTTTCAAAACTACAATCACAAGCAAATGACTAAACATTCTAAAGAGAATGGGATGCAGAGAAGAGGGAAACTAAGAAACTCCCTGCTGTGAGTCGAGCAGATTCTGCCTCAGAGCAAGCGGATCTAGGAATTCTGATCCGTTCCGGGCACAGAAAGCCTCACTTCTCTCCCTTAGAGCAGCTGGTAGCTTCCACCACCAACCTTGTGCCGCGGTCCAACTCGGAGCGCACTACCCCACAGGAGAGCCGATGAGCAGGTCAACCATCTCTCCTGGGATTTCTGTGCGTCAGAATAGACTCAAGGGCACAAGGTAGGATTCTGATTTTATCGTGAAGACTTTACCATCAGGGCCTTAACTTAAAACAATCCAGAGAATTTAGACAGCCACTTCTTAGTAGGTTCAGATTGAACTTAGGTTACTTTAGGTCTTTGCCTATCGGAAAAGGACACCTTAGGTATTTACCAGAAGAGTTTTGAACTTAGTGTTAATGCAAAAGACCACCCAGAGCCAAAATCACTGCCATCAAGTCAACTCCAGCTCATGATGACACTACAGGACAGAGTAGAATGACCTCTTTGGGTTTCCTATATTTTAAACCTTTATAGGACAGCCAACCTCATCTTTTTCCTGGTGCACAGCTGGTGGGCTTGAACAGCCGACCTTGTGGTTAACAGCTCAGTGAACAGCCCACTATGTCACTAGGGCTCCTAAGTAAAAGGCAAATCTCCCCAAATAGAGTTCTAATACCAAAGAACTATTTGCAACAGGATGCCAGGGCCCCCAGCATGCCCTGTAATGGTGCAGGCAAAAGACAGAATTTGGAATGCATGCAGATTTAGCTATGAGTGGTTAAATGGTACAGATTAATAATCATAATAAAATTAAAATAAAGGTTTTAACTTGGATCTGTACTTATTTCATTACTTATTTTACTGTTATGAAAGACACAAAGATGTGAATATTTAAAGAGACATAAAAGGATTTAAAAACGAAGTGAATGAATGTGGTCGATGGTAGAGCAGAAAGACCAAGGCCCCAACTGTGGATCAAGATCTTGCAGACGATAAGCAGATCCCAGGTGCCACCGCGCTCCCTCTATTCCCGATGTCTCTGGAGCTGCCCAGTCAGGGAGTGGGGCAGGCAGTGCCACACCAGTGTTCTGGCCCAGGGATTTCAGTGTTTCACCCCTGGCCTGGCTGGGACTTATAGACGAGCACATTGTCAATATCCTCACTCATCTTCACATAGCCAGGCCCTCACCTTCAGTGACCGAAAGGAGCCTCCTACCACTTAAAAAGAACCTACAACATAAAATCACATTGCTGTGGCCATAAGAGCGTTCTCACTCCCTGGACTTCCTGGAAACGCGGGGGACTTTCTCTTGGAGAAAGGTTGTGAAACAGGCTTGGGGAAGATCAGGATCACAAGCAAGGTCATTAATAAGTGACGCCAGCGTTTTATGACTTCCACCTCTGCAGTGACAAACAGGACCCAGAACCCGGGCGAGTAAAGGGACTCGAGCGCCAGCTCATAAGCTTCATTTTCTAATGAGCAGACTTGCCCAGAGAAAGGATCATGTGTCTTGAAATCTAAAGCCACGTTCACAAGACATACAGCTATGGATGTTACATCAAGAGAGGGACAAAATGCTGCCGATAAATGGACTTGCTTTGGCTTGTAAACTGCACACCAGTTTTAAAGATGATAAATGTGGCAGGCCTGGTGGGAAATGATCAAGGGTAAGGTTGCTTACAGAAGAGGTTACTCTAGCCCAGGTGGCGACGAAGCATGGTAGTAGGGCAGGAGGAAAGTCAAGGGAGATGGAGGAAAGAGCTAGGAGTCAAAGGGCATTCATGGAGGTCTAGACAAAGACATGTACATGCAAATATATATAGGAGGATGGGGAAATAGATCTATGTGTCTATATTTATAGGTCAAGTATTAAGGTGGCGGAAGGACCTTGGGCCTCTACTCAAACACTCCCTCAATGCATGAATACCTTCTTTTATTAAATTGGAACTCTATGATGCTCACTCTCCCCACACAACGGCTGGAGCCAAAGTGGGTGAACAAGTAAATGTGGTGAAGAAAGCTGATGGTGCCTGGCTATCAAAAGAGATAGTGACTGGGGTCTTAAAGGCTTGAAGATAAACAAGCGGCCATCTAGCTCAGAAGCAACAAAGTCCACATGGAAAAACACACCAGCCTGTGTGATCGAGTGGTCCCGAAGGGATCAGTTACCAGGCATCAAAGAACAAAAAATCACATCATTGACTGCACACCTCCATGATAGGATCGCTGAAGACAAATGGGTGCATAAGCAAATGTGGTGAAGAAAGCTGATGGTGCCCGGCTATCAAAAGAGATAGTGTCTGGGGTCTTAAAGGCTTGAAGGTGAACAAGCGGCCATCTAGCTCAGAAGCAAAAAAGCCCACATAGAAGAAGCACACCGGCCAGTGCAATCACGAGGTGCCAAGGGACCAGGTATAAGGCATCATGCAAAAAAAAAAAAAGATATGTGTGTGTATGTATGTGTATATGTGTGTATATGTATATATGGATATGTATATATGTATATATATACCATATTAAATGAAGGGGGAAGTGCAGAGTGGAGACCCAAGGCCCAAGTGTCGGCCAATGGAGATCCCCTCATAGAGGGGTTTAGGAGAGGAGATGGGTTAATTAGGGTGCGAGGTAGTACTGATGAAAAACACAGCTTTCCCCCAGATCCTGGATGCTTCCTCCCCCCAACTACCATCATCCGAATTCTACCTTGCAGGGCTGGATAGGGCAGAGGCTGTACACTGGTACATATGAGGGCTGGAGGTACAGGGAATCCAGGGTGGATGATACCTTCAGGACCAAGGGTGTGAGGGACGATGCTGGGAGAGTGGAGGGTGAGTGGGTTGGAAAGGGGGAACTGATTACAAGGATCCACATGTGACCTCTTCCCTGGGAGAGGGACAGCAGAGAAGGGGGGAAGGGAGACTCCGGATAGGGCAAGATATGACAAAATAACGATGTATAAATTACCAAGGGCACATGAGGGAGGGGGGAACGGGGAGGGAGGGGAAAAAAAAGAGGACCTGATACAAGGGGCTTAAGTGGAGAGCAAATGCCTTGAGAATGATTGGGGCAGGGAATGTATGGATGTGCTTTATACAATTGATGTATGTATATGTATGGATTGTGATAAGAGTTGTATGGGTCCCTAATAAAATGTAAAAAAAGAAAAGAGGAGAAAAAAATGATTAGGGCAAAGACTGTACAGATGTGCTTTATACAATTGATGTATGTATATGTATGAACTGTGATAAGAATTGTTTGAGCCCCAATAAATTGTTAAAAAAAAAAAGAAGATAAGATGAAAAAAAATGTTAAACCAAGAAAAACTACAGCTGTCTCAGAATTGATGCCACGTCATGAATGACTTCTGCCAAACTGCTCCCTCCTCAAGTTTCTGGTCTTTTTATTGTGTGTGTTTGTTATTTTGTTTGTTTGCTGCTACAGGATGCTGTTTCTTTTCACAAATATTGCTGTTTGGAGGTTCTGCTGTGTGGTTCCAACTCAAAGTGACCCTTATACAACAGCGGAAACACTGCCCTGTCCCGTGCCACCTTCACAATTGCTGTTTGCGGCCATTGTGGCAGCCACCGCGTCAAGGCATCTTTCAAGGGCCCTCCTCTTTTCCACTGTCCTTCTGCTTTACCGAGCATGATGTTCTTTTCCGGGGACTGGTTCCTCTGAATAACACATCTGAGGTTCATGGCACAAGGCCCACTATCTTTGCTTAGTAAGGAGCATGCTGACTCTTCTTGCAAGACAGATTTGTTTGGGGTTTTTGTTTTGGCACACCGTGGCATGTTCGATATTCTTTGCAAACACCATAATCTAAATGCATCTGCTCTGTTGTCTCCCTTATTCATCATTCAGCTTTCAGATGCATAGAAGACACTTGAACATAGGAAGGCTTAGGTCAGGGGCACCTGAGCCTTTAAAGTGACATCCTTGTTCTTCAACACTTTAAAGAGGTTTCTTGGGGCACATCTCCCCAGGCACCACCATATGGTGTGATCTTGACTGCTTCTTGTCAGCAGTGATTGTGGACCCAAGTAAAACGAAATTCTTAACTTTTCTTCATTCACCGGGATGGTATGTCAGAGTGCAATAAGGATGATTTGGGCTTTCTTTACATTGAGTTACAACCCACACCCAAGGCTTTGATCTTCTTCAGTGAATGCTGCAAGTCCTTTTGGCATTCAGCAAGCAAGGTTGTGTTATCTGTATACTGCAGGCTAGTAATAAAACGTCCTCCAATCCTCATGCTACATTCTTCTTCATATCGCCCAATTTCTCAGCTGATTTGCTCAGCATACAGATGGAGTAAGTCTTGTGAGAGGCTATCACCCTGATACATCCATTTCCTGACTTTAAAGCCATGTAGCACTCCCTTGGTCTGTTTAAATGGTTACCTCTTGGTCCACGTACAGCTTCCACAAATAAGAACAAAATCTTGAAATGCCCAGAATGGGCGACTTACTCAAAGTCACTCAGTTCATAAGAAGCAGAGAACGAGTCAGGACTTGAAATCAGCCTCCACACCTCTAAGCCACCTCTTGCCCCAGGACATTTCTTCCTGGCTCTGAAAAATGTATCCACATTCATTTGCAGAAGGTCTGCCTTCCTGATTGGGCTTCATTTATAGGAGTGTAAAACTTAAACTGCTGCCTGGCACACATGCAGGCATGTTGGGAGCAGTCTGGGCAGAAGCTTGTCAGTGAGGGAGACTTGCCCATGGATTTCCGCTGTGCTCCATGAAACTTATAAAGTAGATCGTCCACAGGCCAGGCAACTGAATAACTACTTATGACTGTTAGAGGTCATGTTTTACCAGATCTAGACTTCACGGAACGTGGGAAAGAGTTAAGAGCAATTTTATTTCTGCTTCGGTTGAGTTCTTCCCCTCCACACTCAGGGAGAGTGCCTCACAGAGTTGGTAGAAGCTTGCCACGTCTATAGCTAAACGCTCTAAGGGCTGATTTGTAAGCTCTCCATCCCCATGGGGGGGGGGGAGGCAGTCAGAACGCCTCAGATTAGAGAAAACAAAAACTCACTGCCATCGATGAGTTCATCCCGACTCACAGCGACCCTACTGGATGGGGTAGAACTGTTCTTATGGGTTTCCAAGATGGGTAACTCTTTACTGGAGTAGAAAGTTTTCTCTTTCTACCTCGAAGCAGCTGGTGGTTTCAAACTTTGGACAATGTGGATCACAGCCAAATGCGTAACCACCACACTACCTGGATGCCTCAGACTTGAGAAGACTTGAAACCAATCCCATTAAACTGGTTAGGACTCATGGCAACCCCATTTACAAGTAGCCATTAAGTTTTCAATGACTGAGTTTGTAGAAGCAGATTACAAAAATCTCTCTTCTAAGGTGCCTCAAGGTACCCTTGAACCTCCAGCCTTTCACTGAGCAACGTCTGCACCACTCTGAGAAGAGGGGCAGGGTACAGAGAGGCCAGCACCCTCTGCGGTGCCTTCTCTAGCTAGGCTGGCATGAACGCACAGATCAAGCTTGGAAAAGAGTGAGCCACAATGTCCCATCTAGTCAGTGTCCCAGAGGCCCCCTAGACGTGGCATACCTCCCATCCATACCCTACTACTTCTCAGATCAGCTTGGAGAGGTGCCATCTCTCACTCCTCGTATGGGGCTAGGCTTTTTTGAATTCTCTCTCTCTGTTTCTCTCTCTCTCTCTCATACACACATACACTTTCTCCCTTCCTCCTTCCACCTCTCCCTACCACTGCCATCTTCCAAATGCTGAATACAGCTACCCTATAGGGAGGGTATAACTGCCCCTGTGGGTTTCCAAGGCTGTAATCTTTACCAGAGCAGAAAGCTTCATCTTTCTCCCACAGAGTAGCTGGTGGAGTCGAACTGTGGATGTTGATGTTGGCAGCCCAATTGGTAACTTACTACACCACCAGGGCGCCTGTCCTTGAACTCAGAGAGCCCTAACTAATGACAAGCGAGTGTGAATACTGATCTCCCCAAGCCCTGCCTGCTCATCTGATGTCTCCCTGATGTTGAGTGTTCCAATGACTTAGACCAAACCAACCAACCAAATGGTCTAGTACAAACTCAAGCAGCGTCTGTTGGAAGCTTTGGGAGTTCTGCCACCAGATCGTCTCAAGAAGAAAGGGCAGTGTGGTAGCTGTCAACCTCTATGATCGAAGACACAGTGGGAAACACAACTCCGGCTGCTCCCAGGTCACAAGACTGCTGCCTGGTGGAGGGTAGGGTAGTGAGGCAGGAGGATTCGGAAGAGAAAGAGGAGCCACACTGCCTTGCTGGGAGAGGAACAAGACAGTCACTTTCTCAGAAGCACCTTGGTTCCACCACACTTTGCCTTCCCTACCACGGGAGGCAGCCCGTGGGTCTCAGGGCTGTGGCTTCTGAGCTGCGCTGGGGAAATACTGAGGGTGTACCCTTGAGAAGGTGCACGGTTTGTGCTCAGGATGAAATGCTAGGCCACCTGCCTTCCTCTTTCGGCCTCAGGGGGTATCTGGAAGACAAGACTGTAGCATTAGATCGAATGGGTGGTGGCAGCGGCCTCTTACCAGGCATTTGTTGTATCTGCAATTTGGATAATCCAACTGCTGGGTGCTCTGTGGATGCTCTGTGGTATTTATGTTCCTTAAGTCCTTGGCTACTCACTGAAAAGTTGGCAGTTCAAGGTTACTCAGCAGCACCTCAGAAGAAAGGCCTACCGGTGTACTTCCCAAGCCCTAACAACACTGGAGAGCACAGTTCTACAAAGAGGTCATTAGACTCTGGCAACACTGGTTTGTTTTGTTTCTGTAGGTTAAGTAGAAGCTTAGGTTCATGTTTTCTCTTGAGTGCCTGCAACCCAAACTCGAAAACCCCAACTCACTGCCATCAAGTCAATTCCAACTCATAGTATCCCTACAGGGCAAGGTAGAACTGCCCCTTGTGGGTTTCCTAGACTGTAGCTCTCTAAGGGCCTATAAAGCCTCATCTTTCCCCCGAGGAGCAGCTGGTGGTTTCAAAATGCTGATCTTGTGGTTAGCAGCCCATTGTGTAACCACTATGTTACCAGCACCTGGCACTTCCAGCAAATGATCTTGGGATCTCCCTGAAACACCCAGTGAAGGATCTGTGAGTTTGCTCCTTCAAAGTCACCCCTGTCACTGAGCTGAAACAGCTCTTCCTAGCCTCTGCGTGGTCACCAGGACAATCCCTACGTACACATGTACACACGTGACCTTCCAAACCGTGGCTCCCTGGGTCTCTGTGCCCGTCCATGCTGGTTCCCCATCTGTAAGCTGGTTCCCCATCTGAGAGACTTTGGCAAAACATCCCTAATCTACAACTGTTTTTCATAGCATTTCTTAAGGATGGGAAATCAGCGCAATTCTAATCATGGCTAGAAACTCCGTCCTACAGCTCTGCGTGTCATTCAGAGCGACAGTGTTTGCTGTCACTTCCCTACACTCCAGCTTCCTTTAAATCCGTTCAAAGAAAGGAATGAATGTTGAGTAATGAGGAGACAGAAGTAAATAATGAAAAGGAAAGACTCCTTTTTATGTTTGTTTGGTTTTGTTTGTTTGTTTGTAAGGATGGGTGGTCATTAGATGTGATGTCAACTTGAATCTGTATGAAAGTTTAGGAGTAGAATCCAACCTGTCAATCAGGTCACAGTCTGGTGATGCCTCCTTGGGGGTGTGGCCTTTTGATAAGGACGAAACGGGAACCTCTCTCTCTGTGCCCTCACCTTCCTGCTCGCTGGCACTGTGCCTGTGTCCAAGGGTGGCCATTGGTGCCCTGCCAAGTTTCCACAAACTTTGGATGCAGGTGATCTTTCTGCGTCCCACTTCCGTTTCTGCATCATCAGCCTGCAGTCACGTGGATCTCAAGAGGATGCTGGCTAGCATCAGACCCATGGACTTCAGATGGACGGGGCTGGAAAGACATCTTGGTGTAAGATTACTCCTGGACATAAAGCTCTTTCTTATACAAACATGCGTGCCACTGTTTTGGTTGTCTCGACAACCGGCCTACTACAGGATGTCTATTGGCAAAAGAAAGTACAATAGACAACCATGTCCTGTCTTTGCTCTTTGCTGTCAGCACATGGAGGGGCAAGGCTGGCTTCACAATTAGTTACAAGTTCATTTCAGGTGGAATTTCAGGTGGACCAAAGGTTAAGCACTCAGCTGCTACTCAAAAGGTTAACTGTTCAAATCCACCCAGAGGCAGCCTGGAAGAAAGCCCTGGGGACCCACTTCTGAAGACCATTAGAAATCCCATGAAGCATAGTTCTACTCCCCACACAAGGCGTTGCTATTGGTCCATTTCCATTCGACCATAGCTGGTAGTGGTGGCGATCAGTTAATGTATGTGCCAGTAACAGTGTCCTCTTCATCTCTATTTTAAAAGGAGACCTGGTGACATGGCGGGAATCCTGGTGGTATAGTAGGTTATACATTGGTCTGTTAACCTCAAGGTCAGCAGTTCAAAACCACCAGCTGTTCTACAGGAGAAAGATAGGCTTTTTATTATCATAAAGAGTTACTGTCTTGGAAACCCACAGGGGCAGCTCTGCCCTGTCCTATAGCATCACTGACAATCAGAATCAACTTGGTGGAAGTGAGTTTTGTTTGAAAGCTGGTGATGTAGTAGTCTACACGTGGAGAAAGAGGACGCATTCTATTCCTGTAGAGATGTACATTGGGAAGTAATATGAGTCAATGACTTGATGGCAGTGGGGGGGTGTTTCTTTATTCTATGTAAACTGACATATAATCAGGGTATGACATACAAACCTTGCCGATCTATTTTGAAGTTGAGAGGGTATAGCATTTCAGAAGTGTAGAAGTCTCATTACAGATTACAGCACCCACATAAAGCCAGAATAAGGCAATTCCTATTTCCTGACTTGTACAAATGTAATTAGCTCAAGCTGATGTTTTTGTAATCAAATTTCAAATGACACAATGTTCTTTCCCCTTCACTTTCTTGGGACAAATACTCAAATTTTATTGTAGCATCTGGGGGAAAGTAGAGTTCAATGCTGAGCGCCCCCTTGTACACAGGAGCTCTTTCTCTCTGCTTTCTAGGAGACACAGAAAGACACAGAAACAGGATCAACTTCTATAAATAAATTACGGCTGGCTTGTCGTCAAATATCACACAGGGCTTAAAAGAAATGAAGCCATCGACCTGTGTTAATTTTATTTTAGAAGCTGACTAAGAAATAGTGTTAACATTCAAACTTTAAAAACCTTTTAAAAAATATATACATATATAATGAAAATGGAAAACGGGGAGAAAAAAGTCCCTGAAAAGTCTTCAGAAATCATGAAACATCTCTATTTCCTGGCCAGCCTTTTCCAAGAAAATAGGCCCCTGTGTCCTCTGTGCAGGCCAGAGACTTCCGAACCCCACTGACTGGGGTGCTGGGGTACTGGCTGGGAATCCCTTTGAGTGCGTGGCTTGTTCATAAGGGCTACATTTCGCCCAGGGTTCTAACCCTTCTTCTCCGTGTATTAAAATATCCCAAAGGAAAACACTGCAAGATAAATAACAGCAGAACAAGAGACCCTTACAGGTAGGCCCGTATTGGGCTGGATTTTATGACCTTCTTTCATGTCCCTGCAGAATTTATTTAAGGAGCTGAGCTGGGAGAGTCAGAATGTCAACGGAACACTTTTTCTCTCCCTTTGGAACTGAAACAAACAGAAAAAGAACAGCTTTGAATGTACATATTCAGGAGCTCAGGCCCCAGTGCCAAGGTCAACTTGGCGGGTCTTCCTTGCACAGACCTTTCCATTCACCCTTCGAGGGGCTCCTCGTGACATCATCGGCGTCCCAGGTGCAGAATCAGGGCTATTGTGCTGATCGCTTCAGGTCAGAACACAGGCCCCCAAGCACAAACTGGTTTTGCTAGAGAGCGCCAGGCTGCCCTCCTTTTGTCACCTTGCTTGACACGGAGCAAGAGACAGCTCCAGGACCTCCCCCACATGACAAAGAGCCAGGCGGAACTTAATGCAGAATGGAGACCGGCAGGGCTTATCAAAGTTTGCAAAGGCCTGCACACCTGGAAGTGTTAATGTGGACAAATGTGCGGGGCTGATGCCAAGGGACCTACAATCCCTCCCGTAGTTTATCTTCCTCACTGAAGTTGGCACAGCGATGGGCTTCGTGCTTTTACTCTGTTGGAAATCTCCATGTCTGCAGAAGGATCTCTTGACTGGAAAAAGACCTGCCTGCTTCAGGGCCTTTTTGCCCTGGGACAGAATGGCCTGGTGGATTCTAGGCAACAAATCATCTACAAAACCCTCTGACAAACGCCCCAGACATGGCTGTCTCCAGACACACAACAAATCAGTTTGACTCAGAGAGCAACCAACTCAGGAACACCATCAACCAAAAGGCAGGTGGTGGATGCGCAGCCCCAGATGGCATCTGCTCCCAGGCTGTGCCATGCCAACAGTACAGATGTGCCCACGTCATCCGGACAGGAGTCAAGCTATTGGGCTGCTCTGGGTAGAGAGGGTGCCACCCAAATTGGAATCCGACGACATTAGCCTGTCTGCTGATGACGGTGCTGTGACAGAAGCAGACGGGCGAGCACTTCAGCGACAACAAATAGCACTGTCTCTTTGGCAGGGAGCTTACATTTTCTGTGAAAGGCAGAAAACAAAGCAAAAGCTTTAGGCATTTGCTTCACTTGCTTCCCTGCACTAGTTAACCGAGAATCAAAGTTGATAGTTTTAAATAAGCTATTTGGAAAATATGAGGTTTACAGGAAATTTGCAAAGTCTTGTCCTATCTGTCCTCTCCCACTTTCCTCTCTAAAGGACAAAGGCGTCACGTTAAAGACTGAGGGGCGCCTGATGCAGGCCACCGTGTGTCGATCGTTCCATGCACCTGTGAGGGCTGGCCTGTGATTAAGGACTTCCCCAGAAGCAGGTGTGCATTCGAATTACGGCGGTGGTGAGAAACAGCGACTGCGCTGCCAGGAGGACAAACCGATCTGGTGTGAAGGCAGTGCCAACTTAGACGGGAGGGTGGGGTGAGATTGCATCCCCTTTGGACATGTGATCCGGAGAGACCGGTCCCTGGAAACGGACACCCTCGTTGGTAGAGGGCCAGCGACCGAGAGGAAGGTCCTCGATGATCTGGATGGACAGAGGGGCTCCAACATTGGGCTCCAACATAGCAACAAGGGTGGAGGGCCACTGGTTCAGGCTCCAGGAGGGCCACACTTCAGCTAAGCAGGCCGGCCCCACACTCCCCTGGGCCCCGAGGGAGGGAGGGAGCGAGCCGCACAGCCAGCTGCATTGTGAATGCTCCACAGAGATGACCTCACAATGAGTTCCAAACAATTCCAGTAACCCCCCTCAGCCAAAGTGGGTAAAGAAGAGCTCCCCGTGCTCCCCCCTGTCCCGTCCAGTGGGCTGCCCCGCCAGTGGAGGCCCTCCTGCTGTCCTGGTCCCTGAGTCCTCCGCTGCACACACACTGATGCCTCTCAGATGGGCTGTGAGCCGTTTATCAGGCTCGTGGTCCCTACGTACAGGGATTCGCTCCCTTTTCCAGGCTTGAGTCCAAACAGATTGTGAGGTTGGGGCTGGCCCGAGTTGCATGTTGTTCTGTTGCACAAAGAGTTGCTTTGGAAGGTTGACTGCAAAGTCAGCAGTTCGGAACCACCAGGAGCTCTGCAGGAGACAAATGAGGCTGTGTAATCCTGTGGAGATTTAGTCTCAGAAAGCCACAGAGGCAGTTCTACCCTGTCCTGTACGGGTCGCTGTTTCAGAGTTGACTAGATGGCAGTGAGTTTATTTTTGTGGGTGAGGGGGATGGGGTCCTCTTTCTACTGCAGGGTTTGCCTGTCATGTCTCCTCCTCTGGGTTGTGACCATTTCTTCATCTTTTTCTTCATTTTTGTCACTTTGACAGTCTTGAAGGGAACGGCTCTGGCATGTCCCGTATAAATGGCCCCTAATCAAGATTTTTAAAAGAAATCTTTTCATGATTAGACCAAGGTTGTAGATTAAATTGGGGGGGGGAGGGGCACACCACGGAGGCAAAGTGCACTTCCCATCACAGGGTCACGTTTTGTGATGACTTGTGATTGTTCTGAGACTTGCGCGGGCAGAGGTCTGTGGGCACCAACCGTGAGCCGGGCTCTTCACACCCATCACTGCAGGGAGAGGGTTAACGGAAGGTTTCATGATGGAGGGCATGTGAGGGGAAGGAGGCCCAAGGCATGTGGCAGAGCACAAAGCACGTGTTCATAACAATTCCCACTAGTGCCCGTTCTTTCCCTGTCTTGTAAAAGGAGGGCCAGTCCACATGTCCTCAGGGCTCCGGGTGCCTCTGGGACCCAGCAGCTCCAGACCCTCCCCGCCTCTGTATACCCACCATGCAGTTCCAGGAAGACTCTTTCTAAGCTTCCATCCTGCCACGAAGGGAACTGGGGGTAGCAATTTTTTTTAATTTCCAGATAATATAATTTCTTATTTATTTAGCCACGGGCGCTGTGCTTCTCCGGCTGGACCACTGTTCTAAAGGGGAAGGAGCATCACAAACATGAATGAGGCTCTGCAGAAGTTTGCGGATCACAGCCAGCTGCTCACGTTACTTCTTTGATTCCGCGGTCTCAAGCGCGAAGATAGAAAGAGAGTCAGGTTCCAGAATTGCAGCAACCCAAACTTTTTTTTTAATAAGAAAATTTTTGTTTCAATAATGTTTTGTCTTTTAGGAAAAAAGAGGGTTTATTAAAAACATTTCCACTCAAAAACCATCAGATGAGAAATGACCACTCCTTCGGGACAAGCTGAGAGTTGAGACACCTTGTGTGTCTCTGGAGCGTTGAACAGAAGAAAGGTGGGGCTTTCTACTCCCGTAAAGCGTGATAGTCTTGTTAAGCCCCAGGAGCAGTTCTACCCTGCCCTGAAGGGCCGCTACGAGTTGGCATCACCTTGATGTTGATGACTTTGGTTTGGGTTCGGAGGGTTGAGCAGGTTTGTGGAGCTTCCTTCGCCTAAAATGTAGGCCCTCAATATTCCCTACTCACTTTCATCACAGCCCACAGCAACCACAGATTCACTCCCTGCAGTGCTGGCTCTAGCCTGCCTTTCATGCCTCCTTCTCTACGGCCAGCATGGTCTTCAGGTAAGGCCACCCCTCAAGCTCTTAGAGATCTCAGTTGGACAATACTGATGTGCTTTCACTCACTCAAAAACAACATGTGTCTTTAGTCTCTAACACGGCTCGTCTCTACTCATTAATACAGGCTTTCTTTATTTACGTTTTAATTCAACAGAGTCACTATACTCCTACTGGACATCTGGGATTGGGTTAGGCCCTTTCCTTCTCCCCAGTTGCCATCTTGTCAATTCTGACTCATGGCAACTCCCTGTGTTTCTAGGTAGAACTGAGCTCCCTAGGGTTTTCTGATGGCTAGTTTATCAAGTGTTGGTTGCCAGGCCTTTCTTCTGAGGCACTTCAAGGGCAGACTCCAACCTTCAAGCTTTCAGTAAGCAGCCCAGTGAGGTACTCATTTGGTACCTTGAGTCAGTTAATCATTTGCTCCTGGACTCAGTACAGATACACTCTTTACCTTCATAGACTCTATAGTCTAAAGAGAGCTGGATATTAAACAAATACTCATAAAATAAAGTTTCATTACAGACTGTGCTTAGAATTATAAGCAAGGATACAATGGGGTGCTATGTGTGAGTGTGTATGGCAGAGGAGGTGATGGCAGGGGTTGGTTTACTTTACAAGGTGTAGGTCCGGAAACGCTATTGTCAGGGGGTGAACTTTGCAAGAGCTAAGTAAGCTGGTCATGAGGAAGAGCACAATCCAGGCCGAAAGGAGAGCCTCCTAGCATGATCACAATACTGCAGATGGCAGTGTATCTGGAGCCAAGAGCCCTGGGCAGCCGAACCAGTCATGCAAGACCAGGTAAGACCAGGATTCAGATTATGGATGCTGTCCCTCATGTAGGGCACAGGGCCAAGTGCTCAGAAGGGCAAGAATGTACTTCCTTCATGTCGCAGGCCAATGTTGTGAGAACTGTGAATTAAATGTTCATTGAGCTGAACAGTCTCCTGTGGCGATTCACCGATTGCTCCTTCCACAGCCACACCTGTGTCATGCAGCACAGCTGCCTCTGGAGTTCAAGGGTGCCTGACTCCACACCAGTTGCTACAAAGACCTGTGTCTGCCCTTGGCGACCCATCATTAATCAATACTCTGATAAATGTCCCGATAACCTCCATTTTGAAATGTTGAAGATTGGGACTCATGCTTAGTAAGTACTGTAAGAAGGTCAGTGTTTTTGCTGAGGATTTAACACCCAGGAAGAGGAACACAAATTGTTAGTCTAGCAGCCAAAAAGGACTCGTTATGAAACCAATGCTACTGGGTATTTTGTCCTGAATGAGCTGCTGCCAATACATGATAATGCACAATGTTCCCCTTAGCATTTACCACAGCAGGAACTGCATAGTCTGTCAGTGAGTTACAGATTACTTGGGACTCATTGGATGGAGCGTGCATGTTACATTAGAACTCACAGATCAGAAGTGTGAATGGCCAGGAAGGAGGAGGCAGCTGAGAAGGACAGCAGAACCCACAATGCACAGGGAGCAGGTACTTTCCAAAGCAGCAAGTATACTCCAAGCAGACCACAGGCAAATCAGAGTCTTCCCTGGAAGCCAGAGGCCCACGGGTCCGACCCGCAGGGCTCACTTGAACTCACTATGTAACGCCCGATGCAAGCCCAGGCCACCCTCAGAGCCTCTAGTTCCATTTTTGCAAAAAGGGATGTGTGGGGGTGGGGGGATGGGGTTAGATAAGATTGATAAGGTCTCTTAGGTGGTTCCTATTCTTATTAGTTATGGTTGAATGGGTCCCTCAGAGCAAATCCTAGCCCAGTCCCACACCATCGCCACGATCAGATACAGACTGTGATGATCTATAGTGTTTTCGTGGCTTATTTTCAGATCTAGATCTCCAGTCCGTTCTTTCTAGTCTGCCGTGCTCTGGAAGCAGCACTGAGACCTGTTTTGAACCATAGTAACATGAACCTGAGAGACAGGAGGTGGCTTTCCATGAGGTACACTGGTGGGAATCCAACCGGGGTGTGGAAGGCAGGCATTCGATCACTCAACTACCAGGGCTTCACCGGTGTCTCTTACAGGTGAAATGTTTGCTAATCACATGACTCTAGACCTACACTGCCCAATCCAATAGTCACTAGGGACGTGTGGCTATTAGATTGTTGTTGTTGTTGTTAGGTGCCATGGTGTCAGCTCCGACCCACAGCGGCCTCACGCACAACAGAACAGAGCACTGTAGGGTCCTGTGCTATTTAATGGGCATGAGATAAAATTTTAGACTTGGCTCCTCGGTTTCACCTCAAATGCTCGGTAGCCAGAGACAGCAAATACAGAATATTTCTATCAGCACAGACTGTTCCAGGCCCTTGAGAAGTCTGATGTTCGTGTTCTAATAGAATGTTATTGGTGTCACCATGGAATTGGCTATTGCTCCAATGATGAACACGGAGAGTTGGCATTAATGAACAATACGCTACGTGCTAGCATTGTGCTGGGGCTGCTTTGATTGAATCCTCGCAACAACCCTCTGAGACAGAAGCTGTTGCCATCCAACTTTATTGCTGTTGTTAAGTGTCATCAAGTTGGTTCCAACTCACCGCATTCCGATTTAAAAGTGAATGAGACACTGCCTGGTTCTCTGTCATCCTCCCAATTGTTAGTATGTTTGAGCTTCTTGGTTGGTCCATCGTATTCAGGGCCTCCCTCTCTTTTGATGACTCTCCACTTGACCAAGCATGATGTCTTTCTCCAAGGACATCCTGCTCTTTCCTGACAGTATTTACAAAATGCATAAGATGAAATGTCGCCATCCCTACCTCTAAGGCGCACTCTGGTTCTATTTCTTCCAAGACAGCTCTGCTTGTTTTTGGTTT
The DNA here is from genome assembly GCF_050624435.1 of Tenrec ecaudatus. Classification (NCBI taxonomy): domain Eukaryota; kingdom Metazoa; phylum Chordata; class Mammalia; order Afrosoricida; family Tenrecidae; genus Tenrec; species Tenrec ecaudatus. Next base: position 149,625,309 of record NC_134532.1, read on the forward strand.
TGGGCCATCCATGGTACCTTCAGTATTCTTTGCAGCACCATAATCCAAGTGCACTGATTCTTCTTCAGCCTCTCTTATACAAGGTCCAACTTTCACAGGCATAGGAAGCAATTGAAAATAACATGGCTTGGGTCAGGCGTACCTTAGTCCTCAAAGTAACATCTTGCTTTCAAAGATGTCTTGTGCAGCAGATTTACCCAATGCAATGTGTCTTTTGATTTCTTGACTACTTTTCCATGAGCAGTGATTATGGATCCAAGCAAGATAAAACCCTTGACAACGTCAATCTTTTCTGTTTACCTCCTGGTCCCATTGTGTGAATCTCACGTTATAAACAAGATTCAGAGTAACTAAGTGCATTGTTCAAAACCACATCATAAAACTTGTGAAGCGAGGATCTGACCCCATGAAACATCGTGATCCAGAGTCCCAGGTCCTTTGTGTTGGCTCCAAGTTGGGTCTCTTTATGGCCAAACCTCACAAACGCTGCCCCTCCCCCCCTTTCAGGGACACTGGGCTTTTGCCTTTAGTATGTCTGAAGCCTCGATGAGGCGGATTGACAGAGTGGCCTCAACAAAGGGCTCAGGCAGGGGACCATTGTGAGGATGGTGCAGGACCAGGGAATGTTTGGCTCTATTGTGCGTAGGGTCACAATGGGTTGCGACCGTCTGGATGACACCTGAAAGCAACAACACATGTAAAATGTAACCCCTTCTCCTTTCTTCACTTGATAAACAACCAACTCGAATATCAGCTTTTAACAACCAACTCGAATATCAGCTCTCCTTCCATCACCCAACAAACAGCCTCCCTGCCAGGCTGCCCCCTACATCTCTTACCAAGTCTGTCTCCCCTGCCAGACTAGGAGACTCTTCAAGACGGAGGCTATGCCTCAATCATTTGTGTAAATCTCCATCTCAAAGAAGGAGCTGAGCCAATGGTGAGGGAAACTAGGGAAACAACCTGCTACAACGAAGAGTCACCACCTTGTCCACTCTGCTCCCTTCCAGTCACTCTCCATGTTTCCCTTCTATCCTGGAGCTTGAGTTACAGGTACAAGCAGAGGGTTCCAGGGCCTCCAGGCAGGGGAGGACAGCGTAAAACAGAATCCTAACACATGCTCTCTCTGGGAGCAGGCTGCCATTTATCGACAAGGAAACACTGCTACTTCCTACTGGCGACATCCTCTAAGCCTTTGTACAACGGCATACAGGCTGGGTAGTTACCCGCCTAGACTACCAGAGCAATTCAAAAGCCTGCAAGCCCACTGCTGTTTGGCCTCAGTCTTCCTCCAAAGCTGTCTGGCTGCAGTTGCTCATGCGCAGATAGTCGAGCTCCCCACAGGACCCTGGCACACAGCGAAAGCACTTGGTAACCCTGCACGGGTTCCCTGGTAGCAGCGCCACCCGAGTGGCCTTCCCTGAAGCGCTTCACGCCAAAACGTTAAGAAGGAACAAATTGTTACTCTGGCCCTCTGCGGCCTCAGAAGTCGTGTCAGCACCTGGATTTTGAGCCAAAGTGTTGCTTCTGCATTTCAAAAAGCATTGAGCTAAACCCCATAATCAAAGAAAGCCCTGATCAATCAACCTACCAAACAACTAACACAATCGGAACTATCACCGTGGCGGATAGGAAGAGGAGAAATAATAAAGATCAATGGCTGAATAATTACTATTACTCTTAATGTCTGTGTGAAACGATTGTTGCTCTGGATCGATACACGTGCTTATAATCCAATCAGCCTCAAGGCTCTGTGATGGCCCCAAAGGTAGCTGCAGATTTCTAAATCGCCAGGCGGCCATTGGAAACAGGGTAACGATTGCCAGCAGCGATTCCTCCATCTCTCTGAGAACCTGAGCATGTAAAACACCCTCAGAGCATGAGAACATGGAGCGTAGCTTTCATGACGTACAGAAGGCATCCAACAGGGGAGTTCCCATGAAGAGTAGTGGAACCTAGCCCAAAAGCTATTGGGAAAAGATGAAAACCGCTTCTTATGTGCCTGGGAGGGCTCCTAGGACCCTCCTCACAGTCCCTACCCTGGGCTCAGACAGAAACTCCCTGTCAGCAAGCTGATTTCAGCTCACAGTGACTCTATGTAACAAAGCAGAACTGCTCCCGTGAGCTTCCCAGACGGTAACCCGTTACAGCTGTGGTTCTCAACCTTCCTAATGCCGTGGCCCTTTCATACAGTTCCTCATGTGGTGGTGACCCCCAACCATAACATTTCTTTTGTTGCTCCTTCATAACTGTGATTTTGCCACTGTGATGAACTGGGCGACCCCTGTGAAAGGGTCGTTTGACCCACCCCCAAAGGGGCCGCAACCCACAGTTTGAGAACCACTGCTTTATGGGAATAGAAAGCCTCATCTTTCTCCTACATAGCAGCTAGTTGTTTCAAACTGCTGATCTTACAGTTATTAGCGCAACATGTAACCTACTTCAAACCATGGCCACACAGTTATTCTGACTCAATACCCTTACGGGACAGAGTAGAACTGCCCTTGCGGGTTTCTGAGACTATGACTCTTTAGGGAGTAGAAATCCCCACCTTTCTCCTGTGCAGTAGTTGGTGGATTCAAACTGCTGACCTTGTGGTTAGGAGGCCAACACGTAACACATGACACCACCAGAGCTCCTCCTACCGAGTGTCATCCAAACTCAAGCAAATTCACTGCCATCAAGTGAATGCCGACACACAGCAGTCCTACAGGACACGGGAGAACTGCCTCTGTGAGTTTCGGAGACTGCAACTCTTAACAGGAGTAGAAAGCGTGGTTTCAAACTGCTGACTTTATGGTTACCAGCCCAACATGCCAACACTATGCCACCGGGTTCCTTAGGGATCCTTAAAAGTCTTTTAGATATATTTTCCCCTAGTACCGTAGCCGAGGGGCTCAAAGGGCACGTGGCTTTATGGAGCTGTCCGCTCTGGCACTGGAAGCTGACCCAAGGGAGATGGAGAACTCTGCCATAGGTGCCGCCGCCACGGCACAGTAGCAGAGACACTCCACGACCCTGGCCCCAGCTACTTTTATACCCTAATGCATATGTGACCCACTGCATGCAGTGCATTGGAGATGTTCCCCCTGCTTGACAGCTCTAGGGGAGGAGGAGCAGAGTCCTTGGCACCCATCCAGAAAGGCAGCTCATTCAGACAAACCATTACGCTTGAGGGAAGGTGGGGTAGGTGCCTGTGCTGGGCGGCAGGAGGCTGATGCTTTGTTCTAAAGCTTGTTGATGATGCCAAGGAGAAATGGGGAAGCCATAACTGCCGAGGATGTCTGGAAAAGCACCCCCACACAACGACATCTATTGATCTCATTTTATAGATGAAGACATCGAAGCCCAGGGTCATAGTAAGAGCAGGGGTTTCGTGACAGATTAAGTCCCAAATGTGAGAGCTACTGGCTCTGTGGGGAAGGAACCCGAGGGAACAGCAGTTATGCACTCAGCTGCTAACCGAAAGGTGGGTGGTTTGAACCCGCCGGCTGCTCTACAGAAGAACCCTGTGGCAAACTGTGTCTGTAGAGACTGCAGTCTGTCCTATGGGGAAGTGATGGGATGACATTGATTCGATGCTGCGAAACAAGAGAAATGGGCTGTGTGGCTTTGGGTCAACTACTGAGCCTCAATTTTCGCATTTGCAAACAGAGACCAGTAACACCAACCTTCTAGGGTCAGTACAGAGTAAGAAGATATCTCTAAACCCACTGTAGGCTTTTGTGTTGACTTGGCCAGGATTGTCTATGGTTTAGCATTTCAGATCTAGTAATCCCCCTGACCTGACCTAACATAATGCAATCACAGCCAATCAGTGATAAGCCTCCATAATAGGATGCGATTAGGTTGGAATGCAACACCCTTACTCAGGTCACAGGCCGTATGCACTTAATTGCCTCAGAGATGTCACCTGCATCTGGATCCAGCATCTGGCTCATAAACCTCTCTGGCTCCCTGGGCTTGAGTGAGAGGCCTGCCACATTGCCGACAGCTGCTGGGAGCCTTCATTGGCCTGCCTTTTGACCTGCTAACCTTGGAGGCATTCACCTCCACTGTCATCAGCTTGACCTGCTGACCTTAGAGCCACTCACCTCTGCAATTGCTAGCCTGTTGCCTTCCTGCAACCTGGGCTTCATCAGCTACCTAAGTCAAAGTCTCTGGCTTAACATCTGACCCACAGGTTTGGCACCTGACTGGACTTGGACGGGCCCACTGCTCCAACTGTATAATCCATTTTCTTGATGTAAATTTCTTTATAATAAAATCTCTGTCTATATAAGCTTCTCTAGAGAACCTAGCCAAAGATACCCAGTGGCTCTTAACACAGTGATTGGTACCTTATTTGATTCCATAAATGTCAGTGTCCCCTTCCCTTGTCTCCCTAATGGCAGACCTGGAATTCCAGCGCAGGAGCATGGACCCTTTGAGGCACATTCTGGGCAGGCCTAGCATGGGAACAGTCTACCATGATGACACCGCAATCAAGCTGGCTGCCCGGGAGTAATTGCTCCTTAGTACTTGGCAAAAACGCTCTCTCAGGTTTATGCACCTATGCCCAGACGTAAATTTTTCAGTGGTCAAAATCAAAATACATAAATCATGCATCTCCTAGTGCATTAAAATGTGCCTTCGGTGCAGCCTGATTATGAAAATACCTCTGCCAGTCACTTAACCTCAGAGAGCTACTTAGGAAAAGGGTTAGTGTTGGCAGGCGATAGTAGACTAATTGCTGTGCTTGAGACGCTACTGGATTCACAAAAATCCAGTAAATGGCAGTGAGTGACAGCCTTTCTGTCTTGGCTTAAATCTCTCCCTCAGACCCCCCCCCCCTACTGCTTTTTATGAATCAAGCCACATTTTCTGCTGCAAAGAGAAAAAATTGCCAGCCCACAAAAATGCTTCTTTGTTTCATAAAAAGTTGCATTTTGCATTTAGGACTGAGAAAGATTTCAGTCTCCATATCTTCCTTACTGGTCATAGATATATATGTCCTCCATTGGCTTTCTACGAAGAAATAATCTGAACTTTTAGAAAAATGCTTCAAATCTACACTCTAGACTAGCATAGGTTCCCAAATTTACTTGCCCTATCGCCCCCCTCTTCAGGAAAAAAAAAATCAATGCCCCTCTGACAATTAAAAAGTTTTGTACTATAGCCCATTTACAAAAAAAACCAAAACTTCATTGCCATCAGTTCCATGCCCACTCAAAATGGCACTATATGACAAGGTAGAACTGGCCTGTGAGTTTCCAAGACTGCAACACTTGACGAACATAGAAAGCCCTGTCCTTCTCTGGTGGAGTGGCGGGTGGTTTCAAACTGCTGACCTTGCAGTCAGCAGCCCAATGTGTAACCACTAAGCCACTATAGCCCATAATTTAGATACAATGTCGGTATCTGCTTTTGCAGCCCCCATGGCTCTTTCTAGTGTCCCCCCACCCCCTTAGGGGGAAGTATCACCCTCTTAACTCTAGAGAATATACTATTTTTTTCTTTTTGCAGACAGGTCCCTATTCCAAATTCATGAATCTGTAAAAATGATCTCACCTAGCAAGTTAACTTAGTTCCGGACCTGTGCACCCCTCCCCTGCTTCCAGGGCCTTCGACTATTGTCGACACAGCTCTGGTACAGTGAACAAGGCCAGGCTTGGCCACAAGAGCTCTGTTGGGTCCTGGTTCAGCTCCTTCTGTGACTTTGGCCATAGCACTTCCTTTCTGTGAGTCTTGTTTGTGTTCATCTGTGGGGTAAGACTACCACAGTGACTTCTAGGACCTTGTGAGGACTGATGGCTATTTTGCACCTAAAAACTGTGGAATCCATAAGGCTCTACACACGTATTTTTAATTCAAGAATTAAGGAGCAGGAACTGGAAGAACTGCATGCTTAGGGTAATATTTTCCAATTTTCTTTGGGCCTAGAGTCTATAGCTGTTTTTTTGTTTTTTTTAACAGAAATGGCTTCCAAAAAAACGGAACTGTGTGCATTAGAGTATAAGTGTTATGGAATTTTACATAAAGGACTGTCCTAGGAAGAATGCCAGACCAGGAAGCCAAAGTACCTAAGACTGGTTCCCAGGGCTCTGAGAGTTGACCAGCACTGTGCCCTCCTTGTCGTATCGGTCACTTGGGATGAACGTCTGCCTTTGAAGGCGTCCAAGGGTGAGACTGGGGATGCAAGAGTCACTTGCACATTGGGAAGTGCAGGCCAGAACGACAGCTGAGCCCGTGCTCCTCCTGGCAGCAGGAGGCCTTCAAGCACTGAGGAGCTTTCTGAATGTTCAAAGCGTGGTTAAATCATTTAAGTGGTCAAATTAACTGCAGAATGAAAGTGAGCCTTTCTTCACCTTGTTGGGGGCACGGAGTACAGATACTGGATAAAATCTGTGGATCCTCTCACAGGCAGAAAAAAGCCATGTGCATACATTTTGATATAATGTGATATATGTTGTGGACTTTGGGTGCTCATTTCGGGATCATCTCAGTTATGGTAGGGAGCCCCTCCAAACCAAACCGAACCAAACCAAACCAAACCAAACTCAGTGCCATAGAGTCAATTCTGATTCATAAAATGACCTTCTAGGACAGGCCAGAACTGCCCTCACGAGTTCCCGAGTGTAACGCTTTGCAGGAGTAGAGACTCACCTTTCTCCAACAGAGAGGTGAGTGGTTTCAAACTGCTGATCTTGTGATTAGCAGCCCAGTGGATAACCATATGACACCAGGGCTCCATGAGGAAGCCCCCGGGCGACTCAAATGGCTCACAGCTGGGCTGCTAACCAGAAAGATGGAAACTCTAATCCACCCTGAGGCACTTCCAGGGAATGGCTTGGAGATTTACTTCTGAAAAATCAGGCACTGGACACCCCCGGTGGAGCACAAGTCTGTGGGACACACAAGGGTCGGAACTGACGCCAGGCAACTGGTTGGTTGTTTGTTTGCTTAAGGTTTGGCAGCCAGGTTAAGGCTGTTTTATATCACAAAGAATAGAAACAAAAATGTCATCTAATTTTCTATTTAAGAAATGAGACATGGAGCTTTGGAACATCTCAGCAATTTTATCAAACTGTTAAAAATAGTTCGTTCTCTCTCTCTCTCTCTCTCTCTTTTGGAACAGGTCAATTTTCATTCTACCGAGAGAATAAGCTCAATTATTTGGACTCTTTCATTTACCAGAACAGTTAATTCGTCATCCCCACAACATCGAAACAAGCTTGTGCATATCTTATGCATTGCCATGATATAAATTGAATGTGTATCTTGAAACGATGCCATGTAGTAATGAAGCACAGATTGAATTAATCCAGGGTCTCATTTAAAGCCAAATTGCCTAACACTTTTTTAAGGAAACTGTATCCACCAGGGTTTAAGCTTAAATTCTTAGAGACATTTTGATCTGTTCATCAATTTTCCTGAATTTGTACACATTCTAGCTAATTGACTATGGTCTGCTAAACCCCTCATCCAAAAAAAATGCTGCCTGAGTCTTATGTGGAGAAAAATGCACTTTATAAAAATGAAATCAAGAAAGTGCATAAACAGTTCGAAGGCTTCGGTGAGGGCCAACATTCTGATTGCAGATGGGTATTATCATGCGGTGCCTATTACATCCCCACTCTCATCAGACCAGTGCAAATGGCTCCTGCAGGTGTGAGATCAGCCCGAGTCTTTTGAACTGAATGCTGGACTGTGCCATCCAGATCAGAAGTGAAAAGAAAACGAGCATGCAGAACCACTGAATTTACAGCGGGGTTCAATCTACATCTGCTCTCTGGTCAAGTTCACGAATATTTTCCCTGAAAAACACTCTTCTTTTTCCTCTCCCTTTAAAAACTATTTCTAATTTTCTTATTAGTTCTTCCTGATGAGTTATTGCTATAATGGCGAATTTGCTCATTCCACTAATCTTGAGAAAAGGAATGATCGTGGTTATGAGAAAACAGTGATCTAATTCCTGGCTTCTCACAGAAAGGTCAGCAGCTCGGACCCACCAGCTGCTCTGCCCGAGGAAGATGCCTGCTCCCATGACACTGGCAGCCTGGGAAACCCAATGATACAGGGTGGCTCTGCCGTATACGGTCACTGGAGGAGCTCTGTGGTCAGTGTCTGATAAGCATGGGACTCCTATCAGCAACGGAAGGTGGAAATGCCCCACCAGCCACTCACAGGGAGAAAGATGGGACTGTCTCTTCCCACAGAGACGCACAAACCTTTGGAAACTCTATACTGGTTCACTGAGTTGGACTGGACTCAGTGGTAGTGGATTCATTCGTTTGTTTGAATCTTGTGGTCACTATGAATTAGAATAAACTCCACAGCAATGGTTTCGTTTTCTCTTTGGTTTGGTTTGGTTGTGTTATATTTTGGTTAATATGGACAGGCAGGGCCAAAGGTCTATGTATGATGGTAAACCTAAAGGTTGAAAACCAAACCCAAACATCTCTGCCGATAGGTCCTTCCGTGGTCCCTATTTTCATTGGCATTTCCTCCACTCTCCCACTGGGACCCTCTGATCTCCTGTTACCTTTATCCGATTTGTTCTACAGAGCCAACAGTTCCAACTCACAGCGATCCCGTAGAACAACCTAGCGCTGCGCCTGTGGGTTTCCGACCCTGGAACTCGTGAGAGTAGAGAGTCTCTTCCTTCTCCTCTCAGAGCTACTGGTCAACTCACCCACTGCACCGCCAGGCCTTCTTGGTGGAAGGTGAAGGTCACCTTCACCGCCAACTGCAAGGTCAATGATTCAAATGCATCAGCAGTTCCTCAGGAGAAAGATGAGACGATTTGACACCATGAAGATTTAGGGTCTCAGAAGCTCAAAGAAGCTCTGTCTCCTAGGGTCACTGTAAGTTGGAATAGAATGGCCGTGGGTTTGTTTAGCTTTGGTTGAGGACTAGGCAGTGTCAGAGACCTTCATTCTACTGTTTACCTAAAGATTAGAGGCTGAAACCTCTTCCCTTGTGCAGCCAAAGAGAATGCCTGGCAATCTACTTACATTAGGATTACAGAAGCGAAACTAGGTAGCAGAATCCTGAAAGTGCCACACAGCCGTCAGAGGAACAAATAAATCTATCTTGGAAGTATAGCCAGTGTGCTTCTTCAAAGCAAGGATGGTGAGACTAATCTCAGGACAAGGGCTTCCTAAAGCAGAGTACGGGTTCCCAAACTTATCCCACCGCGTTTCCAGAGAGAGAAAAAACAACATAGTCAGCATCCCCCGGCAACAAAAATATTTGGTACTAGAGTGCTAAATCCAGGAATAAAGTGTAGGTATCTGCTTTTGCCGCCCTCCCCCACTCCCATCATTTCAGCAGCCCTTCCAAGGAGGAGGGCCAATGAAAAGAAAGAAGACCCTCCACCGCTAGCTGGATGGACACAGTGGCTGCAGTATAAGCATGCATAGGCACAATGGCGAGGCTGGCGCCGGACCAGGCCGTGTTTTGTTCTGCTGTACGTCGGGTCGCTATGGTTCTGAACCAACTCCACGGCACCAACAATGCAGCAGTTCTATGCTGTCCCTCACGGGGTCACAGTCCATTGAAATCGACTCAACAGTAACTAAACAAGGCCTGAGAGCTATAGACACCACAGTCCAGAGCTCCACCCAGTGTCTACCAGAACTTCCTGTAAGACCTTAAGCAGTAACCTGATGGAGAGGAGGCCTGCAGGGACCTGAGTCAGTCACAAGGGACCTGGGCGTGTCTGAATGGGCCAGCTAGCTGACTTGCCAAAGGAGACGAGCTGCTTCCACAGGCATGACCCACTTCCTTTCCTCCAGGGCCCTGCAGGGTTCGAGCCCTAGGGTTTATCTTCTTCCCTGGTCAGATGTCTCTGGAAAGGCCAGGATGTTCTCAGATGTCGGCAGCTATGGGGATCACTTTTCAAGTTTTAACGGCTCTTGTCACTTCTCTTTTTTCTAGAAGAATTATCATCAAGTACAATCTTCCACGGAAGCCTCTGGTCATCTCAAGCCTGGGCCCCAAACCAGACATCTGAGCTGGTTGACCTTCTCACCTCTTATATAACCTCAGATTTCCCGATAAACTCCTTTAATCTTAATTGTTAAATTTTTTTTTTTAAATCAAAGCTGCAAGGCTCTTTGCTCCTCATCTCCTGGGCACTGATGTTGGCACTCTAGATGTTTTACCTCATTGCTTTGCCAAAACAATACCTCTCCGTGCATTGTTAAAACCTCACAAAGGCTGTTCTCTTGTGGTGTGACTCTTAATCCCAGCATGCACTCCGCTCTTATCAAAGAACTCTGTTTATAGTATCAGAGCCTTCCATTAAAAAAAAAATTCTTTCAAGTAAAACCCCAATCAATAAAAGCTGTAGCCCATAGGGCCCTCTGTTCTCAACCTTCTCTTGCTCACACAAGCAAACACTAGCTATAGAGTTAAATCTTCGGTAGTGAAATCGCTTTTTTTTTTACAGAGGATTGTTTCACAAGTTGATGTTTATCCAGGCATTTAAAGAATGCCTTCATTGCAAAAGAACATCAAAGAGTTAGCTGCAGAACCAAAGACATGACCGCATCCTTCCTAATGCACATCCTGGTTACTCATCAGTAGACATGGCTGCTGGGTGTGCAGAAGAGGACTGTCCTTCTTTAGGAGAGACAGGGGGCTCCGTTTTAGTCAGAGCTAGAAATTGTCTGAATCCCTGAGTGTTAATTTTCCCTGAAAAACTATTTTTCCTAATGCTACTTTTTCTTCCACTTTTTAAATTCTTCTGATTAGTTTAGAGAGGAAGGATACAAACAAGAATGGGGGGGCAGAACGGATGTGCACACATATCAATGTTCACATCTGCACCTTAGTCACACTGGCCTGTAAGCGCGTGTTGCCCTGGAGTAACATAATACAGTCTGCATCCCCCCTAGATCTTTGTGTGGCTGCATATGCTTCCAGCTCTAATAATCCATCCCATCAACTAAAACCTCAAACTCATTGCCACAGAGTTGATTTCTACTCATAGTGACCCTACAGGGCAGAGTAGAACTGCCCCTCTGGATTTCTGAGATGGAGAATTATTGCAGGTGTAGAAGGTCTATCTTTCTCCCAAGGAGTTGCTAGTGGTTTTGAACTGTTGAGCTTGTGGTTACCAATTCAGTTTGTAACCCACTAGGCCACCAGGTCTCCTAACAATGCCTTTCCTTTACATATGTGCAGAGAGGACATGATGCACTTTGCATAAGATGCATTTTTCTCCATCCTATGATCCATCCCATATAACTGTGAACATATCTATGTATATTTCAAATAGTATTTAGGTCCTCCCGGCACATAAACACAAGAGCAACATTATTCCTTCATTTCACACGGAGCTAACCTAAACACAAATGTGTCTATTTTCATCTCCTAAAACTTTTTTATCTCTGTTTGTTAACAGACTCGATCTTAGGCAGGATTTTGAAATGACACCGCCTCAAACAGAAGAGAGAAGAAGCAAACGGAGACCCTTGACATTGCCACATGCCTTCCCAGTAGCATGCACACTCCTGAAACCCATTGCCGTTGCTTGGTCCAACTTACGGTGAATCAGAGCCGCGTCTTTCTCCTGAGGGGACTCGACACAGTGGCCGGAACAATGGGTGCAAACACAGCAAGACTTGGGAGGATGACAGAGGAGCAGGCAGTGTTTCATTCTGCTGTACATAAGGTTACTAGCTGAAGAGCTAGTGGTTTGAACCTCCCCAGCTGCTGAAAGGTCAGAACCTTGAAAATGCTATGGAGCACTTAGTTCTACTCTGTCCACAAGTGAGAATTGACTCGAGAGCATTGGCTTTTGACTTCTGTCTATGTGAATGGCATCAGGACAGATTTCTAATATCCTGGGTTCAAAGAAAGAAAAGTGTCCTTGTGGCGAGATAAAAATGCTTTCAGGGCCACTCCCTCTCTGTCTGAATCAGATTACGTTGAGAATGGCAAGGGGGCCAGGCCACAGCGAAGGCCCTCTAATTAATATCACCTTTCAGTTAATAGAACATGTTTGCCATCATAAACTGATGTTTATATTGGTCCAGATTAGGCTTTGTTTTGACTACACATTTCAAAGGTTGAAGTGTGAATTCCAATGTTAAAATAAGAAATCTTACCTACACAAATATAAAATTCACATGCTTCCTTAATGAGTTCAAAACCAAGCAGATACATTTATCTTGGTTAGAGGGCACACACGGAGTATCTCCTGCCTGTAGGAATCCCCTGTAGTTAACTCGGGCTAGCTCTCCCTCTTGGTATCTCTGTGCGGCATGACTTGGCTGCTAATTGAAAGGTTGGTGGTTTGAATCTACTGGTTTCAAAAGCCCCACGTTTCTCCCGTGGAGTAGCTAGTGGTTTCGAACTGCTGACCTAGGCTGGCAATCTGCTTCCAAGAGGTCACCACCTTGAAAACCATAAGGACCCAGCTCTACTCTGCAGCAAATGTGTTGCTGTGAGTTGTAAATAACTTGATGGCATTCACAGCTCTAACTATGGCTCTTTAAAACCCCATCCTATTGGATTCGCTTTTCTAGAGGGAACTCTTTATTTGATAAGGACGTAGAGGTAAAGATGTCCTTATAAATCTCACTTGCTGACCTGAGCCTAACTAAAGCAGGGCAACTGGATCTCGAGCAGCCTCCCAGTTCTCCTTTCTGTGCCTCCTTGTTGGATGCAATATTTTTGTGCAGTTGTTCACTGTGCAAAAGAACCCTGGGTGGCAAAGCAGGTTACACATTGTGCTGCTAAATATAAGGTCAGCAGTTTGAAGCCATGGGATCATTTATCCTGCCTGCCTTAATAGACAGACATGAAAAACCAAAACAAAAGCCTATAAATATTTCCAGATCTTAGAGGCTTGGAGTTAAACAAGTGACCGTCTACCTGGGAAGCAACAAAGCCCACATGGAAGGAGCACACCAGCCTGTGTGATCATGAGGTGTCAACAGGATCAGGTATCAGGCATCAGAAAACCCTAAACAAATAATCATATGCGGGTAGGGGAGTGGAGACCCAATCTGTAGACAATTGGACATATTCTCACAGAAGGTCACAAGGAAGGGACGAGTCAGCCAGGGTGTGGTATAGCACCGATGAAACACACAACATTCCTCTACTTCTTTAATGCTTACTCCCCACCACTATCATGACCCCAGTTCTTTCTTACAAATCCAGCTAGACCAGAGCATGTACACTGGTACAGAGAAGAGCTCTCAATACATGGGACTCAGGACAGATGACCCCCTCAGGAACATTATTGAAGTAGTGATACCATAAGGGTAGGAGGAAGGTGGGGGGTAGAAACAGGGAACATATTGCAATGAGCCACGTATTACACACCCCCACAGGGATGAACAATGGAAACATGGGTGAAAGGAGAGAGTGGATGGTATAAGATATGAAACTAATAATAATTTACAAATTATCTAGGGTTCATAAGTTGGAGTGTGAGGGAGGGAGGGGAAAAAGGAGGAGCTGATAGCAAGGGCTCAAGTAGAAAGAAAATATTTCAAAAAGGATGATGGCAATATGTGTACAAATGTGCCTGACACAATGGATGTATGGATTGTTAGAAGAGCTGTTGAGAGCACCAATAAAATAATTTTAATTGCTTTAAAAACATGTCCAATTTTAGTTATGAGAAGCTGACCTATGCCACGCCAGAGCCTCTCTCCATCCTTTCTGCTCCAGCCCCTTTCCGGAAGGTTCTCTGATGATGTTGTTGAGTACTCAGTATGGATGCTCCAGCATCTGCTTAAACCGCATCGAAGAGATGGTATCACCAACTCCATGAGGCCGAAAAAACACAACACCCTCAAAAAAAAAATTAAAAAAATAAAAAAAGAAAAGAAAAAAAACAACAAACAAACAAACAAAAAAAACCACAACACCCTATTCTACAGAGCTCTAGTTTTCTTATTTGCTATCTCACTCAACACATTTTATTTTTTAAAAGTTTAGACTAATGCTTTAAGAAATTGCCCCTATAAGTGATAAGCATTGAAAAGATTAAACGAAACTTAAATACTCATCAGCTAGCCTAGGCCCTCTTAAAATACTGCCCAAGATGGTCATTCTGATCAATGATTTATGCATCATTCATATATTAGAAAATGTAATATCATCCCAAGCTATTTTACCACCCAGAACCTTCTATACCCATTACATCAGCAAAGTCCTGTAAATATTTCTGAGGTCACTTGCTTCTGTGAAGGTTTTATCAGAATGACTTTTGACTCATGATTTTGAGGATCAAAATAGCCATCTAGCAGTTACTAAAGTCACGTTAATTATTGATAAAGGAGAATTCAAAATAGATGTTCATAATGTCTTTTATTTTTCATTGCAAAGGCAATTCAAGCTAATAATAAATCAGTAAATACAAAGTATGCTAGCTACTCGATTCTTGCAAACCCTTTTATTCAGCAGGCACACAAATATACTTGCTTTAAATATTTTATGACAGTGGGCAGTTGAACCTTGAAAATACAGGGTTGAACTGCTTAGGCGCACTCATATGCAGATTTTTTTCAATAAATATGTTGGAGAATATCTTGAAGATATGGGGCAATTTGAAAAAAAATTACAGATCACATGGCCTAGACATTTTAAAAAATCAAGACATATTTATGTCATCTATTAAAAATACATGTAGATCTGAGTCTATATTATCATTTTCTACCTCAAAATTGTAGAAATCCTTCATAAAAAGTTAAAATTTATCAAAACATAGACACACACATGTTTGGCAGGCCCTACAAGGCACCATTCACCATTGAGAGAAATGTCGATACATGTGAACGATGTAGCACTAGATCGGAACTCCATAAAATTAAGTGTGCGGTTGGTGTTGGGGCAGTTCACCTGACGTCCACTCACAGCAGTCCTACCATGTGCAACCGAAGAAAGCGCTACTGGGTCTTTTGCCATCGAACAATTATTCTTAAGTTTGAACCCAGCCCGCCTCGAGGGTTTCCCTCGGCTTTACCAGGCAGGATGCTCACTTCCAGGCATCCAGGCACTGATCTCTCCTGATAGCACGTCCCAGGATTCTAGACAAAGTCTTTTCCACCCTGCCTTCTAAGGCACATTCTGGCTTGTATATATTCCAACACGGATTTGCTATCCTTTTGGCATGAACTCTGCATACTCTTTGCCAACACCACAATTCAAATACAGGAATTCCTCTTTGATCTTCGATTATCATTATGCAGCTGTCACATGTATATGAAAAAACAGAAAATGCCACAGCCCGAGTTGGGAGGACTTTAGTCCTCAGTGTGACATCTTTGCTCCTTAACACTGTTGAGAAGTTTTGTGCAGCAGATTTGCCCAATTAAATACTGCATTTGATTTCTGGACTGCTGCTTCCATGAGGTTTAGTTGCCTATGGATCCAAACAAAAATCAAATCCTAGACAACTTCAATCTTTCCTCCATTTATCATGACCTTATCTATTGGTCCAGTTATGAGGATTTGGGCTTTCTTTACATTGAGTTGTAATGCATACAGAAGCCTGCAATACTTGGCCTTCATCAGCAAGGGCTTGTCTGCCTGGCTCCCAGCAAGCAGGGTTGTGCCTTCTGCATATTCCAGGCTATTAATAAGCCAGACGTGGACTTCTACTTCATATAATCCAGTTTCTTTGTTTGCTCAGCCTAAATGTTGCATAAATTTAGTCAGAGGATACAAGCCTGTCGCACACCTTTCCTGATTTTAAACCACGCAGCACGCTCCTCTTCTCTGCACCCGTTGAGTTTGTGGACAGGTTCCGCAGCACAGTGAAGTGTTCTGGAGTTCCTCTTTTTATCAACACCGTTCACAGCTTGGTATGATTCACATGTTCAAATGTCTTTGCACAGTCAATAAAAAACAAGTAAGCTTTTTTTCTAGTGTTCTCTGCTTTCAACCACGATTCATCTGACATTAGTAATAATATCACTTATTCCACATCCTTTTCTGAATTTAGCCCAAATTTCTGACAGTCTCTTTCACTGTATTACTGACACCATTAGATGTTCTTTGGTAAAATTTTACTTACATGTGATATTAATTATATTGTTCTATAACTTGAGTTTTCTAATGGATCACCTTTCTTTAACGTGGGAACAAATATGAATCTCTTCACTTTGGCAGGCCATCTAGCTGTCTTCCAAATTTATTGGCATGGGTGACAGAGTGCATCCAATGCTATGTCAGTGTGTCAAAACATTTCAACTTGTTGTCCCGCTCTAGAGCCTTGTTTTTGGCTAATGCATTCAGTGAAGCTTGGACTTCCTTCAACACCATTCGTTCTTGATCATATGCTTCCTCTTGAAATGGCTAAATATCAACTACCTCTTTTTGGTACAATAACCTCATATGTTTTTTGTGTCTTCTTTGAAGCTTTCTACAATGTTCACTATTTCTATATTACTATTGGAAGCTCAAATTTTTCTTCAGTTCTTTCAGCTTGGTATATGCTGAGCATATTCTTCCCTTTTGGTTTGCTAACTCTACGTCTTTGCACATTTCATTGCAATACTTTATTATGTCTTCTCAAGCTGCCTTTTGAAATGCTCTGTTCAGTTCTTTTACTTCACCATTTATTCCACTTGCTTTTGCCACTCAACATCAAATGCAAGCTTCAGAGTCTCTTCTGATAGCCACTTTGATATTTTATTTCTTCCTGTTCCTTTAATGACTTTCGGCTTTTCTTCCTTCCCCGTAGGATGTTCTTGATGTTTTCTTTAATGACCTTCAGCTTTTCTCCCTTCCCCGTAGGATGTTCTTGATGTCATTCCGCAGCGCTTCGAGTGTCCACCATTAGCATCCACTTAGATCTATAGAGAGATGTTCTTGAAATTCAAGTTGGAGAGACTCAAGGTCATACTTTGGATCTCATGGACTTCTATTAATTTTCTTCATCTTCAACTTACCTATGAACAACTGGTTTTCTCCACAGACCCCTAGTTTTGACGGCTGATACTGAACCTCTCCGCTGTGTTTTCCCAGATTCGATTCCTGTGTGTTACACCTGGCAAAGTCCAGCTATATAGTCATCCTTCGATGAAGAAGTTGTTGGCCTTGCAAAATTCTATCGTGTGACCTCCAGCTTCACTTCTATAACCAAGGCCATATTTTCCATCAACTATCCCTCTTTCTTTGCTTCAAACTTTTGCATTCTAATCAACAATATTTATCAATGCATCTTGATTGTATGTTTGATCCATTTCTGACTGAAGACACTGGTAGAATGTCACTAGCTTGAGTGGTTGGTGCATAACTTTGAGTAATAGTTGTATTAACTGGATTTCCTTGAATGTGGTAGATAGTATCCTATCACAGACAGCATTGTACTTCAAGATAGATCTAGAAATGTACGTTTATAGTTTCCATAATAAAAATAAATATTAAAAATATCAACCCTTAAATGCAACTTTTGAAAACAATTACAAAGCAAGAGACAACTGTCGGTTATTGAGAGACATTTATTTTACCAAAAATTAGTTGTAAATTTTTGAATTTCAGAAACCACATTTTCCTATTCTTTATTAAATTTTCAAACTATCTCCTCTCGATCCAAAAGTCATTTTCGCTCTTTAACAGTCATAATTGCCTTTGAAATATGGAGTCTCACAAGCCTTCTTTTTTTTCTTTTGCCAGAGTAATCAGAGGTATCTTCCTTGGGAGAAGTGTCAGAATGTTCCCCTGCCCTTTAATGCACACTCACAACACTAGACATTGCACCCTAGCGGTCTGTGGCACAAAAGTCAAAGGCCACGACTCTGCTCCACAGACAGTGTTACTGTCCTTCATGATGGTCCAATGCCTTCAATAAAGGACAGCGGGGCTTCAGTAGCAAGCAAGGTGTATTAAGGTTTCTTCTGTCTCCTGTGATTTGTTTACAGGCTGCTCTTGAAGTTGATACAATCTTAAGTTTTGCCATAATCTCTAAGG
Source organism: Tenrec ecaudatus (assembly GCF_050624435.1). Lineage (NCBI taxonomy): Eukaryota > Metazoa > Chordata > Mammalia > Afrosoricida > Tenrecidae > Tenrec > Tenrec ecaudatus. Next base: position 149,643,231 of record NC_134532.1, read on the forward strand.
CTCCCAAACAATTTCAATTCTTACTGCCAGCTACTAGCAGGCAGAGATCAGAAGGCCAAGGAGACCCTCTTTCACTTCTTAAGCCGATTCATTGCTAACACCTCTACCTCATACCTTCTGGATTTACTTAACTTTCATAAATATTCTCTTAGTCTCAGAGTACTTTTGTCCATTAGGCTATTTTGAGTTACTCGGAAAATTCTCAAATGTCAAATAGTAGAGGTATCTTCACCTTCAATCCCTGAATTCAAAGGTGACACTTCCTTAATTGGCCAGAACGCTAAGATGTTTCAGCTATTTTCAAAGGATACCAAGGGAAAAGGAGATGCCTGTGAAAGCTGGACATGGAAAAAGGAAGGCCCAGAAGCATTTGAATCCAAGCATTGGCATTCTGATGCTGGAGAAGAATACTGAAAGTACCATGGCCTTCAAAAAGAACAAACGATCTGTGTTGGAAGCATTGAGACCAGAGTGCTCCTTGCAGGCAAGGATGGCAAGACTTCATCTTACATGCTTTGGATATGCTGTCAAAAAGACCAGTCCCTGCAGAAGGACCTCATGTTTGGTAAAGTGAAGGGCAACAACCAAGAGGAAGGCCCCCAAGGACATGGACTGACCCAGTGGCTTCATCGAGGGGCTCAGGCATAGCGACAGCTGTCAGGACAGTGCAGGAGTGGGCAGTGCTTTCTTCTCTTGTGCACAGGGCCTCTATGGGTTGGAGCCAACTCAGTGGCATCTAACAACAATCGCAACATGGAAAAGCAGGGGCTTTCGGGGGGCTGAATTTAAAGTTTAGCCTTTGTGAACCACAATGAAAAATAAAAGCCTGACTCATTTTATTTTAAAGCTATTTGGTAGCCTTTGACCTAAGCACCGGAGGTAAGCAAGTTTGCCTATATGTATGTCTGTCTTCACCTCCCTTTCCCTCCCTCTTTTGGGTGATCAAAGTGAAAAAATCATACTAAACTAAGTATAATTTGCCATCCCTCAAAAATGGATTTAATCATTCAATTTAACAAATGGATTATGAAGTCTCGTTTATGTGCCACATACACTCCTGGCACTTGGAATGTCACAGCAAAGAAAAGGCCAAATCCCCACATCTGTGGAGTTATGCTTTAGCTGGGGAGGCTGGGGTGGAGTAGACATGGAACAAGATAACATGTTAGAGAGAGAGTAGAGCCACGAGCTCAGATAAGGAGCATTGGGTATGTGCTGTTGGCAGGTGGAACGGACTGCTATTTTAAAATGTTGGTCAGGGTGAATGTCATTGGGAAGGTGACTTCTGAGCAAGGATTTGAAGAAGGTGAGAGAGTCAGCCATGAGAAATGTAGACAGAGCAAGCAGCCACTGCATGTCATAAAGAACCCGGGGTGTCTGGAGGAGAGTGGGCCAAGGAAAGGGCAGAAGATCTGGTCTGAGAGTGTATGTGACCCTAGTTGATTGAGATAGTACTGTAAGGCACAGTCCCCTACCCTGAGTGCAATGGGAAGCACTGTTGATGTTGGACAGAGCAGTGCCAGCATGTGACCCACTTCCAGTTCATGAACTGTTGCCACATAAAGAGATCCTAGAAGGTAAAGGGTAGAAGCTGGTAGTCTAGAGAGGAGGTGACAGCAGTGTTCCCAGAGAAAGATGATGGTGGGTCAGAGGAGAGGGAGAGAAATGCAGGTGGCCAAGAGTAGTGCATTTCTGCATGTATTTTCAAGATAAGGCATTCAGATATTCTTGAAGTACTGAACAAGGGGTGTTGAAAGAAAAGGAGCAGTCAAGGTATGGCTCAGGGCTTTGGAGTAGCCAGTGTATAGTTGGAGTTGCCATTGAGTGAGATGGAAAGGGCTTCAGGTGACTGGTCTTTGGAGAATTAAGTTCAATAACGTTTCTCTTTTCCTAGACCAGAAAGAAGTGGACAACCCACTAAATTTCTTCATGACTCTGTTAGCCACCTCTGATGAGCAAGGGGTATTGAGTTCTTCCCAATCTGTTATTCTCAGATACAAAAAGTTCTCTCGTAATATGACATTTTATAGAACTAACTTATGACTGAATGTTTGATCATTTCCCTAACCACATAGAGAGAGTGCACTGTGGCTTTTATATAGAGAAAAACAAAACAAAATGCTGAATATCCTTTTACCCTTGAAGTGACTGCTACTGTTCTTGATAAATGTGGTAGTTACATAATCTGGGCCAACTTGTGAAGGGGTGGAGTCTAGCCTGTCAATCAGGTCATAGCTTGATGACCTCATTTGGAGGTGGCACAGAGATAAACAGCTCACTGGAAGCCAGATACAGACAGACTCTCTCTGCTTCATCTTTCCTGCTAACAAGACGCATGGACCTATTCTGGAGCCCTGGAGCTGGAAGAGCCACATGGGAGACCCATGCCAGTGCTGAGATGCTTACATCGCCACTGCATGCACAAGACTTTCCCCCCACTGGCCTGTGATCTTCCTGCATTTGTTGTCATTGTATGTGTTGCATGAGTCTGAAGAGGAATTTATAGTTTGGCATGGGACATATGGGCTAATATCAGGTTTATGGACTTGATCTTGACTTGGCTGGAATGTTTTCTCAATATTCAGTTGCTCTTATATATAAAGCTCTTTCTTGCGCACATATGAGTCTCTCTGGATTTGTTTTTCAAGTCTACCCAGACAAATACAGCAAAGAATCTAAATTACAGTACAAAGCAAGCGTTGCATGGTATGGAATGTTTAACAACCAGATAAAAGCCCAATGCCCAAATAGCAGTAACTCTCTGCTGCTTCTCTGTGGGGATTGTAAAGCTTTTCCAAACAGTGCAGGATATATATATATATATATATATATATATATATATATATATATATATATATATTAGGGGTGGGAAGCCCTCATAACAGCCCTTCATGATTAACAAACCCAGGGACAAGGGAACAACAAGTGATCCAAATCGGTGATGAGGAGGGTGTGGGAGCCCTGGTAAGGCATGATCAGGGTAATGTAACCAAGAGGAATTTCTAAAACCCAAATGAAGACTGAGCATGATAGTGGGACAAGAGGGAAGTCAAAGAAAATAGAGGAAACAGCTAGGAGGCAAAGGGCATTTATAGAGGTCTAAATAAAGGCATGTGCATATGTAAATGTATTTATATTTGAGGATGGGGAAATAGATCTATGTGCAGATATTTATAGGTTTAGTATTAAGGTATTAGATGGATATTGGGCCTCCACTCAAGTAGTCCTCGATGCAAGAATACTTTGTTCTATTAAACTGGCATTCTATGATGCTCCCTTTCCTAACACAATCGCTGAAGACAAAGCAGGTGAATAAGCAAATGTGGTAAAGAAAGCTGATGGTGCCCAGGTATCAAGAGATGTAGTATCTGGGGTCTCAAAGGCTTGAAGGTAAACAAAGGGCTATCTAGCTCAGAAGCAACAAAGCCCACATGGAAGAAGCACAGTAGCCTGCATGATCACAAGGAGCTGAAGAGATCAGTTATCAGGCATCAAAGAACAAAAAAATCATATCATTGTGTTCTCACCTCCCTGATACGATCGCTAAAGACAAATGGGTGCACAAGCAAATGTGGTGAAGAAAGCTGATGGTATCCAGCTATCAAAACATCAAAATATATAGTGTCTGGGGTCTTAAAGGCAAACAAGTGGCCATCTAGCTCAGAAGCAACAAAGCCCACATGGAAGAAGCACACCAGCCTGTGCGATCACGAGATGTTGAAAGGATGAGGTATCAGGCATCATCGGAACAAAATATCGTATCATTATGAATGAGGCAGAGTGTGGGGTAGATACCCAAAGCCCATCTGTAGGTAATTGGACATCCTCTTATGGAAGGGTCGCGAGGTGGAGATGAGCCAGTCAGGGTACAATGTACAATGATGAAATATACAACTTTCCTCTAGTTCCTAAATGCTTCCTCCGCACCCACTATTATGATCCCAATTCTACCTTACAAATCTGGCTAGACTAGAGAATGTACACTGATACAGATAGGAACTGGAAACACAGGAAATCCAGGGAGGATGATCCCTTCAGGACCAGTGGTGAGAGTGGTGATACTGAGAGGGTGGAGGGAGAGTAGGGTGGAAAGGGGGAACCTGGGGGGGTGGGGAAAACCAAAGAAACATGGGTGAAGGAAGATGTCAGACATGATATTACAAAATAATAATTTATAAATTATCAAGGGTTCATGAGGGAGTGGGGAGTGGGGAGAGAGGGGGAAAATGAGGACCTGATGCCAGGGGCTTGGGTGGAGAGCAAATGTTTTGAGAATGATGTGGGCAATGAATGTACAAATGTGTTTTACACAATTGATGTATGTATGGTGATAAGAGTTGCATTAGCCCCTAATAAAATGCTTAAAAAAATACCACCATTCCAAAGGGAACATTTTATACTTCTCAATGACCCCATAAAGGAAACATGTATTATAACCAGTGGGGAAAGGGCCCTGGAGGTTCAATGCCTAAAGCATTAAGTCAGATGTTCAATGCTGATGGAGAGGTTGAAGGTTTGAACCTCCCAGCCGCTCCTTGGAAGAAAACACCCAGAGACATGCTCCCTTAAAGGTTGCTTACGAGAAAACCATGCTATGATTGCTGAGTCAGAATCCTCCCTATGGCACCCAACAGCCACGCCCACTCCCCGTGGAAATGTGGATGGTCGCTGGAAGTGTGCCATCTTCTCCATAACCATCTGCGAAACAAAACGTCCCTCCTGCAATGTTTCTCATGTTCAAGACCACATTCTGTATTTATTCCCCGATGGACAGAAAAATCCGGTGTCGGACTGTGGAATGTCCGAGAGAGAGATTATCATCAACTCTGTATTCTACCACTTGCCTTCTTTTGTATCGAATAGGCATGATTTCATGATCTGACACCTGGTAACTTCCCAGATATTTTTTTCAATTTAATTACAGTTACCTGTTCAGATTTTTGCCTTAGGTACAAAAGGTACAAATTTTCACCGCAATGAAATTACACAAAGGATTTCTTTTTGTTTTCTCTCTGCCTTAACATTCTAGTGTATCCCTCCAGGCCCTGTGAAACTGCCGCTTTCAAGTGATACAAGTGGAACTATCCAGCAGGAATTATGTAAACCTTACATAATTAATATTTGAGATGTTTTCAGATCTTGGCACAAAATAAGATCATTAAAATCCAAAGCAAGTCTACATCTCTCTCTTTTATATAGCTGCCAACTAGATTCTAGAAGGTTTCTAGTTCCAGCTTCATTGCAAGAACACTGCTAGGATTTAAAACTTACTCTTTTTTAAAAAAGGAAGAGTCAAAGGGCTAGGCTAATGTAGCCTAAGGACAGCTACAGTGACCGCCCCTCCCCCCCCCCAATGGCTCAGAGACACTGTACAGGAATGGATGGGCCACCGTATTCAAAGTAGTGCCCTGAGTGAAAGCTGCCTGTGGGTCCTAGTCCATAGAGTCGCTAACTGAGAAAGGGCTGCTCTTTAATCTCTGTGTCTTCCCAAGAACAGATGGTTTGTAAAGGAACAAGGCAGGGCAACTAAAGCCCAGTGAAACAGGAGGGGGGTGGGCAATCAAATGCTAAAACGTTTAGCAGCTCAATACTGCAGAGTAGAACTGTGCCATTGGGTTTCCAAGACAGTCATCCTCATGGAAGCAGACTGCCACAGCTTTCCCGAGTGGAATGCCTAGGGAGTTCCAATTGCTGACTGAGCACTTAGACCCCAGAGTTTGGGCCACTATTTCACCAGAGCGCTTTCGAAATGGGACGGGAAATAAAGCAAATCCTTTATCTAATCCACTGCCTGTTAGTATTTTCCCAGAGTGGGCAATACCACATCCGATGGACACATCAATAATCCAGGGGTGCTGTGAAAACAGATACCTACAATTTATCAGGGATTATGGACTATGGATTACGCAGGATTTTCATTGCCAGGGGGCACTGAATATTGGTTTTTGGCTTTGTTTTTTTGAAAAGGGGGTGGTAGACCACATAGGTTTGGAAATTTATGGGTGGTAGATGACCCATAGATGAAAAGCCAAAAGATGAAATGGTAATAGCCTACTTGCTAGATAAAATACAGGACACCCAGTTAAAGCTGAATTTAAGATTAACAACTATGAATTTTAAATATGTGTGCATACACACACATGCACATATACATGCACTTATTCTTTGTGTCATTAAGTCGGTTTCAACGCATGGCCGCACTATGTGCAACACACTGAAACCCCGCCTGGTCCTGCACCATCCTCACAATTGTTCTTATGCATGAACCCATTGTTGCAGCCGCTGTGTCAATCAACCCCCTTGCTTCTGTCCCTCCACTTAACCAAATATGAGGTGCTTCTCCAGGGACTGGTCTCTTCTGATAACATGTGCGGAGTCCTTGAGACAAGCCTCACCATCCTGGCTTCTAAAGAGTGCTCCAAGTCTAAGTGTTGGTTCTTTTGACAGTGCATGGTCCTTTCAATATTCTCCACCATCACTCCACAGGACTGGGAACTCATTGTTTAAGAAACTCTGCTTATGCACTGTAAATACTTGGCCAATTTTTTCCTCATGAAAACATAATCACAATTAGACTGGGCCTTAAAGTTCAAGTTAAATTGGAGATTTGGCAATTTTTAATGGTTCTGGATTATTCATATATGACAACTTCTCTGTCTAATTTGTTTTATTTGAGCTATTCAAAAATGTGTGCCTCAGAGAACTTGACCTTAAAGTTTCACCCATGTAGGCTTTGGAAACGTGCCCGTTTGTTTGTATAAGGCTCTGCGGAAGAAATCAAATCCTTGAATACACTTTACTTCTTCTATTTGTCACCAAGAATTTGGGGGACTGCTGCGTGCTGAATCTGAGTTGACACATTATTAACCTTTTCAAATTAGGCAGTTAGTAGGCTCAGCTGAATATGTTCTTCATTTGCACATTAGGGTTTGCCAGAGCAGCTAGTACAGAGTATTAGTTGAGATCTTTGATTTACATCGTCCGAGCACACACATACATTCTACTTTGGTAGAGTGTGACCTAATCTGTGCAGAGTAGGGTCAACTAGCGATAAGAATAAAACAAAAACAATAGCAAACATTTTCTGAATACTTTGGGTGCCCCCAAGCACTGTTCTAAAACCCTTCCCATGAAGACTTTGAAGAACTTTATGAGGCTATTAGCCCTCCATTTTGAATAAGAAATTGAGTAAGACAATTAAGGCTGCAGTAAGAAAATGGAGAGTGGTGAAATTACTTGGCTGAAACCGAGAGTGATTTATAAATAGGAAAGCGTAGACCGTCTAGTTGGAGAGCCTCTGGGTGCCACTGCACCAAGGCCTCCATAAACACATCAGATAACAAGAGAGCTCCCATCTCCGCAGGTCAGGTTTCCTGTAGGGGGGAGGGTAACTTTACCATCAACTTACTGTCTTAAAAGAAGCCCCAGTGGCCTACCTGTTGGGCTGCTAACCTCCAGGTCAGCATTCAAAACCTCTCTGTGGAAGATGAGGCTGGCTACTCTTGTGAAGAGCTACAGTCTCAGAAACCCACAGAGACAGTAGGAGTCAAAATCCACTCTATGCCAGTGAGCTTGGGTTTCCGTGGTTTCACCTAGCATCGTGGGTTGCGAACCTCCACATCAGCAGTTTGAAACCATCAGCCACTCTGAGGCTTTCTGTTTTAGTGAAGATTTACAGTCTCCGAAACCCACAGGTTTACCCAAAGGTCTACCCTGTCCTTTGGGGTCATATGGGTCAGAAATGGCTGGATGGAAGTGAGATTATATTTTGGTCAGAGCATAAGAGTTTTAAAGAAATGTTCTTTTGAAATTTGGGAGCTGTCTATCACAATCAACTTTGAGAGTATTGTACATAGTCGAAGGTTTTACTCTTCCTTGATTCCTAAATACAAGAGACTCCATTAGGCTTAGCTTTGCTGACCTGCTAGCAATGCATAAATAATCGCAAGTGACCATTATACAAGCTGGAGGGAAATCCTAGGTATACGTTGAGAGAATTTAAGATACAAAAGGGTCCCCTAGCCTTCTTCCTGGGAACCCTGGTGGTGCAGCAGATTAAGCCTGGGTCTGCTCAGAGGCTGGCAGTTTGAACTCACCCCTCACTGCAAGGGAGGCGGAGGGGAGCACTCTGCTCCCTGAAAGGTTTACAGCTGGAGGATGGATTCTATGGGGGCAATTCTATCCAGTCCTTCACTCTGAGTCCCCGTGGACTCTCTGGCAGTGAGTTTAATTTTTTGCTTAAAGCTTAAGGGTTGTTTTTATTTTTTAATTTCCCTGAAGCCTCTAAGACTTTGGGGGTTGGGTTGGCGGCGACTGGACAGAGGGTAGAAGAAACAGACGGGCGAAAGCATCTGAAGCTTGAGGGAAGGGTTGACGGAGAAACGGTGGAAACATGGAAATGCTCTGGAGTGCAGAGGATCTAGTGCTTCCTAACAACAGACAGTTCTGATCGGTTCTGTAGGGTCCATATGAGCTGGACCGGACTCCGTGGCAGATGACACGTCTTATAAATTTATTGCAAGTAAGTCTAACAACAACGGGCCCCTGCAGCCATCTTTAGAGGGCCCGAAGTGAGGAGGAAACTTCCATTCGCTTTGTCCTCTTCCTCCGACAGAAAGTAACAGAACCAAGAAATAGAACCTGGAGAAAGCAGCAGTTTGTCCTTTGTGGTCCTCAGAGCTCCAGGCCTTGAAGGTCTTAGTCCTCCTGGCTTGGTCCCAATGCACCTGTGTATATGCTGGGGGTCAGGGGGTGGGGGGGATGATGTGGGGGTGTGGCTGAGGCTGCTCAGCAAACCCTCCATAAACCTCACTCAGACTGTGGATGAGGGCAATTTTTCTGCCCTGGAATATAAAGATCTTAAAAAACAGGGTAGAATTGTTCCTGTGGGTTTCCGAGACTGTCCATCTGTAGGAGAGAAGAAAACCACATCTTTCTCCCTCTGAGCAGCTAGTGGTTTCGATCTCATGATCTTGAGGTTAGCAGCCCAAGATGTAACCCACAGCATCACCAGGGCTTTCTGCTCCGGAATAAACTCACTGCCAGAGTCGGTTTTGACAACACAGGGTAGAATTGCCCCTGCGGGTTGCTGAGACTACTCGTTACTGGAGTAGAAAGCTTCCTCGTTCTCACGCGGAGCCGCTGGTGGTTTTGAACGGCTTACCTTGTGCTTAGCAGCCGGACTGTCATCACTATGCTACCAGGACTCCGGAATGCAGGCCTTAGAAGCCTGGAAATGCTCCTGCGCTGGCACCCCGCCCCCCTCCCCCCCCCCACACACACAATCTTGAAATCTTGAGTTTGGGGAGGCGGGATGCTAAAATGACTCCTGTTAGGATTGATTCAGTCCTCCCCCCCCCCACCATGGCAGAGTTGTGTTGTATTGTTGTTTTCTAGGACAACCTGCTTACAAAAACAAACTTACTTTCTGGCTCTGCTGACTCCTTCAGGCTAGCTGCATGTCATGAGCACATTTTAAGTGAAAAGAAAGTGAAGGCATTTTCCATGTCATTTCGCAAATAGCTCGTTTCCACCACGACAGAATCCATCATAAATAGCAAGGTTGGGCGGAGCATGCAGGGAGCGCACGCAAGGGATCCAGGCGCTGGGCGCCCATTGAGATCCCGGGATGCGCAACCCCCAGGCGCGGGGCGCGCGGAGAGGGCTCCGAATAGCCTGCTGCCGCATCTCCAAACCAGAGACCTGAGAGCAAGAAGAGGGGGTTTTCGCACAGGTCCAGTCAATTGCCTCAGGTTGCGAAACTTTTCGTTAGATAAAATCCTTTGAGAATGACCTGTCATGATCCTTTCCAAGATATTTATAAAGGTTGGGGCTGCGGGGGGGGGGGGCGGGGGGCGTTGGGAGGGGATATATAACTAAATGGTCTTTTCCATCAGCTGGCGGTGTCAATTTTTGATCATTCTTACTGAAACAAGGCAGTGTCCGCGCAGCTCTGGCTACTTTTTTCCCATACGTTTTTAGGCATGTGACCTTAGCCATGACTCTGCTGTCCCTCGCCAGGACTCTAGTGGTCTTTTCTGGAACATCGGGCTCTCAGACTCGACACTCCACGGGACTCTGACTCTCTCCTTGGCTCTGCCACACCGCCGAACGCAGCCCCCCTGTCCCGGCGACCCTGCTAGCCGGTAGCCTCGGTGACCTGAGACCAGAGATAAGTGGTCTCCGCCAAGGCGTCTGTGTGTGGAGTAGGGGAGGCTCGTCTGGGCCAAGCGATTCCTTTTCCTGGGGAAGCGCCGGCGAGAGTTGCAAACTCTCCGCGGAGATGGCGACCTTAAACCTGGCGCGCGCCGCCTGCCGCCTTCGCCAGCGGGGTTGCGGGTGCCGCACCCTCCCTAAACCTCTACGGAGGGACCAGGCGGGAGGCCGGGCACCGCCAAGTCGCGCCCGGCCGCCGCGCAGACCCCAGCAAAGCTTTGCCGGAAGACATTTCTTCCCTTGTTTTGGTAAGTCGTCCCCCAGCCTAACAGCCCCAGAAAGTGTGGTCGCAGGCTCTGGGGGCCTCAAGGTGCACCCGGAGACCCTGGAGGCCCGCGAAGTCTCCACAAGCAGTCGGTGTCACCCACCCAGATTCAACCGCGCCGGCGCAGCCACCTGTTCCACAAAACCGGAGTTTCTGCGGCACGAAAGACCCTGCCATTCCCTCTGCCCCCCACTGCCCAGGATCCCCAAAGACGCCCGTCACCCCAAATCCCAATGCGCACACACCTGCGCGCACCCCGGGCGGCAGCGAGCCCTCCTGCAGGGCCCGAGAGCCGGAACTTCCCTGTCCAGTCTCCCGACTTGGTCCCCGAGCCCAGGCGGCGCCCCAAGTACCTGCAGTGAACACGCAAAAGGCGAAGAGCGTCTTGCAGATCATGGTACCTCTGGTGCCGGGCGCCGAGCCCGACGCGGGCTGCTGGAGAGTTGGCCGCGACCGACGGAGCGCACCGGGCGCCGCGGCTCCTCGTCTGCACGCGGGGCTGCGGTGGGAACCGGGAGGAGCGCGGTGCCTCCGCGGACTGACTGGGAGGCGAAGCCGGGCGAGCGCCGAACTGCACAGCTCCGTCAGCTGTGTGCCCTCCGGCGCCCAGCGCTCCTCTGCCCCATCCCAGCCGCCAGCGCCCGGGGCCGCCTCCTCGGCCGCGGCCGCCACCGCCAAACCCCTCCCACCCCGCCCCGCGGCGACGACTGGGCCACCCCCGGCGCTCGGTCCCGGGAGCTCCAGCCCAGGGCGGCCTCTGCTGGACAGTCAGGACGCGTGGAGTCCACGTTTATTCTGTAAATGCGGGAGCGCCTGGCTTGAGGCTGGGAGCTGGAGGTTTGCAGAGAGATGAGAGGCTATCTTGGTCGCTACCTGAGGGAAGCTTATCTCTGCTTTTCTTACAGGAGGTTATAGACTTTAAACTGGTGGCCACATGCCATCTGGTCACCCCCAAGAGCCACACGCCATCAGGTAGGAGAGCATGCACATTTCTTTCCAAGTAGGGAACCTCTTCTTTTCTCCCAAAGTTGCTGCTAGTCCAAGAGGCCCTCCCCACACTCAACCCCACTGCATCCCTGGTCGCCCAACCCCCCTATTCAGCTTCTTACTAGCAGAATCAGTACTGAGGGCAGTTGGCATTGCCTGTGAGAGAGATTCCAAGGGGCCCTATGAGAAGAGATGTGCTCAAGGACGCATACCTGGTAAGGACTGGACCCCGAATTGAACGTTAATAGCATTCCATCCAGCAATGGCTGCCATTCCCTCAGTGAGCCACTGTGTGCTAGGCTCTGGAAAGAGGCTGTGCAGGTTTTAGCCAAGTTTCCCACAACAGTTCTATGAAGTGGGCCCACTTCTTATCCTCGTTTTCAGGGAAGAAAATTGAAGCACAGAGAGCTTTTCAGTACTTGTCCATGTCGCACAACTAGACAGTGGTGCAGATTAGATGCCTGCCCAGGCACCCTGGATCAGTCCCTATTCCTTTTCCAAAGCCCAAGGTTAATTCAGATCAAAGACAACTGTTTCACTCCAACCCCTGCCACTTAGCCAGGGTCTCTCCTAGCATCTATGTTACTGTGAACCAGGTGGGCTTTGTTTCTAGAAGTGTGGAGCTGGAGGAATCAATGAGACTCCCAATAGAATTTATTTTCTCCAGGTCATTGGTATCACTGGAGAACTGTGTGTGTGTGTGTGTGTGTGTGTGTGTGTGTGTGTGTGAGAGAGAGAGAGAGAGAGAGAGAGAGAGAGAGAGAGAGAGAGAGAGAGAATTCATTTCTGTGACCTCACTCACATACCAGGGGCTCAGTAAGATTTCATTTCTCATCTTTAGGCCTCACTATCTGCATGGTTGTTGTGAGTTGGCCTGCGATCCTCAGAGTCTGCACTTCGAAATTACCAGGCGCACCTCGAGAGGAAAACAGGCTTTCTACTCCCATAAACGGTTACAGTCTCAGGAAGACCCAGGGGCAGTTCTCCCCTGTCCTCTAGGGTCGCGATGAGTCTGCATGGACTCGATGGCAGTCAGTGAGTTTATCCTGTGGGTGACTAGGTCAATTCCTCTGTCTGAACCCACCAATATTTTCTGTTGATCTTGGTCACATCTCCATAAACAGATTAAACTGAGCCCATGGGTGTTTTGTTTTGTTTTCCTGGTAAATTCATGGCTTCCTACTGGAAGAAGAGGCCCAACCAAGAAAGAAAGCCCAACTGAGTGCTAATCTCCCCTTCTCTCTTCCTGGCCAGAGAGACGGCAAATTTAATTTGTTAAGCGTGTTCTCTGAATGCTTTTGACCTCGAGGTCTAATCTCCATGCCTATGAGGAATTTCTGCATCTGAGTTGTGGTTGTCATGGAGGCAGGGACCACACACAGAAGGAAATTTTCAGGGACATTCTAAAAGACATCTGCGCCTTTGCACAGGGCCATTTATGTAAGTGGCGCTGTGTCAGAAGTAAAGACTTCTGCGAGCAGCTTCGTGGAACAATGTATTCCGTTGAAATTCCACTGGGCCCTACTGCCTCTGGATTGCAAAACTGGAGAGACTTGGATATCTAAGACGATGGTTGGATTCCCCGAGGAGGATGATCCTCACATTCTAATTGATTAAAATGTTCATGGTTTTTATTGTATAGAGAATAGAGCTGAATCATTTCTTTCATCCACATTATTAATTGGTGATTCAAATGTTAGATTTATTGAGTGAATGGATACATAGTTTAGCATTTACTATATGCCAGACTATATGTTAGGACGTGGGGGTAGATTGCTTAGAAGAGTCAGGGCAGGCTGCGTTGCACTGTTATGAGGAATGCACCCTAAATCTCAAAGACATAAGGCAATAATGACATAAGTCTCTCTCAGAGAGTGTCTGCTGGGGCCCAGGTCACTGTACCCTTCCTCACGAGTCAGTTTTGTCCTTCCATCCTGGATATAGGGAAAGGGAGGGATGAATAGCCAAGGGTAGTGTTCAAATCACAAAAATATGACAGACACTCCTATTGTATTGGAAACAGCATTGGACGCTCCAGCTTTAAAGGCTGAGGAAGCCAGTGTGCTCTGGTGCTCACCTGAAGTGGAGAGCTACATCCAGTGAACAGTTGTGATGTATGTCATTCAAGTGGATAATCGTTCCTGACATGAAGATGCTTGCATGTTAATGGGGGAGTCAAACATTGCATGCGTGATCACAGACCTATGTTTAATAATGTGTTATGGCGACTGCTATGAATAGTAATGCACAATGGTGGAAGGGTGTGGATGTAAGAGCAGGTTTGAAGTCCAAATCAGGGGGAAGTCTTTCTTTGTCAGTAGCCCTGGGCATTTATTTCTTGGCTTCTTGGCACTTACTTAAATGGTTTTGCTCCCCTGTGTATGTGTCTCTCTCTTTTCATGTCTGGTTTTCCTTTGTAAAAGACACTATTTATAAGGGAATGGGTCACGGCGTCATTAACATAACAAGAAAAGTAGTTGCCGCCCAGAGTCATCACATTCACAGGTATTTCACCTTATTTTGGTGGGAACACAATTAAATCTGTTCTACTCACTAACATGTATTGAACTTCTGCTCTGTGTTAGGAATTGTTCCAAGTATTTAATACATATGAACTTATTTAAATTTTACCCTCTATCTGGTAAGTAGGGTTGTTGGGGCAACAATAGAGTGCTAAGGGCAAGGCCGGTGGTTCAAACCCATCAGCTATCTGCTCCCATAAAGGTTTACAGCTTCAGAAACCTTATATCAGGTTTCTTGAATTGGAACCTACTAGATGGCAGCGAGTTTAATAGGTATGAGGTAGTTAATAGTATTATCCCACTATTACAAATAAGTAAACTGAGTGACACTTAGAGTGTAAGAATAAGGGAAACTGTTTAAGTTAGATTTCTTGGTAAGGATCTTCTGTCCATAGGTTTTGTACCTCTCGCTGAATGCCTGGGTGGGAGTATGAAAGTAAGGTGTGGATGGCTTTAAAGGGAGGATTGGTCCATTTTCCTATGCCACTGAATATAAAGCGAGCCATCTGGGCAGCAGGAACAGAGAATCCCATGACCACCAAGAAAGAGGAGTCCAGGGTGATGGTCGTCCAGGGTGAAGGGCTACCGAGATTCCTGAAGGGAGGAGCAGCACTGAGACCAGGAGACAGAGCAGAGGGCTTCCCTCTCCATTGAACAGTGGACGTGAGTGCCTTTGGGCATCAACAATACGAAAGAAACTTTGTAGCACTTGGTTGAGTGGCACAGAAGCTAAGAGACCAAATGGACCAGCGAGAGCCACGAGGGCTTGACAGCATGGCGGAGGTGGTCTGGACAAAAGAACTCTATGCTTAACATGTTTATAGCCTAATAAAGTCCCTACTTGGGAGTATGACCTATGACTTCGTTGTGGCCATTGCTGTGTTATTGAACCCAGCAGCGAAGTAAGAGATCCTCGGGAGGAACGGTTGGTGTCAGGACAGGTACAACAGGTCGGAGAGTAGAAGCATGTCTGACGTCATCGAAATCAGTCTTGGGCTGGTATGGGGTTAGAACCTTCTCTCGAGGAAGGCCCGAGCAGGTCAAACGTGGCCATGGTCCATATCCACAGACACTAAAAGAGGCAGTGAGATAGTACAGCAGGAGGACTTGCTGACCTCAGCAGGGTCAGGATGGAATTTTCATGTAACTCTTATGCCTTACAGCACAACTAGCTTTCTCATGGAGTTGTCTTGATTCTTTAGTTATGCTCCCCGCTGGGATACAAGCTGCCTTCCACTCTACTTTCATCATTGTTAAAATGAATTTCTAGTGTTGTAGACTTTCAACGTCTTACTAAAAATTGCCCTTGGTTGAATGCATTTTTAACATTCCGAATTCATTATACCTTTTTGGAGCATTAACTCCAGACACCTGGTTTCATCCTGAAGTGACAGAAGGTTTCAACTGAGATTGTGAGCCTGCAGAGACCGTGTGGAGAGCCCGGGCAATGAGACCACGAGGGGCTGGGCTCCACTGGAGTTCGGTCGTTTATTGACATCTCAAGGCCTCCATCTTTTCTTTTTTTTTTTTTTTTGGCAGATTGATTACTTTATTATGTACATGAGAGGCTTGACATGTTAAAGGTGCCCAATAAATGCTGCCTATTCTTAGAAGAGAAACTTTAGGAGGCATTTTTTAAAAAACCATATTTTGGACTCTAAAATATGAGCACAGGAGAAAAAATGCATTCCTCCCACAGGTAATTTTTCACACACACAATTACGTGACTTCGGCTCTGCCCTCAGGGATTCCACTCCCGTTACAAAGGAGCTGTGGCCGGATGCTCCAAACTGTTCCTCACAGTCGGCCCTGGCCTCCCCTGCTCCCGAAGCCTATGGTGCAGCTGTCTGCAGATCCTGATAGATTTTGGTGTGGCTTCATTTCGCTTTCCCTGGGCTGCATTGCACAAATATCTCCTTTGTTTTTGCCGCGCTTGGCGCTTCCCTGGTCACTTTGCTTTTCTTATCTTCAGTGTCAAGGCCGCTGTAAAGAATTGAATTTTAAATGGGCTGCACCCCCCCTCCCCCTAGAAAACATATATGTCAACTTGGCTAGCTGTTTTTCTCAATATTTAGCCTACATTTTGTGATACGATGCAATGATCCTATATATTATAAATCCTAATTTCTATGATGTCAATGAGGCAGGATTAGTGGCAGCTTTGTTAATGAGATGTTAATTTGAGTCCATTTTGTTTTTAAAAGTAGTTTTATTGGCATATATTTTGCATATCATAAAATTTAAATATTCAATTATATTAAGACGATTTTTGCAATCATCACCCCAGTCAATTTCAGGACATTTTCTCCCACTGGTTGCAGCTACCCATTTCTCCCCATCCTCCCCTACCATGCCTACCATGCCCCTAGGTGATTATCAATCCAGTTACAATCTCTATAGATCTATCTGTCCTGGATTTCATATACAGAAAGTCATACAAAACACCATCAAGATAAAAACAAACAACAACAAAACCCCAACAACAATGACTAAACAGAGCCAGAAGATTTTAATTAAAAAAAAAGGGAACATAGAAAATGTTAAAAGTTGGAACAACTTTAGAATGGGTCAAGAGAGAGATGGAATGAAAAGGTATTCCATTTTAAACTAATTAAAACACCAAACTCACTGCCATCGAGTTGATGCTGACTCATGGCAACCGCACAGGTCACAGTAGAACTGCCCCGTGGGTTTCTGGGACTGTCACTCTTTTTACAGGACTTTTTACAGTCTCGTCTTTCTCCCACAGAGAGGCTGGTGGTTTTAAACTGCTGACCGTGTGGCTTGCAGCACAACTGCGTCTGCCCTAATCGACTTAACAATCCTCTGTCTGATAGCAGGGCTATTCACACCCCTGGACCATGATGGGTCTTGGGTTTCCAGAGTCACAGTGTAGACGCTGATATTATTCCCTCCTTTGCTGTAGAGCAGCGGTTCTCAACCTGGGGGTCTCAAGCGCCAAAGGGTTGAATGACCCTTTCACAGGGGTCACCTAAGACCATATTTCCGATGCTCTTAGGAACCAAGACACCACTCTTCTATCCATCTCCAGGCGGGTCCGCCCACATGCAGATATGCCCTCAAACGGGGTCACCACACATGAGGAGCGATATCGAAGGGTTGTGGGATTAGGAAGGTTGAGAACCACTGTGGTCTGGAGGGATGACTTATAATGTTCTCTGTCATAAAAGGGTACCGAGATCTCTATGGTGAACCAGAAACGTGTATAAACCAAACCATAGATACAGGAGTGAATTTTGACCTCACATTTCATTCTAGCCCCAATCTTGGGCAAATTAGTCCTTATGTCATGGCCCTGTTCAATATTCACCCTCATGAAGACATCACTGTGTGATGACGAAACCAGATGGTCCCCTGTCATCAGAAAGAATAGTGTCTGGGATCGTAAAGGCTTGTCTTCAAACACACAGTTTCTAAGTGAAGTGTTAACTAAGTCTGAGTGGAAGAAGCCCCCGGCCTGTGTGTTCTGAGTCCATCTCTTTAGAAGTATAAGAAATTAATCAAAGGAGCAGAGACCAGATGAACTACTACCATGAAGGAAAGCAAGCCAGGCGTGGAGTGTGTCCCCTGGAACCAACTTCTCTGAACTGGGACCTTCCAGAACCCCATATATGGAAAGCAGAAACCTGTCCCTTAGAATTTGTACTCTGGACTTGGCCTTCTAGCCTCCTAAACTGCGAGAGAATAAATTTCTGTTTGCTAAAGCCATTTGCCTCTATTTATGTTATAGCAGCACAAAATAAGACAGCAATGTTAATGGTAAAAAAGATTAAAGTCATGCATATAAGATGTGCAAAAGGGTAAATCTGGAACTTAGCTTAAAAGGGCGTGATGAAGCATGATTACTTAAATAGCATTATTTAAAGCTGTATGAACTATTTGAAGACATCCTACCGTGTGTCAGTGATTTGTATTTTAATGAAGAAATCCCTTAAAATACTTAAAGGAGGAAGAATCCTGTTCTTGTAGATGATGTAAATAATGAAACCTCTTATTTAAATAAACTAAAACAAAACTTGATTGAGTTAATATTTAGATTAAGATCATAGGGATAAAATGTCACAGATATAATTTAAAATTCCTAGTAGCCATGTTTTTGTGGAAAAAGCAAATTCAAAAGAAATAAGTGGCATTCATTTTAATAATCTACTTTAACCCAATGTATTTAAAATATTATCATTTCAACCAAAGCACAATTTATCCCAGTGCCATCAAGCTGATTCTATCTCATTCCCTAGAAAGGAATTTGGAGGCTGTGAATCTCATGGGAGCAGAAAAAGCCCATCTACCTCCTGTGTAAAGGCTGGCAGTTTTGAACCATGGACCCTGTATTAGCAGTCCAGTGCTTACCTGACAACAGCACCGGGGCTCCCTGTCATTGCAACAAGTAATTGTGTTAGTCTGGGTGGACTAGAGAAACAAATTTATAGAAACTCATATGTGTGTAAGAAAGAGGTCTATATATAAGAGCAATTAAAGATTGAGAAAACATCCCAGCCCAATCTAGATTATAACCCTAAATCCAATAGTAGCCCATATGTCTGATACCAATCTATAAAGTCCTCTTCAGATTCATGAAATACATGCAACAATGCCAAATACACACAGGCCCCTGGGTTGGAAACCTTGTGGATCCAGTGGTGTTGCAAGCATCTCAGCACTGGCAGGGGTCTCCACGTGGCTCCTTCAGTTCCCAGGGCACGGGGTCTAGCAGTGTAGTGCCAGGTGTCTGGTCAGTAGAGCGTCTCTCAGAGACTGAGTTTTGAGTCTTATCAGTAGAGAGGCTCCGAGGGAGTGAGCAGAGAGAGAGAGTCTCCCAGAATCCTCAGGAGAAGGCCAGGCCCCACAGAGACCTCATTGGCCATATCCTGATTTACAGGCTAGACTCCACCCCTATACTCTTAATCCTCCAATGATTATATAACTACCACAGTAATGAATATGAAAATATTAATGAGATATTTGATTTTTTCTCTGACCTTCCAAGGGCTAGGGCATATTTTACCACTAAAAGATATTTCCATTCAATCTAGTTGCTTTTCAAGTGTTCCAGAGCTACAGTGATGAGCAGAGTGCCTATAAAATATTGGCCTGGTTGCTCTCCTTGCCTTTGGAAGAAAAGAATCGCGTGGGTGAGGCTTTCTAGATTACCTGTACTTTACAGACTTTAGATGCAGCAGATCCGCTGATTACCTGGCCTTGAGCAAGTTATCGAACCTCACTCTAGGCCTCATTTTCACCGTCTATGAAATGGGGATGATGATGATGATATCATCTACTTCAAAGGGTTATTGTAAAGGGAAGATGCAGGAACTCATTTAAAAGAGATTTAGCACAATTTAAAGCAGAGCTGCAATACCTGCTGTTATTTTGGGTAACAATTATTATAATGATTACTAAGAGTAAAGGCTTATTGTTATTACTGTAATAATTACTAGAATTAGCGATCCTTACTAGGTGGAAGCCCTGGTAATATAGATAAGATATGTACAGGAGGGAGCAGTACTTTTCAAACGCTTGAGGCTCAGGACCTGCTTGTTATTGCTGTTCGCTCTATGGTGACCTTTCATACAATAGACGCAGTTGTTGCTCAATACTATGCCTCCTCATCCTTGACTTGCTTAGTCCACTGTCGTGGCTCTCGTGTCCCACCAGCTTATTAGGAGTTACCTTCATTATTGCAGGCTCTTTACCAATCATGATGTCCTTTTGTCAGAATTGGTCTTTCTTAAAGACTTGTCCAAAGGAAGCAAGCTGAACTCTTGCTGTACTCTTCTAAGGCCCCCTTTACACGTCTACAATTTATTCCATCAAAAATACCCTACTGTCGAATCAGTGCCAACTCCTGGCAATCCTGTAGGACAAAGTAGAACTTCATCACAGTGTTACAAAAAAAAAAAAAAAAAAAAGCCAAATCCCTGCCCCTGAGTCTAGCCTGACCCATAGCAATCCTTTTGGTCAGGGTGGAACTGCGCCTGTGAGTTTTCCAGACTGCAGTCCTTTCTGGAAGAAGAAAGCCCACAGATCTGTGGGGTTGGCAGGTGGTTATGAACTGTTGACCTTGTGGTTAGCAGCCCAACATGTAAACCAGGGGTCCTCAAACTTTTTAAACAGGGGGCCAGTTCACTGTCCCCGAGACCCACTGGAGGGCTGGACTATAGTTTTATTAAAAAAAAAACTATGGACAAATTCCTATGCACACTACACATATCTTATTTTGAAGTGAAAAAACAAAATGGGGCAAAACACCTGGCTGGTTGCATAAATGTCCTAGGTGGGCGCATGTGGCCCGTGGGCCATCATTTGAGGACGCCTGATGTAAAACACTATAGCGCCACTGGTATCCTGAGGTATCGTCTGTACCATAGGGTTACTAAGATTGCATATCTTTACAGAATCAAGCGACCACATCTTGTCCATGCAGGGTTGGTGAGTTTGGACTTCCAGTGTTTAGGTTAGCAGCCAAACATCTAGCATTGTGACTCCAGGCTTACAATTTATTAAGATGTCCAAAAGCATTTGCTTCCATCAGAAAAACATTTGAGAATCCTTTCAAATAGATGCCACTTTTCTTCCATGATGCAATAAAACTCAGTAAGTAGTAGTTTCTTAAAAGTTAGTGTAATTTGGTAATCATGGAATTTTCGTACTCTGCTAAATTTACATGTATCTCTGTTAATGTTAATGTCTATTGACTTATCTTGCACTTTATATCTTTTACTCATTGTCTTAGACTGGGTTCATTAGAGAAGCAAAACCAGTGACTCTTACATGTGTGTGTGTGTGTATGTTTGTATAAAGAGACATTTATATCAGGAACATGGCTCAGATAGTTGGAGAAGTGGGTAAGTCCAAGTCCAGGCAAGTTCCAAGTCTGTTGGTCATTTGTTAAGCTGGAGGTTTCTCCTGACTTGCATAGCTATGAGGGTTAATGAACCTACGTTTGGTGGTGTGTTAGACAGGGTTCTCTAGAGAAACAAAATCAGGATACTTATGATTTTAGATAGATAGATATAGCATGCAGGAATATAATAGCCACTTAGCACACACAGCAGTACAGAGAGCTCAGTTTAACTCACTCCTGTGCAACAGCTAATATACTGGAAGTCCTTCAACTCATGAGGGTCACTGGATCTGAGATAAGGGAAGCAGACATCTGAGTCTTCCTTAGGGCAATGCAGGCAGTCTAGCCATAGGCAGCAAATAGCAGGGCAGGTCACCAACAGTCAGCAAGATGACAAGGTCCGAAAGTTCCAAGTTCAAGCGATGTATATAGCAGCAGCATGATGAAGCAGGTCTCAAAGGAACCTCAAGCTCTAGTGACACGATCAACGGGTTGGCAGTCCCACAGCTAGTGTAGCTCACAAGTTGAGGCAGAGAACTCGAAACCAAGAGAGAGAGCGAGGCAGGGCTTGCCAAGCTATTTATCTCTTTGGCCTGCACTGCGACCTTATTAATCCCACATGCTCCTATTGGCCAGGTTGGCACAATAAACCTAATTATCACAGGTGGGAAGGCAACAGTGGCTACAGGGCCAGATGAATGCAAGGTTAGCAGGTCAGGCTGTGATTATAGAGGTGAATGAGAGCAAGACTGGAAGGATAGATGGAAAGCCTCTAGTGACTTCCAATATTGGCAAATAATATGGCAAGCTGTTGGCTCAAGTTCAAAGAACCAGACGTCGATGAAGCAGTTGCAGGATACAGACTCACAAAGAAGCAGCAATCTTTCACACCACAACTTACACTAAAACCAAGAAATCTTATATGAGAAGCAGGCCACACTCTTCAGGGAACTTCCTTTTAATTGTATCAGGGTTGTGATCTAATTAAGGGTGCAGCACCACATCTTTAATTTCTAACAACTGATTTCCTGCTCATAGCATATCCCATTATGAAGTTGATTACATTGTATTAGATCAAGTTATGGGGAACTATTGTCTTAACTGCAAAGAGACTGAGAATCATAGTCCATTCAAGTTGATCCAAAACCTCACTACCACTCACACGATTTCTGTAACATCATACAGTGATCATGTGGAGAATATTGGTACATTGAGTTTTGCGACTCTTCCAAACATTAGCGCATTTTGTTACACATGCAACTCGTAGAGTCTCAGGAATTGCATTTGTTAATACCTTAACCTGCATGTCCTCAGAAAAGGTGTTATGTGTTGAGAAGCTGCCAAGTTAATAGTGGAGGATAGAAGTTTGCTAAAATTCTAATTTTCCTTTGAAAGCAGTGGTTCTCAACATGTGGATTGCAACCCCTTTGGGGGTTGAACAGCTTTTTCACAAGGTTTGCCCAATTCATAACTATAGCAGAAGTACAGTTATGAAGTAGCATCAAAAATAATTTTATGGTTGGGGGGTGGTCACCACATGGTGAAGAACTATACTAAAGGGTCGCAGCATTAGGAATGCTGAGAACCACTGCTTTGAAAACTTTAATTATATCATTGGTATGATTCTTAAGGTTATATATCAACTTAGATAGGTTATGATTCTTGGTGGTTTGGTAACCTGTTGAGATAGTTAAGGTTTATTATATCAACCTGGCCGATAAACATTTGTGGTGTTAATTGAAGGGTGGAGAGATAAATGGCTCAGTGAGCCTCACCTTTCTAGTTCTCAGGTCTCTTGCTTTTTGATGATCAGACCAGGGTGCAGCTGCCTTAGTCAGTTCCCTGCTTCAGCTGGCAGGGCTCACTTCCTGCAAGACATCCCTGAGGAGAAGTGACATGGACCTAACCTGATGCAGCCCTGGGTGCTGGAGCAGCTGTGTGGAGACCCCTGCCAGTGCTGAGATGCTTACACGTTCACTGATTCAGCTTTCCTCCTGCAGTCAGTGTCATTGTGTGTGTTTTGTGAGATTGAGGAGGACTTTGTAGATTGGTGTCAGACATAGGGGATAATGTTGGGATCTTGGGCTTGGACAGCTCTGGGTTGGATGCTTTCTTAATGTATACTTACCCTTTATATAAAACTCTCTCTAATACATATGAATTTCTATGGATTTGTTTATCTAATGTGCCCAGTCTAACACACGTGTATAATGACTTTCTAGTTTGTGATCTGAGGGGAGCAAATAATCAGGTGAAAGGGGAGTTTCCTTAGTATGTTGATCTGTGTTCTTTTCTTTTTTAATCATTTTATTTGGACTTGTACAGCTCTTATCAATCCATATGTACATCCATTGTGTCAAGCACATTTGTACATATGTTGCCATCATCATTTTCAAAACATTTGCTTTCTACTTGAGCTCTTGGTCTCAGCTCATTCACATCCCCCTGCCATGAACCCTTGATAATTTATCTTTTTTTTTCATGTGTTACACTGACCTATGTCTCCCTTCACCCACTTTTCTGTTGCCTGTCCCCCTGGGAGGGGGTATGTGTAGGTCAGTATGATGGCTTCCCCTCCTGGTATGGATACCCTCATCGCTGGCCCTGAGGGGTTTATTTGTCCTGGATTCCCAGTCTTTCCAGCTCTTCACTATGTTCTGATGATGTCCTCTCTTGTTCCCAACCCAGCGCCCACCTTGTCACCTGGCTCTGGTTCTTGCTATGCCAGCCTGCTGCCTGAATTTGGTTTCGTCACCCCCTGCCACCATGTGAGCCAGCAGAAATCTTCTGCCTATTACCTGACTCACTATCTGAGGACTTGATGGCCCCCACAATGGTGTGAAGCATGTCCTCATGATTGTGGGAGCCATTTCCTTGAATTCAAGGTCTTTCTCTATAGATCCTCATGCACTTTGTTGGTTTTAGTCTTCTAGAGACCTCAGAATAAGACAACTGGCAACACATTCTTTCAATTGTTTTCCTTGAAGGGACAGGCTGATTTTTTTCTGGGAGATAATTTCTTACAAATGCTCAAATCTGGATAATCATAGGTTATCTCTCAGTTGTTCTTTCAAGGAAAAATCGTGTTCCATGAAAAAAAAAGTGGCTCATCAGTTTGGAGTCAGATGGTCAGTGTGGACAGTCATACAGTGTGCTGTTTCCTTGAGGCCGCTGGACGCTTTATCCATGCTTTTCCTTTGTTCACAGAGATTTATAAAAAGATCTCCCTCCTAAGGAAAAACTTCAATAACTCGAGTGAATTGTTTTCTTCATTGAGGACTTTCTGAAGGGACACCCCACCTATTTAAACAAGCTGCCCGGGGCCATGCCGAGTGCCTTCATGTCTAGTACAGTTTGCTACCACCATGTTCATCATGCTGCCGTAGCAGAAATTATATCTACAATTGCCTTTCAGTGCAAATGTCAACCCATCAAAAATGCCAGGAACATCACATAATTATTACATAATCATTTTTGACCTTGTACATGGAAAAAACTGTCTCAGATTCTCAAGTGTAGGTACACCACACTTTGAGAACTCTTTGGGAAGAGAGAGATTTTAGATTTCAGAGGACATCACTTGACTTATCTTCCCAGAGTCGCCCTTAAGAAAACTGCTCCTTCTTCTGCTTTCACCAAGCAGCCTCACCAGTGACTGCCAACCTCCCATAGCACCTGCCTTTTTCACCAGGTGACCTCTCTCAGGTAGACACCGGACTCTACCTTCAGTGGATTTCCTTGGGGATTTTTCTTTGTGACCAGAAAATGGCACCAATAGTTACTCTCTGGGTATAGAGTCGCTGATCCTGTGCTGTCCTTCTTCCACAGCACAGCAGGTAGAAGAACCTGGCCTGAAATCGTGGACTCGTCGACAGACGCACGAACAGGAGAAGAGTAACCTGGTGGCATCCCAGTTCTTGGTCCCACGTCTCTCTGAGGCCTAACCTTCTTCCAGTGGTTCCGTAAGCATTCTAATAAGTTCTCCCTTTTGATTGTGTTATTTCCTATTGGGTTTATATCACCTGCAACCAAAATAAATTTACTAATGCTGAGAGCATCAAAGACTAATTTTCAAAGCCATGCAAGTTTTTTATTAGCTTAAATGGTTTGTGCTTGGCTAGTCACCAAAGGTTTGAATCTGTCAAGGAGCAAACAGGAGTTTCTGTCAACATTAAAGAGGCTCACACAATCCAGGACGGGGCTGCCATTGCTGCCGTTAGGTGCCATCTAGTGTGTTCCGTCTCTAACCACTCAGGGTCCGGCAAAACGAAGCTGTGTTGCCCTCACAATGGTGTTCTTTGAGCAGCCACTGTGTCCAGATACCTTGTCCAAGAGTCCTCCTCTTTCCCCACTGCCCCTCTCTCTACCTTACTGAGCATGATGGGAGTGTGTTTGTCCCCAAGGAACTAGTTTCTCCTGACAACACGGGGATCTGAGATGAAGGCTCACCGTGCTTTCTTCTAAGGAGCATTTGGGCTGTACTTCTTCCAAGATAGAGTTCTGTGTTCTTTTGGCAATGCCTCCCAAGCATCATCAAAGTACTGTAGTAAAAGGAAATTTTCACAGATCTTAAATATGAAAGATCCAGGAACTTATAAGAAGAAAATTCTGATTGGTTGAAATTCACAAAATCATGTTTGAACAAACACAAGACCCTTTAACATTATTTGTCTAATCACGAAGCTTGACTCACTTAACAGCTTATTTTATGGCTCTGAAGACCCACCTGAAAGAATGCACTTTCAGGGGGTGTGGTGTGAGAGGAAAGCAAGGAAGGGCAAGGGGTCTTGAGGCTTCTCAAGGAACGATGGTTTCCTGACTTTGGAAAGTCAGTACAGAATAAAGAGTAATCAGAAAAGAAAAAATGGAGTCTGGCTTACATCACCGGCAGAAGCCTCTCCTTATGCCAAATACCTCGTTCTCCTCCTCCTCCTTCTTGTTAACCAAAACGTCATTTATTTTTACAATTTTATAGTCTGACTGTATTAAAAAGAATTATGCTAATCACCACCAGAACCAATTTTCGGATATTTTCTTGTACTTATTCTGGTACTCATCGTTATTTGCTCCTTATCTCCCTCCAACATCCCTGCTATAACCTTAAGAGACTATTAATCAAGCTACTAACCCTATAGATTTACCTCTCCTGGATTTCCAATAAAGAAAATACCATGATACAAAAAACAAACCCCAGTGGTAACAAAACACATAAAAACCAAAGAGAAAATAATGAAATTAGAACAAATTAAAAATGAGTCAAAAGGGAAAACAAATGATTAGATGTCAAATTTAGCCTAACTGTATCTACATTGTGCACTTGCTGATGCACTCTGCCCGAGGATAAGTCTATTCATATCTCTGGTTAATGGGCTGAGGAATTCAACGGCAGTATTATCCCCATGGGAACTCTGCGAATGGATTTGGGGCTTTCGCTGCCATCCATCAAAATTCACTGCAATCTAGTTGATCTCAACTCATAGTAACCTTCTGCAAACTGGGTGCTCAGAATTGAAACCCGAATACATTTCCCAAGTACCTAGTTCTTTTGGGTTCCCTCACACACTAGCACCCAGCAGTGGTGCTCTGGCAGAAGTCTGCCTATTTGCTCCTGCAGGGATTACAGCCCTGAACCCTCAGTGGATAATTCTGGAGCACATGGGGTTGTTAGGTAGGCTAGCGTAGGACTGGGGAATGTCCATTAACGCATGCCCAGAGAGCCAAGCTACGGAAATAAAGGAGTGGCGCACTGCACATGCTCAGAGGTTCAGGTTTCCCGCCGGTAGGCATGGATGGGCGCTGAACCTGGATTGGCCCACCTAGGCCACCTGGATTGGCCCACCTAGGCCAGGTGAGTTCAATTCAGCCAATGGGGTCAATCAGGAGTTGTCCATCAAGCCTCCCCATGGAATCCTTGAAAAGGCAGGAGCCCAGATTCGAGTGACACTTTTTGCATGACATCGGGCAGCTTCCAGCCAAGCTGCATGTTCAGGAGGAGTCCTATAGGTGCCGTGCAAACCTGAAACTTCTTCTAACTCTCATAAAACTCATTTGGATCACAAACCAGGCTTTGGTGTGAATTCTTTCTCGCGTGGAGCCAAGGACCGAGGTCTAGATCTAGCTCCCGAGAGATCTAACACGGTTTCCTAAGTCACAAATCAATAACGAAAACACAATAACTAAAGTCATTTAGTGTATTTGATTGTAGTTACTGTCAACAGTTTTTATTGTTCAATAAAACTACAGTTCAATTGAAAACGTTCGATCTTGGCTTGAGCTTAAAACAAATAGCAACTGAACAATACATTACAATAAAACTTCACCTTGAAGTGGAGGTGAGCGCATCTAATGGTCAAGTTCTCTGTCCATTCTGAAACTCCATTACTACCGAGAGTGATTGTCATCAACGTCTATCTTAAGATCCAGGCACTTGACCAGCGCTGGGGTGTAGGCGTCCATGCAAGGTTTGCCGAGATTCTCACCAAGGGTCAGTTTGTTACTGAAGTCTTTCCACTCCTCTAGGGACTCCGATGAGGAAGTAGTCACCCGTCTTTTCTGTCTTTAGACCCTTAGACCACTCTGTTTTCATTACCCATCCTATCCGATTAGCCCTTCCAAATGTCTTTGTTTGGGGGAAATAAGTTTCCCTTTGTTATTCTGACACAAAGACTTTGTCTGTACCCTAATCTTCTCTCAGTTTTAGAGATTAGGTTTTGTCTCCAAAACCTACAAGATTCCTGAAAATTTTCTTGCTTTTCTTCAGCTGCTTGCTCACCAAGCTGGCAAGGAGAACTTTACGGATCTGCTTACCAAGATGGCAAGCAGATCCCCTTGTTATGGTGTCGCCTCTGCTGCATGGGAATGTGCATGTGAGCAGAACGATGTTCTGTAGGGTTTTTCAGATGGAAACAGTTGTTTTTCCTAAACTACTTTCAGAAGTAGTTTCCCAGACTTTTCTTTCCAGCTCCTCTGGGTAGCTTTTAGTTAATAGCTGAGCCTGTTAACCATTTCTTTGCATCAACCAGAATACTCCTGCAATGAAAATAGGATTGCCTTTTTGTTTGAATTGGACAGGGGAAGAAATAAATACATGAAGATTTGAAAATACAGATAAATAACATAGTGTCCTGCCATATGTTTGAAAATGGATGTTTGAATAGCCTGGGTAAAAGCTATTTGTTGTTGGACTATATTAGTCACTGAGTATGGGGCTCAGGGTCATGGTGTCAGGGCACATCAAGGTCAACGGACATAATATGAACGATGAATACAATGTCCCATATCTTGTTTGGGTGAGCAGCAATTGGGACCTTATAAGCTCATGAGTGGTCATCGAAGGCTCAACTATTGATCTCTCCCTTTCCAGAGAAGAGAGAGGATAGTTGAAGATGCCTGGGAAAAGTTAGTCCAATGAACTCACTGCTTTGGCTCAATTTTCCATCAAACAATAGATTTATTAGGGGATGAACAAAACTAGGGAGCTATGAATCCCATGGAAAAATCCAAAACTACTTGAGATCACAAGGGCAGCAAATGGAAGCACAGGCCAGAAGTACAATCATTGGTGTTATCTTGTGGGATTGTGATCAATGACGTGAACCAAAATGTTTTCATAGTTCAAGGGAAAACCGATCTCTTCTGTAAATGTTCACCCAATTCCCACAAACAGATAAAACATGAAATGGAGTGAAGAAAATAAAAACAAATGTTCCAATGTATACAAATATGTAAAAATCAAAATTTGAAGACATGAAGTGGACCTGATTAGGAGAGCCTTACAGAACGATACACAATATTGGAATAAATACTTAAATTTTAAAAGTTCTATGATTCATTACTGGAATAGAAAACTTAGTTGAGGTAGCAAGAGTTGTTAGGTACATTTGAGGGGTAAAAGTAACAGAGCCACTAGCAGACAGTGTGGTATTGCGGTGCCAGGAGGCTCCAAGGTGACTCTCATGTTCTGCTCCACTGATTCTGAGGCCGTGTTTTTGAGTTGTGGAAATCTGATGAAATTTATGTAAAATTGAGAATCTTCTATCTATTTTCCTACCTGAATATAGTTTTATATCTCAATTATCTAAACACAAAGGATAGAACACATAACAGTTAAAAGTGTGAAGAACTAATACGTCTTTCTACCATCTCTGATCCTCCACAACGTCCTCTTGGCAACTCAGTTAATGTTTGAAATGGGAACGATTGTGAAATAGATAGAAGAGATGACCAAATCGTCTTTCCTGTGAAGGCTGAAGTATGTGATTTTGTTGGTCTTTGAAGAGGCTATTTTACACCTTTGTAGGTTTTCAACTTGATCAAGTAAAAGATGTCACTTTGAGGACCACGATGTGCCTGGTCTAAGCCTTGGCATTTCCTATCGCTGCATGTGCATATGAAAGCTGGGGAGGGAGTACGGAAGGCCACAAGCGAGTGGAGGCATTTGGATTGTGATGTACATCGTGCCGAAAGTACCATGGACTGCCAGGAGGACAAAGGAGGAAGTATGACCAGAGCGCACCTGAGAAGTAAGGATGGAGAGACCTCCTCTCATGGACTTGGCTCGTGTTGTCAGGGGAAACCAGTCGCGGGCAAAAGGGCATCATGCTTGGGAAAGCAGAAGGCTAAATCGGAGCAGGAAAAGAAACCAACAAACACGTAAGCAAATGTTTGTTAAAATTATAAATATACATTTTCAATTAGAATGATAACCAGACTGATTATTCTTACAGGCCAAATTCTTTGTGACAACGTAAGGGAAGGAATATAGGAAATTGATTTTTTTGAGTAGCGTGGATAAAAGCTATTCATCGTTGAAATACAGGAGTCACCAGGTCTAGGGGCTCAGGACCGTGGTACAGGATACATCAAAGTCATAAGACAGACCACAAAGACTATGTTCTTTTTGTAGGGTAAGAACTGAAACTACAAAATATCATAATTATTATATTTGTAATTCTGTGAAGCTTTTTCTCTAGTTAATAATAAACCTCACAGGGTTAAAATATAACACCATAAACATTGATGAACTCTTAAAACATTTACATACATATGACTAAAGATATTCGCTGATGTGGTGACTAAGCTTTGGTCTATAACACTGCGTGGACACTTCATTAGAAAGACTCATAATATCTGGAGGTTGGTTCCTCGTGCCTCTCACTGGCTTGCTCGGCACATGGAAGTCTGTGTGTCTAGGCTGCTTGCGCAAATTTCACTTTCTTTGTTGCTTAACCGAAATCTCGATTTGAATTGGGTAGAATACCATCTTCTTTCAGCTGCCTTTGTTTGGTAGAGCCATTGCCCTGTTAAGGCCGTCAGTCTTAGAGTTAGACTGCTGGAACGATGCTTTGAATAACTATGTAATCACAAATTTTAAAGTCTCCCCACTGTCAGGCTCTTGGGTTTGAAGCCACAAAAATGCATTCTAGTCAACCTGGAAGAAAAAATATATGTATTTGAGGGATACAAAGAGCTGAACGTATAGGAAAAAATAAACATCCCATCTCAGAGACCAGAGATTTCTCCAGAGAGTAATAAGAATACAATAGCCAAATCTCCAGAAATCCTCCCCCTGGAAGAATGATCATCATTGATTTTCTTAGTCACTAAGACTATGTACACAAATTTAAATTTTGGAGCAAAAGAATCTGATTGGTCTAATGTGAGGCAAAGGTAGCCCCTTGGCCATGGCGGAGAACTGGGGAGCTGGCACTAGGAGAACGGGAGACTGACACAGTGAAACAGCCTCCAGTCTTCCAGGAGGAGGAATTGTTTGAAAAGGCCTGGTTCCTTTCAAGTCAGTAAGAACAGACCCTTTGGGCCAGTCACTGTAATGCCAGTGGCATTACAAACCTGATCTTCCTATTTAACTCATTTTGATGTCATTATTGTCTAACAAGAATTCTGGCTAGAAAATAAACTTGTAGCTGTGTAACTTTTCTGGTAAAAATTGAGTCCCATATCACTTAATCTTTGAATTTGCAACACATCAATTCTCCAGGAGGAAAATCAGGCCACATGAATCATTAGGTCAATGCATCTGTCTTTATTGAAGAACATAATAAATCTGCTCTCAGGAAGTAAACGACGTGACAGGTCACCAGTAGTGAGTGGACTAACTGCATATTGGCTGCAGCAGTGCCTTTAAACGGGAACATGTTGATTATTCAGGAGAGCAGACACACTCAGAGCCATCTTCTACTCTTAATGATAATGGCTGTACATTCAATTTGACAGTAGTTAGGATAGTGGAGCTTCCAGAGTAAGAATGTTATTTTGAAAATGTGACTTTATTGGTGTTTACATTAAAACAGGAAGCAGTTTCTCCCTGGTGCATCCAAGTAGAGACTATGATCTTCAATAAATGTTTGACCATAATATGCATTTTTTCTGTTTATTTCATTTGTAGTTTTGGTAATTACTAGCTATTCTTTAGATGGTATGGTGTGTTAAGAAAACATCTGTGGTTGGAAGGGGTGCCAGCCACCCACCATTAATCATGGGTTCAATAGGGCAATTGTGTGGTTGAGATATATAAATATTATATTAAAGTCATAGAGAGCATAAGAGATAGAAGAGAGATTGAAATAATGGGATCAGACACATTTCATTGTAGCATGCTCACCTCCTGATGGCCATGATCTTACCAGTCAGGTGCGCGCATAGTGTAGGCTGAGGAGAGGTGGGGCAGGGACCTGGCAGTATGCTCCAGGACCCCAATTATTGCTAACCAAGGGTTATATCTAATTAGGGGAGCGTGATTACAGGTAACCACATGTCACAGGAAGGGGCAGTACAATAGGCATACACATCATAGGAAGGGGATGACAGGAAGGGGATGAGCTAGGAGTGTGCACATAGGAATGGGAGGGACTAGAGGTATACATGTGACCAGATGGGCAGACCCTAGATTCATGTTGGCGGCCTAACCTTAGTCCCTTGGGTGGGCTTGACCTGTCAGGGGTCTCCTACAAGGAAACAGACTACTATCCTTATCAGAAAGGAGTGGGCCCTACTTGTTGTGGGATAAACAGGGGTGACTTCTTGCTCTAGATGGCTGATTCTGCTTGCTCTAGATGGCTGATAGCTCTTAGAGAGAATAACCCCTGACCTACTTCTGATGACCTCCAAGTGTATAGTCATTCGCAAGCAGCTAAGTCATTCGCAAGTGTATATTTGGGGGTGACTACTTGGGAGAAATCCTTCTGTTTCCCACAAACATCTGAAGAGATTAACTAGTAATTGCAGTCTTTAAATGTGCCATTCAGTCACTGAAATCAATGAAAGATCCTTGGGCTATTTCTTTTCCTTAATCCTACTAATAAAAATAAATAAATTACTGAGCTACAGATGATAGCCTACCATAAACCAAATGCAGTGCCTTGAGTTGATGCTAACTCATAATGATTCTATGGGGCAGGATAGAACTGCCCCTGTGAGTTTTTGAAAGACTAGCTCTTTATAGGAGTAGAAAGCCTGGTGTTTCTCCTAAGGAGCAGCGGGTGGTTCCAAACTACTGACTTTTCAGCTCACAGCCCAACAAGTAACCATTTCCCCACCAGGACTTCTGTTTAGAGGACAGTGACTTCTAAATCAAAATTATTTATGCTTTTTAATGAAATTTCAAATGTTACTTTTCCCCCCCAATCATTTTATTGAGGGCTCATACAACTCTTATCACAATCCATCCATCCATCCATTGTGTCAAGCACATTTGTACATTTGTTGCCCTCATCATTCTCACATGAGCCATGACAATGGATTTAAAGACACTATTATGACGATGGCGCAGGACTGGGCAACATTTGCTTGTGTTGTACGGAAGGTCACCATGAGTTGGAACCAACTTAATGATACATGACAACAAAACAGTATCCTGTGCAAGCACTATCCTGGCATAGCTAAACCCACATTTATGAGGGTAGACATGATGCTCCATTATTGATACTTATAGGGCAGATTCAAGAGAGGAGGGCTGGGAGAAGACAGGGATTTAACAAGTGAATTGTGTGGTGAGTGAGAGGGAAAGTCCAGCGATTGAGGAGAGCACCCAGCAGGGACAGTTCATCCATCACAGCGCCAGGAAAGCCTTCTGCGGAAGGGACACCGACTCTGAAACATGGAGTCCAGTGGAAATGGGCTAGTGAAAGACTGGGTTAAGAGGTGGGAGCCGAGCAAATACCCCAAGAAGAGAGAGCAAGCAGCATGTGTGCAGGCTAAAGAAAGTGTATCTCATCTGCAACAAAAAGAAGACTATGCCTAATATATTATGTTGTCTAAAGTGTTATTTAGTAAACAAGAAAATTAAGGCACTGGCATTTCCACAGGTGCTTGGCATTCTACAGCTTTTAAATCAGACGCTGGTTTCTGTATGCTGTGAAATGTGAAGCTAATGAGGGTAGCTAGCATGCCTGATTAGCTGCATCTTCTGTAAGTTGTCCTGTTGCTATGTCAGGCAAGGAACAGGCCAAGCTAATTATGTACAGACTTTTAGCAGCTCTTCTTTACTGGCGTGGTGATGATACACCTCCAATTACCCGGAAACATCTGCTTTCAATAGTCTGTCCTATTATATTTTTATATAAATGTGCCTTCTAATCAGAGACCAAAATTGGTCAGCTGTGTGGATTCTACTTTCTCTTCCCCTCCTCCTACTCCTCTCCCTACTTCTTCTCCTTTTTCAAGAAAATATGATTGCTATAATTCTTTGGAAAGTACATTTCTAGGGAATAAGGCATATTACATTACTGGATTGTACATCTATTGGGACTCACAAGAAACAGAAAGCTTTTGTTAACAAATGAACAATGGAGACCCTATATCACTTAGAATCTTGGAACCTAAAATGACTGTATCCTAGAAATACTTATAATAAGAGAAATATTGTTTCTAGAGATCCCTTTCCCTCGCTAGCTGCATTCGTACATTTTTGTATTAATACATTATCATCCTCAATTATAACAGGCATACAGTCCAAGGGCAAAACAGGTCAGCTTCCACCATCTGTGTACCCTGATGCCATGCTTTTGAAATTCCCTAAGTACGGCATGAGTTACCTGCCTCACCCCACAGCTTGGGGGCAAGACTCTGAGAGGTTCTGGTTTCCCATCTCCAGGCCACAGCCTAATCTGGCTCCTTGGTGCCCTTCTTCCATTCCTCCTGGGCTTGTCATCAAGGGGGTGAGACAGCTGGTAAAACGGAAAGGGACTGGCACTGGGCTTGACGTCAAGGTGAGGAATCTTTTCAGAACACCACTCTTTACAAGTATCCCCTGATTTTCAAAGTTCATTTTATTCAGCTTGAGTCTTAAAGACCAACATCCATACCTGTTTCCAACAACTGAAGCAATCCTAAGAGCTCGTCTGCTTGGATGGGAAAAGGTGACAGAATTGTTTAGGATGTGTTTTGCAGCGTGATGCTACGCCCGCCTTGCGTACGTGTGAGTGGCCGCCCCAGGAGCTCCACTCAGCAGGTCAGGGTCAAGCCACCATGCCTTTGAACCGTGTCTGTGATTATCGGATGTTAGTATGATGTTAGATTTTAGGGAGCTATTTGGTATGAGTTGGTAGGTTATTTGTGGGGTCTGAAGATTGAAATTTTTTCTCATATGCATTCATGGTAATTGCTTCTTCAATGTATGCCATTTCTGCTTATGAAAGTTTCATAAGAAAGCTCTACTTTTGGAAAGTGGAGGAAACCTGTATTTGTACAAAAGGATACTGTCGACGTAGAAGATTATATTGAGGATTCAAGAAGTACACTCACTTTTCAGTGATGAGACGTGGGTGGGAGAGTTCTTGTCCTCACTTTTAAGAGATGAGACGTGGGTGGGAGACACAGTGGTTAAGAGCTGCACTGCTGGCTGGAAGGTCAGTTGGTGGCTTGAACCCATCAGCACATTTGCTTCACAGGAGGGAGCCTCTGTACGACCTTCGAAACTGGAGGAAGGGCTCTTCAGTCCTCAACGGTTGCTATGAGTTGGAGTTTGACTTGAGACCACAGGTTTGGTTTGGGATTCCGAAGGCCCCAGGTTCAACTCCTGGACAACGCACTTCAAGGGCAGCTGCCACTTGCCTGTCAGCGGAGGTTTACATGTTGCTGTGATGCTGAATGGGACTCACTAGAGCTGCCAGAGTACAATGGACTAAGAAGAAAGGAAGGTCTGACCATCTATTCCTGAAAACCAGCCTATGAAAACCCTCTGGTCACCACTATGCAGTCCCCAATCAATCACGGGGCAGCGCAGCAGGACATTCCGTTGTGCATGGGATAGCTGTGAGTCAGGGACAGCCCGACAGCATCTATGGACAGATTTTACGTGGGGCCCGCCCATAGTAGGCATCCAATAAATGTCATGGAAAACCACAGACATACTTTATTCAGTTATACCCTGCTTTCTTGTACTTCACAAATACTGTGTTTTTTTTTACAAGTTGAAGGTTTGTGGCAACACTGTAGTGAATAAAATCTATCGATACCATTTTTTCAATAGCACGTACTTCTTACTCCATGCCTCTGTGTCGCATTTTGATAATTCTCACAAGATTTCAAACATTTTCAATTTTTTGAACAATAAATAACAAAACCCCAGACTTACTCCATTGAGTCAATTCCAACTCATAACAATTCTCCAGGACAGAATCGAACTTCCCCTGTGGGCTTCCAAGACCGCACATTTTCACAGGAGTGAAAGTCTCATCTTTCTCTCGCATAGCAGCTGATGGTTTTGAACTGCTGACCTTGCTGTTTGCAGGTCAACCCATAACCCACTATGCCACCAGCAGTGCACTACAGTACATTATAAAGCTAACTTTTGCATGATCTGGGAAACTCAAAGTATTTGTGTGACTCTCTTTTATTATGGTATTTATTTTACTGTGGTGCTATGGGACTGAGCCCATGCTATCTTAATGGTATATAATTGTACACTAAATTCATTTATATTTTTTAAGCGCTTAGACTTGTGCTTGGTATATGTTAAACATGGTTCAAACATGAACTGTCAGTAAATTTGGGGGCTAAACAGACCTGTGAGGTCACTTGGAATTCTAAAAAGAAGTTAAATCAAGCTATCTTCTTATACTGTGTTTATTGGATAATTATAGTTTAAAAAAGTAATTGTAGTGCTGAATAGTGTGCATGTTACAGAAGAAAAAATCCATACCAACTTATGGACTTGCATTTACACTAAATGTAATAGGAGTTGATCCTCAAAGAAACTATCATAACATCCACAATGAATGAATAAAATTGCATAGAATTTCACAATGATGTGTTATTTTTCCTTTAAGAAATATATCATATTTATACTTTATTTAAATATGCATCTTTTATTCATTTTATATTTAACTATGTGTCTTTTATTTAGTTTACTGAGATTAGGAAAGCTTACCAGTACTAATGAAAATTCTAATAAATGACTCCTTTGGTGAAAAAAATATATAATATGTGAATATTTTTTTAACTTATAGCAATTTACTTAGTAAAACATTATGTTGTGGTTAAAAACCACAATTCACTTGGAAAAATATTTCTTTGAGAGTAAAAAGTATTTAAGTAATTTTCCTGATCTGAATTTAAGTAAATAGTCAAAAGGGTTCTATTATATACTTTTGAAGGTTTTTTGGTTGTTGTTTTTTTTTTTTTTTTGTCTGTGGCCTCATCAAATTTTGGCAAACATGACAAGAGATTCAATTTCATGGATATAAAGTTAAGTTAACAGGATTATCTTTGGTCTTAAAAGTTAAGCAGCCTAGTTTTTTATTGTATGAGTTAGTTATAAGCACCTCAAAAATGAAGATATTTTGCAAAACATGCTTTTTAGTCCCACTTCAACAAAGGCTTTTAAGAAAATGTCTGTTCTGCTTCAATATAGTTATGTCATAATGATTTTTTTTATTAAGTGACTAGGAGCCTCTGCAAGGAAACAAATTTTAGCTTTGAGAAGTGACTATGCCAATGCACAGTGGCCGCTTCGTGAGGACTCGGTGCACTTTGGAACAAGAAGTAATGCCCACGGCCCATCTCTGGGCTCATTGAGAAGGGTCATCAGCACACACACTACCCTGCCATTGACTGGATTCTGCGATGAAACACACTCTTCGTTAGAAAACTGCAAAATTGAAAGGAAACAAAGACAAAGTAGAATGCAGACTCACAATCTCCACCTACAGCAACATGTCCAGGAAGCCAAACCACAACCTTAGCAAGTGGTCCAGAACGAGCAGGACTTGGCTCGTTACATTCTCATTTGGGGGTGGGGTAGTGCGGACTCTTTCTAATTTACGACCAACCAGAGAAACCGGAATGTGCTTTCCAAACCCAGCACATAAGACAGCACTTCTTTTTTAAAAAACATTTTATTGGGGGCTTATACAGCAATTATCACAATATATACATGCATCCATGTGTCGAGCACATTGGTACATTTGTTGCTATCATCATTTTCAAAAATTTTCTTTCTACTTGAGCCCTTGGTATTAGCTCCTCATTTCCCCACTCCCTCTGGAACCCTTGATAATTTATAAATCACATATTATTTTATATGTCTTACACTGTCCTATGTCTCTCCTCACCCACTTCTCTGCTCCCCGTCCCCCAGGGATGGGGTTTTATGTAGATCATTATGGTCGGTTCCCCCTTTCTCCCTCACCTTCCCCTTACCCTCCTGGTATTGCCACTCATTATTGGTCCTGAGGGGTTTATCTGTCCTGATTGCCTGTGTTTGCAGCTCCTATCTGTACCTGTGTACATGTTCTGGTCTAGCCGGATTTGTAAGGTAGAACTGGGGTCATGATAGTGAGGGTGGCGGCGGGAGGAAGCATTGAAGAGCAGGAAAGCTAGTTGTATGTTTCATGGTGCTATACTGCACCCTGACTGAAGATGTACTTCTACTTGGCTGGCATTCTGTTTCTGCATGCTTTTCTCTTCTCTTGCCTTTCTTCAAGTGCACACGGTACGATGCCTCCTTTGTCACGGAAATGGAGTAGGTGGTCTTATTTATTTATTTGTTTGTTCTTCTACTGTTTCCTTTGCGGTCTCCCTCACATAATGAGTGTCCTGCCCAATGCTATGCCCTTCACATCTGGCCCACAGAGAGCACACTATCGAGAGAGCCAAGTCTTTCTCACACTTTCACTGAGCAATCCCTTGGGCCCTGCCTCCATGGAAGAGCAAAGCAGTCCACGGCTCTGCCTCACTGTCTATGGAGCTGCTTCCCCTTTTGTCTCATGTTCTCCTTGCTTTTGCTCCCCTTTCCCTTGTCCTCTCCCCGCTCCTCTCTCCTGCCTGCCCCCCTGACCTGTACCACCAAGAGGAGCTGAGGTGAGCATGCTACCATGAAATGTGTCTGGCTCCTTCATTTTACTCTCTCTTCTATCTCTCCTATCATCTATGACTTTACTATAATCTTTACTTATTGTCACTGTACAATTGTGCCTGCGGGACCCGTGATGCTGTGTTAGGGGCTGGCTACCCTGACAAAGACATCTGACCCTGTTTGTCTCAGGAAAGCATTTCATACCATTTAAGAACCATTTATACGCAGCAACTAATTCCGTAAATGACTGAGGCTGGAATTCCGATTTGAACCTGAACACCCAAACAATACCACCCATCGTTACTAAGATCGTCTAACAAAGTAAATAATCAGAAAGTCTTCATCTTCGTGTAAACCAGGTGTCCTCAAACGGTAGCCCGCCGGGGACATTTATCCGGCCTCCTGGGTGTTTTTGCCCCATTTGTTTTTTTACTTCAAAATAAGATATGTGCCGTGTGCATAGGAATTTGTTTAAAGTTTTTTTTTTTTAAACTATAGTCTGGCTCTCCAACCGGTCTGAGGGACAGTGAACTGGCCCCTGTTTAAAAAGTTTGAGGAGCCCTGGTATAAACCATGAATACATAAAAGACGGTGAGAAACTCATCCTTAATACCAGCAGAAGTTATTAACAATACCACTTTTGCCTCAGATGAAATACAGATCAATCTCAACTTTCTCCTCTAAGTAGTGATCAACGATCCTATTGCTCTAGATTTCTTGTTGGCTAGTCATTATGATGCCCTGCCCGTGCCATTGTTAATTTTTCTGGTTGCATTTCGATCAATGAAACACTCAAAGCGGAGGGCTATACATTTATACAAGGAAAAGGAAAAACCCCAAACACTTGTTCCTCTAAGGTTGATGACCTATGAACCTTGTATTCATTACCTGAGTTGGACAATTGAGGTTTCTGGTTCCATGATTCTAAAAAGAGCTACTATCTCTCCTTGCTTTTGTCTTAGTGATCCTGATCTTGGTTCGTTGCAATCTGCCTACACTTTTGAATGCTTTAGGTAAGGGCTCCTCATCCTATGATTGTCAAGATGACACAACAAATCAGTCCAGAAGCTTTTGCAACACTGTTGCCTATGCAGATGGTTAACGATCCCTAACCTGTGCAGGTCTTTATTTCTAGACTTCTGTGAACTGGCCAACTTCCTGCAAGTGAGATACAGATCCAAATAGGAGACTGAGTAACAATAGGACAATGGAGTCTTTGCCCCTAATCTCTGTAGCAATTAGCCCAGAATAGTCAGCACTCAGTAAATGCCAGTTTTCCTAACTGCTGCCTTTGGTTCCAACTCCTGACCACCTCATGTAAACAACTTCCCAGCAGGCATACTTTAAACCTTCCTTTTTTCTTCTTCTCTTCTTTCTACTACTAAGCTTTCCAACTCTGGAACCTACCTGTGAGTCCATGCTCAGTGCCCGTATTCGTGGCTGAGTCCCTTGCTACTGCCAACACTGATTTCATAGCCTCTGCTGGTCCCCTTTCATCTCTACTGCTTCCAGTTGGTGACTGGCTTGGTTTTCAAATGATATCTGACACAGTGGGCATAATGTAAAATTAGAGTCATCTCCAGACTGACAGGTAATTAACTATGACAGGAATGAAAAAGTTTCTGTTCTTAAAATGAAGAACATCCATTTCTGAAGAAAAAAAATTAAATTCTGGATTGAATGCAATGAATGGATCAATCGTTCACTAGAAATATATTGAAAATCTGAAAGAAGATAAAAACGAGTGATTTGGCTCTGGAAAGTGGCTTGTTGGGCTGGATAACGCCTATCTTTTTACCATAGAAAAGAGAGAAAAATATCGTTCTGAGCTCTGTATTGTTTGGATACAATCTTCACACCCAAGTTCTAAACACTTTTTAAAAAGTATTTGGTGCCAAGCATTACAAATTCTTTATCAAAACTGAGAAGTAGGAAATCAGCTGGTTTTTCCAGGGGAGTAGGATAAAGGTTTTATATTTTGCCAAAAAATACATCCTAACAATAATCCTAGTGTAACCATCAAGCAGTTTGAGTGGTGGAGTAAAATATCTTAGTGTGGTTCTTAGAAGAAACAGTGAATTGGGGGAGACGATACAAACAGGGTGGGTGTAACAATCAGAGAAGGGATTGGTCAGTCTGTGTTCCCACCCTCCGGGCTATAAGAATGAGACAGCTTCAAAGTCAAGAGACAAACCCTAGGACCACGAAA
Source organism: Tenrec ecaudatus (assembly GCF_050624435.1). NCBI lineage: Eukaryota > Metazoa > Chordata > Mammalia > Afrosoricida > Tenrecidae > Tenrec > Tenrec ecaudatus. Next base: position 149,683,608 of record NC_134532.1, read on the forward strand.
GAGTGCTCAAGCTATCTGTCTGCCGTGGCTGAGGCCTCTGCGACCCCAGGTACCACAGGGTGTGGCACAGAGACGCAGCGGGGCAGCACGGAGACTTTGGGGTACCGTCTTCTCTGTCCCGAGACTATGGAACTGTAAGGCAGACTTATAATCGAGTCTGGCTTCCTGGCCCAAGGAGACAAAGGCCAAGGGATCACGTGGCTGAGACACTGAACCCGAGACTTGGCTACTGTGTGGCTGATTGGCTGAGAAATGGAGAAGAGACTTGGCTGCTGGCTGAGGAGACCATACTATTCGCTGAGCCTGACTTGTGGTACCCGATTAACTTCCCTAATAACCCTCCTTGATTGTGAGCATTGTCTGTAAGTTCTGTGTGGCCATTGCAACGAAGTATCACATGCGACATAGCTGTGAAGTGGTGTGCCAGGAACCGCTGGTGGCAGAATAGGGAATGAAGCAAGGGGCTTGTGCGACCCCGCGTCTGGGCAATGGGGAAACTAGAGGGGTCACTATGGCCCTCCATGGCTGTTTATTACAGTCTGGTAGCAAGGTTTTTATATCTTTTATATACTATGTAAGCTCCTAAAATTATCGAGATAAACTCGGTAAAGTTATTGCTTTTTAAATTTAGTCTGCTTCTCCTAACCATGAAAAAGAAAAAAAACTGACATTGAAGTTGCCTATTTATATAGAGTGATTTTAGGGTTTGAAGTAATCCTTACTCCCCACCCTTCACTGTCAATAACATTTTCTATCAATTTGAATATACTCTCCTGATCTTGATTCTGTAGGAAAAAAACCAAACCATTCTACCTTAGTTTGGAAGTGCCTGAACAAATGCCATTGCTATTGAGCTAATTCCTGCTCGCAGCAGCCCCGGAGGCCAGAGAAGACCACTTCTAGATCACATCCTGATAAATGGAGAAAAGATGTCAAGAATTCCATTTTCTTTGAATCCACAATGAATGGCTTGGGTCTAGTGCACTGGCCAAATATGCAGCAAAGATCTCTTTAGCGTGTTAAAGGGCAAAGCTGTCACATTGAAGACTAAGGTGCACCGGACCCAAGTCATGATGTTTTTAATCACCTCAGATGCACTTGAGAGTTCGATAATGAACAAGGAAGACCAAAGAAGAATTGACACAGTGAATTAGAGTGTTCACAAGGAGTACTGAAAGTATCATGGACTCCTAGAAAAACAACTGAAATACTGCCAGGATGCTCCTTAGTGTCAAGGAGGCTGAGACTTAGTCTCATAGGCTTTGGACATGCTATCAGGAAAGGCCAATCCTGGGAAAAGCTATCACACTGGGTAAAGTAGAAAGGTAAGACAGAACTAAGAAAGCCTTCAACGAGATGGACTGACAGAGTCTGCAATAATGGGTTCAAAACAGAGCAGGACCCACAGTGTTTCATTCCATTTTGCATGGCATGCTGTGAGTCAGCATTCACCAGGCAGAACCGAATAACAACAGACCACCGCATATGAGTTCTAATGTTGTAATCCCCATGGAGGCAAGGTGCTGCATCTTTGTCCCATTGAAAGGCTGGTGGGTTTGAACCACTAATCTTCCCACTAGTAACCAGGCACTGGCACACCACACCATCGGGGCTCCTTTAGTCTTGAGGTAACTTGAATGTTATAAAAATCATAGCCTGCAAATCTATTTAAAGTCGAATTTATTGTTTTAGGTGCCACCAGATTTTAAAAATGGTTTTGTTTTTACAATTTGGAAACAGTATTTACATGCATGCAATTCTATACATTATTTTTAAATCAAAATTTTCCTTGAATACAGTGATTCTTAAATTTCTAGAATGCCCCAAATGTTATTTAAAATATTTCCTCTAGGCTTAATGTGGCAAATAACAATAAATGTATACCAAGTATGGTTCCTTTTACCAGAGAGATGGGTCATGTCTTAGCTATCTAGCTCTGCTGTAACAAATACCTCAAGTAGATAATTTTAACAAACACGTTTATTTTCTGCTTTGAGGATGATGGGTATCCAAATTCAGGTTACTTGCTTTAGAGGAAGGCTCTTTTTCTTTGTGGCTTCTGGAGGAAGGTTCCCATCTCTCCTGATCTATGCTGCTGGGCTAGCCTAATGAAGCGTCTCATCTCCTCCCCTGTCTCTGCTTCCTTCGCTTGTTTGTTGGACCTCTTTTATTGCTCAAAGGAAATAGATTTCAGACTTAACTTACACTACTCCTATCTTATAACAAAGACACCGCATTCTTGCGTGTTGTCGTTGTCAGATGTCCTCCAGTGGGCCCACCTCATAGCAACCCTATGCACAACAGAAGGAAACCCGTCTGCATGCCAAGTCCTCCTCACACTTGTTGTATGTGAGTCCCCTGTTGCAGCCACTGTGGCGATCCATCCCATCAAGGGTCTTCCTCTTGTTCTCTGCCTATCTACTTGACCAAGCATGATGTCCTTCTCCAGGGACTGGTCTCTCCTGACAACATGTCCAAAGTATGTGAGATGAGATCCTGCCATCTTGCCTTTAAGGAGTACTCTGGGTATCGTTCTCCCGAGACGGGTCTGTTTGTTCTTTTGGCAGTCCATGGTACTTTCAGTACTCTTCACCAGCACCATCATTCAAGGTATCGATTCTTCTTTTATCTTCCTTACTCAAGAGCCAACAGAACTCACAGACAATACACACAATTAAGAGAGTTTGTTTATTAGGGAAATCAGTAGGTTACAACAAATCAAGATTAGCGAACAGCCCTTGGCCTTCTCAGCCAACAACAAAGTCTCTCTCTCCTGTGCTCAGTCTCTTAGCCACTTGGTCCCTTGGCCTTTTCCTCCATGGACCAGGAAGACAGTCCATCTGTCATTCTGTCCCAGAGTTCTGTAGTCTCAGGCTAGATGCAAAGGTGCCCCATGGTCTCTTTGCTCTGACTCCAATTCTCCATGCCAGTCACTGGTGATCTGGTCTCATTAGCTTCGATCACTTCAGACAGAGATCTTGAAGGTGCTCTTCTAAGGTCCTTGGGGGTTTCTCCATTCTCTACTGCTGCTTCAAAGATGACCTATCAAAGATGGCTTACCCTTCCTTAGAGCTAGCCTCCTGTCTTGGTTTTACACAGGACCTATTTGCATAGTTCCATGCAATAATTTGGTGGGAGCTAGAAAGCTTGGGAAGAAGAGCCATATAAAGAAATTCCATTCCACCACATCTGTGGCTCATATAGTTATAGACGTGGGTTCATTCTAGCTGATTCAAGACCACGGATCAGGTGTTCACGTGGAGGCTTCTTCTGACTTGTAGTTGCATGGGCTAGGGAACCGGTGGCAGGAAGATGAAGTAGGAAGACCAAAGGAAGGTGAGTGCAGAGCTGAATGAATCTGAAGTTGGTTGAAATAATCTAGTGCAGGCAGTTCACTGGTGGTCCCTGTAATTGGCACGAGATAGCCGAAAATTTCCAAGAACCAGTTACAGGATTGAGATCTAGCAGAAGAAATGAGCTAGCAGTGCACAGTGTCAACCTATACTAAATGTTGGTCACATCCCGAATGAAACTTCCCCTCGATTTTATCAAGGCAGTGACTAGATGAACACGCTCTTCTTCCGGGACCTGCTTGGTTGCTTCACGGAGGATCCTAGCATGGAGTTGCCCCTACTGTATTAGATACCATCCCAGGAGAATCCCGGCCCACCCAAGTTAGCATAAAACCTATCACAGTTGTATTTCTCACAATGCTCTCAAATGAAATTATTTCCTTGTTTTCCCCTGTTCCTTTCTATTGTTCAAATAATACATGAATTGTGTGCTTTTCTGGCGTTCTGTACCTCTAATGTAACACTTTAGTTCCATTATATAGCTGTGATTAGGCTGCAAGGTCTTTGAGGTCGGAGCCTGTCTGAGTCATTTGGGGGTTATCCAGGGTTTTCTAGCATCAGTAGGTGCTCACAGATTTTAAAATGAATGTAGTTGAATTGGCAGATGTAGTGCATGATTGGCGTTGGTGTAAATAGTAGATACGGGCAGACAGGGACAGAAGGGAAAACTATCCAGGCATCTCATCTGGTGGAACCGGGCGGGCAGAGATGATCAGAGAGAAACTTTCCTTATGATAAGTATTGTCTCTTTGTCCAACTGCATTTTGTCTTCTGGTTTTCAAAGACCTGCACAGCCCTGGCCTGTGGTTCATCAGTTTCTCACAGACTCTGAGTGCAAAAGGCAACCCCTGGAGGGTGGGGAGCAACGTGGGGGGAAAAGGACATGAAACAATTTGCTTTAATATGACTGTTTACCTCACCCAGATTGAGAATCTCTGCAGGCATCTAATAGCTGTAAAATAAATCCTAATCATTTCTTGCCCTCCAACTCTGATAAAACAGATTCGGTTTGTTGAGGTAGCTTTCTGACCATCTGTCACTGTCAGTCTACTCCTGGCTCCAAGAACCTCCAGGGCCTATTCTGACCTGTTCTCTGAGCCCAGGGAGACAGTGTTTCACTGACATTTGGAATTTCTCACAATGATGCTGCCAAATTCACCTCGGAACTCAGAGATTCTACAAGACCTTTCTGTTGGGCAACATGGCCAATAACAAACTCATCACCTCATCTGATGACTAAGTATCTTCTAGAGCAGTATGGTTTTTTTTTTAAATAATGTTGCTGTAATACAGGTCAAAAGGCCAATTCTTTTAGGTCAGGCTGGCAGATTCCTGTATTCCCATTTTTCTTTATTTAAGGATCACTGCCAATTTTTAAAAATTCATTTTATTGAGGGCTCATACAACTCTCATTACAATCCATCCATCCATCCATCCATCCATCCATCCATCCATCCATCCATCCATCCATCCATCCATTGTGTCAAGCACATTTTTACATTTGTTGCCATCAATATTCTCAAAACATCTGTTTTCTACTTGAGCCCTTGGTCTCAGCTCCTCATTTTTTCCCCTCCCTTCCCACCCCTCCTCCCACATGAACCCTTGATGATTTATAAACTATTATTATTTTGTCATGTCTTACACTTTCCAGCATCTCCATTCACCCACATTTCTGTTGTCCATCTCCCAGGGAGGGGGTTACATGTAGATCCTTGTGATCGGTTCCCTCTTTCTCCCCCACCTTCCCTCCACCCTCCTGGTATCACTACTCTCATTAGGTCCTGAGGGGTTTATCTGTTCTGGATTCTCTGTTTCCAGTTTTTATCTGCACCAGTATACAGCCTCTGGTCTAGTTGGATTTGTAAGGTTAAATTGGGAACATGAGAGTGGTGATGGGGTAAGAAGCATTAAAGAACTAGAGGAAAGTTGTATGTTTGATTATTGCTATACTGCACCCTGACTGGCTCATCTCCTCCCCACGACCCTTCTGTAAGCAGATTCCAGTTGCCTACAGATGGGCCTTGGGTCTCCACTCCGCACTCCCCCTCATTCGCCACTGCCAATTTAAAACACATTTTCAGAAAGAGAAAAGAAGAAAATTCTGTTGCAAGATGTGTGTTGAATATATATATATATATATATATATATATATATATATATATATATATATATATATATATATATATATATATATATGATGGGGGAAGCCTAGGATAATCAAGGTGATATAAAGACTTCATGGATATGTAATGATTATATTGACCAAGTAGAAATTGTGGCATACGGTAAGAAAACATCTTTATGCATGTGGTATGCACCCTTTCAAGATCACCAGGAAATTTGTAGAAGTATTTCTTTCCCATTCATTTGAGCAAATTTTAGTGAAGACTCATAAGTTTAATGCAAACCTTTTAGTCACAAAATTCAATCTCAGACCAGGACTTCATTGTATAAAGCAAGTGCAGAAAGAGACCAAGGACAAAAATGGTCCCATTCTTGAGATCGGTTGCCTTCCAGCAGAGGCAAAAATATTATTCCTTCTGAATGCGATGCTTTCTTCCCTTTCCTCCAAGCACTCGGTGTCACACTTCGAGATTCATGTGGGGATTTAAGGCAGTCTTGTGTTTTAAGAAAGCTGCATACCAGCTCTTGTACATGACTTACTTCTAAGCCACAGAAGTATTTATGCAGATTTCAAACTCTACAATCTCCTACAACCATACACACACATCCCAATGAAGCTACCTTCATTTCTTTATCAGAGCACTAACTAGACAAAGCCTCATATCTCTTATACTTCTTAGCTAGAATCCAGACATTGTTCCAAATCTAGCTTTCTGAGTGGTTCCTGACTTGGGGTAAAGAGACCAAAACAAAAGTGAAAACAACCCCCTCAGACAAAACAAACAAACAAACAAACAAACAAACAAACAAACTGCCATTAAGTCAATTTCTACTCATCGCAACCGTATAGGACAGGGTAAAATGGCCCCTGTAGCTGGCCTACACTGTAGCTCTTTACAGGAGTAGAAAGCCTCATCTTTCTGGGAGTGACTGGTAGTTTCTAACTGGCAATCTTACTGTTGGCAACACTGCTCATGATCACTATACCACCAGGGCCTATGGGGTCAGCAGAAGGCAGATTATACCCATCTCTAATGAGGAGTCTCCGTGATTTGGGAGACTCCCAAAGCAGTGGCAATATCCCACATGGCACAGTCTTCCAATTGATTCTAGTTCATGGTAACGTCATGTGTAACAGAATGAAATGTTTTCTGGTCTGTGCCATCTTCATGGTCTATGATTATTTCATTCCACTGTTATGTCTCTTGGGTGATTTCCTCTTTCTTCTGGTTTCTCTGTCTCATTGACTCTGCTTCATCAAACATGGCGTCTTTTCGGTGCGTTGATCTTTCCTGGTGACGGTGCAGCGGAAACAAGTGTCTCCGCCCTTGCTTCTGAGGAGCAGTCCGATTTCATTTCTTATGTTGATTTCTTTGTTCCTCATTCAACTATTAAAACAAACAAAACTGAAAACACACTAAGTGTCTTCTGCCAGCACCTTTTCTCAGTATCTCAAATATTTCATTGGCTAGCGCTAAGGCTCAATGTCAGGAAATTGATTTTCAAAATTTTCTCTTCTGCCTTAGATGGTGCACTCTAGAGTGCAACAGTTATTGTTTCGGGAACTTCAGCAGAAATCAACACTAGAAATCTTTATTTTCGTGCACTGCTGTGAATATAATCCTATGCTTCAAAGTCCGCACTCTGTACTCAAATTGATTTAAAAATGAATTTTCCTAGCTACAGAACTCAGCACTAATTATCACCACACTTATAGATATAAAAGAAAGAAATCTATTTTGCTTTGGCGTAACCAAAACAAACAAAGCATTGACTTGAATAATAGTATAAGCCACGAGTAGGAATACTTGGATCTAAGTACAAAAGGAAGCCATTAGGATTTGTCTATGCCCAGATATACCATTTTTTAAAATTTCCTCTGAAGTTAAAAAATATAATAAAAATTGTGAAACCATGACTCTTAGGCAGCTAAAAATGGACCTATGCAAAACATTTTCAGTAGAGGACTCTACAATTCGAGCCGTTTGGGGGAAGATTTCCCGTAAAGGGTTGATTCAGCCCCTCTTCTGAGAAACCAAGGGGAGGGGAGGGGGCAGGTTCAGTAGAAAGCGCTGTAATATCAGGGTTGTTTCTGGTAGCATGCATTATCCAGGAATGGTCAGATAAGAAAGTAAATCTTAAAACAATAGCTCAGATTGTTCTTAGACGGAAAATAGATTAGCCGACAGTGGGAAATACCTGAAAGAACAAGTTATATTTTAGAAATCTTTATCCTCAGGAAGACTTGTTGGCCCTTGAAGCTCAATGTTCTCTCGCCATTCTGCTGCCCAGTTCAGACATATTCTTCATAGTCATCCAGAGAACTCTGCTTTGCTTGTAAAAGAGGATGTGCTTTCTTCTTTGATATATTGTCAGAAACGGGAATTCGAAGGTACTTGGCTCTCATTGAGCAAGATGTCGAGATCTTGAGCTTTGGGAGCAGCAGAGCCATGTTGGACTCTGCATCTGAGACATCTCCAGACTCATCCTAAAGTCAATAACCTCATAAACACTCACTCCTTTTTCTTTACATGGTAGCTTTTTGAGTTATAGTGTAGAATGAGTTTTCTTTGTTCCTGGGATTTGCTCCACTGTCTTGGAAGCATGGAGAAGTCCAGCTCCAGAAACCAGTCAGCTCAGCACTGAGCTCTGGCGCCCTTGCTTCGTCATAGGAGCCAGCATTGGGCCCCATCACCCGCACCTTCTGTTTGTCTGCAATTAGCTCACCAAAAGCATTCTGGAAGATCATGGTCAGCTTGACATTCTTAAGTCTAATTTGGTTTGTCTCATACTGGGTAAGAGCCAACGCTTCCAGTTGATACCAATCCCAGTGGGCTGCTTGTTTTGATTGCTTATGCTCAGATTTCTGTGTGAGCCTCTGATGACAGTTTAATAAACCAGTGGCCCCTCTGGGGCACTTTCTAGCTGGAATGACTAGTATGTTTTAGAAAGAAACTAGATCTTTAGGCAGCAGAGTTAGAAGGACTGTTTCCTATGATTGATATGAAAAACAAAAGAGTGTTTTGACCCGACCCTGTCCCCCCAAATGTGAGCACAGGTTTAAGCATCTTAAAACGCCTAAGTTGTTTGCCAAAAAATGATCACTAGAGTAAGACAGTGTCTCCTCTGTTTCTGTTGTTTTCGTGTAGTTTGGAAGAGTCCTTCAAAAGTTCCCGTGGAGCTACATGTCCTCAGTAGCTGATCCCTCTGGACTCTCTTATATTATATTATGGCTTTGTCAAAGGCAATTATTGAACTTCTCAGTTAACTTACTTATGTTTTTGTTACCTTGGTGCTTTGAAAGAAAAAAAAACAACTAAAATATTCCTCCTTCACTATTCTCTTGGTAAGCAATATTGCCTTCTCTTTATTAAATTCTTTTGTCTAGCCAGTAAATACCAACTCTTTAAATAAATATGTAAATGAACCCACCAGTTGTAGATTAGTCATACACCCACCCCCCAGATTTATCCTATGGCTCCTCTGGAAATACTCCTCAAAACTCAACCTAATGGTCTCCGTTTGATTCCGACTGGTAGCAACGCAACGGAACAAAGTTGAACTGCCCATGTGGGTTTCCGAGTCTATAACGATTTAAGGAGTAGAAGCCTCCTCTTTCTTCTGCAGAGCAGCTGGTGGCTTCACACTGCTGACCTTGTGGTCAGCAGCCCCACGCAGAACCACGATGCCACCAGGGTATTCCGGAACTATAGTTTAAGACAAATCAACCATTTTCTTAGACACAATACATCTCACAGAATATCTTATCAGCTTAAATGACTTAGACTTTGCATTCAAGATTGATGTAAACATTATTGTCAGAATGAATTCACTTTCATTAACTACTGAAAATAATTCAAACTTAAATTTACGTAAGTGTTTACATTAAGCCAATAAGAATGGTTGAAAGGAGACATCAGATAGTGTAAGACATGGCAAAATAATAATAATTTATAAATTATCAAGGGTTCATGAGGGAGGGGGGATCAGGAAGGGAGGGGGGGAAATGAGGAGTTGATACCAAGGGTTCAAGTAGAAAGCAAATGTTTTGAGAATGACGAGGGCAACAAAATGTACAAATGTGCTTGACATACATATATGGATGCATGTATGGATTGTGACAAAAGTTGTATGAGGCCCCCCATAAAATGATTAAAAAAAGAATAATGCTATTTGAAGGAATATTATACTTGCATTTTAAAAGGCACATCTATCATCAAAATGAGCATTTTAAGATCTATCTTGAAGTACAATACTATCTGTAATAGGATAATATCTATACCTACCAGGAAGACCAATTTATATGACTATTATTAAAATTTATGCACCAACTACTAATTCCAATAATGAAGAAATTTCAAAAACTCTACATCATTATACATGGAAAAGGATTCGAATGTTTGAAACACAGAGGAAGGATTAGTAGTTGGAAACTATAACCTTGGACGTAGAAACACAATTAGAAATCACAGGATAGAATTTTGCCAGGGCCAATAACCTCATTACAAATACATTTTTCAGCAATAAGCACTGATTATATATGGATCTTGCCAGACATGATTCACAGGAAATCAAGTAGACTACCTCTGTGGAAAGAGAAGATGGAGGAGCTTCACATTATTAGCCAAAACAAAGCCAGAGGCTGATTGTGAAACAGACTCTTTAATTACTAATATGCAAGTTCAGTTTTAGTAATCCCATTAAACGTTGGAGAAGATTTCATTTTCAGAACTTTATATTTTACATATTTATAGGTTCTTTCAAAAAAGCAATTTAGTATAATTTATCTGTTGTTAAAGTCTTGTTATGCCAATCAAATTACAAATCTGTTCCTTTTGTTTCAGTGCACTTTTCAATTAGGCTGTTTTCTATCGAAGTTTCTCAAAGTATCTACTAAAAGTTTAATTCTGTCATGCACACAAAGCCATTGTTTTTCCTTCGATGTAAAAGGAACTGAGATTTTCAACAGGCCCATGAAAAACAGTGCCCGTGGCCTCCATTCTACAGACTAGAGGCAAGTTCTAAGGACAAAATAAAACAGCAGAGTGATATTAACACTGGTCTATCAGGTCATGTAGCTGTCATATAAGGCAAACATAGGGGGAAACCAGTTTATTAAAGTGTATATAGAAATTCATAGATGAAATGGGATCAATTTAAGAGAAAAACTATTGTTAAATATTTCAAGATGGAGGGTAATCACATCCTCTACAAAAACCTGAGCATCAAATAGTTTCTAAAGGAAAGAAAGACAACACAAAAGAAAATTAATATTTCCTGAAATAGAATAATAAAAGAGTAGATGGAAAGTCAACATGATCCTTGAAATTCCAAAATACTTTAAATATATGGTCGTTGTTTTTAACATGAACTCCAAACCAGCATACAGTAGAGGAAATTCAAGATCATTATTAATTATGTTAAGAAATAGGTTCAAACATTGGTCTCCAAAAGTCAAATGAAATTGGTCTGCCATGGGTTTAATCGCTGTGTTGTTTTCATAGGGTGGCTTCTTTATGTGACAGTTGTCTTATATTTAGTTGATAGGCAGCCTAGTACTTTGGCCCATACCATGTTCAAGCTTATTTTGGGGGTTAAAAAGTATGTTAATTTTTACTTTTATATTTTTGTCTACTGTTAGACAATGAATACATACTATCTGGTCATACTATTATTTTTATAATTGATTATCATCATTTTATTTCTTTTGAATGTAGCATCATAAAGTCAATGCTTTCTTTTTAAGTTTTGACAATTTTATTGACATATAATTCACATACCATGCATCAATTTAATTGTTAAAAAAGCACTTTTAAAAGAGTAGTGCAATCATTACTATCATCAGTGTTAAACACTTTCTTCTTCTTGTACTTATTAGCACCCTATTTCTCCCCAACTTTCCCTGCCATAACTATGAAAGTATTTTCCAGTTACATCTTTATAGATTTACCGATCCTGCATTTCATACACAGAAAAATATGCAAAAGAAGAAGCAATAAAACAGCAAAACTCCGAAATAAAGGAAGGAAAAACCTCAATTGAAAAGAAAGCAGAAAATATTGAAATCTTGAACAAATATAAAACGAGTCAAAAGGGAGATCAAAGTATGACATTTTACCTTAACTTCATCCTGTATATTTTGGACATGTTACCAAGAGAGACCAGTCTCTGGAGGGTCATCATGCTTGGCAAAGTGTGGAGCATTAAACATGAGGATGCTATTTAACATGATGGATCGACACAGTGGTTGCAGCAGTGGACTCAAACAGCACAACAGCGGTGAGGATGGCCCAGCACTGAGCAGTGTTCTGTTCTGCTGTACATGAATGGGGTCACTATGAATCAGAACCGACTCGAAGCCTCCTAAGAATGAACAACACCTTATGCCATCAACTTTACAATGCTTGCTGTCTGATAGAAAGGCTGTTCACAACCCTGGACTGTGGTCTGAGAGAATTCCCTGGAGGCTTAATCCATGTGGTGACATTGCAAAAGGATTTCCATTGTTGTTGTTTGTTATTAGGTGTCATTGAGTCAGCTGGGATCCGTTGGGACCCTATGCACAACAGAATGCTACACTGCCCAGTCTTGTACCGTCCATACAGTTGTTTCCATGCCTGAGTCTATTTTTGTAACCACTGTGTCAATCCATCTTTTTGAGGGCCTTCCTCCTTTTTACTACCCCTCCACTTTACCCCTCTTTCTTCAGGAGGAATCTCTCCTGACAACATGTCCAAAGTACGTAAGACAAAGTGTTGCCATCCTTGCTCTAAGAAGCACCATGACCAACTTTCTTCTTCCAAGACAGATAGGTTTGCAAATGGGGCATTCACAATGTAAGCTCCGATGCCATTCTCTCATCTAGATTTAATTTTAAAATTCACAGTCCTTATATAACATGGGATTCATCTTTCATGTGCACTTAGATAATGCCTCACTTTGATGGCTCATTGTTTTAAGACAAATCTTTAAGATTCCAGATTCTATTATTTCTGACAGCTGGGTACTCTCTGCTATAGCACCCATATCTTCAGTGATGTCTTTGTGAGGGTGAGCCTAGAGTTGGGCCATGCTACAAGAACAAATTATTTTAGATGGTGGCTACAATTAAGTGAGAGTCCACATCCATTCCTGTGTCTATGGTTTCTTTACATCCCTGGTTTACTTCAGAAACATCATTATCATTATCTCAGATAATATCAATTACCATCCCCAGGGGTCATGAGGTATTTCTACTGATCGCATCATTAGTTCAGCCAATGGTATAGAATTTAAAACTGTCAAGAAAAGGAAATTATACATTGTAGGTTAAATTTTTAGACCACAGTACGTGGATTGTTGACTTGTACACATTAAAATCTTGAGAGACTGAACACTATTTACACAAACAATGAGTGTGGGGGGTAGGGCAAAACTCAGTAACACTCATTCAAGAGGCAGAACTGGTCTAGACTAATAAATTTCCTAAAAAAAGGAAAGAGAACGTGAAAATATGCTACTTCCAGGCTACCATTTATTGAGCACTCTCAAAGCAAGGTATCCAAACCAAAGTCCAACAACCACCAATTCCAAAACCTTAGGTATAGTGTAGAGGTTATTCTTTCTAATAGCTGGGCACCATCATATTTCTCTAATGTATTTTGCTGTAGTACCAGATCTTCAGAGATATCTTCATGAGGGCAAGTATTGAGTAGGAGCACATCATCAGAACAAATTGCTCTTAGGTTAGAAAACCAGCAGTTTTTAACTAGGGTCGTCAGATTGTTTATTTATGGAGTTTTTATTTTTAAATTTTTTATTACTATTCAAATGTTCAGTGCTATCCATCAGGTTTTCAATGGCTAATTCCTCAGAAGTAGACAGCTTATTTCTTCTTTATAACCTGTTCTCAGTCTGTCAGTTCTATGTAAACCTGTCTTTGAATGACCCGTGATATTTGAAACACCGGTGACATAGCTTCCAGCAACCGAGCAGCACAAAAACCGCCACAGGATGGCAAATTGGCAGACAAGTGGTGAGTGACACCGGGGCGGCAACAATGGGCTCAAACATAAGAACAATTGTGAGGCTGGTGCAGGAGCAGGCGGTGTTTTCATATGCAGAAGGTCGCTGTGAGTCAGATCCCACTCAAGGGCCCCACACAATATTATTGAGATATTCAGAGTCTTGATAATCTTGCTATACTTGGGTGTATTTGGCATAATCTTGGTATGTTTGAATTAATATTTCCAGAATTCTTGGCTCAGAGCTGATTTGTTCACAGATAGTGGCTGATCCAAAATTATACAGAATGGAAATTAATAACATAGAACTTTGTGGACTAGAAGATTACCATCCATTTTATGTAGGAATATTAGTGGTACTGTCTTCTAAATAGAATTTTTTCCTTCCTTTTTTAATCTGCAGATTTAAAAAGATTTGGACTGGTTCTTGTTATGCTATTTCTATGTGCTTATATATAATAGATTACTTATGAAGAAAACCAAGAAATACAAAAATAATGTAAAATTGAGACCAGAGAAATCATCTTGAAACATTAAAAAGAATAACTAGGGAATGAGAAAAATCCTTTTCATGGAATACTTTATAATCAGCATAGTGCTATTAGTTACAGAAGCAGTTAATTCTTGCATTAAAGGGAGTTATCAGACTTTAAATGGGTTTAGATAATGTAACTCATAAATTAGAAGTTCCTGCTCATAATCTTCGCAAGGCTGTAAAGACCACAACTAGAGAAGTATCTGAAATTCAGAGAACTTGAAAATAAAATTGCATTAGGCTTCCCCTTAGTCTTTCAAGATGGAGTTTGTGCTTTAATAGATGAATGTTTCTGAGTTTATCTTAATGACACATATTTTGTAGTTTTGTGGAATGTAGCTGCTACTGAGACACATGAAAAGCTGCTTATGATCCAGGGCTCAAGTAGAAAGAAGATGTTTTAGAAATGATGACAGCAACATATGTACAAATGTGCTTGAGACAATGGACATATGGATTGTTATGAGCTATAAGAGCCCCCCAATAAAATAATTTATTAAAATAAAAATAAAAGTTTATATATTTTTAAAAGCTGCTTATGTATAAACACATGCTTCATCGACTGTATCTCCTTACTTCCTTTCAATGTTTTAATGTTTTGTCCTTGCTTTCAGAATTTCCCTGTTTATTGGCCTGGGCTCCATAACTCTAGTCAACTAACCCCGAAGTCAGACTCTATAAACTTGGTAAAGCCAAGAAAAGGGGGTACATTTTCATGTAATAACAACCCATACTACTGAAACCCTCAGGCAGATTCCTTGCAGAAGGCAGGGCACTTGATTGTGGGGTATTGGCACTCTACCGTTGAGGTGTGACCAAAAAAGGGGAGGGCAGTAGTGAGGTCTAAAATCCATAGGCATGTTTGGAACAGATTTCCAAGGAAGGGTTGATCCTGACCATTCTGTGAAACCAGGAGAGGAAGTGGTGTTTAGGGTACAAAAGAGACTTCATCTCAAATATAATTTAAAGAGAATATTTATTAAGTTTTAAGAGAGACAAAGACACGGCCACATCATCTGGATGAGGGAGGCCACCAACATGAGGTTAAAATGACACATGAGGGTTTGTTGAAATGCAGCACTTTATAAAAGGGCATGGGAGAGCAAAGGAAACTGCCACCAAAGCATGATTGGTGAAAGATCAATACATTGCAACAACAGATGGGACTAAAGAAGCAGGAACCAGCCCATGATTGGGACATATGTAAGACTTCACAGCGTCGCTAAGAACCAAAGTTCCTCCATGTTTGCCCCTGAGCCCACCCTATAAAGTACACCCTAAAAAGGCTGAACCTGTAAAACGTTCTGCACACATGGGAAAGAATGTGCTTTAGTCGCAAACCAGCAAACCCAGGACAGCAATGAACGTGAAGAAATCCGCAAACCACGAATGATGAGAACTGAAAATGACTGTCTGGAGCTTTCCTGACACCTATGG
Source organism: Tenrec ecaudatus (assembly GCF_050624435.1). Classification (NCBI taxonomy): domain Eukaryota; kingdom Metazoa; phylum Chordata; class Mammalia; order Afrosoricida; family Tenrecidae; genus Tenrec; species Tenrec ecaudatus. Next base: position 149,699,063 of record NC_134532.1, read on the forward strand.
GTAGGATCAGGAAGACCTCAGCCCGTGTTTGCCACACCAGAGGAGCCAAGCCCATTCTTCATTTCTGTACCATTGAATGTAAGGGCACGAGTCCCTTAGTGCAGGGCTGAGGCAAGTTCTAGCCTCAGCCTGGGCTAATGCACTGCTCTGCTTCTTCATGTCTGCACCCAGGCGAGAAATCAACTTTGCAATTTACAACTCGTCTGGTCTTGTGACTGAATGGAGTCTCTTCTCTCGACCTTATGACATGCACATTGCTCGATACCAGCCAGGGCTTTTAAGATTGGTCCAGGGCCTTCTGACCAAGGCAGTGAGGGCAAGCCGGATAGGCATGATTCATGACTAGGAGACCCCATGTACCATCTGTGACTTCCATCAAGAACCCACTTAAGCAAGACCCTAAGAGGGTCTGCCCCTCTCTGGGCTGGCCTGAGAAGTGTGGAGGCAATCACTCTCGAAGGCATTCCACACAAGGGCAAGATTGTCTACATCCTTGGCTAGTGATCAACAAAGCATTCAATGGAGATTTCATCTATGTGGGGACTCTGCAAATGGATTTGGGCCTGTCACCGCCATCCACAGCTTTGTCAAACCAGGGTTCTCAGAATTTAATCTCTAATGCAGTAGAAAGAGATGCGATGTCGGTCTTGTTCTTGGAAACAAATTACAGCCGGGAACCGACTGATGGTTAATCATAATATGATAGCACAGGCTGTTCTTAGATTAGATGGAAAACAGATTAGCTGATCAATGGAAAACCTGCGAAAGAACGAGGGATTATAGAGATCTTTGTGCTCATGGTGATAAAGTTGATCTTCACGAGTAAAAAAGCCTTTTATTGTTGGAGGTGTAAAGCAATTATGCTTTACTATTGTGCTGCCCACATCGGACTGTCCATTCTAATAAAACCCTTTGCTTTCACTCGAGAGAGCATGGGAATTTGCTCCTGGGATCGATTTTATCTAACCAGATCTTTTCGTTTTCCTTTAGAGTTACTGTGCTCTGCAGTTCGTGTAGAAGTGGAATGAGGAGACAGTAAGAATGATACCTGCGAAGCATTCAAAGTAACCACTTTTCTGGACATTGCAGCTTGGCTGCCGTGCTAGTCCCTTGGAGCCGGCTTGCTCGTCCTTGGGGATCAGTTCTTTCATTTAGTATCTGGGTCCTTCTGCAAATGACTGGCAGGGCATCTGCCACAATTGTCTGCCCAACATGCCCAGACATGTCTGCGTAACCTGTCTTCTCAACCTGGGAACCCAGCTCCCGGTGACAAAGTCATCTAATAGCATAACGGAAAGAACCTTACATCCTTAGATCCCTATCATTTTGCAAATGAAGCAACCGAGGTTGAGACAGGTAAAATAATTTAGCGAAGGTCATCCATGTAGTTAGTGATAGAATTCAGAAAAAGCCCCAAACCTCTGGGAACGTTCACTAATATTCTTTGTAAAACAGACTTCTTTGTGTCCTCGCTCGTTGTCGATACACTGACGTGGTCTATAAAGAACAGTATGTTCAGAAAAGTACTTCCTGTTTTCAGAATCAAGTAGCATTACATACCACTGAACATTAGCAAAGGAGCCCTGGGTGGGCTGGTGCTCAGACATTGGGCTGATAATGGCAAGGTTGGCAGTTCAAACCCAGCAGTGAGTAGGTGTGAGAAAGACGATGCAGTCTGCGACGGTAACGGTTTACAGTCTTGGAAGCCGTATGTAGGGTCACAATGAGTCAGAATCAAATCCATAGCAGTGAATTTGGGTTGGTTTGGTGCATTAGCATCAACAGCAACAAAAAGCAGCAAACTTTAATTCAGTAAAATCATATATATATTTATATACACATACATAGGGGATTCTAATCATTTCTAGGCATTAATGACATCAACGGGGAAAAAGTGAAGAAAATATTTTGTCTTTCTTTTTTCGATTGCAATCATATAGTGGACTTTTCTACTAGTTCTCATTTGTTCAGAAGTAAACCACTTGGCTGCTCACTTGCCCCACTGGAGGTCCCTGGGAAATGTTGGGGGGTTACAGTAAGAAGGGTTTCTGGAACTCCGGAATGCAGCCAGGAGAATGCTTGTGGGGACTAGCCTCCACAGCCACCCAGCCACCAGGGGCCTTGCAGCAGCTGTGCAATTGACAGGAGAATCAAAGAAACAATGGACAAAGGATGCAAGGGCTTACCTCATCCTGGAAACTGGAACAAGAGCGAGGGAGCGAGCGAGAATGTGTTCTTCCGCAGGCGTCTAGAATCTTGGGGCATGCAAGCCACCACATAGTGAACCCACGTCCAGAGCAGAACTGCCCCTATGGGTTTCTGAGACTGCAAATCGTTACAGGAGTAAAAAGCCTCATATTTCTCCTGAGGAAGTGTTTACTGGTTTCAAACTGTTCATCTTGCAGTTACCTGCCCAAAGCACAAGTCACTAAACCACCAAGGCATCTTCAAATCTACTGCACTTGATCAGGACCTTATTTTTCATTCTTAAAAAAAAAATTCACCCCAAATGAGAATGATGTGTTCATGGGCCCATCAACTAAGGGCCCGAGAGGACTGTCGTCACACTGGAAAACTCAGCAAGCTGGGGTTCATCGGGCAGTAAATGTCAGGGTGAAGAACGGCCAAATCCAGAGCAGCTTCTTCGCCCAGCAATGAGTACATTTCAGTTCATTTTGCTTTTTATTTTCCCCTCTGTTTCTAGGGGAGGGAGATGGGGAGAGACAGTACTGCTGTGAGTTCATCAGTTAGTGGTAAGTCCATGCTGAGAGAACGCTGATGCCCTTCAGACCTGGTGGATTTCTAAATGGCCACAGAATTCATCAAGGACTGATGCTTCACGTGCAAGTTGCCTTTCCCCCCCTTTCTCTCTCGAAGGATGATGGTAGTAGGAGTACTTAAAATACATTAAGGAGTGAAATCGGTTTATTACTAACTTTGGCAAATTGTGGAGTGCTAGCTCTCTGATATTCTGACCTAGTTCCTGAGACGTTCCATATGCAATTTGTCAGTGTGTATTTATAGGAACAAGAGCTCTTTCTTTAGAAGGAAGCTCCGTTTCCTTGGATCTGAAGGGGGAAAGGGTGGGGGTTTCAATTGAGGGTATTTAAAAATAATCTGCCGAGTCAACAAACTTGGCTCAATGAGACTTTGGCTATTCCTCTTCTCTATTCCTTCCTGTCCAGTCGCAAATCAAGGACAATTCTGGGGCCAGAGACATACCTGCCTTGTGAGATGAACAATTAAGGATAAGTATCCTTTAACAAGGAAGTAATCCAGTGGTGCAGAAGTTACGTATTTAACTGCTGTCTGAACTGTGGGTCATTTGAGCCCCCAGCTGCTCCTTGGGAGAAAGCTGTGGCAATCTGCTGTGTAAGGGTGGACAGGGGTGAATACTCTGTAGGAAGGCTCTTCTCTGTCTTCCAGGTTCAGTATGAGTAAGGATCAAATCAGTAGGACACACCACCACCACCCATGCATTGTTAGGAGGCTGAACGACATGCTCACAAAATCTTTTTCCAAATATGAGACTCACTGACTTAGAATACTGAAGTTCCTCAATTTTCACTGATATCAATTATTTGAGAAATTCGGGTGATGACTTTTTGAGGTATGTATGTCAGCCAAATTTTTATCCCAATTTCTGTACTTCATTTTGCTAGAGAAAATCTACTGGCTTCAGTTGAATTTTATATTGCATCCAAGTTTCAGCCTCTGTGTGTATTCTATGTTGAAAATATGAAAGTTTTGCATTCATATTTTCAAAAGGAAAAAAACAGGAAGGGAATTTGTTCTGTAAGTAGCTTTCATTTGTTGACATTAAATCTGAGAGGACCTTAATAAACCTGGGACAAGGTGTGATATGTCATGTTCATCAATGAAAGGATCATTTTCTTCATCTTTTACAGATGTTTGTTTAAACATCCTTTAAAATCTGTTGAGCAAACCCCTTTACATCCTTAATATTTTCTTTCATTCCTCTCCCTCTTTGCCTTATTTTCAATGAGATACTTCTTAAATGTCCGTGTTTCACTTGTAGCTTACTTGAGCTGATTGGATTGTTTTACTCTTTTTATCTACATGGGGCCTGGAAGTCTATCCATGATAAACTATTATGATTCTTCTAAGCCATTACTTTGCATACTTGAAGAAAATTACTCCCTGCCTTGAGTTCTTATCATCAGATTGTGTCACCCTTGTGGAAGCCATTCAAACCTGTTTATTCCTAGTATTTCCTCGGTCTCTAGCTTTTTTTGTGTCATCTCTTGACCTTACAATCATGGGTGACTTCAGGGTCCATAACTTCTAATAATCTATTAGCTTGGATCAGAGCTTTCTTATATCCTTATTTTCAATACTTATGATTGAAGTTGTCAACTATTTCATTCCTCTTGGATTAATAATCAATATCCTTGGAAACAATCATCAAAAATCTAACAACATACTTTATTGGGGGAAATTATGCTGCAAAAGAAGATCTCTTTGAAGTGTTTAAAAGAAGTTGTTAGTCTGATGAGCAAGATGCACCTTTTCAGTTGCCTCATGTATATGCAAACATTGTATAGTTAAAGAGGAAGGGAGAAAAATTTATGTGCCTGAATTGTGGTGTTGTTGGTGCCGACTATTAAATAGATCATGGATTATAAGAATAAACCAATTTGTCTGAGGAGAAATGCAACCAGAATGTCTCACAGAAGCAAGGATAGCAAGACTTTGACTTGCTTAATTTGGCACATCATGAAAAAAGACCAATGTATTAGAAAATAATTTCTTGTTGATGAAGCAGAGGACTAGCAGAAATAAGGGAAAATTTCAACAAAACAGCTGTGTGGTAGTTACATAATCTGGTGTCAATATGAGAGGATTGCAAGTGAGGGGGTGGAGTCTGGCCTGTCAATCAAGATATAACCAATGAGGCCTCTGTGTGGGGCATGGCCTTCTCCTGAGAATTCTTAGAACTCCTGTATTTTCCTCTTTGGAGACAGGAGACACTTTCTCCCTCTCTGCTCACTCCCATGGAGTCACTCTACTGACAAGACATATGGCAGTGCGGTGATAGACTCCATGCCCTAGGAGCTGGAGAAGCCACATGGACCTACCCTGATGCAGCCTTGGGTGTTGGGGAAGTCATGTGGAGACCCTGCCACTGCTGAGATGCTTACAACACCACTGGATGCACAAGACTTCCCACCCGCTGGCCTGTGATCATCCTGTCATTTCATGTGTTTAGTGAGTCTAAAGAGGACTTTATAGATTGGTATCAGATATATGGGCTAATACTGGACTTATGGACTTGATCTGGACTGAGTTGGGTTGCTTTTTTAATGTGCAATTACCCTATATATAAAACTCTCTCATACACATATGAGTGTCTAGGAATTTGTTTCTCTAGTCTATCCAGACTAACAGAAGCTCCAACAATGTACTCAAACACAATCATGGATATGCTGCAGAAGAATCAGATAATGTTTTGTTCTTTTAGGTATAAGGTTGTCATGAATGCGAGCCTATTGGACAGCATCTAACAAGAACAGACTGGCAATCGTTTCCATGAGCACACTGTGATCCTACCACACACTATGTACTGTATATAACTGCATACTAGAGTTCTAACCTCTCACATTCACATTCATACTATACCTGTCTTTGAATTCCTGGAAATTTGGGGATCCAATGATGTCATCTCAGGTGCTCATTCCCCTTTTGAGTTCACACCCCCCCTTTCAACCTCTCTTAATTACGATTGCATTCTGTTACAGAAAACAAAACAAAAACCCAAAACCTCAACTAATGGTTTAGTTCAAATAAAGAGTTGCTTATTTCCTCCCCCACCCCCCCCCATTACAGGAATGTCACAGGTAGAAAGTACAATAAGGATTTTAGATCATCTTAAGGCCACTGGGAGTCTGCCAATTTCTTTCTCTCCTCTCTTCTACCCTTAGCTTGATGGCTTCTACTCTCATGCTTATTGCCTCATAATGAAGGGATGGCTGCAGGAGCTTGGGGCTCTCTCCAAATAGGATGTGATGGACAGAGAGAAGGCCACACTCTCTGAATCTTCCCTGTTTTGTTGGGAAAGCAAAACCTGACTTTAGTGTTCATGTCTTTAGCCAGAACTATGCCATGAAATTAATTCAGCTGACATAAAACCTGGGGAATAATGTAGGTAGCTTTCTACCCTCGATAGAAAAGGAGACAAGAAAGAAGAGGTCTGGGGAATATACTGCCTATCCTAATAGCTTCAACCACCCTCTTGCCAAGATAGCAAGAACTATAACAGCCCACTCACCTATTACATGAAACACCAAAGTTCCCTACATCTTTATAAGCATTTTTCATGTCCCCTGTATTGAGGCTGGACATCAAATGAGGTGCTGGCATCGAGGGCAGTGAGTGAGAGTCCAGATAGAATACTTATAGACTCACACGGGGAGTGGAAACCTGAGATGACATCCTTGGGTCCCAAAATTTCAGGAGTTCAAAGATAGATAGATAGATAGATAGATAGAATTCAGTTTGTCATCTCTCCTCCAACTTAAGCAAATTACTATTTTTAGCATTTCTATTTTAATACCAGAAAGAGAAATAAGGCGGGCCTTCAAAAATGTTTTGGGGAACAATCCATTATTTATAATTTCATCTTTTCAAGCACTTTTTGACATGAGTATTCCATTTCAGGGAAAGCTCACCTCCCCATTCAGAACACATCTTGAGTAATTTGCTCCAAATGATATGAAAGGAGCTTCAAACAGTTTATGAAAATGATCCTGTGGTTGATATGTTTGATGATATTCATATTTCATTCATGTGATAAGGCCTGATCTCTGTGATCACCCAAGGCAAGAACAGATGCCTGGATTTCCTTGTTCCTTTGTGGTCTACTTCACTTTGTTCTGCTTTAGACTGACATCTGGTGGTCAAGAGATCAACCAATTGCCCCTGCTGGAGAAGTCCATGGAAGCAAAGCCTGGACCATGTATATTCCACTAATGCTGGTAAATACTGCTCCAAGTGACTGTTTATTCTCATAGCCTCTTAGACATAAACCAGATTGGCTGTCTGAATTTGACCACACTTATCAAAAGCTTAAAATATTTATAAATGCATCTCTAAGAAATATACACAGACAGATTTGTGTATAAAGATGTTCCTCAAAGTGTTATTTATAATAGCAAGCTTGGAACTAACCCAAATGTTTAAAAAGTAGGGATGGTTCAAACTGAAGAGGATTTAATGGCATTAGAAATATGTTTATATATATTAAAAGCTGAATAAACCAATTAATAAAACATATAAAATGTCATTATTTTAGTTTTGGTCTTCTGTACTCTCCCCTTTCAAAAGCACAGACATTTAATATTTTTTGAGCCAGGAAAAAAGCCACCATAAATAAAGTCATGCTATTATCTGGTCCTTTGCATAGTAGCATACACATATAAGTTCGACCCTCCTCCAAAGCAACACATCCTTTCAATATCTCTAGCTTGTCGAGTAAACATATCGCTCTAGAACACTGGTATGAAAAGCTCACAAACAAGCTTTCACGGTTCTCAGGATCAGGAATAATTCAGGAAGCTCAAGCACGCAGCCAGTCCTTCCAGTCTCGTGGCTGAGAATAAAAACTCATGTTGTTTCTTGCACCGCCCTAGAGACTCATCACTTTGTTTGAAGGCTTACACTTTGCTTCTAAGAGTAGTTGGTGGGGTCATGAAAGAAGACAGGAATTCACAACACTGGGCAGTAAGCAGAGTGCTACTTATAATTGGACACAGTCCATTTCTTAAAGTATAACTTTGAGAATTTCTTTGTACAATGCAAATCTATAAACACCTTGTTTTCTTTTGACTTTAAAAAAATCCTTTTATTAGGGGCTTATACAGCTTTTATCACACTCCATAATCCATCCATTGTGTCAAGCACATTTGTATATTTGCTGCCCTCATCATTCTCAAAACATTTGCTTTCTACTTGAACCCTTGGTATCAACTCCTCATTTTCCTCTCCCTTCTTAAACCCTCTCTTAATAACCCTTAAAAATTCATAAATTATTATTTTGTCATGGCTTTCACTGTCAGACATCTCCCTTCACCCACCCTTCTGTTACCTGTTCCCCAGGGAAAGGATTATATGAAGATCCTTGTGATTGGTTCCCCCTTTTTCCCCCACTTTCCCTCCACCCTGCCAGTATCACCACTCTCACCACTAGGTCCTGAGGGGTTCATCTGTCCAGGATTCCCTGTGTTTCTAATTACTGTCTGTACCAGTGTACATCCTGAGATCTAGCCAGATTTGAAAGGTAGAATTGGGATCATGATAGCGGTGGAGAGGAAGCATTAAAGAACTAGAGGAAAGTTGTATATTTTATCATTAATATACTGCTCCCTGACTGGCTCATCTCCGCCCCATGACCCTTCTGTAAGGGGATGTCCATTTGCCTACAGATGGACTTTAGGTTCCCACTCCACACTCCCCTGCATTCACAATGACATGATTTTTTGTTCTTTGATGCCTGATACCTGATTCCATCGACACCTCATGATCAGACAGGCTGGTGTGCTTCTTCCATGTGGGCTTTGTTGCTTCTCAGCTAGATGGCTGCTTGTTTATCTTCAAGCCTTTAAGACCCCAGAAGCTTTATCTTTTGATAGCCTGGCACCATCAGCATTCTTCACCACATTTGCTTAAGTACCTGCTTTGTCTTCATTGATCATGTGGGGGAGGGAGGTGAGTATCATGGAATGCGAGTTTAACAGAACAAAGTGTTCTTGCATTGAGGGATTACTTGAATAGAGGCCAAATGTCCATCTGCTACCTTAATACTAAATCTATGAATATATGCACATAGATATATTTCCCCATCATCATATATAAATATATTTACATATGTACATGCCTGTATTTAGACCTCTATAAATGCCCTTTGCCTCCTAGTGCTTTCCTCTATTTCCGTTTACTTTCCTCTTGTTCCACTATCATGCTCAGCCTTCATTTGGGTTTCAGTAATTCCTCTAGGTGACCCTGCCCTTGATCATGCCATACCAGGCCTCCTACACCCTCCTCACCACCGATTTTGAATCACTCATTGTTCCCTTGTCCCTGGGTAACACCCACTTCCTTTCCTCCACCTCCCCTTCTCCCATGTCCCCCCGGAACTGTGAATCCCGTTGTTTTCTCCTCCAGATTGTTTATCCTGACTATCATATCTAGATAGACCTGCAAAGATAATTATATGCACAAAAACAAAGATGGAGCAAAACAAAGCAACACAAGAAAAGAAAAAAAACCAGTGACAAAAAAAGCAAAGCCTATAAATCAGGGGTGTTCAATATGTCAATTGTGATCTATTAGTGGATCACAAATGTAGTTTGGGTAGATGGCATGACATTAAAAAAAATAGACATTAGCCTATCATCAATCCCGTCGCTTAATTGATATACAGCGCAGCCAATCAGATACAAATCTTAGTGTCAAACGCATGCACAGCCAACTGCGCTAAGTGCAGCAAACCTGACAAGCTAAGTTATTGCTAATATTTAGACCTTGTTTTTTCCCTCATAACCGTAAAAAAGGGTATTAAAATGAGTGGGGAAGCCGGACCAAGTAAGAAGACAAAACTTATCACTTTCATGTGGAATGGGAGGTTTTGACACTACAAACCGACATTCAGCTGAAGTCCAGAGCCCGTGAGCAGTTCTGGAACTTCCTCGCAGAGAGAAAGCACCCAAACATGAGAGAATGTGCTCCCTCCTTGTCTGCATGATTCGGCTCTACTGATTGATGGGAGTCCGCCTATTCCCACAGAAAGATCATGAAGTCCAAGCACCGTTCCACCATGACTGATGATCATTTGGAAGTGTGCTTGAGGCTGGCTGTCAGAAGCTACTGTCCGGACTTGCATCCCTGTCTTATTCCATTCAGTGCAAGTCATCAGAGTAAACTCAGGTAATGACAAAAAATGTACATAGTTAATTGTGCTGTGTTGTGCAATTTGGACTCATGTGGTTATGCAAGATACATAAACATACATTGTACACATAAAGAATTCTCAATGCATTTATGAATAAATGGCCATATGGTCCTCTATGTGCTTTGACTGCTCTGAGCAGGAATATCATCCTCAAGGCTTGGTGGGCCAGTTGTGCTCCACTCTCTCTTCCTCTCCCTTCATTTGCTCCTGTGCTCTCTAATCAGATGTGTCCCTCTCTCTGAGCTGTAGCTTCAGTGTTGTCCTCTGAAGCAAATTCTTCTGGGGTTAAGGGGCCCCTCTCTATTTGTTCCCTGCTTCTTGCTGGTATAAACACCTTGTTTTCTTGCTTCACCAGGTGATTAGCCCAGAAAGGGAAAGGTGAAGGGATTTCATAGGGTTTCTTCAGATAAGCAAAGAGCAGCTGCCCTTGGACCCTGGGAGCAGTTGTGGGGTTAGCCAAATCTACCTCAAAGGTGTGCCTTTTGTGTAGCTCTACACATTGCATTTTCTCCCTTAATATATTTGGGTGTAATTTTCATTTACATTATTAAATGTCACTTTTGTCTCCCCTAAGGGCACCAGATGGTAGCTCCAAGAAGAAGAAAATAATTTTTAGAACTCCCTGCTGACTCAATCAACACTTTTCCGTTCGAATGAGATGGTTGATCTCTTTTTCTCACTTAACCATTTGGTCAAAAAGGTGTAATGAGTTGTTACTGGGATTGTTGTTATGATCTTCACCCTTGCAGGTCTTAACACCATTGTTTTTAGATGCATCAGTTGGGCTTGCATTTATGATCCAGCTCTAGCAGGAACTCTACCCCCTTTGGCATCTTTCATTGAGTTAATTCTGCTAAGTTCCTGCCTGGGGCACTGCCCTGTTAATGTGTTGCCATTCTACAAGGAAAAGACAGAACGTCTGACTGAGGCACTTCAACAGTGCATGTGCTTCTTCAACAAAGGAGTGAACACAGATGGGCTTGATCATTCCTCAGTGGGTTTTCTACTCTGGTAAACAGTTACAATCTTGGAAGCCTACACTCGATGGCAGTGAGTTGTTGTTGTTGTTTGCTTGGCTTAAATAGACTCATGTAGCTGCTGCTGTATCTGATAGTGACACACAGTAAACGGGTTTTATTATTTTCTAGTTCCATAACGCTTTCCAAATACCAAATCCCACAGATGCTCATCTGGTGTAATCTTTGCACACGATCTGCACACATCATTCCATACACTTTAAACCACCTTCACATTACTTGTAATATCTAATATAATATAAATGCCATGAAAATATTTTCTTTAAAGCCTCCCTCTTAGCCTCTGGAGATTTCTTTGACCACTCAATTTGTCACCCCTCACCCACCCAGTGTCTGCTCCTTGAACAAGTTCTTGAACTTCAATTTGGAACCTGAGGATATTGAGGGATGACTACTGAGCACAGACTGTGGTTATCATTCTAATTTACCCATTCCCTTGGTATTTGTCTTCTCCTCACTAGATTGTAAATTGTCTGAAAGACCTGGTCTATCTTTTTCACAGCTCTGTCTCTATTACCTAGAACAGCATTTAGTATGTAGGAAACTAAATTGTTTATTAATATATGCAAAGTTGTTATTATTATTATTTATGCTCTACAGATAATGAAAAGCAAACAGGAGAAGCATCTTATGGAATGTAGCTGGTATTTGAGCCTGGGATCCTCTGACTCAAACTCAGAATCTTTCCATTCTATCATTAGAATGTAGTCATTAGCCACATTGCAGGCCATCAATTACCAAGTCCCAAGGATAGAAATAGTTCTGGTTGGGTAAACAACAGAAATTGAATCGAGAGTCTTTGATATATTTTAGTTCCAGACACGAATCTTTTAGGACATTTGGTTAACAATTTTCTAAAGACTTATTCATAAAAAAGTCTCTCCCCAGAAACTTGAAAACACACATATTACTACCAAGGGATAATACTTTATCATGGAGTCCCTAAACTGTTTATAGCACTTGAGAAGTCGAGTGCTCTCTGAGTTGTGAATTTTTCTGCTGAGAGTTGAGGGCAGGACAGTATTCTGGAAATTCGCTTTCTCTCAAATCTCTGTAAACTATATCAAGAAATAAAATGCCTTGTCTTGACAATTATTATTTTGAGTTAATTGACTTTATAAAATAGAAAATCTGCTACAAGTGCTAAGAAGCTGTGTGTCAGCACCCTGCCATTTGACCCGGGGATTGATATATGAGAGTAAGTAAAAACTATTGTTAGACAATCATAGACAGAGTTATTCAACAAAAACATCAAAATGTAAACCAATCATTTCTCAACATATCCTCCACATGGATATACACACTTCTCCAGGCAGTGTTTCCATCTCTCTACCTCTTCCAAGAACAATGCTGTGTTTTTGATTAACATCATTTTAAAATCACAATGATGGCATTCTTAAGGGAGTCAGATCATGTTCCTTTGAAATGTTCTTTTCTTGGAAAGATCAGGGTTGTAAGGGTGCATGAGGTAGTTTCTCACCAAACTTCTCAAAGGACAGTCCTTGGCTACCTTTGACGAACGAGCAGGGACACTGTTGTGATGGAGCAAAAAAATCCTCAATACATTTTTTCTGGACATTTTTCTCAGAGTTGCAGTTTGCAACTTTTAAAAACACTTTTTTCATAATAAGTCTTTCTGATTGTCCTGTGTCCTTTGAGGAAATGTGTCAAGATTTGAATCTTAACAACAACAAAACCAAACAAAACATTGAGATGACTTTCTAAGCTGACGTCTCTGCCGTGAATTGAACTGCTCAGCAGACCCCTTTGGAAGCCATTGTTAGGACTGGGCTTACTTCTGGACACCTTAACGAGATGAAGAAAAGGGCAGTACTTAGAGAACTTGTCTGCAGCCATCCAGCCAATTGCAGAGAGGTGCCTGAACGCATTTTGTTTGGAATAAACCTGTGTATATATGGACTGGAACCCGATAGCAATACCTTTTCTTATCTTTGTACAGTGAGCATTTGAAAATGATTCTTCCAGGCACTCACATAAATTGCTTGCTTATGTTATGTTGCATGGTAAACATATGACACATTTGTAATATTATTGTTTATTTTCTGTTAAACACTGTCAACACAAAGTCCTGGTGTATCTACAGTTGCCAGAAGCTTTAAGTAAATCTCAGTCAGATGAACTGAGTTTGCAAGGCCATAAATCTTTACACGTGCAGACTGTCACATCTTTTTTCCCAAGAGACATGGTGGCTTCAAATCGAGGTTGGCAAATAAGCACTGAATGGCTGCCTCACCAAAACGCCATTCTAACCAAATTCAACAAGCCAATGGTTCAAATACAGCATGAATAGTCATAGCCTCTGCGTCTTTAAGAATTACAAAGTGCGCTTTTCAAGATGAAAGCACTTCCTAAGTGTCCAAACATAAGATAAATTGATTAATGGGATATGTCATTTTTATACTCATCTCTGCTATATACTCATTACAAACTATACTAAGTTAGTACCTAGCAAGATTTTCCTAGCTTACTGTAGTTTGAACAAAATATAAGCATAAACTCAAGGTTATAGCTGGTTCATTCTCTGAAAGAGAGTATTATCAATATTATGCAATATGTAACTAACACAAATATTGGTTTTATTAAGGACACAATCAATAAAATATAAAATTAATAGTTCAACATATATATATACACACACACAAGCTTCTTGTTGCTGTCATTAGGCGCCATCTAGCTGGTCTGGCGCACACTCGTGCTCTGAACAACAGAACAAAACCCCTCCCGGTCCTGTGCCATTGTCACAGTTGTTCTTGTGTTTGAGCCTGTTGTCAATCCAGAGTGTCAAAGAGCTTCTCTTTTTCGCTGCCCCTTCAGTTTAGCAAGCATGATGCCCTTTAGGGCCTGACCTCTCCTGACAATGTGTTCAAAGGACGTGAGATGCAGCCTCCCACCTTTGCTCCTGTGGAGCACTCTTCCTGTACAATTCTTGCGTTACTTCCAAGGCAGGTCTGTCTGTCCTTTCGGCAGTCCATCAATATTCGTTCCCAACACCATAGCTCACATGCTTGAGCTTCTCTTCAGTCTTCCTTAAGCAATGGTGATTTGCTAACATATTTAAAACTTTTAATTGTTTCATAGTTAAACACGTTTTGGAAACACTGCTTTAACCTTTTACTCTCCAGGAAGGCAGACACTTTTATTCATGCTTCAGCTAGTTTGTTTGTTTTCCCAGTGCGGGTGTATGAATCTTCAAAGTGATTGGAGTTGTTTTCACTGGAAGCCAGAGGAAGTTGAGGAGCGAGTACTGGTGAAAGTGGCTAGATCTTGGAGACAACTCCTTGTGGGACTTAGGGTTTAAATGGTTAAATCACAACTTTGGCAAAGACCAACACATGTGTTGACCCATGATTTGGTAAAGCTGATTTTCACAATTCCTCATCCTCCCCCCCCCCACCAGTGCTATACAATCTGCCAGCGCTGTCCCAGAGAACCCACCAATGATCTGTCGGTTTGTCCTACTGTGGCGGCTTGCCTGTTGCTATGATGCTGGAAGCTACACCACCTACGTTTCAAGAACAGCACAGTCACCCATTATGGCCAGGTATCAACAGAGCTTCCAGACTAAGATAAAATAGAAAGATGGAATAGGCAATTTACTTATGAAAAATTAGGCACAGAGAACCTTAAGAACAGCTGTCGGATCCAGTGTTGAAAGATTAGCCCTTCTTTGAGGTCAGAAGGCACTCAACATTTCCTGCAAAAGAGTTGCCACCTGAAAGTAGGGTCAAGCTTCATGAAGCAGATGGATGGAGGAAAGCTTTGGGGACCTTCCTTTGCTGGTGAGGAATGATTCAAAATGAAAAGCCACAGCTCCAAACACTCACTAATAATCAGAACATGGAATGTTCAATACATGCAGCTAGTAAAACTGGTAATGGTAAAAAATGAAATGAAGCACACACACAGATCAATATACTAGGGATTAGTTAGCTGGTATTGAAATGGACTGATCTCGACCATCTAGAATCACATAATCATGATTTACTATGACAGAATGAAAATTTGAGACAAGTGGTATAATATTTATTATTAAAAGAACCTTTCAATATCTTTCTTCAAATTATAACAGTCAGTTATAGTACATTATCCATCCAGCTAGGTACCAGTTAATATCATGATTATTCAAAGTTATAAGCACTAATGCAAAATTTGAACAACTTGAAGACTGACCAGTTTCTACAGTCTGAAACTGGTCAAATATGCAACGTAGATGCATTTATAATTATTGGTGTCTGGAATGTAAAAGCGGAAACAAACAAGAGCAACAGCTGGAAAGCATGGCATAGGTGATAGAAACACCAACAGGGATCGCATGATAGAATTTAAAAAGACCAACAGTTTACTTATTGCACATGCCTTTGTTCAAGAACATCAATGGCGATTCCACCCATGGACCTTCCTGTATGGGCACATAAGCATCAAACTGACTACAATCGTGGTAAGAGTTATGGAGCCCTGCTGGTGTAGTGGTAATGCATTGAGCTGCTAACCACAAGGTCAGTGTGATAGTCTGGGTACTTAAGAGACACAAATCCACAGACACTCATGGATGAGAGAGAGTTTTATATAAAGGTTAAGTGCACAGCAAGAAAACATCCCAACCCAGTGCTGCTCAAGCCCACAAGTCCAACATTGACCCATATGTCTGACACCAATCCACAGTCCTCCTCCATCTCCCAAAACACACACTATGATGCCGACTGCAGGAGGAAAGAAGAATGTGTAAGCATCTCAGCGCTGCCAGGGGGCTCCACATGGCTGCTCCAGCACCAAGGACCCCATCAGGTAGGTCCATGGGGCTTCTCCTCGGGGATGTCTTGCAGGCAGTGAGCCTTGACAACTGAAGCAGCTAAGGCAGCTACACCCTGCTTCCACCATCACAAAGCAAGAGACCCAAGAACTAGAAAGGCTAGGCTAACTGAGCCATTTATCCTTCCGCCCTTCAATTAACTCCATGTGTATTAATTTTCGAGATTGGCACAATAAACTTCAACTCACTCAGTCAACATTTCAAGACCACCAGCCACTCCACAGGATAAAGAGAAGGCTTTCTTTCCCATAGAGAGTCACAGTTTGGGAAACCCACAAGGGCAGTTTTACCCTGTCCGATGGGGTCACCATGAGTCAAAATCAACCCACTGGCAGTGAGTTGTTTTAGTGGAAAGAGTTGATGGAAAAGCCAAAATCATCAGTCCAAACAATGCCTGGGACTGCCCACTAATGGCTTCTATACAACTATAAGGTGGAGCTGACTAAAATTACAAGTCCAAAGGAGGCAAAATATGACTTTGAGTGCCACCTGAATTTAAAGGTCATCTCAAGGATAGATTTGATGCATTGAACTCCAATGACTGAAAACCGGATGGGCTGTGGTATGACATCAAAGACACAACAGACAAAGAAATCCAAATGTCATTAAAAAGACAGAAATGAAAGAAAAGATAAACGTGAATGTCAGGAGAGACTCTGAAACTTGTTCTTGGATATAGAGTAGTGAATGAAAGGAAGAAATGGTGTACTGAAAGAGATGAATGGAAGATTTCAAAAGATTTCATTTTATTATAGTGAGGAAGAATCGATAAACTTGTGGGTCAACAAAAAACCCTCCAGGAAGACCCTGAATGAGATGGATTGATGTTATGCTAGTCTGGGTTGACTAGAGAAGCAAATCCAGAGGCATTCATATGTATATAAAGAAGAGTTTTATATACAAGAGCAATTGAATATTGAGAAAACATCTTTGCCCAGTCAGATCAAGTCCAAAAGTCTGATATTAGCCTATATGTCTGATACCAGTCTTTAACTTCCTCCTCAGACTCACAAAACACATGCAATGGGGCTGAATGCAGGATGATCACAGGCCAGTGGGTGGAAAAGCTTGTGGATCCAGTGGCGGTGGAAGCATCTCAATGTTGACAGGGGTCTCCACATGGCTCCTTCAGCTCCAGAGCTCTAGCATACCTCCATGTGTCTTGTCCACAGGAATGTCTCAAAGGGAATGAGTGTGTATCTTGCTTCCAGTGAGCTATTTATCCCCTTAGTGCCCCCAAATGAGGTCATCAAGTTGCGACCTGATTGACAGGCTAAACTCTGCCCCTTTACTCTTAAGTCTCAAATTGGCAACAGATTATGTAACTACCACAGACATAGTGGTTACAACAACAGCTATAATATGGGAAAACTGTGATGATGATGTGGAAGTGGGTCACTGTGTTCAGATCTGTTCTATAGAGTTGTTTTGAGTCGGAGCTGGCTTGATAACACCCCCAAATAACAACAATACATATTTGTAAAGTATGATGCCTGGAGCTGCAATAACCTCTCAGTATTGGACCTCAATTTTTTTATAGCTGCACCTTATTGAAGTCTTTACTTTTATTCAGGCTTCATTGAAATCATAACACCAGCATTTTATAAAGGTCACAATTTATGGAGGATTTTCAGAAATGCCACTCTTTTATTTCAAGTTCCACCAAAAATTAATTTTGTAGAAAATTGCTAGTGGAGACATATGGCCTCTCTTTTTTGAATGAGTGCTGTTTTGAGTTCCAGTTGGTCTAAGAAATCCATGGGTTAAGAGGGTAGACCCATCCAGGAAGGGATTGTTTGAAAGTGTAATAAGCACTTTCCAGCAGATAACACTCTTTGTGATGAATTAAAGGTAAAGAAATGACATGCCAGTTATTAAACTTTAGAACTCTTGTGTTTATGGAAGATGTATGGGCACCCACCCATTCTTTGAGTATGTAGGAATACACATCGTAATGGAGAGCATTCCATAATTACACTATTATTAGACCCTTGGCTGCGGAAATTGATTTAATCCTTCAGAGGTTTTTCAATTATCCAGCTTGCATTTCTTTTCTGGGTTTTGTTTGTTTATCTACATCATTGGCTTGAATATTGGCAGTGCTGTAAAATGAATCATTGCTTTTTCATTCATATAATATAGTCTAATGTCTTAGATTAGATTAAAACTGTAAAATTCATTTTTTTATAGTTTTTCTTGCCAATAAATAAATGAACAATCTAAACAAAACGTTGCTATGGTTGTTTTGTGGGGTGTCAACTTGATTAGACTGAACTACATTTCCCAGAATTCACTTTCCTCTGTGTTTCTCTTTAGATGTAGCCACAGCAAAGATCCTTGGGAGAGAGGTGGAGGGCAAATGCCAAGGCCCCTTTGTGCTGTGCAGACACATTGTTAAGGACCTGCTGTTTTCTTGGTGGGGGCCGCAGTAGCGACTGCAACCGCTCTTCATGTGATCCTTCACGTGTGTGGCCCACCTCGCCATGAAGTGCTCCAGCTTCTTCAGGGTACAAGACACCCGCCACATTGAGGTCAGAGGCCACCACATTGAGGTCAGAGGCAACAGGATCTTGGCCCTCATCTCAGGCCCCAGGCTATCCTTGCGAATTCCAGCATAATCTTGTTCTTCCGACCTTAAATCAATCTTCCATTCCTGACTGTAAGACAAATTTATCTCATAAGTTTCTCCTGTAACAAATTCAAGTGTGTGTGTATACATATCTATATAGCTCTATCTCAATCTGTATATATTTAACTATATGTTCTTATCTACAGGGAGAATTAATGCCTTCAAATCCTTGTGTTGGTGAAGAATATCAACTATACCATGGACTGTCATAAGAATGAACAAATTGGTCTTAAGTGTAGTGGAATCACAATACGTTTTACAAATGTGCATGCCTACACTTCGGCTTGCTTACTTTGGACATGTCATCAGGAAAGATTAATATCTTGCAAACCCATCATATTTTATAATATTGAGTGTCAGCAAAATTCAGAAAGCCCCCAATGAGATGGGTTAACACAACAGCCGTTATAATGAACTCACACAGATTAATGATCGCAGAGATGACATAGAACCAAGTAATGTTTCATTATATGTTATAGTAAGGTTGCCACAACTCCCAGTTGACTGGACAAAAACTAATGACATATGCCTCAGGGTAAGTAAAGGCACATGCCCAGGTTTACTCCAAACAAAACATGTGTAAACATGTCTCTGTGATCATTTGATGGCTGCTGACCATTATCTCAAGAACAAGTTGTCTTAGTCTTGTACAGTGTCTTAAAATTTTCCAATCAATATAGTGGTTTCCAAGGGAATCTATTTAATCAATTCAATTCAAGGCAGAGAAGGCAGCCCAGAAAATTATGGCAAATGTTTACTGAAATCATGAATGAAAGGACAATTTAAATAGATTTTTTGGTAGAATGTTGAATGATCACAGGATCTTATGACATTTTAAGAAAATTGAAAACTTAATGTTAAGAGAAAGGCCAGAAAAGTTGTGCTGAGAAAATTGTTTTTCCTTCACAATGCTAAACGTGCTCACTTTTAAGGGTAGCAAGGTCTGTCCTAGGAGAATTTCATGTGAGAACCTTATCCAGCCACCTACAACCATGATCTCGACTCTTTGGACTTCCTTTTGCACCCCAAAGTGAAATAAAAGAGAATTTAAAAGGAATATAGTTTGAGTCCTTAAGTTATGAGGACCTAGAATTTTAATGAACTAGAATTTTGGGAATGCAGGATTACTTT
This sequence comes from Tenrec ecaudatus, assembly GCF_050624435.1. Classification (NCBI taxonomy): domain Eukaryota; kingdom Metazoa; phylum Chordata; class Mammalia; order Afrosoricida; family Tenrecidae; genus Tenrec; species Tenrec ecaudatus. Next base: position 149,718,658 of record NC_134532.1, read on the forward strand.
GATAGGTGCTATTCTTCTATCCTTACTCACAGTGATCCTATGTATAATAGAATTAAACATTGACTGGTCCGGCCCAATTCTAACCATTGTTATGTTTGAGTCTATTGTAGCCACTGGTCAATCCACCTCCTTCATAGCCTTCCTCTTTTTCACTGACCTGCTACTTTACTAAGCACCATCCCTTTTCTAGTCTCTCCTGATAACATGCTCTGTACATGTGCAATGAACCTTCCCCATCTTTGCTTCTCAGGAGCATGATTCTTGCAATTTTTCAACACAAACTTGTTTGTTCTTCTGTCAGTTCATGGTATTTTAAATATTCTTTTCCAACACCATAATTTAAATGTAGCAATTTTTCATTGATCTTCCTTATTCATTGTGGTGCATTCCCATGGATATTAGTCATGGAAAATACCATGGATTGGGTCAGCCACATCTTAGAGTTCAAAGGGACATCTTTGTGTTTAATATTTTAAAATGTCTTGCGCAACAGATTTCTTGACTGTTGCTTCCACACACGCTGATTGTGGATTCAAGTAACGCGAAATCCTTGACAACTTCTGTCTTTTCTCTCCATTTATCATGATGTTGTCTATTGGTTCAGTTGTGGGGATTTTTGTTTTCTTTTTGTTGAGTCATACTGAAGTCCCAGTCATTGCTTTTCATCAGTCGTGCCTCAAGACCTCCTTGCTTTCAGTATGTAAGTTCGTGTCATCTGCATAAGGCAGGTTGCTAATAAAAGCCTTCCTGCAAACTTGATGAGTTTGTGTTCTTTACGTCGTCCAGCTTCTCTAATTATTTACTCAACATGCACAATGAATACCTATGATGAGAGGATAGAATCTTAATGCCCTTCTTGCTGATTTTTCAACATCTATTATTCCCTTAGGAGCCCTGGTGGCATGGTGGTTATGCATTGGGCTGCTAACTGCAAGGTCAGCAGTTTGAAACCATGATGCTCTCTGTGGGAAGACAGCAAGGCTTTCTACTCTCACAAAAGTGTCTCCTTGTCCTAAAGAGTAGCTGTGAGTTCCCACCCACGCTATGACAGTGAATTTGGTGTTTGGAGTAATCCCTTGTTTAAATGATTGTCTCTAGGCCTTTGTACCAGCTCTGCATTAATTCAGTGAAGATACTCTTCTACGAGCTTACAATGATCCACAGAGTCAAATGGCTTTACATAATTAGTAAAACACCAATCTGTTTTCGGTATTTTCTGATGTGAGTTAAGATCTATCTGATCTATCTGACTTCAGCAATGATAGTCCTCATTCCACACTCTCTCCTGGGTCCACCTTGATTTCTAGCTTAGAGCGATAAGATCATTTATATTTGTAATGTCTAGGCCCAAATGAGGAGCATGTCAACAAATAATAGCTACACAATTTGATAGACATTTTGATGAATAGCTTTTATGGTTTTATCGCAATATTTTTGACCTGCCCTTGTATATTATCTATATCTATATAATCTATCTTGTTTTTTCATCCATCTGTGTATCTCCCAGTAATTTGCTTCTCTGATTAAACTATGCTAAGCCTTTCCTTACAGCTGAATATGTTACGAATGCTCTGCATTTTAGCTAGATACTTTCCCCCCTGCACTAAGGAGCCCTGGTGGTTTATGTGTTGGGGTTCCACCCTCAAGGTCAGCAGTTCAAAACTACCAGCTGTTTGTTTTCAGTTTAGCCATTTCAAATCTCAGATGATGCTCACCCTGTAAGAGGGGCACCGTTGCTTTCTGGTTTTTAATTTTATTATTTGAAGCACTTAGAGTGACACTTTAACCTAAATCCTGGAAAGCATTTCTTGACCCTGCTGGCATGGTGCGTTTTGAAGACTTAGGTCTTAGAATTTGATTTAGAACTTCTCCTTAAAGCTGCATCTGTTTATGCTTCATTGTGAGTTTTTGTTATCATTTATATTTATCAGAATATCGAATATCTTCAAGTCACGTAATATGTTGCATATACCAGGGGGAGAGTAGTGGTTTTGTCTCCACAGAATTGAGAGTGGGCATACAGACCCCACCACGGTGCACCGAAACAGGAAGGCAACATGGTTGCGTGGAAGAATGCATGAAAAGAGAGGGCTAGAGGGCTGGCCCCAAGCATAGCCAAACGGACCCCTCCCTAAAATAGGGGTGACAGAGAACTACACTAAACCTGCAGGTTGGGGACAGGGGCCACACCCACATGGAAGCAGACCGGGAAGGAAGAAGAGAAAGGGACAGCCAGACTGGACCCCATGCTGGCGTGCCAGGCCCAGAGGATGATGTCCCGGTGGGGAGTGTATGGGACACAGAGAGGACTGTGGGGCCAACATCAGCTTGTGTCATGCTTACCCGTTACTGGAGTGGACTTCGACACAGGGTAATTCTAGGGTCACACTGTAGTACAGTCTGAACCCCCAACAGCGGGGGAACCAAGAAGGGAACATACCAGACCAGCAACTGGAGCAAAGCAAACCTACAAAGCCCCTGAAAAGCCCCAAAACGGACTCCAGGCTGGGGGTGGGGGGCAGCTCTAGGAGTTTCCCCATGTCCAGTGGGGACATAGTCATGAAGGTCAGCGAACAGACCTGGAATTATATATATTTCTTCTCTTTCACTCTCTTTCTTTTTTCAATTTTTTGGTTTGTTTTTGTTTGGTCTATGTCATAGTTGGTTTGCCTACTTATATAAGATAGGTATGGGAAGCAGGCCTGAGGAGAAAGCAGAGGGACCAACAGTCCCAGGGGGACCTGGGGGTTGAGGGCAGTGGGGGAAGGGGGAGATGAGCAGGCAGTACCATAGACAGGGGAACAACTAGGGAATTAGAGTCAACAACACTGAGGAGATAGGGATCCAGGCCTGGTTGGGGCAGGGGGTGTGTTGGAGCAATAGCAAACTAGCTAAGAGGAGGTACCAAGAAGCAGAAATAAGGGGAAAGTGATGGTGGGGCAGGAGGGAGGTAAAAGGAAACAGAGGAAGGACCTAGGAAGCAAAGAAATGGATAGAGGTATAAGCCTAGCAGTATACATATTTATCCACAAAAACAGAGGTATTGGCCCATGTACATATATTTATACAGCAATACACTGAGATAGGGGATGGACTTTGGGCCTCTGCTAATACCCTCCCTCAATACAAGAACACTTTGTTCTAACAAATCAGCAGTCTGAGATGTTCACCCTCCCAACACAATCGCTGAAGACAAAATGGGTGCATAAGCAAATGTGGTGAAGAAGGCTGATGGTGCCTGACTATTACAAGATATAGCAACTGGGGTTTTAAAGGCTTGAAGTTAAACAAGGGACCATTCTGCAGAAAAGCAACAAGTCCACATGGAAGAAGCACATCGCTGTTGTGATCATGAGGAATCATTCAGACCGGATTATAGGCATCCGAAGACACATAACAAACAAACAAACAAAAACATATTGTTGAAAATGAGGGGGGGTGGAGCAGAGATCCAAAGCCCATCTGTAGACAATGAAACAATTCCCCCATAGAGGGGCCACAGGGAAGGAACGAGTCAACTAGGGTGCAGTAAGCATCAATGAAACACACAATATTCCTTTGGTTCCTTGAGGCTTCCTCACCCCCAACTACCATGACCCCAGTGCTGCATCTCAGTTCAAACTAGACTGGAGCATGTACACAGGTATAGATAAGAGATGGGGGCTCACGACACATGGATCCCAGGAATAGGAGTGGGAATAGTGATACCAGAAGGGCAGGGGTAAGGTGGGTAGTAGAAGAGAGAAAGAGGGAACCAATCACAATGATTGACACATAACTATACACCCCTCTTCAGGGGAAATAAAACAGAAAACAGGGGAAGCGAGGCAGCGGTTAGTGTGAGATATGAAAATAATAAAAGTTTATAATCTATCAAGGGGCATGAGGGTTAAAGGGAGAGGGGAAAAAACAGGAGCTGATACCAAGGGCTCACTAGAAAGCAAATGTCTAGAAAAGAATGAAGACAACATATGTACAAAGACGTCTGATGCAATTGCTGTGTGGATTGTAGCAAGAGCTGTGAGAGTCCGCAATGAAATTACTTTTCATTAAAAATATGTTGGGTATAAATGTGAATATAGCATTTACTTGTAATTTTAAAATATTATTTGCATTTATTTTTGTGTACCATAATGAATTCCTAAAATTTGCTTTTTCTCTTTTTTCCATTATACATACTAGTTACATACTTATTCATTTTATTCATCTTTTCAATGAATATATTTTGCCTTAATTTTATTTTTAAATTATATTTTATTGTGCTGTCAGCTAACACTTACACACATAATTAGTTCCTAATTAACAATCTCTGCACAAATTGCTCAGTGATAATAGTTCCACTTCTTTGCAATTTGTCAACATTATCTGTAATTTTATTTCTTTTGCTCTCAGTATTCTGGTTTTCGCCCTTCCCCTTAAAGAAATCTTTGGTTGAAACTTTCCGGATGAGAACGAGAGCTTCCAGCCTGACCCAGCAGCGGACCGTGACTGCAGGGGCTCAGAGCGGGAGTGCTCTGGACTGAACATGCCAAGAGTCTTATCTGACCATCTTTGCTTTTGCGTAATTATTCACTGTTTTGGTTTCGGGTAGTTTATTTTAAGGGAGTATTACGCCACAGATGTTGTGGTTGGTTGTTAGTGCGCTTCAGTGAATTCTGTTGCTATGCAACTCTGTGCACTACAAGAGGGGCCGTTTTCTGCTTTAAGCCCATTGTTTCAGCCACTACCTGAATTCACCTCATGGACGTCTTCCCTTTCCCACCCACTCACTACTTTACCACGCAAGGGATCCTTCCTCAGGCACTGGTCTCTCCTCATTACGTGTCCAAAGAAGACGTGATGAGTCTTTTCATCCTTGCAAATAAGGAGCATTCTTCCTGTTCTTCAACAAGAGATGTGTTCTGTCTTCTGGAAATTTGTGCAATAATCTGTATTCGTTACCAATACCATAACACATGTGCATCAATTCCTCTTCACTCTTTCTTATTCTTGTCCAGTTTTTGCAGACATGTAAGGGGAATGAAAAAGCCATGGTTTGGGTCAGGCACGCTGTAGTCCTTAGAGTGACATCTGTGCCTCTTAACACTTTACAGAGGTTTTTGCAGCAGATTTGCCCAATATAATATGTCATTAGATTTCCTGACTGCTGCTTCCTGGGATATTGCTTGTGGATCCAAATAAAGTGGTATCTTTGACAAATTTAATCTTTTCACTGTTTATGGGTGAGTTGCTTATTGGCTCAGTTGTGAGGATTTTAGTTTACTTTACGTTGAGGTGTAATCCAAGTTGAGGGCTCCCGTATGTGATTTTAATCAATAAGTGTTTCTAGTGCTCGTTGTTTTCGTCATGCACAGTTGGTTGTCTCATCTACTCATCACAGGTCTTTCAGGGTACTCCTCCAATCTCGACATGGTGTTCTTTATCTATTACACTTTCTCAGCATAGTTTCTCTACATGCAGTCTGAATAAGAATGTTGAAGTACGTAAGTTTGACACATACCTTAACTGATTGTAAAACATGTCGTATCCCTTTGTTCTGTTTAAAAAACTGACTCTATGCTCATGATGTTCTGCATGAGCATAATCAAGTGTCCTCTTTCTTCTCAAGGCTGTCCATTGCATGTATGGGCCACACAAGAGAATGCCTTTGCATAGTTAATAAAATACAGGTGAACATCTTCCCAATATTCTCTGCTTTCAGCCAAGATCCATCTGATATCAGCAATGTTATACCTTGTTCCATGTCCTCTTCGGAATCTGACTGAATTTCTGATAGCTCACTGTCAATGTACTGCTGCAACCATTGTTGGATGATCTTCAGCAAAATTTTGCTTGCATGTGATATTAATGATACTTCTGCTAATTTCCACATGAGATACAGTCACTTTTCTTTGGAATGGGCACTGATATGGATATCTTCGTGGTAGCTGCCTTTCACATTTCCTGGTTTACACAAGTGAGAACCTCCGGCATTGTATCTGTTTGTTGAAGCGTCATTGTTGTGTTTTTAAAAATCAATTCTTGAAGCCTTGTTTTTTGCTTTCAGTTCAGCTTGAGCTTTTTTCTTATAGACCATTAGTTTTTTTTTATCATATCTTGCCTTCTGAAGTGATACAAAGTCAACCAATCATGTTTGGTACAGGGTCTCTGGGTATTCATCCCATCTTCTTTCGATCTTCTTGCATTGTTCATTATTTCCCCATGGAATCCCTTAATATTACAATGAAGGTTGGTTCTTTTCCCTTCATTCTTTTAGTTTAAGAAATTCCAAGTATGTTCTTTCCTTTTGGTTTATGTCGAGATTTTTTCATGTTTGTCTTCTGCTCAGACTTTTTACATAACCATGTCTTCCTTTCTCTCTGGCTTCCCTACATACTATCTCAGGTTTCAGAGTCTCATTTGACATCCATTTTGTACTTTTCTTTTTTGTCTTTTTAATGACCTTTCGACTGTTGCATATGTCCTTGACACCATTCCACAGGTCACTTGGTTTTCAGTGTTCAGGGCACCGTCTATTCTCGAGAGGGTCTCTACATTCTAGTGTGGCACACTCAAGGTTGTATATTTTGACTCTGTGGACTTGTTTCAACTTCAACTTTAATTTACATCTGAATAATTGGAGTTCTGTTTGCAATTGGCTCCTGGTCTTGTTCTGGCTGATGATATTAAGCTTTTTCCATGATCTATTTCCACAAACGTACTGTCTATTTTATTCCTGCATACTCCATCTGGTGAATTCTACGTGTACAGCTACCATGTATGCTGTTCCAAAAGGTGTGGCAGTCATTGGTCTTGCAAAATTCCCCCATGTGCTATCCATTCTCGTCTATCCCACCAAGGCGATAATTTTCAACCGCTGATCCTTTTCTCTCTGTCGCATATAATTACCAGAAACTATCAATGTATCTGGATGTTTGACCAATTTTATACTGAACAAGTTGATAGAATTCTTCAATTTCCACATCATTGGCTTCAGTTGTTGGTGCATAAATTTGAATAGTCATATTAACAGGGCTTCCTTTCAGGCATATGGATATTATCCTATTATTGACAGCACTGTACATTAGGACAGACCTTGAAATCTCCTTTTTAATGATTAATGTAATGCCATTCTTCCTTAATTTTCCATGCCCACCATAGTAGATTATATGATTATGTGATTCAAAATGGCCAATATCAATTCATTACAACTCACTAATTCATAGGATATTGATCTTTCTTTATTCCATTTCATATTGGCTGACTTCCAATTTTGCTAGATTCTTACTTTATACACCCCATGTTTTAATTATTGGTAGATGCTTGTAGCTGTTTCTTCTGATTCTGGGTCACACCCCCTTCAACAAACAGAGGCCCTGGCAACTGTGCTTCATCCCGTTGATTAAGGAAAACTCTGCTTTGAGGAGGCAGCTTGGCTGTAGTCATCCTTGGTGTGCCTTCCTAGCTGAGGGGCCCATGTTCCCATCTTATTGCAGATGATGTTTCACTGCTACGCATAGAGTTGCTGAGGACCACATTTTTCAGAAGTGGATTGCCTCTTCCTAGACTGTCTTTGTCTGGAAGCTCCGCTGAAACCTGTCTGTCCTGGGTGGGCTTGCTGACATTTGAAATAACAATGGCATAGCTTCTAGCATTGTAGGGACATGCAAGGTCCAATTGAGAGCTGAGTGGTGGTATTCACAAATAATTTCCTTTATTTTCCATGCCATCTGTTATTAGTCTAAAGGAAAACTGGGGAGATAGTTTTGATTCAAGATTTGATTCAAGAGTTGTTGTTGCTGCTGTTGTCGGGTACCATCGAGTCGGTTCCAACCCTTGGGGATCCATGTGCAACAGAACAGCACACTGCTCTGTCCTGAACCAGCGTTATACATTGTTCCTGTGACTGGGCCCATTGTGAAGGCCACTGTGTCGATCTAGCTTGTTGAGTGCCTCCTTTTTTGTCACTGCCCTTCCTCTTTGCAGAGTATGATGTCCTTCTCCTGGGACTAGACTCTCCTGACAGCAGGTCTACAGTAAGTAAGTTGAAGTGCCGCATTCCTTGCCTCTAAGGAGCACTGTAGCATTACTTTTAAGAGAGACGGTTTGTCTTTTTAGCAATTGATAGTACTTTGAAAATTCTTTGTCAGCGTTGAAGTTCAAATGCATCAATTCTTCTTCAGTTTTCTTTATTTAATGCTCAACTTTTGTATGCATATGAGGCAATTGAAAATACTATGGTTTTGGCTAGGTGCAGCTTAGTAAGTACTCAAAGTAACATTCTTGCTTCCTAATACTCTAAAGAGGTCTTGAGAAATAGATTTACCTAGTGCAACTTATCTTTTGATCTCTTGACTGCTGTTTTATGAGCATTAATTATGAATTGAAGTAAGCCCAAATCATTCACAACTTCAGCCTTTTCTCCATTTATCATATATTATGGGTTCAGTTGTAAGAATTCTGGTCTTCCTTACATTGAGTTGCAATCCATTCTGAAGATGGCAATGCTTTGATCTTCATTAGCAAATACTTCAAGTATTCCTCACTTTTACCAAGGAAGGGGGTGTTATCTGCATATCCCAGGTTGTTCAGAAGCCTTCCTCCAGTCCTGATGTCACATTCTTCTTATAATCCAGATTCTCTGATGATTTTCTCGGCATACAGATTGAATAAGTATGGTGAGAGGATACAACTATGTCATGCATCTTTCCTGATTTTAAACCAATTACCTCTTGATCCATGTACACGTTCTGCAGAAGCTCAATGAAGTGTTCTGGAATTACCTTTCTTTCTCCTCCAGGCTATTTATAATTTGTTATGATTCATAGAATCAAATGTCTTTACACAGTCAATGAAACACAAATAAACAGTTTTTGGCACTCTCTGCTTTCATCCAAGATCCATTTGACATTAGCAATGATATCTTTTTTAATCTCTTTTGAATCTGGCCTGAACTTCTGGCAGCTCCCTGTCAATTTATTGCTGTACCCGCTGCTGGATGGTCTTCAGCAGAATTTCACTTACATGATATGTCAGGGTGTTGTTGTATAATTTGGGTGCTCTGTTGGGTCGCCTTTCCTTGGAATAGGCACAAATAGGGATTCTTTCAGTCAGTTGGCCAAGTAGCTATATTCCAAATTTCGTGGCATAGAGGACAGAATTCTTCCAGTGCTACATTAGCTTGTTGAAATGTTTCAATTGATATCCCATCGATTTTTAGAGCCTTGTTTTGGCTAATGCTTTCAGTGCAGTTTGAACTTCTTACATCCACAACATTGATTTTTGCTCATATGGTAGTACCTGTTAGGGAGAGGTGGGATGCAGTAACAGAAATATGTGTTCATATTTAGTCTTTTGGGCTTGGCCGACTTTCATTTTTCTTGCATGTTTACATTAGTAACTTACCCACATCTCATACTTGATGCCTCTCTGGAAGGCAGACACTTCTGTTTTTCATCATTGGAGACATGGAGAAGAATTTCAGGGGTAGGAGTGATCTGCCTAGTCGTCCAACTCTAGTATTCTAGTCAGACTTCCTTTATTCCAAACTTGGACTAGCTTCTCTGCATATGCTCCCACCGCTTGCATACCACTAATAGGAGTCATCATGATAAATGATTACTGTAATGAAGCCCTTATTTTGTATGTGGGTGTAAAAATACCTGAGAACCACTAATTGAGATATTGGCATAAGGGAGGGTAGTGAGACTGACATGAGTAAATGGGAAAAGTGGGGAAGCCACAAGGCACAGAAGAGAACAAAAAGTACTGTGGTTTGCCTGAAGTTTAAGACTGAAGGGGGCAGTTTGCAATCAGACAGTTGGAATTTGAATACTGTTTTAGGTGTTGGTTTTGAGTAGAAAAACCAGTGACACTCATTAGAAAGAGCTTAAGCCCAACGTAAGTCTGTAAGTCCGGATTTGTCTATAACCCCTCTTTGCGATCACGCAGCCACATGCAGTGATACAGAAGGCAGGAAGGTCGCAGGCCGGTGGGTGTGGAATCCTGTGGGCCCAGGGCCGGTGGATCCATGGCAGGCCTAGCAGCAGACAAAGAGCAGCTCCCAGGGTCCTTCTTACAAGAAGGCCACACCCCTAAGGATGCAGCATCGGGATGTGACCTGATTGATAGGTCCGACTCCACCCCTAGCCAGGAATGTCCAGTTGACATCAAATCATTTAATGACCCCAAATACTTAACTGTAGTGTCATTGGAATAGTGTTCCTTGATTCTTCAAACACTTTAAGTTGACTGTTCATTTTATCATGACGATTTGCACAGGAAAACATCCTCCATCTTAATAATTCCCATATTTACCATCCGGACAATAATAAATTGTTAATGTTGTTATCACACTCTTCAAGTTACAAGTCATTTTAAGTACATTTCCATAGCATTCCACTACCATTAACACAGCAGAAGGCTTCACAGGCCAAGCTCCCTTGTCCTCACTCCCTCTCATTCCACTGGTAAACTTTGGTCTCTCTCTATTTACTTATTTTTTTATCAATGAGGTCACATAATATGTCTTTTGCAGTTGACTGATGTCAGCCAGTATCATTTCAAGGTTTATTCATGCTGCGACACACTTCTCCTCATAGCTGAGTCATATTCCCTTGCAACTGTATACACTACTACATTTTGTTTTTATCCATTCATTCACTCATGTGGGCCATTTAGATCTTTTTTTTAATAAATCTTTTTATTGGGGTTCATACAACTCTTATCACAATCCATACATACATCAATTGTGTAAAGCACCCTTATACATTCGTTGCCCTCGTCATTCTCAAAATTCGCCTTCGACTTGAGTTCCTGGAATCAGCTTGTTTTCCTTATTTTTTCCCTCCCCCTCCCTCCATGCATCCCCTTTCCCCTGAACCCTAATAGTTTACAAATAATTATTTTATCTTATCTTATACTGCCTGGCATCTCATCTTTTGCTAATTTTGAAAAGAATCGCAATCGACTGCATTGCACAGGTTTTATAGTTGTTCTTTCAAGCAAGAGTTTCCATCTATCTCTTTTCTCACAGTAAACAGGTTCATGCTTTCAAAATTCAAGGAGCCGGGCTTTTTATTCCCAAGGTGGTCTCTGGGCAGTCATGTCTGGTACCAGGTGCAGGAACTTCATTAAATCTTGGGAAAATTCACAACAGACTAGAGTGAATTACTCATGAAGAAGGTGGGGGAGTTTTCTGAGTTGCAAAATAAATCTGCCGCATGCCAAGGAACACAGGAGTTACCATCCGTAATTCCTTTACATACCAGGGTGGCTGCCTTCCATCTTTCAGCATTAGTGCTTCATGGATGCAATGTCATTTTTGTGAGCTATCTTGGACACCCACCTTGTTTTAATTTCTAGGGCCGTGTCAGAGTCATAAATTATAAACTTTAAGACCCAGCCTTCATAATGACAAATGAATTGAGTCATGCGATGTGCATTATTAACATGGTCAGGCTGCCTATGTTGTGGATGGTATGTAAAAGAAAACCTAGGAAGATATTTTATTTCCATCAAAATAATAAAACCATGACAAAAGTGAGTGGACAGCGTAAAGTTTTCAAGAGCTTTAATTGCCATTGTTAATGGTTTTGTTGCTGCCATTTATGGAGGTGGTTGTTGACTTTGGTTTTAGCACCAGATGCCTTGCAGATTGGATTTATTAAGTTCCTTTCTCAACTGAGACAACTCCCTTTCCACAGCTGTCACATGCCTTTGCTTATGTCAGCCATGTCAATATTATCAGTTTTGTAATTGGGCCCAATTATGTGATCAGGCTTGCTGGCACCTAGTTTATGCAATGACACTTACACATTGAATCTTGAGTAATTTGGGTTTTGGACTGATACAATGGACCGACACAACAATGGGCCCAAAGATAGCGATGATTATTAGGATGCATTAGGACAAGACAGAATTTAGTTTCTGATATACATTGGATAGCTCTGAGTTCATGTGCACTAAACAATACCAACAGCAGTTTGCCTTTCAGAAGCCTTGGTGGTACAAGTAGTTTCCTATCTACTGATAACCTAGATATTAATGGTTTGAATTAAATCAGTAGTTTCATGGAAGGAAAGGCTTAAAGAATTATTTGCTTCAGTAAAGATTACAGACAAGGAAACACCACTGGCAGTTCTTTTCTATAACACACGTAGTTGCTGTAAGTCAGGGAGTAACTCATGGGCAGCTAACTGCAATAGCAACATGCTTGGGGTTGGTTATTTGAAAAGAGTGAATTTGTGAGAACACCTTTGTGCAGTGGGGAAGAAGTCTGGGGTAGGAGTTAGAATAACTGTTTTTGTTTGGTTGTTTTACAAATGAACTGTATAGACCATGGACAGGTTGCTTTATACCCCTAGGTGGTCTTCCTTTACCTTATGAGAAAAAGGGAAAAATCAAACCAGAGGATATCCTTAATCATCTCTAAGATTATTTAACTAAGGGTTTAACAGAAAGTCAGGATGCCATTTAAGTGGTAGACTATGAAGACTTACAACACAGGTTGGTTAACTGTGTCCTGTGGAGCAAATATGACCTGCCGCATAATTCTGTACTAAATACAAGTCAATTCTTTTCAAATGGCTGAATTTTAATTAGTTATAAAAGCACCAGCTCTCATGAAGACGGTGCAGGGAAGACAACATTTTCTTCTCTTATCTGTGGGGACACATTATTTAGAACACGACAACATATAACACCTACATAATAGTCTCACCTTTGCCTCTTAACCAGCGAAGTTGAAAATATTGAGTAATTGGTCCTTTACAGATAAATTATACCAACCCTGTTCTATTCACATTCTATTTAGGAAATTCATGGTGGAAATCTTTGCAATGACCTTTTGTTACCAAAAAGAGGCTCAGCTCTATCTTTTGCAGGATGGATGGTCATCTTATATTTTCTTATCAGTTAACTTCATTGTTACTGCTGTTTGATTTATGCTTGTATAAGTCTTAAAATGACATATAAATTGTTATTTTATCAGAAGAATGACAATCACAGTTTTATAAGTGCTTATCACAAATTCTAAGTAATAAAAATTCAGTTTGAGTCTTTAGCTTAGCAATAGCCCTAGCATTTTCTGCTCATTTTTAGCTATCTAAAGTCATCTTTCTCTCTGATTTCAAAATTTAAACAGCACAACTGGAATCTCTCTCTCTCTCTCTCTCTCTCTCTCTCTCTCTCTCTCTCTCTCTCTCTCTCTCTCTCTCTCTCTCTGTCTCTCTCTCTCTGCATGGGTGGTGGGAGGAGGTGGAGAGTCAGAGAAATCATTTTAGCCTTGGTTTTCTGTTCGGCATTTAGTGACAAGTTATTTTCCTTCCTAACAGTGAAAACATGACGCTGTGACCGTTTCTCCCGTCTAACGGGGAGACTCATCTACAGCAATAGAACATGAAGGGATATAGAAGTCATTCAAGATGAATGAGCAACAAGGAGGGGAGAACAAGAGGGCAGTACTGGTCCCCAGCTTCATACACAGCCTTTCTGCTCTTGGACCCCCAATTCTCCCTGTTGCTCAGGTTAGCTCTAGTTGGATTTCTGTCACTCACAGCCAGAGATGTTTCTAAGATGATCATACATCTTTTTTCAGGTTGTAAACTTCAGAATCTCATAAAGGAAACTTATTTGAAAGCAGGGTCTTTGTAGATGTAATTAACTTAAGCTCTCAAAGTGGACTGGTCCTGGTATCTAGTGATTTATGAATCCCTATAACAATAAGAGAGATAACACAAACATACACACCCAGAAGGGCTTGACAAGATCGAGGCAGAGATTGGAGTGATGCTGCCACAACTAAAGAACACCAGGAGCCATCAACATGTGGCTAAACAAGGAACAATTCTCCCTTAGAGCTCTGAGAGAGGCCCGGGGCCTGTTAGGGCCTGGGTCTCAAACTCCTAACATCCTGAGCTGTGAGAGAATACATTTCTCTTTTTGGTTGAAGTTACCTCATTGGCAGCAATTTGTTAGGACAGACGCCTAGTCACATGCATCCCTGATATGCTCGAGGTATGTGCACCCCTATCGTCTCCTGTCTACACTACCTGACATACCAATGGCACCCCTTATCCCATTCTTGTCCCCCTGAATTCTGTTCTTCATAGAGCACCCAGCAAGATTGCTTTAAAAGATAAACTTCAAAATCTTTAGATTGTGCCCATCACACTTAGAATACGTTTCATACTCAAACTCCTTCAAATGACCGATGAGGTTGTATTAGGCCAGGTTAACTAGAGAAACTAATCTCGTAACACTCATATGCATGTAAGAAAGAGCTTTATATCAAGAAAATATCCAAGCTCAGTCCAACTCCAGTCCATAAGTCTGGTAATAGTCCATAAGTCCCTCTTCAGACGCGTGAGTAATTGATGATATGTGCTCCAGTCACCCATTAGACTTGATTGCCTGCTGATATCCAGCTCCTACCTCATCTCTCCCCACTGTGTCATTCTGACTCTTGGGTACTACACATGGGAGGTCCATGTGTGGAGTTGTTGCTTATGTTGCTGAAGAAAAGATATTTGTAATGAAGAAATTATTGGTCTTTCAAAATCCTATCACGTGATCTCCAGAATTGTTTCTTTTACCAAGGCCATATTTTCCAACTACTGATCCTGCTTCTTGTTTCCAACTTTTTCATTCCAACCACCAGCAATTATGAACACATCTCGATTGGTTTGTAAATGTGAATAGCAGTTGAATTAGCTGGACTGCCATGTAAAAGCTCACTGCCACCGAGTTAATATTGACTCAGAGTGACCCTGTGGGACAGTCTAGAATTGCCCTCTATGAGTTTCTAAGACCATGCAACTGTTTACTGGAGTGGAAGGTCCCATCTGCCTCCAGCAGGGCCACTAGTGGTTTCACACTGCTAACGTTGCTGGGACAGGTGAATGAAGAGCCATTACACCGCTCAGGCTCCTTATAGGTCTGCCTTGTAGGCATGTAGATATTATCCCATCCTGGGCAGCGTTGTGCTTCCTAACAGACCTTGACATGTTCTATTTATGGTGAATGTAACACTATCCATTTTGAATTTATCATTCACAGTATAGTAAACTATATGATTGCCCAATTCAAACCAGCTAATACCAGTCCCTTTCAGCTCACGAGTACCTGGGATATTGATCTTTGTGTGTTCTATTGCATTCTATATGACTTCCCGTTTTTCTTGATTTATACTTTTTACATTCCAGGTCACAATTATTGAAAGGTAGTTTCAGCTCTTTCTTATTATTTTGAGACATGCCATATCAGCAATGGGGTGTCTCAAAAGTTCTCCTCCATTCATGACCGCAGATGGACTCCTTTGAAGAGACAGCCCGCCGGGTCGTGGGCGCCTCCCGAGCTGAGGGGCTTCTCTTCTCACTCATAGAAGGCCACGGTCTACTCCTAGTTACAGGGTTTCCAGTGGTTAACTTTCCAGACTCAGATCCCTGCTCTGGGCTTCATTGTCTGTTCCTCGTTTGGAAGCTCTGCGGAAACTTATACACTGTGGTGGTCCTTTCGGTGTTTGTAATGTGTGTGATCCAGTTTCCACCATCACAGCAGCACCACGGTAGGAAATCTGAGAGATGAATGGGGTCCATGTGTCTAGTCAACCTTTACGGTTTTGAAAATATATTTTGCTATGAACAAGTCATTGGTTTTAGAACCTTCTATCACGGTATCTTTGGCATCATTTTTAATCACCAAGGCCACATTTTCTAGCTATTAATCCTTCTTTGTGTCTAACTTTTATGCTCCAATCACCACTACGTATCACTACATCTTGGTTACATGTTTGACTTATTTCAGACTACAGGAGTTTATAAAATTTTTTTCATCTTTGAAGGGTGGATTATGCATAAATTTTGTAATACATCATATTAAGTGATGTTCGTTTAAGGCATATGCTATCTTCCCATCTTGGACAGCATCTTACTTCAGAATAGAGCTTGAGGTGCTCTTTTAAATAATGAATGTGACACTATTCCTCTTCAGTTTTCCATTTCAAACATAGTAGTCTGTATGGCTTTCTGATTTACAATGTCTAAAACCAGTCTATTTCAGATCAGGCATAGCTAGAAAGCTGAACTTCATATGTTATGTTTCCTTTTTACAACTTCTAATTTTCCAACATGCATACTTTTTGCACTCCATATTCCGATGATTGATGGTTGATCACAGAGGTTTCTTCTTATTTTGAGTTCTGCTACAACAGAAGACTCGACTTGTATAATTTTATCTCTTCACATCATTAGGGTTGACTCTTCGTCAAGGAGACATATCTACTCCAGTTACATTTGATTACTTTTGAACTTGAAGGGCTCATATTCCAGCATGATGTCAGACAATATTCTGCTGTTCATAAATGAGTCAGTTTATTTTCAGAAATAGATATCCAGATCTTTCTTTCCCTTCATTTGTAAGTTTTATGGAAACCTATCCATCATAGGCAACCTTATCAATATCTGAAACACTAGTGGCATGACTGTGAGCATCACACCATGCAAACCACCAAAGCATGACAAACTGACAGATCAGTAGTGGTTGGGTACTGTACTAGTAATTATGAATTAATCACACCAAATTAAATCTTATCTGTTGCCAAAAAAATTGAATATGACCCATAGTGATCCCATGGGACGGGAGAGAATTGTCCCATAAGTTTTCTAAGGCTGTAAATCTTTACAGGAGCAAACTACCATGTCTTTCACTGCAGAGCATCTGGGAGGGTCAAACTCCCAACTGTTTAGCAGCCAAGCAGAAGCTCAAAATTTATTGAAAGCTCAAGGAGTAGAAGGGCAGGTAGGTTTCCCACACTGTCAGTCTGTGACAACTCTAAGAAGCCAGGGAGGCTCAAAGAGTTTCCTCAAGGATGACGGCCCAGGAAGGGCATTCTGGGGGTCAATGGAGAGCAGGGACTGTATCTGATGTTTATTGCAATGGCAATAGAGGCAGAATCCAAGGGGTCTCCCAAAAGAAGGAGCAATGTGAACAAAAACAGGGAGGCATGGCTCCTTTTGGTGGGAGGGGTGCATGGAGATTGGCAGAAATTAGCTTCCAGAGGCAAGCAGCTATGAAATAAAGGCGAACCAAGCATGTCATTCAAGAGTTGGGTTTTCAGAAGAAGAATGGCAAAGATACATCAGATTGAAGATTGCTCTAATCTAAGTAATCCAGGGAGTGGATTCCAGTAGGACACATGAGAGACAAAGATCCATTGGGAAGAAAATGCAATATCTAGCTGAGACGAGAGCAGACGTAGCTCCAGCTAGAGAGTTTACATAGAGGGGATCATCGCTGCTGACCTCACACTTGGCTGATAGGCTGGATATCTGACATGTGCTCTCGTCTGTTATATGCAAATGGTGTCCTAGGATACGGCATACTGCTTCAGTGCTCAGCTTGAACACATTCACTGGAAGGGGTTTCTTAACCTGTTCAAGTAAATCTCTAACCTAGTAAGTTTTGAGGTGCAGGCATGCTGGTACTTAAGACATTAGTTATCAGGGGATAACTTTCTGGATAATTGTATCTTCAATGATGGCAGATTAAATGTGACAGACTATGAAAATTACATGTGGGGTCCTTTTCCTCTATTTGGGTATCTTTATAGCACATGGGTTCCAAATTATGTTCAGGCATTTTCAGAACTGTAAAATGGCAGAGGTATTGGCCTAGGTCCCTGAGAACCTGCATTTCTTAATTAGGCAGAGCAATCAGGCAAGGTTTATCATCACTAATAAAAAACCTAGCTAATGACTTGGCACCATGGAGCTCAGCTCAACTTCCTTGGCTGAGATGGCTAATTCTTGGACATCATTGCTGAGTTTTTTTCCTCTAGGCCACGCAGAGGGCCACACCTCTCAGGTGCAGTTGGCTGCCTTCTGAAATGAGTGTCACTGTAGGACCATAAAATAGCTAATGACATACTGCTGTCCCATAGCCTGCCCAAGTCAGTGTGATTTTAATGATTTCTCCTGGGAAGAGCTCAAGGGCTCTGAGATTCTTGGGAAGCTTAGAATAAGACTGTGACTTAATATGCAGCCAGACACGGTGGGATGGGTCCCCAGTAGGCTTAGCAGCTGTGGCCTATCCACCTCGGAGCAGTGATGCACACAGATGTTGCTATGGTGACCTGCCTAACTCAGAGGGTGTGGGTCTTTGGGAATTCTTAGGGGATCACCACAATTCTTTCTTCCAGGGCCCTGTAGCCTGGGATTCATTTTATTCCTAAAATTTGGTCCCCTGGAACCCACATGCAACAACCAAATGAACTTGAATGCAGGAGCTTTTGTTTGTGAGTTCACGTGTGTGTGGTGGTAGTGGTAGTGGTGTGTGTGTGTGTGTGTGTGTGTGTGAATTTTCTAGTACTTTTCTAGTATTTGGTATTCATAGCTTCTAAGGCAGGAAACAGCCTGATGCAAAGGGTGTATTCATGGATCCCATCTCATCTATCTTCCCTGCAGTCATAGCACTTTCCTTGGCATCCAATTAATTACAAGAATTTTTCTTTTCATTACATTGTACTGTTGTTCTCGGGATAACCTTGCCTTTAGTGCCTAGTATTTAATAGCAATTTAATTGATTGGTTGAAAAAGAATTGTTGAATACTGTGTATAGAATTATGCTTTGTTGCTATACTCCATTTCTGAAAAAAATTGAAAATAAATAAAATTGTTTCTATTAAGCTATGTTACCATGGGTAGTTTGGTCATTTATAATCATTAAATACCTTGAAAATACAAACAGCTGGATTTACTAATATAAATATGCAGAAACAATATAAATTGAGTGGTAATGTCTGAAAATGGAGACAACTCTTCATGTGGTTTATAATCATTGGCCTTCAAATGCAGGCGTTCAATTGATCAAAAGACTCGCTCCTTCATTCTTTCAACACATTTATGAAGCACCTCCTTTGGGCAGGGTGTAGGGGTTATGCAACCAATGAGGGATGTTTTCAGGAGCTTACAGTCTTCGTTTCAAGAGACAACAAATGCAGACATAGGTATATAACTGAACCTGGAACACACATGAAGGACAGGAATGGGGCCGTGTAACCAAGGCCATTGAGAGACTCCTTAAACTCCCATAGAGGAGTAAGACTACCTCATACACAAAGACTTCCCTCTGGGATAAAGAGGGCGTTTTATACCTGTCTGTATATTCATGACACAAACCTGGCTAGAAACATGACCATCTGTGTTCAGTGCCTGAGGATGTTGTACTTGAAAAAGATAGGGAAGAAGAGGATCTTATTTTCTCATCCTAAAAAGATGAGAAAAGAGAGAAGGTTAAATGTGAGGGTAAAATTGGTGAAGATGGGGCTGAAGATGAAGAAGAGGTGACCTTGTCAAAGATGCTGGAGGATGAAAGAGTTAATGTGTTTGTGTGGGGCTGATCCTTAGGAGAAAACCTATGGAAAAGGAAGGGAAACCGACTTTCTCTAACACCTTCCATGTTATATATGTTTTACGCCTTATTTATAAGACCCTAACACTACTCACTTTGTGCTACCTTCAAATCAGTTGTGGATTAGGTTATGATTCATAGGGTATTCATTGGCTGATATTTGAAAGTAGATTTCCTGGTCTTTTCCCCTAGTCTAGCTTACTTTTGGAAGCTCCTCCGAAATCTGTCAACTCTCATTGCAACGTGAAAACCTCAACTGATATAGTCCTTCTCACTGTGTAAGCCTATCCACAATCATAAGTGTCCTGGCTTTGTTTCTCTAGAGAACCCTGCCAAACACAATGCCTTGTGGACTTTAAAAACAACAAAAAAAAACATGACCAATGATTATTTATGGTCTAAAAAGAGACAATAAGAAGAGAACAGATACCAGCATTCCATTCAAGATCACAGAATTTTCTTTAACTTTTAAAAATCTGAAGGTTGTGAAGGCTGGGAAACTTCAGCGAAAGAGAAATCTTTAAAGATTATTACATGAATCTACTTTACCTTCAGCAACATTAATGGACTGAAAATTCAAAGCCATTAAAAATGCCTGGTGGTATATGTGAATGATACTTAACAGACTGCCTCCAGACAAATCTCATGGGTTGTTAAGCTCTGAAGTCATTATGAGCATCTTAACGAGTCCTTAGCTTTTCATAGTAGAAGCAAAATTCTATGTTGTCATCTAGCGGGAAATGATCTCTTATATATTGGTGTTTCTTAATTGATAATGTGTGGGTCCAGTAGACCTTAGTTTGTCATTCTGTGGCTTTAGACAGGTAAGTTAAAGTCCATGTGGGTCAATTTCCTCATCTGTAAAACCAGTCTGTGGGTCAGCGCCCCTGCTTCTCAGATAGCCTATATGCTCATTTCAGCAGGTAATCTTTCCCCCTAGTGACTGTGATACGATGAATCTGCTACCTCAGTTTGTTATTTTCCAGTCTTGGGGGTACTTACAAAGTAAAACGAGCCATCTCAATGCTGTTGATGAACACAGAACTGAGATTGAAGAATAGAATATATTTAGAGGTATTTCACCTCAACTTCAACATCATTTGCAAAGAGCTGCTAAACTCCTTAACACGCTTTCTGATATAGTGATACCGAGGCACTACTTAGATTTCCTTTTAAAGACAATTTTTTCCAATTGTATGGAAGACAGTTAGGTGTCAGCTTCTTGCTGCAGTAATTTCAGAATTCATCAAAGTGCCGGAACTTGGACCAACCTCTTTCTGGTCAGTCAACAGGCGTTGAGCCAGGCCATTCATGCCCAGTGAACCTCAGTGTGGTAGATACATCTTTTGGTGTCAGTGTAGGACTGGAGAGGATTAAGAATGAAGGGGTAGAGGCTCGTCTGTCAATCAGATCATAGCCAATGAGGCCTTTGTGTAGGCATGGCCTTCTCCTGAGAGTTCTGGGAATTCCTGGATTTCCTCCTTGGAGTCCAGAGACACACACACGCTCTCTCTTTCTTCTCACCCCCTTGGAGATGCTCTACTGACCAGCCATATGGCACTATGCTGATAGATCCCGTACCCTGGGAACCGAGGGATCCATGTGGAGACCCCTGCCAGCTCTGAGATGCTTATAACACCACAGGAGCCAAAGACTTCCTACCCACTGGCCTGTGAATGTCCTGCATTCGGTGACATTGTATGAAGTTCTTGAGTTTGAAGAGGACTTACTTTGTAAACATATGGGCTCATATCAGACCTATGGGCTTGGACTGGACTGGGTTGGGATCATTCCTTAATACGCAATTACCCTTTATATAAAACTTTCTGTTACACATATATGCGTATTTATGAATTTGTTTCTCTAGTCAGCCCAGACTAACACACTCAGCGATCCATTGGATTGTTAGACTCTCACCCAAGGTGAATTACAGCCTGGACTTCCCCATGCCCAATCTTTTTTTCTATTTCCTTTCCTTTCACAGGAGACAGGTCAGCATCCTGGTGCAATGTACTTCCTGCTCAATTTTGCGTCTTTCCTTTGTGTCTTTCTTTATTTTATTTTTTTGTTTGTTTGTTTGTTTGTTTTTTTCCTTTGTGTCTTTCAAGGACACTTATTTCCCTGCCACATCACACAGCTGTCTAAAATTATACTAGTGTTTGGTTCTAGAGAATCTCATCTGGCTTACCTTCCAAGTGACTAAATGATGCATAGACTGGATTTTGTGTCTTTATCCTTGAGACAGGCACCAAACATCATCAAGCAACAACAAACTCAGACACTTTCCCCACTAGATTCTATTTTATCTGTTACCTTATTTTTGTGTATCTTGACAGAATTATTCATCTTCATTTTAATAAATCCTCATGATAATTGACAATTGTCTAAAATTTACAAGGGTAAGACAGAAATAATTGTTTCAAAATCCAAAAGTGAAGCAAAGCTGTTCTTTCTTGCTTTATGCTTCATTTAGGCCTGGGTACATTTCCTAAGGCAGTATTTCAATCTCTCTCACCTTTCCCTGAAGAATTCAGACCTCCTTGATTTATAACAGATTAAAACAGCATTTTGGCATCCTGGAGGGACTCAAATTACCTTCCTTGAAAATATTCTTTAAGTTTATTAAACAAAGAGAAGCCTGAAGTGGCAAGAACAGACCAATAGAACAGGTGTGGTAAGGTTTCGCAATGAAATACTCAGACAGCATCCTTGTTTACACTCAAAATGAGCAGGCACCTTGATGTAATTGGGGGGAAAATTCCTTGGCATAAATTTCCTGTCCTTTTCTTCACCAGTACAGTTTCAGTTTTCTTAAAATGTCTTTCTAACAAACCCCCATGATTGACCTGATTTGGTGTCAATTTAAGGATTAAGAGTGTAGGGGTGGAGTCTAGGCTGTCAATCTGGAGATAGCCAATGAGAATTCTGTGTGGGCATGGCCTTCTCCTAAGAATTCTGGGAAATCTAGTACTTCCTCCTTGGAGGCAGAAGACATCTCTCTCTCTGCTACTCCCTGGGAGACATTGCAGAAGACAAGCCACATGGATTCAACCAGACCTCGGAAGCCAGAGAAGCCACAGAGAGACCCCTGCCAGCACTGAGATGCTTACAACACCACTGGACCCAAAAACTTTCTTCCCACTGGCTTGTGATCATCTGCATTTGGCGTCATTGCATGTGTTTTGTGAGTTTGAAGAGGACTTTATAGATTGGTATCAGACATATGGGCTAATATCAGACTTATGGCCTTGGACTGGACTGGGTTGGGATGTTTTCTCAATGTTCAATTGCTCTTGTATATAAATCTCTTTCTTTTTAAAAACATTTTATTAGGGGCTCATACAACTCTTATCACAATCCATACATATCCATACATCCATTGTATAAAGCGCATCTGTACATTCTTCGCCCTCATCATTTTCAAAGCATCTGCTCTCCACTTAAGCCCTTTGCTATGTGCCTCAGTATCTTGAATGGCTGGTTTTATGGTAGTAGACCTTTCATTGAACTGCCTCTCTGTAGGCTCAAACCCCCAACCTCTCAGTTCCTAGCCAGGTGGGTTCACCTTTTGCATGAACTCCTCAGTCCAAATAGAATTGAGCACACACGGTTTACAACAAAATGATCCCCCCAATTTGTCATTTAAATATTATAATTTTTTAATTGAGGGTGAATTCATGTTATGTGCAGAGAATTTTCTGCCACATGTTCTCTTTGTAATTAATGGTGATGATTTCACATTCTTTGTGAGCTGTGAGACTGTGCATTTCACACAAGATATACAGCTCACAGAAACATCTGGGAAGTCTGTAGAAGATGCACTCAGACATCCCCTGTTCCTTCTTCAGAGCCCCAAAGCAACTGCACAGCTCCACAGACGCTGAAGCCACACCTGGTGGAGTTTGGCTCTCTCATGAATCTTTCATAAGCAGTCACGCTGCCTTGGCTGTGATAAGATGACTGGGCAGGAGATGGTGGCATCACCGTCTAACTCAATTCCAGTTTTATTAATGGAATCACCGCAAGTTCCAGCAGCTAAATAGAAGGCAAAGGTGAAGGAAAGGGGGCAAAGTGGGCCTTCTACATTATTACTTAGTGGCCGAACAGCATTTCCTTTAAGTCTGGAACTCCAAGGTACAAAGTTCTCACATTAAACCTATGTTGGATTCTCTTTTTCTTTAATTAAAAAACTAAATAGCAATACACATAAAATTAATGTATACCAAGTATGAGAAATAAAAGTAATAACAAAGTAAGCATTCACTTATGACATTGAATAATAGTGACATTTTTGATGCTTCTGGTGTGGCCCTTCTTGTCCCATCTCTCTACTGTTCTCTCCTCAAAGGTAATCACTGGCGCGAAATTTCCTTTTCTTCTTTTAATATCTCTCTGATTTTCCCACATGGGAACCCTGGTGATAGTCTTAGGTAACCTGGTGGACTGCTAACTGCAAGACTGGCAGTTCAAAACCATCAGCAGTTCTACAGGAGAAAGATGAGGCTTTGTGATCCTGTAAGCCCCAGAAACAATATATCCAGTTGCTATGTGTAGGGGATATATATATATATATATATATATATATATATATATATATTCTATATATATACTTTTAATTAATATTAGCATCTATTATTAAAGAAATCATTATTCTCCATCACTTGTCTGTTATTTTGTCCTACTGTGTGTTGCTATGATGTTGGAAGTTGTGTCACTGATATTTCAAATAACAGGATGTCTCCCAAGGTAAGCAGAGTTTCCAGAGTCAGAACAGACTACAAAGAAGATACTGGCTGTCCACTTCTGAGGAATTAGCCACTGAACACTTTATTATTATTATTTTTATTAATTGTGATTAATACATACATCAAATCATTCTACAGTTCAATCAGACCCACAGAATTGTACATTTGCTACCACAATGAGTTTCCAAACATTCTTTTTCCATATGCACCCCTTGGCGTCATCATCCTTTCACCCTGTTATCAACTCTGTGCTCTCCACCCCCCACCCCAAACCCTTATTCCTCTTGATGACTCACTCTATAGGTTCATCAATCCTGGTTTTCATACACCAAAAACAACAACAAAAAATATACCACAACTTGAAGAGGGTGAACCCTAATGACATGACATTCCTAAGATATGCACTAATATATACAATAAAAGGCCGATCCAAACAATACAACCCTCAAATACATACCAGGTCAGGTCCAGTATGCATCATAGGGGGAATATGCTGACCAGTTTTAGTTGTTCAAGTCAGGCTCTGCCTTTGACCTTCTACACTCAACTGACCCATGTACTCCATTTAGTGACCTCTTTCTATCCATCAATTATGGATAGAGGGACTTCACTGGAGGTTTATTTCCTTCATAGTTCCACCAGTGAGTCTGGGGTTCCCACTGTCATCCGTGACCTTCTGCAAACCAGATTCCCACCATTTAGTCTCTGATGCTACTCCTCTCCTTCAACTTTGCATTATACGTTTCCCAATCCTTGGGGGACTGAGGATGGTGTGCTGCTTCCATGGGGACTCAGTTGACCTCTCACTTAGATGGCTGCTTGTTTGGAGACAAGCCCTTAAGACCTCAGATGCTATTTTATCTGATAGCCAGGCACCATATAAATTCTTCACCTCAAATTCTGTAACACCTGTCTCCTTTGTGCTCCCTATTGAGCAGGGCCATGATGTAAGTACTAATTGTTCTTAAATTGGAGCTTGGATTTAGTGTGAACCCCAAAACCATTCCTGGATCTAGGCTCAAGTTTTTTTGGTCTTTCAGTTTATTCTTACTTGGGTTTAGTCAACTATCATGTCATTGCATCATTCATTCTGGCAATCACAATTGTACCATTGCTTCTATAATCAGTTTCCAAACATCCCATTTCTCCCTGGATACCCTGACTTCATCTCTCTTTTACTGCCTTCCCTGAATTCCATCCCCAACACCCTTGTTCTATTTTTTATCCCTATAGGTTCATCAATTCTGAGTTTCATTTACCGAAAAAACAGAAAATGTTATTTCAAAACTTCAAAAGGATAATCCCTTACTCCACAGCACCTATGAGATATATCCTGATATGACAAAACAAAAACCAGATACATCAGAATGATTGTCCCAGGTTTGCCAGAATAATATATAATTTAATACAACATATGGGGCATTGATGTAGCAAGACCTTATTTGTCCACCTACCAACAGCGCTCCACAAGTGTAACAGCTGTTTCTGTTTCCTCCGACACCTTGTATTTTCTGGTGTAAACCTTCAAGTTCTAGGTGTGTTTGCGGTGGAGTCCATTTCACCCAGTGGAATTCCTGCATGGGATCTCATTGGTGCATCATCTGGAGCATTCTGTTCACCTTGAAGATCCAGGACTCAGTGTCCCAATGTACCATGACAGCCAGCCTGGGTCCCCAGGATGCATTCAGATGCCTGCGTCAATGTGCTCAATCCAGTGCATGCCCCGAAGGCCCTACACACCCTAGAGGCCCTCAAAGCTTTCTCAGTCATACTTCCTGAGACCTGGACCTCAGTCCCCCCGCCCCACCTGCCAACAATATGCCATGTGTTTCCCCAGACATGTTTGTTCTACGTCCCCTCTCCTAGGTTGTCCTTCTCATCCATATCCTTCCTGTCTTTGTTTTTTTAAATAGTTTTATTAGGGGCTCATACAACTCTTATCACAATCCATGCAGACATCAATTGTGTAAAGCACATCTGTACATTCATTGCCCTCATCATTCTCAGAACATTTGCTCTCCACTTAAGCCCCTGGCATCAGGTCCTCATTTTCCCCCTCCCTCCCCGCTCCCCTCCCCCCTATGAGCCCTTGATAATCTATAAAATATTATTTTGTCATATCTTTCCCTGCCTGACATCTCCTTTCACCCACTTTTCTATTGTCCGCCCCCCAGGGAGGAGGTCGCATGTAGATCCTTGAAATAGGTTCCCTCTTTCCAACTCATTCTCCCTCTATCCCCCCCAGTATCGCCACTCACACCACTGGTCCTGAAGGGATCATCCTCCCTGGATTCCACGTGTTTTCAGTTCCTATCTATACCAGTTTACACCCTCTGGTCTAGCCAGACTTGCAAGGTAGAATTTGGATCATGATAGTAGGGGTCGGGTGGGGATGGGGGAAGAAGCATTTAGGAAATAGAGGAAAGTTGTATTTTTCATTGTTGTATTTTTCATTGTTTCATTGGCTCGTCTCCTCTGCTAGACCCCTCTGGAAGGGGATCTCCAGTTGCCAACAAACGGGCTTTGGGTCTCCACTCCGCACTCCACCGCTCATTCACTATGGTAAGATATTTTTTGTTCTAAAGATGCCTGATCCCTTCGACACCTCATGATTGCGCAGGCTAGTGTGCTTCTTCTGTGTGGGCTTTGTTGCATTTGAGCTAGATGGCTGCTTGTTTACCTTCAAGTCTTTAAGACCCCAGATGCTATATGTTTTGATAGGTGGGCTCCATCAGCTTTCTTTGCCACATTTGCTATGCACCCATTTGTCTTCAGTGACTGTATCATGAAAGTGTGCACCCAATGATATGATTTTTTGTTCTTTGATGCCTGATGCCTGATCCCTTCGGCACTTCGTGATCACACAGGCTGGTGTGTTCTTCCATGTGGGCTTTGTTTCTTCTGAGCTAGATGGCCGATTGTTTACCCTCAAGCTTTTAAAACCTCAGATGCTATATCTTTTGATAGCCGGGCACCATCAGCTTTGTTCACCACATTTGCTTATTCACCCGCTTTGTCTTCAGCAGTTGTGTTGGGAAGGTGAGCATCATAGAATGTCAATTTAATAGAAAAAAATATTCTTGCATTGAGGGAGTACTTGAGTGGAGGCCCAATGTCCTTCTGCTACCTTAATACTAAACCTATAAATATAGGCACATAGATCTATTTTCGCATCCTTATATATAAATATATTTGCATATGTACATATCTTTATCTAGACCTCTATAAATAAATGCCCTTTGCCTTCCAGCTCTTACCTCTATTTCCCTTGACTTTCCTCCTGTACCACTATTATGTTCAGTCCCCACCTGGGTTTCAGCAATTTCTCTTGGTTACATTACCCTTGATCATGCCCTACCAGGCCTCCCACACCCACCTCACCACAATTTGGATCACTTGTTGTTCCCTTGTCCCTGGGTTTGTTAATATCACTTTCTTTCCCCCACCTTCCCCTATCCCATCACCCCCTGGAACTGTTGGTCCTGTTGTTTTCTCCTTCAGATTGTTCATTCAGCCTATCTTATTTAGACAGACCTGTGGAGATAATAACATGCACAAAACAAGACAGAGCAAAATCAAGCAACAATATACAACTAAGCAACAACAACAAACCACTGACAAAGAATAAAACGAAACACAACAGGAAAGAAAAGCTTGTAGTTAGTTCAAGGATCGTTTGTTGGGCTTTAGGAGTGTTTTCCAGTCCAGTCTGTTTGGGCACCACGCCCTGGCCCTAAAGTTCACCTTCAGCATTACCTGGGGACCTTGCCGCTCCATTCCCTTGCTGTTCCACTGCACTCCCCCAGTGTTTTGCCTCAGTGTGATCAGGTGCAATTCCCACACTGTGTCTCTGGTGCCGTCCCCTGCAGGGCCATGGGTCATGCTTCCTGTGTTTGATAGTGCTATCACCTGGCTGTGGGACCTCATCAAAGGTCCTCAGCCTCACTTTTAAGGCTCCCTTTCCCCTCCTTTGATCATTTGTTCCCAGCTGGTGTGGCTTAGAGCCTAGTGTGCTTCTAAATCCTTACCTACTCAAAATACTTACCTGGTGTATGGTTCCTTGACACAAGTCAGGCTTTCCCTCAAGTCAATAAACTGGGTACCTTTATAAACCTAGGCTGGTACCCATTTTGCAGCTTGCTTCTGTAGCAATGGACTCAAACATAACCTGTCCTTTTGTGCTTCACTAATGCCCCTCAGCATAGTGAATTCCAGCTCCCTCCATGTCTTGAAGTATGTCTTGGGTTCATCACTAAAATCATTGAAAGCAATCTGGTGCTACTTAAAGCAGATGACAATTGAAATACCATTACTGGGAATGTACCCAAAGGAAATAAGAGGCAGATAATGAACAGACTTTGCACCCCCATGTTCATCTCAGGAAAGTTCAAAATAGCAAGAAGCTGGAAACAGTTTAAATATCCATCAGTAGATGATTGGATAAAGAAACTCTGGCATATACATGCAATGGAATATTATACATCCTTAAAAATAGTCACTGAACACTTTATATATAGAAGAGAAACATTATCAGATACTTTAAACCTCATGAATAGCACCTGGTCAGTGTCAGATCTAGCGTCAGAAGATGAGCCCTTCATGTTGGAAGGCACTCAAAATGTGACTGAGGAAGGGCTGCGGTGAAAAGTACAGCCGAATGTATAAATACCGGGAGTTAGAACACCAAAAAGGAAGGATATGGTCAATAGTTTTCAAGCTGAGACAACTGAAGAAACAAATTCAAGCCCGAAGTTGTCATTTCAAAAGTTGAAAATACCGAATGATGCAGGAATCATGGAAAGAAGATGGAAAGGGAATTCTGTGATGCTCACCTTCCTGACACAATTACCAAAGACAAAATAGGTGCATAAGCAAATGTGGTGAAGAAAGCTGATTGTGCCTGGCTATCAAAAGATATAGCATTTGGGATCTTAAAGGTCTGAAGATAAGTAAGCGACTATCTAGCTGAGAAGCAACAAAGCCCACATGGAAGAAGCACACCAGTCTGTGTGATCATGGAGTGTTGATGGGATCAGTTATCAGGCATCAAAGACCGAGAACAAAAAATCATATTGATGTGAATGAGGGGTAGGACAGAGTGGAGCCCCAAAGCCCATCTGTAGACAATTGGATATCCACTTACAGAAGGGTCACAGGAAGAGACAAGCCAGTCAGGGTGTAGTAGATCACTGACAAAACACACAACTTTCTTCTTGTTCTTTAATGCTTCCTCTCTCCCACTCACATGACCCCAATTCTCTTACAAATCCAGCTAGACCAGAGCATGTATACTGGTACAGATATGAGCTCCCAACACAGGGAATCCAGGACAGATGAACTCCTCAGGACCAATAATGAGAGCAGCTGTACTAGGAGGGTAGGGGGAAGGTGAGGGAAGAAAGGGGGAACTAATCACAATGATCAACATATAACCCCTTCCCAGGGGGATGAACAATAGAAAGTGGGTGAAGGGAGACAGCAGTCAGTGTAGGACATGAAAAAAACAATAATTTATAAATTATCAAGGGTTCATGAGGGAGGGAGGGTGTGGCAAAATGAGCTGAAACTAAGGGTTCAAGTAGAAATAAAATGTTTTGAAAATGATGATGACAACATATGTACAAATGTACCAGACACAATGTATGTATGTGTGTATTGTGATGAGCTGTAAGAGTCCCCAATAAAATTATTTTTTAAAAGATGGAAAGAGTACATTGTACCAATAAGGAGTTGTTGACATTCAACCATTTCAAGAGGTAGCATAAGATTACGAACCGATGGCCCTGAAGGAAGAAGTTCAAGCTGAAGTTGAACGTAGCCAAAAACAAAGTTCCAGGAGTTTATGGAATGCCAATTGAAATGCTTCAACAAGCTGATAAAGTTCTGCAAGAACTCACTCGTCTATGCCAAGACATTTGGAAGACAATGACCTCAACTAGAAGAGATCCACATTTGTTCCCATTCCAAAGAAATTCCACAGAATGCTTACATTTTTGAACAATATTATTAATATCACATGCAAGTTAATTTCTGCACATTCAATAAGATCCCTCAACAATGGTTATAGCAGTGCATTAGCAGGATGCTGCTGGAAATTCAAGTTGGTTTCAGAAGAGGACATGGGACAAGGGATATAATTTTTTGTACCTCATATGTGTTTTGGCTCACAACAGAGAATACCAGGAAACTGTTTACCTGTATTTTATTTTTTAGGCAAAGGCACCCAAGTGTGTAGAACATAGTCAACTATGAATAACCTTGAGAACACCTGGAGTCCCTGGGCTCCAAGTTACTGTGCTCCTGGGGATGTGGATCCAGAGAGTTGGTCAAGTTGAACAAGGGCAGATTGCACGGCTAAATCAGAAAAAAATGTGCATCAGGGTTGTATCCTTTCCTCATACGTATTCGAGCTGTATATTGAGCAAACCTACACAGAAGCTGGACTAGATGAAGAAGGATGCGACATCAGCATTGGAGGAAGGATTCTTAACAACCTGTGGTATGCGGTTGACACAACCTTGTGCTGCCTACACGAACGTGAGCAGGACTTGAAGCCCTTGCTGAGGAAGATAAAGGATTGCAGCCTTCAGTATAGATTACTACTTGATGTAAATAAAGCAAAAGTCCCCACAGCTGAATAGGGAACTTTATAATGAATTTAGAAAAGACTGAAATTGTCAAGGTTCTCCTCTTGCATGACTCTACAATCAATGCTCATGGAAGCAGCTGTCAGAAGGTCAAATGACACATTGCACAAAATTTGCTGCACAAAACCTCTTAAACGTGTTGAAGCGCAAAGATACCACCCTGAGAACAAAAGGTGCACCTGGCCCAAACCTTAGTATTTTCAATGGCTTCATATGCATGCGAAAGTTAGGCAAGGATGAAAGAATTGATGCCTCCAAATTATGATGTAAGTAAAGAAGGTTGACTATAACACAAAAGTGAACACATCCACCTTGGAAGAATATAGCTTTAATATTCCTTAGAAGCAAGGACAGTGAGACTTCATGGTATCAAGAAGACCCAGTCTCCAGAGAAGGTCATCATCATGCTTGGTAAAGTAGGGAGGGTCAGCGAAGGAGAGGAAGACATTTCAATGAGATGCACTGACATCGTGGCTCCATCACTGAATCAATCACAGCAACCATTGTGGGCATTGTTTGGGAGTAGGCAGTGCTTCTTTCTGCTTTACATGGGGTCTCTTTTATACAGAACCTAATAGCAACGACAGCAACCAAGCTACACATCACCCACACCCATTGGCACATTTTCCCACATCATGCCCCTGGTAGTCACTATGAAACTTTTTGTGGTCATCAAAAATTTCCTAATGCAGGTTTTTCATACTAATGGGATCATATATATTTGCCTTCTGGTGGTTGGATTTTACCACTTGGCATAAATGTTTTCAAAATATATCCATGTTATGGTGTGTACCAGGACTTCCTTCCTCGTTATAATGGAGTAATATTCCACACTGTATGTATGTTGATCACTTTGTGTTGTTTCTGCCTTTGGCTGTTGTGAACACTAGTGTTTATGTGTCTGTATATGTCACTTCTTTAACTATTTAACCAGGAAGAGAATTCCTGGGTCATCTGGCAGATGAGTCGGAATGTATTTAAAGGCACTCAGCCACGCGGTAGCTCCATGTTTAATCTTTCGAAACACTCCTTTTGACAGTAGCTGTGCCATGTTGCATCCCTATCAGCCAGGGATGATGGTTTCAGTTTTCTGCATGTCCTCACTAACCGGTATTATCCATTCATTTGCATTTTAGCCATGCTGGTGGGTGGGAGTGGGATTTTGTTGCGATTGTGGTTTGCCATCTCCCGGATGGCTCATGAGCAGCTCATACCTCTCCCCCTATCGTACTTTAAAATTTTTAGATCATTACTGTCACTAGAAACCAAATGATGTGGAAAATCTTGACAGCATAAATAGTGATTTGGGTTATGTAAAGACATAAAGGAAAAACATATCAATGGTTAATGCATGTCAATTTTATTATGTCAATTTTATTACTCTCCCACACATCCTTGGTCCATCAATGAAACACCAATCTAAAATCTTACATCATGGCCCTGCTTGATACTCACCTCCAGGAAGGGAACACAAAAGAAACAGGCGCTATAGCAACATGTGGTGAAGAAATTACATGGAGTCCAGCTATCAGATCCAATAATGTCTGGGGTCTTAAAGGCTTGTCTCCAAACAAGCAGCCATCTAAGTAAGAGGTCAACTGAGTTCCCATGGAAGCAGCACACTATCCTCAGTAACCCAAAGATTGGGAAACGTATAATGCAAAGTTGAAGGAGGGAGTAGCATCATTGCTTAAATGGCAGGAATCTGGTTTGCAGAAGGTCATGGGTGACAGTGGGAAGCCCAGATTCACTGGTGGAACTATGCAGGAAATAAGCCTCCAGGGCTCTCCCTCTATCATAATGGAGGAATAGAAAGAAAGAGGTCACTAAATGGAGTACATGGGTCAGTTGAGTGTAGAAGGTCAAAAGCAGAGCCTGACTTGAACATTTCAAACTTGTCAGCAGATTCCCCCAATGATGCATGCCAGACCTGATCTGGTAACCTAAATCTCATGTATTTGGGGGTTTATTGTTTTGTATGGGTTTTGGTTGTGCATATTAGGGAGTATCTCAGGAGTGCTATGTCATTGGGGTCACCCTCTTGAAGTTTTGGTAATTGCTTTTTCAATTTTTTGGTGTATAAGATCCAGGACTGATGAACCTATAGGGTCAGCAAGTAGTACAAGGGTTTTGGGGGGAGGGGTCACAGGGGTGGTGGTGGGGTGAAAGGGTGATGATTCCAAGGGGTCCATATAGATAAAGAATGCTTGGAAACTGATTGTGGTAGCTAATGTACAATTCTGCTGGATGTGATTGAACTGTGGAAAGATTTGATATAGGTATCAATCCAAATTAACAACAACAATAAACAAAGTAATTAAGCTCAGCCCTCCTTTTTCTTTTGGATATATTTGTTTAGGTAGGCTGATTTGTTCCTTGACTTATTTTATACACTGTTTAGACATATGGTTGATATTATTGCTGCTTTGGGTTGATGTTGAGTTGATTACAGCTCATGGTGACTCCATCTGTTACAGAGTAGAAATGTACCACAGAGTTCCCTTGGCTGCCATCTTTACAGGAGCAGACCAACAGACCTATCTTCTGCCTGGTTGCTGGGTGAGTTTGAACCATCAACATTTAGGTTAGCCATTGAGGGCAAATTGTTGTAGCATCTACAGATCTCCATTTTTACTGCTGCATAGAGCTCAGCAATTGTTATTGACTGGCAACTTTTTCATCACCAGAGACACTACCATTCCAGTCTTCCATTTCTCTCCAAACACATGCCACTGCCTCCCCTTCCATCTGCTTCTATTCCTATCAGCACTCACTGATTTTCCACCATTCTATCTGGTCTGAATGTAACCCTGTTGACTCTGGCCACTCCTCACTCATCTGCCAGATTTGACTGGTCTTCTCTGGTCACAGCCCCTGTCACAGTGTTATAAGGTTTGATCTCTGAAGAGCAGAATCTAAAGTGGTTGTAGTGAGGATGGAAAATAGAAAATGTAGTAATAAAGAAAGACAATGAAGAGGAGGCAATATCCTGAAAGGAAACACAAAAAGAGGTGCTCCCCTCCCAAAAAACATTCCCTACGATCAACTCTATTTCACTCCAAAGAGACCCTATAGGATAGAGTAGAACTGCCCACTGCCGTGGGCTTCCTAACCCCTAACTCTTCATAGGCAGAGGAAGCCTCAACTCTCTGCTGTGGAGTGTATGGTGGTTTAGAACTCCTGAACGTATGTTTAGCAGCCCAAAGCATAATCCACTACATCACCCAATGTACACACACATGCAAAAGTAGTACTTGCTGGGCATCAGAGAAACCACATTTGTTTGTCTTAGAATTTCAAGATGAAAATTTAGAAAAATCAACATTAAGCATAGATGATGTGTTCATAACAAAGCAAAACAAAAGCAGTAACAAGTAGCCTTCTAATGTGGAGCGACCCCCTGGGTGTCAGAGTCGTGCTGTCCTCATTGGATTTTCCAGAAGAAGAAAAGGAGAAGCAGCCAACCGTATCCCAGTCCCCCAGCTTCACCCCAGTCCCCAGCAGGTCGGAGAAGGGAAGTAGACATGAGAATGAGTCTGTCTCACCAAGGTTCCCCATCGCTCTTGTTGGTCCTACAGTGGTGCCCCCCAAAACAATTTCTCCTTCTAGCAATTGACCCGTCTTGATGATGTATTCAAAGTTGCATGGTGGACAATGTTCTCTTGTGATCCATAGGTTTCCACTTGCTACGTTTTGGACACGTTTTGTCCTAATAAAGGACCCACACATGCTGACAAAACAGGGCGTGGGGGAAGTGGTCAAAAGAGAGGGAAACTTCAAGAGAATTTTGAGCATGGGTTTTGACAGGTTTGCCCTGTCAGAGTAAAGGGGCATAACCTCTGTCTTGAACGTCTTTCCAGAGCATTTTGCATTTCTGGTTGGACAAACTCTTCCCAACAGGTCACCCTCACCTTTCACACGGAGCTCCCACTCCATGACCTGAGACTCCCTCCGGAGCTGGATAACTTGTCATTACAGTGCTTGGCACGCCATCTTACTGTTACCTCCTTACAGGACGCCCGGTCCACTCCACTTCAGCGGTGAAGTTCCAGAAGGCAGATTGCTGTCATTTTTCAGGCATTATTTTATATAACACAGAACCGTGTCTGGCACACAGTAAGCCCCACAGGGCAGACACTGCTAGAGGACTATGTGTATCTAGGGTAAAGTTACAAAAGAAGTCGTGAGTCTGATTGAAACACCTCAGTGTAGGCACAAGATCGTCTGGGTTTGAAATAGAGCTTTGCCTTTGGTCAACTAAATGGGAAAATTACTTGGTCTCTTTTCCCCTACCTTTTATCATTTATAAAATAGGGAAGAATAGTATTGTCTATGTTTATAGGGTTGTCTGTGAGACTTAAAAGGGTATGCACACGAAAAGTGGTTTATGGAAGGGGAGCAGTAAGCTTTACTACTGCGCAGTCCTTGTCATTGCATATTGCTATCAGATCACGTATCATACTCCGTGGAAAATATTTATTTCCTGCTTTTTCATTGACTGTACACTGTCAAGGGAAGCTACTACTCTTATTTAATATGTTATTTCCAGAACCTCGTGGTGTATTCAGTGTACACAACAGATGCTTTCTCCCTGTTAAATATATTCAACAAATGTATTGTTTAGTACATTTACTGAATGGATCTGGGTGAGAAAGAGCCACCGGGAAGAGAGTGCAGGAGACACTCTGTACACAATAAGTGTGTGCCTGGAGGAAGAGATGGTGGAAGCAGAGCGGTGCTACATGAGCAGCAAGATGAACTGAGGGTACAACGGAAGCCACAGGTTAGGGGGTTCTTTTGAATACCCACACTGTGAGCCTTTCTTATTGGCATGCGATTTGAAGCTTAACTGACCTTCACATGCAAAATCTCCCTAATGAATCCAACTCATTTTTGAACAGAAGGTGATAAAAGTAAAACTGCACACAAGGAAAGTAGAAGAATTAATGAAGTCATTAACCTTAGTCAGCATGTTATATGACCCTGGTCCAAGGATCAGATAACCAAACAAGAAAAAATTCCTGAGCCTAGAAAGTTTATGATCAATGAGAGAAAGGGGTGGGGGTGGGGGTTCTTAAAAATTGTGCTCGAAGGGCAGCACCAGAAAAAGCTTTATGGCATACAGACTCAATGACTCAATAGGAAGAAAGTGGGTTGAAATTTGGGCTGACAACTGGGGCATTGCGAGGTCAATCTTGGTGGAGAAATCAAGCAATAATTCCTTTTTGTCTTTTGCTTTTCATTTTTCTCTTTCGCTGGCATCTCTGCCTGTTCCTGCATTAAACATTTTCTTTTTCACCCTCCATGAGAAGGTCAGAATAACCCTCTCCTATGTGTCTCTGATCCCCGTACCTCCTGACAGCAGCCAAGAGAGGCTTCCTGGTGTTGATATAATTCAGGAAAGCCCCAGAGTTCTGGAGATTACTCTTTGCTGACTTACAAAGCTCTTTCGCAGGTATGGTTCCCTGCAACACTGCGCACAGCTGACCAGACCCCATGATCTTTCTCCGTGTTCAACAGTCTTACTACTGATGACTTTCTTGAAAGACTCAGAACTAATCTTAAGTTTGGTGGAATGGATGTGCAGAATCTTAGACTCTCTGTTTCCTGGCGCTGCTTTAACACAAGTACCACAAGTGGGTAGCTATGAACAATAGGATTTTATTTTCTCATAGTAGGGTGCTAGAAGTCCAAATTCAGTGGGTAGCTCTTGGGGTGGGGTCCATCTTTGTCTTTTTAAGCATCTAGTAGCTGGAAGTCCTTGGATTCTTTTTATATGAGAGCTCATTCTAGAAGGAGCAACCTATAAGGACCTCATAGAGGAGCTTATACAGAAGGAGCTCCTTCTAGATAAGAAGTGATTAGTTTTAGACAAGGCGTACTGCTCTGATAGAGATCGATGGAACCTCTAAAATTATAGTCCTTAGACATAGTCCTTCAAGCCTGGAATTGAACTCACCAGAGTGACTTATCCACACCAATAATAAACAAGCTTATAAGGTTCAAAATAACACAAGGGAGGTGTTATTAGAATGATCAACCTAAGACAAATCAGTAAGACTTATTTTTTTCTGGTGGAGAAACCAAGCAAAGGGGTGGTGTCAGTTCAGGGATAAAGGTCAGAAGGCAAGAAGGGATAAGAAAGAGAAATAAATGGAAATGGTCAACACAAGGAGTAAAAAGAAGAGTGCTATTACATTGGGGGCATTTCCATCAATGTCACCAAAGGAAACATACATAAATATGATTGAATGGAAACTAATTTTTACTCAAATTAAGAATAAGTGATCAGATGTATAATACACCCTCCATGGATACCGCCTTGCTGTTGTTAGGTGCTGTCGACTTGGCTCTGACTCAGGGCGACCCTCTGGACAGCAGAACAAAACCCTGAGCCATGCTCACATTTATTCTTGTGTGAGCCCATCCATGTAGCCACCCTGTCAACCCAGCTCGTCAGAGGTCTTCCTCTTTCTCACTACCTTGCTTCTTTACCGAGTATGATGAGCATCTCTGATAACATGACCTTATTAACGTAAAAAATCCCTATTTCCAAATGGATTTTCTGTACAAACTTAAGAAGGAAGCAAAACAACCTACAATTAACCTTGAGGAACTTTAGTTTATGAATTCAGTCTAGCTA
Organism: Tenrec ecaudatus; assembly: GCF_050624435.1. NCBI lineage: Eukaryota > Metazoa > Chordata > Mammalia > Afrosoricida > Tenrecidae > Tenrec > Tenrec ecaudatus. The sequence continues at coordinate 149,756,079 of NC_134532.1, forward strand.
TTCCACAGTAAGAGGGCAAGCAGAACCCAAATGGGTGTCTTTAATTCATTTGAATGACTATTAAACAATACATATGCATCTTTATGACTCAGACACTGCAAAAGGCTGGGTATCAGAGGAGGGTCTCTGCTGGTAAGTCACCTGCACTGTGGTCAGAGGAGGTGGCCATGGCAACAAATAAAATCACTACAATGACTTTCCCGCTCAAGTAGAACACTCTTCCGCATACATTGGGGGATAAGTAATCCACTCTATCAGGCTTTGGGAAGTCAAGAGAAGCCTTCACCGTTGAGGCAGCATCCTGAAAAGTGGGAGGTATTTGCCAAGTAGATAAGAAAGCACAGGAATTTAGGCCAGCAGAAGGCGTGTTGCGGTATGCCCGGGACCATGCAAATAGTTCAAATAACTCTGCACATCTGGAGTACGGAGTATCTGAGGTACATAATACAGATTATGGCTGAAGGAATGGGCAGGAACTATATTGACACAGCCTTTACATACACCTCACAAAAGAGTTTTAATTTGGGGGGCTGATTTTTCACATGTAATATTCCCTTAAGAGATCTGGTGGCACAGCAGTTATGCATTGGGATGGGATACTAAAGGTTTGCAGTTCAAAGCCACCAGTGGCTCTGTGGTAGCAAGACGAGGCTTTTTTTTTTAAAACTCCTTTTGTTACTCCTGTAAACAGTTAGAGTGTTGGGAACTCCCAGGGGAAGTTCTATCCTGCCTCGTAGGGTCATCGTGAGTCGGTATCGACTCTACGGCAGTGAGTTTGTTTTTTTGACTTTTTAATAAGTTTGCAATTATTTGCAACAGTTGAGTATTGAAGAATATACAGCAGGATGACAGCATGTCTATTAATTAACTATCATTTCTTTTATAGACTAAACATCTGTTTATGTGTCAGGCCTTCTTCTAGGCATTAGGGATGCATCAATGAACAAACATACACAAATCTCTATCCTTGTAGAGTTTACTTCTCGTTGGGAGGATGCAGCACATAGTACAAATGAGTGAATTATACAGTGTGTTAAGAGCAAACATGCTGTGGAAGAATATAAAGAAGCTTAACAGAGGTCTGGCGTGCTGGGTGGAAGAAGTATTATAGTCTTAAATAGGATGGTTTTAAAAAGCCAAGCAAGGGAGGAGGAAAAATCAAACTCTACATCAGCATTGCCCAAGGCACATTTCTAGGAAACTGAGGTTAGATATGTCCCACCTTACCAATTCTGGCACCAATTGTCTCTCTAGCCACACTCTCTACTATTCAATTGTGTTCCATAATTCATTGCAATGGTCACAGACTCCTGGTAAAATTATTCAATCAGGACAACACCTTTTCAATTGTTCTCACAGAAGTGCTTTCTCTGGTACATGGTCTCTCAGGCACTGAGCCCATTGGTTTCTGTCTTGCTCATGCAATGTTAGAAATTTCTTTTAGGGTTGCCAATAAATTCCAAAAGAGCACAGCAATCCACCAGAAGCCTCAGCCCAAAGGCACTCAGCCCTAGCTCCAACTCACTACCATTGAGTCAGTATTGATTACATGATCCCTTGTGGGCTTCTGAGATGGTAACTGTTTATTGGAGTAAAAGGCTCAGTTTTTCTCTGGAGCAGCTGCTGGTGGTTTTGAACTGGCAGCCATGCAGATCACAGTCCAATACATAACCACTATACCACTAAGGTGCCTAAACTTAATGGGTTAGCAAATCTAGCTCCCCCAATTAAGTGCCCAGAAGCACCCTACTCTATAAGTGGTTTCATGTCTAAGGGAACTCAGCTTTACTTGCTCTGTGAACGGGAAGTTTAATACTTTGTCTCATGTTCTGGCTTTTGGTTCCGTAACTTCCATTCCTCTGGTGTCAAATCTGTCCCCTGGATCAAGGAAGTTCAGTGTGTAGGAATCTCAGAGTCCACAGCACATACTCTTCTCCCCACTCTTCTCTCTTGGTAGTAATAAGAATTCCCCTTTCCTGATTCCAAGGAGCTCTGGTTCTAAGTGTAGTAGGTTATATGTTGGGCTGCGGACCAAAAAGAGCTAACGGTCTCAGAAACCCACATACTCTTCCCTGTAGGGTAGCTATGAGTCAGAATCAACTGGGTGGCAGTGAGTTTGATTTTGAGTTGCCTGCTTGAGATGGCTCATTTTATACTTGGCAGGATGACTACCATAATTAACCCTGTAAACAATCAATAAGGTCTTTCTGGACCTTCTCTTACTCAGACCCCTCAGGAAAAAATCTTTTGGCTGGAGTCACAAAGACTATGGCTAGAAGTTAACTAATAGCTAGCTGCATTGCAGGTGGCCAAAGACTCAAAGGCAATGAAGGGCTAAGCGAGGTGGAGTGTGGGAAGAGGGGAAATGTCACGGGCAGAAGGAATCACTGGTCTAGTGATCGTGAGGTAGAGCATGCCTGTGTGTGCAAGCAATCCTGAAGGGGCCAGCAGGATTGGAGGTCGGTTAACCAGGAGGTGTGTAGATGGAGATACCGTCAAGGAGACAACATAAAGCAGGCAACAGATTGCAGAGAGCTTGCAGACTATTGTGAGGTCTTTGTTTCACTTTTGTGACTGAGCAGTCATCAGAGATCTGTTAGATGCTGTTGAGTCTGTTTCTATTCCTAGTGACTGTATGTACAACAGAATGAAACACTGCTGGACCCCGAACCTGCTTTACAATCGCTCTTGTTTGAGCCCATCAGTGCAGCCGCTGTGTCAATCCATCGTGGTGAAGGTCTTCCGTTTTTTTTCATTTCCCCACTGATTTACCAAGCATGATGTCCTTCTCCAGAGACTGGCCTCTCCCGTCAGCATGTCCAAAGTATATTAGATGAAATTTAACCATCTTTGCCTCTAAGGAGCATTCTGGATGTCGTTCTTCCAAAACAGGTTTGTTTATTGTTTTGGCAGTTGATGGTACTTTCAATATTCTTCACCAGCATCATAATTCAAATGCGTCTATTCTTCTTCAATCTTCCTTATCCAATGTTTCATACTCATGAGGGAATTGAAAGTATGATGACTTGAGTCAAGTACACCTTAGTCCTCAAAGTATAATTCTTGTTTACCAACAATTTAAAGAGGTCTTGTGCAGCAGACTTACTTAATGCAAAGTGTCCTTTGATCTCTGGCCTGCTGCTCCCAGGATCACTGATTGTAATGCCAAGCAAGATGAAATCCTTGACAACTTCAATTCTCTTCCCACTTATCATGATGTGATCTCGTCCAGCTGTGAGGGTTTGGGTTTTGTTAACATTGAGGTGGAGCGCTAAGGAGAGAAAACAGGAGAGTGCTATGCTCTGACCGAATATTGAAAAGGAACGCCGAGCCACTGAGTTGAGCACAGACAGATGGAGCTAGCGAAGAAGTGCGGAGACCATTTCGGGTGCGAATGCAATAACCCAGGGAGAACGCAGCTGCTCTCACAAACACTTCCAGGCTCAGAACCCCCCGGGGACACTTGTACCTGTCCTATGGTTCTCCAAGAGCAGGCATCAACCCTTTGACAGTGACTTTGAGCTTTCTTTGGATCAGCCTCGTAGCAATGGAAGAGATGGGCAGAGCTGAAGTCTGTATACATACAGATTTTTTGTTGTACAGTAATCAATCTTGGGGCAGCATGGAAGATACATTGTATATAAAGCGAATATTGGAGAGTTCCTGGGAAGGGCAAATGTTTAACACTCTCAACTACTACTAACTAAAAGATTGGAGGTTGGAGTCCACTCAGAGGCTCTGCAGAGGAAAGGCCTGGTGGTCCTCTGGAAGCTCCCTCATTGAAAACTCCATGAAGCACACTTGTAATCTGACACACGTGGAGCCTCCATGCTTCCGGATTTTCTCCCAGGCAGCTAGTTAAACTAGTTGAAGCAATGAATACGCATTAACTGATTTATTCCTCACAACAATCCAGGAAAAGATGCCATTATTTCTCTCCACTTTATAGAGGAGGTAACTGAAGCGGAGAAGTGATATTGGAGTCAAGAAACTCCTTGCAGGGTTTTCAAGGCAAGAGATGATAAGGGTCGGGTTAATGCAATTGCCTTGGAGATGAGGCAGGAAAGCAGGCTGTAAGTGGTGGGAAGGGGAGATAATAGTTTCTATTTTCAGTTATTTTATTTCTTTCTCTCAGAGCAGGACATTTCATAAGTGCCCATTCAGTTGGTGCAGACTGCTTGAATCTCTTCCTGGGACAGAAGTGCTTTTGGAAAGATTTTCTCTGTGAAGCTCTGAGAGATATTTATTGTGAGCAGAACCATCATTCAGATTCTGGGGAAGTGTATTTTAGATGATAATAATGGAGATGAAAAAAAATTAAGAAATAAAATAATGGAGATGATTGAAAATAACAGCGGAGCACATCTGTCCTGAAGCCAAGAGAGGTGAGGGAAGGAGGAAAATGTGAGTGGGTGGAGGGAAAGTTAGCATAATGAGGGATTTGTCTTTTTTTGTTTTTGTTTTGTTACCATACTGTCATCTCCTGAGTAGTAATCTAAAGGAGGAGTGTGATTTATTTTTTTATCCTTGGGATGATAGCAGTAACAATTTGCCAGTGCAGATTGATTTGAAATGGGTTTTATGAATGAAGTTGTCAGCGCTTCTAGAGAGAGGTTCACAGTGTACTTGGTTACATATTGGATTTATGAATGAAAGACCTTGATTTTAGCGTTAATGTTGGAAAACTTTCTTCTTAAACTTCTTTGTGCCTTAGTTATTTAAAAAATCAGTAGGCATAAACACTTTCCAAGTATTTTTTTTAGAATGTATAAAACACTCCATGAATGAAACGTACACAACAATGAGAAGCAATGGGCAACAATCTTAAACCATGAACACTTGAAGGGAGGAGTGATGTACTCGCTTTTGTGGATTGGCTGTTGAACTCACTATTTTGGTAGTTGTCAAAATGAGGAGATACAAGAGTTAGAAGTTATTAAGCTTTTCAAATGTCACTTTCCCCACAGCTGGGACTCTCTCTCAATAACAGCATTTCCATCTGGACTATCTTTTAAATCTCACCACTCATCCTCCTAAGGCATCAACTGTCGTGAAAAAGAATTCCTCCTTTAGGTTTGGTTGTTCATGGGGATATGTACGATTTACTTGCCGTTTTATGTCCATATCACTTTGTCCAATAGCCACTTTGTTCCCTCAGGCATGAATTTTGAAGCATATTCTAGATTTTAAAGATGTTGATTTGGGCTGCGTCAAAATGTAACATTCTATATAACTGGCATTTCAATGACTGGAGAAAGGAGATTAGTTTGCAGTTTCTGATCGGGGTTCTAAGTCATTGCCATCAAGTCAGTTCTGATTCATGGTGACCATAATGTGGGAACTTATTTAACTATTATGAGAAGAATAGACCATGATTTGTGATACATGCAGATTAGTAATCATTTTCTATTTCAGTGGGGGAGAAAGGATGGTGAGACTTCATCTGATGTCCTTGGACATATTGTCTGGAGAGACCAGCCCATGGAGAAGGACACCATGCTTGGTAAAGGAAACAGGAAAGAGAAGAAGGACCTAATGCAATGGATTGGCACATGGCTGCCTTAATGGGCGCGAATGTAGGAGCCACTGTGACGATGGTGTGGACTGGGCAGGGTTTTGTTCCATTGTGCAGAGCCCACGAGGATCAGCGCCGACTCAATGTCATTGAATAGCAATCTGGATGTAATCAAACACTTGATGGGTCATAAATTAAAAAATTCCAGTTTTAAATTAATTTGTCATATGAAGGCAGCATAATGTATGGAGAAGTGTTTGCCCATATTAAACACTAATTTTTAAATGTCTAATTTTATAGCAAGTACAAGCAGAAATGATTACTTAGTGGCCATCTGGGCACTTCAACCGTTGTTGAAGAAAGAAATTATGGCAAATTCTATTCATATTTTGGGACTGAAAAGTCTACTAGAAACCAGCTAGTTTTATTATCTCAGAATCTCCAGTTTCGGAGTTACTCTGAAGTATCTGAATTCTCTTTGCATTACACAGTAAGCACAATTGTGACACCAGGCAACTGATTATTTTCCAAGGGAATCTACTCTGTCATTCGAATTTTAGACAGGTTTTATTTTTCTATCAAATCTAAATTAATCGATGTCTCTAACTCTTGGGCCCATGTGGTAACCACAAGGATCAAGAAGTATGAATGTAATTCATTTCCATGTGGCAATTCTTCAAAAATTTGAAGAAAACTTGGAAAGCGCTGTCCTTCTTCAGAGTGAGGCCAGAAACCTCACCGGCTTGGTTCAGTGTGGCCACCATTGTTTTTTTGTTTTGTTTTGTTTTGTTTTTTATTTTATTTATTTATTTTTTAAAAAAATTTTTTGCCACCATTGTTTTATGCAAGCTTTTCCTTCTGTTTTTGTTCTCATTGCAAATACATTTGCTTTTCTTCACATTTTGGAAACGGGTTGTTTTAAAGCATCATGCAAGGTAGAGTGAAAAAGAGGAAGACTTTCGACAAGATGGCGTGACAGGGACTGAAACAAGGGGCTCCAACGGAAGAGCAAGTGTGTGGTTGGTACAGGACCGGGCAATGTGTCATTCCATCACACACAGGGTCACTGGGAGGTGGCACAGACTAGCTGGCACTGACCAACAAAACAGACTGAGTAAGTGTGGTGAGAGGATTCCACTCAGAGGCACACCTTTCTTGATGTTAAACCATGCAGTTTGCCCTTGTTCTGTTCAAATGCTTGCCTCTTGGTCCACGCACAGATTCCACAGGTGCACAATAAAGGGTTCTAGAGTTCCCAGTCTTCTCAATGCCATCCATAGTTTGTTATGATCCAGAGAGTCGAATGTTTTTGCATAGTTAATATGCACAGGTCAACCACATGTGTTAGGCTGGGCTCTCTAAAGAAGCAGAACCAGGACACTGATGAACGTACAAGAGAAATCCTTGTATTAAGAAGTCATTTCATGCCCAGGCATTCCCTCCCAGTCCAACTCAAGTCCCTAATTCTGATATTAGCCAGAGCCCTCTTCAGACTCATGGAGCTGCAGACCAATGATGCAGAAAGGTAAAAGGGGAAGCAGGGAGATCACAGGTTGGTAGAAACCTAGCAGGGCGCCAATCGCTCTGAGGGCCAGGCAGCCCACATGGGGCCATGCCTGGAGACAGACACAGAATTCCAGCATGCAAGCTAAGGGGCAGAGAGAAGTGGGGGAAGGGAGTCCTCAGTGTCTTTCTTATAAAAAGCCCACACCTTCCAGGAGGCATCAAACTGATTGACAGATTGGACTCCACAAATTTAAGTTGATATAAAATCTAACTACCACACCTCTTTCTATTATTCTCTGCTTTCAGCCAGATCCATCTGAGGTCAGAAATTATATCCCTGGCTCCTTGTCCTCTTCTGAATCCTGCGTGAATTTCCAGCTGCTTCCTGCCAATGTACTGCTGAACTATTGCTGAATAATATTCAGTAAAATTTTGATAACATATTGCTCGATGATATCTGCTTTCTGTTGCATCACTTTTCTTTGCAATGAGCACATGTCTGGATCACTTCTAGTTGGTTGGCGAGGTAGAGCTGTCTTCCAAACGTCTTGGCATAGACAAAGGCATCTTTGCATGGAGTGTGCTTGTGTTCAGCAATGGATCTCCAGAGAAGCAAGCGCCTGGGCCAGCAGAATAGCTGTGCCCTTTTGTGATTTTGAAGGCAAATAGACTAATCACGAAAGGTAGGATTGGGAACTTTCTATCGCTGAAGACTGTGAGGAGGCTTTTGTGTTCCGGAAGGCAGATTCCGAATCCTCAGCTTCTTCGTGTCCACAATGACAGAGGTGTGCTGAAGTAGGGGCAGTTTTTGACAAGCTATGGGCAAGAAGCCTTGTCCTTTTGCCTGGTGGATGTTAACCTCCCTGGTGGCAAGTGTGGCTCAGGGTCAATGGTAACTGTCAGAAGTGGTGACCCTGAGCCACACTCAGGATTACACTGCAGAGAAGTCCCTAACTGCTCCGCTGCGTTTTCTGCTTTGCAGTGTCGCCTCACAGGGGTGGAACTGGGTGGGAAATTCAAAGCTGCAAGTCTAAAAGACACACACACACAGTGATACAGTGTAACCTGTGAGATTTACATTGTATCAAAGTAAATCACCTCAGATTTGTCCCTAGATCAGTCTCTAGGGCCCAAATTTTTGCCTGGAAATTTTTTGTCCATGGCATAAAAAAAGTGTCACTTTAGCACAAAATGAGTTTTAGACCAGATAAATGACAGCAACGGTGACTTAGAATTACTCACAGAATTGAGTGATAGCACTTCATGGGGAAATTGATCATCCAATTCTGACACTGATCAGATAAGTGACAACAGTGATAATTCCACACCTGAGCTCAGCCATGTGCGAAATTGGTGCTCTATTGTCTGCGGGACAGATCAGGCAGCTCCCCCAAGATGCCTGTTTACTGGAGCACCTCGTATAAAGTAGACATTGACCACAACACCCCTTTGGCATACCTAAAATTATTTCTGACCGATAAGGTCATTGAAGAAATTGTTTCGGAGACAAACCGATACAAAGAGCAACAATCCGCTACTCTGCTCCATAAGTTTTCAAGAAGCAGAAAGTGGGAACCAGTGACCAAAGATGACATTTGGAAATTTCTGGGCCTAATAATACTTCACTGAGTGGTGGGGAAACTCCTGTGGAAATAGTATTGGACCACCAATAAATTACTTGCAACTCCACTGTTGGACACCGTCATGTCAGAATAAAGATTTTCCCTGATTATGAAATTTTAACTTCACAAACAATGAAGAATTTGGGTACAAAATTACTGACATAATTATACTGCCAAGGAGGTTAATCACCCAGACTTTAGTTGAGTTTGACTTCCTAGGGAGCCCCATAGGACATAGTCGAGTTGTCCTCTGTGTTTTTCTAGCCTGTAATCTTCCTGGAACCGATCTATAGATCTTTCTACCCTGGAGCTAATGAGTGGGTTCAAATGATCAAACTCTTGGTTAACAGCCAGTTATGAACCATTGTGCCACCAGGACCCCCCCCCCCTTTGTTTGGCGTACAGACCTAACTAAAACACACGGAAGAACAGCCGAGAGCAGTGATTTGCCACCGTCCTCCTGCCGCAGCCCTTTCAGACAGTTCCTCATGTTGTGGTAACCCCCAACCAGAACACTATTTTCATTGTTACTTCATAGCTGTCATTTTGCTACTGTTATGAATTATAATGTAAATATCTGATATGCAGGATGTATTTTCATTGTTACAAATTGAACATAGTGAAAGCATAATGATCCATCACAAAATCACTATGTCATTATATATTGAGAAATATTTATTTCTAATGACAAATAAATGAAATTTTTGACTTGAAAGATGGTGTAGCATGGGTAACAGTCTTCACCCCTGGTACTCAAATGTGGGTGTATCTGCCTGTGATGTGGGTGGACCTGCCTGAGACAGAGCAGCGGTGTCTCAGTTCCTAAGTCCATCGGAAATACGTGTTTTCTGATGGTCTTAGGCGACCCTTGTGAAGGGGTCATTCACCCCCTAGGGGTCACGATCCACAATTTGAGAACTGCTGGCCTAAAGGAATCAAATGAACGAAGGAAAATATAAGGGGGATACATAAATTAAACAAAACCCATAATTTCTAAGTTAGATCTTGGCAAGCCCAAACCCCCAGATATTCACGACACTTTAAAGAAGACGACACACGGAACACTGAAGATGCTTTCAGACTCCAGGCAGGGCCTCTTGAAATTGCCCGTACGTGTGACAGAAACTGCAGCAAGTTGTCAGAGGCCTGAAGTTTACGGCAGCCAGTGCTGGCGCTGCTTTCCCCAAGACATCAGCCTTCAGCTGAAATAAGACGTGAAAATTCCAAAACTCTCTGGGGGTTCTCAAAGTTTCAGGCAGCCGGCCTTTGGGGCTGCGCAGGCCTGTCCTGCCCATCTGACACCCCTCCACGTGGGTTCTCCCCAGCTCGCCACCCTCCCAGTCTTGTTTACTCCCCAAGGGGGCAGAGACACAGCAGTCAGGTGCCACCCAGCAGGGGGAGCGGGTGAGCAGCCCAGGGCAGCCCCAGCAGGCCAGCGGACCGTGGGGGGGTCATTTGGGTGGGAGCAACGTGGAGGCGCCCTCGACCCACTCTTTGCTCCTCGTGGGTGGGGTGGATGCAGAAGGAGCCGGGATAAATAGCAGGCTCCCCACTCCGGAGACTCTCCCCAGCTGCCCGCTGCCGCCCGGTGGTTCCCTGCCCTGTCGCCAGGGTGTCAGCCTAAGGAGTAGTTTCGCTTCCTCCAAGCGCCAGGATTCCTTTCCAGGCAGCCCGTGGGAAAGGGGCGCAGGAAGGGCAGGAAGACGACGGGTCCCGGGCTGTCTGGTCGAGCAGACCAGGGTGGATGGATCGGACCTTCGCAGGCAGCGGCGCCAGCTCCCTGCCCCTGCTGCTGGCCCTCGCCCTGGGTAAGTGGCTGCGGGGACACCTTGGCTCCAGCAGGAAAGTCTGCGGCTGGAGCCACCCAGAGGGAGAAACCCGAGCCGCCTGATCACAGGGACTGAGTTGGCAGGGGCCCTGGGAGAACTTGACCACAGGGGAGCACCTGGGAGGGCACCTGCTGCAGGCTGGAAAGGGCGCGTGGGAAGGGCAGAGGGCGGAAGGGAGCCCGTGGTCACGCGGTCCCGGCGGCGCAAGTCCACACTGCAGTGCCTGGGAGAGGTTACCTTCAGGACCAGTGGGCTCGGTTTGAGCCCCCAGTGAGGGTCTGTGGGAGGAGAATCCCCTGAAGAAAAGGCTTCGCATTTGCTCTAAGAAAACTATTCCACAGGGAGTCTAGGAGAGTTCTCTGATTCAGGATGCTGAGCCTGGGGGGACATTTGCTTGGGGTGGGTGCCCAACGTGTGAGCTAGAGAACCAGGAATTGCCCATGGGGAGGGGAGAACTGGTCAGGAAGCTCTCTACCCCCCCCCCCCCGCAACACACACCCCCCCACATCTCAAGGGATGCGCTGTTTTTTTTAGGGGTATTTGGATGGACTGGGGGAGAAAAGACCCAATTCCTGAGACTTGAGTTGCTTGCTACTGAGGAGGAAGCAAAGGGAAGAGAAACCTTTTTTTGAGAACACTAGCGATGAAATAAATAAATAAGACGGTATAAGGGGGTTGTGGTGGCGCTGTGCGTTCAGCATTGGGCGGCTAACCTCCAAGTAGGTAGTTCAACCCTGCTAATTGCTCCCTGGGAGAACGATGAGTCTCTCTGCCCTCATAAACATGTACAGACTTAGAAGCCCCATATAGCAAAGTCACAGAAGATGTGGTCAGTTAGAATTTAGTGATGCACGCTGACCAGGAAGGTTGAGGATGGCCAGCAATGATGTCTGAGATGCAGGCCTAGAAACAATACTGATGCTCTTGCCAGCTGTGTCTTGGATGTGGCCAATCTTCTCATCCTCCACGGAGTTGAGACTGCCTAGTGGCCAGAAAGTATTTACAGTGAATCTACTATCCTTAGCAGGGCTCCAGAGCATGTGAGGGTGGGGTAGAGGGGGCTCAAGAGATTTGGAAAACATGATTCCACCTGGAAGCACCAGTGTTCTAAGGGGGCGGGTGGCAAGACTAAGACATGTGACATCCCAAGAGCAAAGTCCATGCAACTAGAGAAGAAAGTACTTTACAGTGAGAGGTAGAGCAGGGAAGCTGCCAGGAGGACAGCCCGCTCCTGGAGACTTCAGGAGGACGAGTAGACGGGGGAAATATTCTTCAGTAAAGAGCTGGTGATGGGAATGAGATGGTCTTATTGGAGAGCCAGAAGATCAGATCAGCCTGCCAGCGAGGATGTAGAAACTAGAAGCAATCAGAGTATGAAGAACCTAAAAAGCCAGATCAAAAATACTTGAACATCAGCCAACACGTAGCCCAAACATACATCATCACAAGTCTTGAATAAGTAAAGAGAGCCCAGGGAGTCCCTTGAGTATGGGCCTGCGAGTGGCGATTGAAGAAGATACATCTGGCAGTGAGGTACAGGGTGGGAGGGGAAGATACATCTGGCAGTGAGTTTCAGGGTGGGAGGGGCAAGGGGACTGGAGCTCAAAGCCATGATTGCCTCATAGGGATGGACTAATAGGCTCTAAATTAAGGTGACATGCTAGCATGGATGTTACAGGTAAAATGATTATTCAGTGTTGATCAGCATCCCCTACTCCATACTTGCTCTTTATTATCATACAGGGCTTGGTTCTATTTTCAAAAACAAATTGTTACCAGGCAAAAATCATAAGCAAAAAAATCCAGTGCTATGTACACTGCGGGAAAGCTAAAGTACAACTATTCTTTTGAATGACTAGCTGAGAAAATTGAATTTAATTTCTGAGTATCTTAAAACTGCTTTCTTTGCCAAATGCCATAGGATATAATTTATTTGCATCAATGTTTCCATTAAGTGGTTCTATCTCTGTCTTAAGGACCATGGTGGCACTGTGGGGAAAAGATGGGGTGGTCTGCTTCCCTAAAGATTATACAGGACATATCCACTGTAACCTATTATAGGGTTTCTATGAATTGGAATCAAGTCAAAAGCAGTGGGTTTCTAACCCAAAGGGCTTTACAGAAAATTTTCGGAAGCCTCAAAGCCTGGGGTAGAAAAAAAGGAAGAAGAAAAAAAAACAACCAACAGACTGGAGAACGCTGGTGGAAAGACTTAAAAAGACGGATTGCTGAAACATGAAAACATTTTGGGGTGCAAGGAATCTCATGAGGTAGTTGAAAGTAGCTAGAACTGACTCCCAGAACCAACCACCTTTAGAAGAATAAACTCCAGAGTGAAGAGACTCCTTTATAGTTGTCCTCTTGTGCCTCTGAAAAGATTTACAGTTTCTGAAACCCTATGGAGCAGTCTACTCTATTCTATAGGGACCCTAGGAGTCAGAAGCTACTTGGTGGATATATCTATCATATACTCTTAACTTTGAGACTCAATCCTCATTCATCACATTATTTTATTACTTTTGAAAAATGTGAGAAATGCAATCTGTGATGGATGTGTGTGTCTGTATATATGTATTTCAGGAGAAAGCTTGCTGACGGCTGATGGAAGGGGTGCAGGCATGATCCTAATTTCACCTCTCCCACTCCCCAACTCTGAGATGGTCTGTCCATTTCATCTTCCTGGGTGCTGGTTTTCTCATTGGTGAAATGAAAGAGTTGCTTAGATGGCCACAAACTTGGCAGTCTGCTATTTTTTAGCCAACATGCTATTGACAAACAACACGAGGTCAATGGGAAACATCCCCGATGTTTTTTAACCAATGAGGCATTTAAGAGGAATTTCCCCCCAATACTTTTAAACTCCCATTTACTTTGTAGTGAGTGGTCTGTTCTACTCGAACTTTGTTATGTCAGAGAGAATCATGAGTGCTTGCTTCATTCAGTTGATGTGGGAAAATTCCCAGGGCTCCTGCCTGCCTGTCTGTGCTCTCATCATGCCGGGACCGACCAACACCATTGCCTCTGCGCCCACTCAACAGACTGCTCCTCTAAATACAGGCTGTGCGCTCCCTGAGGCCATCAAAGAGCCGACTAGGAATCCTCACCTTGTCTATTCCACCTTCTTTTATTGGAGCTCATCACATCAAGGTGTAGACATGAGTGTCAATAGGTTCCTGGGCTAGAGGACAGAGGGACAGGGCCTCAAGCTGCGTGCTGCCTTGAACCACCCTCACCATACTTGTAAGTGGTTCCCGTAGGATGAATGCCATCGCAGGAAGCAATAACCCAGGCTGAAGGCACTCTATGGTTAGGTCATGCTCCCAATGCACTATTAGGTAAATGTAACTTGTGAGGCATATAAACAGATTGTTTTCAGAATGATCTGATCTTGTGTTCAGGAAGTGCATGCATGCCCTGCACCCACATTCATAACCCACACAGCTGCGGGCTTCATGTGAATATTGAGGTTGAATAAAAGAGATGGACCTCCACAGGCTAATTTTAATTTTAAGATACACAAATTATGTACTACTCCTTTTGGGAATTTTTACAAAAAGAGAAGCATGATTAGAAAGAGAAACAGAAGGCAAACCACACTAAGGTTAAATTCATATACTATATACAAATGCAAAATATATAAATTCTATTTATATATAACGTGAATTTAGTAAGTATATAATAAGTGATGCATAATTATTAGTATTGATAATCTATTATAAATTAATTGAAACAAAATTATATAATTTGATATGGAAAGGTAAATTTTTAAATAATGTATTATAGATTAGCTAAACTAAGATTGAATTTATTTTATAATAAGTACAGTTAACCAATGATTAGTACTAGAAGGAGCTCAGAGAGGGGCCAGAAATCCCAGTTGTATTTAGAAGAGGGCATGGATTCAGGGATACATCACTACCGATGTCAGCTGGGTTGTTGATGAAAGCAGAGAATACCAGAAAGCTGTTTGCTGTGTTTGATGGACTCTGAAATGGCATTTAATTCTGTGGATCTTAACAAACTGTAACATCGAGAAGAATTTCAGAACACTTCATTGTGCTCCTGTGGAATGTGTAAACCGATTACAAGGAACAACATATAACCTCCACCCTGGGGGATGGGCAACAGAAAAGTGGGTGAAGGGAGTGGGTAAGATATGACAAAATGATGATAATTTATAAATTATCAAGGGTTCATGAAGGAGGGGGGAGTGGGGAGGGAGGGGAAAATGAGCTGATACCAAGGGCTCAAGCAGAAAGCAAATGTTTTCAGAGTGATAATGGCCACAAATGTACAAATGTGCTTGACATGATGCATGTATGTATAGATTGTGATAAGAGTTGTACAAACCCCAAATAAAATGATTAAAAAAAATAACAAAAGCAACCAAGAGGCAACAGTTTCAACAGAACAAGAGGGTACTGAATGGTTTAACATTAGCAGAACGATGCATGAAAACTGTATCCTTTCACCATACTGATTCATCTGCATGCTCAGCAATGGCCCAGGACGCTGTACTACATGGCGTTAGGATCGGAGGATGGCTCAGTAACAGCCTGCTACATCATTGTGCGCAGACAGAACAAAGGTCTTGCAGCACTTACTGATGGAGATCAAAGACTGAAGTCTTCAGCATGGATTGCAACTAAAATCCTCACAACTAGACCAATAGGCAACATCATCGTAAACAGAGAAAAGATAAAAAATTTCAAGGATATTATTTTACTTGGATTTAAAATGAACACTCCTGAAAATGGCAATTAAGAAGTTATACTACTTAAAGAACTGGGCAAATCTGATACACAAGACCTCTTAAAATGTTACAAGAGCAAAGATGTTACTTGGGGGATTAAATGCACCTGGTCCAACCATAGCATATTAAATTGCCTCATAGAAATTTGAAAGCTGGACAGTGAATAAGGAAAACTGGAGGGGTCAGAATGATATATTTGGATCATGATGCTGGAGAATAATATTAAACGTACCATAGGCTGCTTGAAGAGCAAACAAATCTGTTTGGGAAGAAATGCAGCCAGAATGGTCCTCAGAACGTATGAGGAAATTCTGTTTTATGTATTTTGGACACATTATCAGGAGTAACTGCTCCCTGGAAGAGAATGTCATGCTTGGTAAAGTAAGTCACTCTCGCTGCCATCGAGTCAATGTCAACTCCTAGCAATCCTACCAGACAGGGTAGAACTGCCCCTGTGAGTTTCCAAGACTGTAACTGTTAATGAAGTAAAAAACCTTGTGTTTCTCTCAGGAGTGGCTGGAGGTTTTGAACTGCTGAGCCTACAGCTAGAAGTCCAGTGTGTAACCACTAGGCCATCAGGGCTCCTTGTTCAGTAGAACGTCAGAAAAAAAGAGGAAGACCATCAATAAAATAGATGGACACCGGGGCCTCAACATCGAGTTCACATGTCATGATTGTGAGGGTGGTCTGGCAGTATTCTGTAAAGTCAGCATGGGTCAAAGAGAGCTCAAGGTCACTTAATGGTAACATTAAGGAACACAGGAGCCCTGTGTGAAGTGGATTAAGCGGTGCCTGCTAAACGAGAGGTCAACAGGTTGAACTCACCAGCAACTTCACAATAGACAGATGAGGGATCTACTTCCATAAAGAATTATAGTTTTGAAAACACAGTGGTTGCTATAAGGTTGTGATAGGGTCACTATGTGTTGTAATCAACTCGACAACATCGGGGCTTTGTTGTTGTTAAGGTACACTAGTGGCTCAATAGATAAGCACTTAACTGTTTACTTAAAGGTTGGCGGTTCAAACTCACCCAGCAGCTTCCTGGGAATCTGTTGCCATAAAGATTAGTGTAGGGGAATGTAGGAGCTGGGGGATGGGGAGGGTGAGGAGATTTGGGGAGTAAATAATGAAGACAGGAGGGGGAAGGAGCACTAAAACTGAATGTGATTACACGACTCATGACTCAATCATGGGGAGACAAAAGAAAATGTTCCGAAATTGCGGTAAAGATTGTACAATTTTCTTGATATAATTAAATGATGGATTTATATGATACATGGATTACGGGACAAGAAAACTTAAAAAACAACTTAGAAAATAAAGAAACCATGTGTTAAGACAAGAAAAAAGATTACCGAAGGGTATAGTTCTTCTGTCGAATGAGGTTGCTGTAAGTGGAAATCCACTTGATGGCATTAGCGTCAGTAACAGCATTAATAAATTAATTTTAGATCTTTTCATAATGAAAAACATCTCTCAACTGTATTCACATATACAACAACTCCAATTATGGATCGGAATCAAATTCCAGTAGTTAAAGAGAAATAATAATAAAGTTTGTATAAGTACTGTGTATTAAGTTTTGTTATTATGCTTAGGTCACTAATTGCATTATATGTCACAATGCCGTTGGGGTTTATAATAAAGGAAGGAAAGGAAATTAACTTGGGGAGACTCTCAAAGTATCAGGGGGAAGGCTGCTCCAGCCTCGCTCGCATGCAAGGTGATCCCAAGTTGATAAGCCAGTTACTCTTTGCTGTAAGGCTACAATGGTAAGGTCTGGGAGACAGGACAGGGAGTCAACGACTCAAATTCTGGAGTGGGAAAGACACCATGTAATATTCAAACAGTCCTTACAAGGCTGCTATATGCATCAAGACAAGGTAAATCAATATGCATGTAACTTAACTATAAAGGAAGGCTCTCCTAAAAATTTCTACCAAAATAGGGTCAACAGAAAATGATATTTTAGGAAACAATTATTATTAATATTATGACCAAGCAATCTTAAACTCTATTAAATGACTACTATAATAATTAATAAAGCCATTAGTTTCTTCCCATTTCTTCAATGGACTTTTCCAAAATGAGCTTACATTTCTAAACTATATTTACTTATTTAACAATTCCAATGGTTGATCAGAATCAAATTCCAGTTGTTAAAGAGAGAGAACATGGAAGGGATGCCTAAGTACTATGCTTTCAGCTTTGTTACTGTAGTTAAGAAACAGTTCCTTCATAGCTATCCACCACTCTATGCCTTGAGATATAGCCGTAATTTATATCGGGTTGTGATTTTTTATTTGATGGAGAAGTCAATCTGTAACCACGTCCACGGTCAAAGAAGGGAACACCCTGGAGTGACTTAATAGTGACTTCGTATTTGCTCTCATGCTAAAGGCATGCCATGGAAATCCAAGCATGGGTCCAGAAATACTTACGTTTTGTTACTTTTAGTGAAGATGGTTGCTGACTTTCAAGAGTGCTTGTATGTATTGGACAAATGGAATAAATGCCACAGCATTTAAACAATTATTGGTGATTAGGTTCCCAAGTCAATTGAGATAAACTTTTCAAATATGTACAATTGTTGAGTGCTGCCCTATGGTACCCTCATTCTATGGTACCCTCCAAAGCGTCGCCCAGTTGGAACCTGCTGCTGCAGTCACGCTGTCTGTGCATTGCGGTGAGGCTCTTCCTCCCTTGCTCCGACCCTCTACTCTACCAAACACGACGTGCTTCTCCAGGACTGGTCTTTTCTGATAACATGTCCAAGGTGGGTGAGATGAAGTTTCATCTTCCTTCTTCCAAGGAGCATTCTAGCTGTACTCTCTCCGAGACAGACACATTTACTCTTCTGGCAAGTACACTACAGTACTTTCGATATTCTTTAGCAACATCATAATTTAATGCATCAATTCTTCTATGGTCCTCTTTAGGCATTGCCCAACTTTCTTTTTATTTTGTTTTGTTTTAAACGTTTTATTAGGGGCTCATACAACTCTTATCACAGTCCATACATATACATACATCAATTGTATAAAGCACATCTGTACATTCCCCGCCCCAACTTTCACATGCATACGAGATCAATGACAACATAATGGCTTGGGTCAGATATATCTTAGATCTAAAGGTCACATTTGTGCTCTTTAAAACTGTCAAGAGGTCTTGTATAATAGATTTGTTCAGTGCACTATGCCGTTTTGACAAGACACATGACAGAGTAGTTGCAACAGTGAGCTTGGAGATAAGAACAATTGTGAGGATGGAGCAGGCGCGCGGGAGCTGTTTCATTCAGTTGCGCACAGGGTCGCTGTGAATTGGAACTGACTTGACAGTATCACACAACCACATGCACATAAGATCCTGCACTCATGTTTCTGTAGTTATCTTGTGCTCACTATGTGCACACGTGGTGCCATCGCTAGTCCAGTGAATTGAATAAATAAGTCTCTGTGATCTGAAGTGTACTTTTCCTTCTCCGCTTGGGCTCCTTGCGCTCATTTCCTTGAGGTGCCAGCGTCTGTTCCGACTGCTCTCCCGAGTCACCACGGATGGGCCATCCAGCTATCCGAGTCATACTGGATTCATAGAATGAGTTTGGCAGTGTTTCTCTTTTTTGTTTTTGAAGAGATTGGTTGGTGTTAAATCTTTTTTGGTAGAATTCTCCAGTGTGGCTGGCTTTTTGTGGTTGGAATTATTGACAGTTCCTTTTACTATCATCTGTGTAATGGATATGCATACATTTTTGACAGAACGAAAGGATTCTGTATGGTTTATAAGACGTGTTTGAATTCCTTCTCAGTCTGTGGATAGATTCTTCATGAACACAATTATGTGTTATGCAATTCCCATTCTTCCTACTATTATCCATAGTTTGCTGTGATCGGAATGCCTTTGAATAGCCAAGAAAATACAGTTAACATCTTTATGGTAGTCTCTGCCACGATGAACCTGACTCAGCAACAATATCTCTCATTCCATATTATCTTCTGAACCCAGCTTGAATTTCTGGCAATTCCCTTTTGATGTACTACATCTAACTTCTTTACCAGTATTGTTGTTGTTGTTAAACACAGTTTCTTTAATGTGGTAGCTGTGCCCAATTTCTCTATGTGGGCTAATCTGATAAGCCATATTTGTTCATAAAGTTTAAGTATGGAGTACCACCATCAACAGATATTTAGCCTATTTGAAGGCACTACTTTCATGCACTATGTTGACTAATGGAAAATACAAATTTGACTGCTATAGTACATATGAAAATTTTCATTCTTAAAAGAATATTTCAAAGTGTTACTATTAGACAATATATCTATAGACCCATTAATATGTGCCTACTACTGGAGACTTGTGGTAAGCATGTCTAATCTTGTGGTGTCTAATCTTGTGGTAAGCATCAGAAGAATTTTCCAAGAATAAGGCAATATCTTCCCAAGAATTTTCAATATAGTGGATAAAAATACATCAGATATTAATAATTATGTAAGATTAATTAAATACTTACAAAGTATAAATTATATCATATAGAATCAATATAATCCCAGAAAAGGTGATTTATTATGGGGTGGAATGATAGGGGAAAGTCCACCATGGAGGTAGCTACTTGAACTGGTTTCTGCCATGACTCCAAACCCCTGCCCTTGAACTAATTCCAATGCAGAGGGACCCTCCATATTGATTTTGGAGCCTAAATCATTAGAGCTCAGATAACCTCATCTTTTCCCACTGAGAAGCTCGTGGGCTTGAACTGCAGATCTTGTGGTTTTACAGCCCAGTACTTATCCGACAGCACCACAAAAGTTTGTAGAGGAAAAGTGGGGACAGAATTTGAATGTAGACTGTAGGATGGCATAGTGATTATTATCTCGTGGGTGTATGTGTGCATGTTTGTGTGTGTATGTGTGCATGTTTGTGTGTGTATGTGTGCACGTTTGTGTGTGTGGGGTGGGGGGGTACAGAGGAAGTGGACTCTGATGCCTGAAACAAATAGTTACTTTTGCTTGGTATTGAGGGAAATACTGACTTGGCATTGTAAATCAGGCGGCTTTCTAGAGGTAGCATCCTGGAGACACTCAGATTTATAATGAAGCCAAAAAAGCACTAACCGAGGAGAATCAAGAAGAAAAAGTCAGGAAGCCAAGAGTGAGTGTGGGTTTTAGATAAAAGATTAGGGAAAAAAATCAACCATATCAAATGCTGCATAGTTTTAGAAGCTCAATAAGAGGCCATTAGTGAATGAACTAGGAAGAAATCATCCGTACTTCTTGGAGAACAGAGACAGGAAATAGATGACAATTGAAAAATAAAAATATATACACAAGTGATTACTTGATCAGTTATATTGAAAGAGAAATTCCAAATACTATTATATTTGTAGATATATACTTCTAACTTTGCACTTTATGGTAGAAGACTTCTTTGAGCAAATTTCCTATTCATTTCTAAATAACTGATAGTCATCTTGTAATGAAGAGTAATAACTAAGATTTTTAAGGATCATTTAGATACAAGATCAAAGCCTACATAAAAAACAAACAAGCAAGCAAATAAGCTAAAATTCCCATTTATCATTCCAAAAGTATAACAAAGGAAATACAGCCTATTCTTTCTTAATGATTTCTGCCCAGTAGCATTCACGGCTATTAAATACTATTGAGTGGGTTTCTTGACTATTCAGACTCTTAATTGGGAATCTGTCTTTAGTAATGTGGTGAGCAGGCTTTACAAAGCTTCAACTGGAAAAACGGAGTGACTATTTGTTAATGAGTCCTATTTTCAAGGGTCACATAGAAAATCAATGGAATCATTTCACAGTCACACCACACACACCAAGAAGCCCCTTATTTCTTAATGCTGCTTTGTCTAATTCTCCACTCCAGATGGACAGCCTTAATAATTATATCCCACACACATGAAATTCATTCCGTGTTATTGACTTAGGTCCAATTAAAATTCCAACTTCTGCTATAAAGCTTTTTTTTTCAAGATTTCTCCAACATAACACTTTACTTCTTTTTTGAAATATCAATAGAATTTTTTTCTATATGCTTGCCACTTAGAATAGGTAGCTTGGTATTTCTTGTTGTGTCTATATTTCAAGGAGTCCTGATGGTGGCTAGCCTGTAGGGTGGCAGCCTCTCTCTGAGAGTCAGGTGGGGCAGTCTGCTACCATAGATTTACAGTCTTAGAAACCAAATGGGTCAATTCTATTCTATTATATAGGGTTACTGTGGGTCAGAATAAACTTATTGCCAATGGCTTTGGGTGTTGTTATATAAATTCTGCTCCTGCACATGGCTTTATTGATAAAGGTAAAAATACACTAATGTTAAGTTGGGTTGGCTTCCTCTAACTCATTTTCAGAGCCTAAATCCTGGGGCTTTTTCAGGTGAGGTAAACATCTGCTCTGTAACTGTCTGTTCTTTTCCATTCTTAAAGTTGGATAGCTCTTACCTCTGAGGTTATGGGGCAGAGGTTGTAGGGTCACTGGATCCAGAAGTCAATCCATGATTTTTCCGTACTTCCTGCTTGAATAATTCCCACTTGATAACAAATTGTCCTTTTTCTTTGGTTTCTTTGCCTTCCCTCTTTGAATATTATGGAAATTCAGTGAGCCTAGAACTTTCCATTTAAAATGTTACCATATCTACCTGCCTGGTCTGGTCTTAACATAATGGAATGGGAATCAAAAAATTTAAGTTTAAATAACCAATGATTTCTAAGAAATTGGCTCTAGGTTATTCTAGAATGCCGATTCACTTTAGTCATTCTTGTCTCAGATTTGATAGTAGTAATGGTTTAAAAAATACAAGATTGATATACTGGCAAGGACATTATTGTGGTGTTGACAGCCTTCAGATGTAAGAGATCCTGTATGGCAGTTTGTTAAATTACTTCCTTATTTGGGCTTTAAAAATCTAGGATTGTGGACTGTTTTTATATTTGTTTGTTTTAAAGACACTGTTAAGCATCATTTCTTTCTTAAATACTAAATCTCATTTAAACACTTACATATTGTTTCCACCCCTTGGTCTAGAGTGGTACAGGAGAGAAAGATGGAGTTTGGATTTTACTCATCTGACTTTGAAAGGGCATAAACTATTTGCAAAAACTCTTAATTTTTTTTTGCTTCTGCTTCTCCTCCTAGTGAATCAAATACAAAGGTTTTCTTGTGTTTTTGTAAAAGAAGCAGTTTTCAAAGTGGCATGAGGAAGGGACCTTGGAAAATCCTTGTTGGCCTACCACATCACTCTCCATGAGAGTCCAATGTGTAAAATCCTTACTTTCTTGAGACGTAACATTGCACAAGTGCTAACGTTCCTTTAACTGCTTCCCTTGTTTCTGTTCTTCGGCTCTTCACCAGGTTGCCTCTCTTTGGGGACTTGGAGGTATCCTCACCCTCTCTGGGGACACGAGCTCTATCCTCTGTACTCATGCAGAGACAGCAGTTGAGGAAGTTAGCTTCTATGGGGTACATTCTGTCCACTGGGAAATGTCCACTTATGTTAAGTGATTCCGGAAGATAAATTCTTCCTTGGTTCTTTCTTCGGTGAGCTTTTTCAAGATGCAGAGCTCCTTTGAACCCTTGAGCGTCCCCTACCTGAGTAACCATACCTTTGGAGCATGTATGTTCAGGTGGCTCATGAACTCAGGGTGATGACCATGTATACACACACACCTCATGACTTTGTCTCTTCTTTGACTTCATTTTCTTTCCCCGTATTCTCACAGTCCCGTACTTGCATCTCCCTAATAAATGGGCAACTTTTTAATTGGTACCTTAGGCGCTGATTTCTTGTAGACCCAGGGTGCTACACCTGATTTTAGAGTCTTTCTCTTGAATGAAGTGATTCCTCTTCTAACAGGTCTGCTTTGAAAACAAATCTATTTAAAATGGA
Source organism: Tenrec ecaudatus (assembly GCF_050624435.1). Lineage (NCBI taxonomy): Eukaryota > Metazoa > Chordata > Mammalia > Afrosoricida > Tenrecidae > Tenrec > Tenrec ecaudatus. The sequence continues at coordinate 149,779,211 of NC_134532.1, forward strand.
ACATGTCTTAAGGAATTATGGTTTTCTTGCGGGATGTTAGTGTGAGGACACTGGATTGCGGGAGAAGAACTAGGGGATAGTGAGCCACGAGGCCAGGAATGAAGGAAAGAATTAAGGGCAAAAGGGAGGACAAAAGAAAAGGGGGAGGAAAGAATGGAAAATAAGATGAATTTTAACAGACAGAAAGGACACTAATGCCACATTTCACCTGCTTTATAATTGTTGTCTCTTCCAGCCACAATCCAGGGTCAATCACTAGTTTTTTTCCAACTCCAAGTTAGACTTGTTCAGTGTTTTAGATTTATAAAACACTGTTTGCATAGTCAATTTTCTATTTTTTTCTTTTGAGCAGCAAGCAGTCAGTGGAAGGAAATTCCCAAGCGCTTACAGCTTTTACTCTATGAGATTGCTTAAATGTTTAACATTTTTATTAACAATCTTTACTCTTTACAAGTGGGGGATATGTCTTATAAGTAACTTGATCGTTGGATCTTACAATATAAGATCTTACTTTCTCTGCTGTATTTGTGTCATTGAATCATTTAACCAACTAACTGATGCAGTATTCCCGAATGACATATATGGTTTGCTGTGTCACAGTCCAGGACTGTGCTGGAAATACAAAGAACCCCACATGGAGAGGATGTGCCCTGTTTCTGTCCATCAACTGAGGCATATTTACGTCTAGTCCATTAAAAACACTGGAAAGAACCCCAGTTTTACTTTACAAATCCGACTAAACCAGCGTGTACACTGGTACAGATAAGAACTCTAGACACATGGAACCCAGGACAGAAAACTCCTCAGGCACAATAATGGGAGTAGAGATACCATAAGGGTAGGGGAAGGAGGGGGCAGAAGAGGGGAATCGATATATAAACATCCCCACCCCCACCCCCACCGAAGGGGGATGAACAACAGAAACATGGATGAAGGAAGGTATTGGATGGTGTAAGATATGAAAATAATAACAATTTATAATTTATCAAGGGTTCTCGAGAGTGGGAGAATGGGGCAGGAAGGAAAAAAGGGGAGGTGATACTAAGGGCCCAAGTAAAAATAAAATGTTTTGAAAATGATGATGGCAACATATGTACAAATGTTTTTGATACAATTGATATATGGATTGTTATAAGTGCTGTAAAAGAACCCCTCCCCCCAACAAAAATAGTAAAAAAAGTAGCACGTGGAAGACAAAAATACAATTTCATCTAGTACATATTAGCAACAGTGCAGACATGCAGTATATAGATAGATGCATGTGTATTTATTTTTAATAGTTGCATAATAAACATTTTACATATAAACGACATCACCTTACAAATAAAGAAATTTTCCAATATCACATTAATGATAGCATAACCTAATTAATTAGAAATACCTTTTCTTTTTTTTTTTTTAATTTCAGGTCTCACAGCTGCTGTTTTCTTGAGTATCTACTATTTATAGGAACTACCCAGGTTAAAATTGCATAATGTCTTAATTTTCCTTTTTTAAAACATAGCTAAACCTTTACAGTAGCCAAGCATGTTAGGTACAGCTTACAGATTGAAGTCTTAAAGCTCAGTGGTTGAATAACTTAGTCATAATCACATCTGTAACAACTCAGTGCTATTGAGTCTTAGCTAGCAACTGAAGAGTAGACCCAGGATTCAAATCCAGTTCCATTTAACCCAAAACCTATCTTTTCCTATTAATCTATGTAATTTTCCACTAGTATAACTAAGTGTTCAGGGTTTTGTCTATCAAATGGTCTTCTAATTTCTGCTGGTCTGCATAGGTTTATAAATTCGCCTTTGGTTTACATTTAGAATTGCTAATGGGACCGGCACACTAACCAAATCCACTGCCATCAAGTTACTTGAACTCAGAGTGACCCTAGAGGACAGAGGAGAACTGGCCCAGATCCTTGCCAAGTCGGTACCTTTTACAGAAGCGGACTCTTCAAGAGTGACGGTGCATTCAACCCATTGATCTCTTGGTTAGCTGCTGGGGACTTTAACACGCTACTATCATGGGCCCTCAAGGAACACAAAGTGGAATTCAAATCCTAAATTAAATTGATACGATATGACAAGAATTCAGTGGTTTCAGCAATCACAAGTACAATTTGCAATGCATCTAAGCTGATGCAATGTAGAGAGGTAAATGAACATTGTGCAATAGTGTTAAATTTCTTTTAAAAAATGCAGCTGGCTCTGAAAGTGGAAAAGCCAGCTCAAAGATGAGGCAAATACACATACATGGTGTTTTGGTTGCTCACATGTGATCGTTTTAAATAGTTGACCCAGCTGGAGTACTCCTTACCTCAGCCTTAGCACTGGCTTCGAGACGTGTCACGCTCCTTGTCAGGCTGTCTTTGAATGCTTGTATTGTTCCCATGGCTTCATTTCCCACATTGGCTGACACAGATCATACTTTTTGTAGTTTTCAGCTTGAAAATTCACAGAGTGCAGAAAAGTAAATGGAACTTTAACTCATTGAGTAGAACTGTTTTTCCCCTCTTTCTTTCACATTGAGTGAAATTGTTATTTAGAAACTAGATGTAGAAATAGACACTCGATAGATAGATAGAAATTGTTCTTTAAAAACTAGATGTAGAAATAGACACCCGTTGCTTAACAAGTACAACTAACTCTGTTGTATTGCATTTTGTTTTTATTGCTGTACTGCACCTGAGAAATTCTGCATGGTGGTATGGGTCATAGATTGAATGGAAGGATTAGAAAGCAACAAGACGAGAGATCGGAATGCTAGGGGAACTATCACACATTAACATGCAAAGGGGCCCTGGTAGTGGAGTGGGTTACATGTTAGGCTGGTAACGTCAAGGTCTGCAGTCTGAATCCACCAGCTACTCTGCGGGAGAAACATGAGGCTTTCTACGTCAGAAACCCATAGGGGCACTTCTACTTGGTCCTGTAGAATCAACTTGATGGTAGCGAGTTTGTTTTGAGTTTTTAGTAATGTAAATACCATCTGGCTAAGTAAACAGCAAAACTTAAATAATACAGAACAACAACAAAAGGAATAAATAGACCCATAACTATATTCCTTTTCAACAAACAACACATGATGCTTAGAAGTTTCATTTTAGTATAAGCAAAATAATTCTCACATTTAATGTGTCAGTTCTAAAGGGGCCAACACATTCCGGGGCTGCGTGCCTACTCTGTGGGCTCAGAGCTCCTCTCCATTTTGTCTTTGAAGAACGTGTGAGTGACCCTGTAGTCCCACCTTCATGTGGGGGAGGATGACGAGGCTGAGGAGGAAGGGTCTTGAAGGCTGCTGGTAAAATCTGCTCCCAAGAAACAGGAGAAGAGAGTGCCTTTCAGGGAGACTTGGTATCGATGTTGCTTTGTGCCACCATTAGGCCCAGCTCCTAGCAACCTTGTACAGAAGAATGGAGCACTATCTGCTTTATGCCAGGGCCACACTTTGTTATGTCCGAGCCACTGTTGCAACCACGCTGTCAGTTCATAGAATTGAGGGTCTTCTTCTTCTCACTGACTCGCTATAAAACGTGATGTTCCGGGGACTGGTCTCTCTAAAGGATGGGAGATGAAGTCTTATTTCCTCACATATAAGGAGCATTCGGGTTGTACTTCCTCCAAGGTCGATTTGTTTGTTCTGTCAGTTCATAGTACTTTCAATTATTTTTTTGACAACACCGTAATTCAAAGGCATCCATTCTTCTCATGGCTTGTTATTCACTCTGTTCTATCATATACCACATTCTCTATTTCTTCATGATCTCACATTTCATTGCCATGACCACACAGAACTCACAAACAACAGTCATAATTAAGGGATTTAATAAGGAGATCAACACGTCACAATGCAGGTGAGAAATGCTCAGAATATAGTTAGCTGCTCAGTCATGCAGACTACAAAGTGGCCACTTATAAATGTTCTGAAGTTATGTCACCCCAATGTTAGCCTCAACCAGAAGACATTCAGCTCTAACTCCGTGAGTCAGCAAGCCCGAACTCCTCGAGTTAAGTCCTCAGAGGTAGTTCACTGCACCAGCTAGCCTCCTGCCCCAAACACCCAGCTTCACTTGCCTTGCGGGCTGAGAAGACCACCACTCTGCCTCACACTCCTGCTTCGCTGCTGCTCCCGTGCACGTCTGCATGTCTGCTGCTGCTTCTCAGCCCTCTTCTGATGTCACCGCTATCTTCTTGATCAAAGGAGGAACCTTAGGGTCTTGTTCCACTCCTGTCTCTTGCTGGTAGTGAGATCACCTCTTCAGCTTCTGAGATGACTCTTTAAAAAAAATCATTTTATTGAGGGCTCGTACAATTCTTATCACAATCCCTCCATCCCTCCATCCATTGTGTCAAGCACATTTGTACATTTGTTGCCATCACCATTTTCAGAACATTTTCTTTCGACTTGAGCCCTTGATATCAGCTACTCATTCCCCCCCCTCCCTTCCCACTCTCCCCTCCCTCATGGACCCTTGATAATTTATAAATTATTATCTTTTTGTCATGTCTTACACTGTCTGACGTCTCTCTTCACCCACTTTTCTGTTGTCCGCCCCCCAGGGAGGAGGTTACATGTCGATCCTTGGAATCAGTTCCTCCTTTCTAACCCACCCTCCCTCCATCCTCCTGGTATCACCACTCTCAGCACTGGTCCTGAGGGGTTCATCCGTCCTGGAGTCCCTGTGTTTCCAGTTCCTATCTGTACCAGTGTACATCCTCCAGTCCAGCCGGCTTTGTAAAGTAGAAATGGGATCATGATAGTTGGTGGGGGACTGGGGGCGGGGTAGGGGAGGAGGGCAGGAGGAGGAGGCATTCAAGAACTAGACGAAAATTGTATGTTTCATTGTTACTTAGCAACTCTCTGTCAACCTCCCTATTTCTCTTTTTAATTCAAGGCTTGATATTTTCAATTGCCTTGTAAGCATTTGAAAATTGGATGATGAATAATGAAAAGCAAAAAATATTTGGTGCACTTGAGTTGTGGCCCAGGTGTAGAATAGTGAGCAGACTACAGACTGCTAGGAGAATGAATCGATTGCAGAGGGTGAGAGCAAAGGGGGCAGATCCTCAATGCGATGACTTGCCACCAGGCCTACAACCAGAGGCTTATACAGAGTTGTGAGTCCTGGTGGCATAGTGGTTGTTTGTTGTGCAGCTCACCCCATGAAGTTCAGTACCTCCAGTCACTTCCTGGGATAAAGAAGAACTTTCTACTTCCTCCCAGAAGAGTGACAGTCTCAGAACCTCCGAGGTCCAGTTCTACCCTCTCCCGTAGGCTCATAGGGTCACTATGAGTCGGAATTTATTTGATGGCAGCGGGGCTGGGCTTTGGGAAATGCAGGACAGGAGAGCATTTCATTCTGCTGTATTTCGGGCTGCTCAGCTTAGAAGTATCGGTGTCTGACAATGTGTCAGTCAGTGCTGTCCATGGGATTTTGAGTGGCGACTCTCTCAGAGCCGACAGCAAATTCCTTCCTAGTGGTCTGCGCTCAGTCGAGAAAGCTCTACTCAAACTTGTTCACTCTGGTGACCCTGCTGGTATTGGAAATTCCAATGATGCCGCTTTCCGGATGACAGAAACACACAAGCCACCACAGTATGCCGACTCCCATAAGCACGACGGTGAGGCTGGGGCAGGACCAAGCAGTCTTTCCTTCTGCATCCAGAGTCCCACTCAGCGACACCTAACACAACAAAAACAGCAACTTAAGTCAGAGCCGGCATGATTGCACCTACCAACACAGCAAACAAAGCTATGTAGGCAGTTATGCACATCACCCGTGCGTGCTTGCACACACGTCACATCACACCAACTTACAATCTTCCAGCCTTCTCTCATTTAAGAATAAGAGAGAGCTTCAAAAACGTTCATGGAAAAAGGGAATTGAAAGTGAATGGAATTTTCCCACTAATTTTTGAAGCCACCTTGTAGATGGATATGCTTATTAGTGCTTCATGATCATTTTTATGGCTGTGTAGCATTTCGTTACATGTTGATAAAAATATTTGAAATGTGATCCTTTGCTATTCGGTTTGTTCCAGCGTATAGTGATCTTATAGGACAAAATAGACCCAACCCTTGCTCCTCCGGCTGTGAGCTTCATGAAGCAGGCCGCTACAGTTTCCCCTGACGGGTGCAAACTGCTCCCTCCTGATGAGCAGCCCCATGATCAACGGTGACAGCTCCAGGTGTTTCATCGACCCTCTATTGTTAGGTACTTAGGTGATTTCTGAAGTTGCATTACTATAATCCATGCCACATTGAGCATTTTTGTAACTGTATCTTTTCATGTATCCTACATGTTTCCATTGGAGAAATCACCAGAAATGCAATGACTGAATTTAATTGGCTGTACTTTAAAAAATGTAATATCTTGCTTTCTCTATTAGTGCCAAACTGTCCTCCAGAGAAGTATTACTAATTTATTCCCTGTCGGTGGATTTGACTATTTCTCTTTGCTGTTCCAACATAAGTGAAACCTCTTTCATTAAAAGCGTAGACAAAAAAATGTATCTCTTCGCAAATACTTTTTGGAAAACTTGTTAACTTTTGAACTTGCTCGCTACATACTGCTTTGTGGGACTGCACTACGGCTTTGAATGGCTTTGAATTATTGTTCTTTGCTTGGAGCAAGGCCTACCCTCGCAGCTCTGGAGAAACTTGAAGCTAGAGCATATTCACCTGTGTGTTCCTGGATGCTCATGAATTGTTCAGGACGTGAATTGGATTGGACAGCATGCATAGTTTGGGCAGCAGTAGCTTGGTGTGTACATTTTGATACAGCAGTAAATAAGCAAATAAGTTGTTATAGTCCAGTCTTTTCTCATAACGAGCTATTTAGATTGACCATTGATCACAGGTCAGGCACTAGCTGGCACTGCCCGTGTATCTCGTTGGATTCTTCCAGGACTCCGAAGCACATTTTGGGATGAGAAAATGCAGACTGTAGGGTGGCAAGCACAGGTCCTGGACTCAGAGCCGGCTCATCTGAAAGCCATGTTAAGCTGTTCCACTGTTGTCCACCACAGGATGGTGATTTTGTAAAGGGTCCGTCTATGTCTGCCTCCCAGTGATCCCAGGTGATGAACCAGAAATGCCCATAGAGCTGCGTAGGCTCCGATCTTCATGGAATGAAACTTTCCCTTGTCAGGTCCCTAGGGCTCCTGATGGACACCTTTCCATGAGACCAACCACCAGGCTTCCTATTGGCTCAGACTCGGGTAACCTCCAGCGGTGTTACCTCACCTCACCTCACTTTACCCTGCCTCACCTCACCTCTTCTTTCCTTCTCCCTCTAATATCTAGTTCTCAGTCGCCGAGAAGGAAGCATATTGGATAATACCTGGGAAACCCTAGTCTGTGTGGAATGAAGAGGGCATATTGGCATGTGAGCTCATCATTCATTCACCTGCAAATTCATCTGTGCCTTTCCTTTGACTAAGAATTCAGCTCTACTTCATAGTCTGCTTTTATGATCATGCTTCACCAAAAGCTATGGTCAAGCCTCCTCTCTTGGTGTGTGCTGTTGTTGGTGGCTGCTCTTTTATTGACCTCAATTCACAATGACCCCATATCCAAGAGAACAAAACACCCCCAACCCAGCACCATCTCCTTGAGTTTTTGTGGACTGGAATATTATGTCCCATAGAGCTTTTACTGGTTTGTTTTTGTGAGTAGATCGAGGCCATTGTTCCTAAATGTATCTTAGGTGGGAGGTTTGCTGAGACCTGTTCAACACCATGTTGTTGTTGTTGTTAGGTGCCATTGACTCAGTTCCTGTGCATAGACACCCTATGCACAACAGAACGAAGAAGCACTGCCCGGTCCTACACCATCATCACACAGGTTCCTATGCTTGAGCCCATTGTTGAAGTCACTGTGTCAATCCATCTCATTAGGAGTCTTCCTCTTTTTGTTTTGTCCCTGTACTTCAGCAAGCATGGCATTTTCTCCAGGGACTAGTCTCTCCTGACAACATCTACAAAGTAGGTGAGATGAACTATTGGCATCTTTGTCTCCTGGAGCATCCTGGGTGTATTTTTTGCAAGTCAGGTGTTTGGATTTTTTTGCAGTCCATTGTACTTGCAATATTCATTGCTAGCAGCATAATTCAAATGCATAGAATCTTCTTTGGTCTTCCTTCTTCAATGTCCAACTTTCACATGCATATGAAGTTATTAAAAAACCCTGGCTTCGGTCAGACCCATCTTAGTTCTCAAAGTAACAGCCTTGCTTTGCAACGCTTTAAAGAGGTCTTATGCAGTAGATTTACCCTGTGCAATGTGTCCATTGATCTCGTGACTGCTGTCTCCATGAGACTTGACTGTAGATCCAGGAAAGGCAAAATCCTTGACAACTTCAACCTTTTCTCCATTGATCATGACGCTCCTATTGGTCCAGTTATGAGAATTCTGGTCTTTACATTGATTGGTAATCCATACTGAAGGTTGTGATCTTCATCAGCCAGTGATTCAAGTCTTCCTTACTTTCAGCAAGCAAGGTTGTGTCATCTGCATTTCACAAGTTATTAATAAGTACTCCTCCAATCCTGGTGCAACATTCTTCCAACTTCTTTAATTATTTTCTCAGTTCAACACCATGGCAACATACAAGTCTTCATTGGCAGAGAGGTTGTAGCTGCCCATGAGGTCCACTGGTGGGCCATTGAAACTTGAAGGCCAAATTTTAACCACTGAACCAGTTATATGTAAATGATACTGGCTTGAGAAATCAGGGTGTAGCACTGAGCTGAAAAAATGATGAGAACATGCCGGCCTGTTAACCTCTTTGCATGCTGGGAGAGAATGACTTAAAATGGATTAGGTCTTTGAGAGAATCTTCTCATTATGCACCATTTCAAAATTTCATGTGTGTTTGCTTTGTTTTGAACTTGAAGGTCTCATGATCCTCCACTGTGTTGTGGCAGATGGGAACGCAACCAGGGGTCCAGAACCTGAAGATCCGCTCTGTGGAAATCCTGGAAAAACTTGTGCAGGTAATGCTTAATAAGAAATTCATTTATATAATATCAGCTTCATATTCAACCTTAGAAATGAAGCAGATTTTTCTGAGTGCTAATATTTTGGTAATAATAGTAATAATACAAAATATAATAATACATTGCATAGTTCCAATATACCAGGCATTGTGTAAGTGCTTACAAGCCCGTTGTCATTGAGTCAGTTCCAATGTATCATGATCATCTAGAGCAGAGCAGACCTTCCTCAAAGAAGTTTAGTTCCCAAAACTGTAAATCATTCCATTACGCTAGCTTCTCACATAAGTTCTGTGACCTAGGTTAATGTTTTTACTTTGTATCAAGGGGAGAAAGGTAAAAATGAGAAAAAGTGACACAAAAGTGATAATAATCAATGACCATAGCTGGCAAATGGTAAATCTGGGATTCAAACTCAGGTCTTTCTGATTTTAGTGCTTCCACGCTTCACCATAACGCTATTTTAAGTACAACAGATTCTAGCATGTGGTCTTTTGAATGGGACTTATGAAAAGTTGGCACAGTCTGTTCAGACTGAAATTATTTTTCTCTCTTCTGAAAGAGGAGCCTTGGTGGCTTGGTGGGTTACTTGGGCTGCAGGCTGCAAGGTCAGCTGTTTGAAACCATGAGCTGTTCTGTGAGCGAAAGATGAGATTTTCCGAAAGAGTTATAGCATTAGAAACCCATAGAGGTAGATCTTCCCTGACCTACAGGGTCAATGTGGGTCAGGACTGACTTAGATAGCAATAAGTAAGAAAACTCTTACACAGCAGTAAGTGTTGGAGGGAATTTGAAAAAAAAAAAAACGAGGAAAAGGCAACAGTTTTGCATATATTAATTTGGGGATACTTGAGTTAGTGTTTTCCAAGTTAATCTAAAGAAGGGTTGACTTCATTGAAGGGTTGGATGTAAATGTTTTGGAGTTGCGGGTCCATGCAGCCACAGTGTGTCAACTCTGCTATTGTAGCACCAAATGGGTATGAAACCAGGCAACAGGCCCCCAAAGACCTCGGTACCATAATTTATTGGCCTCTGGTCTAAGGTCCCATTTGGCATATGCATATTATATAGTCTCTCTACTCCTGTACAGAGTACTCTGTAAGGTTACTATGAGTTGGAATCGACTCAGTGACAGTTGTGTTTATGTGCTGCGTTTTAGTCTTCTTCTAAGGTTATTTATGGTTTAAAAGACCACAAAACAGAACATAGGCCATCTTAAAGTAGGGTGGAGTGGAGAAGAACATCGTGTGTTCGCTGGAAAATTCTCAGAGCTGCCCTATGACAATATGGTGATTCCATGTTAAGTGCTCTTTTTGAATATCCTAAAGATATTGTAACTGAGCCAGGAACATGTTGGGAAAATGACCGGGAGGTGAGTCATCAGTTCCAGCCCAATCATCTTCTTTCTTCCTTCCCACTAGTAAGTGGTCTGGAAGTGCTCTCAGACTGTAAAACACAATGGTGTCTCGGGGCATGCTTTGTGGCCCTAGTCACCTATATAGGAAGGAGAACAAGGCCACCTTTAAATGCGTATGTATTTTTTCTCCAGTCTGGTTTTAAATATCTTAAATCAGTGGTTCTCAACCTTCCTATCACTGTGACCCTTTAATACAGTTCCTCATGCTGTGGTTACACCCAACCATAAAATTATTTTCATTGCTATTTTATAACTGTAATTTTGCTACTGTTATGAATCTGGACTCTCCTGTGAAAGGGTCATTCGATCCCCAAAGGAGTCACAACCCACAGGTTGAGAACCAGTGTCTTAAATAAAAGAGGTTATCATACTTGCCTTGGAAGATTATACCATCATCCACAGATTAATAGTGTTCAAAAATCTTTTCCATTTTCCTAAGTGTATATTCTAATTTTTGCATGCTACAAATGAATAGATTTTAAAATGTTTCTCTCCAATGCCCTTGGACAAAAAATAAATCTAAGGAAATCTCCAAAGAAAACAATAATCAGGGCTCAACCCCAAGCATTTTTATCTCTCAACACCATTCTGCTTCCTGCACCAGTGCCTACACCTTTGAGAACTGTACACACAGGAGGAAGACCTTCACATCTTTGCATTTCCCACAGTAGCTCTGCGTCGTGTGGGGCCTCTCACTCTGCCCCAGTGTGCCACTTGCATGGTGAGCCCTTGCCTCATGCTAATGTCCCAGAGGGTGTGCAGACGCTAGAATACAATGCATAGCTTTTATTTCTTTCAATTAGAAAAAGCCGCAACAGGTAACACATAGCTTTAGGATTTAATGGCAATACTTGCTTTTGCACCGTTAACATATTCTTATGCCCTTACATTCATCTTCAGGTGAATTCAGATCACCAATAACGAAGTAATGGTATTTCTGTTCATTCAGTAGAACCTGTAATTGTCAAAGAATGGAGAAGTATACCTTCCTTTTTGGACAGAGCTCCCAAATCTCATTTTTAATGTGTTTTGTACTTCCTGTAGAAAGCCAAATATATTATTCTGTAATTCGTTTTTACCCATCATTATTACTTCAATTTTGCTTAATTATGCATTTCTACATTTCAAAATCTTACGGATATTTTAGTAAAATAGTTTGATACAACTGTTACTACATTAAAAATCATTGCAATAATAATTTGGTGGAGGACCAAAGTTAGTTTAAATGCTAAAATAATAATTTGATATCATAACAAATGTTTGATTTTCTCTATATACTATATAGATGTTAATTTATTTTGGTAAATTTTTGATATTTTCTCTCAAATTATTTTTTCTAGTTTTGAAAATTGTTCTAGAGGTTGAAAGAAAATAGGCTAAATCATAACTATAATTTAGTGGCCTATTTTTAAAGGCAATTCCAAAGATGTCAAATTCCATTGATTTTGAAAATGCTAATGAAGACAATTTTAAATCTCAACTCTTGAGCTTTCAAACTTTTCTGGTAGTACGAGTAGTGTTATGTTACTATGCTTATCTTTTCACCCTGTTGTTGGTACATGCCATCAAGTCAATTTTGACCCAATGCTCAACAAAATGAAATTATTCCCTGGTCCTGCAGCATCCACACAATTGTTCTTATGCTTGAGCGCATTGTTGCAGCCAAAATGTCAACCTATCTCCTTGAGGGCATTCCTTTTTTTCTTTCCCCTTCACTTACTAAGCATGGTGTCCTTCTCCGAGGACTGGTCTCGCCTGGCATCATGTCCAAAACACATGAGACAAAATCTTACCCTCCCTGCTTCTAAGGAGCCCCCTCCAGTCACACTCCCAAGACAGTTTTACTTTCCCTTTTATCCATCTATGGTATTTTCATTATTCTTCTCCAACACCACAATTCAAATGCATCGATTCTTCTTCAGTCTTCCTTATCAGTATCCAACTTTGGTCTTCCTTATTCACTATCATTTTTCAATATCCAAGTGAAAACACCATGGCTTGGGTCAGGTACACCTTCGTTCCCAAACTAACATCTTTGCTTTCCAACACTCTAAAAAGACTTGTGCAGCAGATTTACCCAATACCATACACCTCTTGATCTCTTGAATGCTGTTTCTATGAGTGTTGATTATGGATCCAAGAAAGACAAAATCCTGGACAACTTCAACCTTTTCTCCAGGACTTGACTGTCAGTTTGTCAATTTGGTAGCTTATGTGTTGTTGTGATTCTGGAAGCGATATCACTGGTATTTCAAATGCCAGCAGGTTCACCCAAAGGAAATAGGTTTGAGCAGCGCTTCCAGACCAAGAGCAGATGATGGCGAAGGACTCAGCTGTACCCTTTAGTGGAAGTAGCTGCTGAAAACTTATGCATAGCTTCTCTTCACACGAGCAGGCTACAGCAATAACGTTGACAGACACCAAGTGAAAGCAATTGAAGGACTCTGTTGAACATATTTAAACTTGACTTCTAGATGAGCCTGCTCTTATGTGACGGCTTCATTTTAATTCCTTGACCTCTTTGAAAAGTCCCCTTTATCCTCCACTCCCTCCACGCGATTCTGTTCATTTTCTTTCTTCTTTTGTCCTTCCTTTGATGTTTGGCTTTAGTACACGCTTATTCCTCTGGAGCGTGGCCGCCTAAACAACAATGGTGCTTTTAATCAAAGAGGTAACACCTATCGTTTGTCACACTCCCACACCGTGCCAAGTAGTGTTGTGTTTTACGTATACGAATTCAGTGGATCCTGGGGTGCTCTCAGTATCCTCCTTTTCAGATTTCGAAGAAACTGAGGCAAAAGAAATTAAGTAACTTGTGTATGTTCCCATAGTAGGCAGAATAATCTGACATGAATTCCAACAGGCACACTTCAATATGTGCGCTATTAATCACACTGCTAAGCTGCATAGTAACAGGTGGGAAATAAAAATGCCAAAATTTCAAGGAAATCATTAGAAAAAAGTACTTCTTAGTAAGATGAAAAGAGTTAAAATAGGTTTGGAAAAGAAGAATTCACATAGAGCAGGAGCACTTTGTCAACACTGACTAGTGTACAGCTTTAAAAAAGATTCACATAAGCTCTTGAACATTAGTTTTGAACATGTAAAATGAAGATGTGAATTGAATGACCTTTAGATGTCTTTCCTGTGTCTAGATGCTTCTTTGACATTTGCGTACTGTTTCACTTTTAGTTTGATGGTTCCTACCTTAGTTGAGGTAGTCATTCATTCTAGCAATGCTTGTGATCACCTACTACGCATCAAACCCTGTGCTAGACGCCAACAATTCAACATCGAACAATGTAGTGATAGAGAGCCTTGCAGAACACAAGACTTTCAACTTTTACTCAGAGGGAGTTTTAATAATTTCACTCTGATTTCTATGTGCCAGCTAATATTAATGGAGGATAGGCAGGATCTGAGAGATATATTGGCAGTTTCTACTTTTAGCCTTGAGATAATGTTGAATTTAGACCAAAGCACTGGTGACAGATCACCTGTCTGCCAGTTTATCAAACTGTGGTGGCTTGGGTGTTGCTCATAGTTCCACTACTAGCAGGGTTACCCTCTTTGGTCAGGCTCCAGTGAACCTTCAAGCACCTATTTCTGGAAATCCAACCAGTGAAAACCCTATTGAATATTATCTGATATAAAACTGGAAGATGAGCCCCTTATATTAGAGGGCACTCAAAATAGACAATAGCCATGACAATGAATTGAGAATACCAAACAATCGTGAACATGGCATGTTACCAGGTAACATTTTGTTCTGCTGTACAAGGGGCTGTCATGAGTCCACACCAACTCAACACAAGCTAATGATAGTGGTGTGATGCTGCCTATATTTGGATATGGCTAGTTAAGGTTTGCTGATGAATTGGGTGTTCAGTAAGATGCCAGGGGGGAGGGGGGACAGAGGGCACCTGGATGATTTTGAAATTTTTAGCCTGAATAACAGGAAGTAAGTGGAAATACCATTTGCTGAGATGGGGAAATAATAGATTTGAGAAGAAAAAAAATCAGGTGTTGTATTTTGGAACTGTTAAACTTAAATGCCAGTGATACAACCAAGTGGAGATATCCGTTGGACAGTTGGCATTGAGGAAGAGATTTGGGATAAAAGCATGCATTTGGGAATTGTTTCTACAAAGGACTTGCTTACAGTCAGGAGACTTGGTAAGATATGGGGGGTTGGGGTTTTGGAGGTGGAATGGGGGTAGGGGTAGGCAAAGATATGTAGAGACAAGATAAGTAAGTACTGAATCTGGGTGCACTGCAAAATTTGGTTGAGGGTGATGAGGAACCAGCAAAGGGGATGAACGTAGAAGGCATCAAGCATTTTGAAGATCATCGTGCAATCTTGAAAGACAAAAGGAAATAGATATTTTCTTTCTGTCCTATATGCTTTTGTTTGTCTCCAATGGTGAATAATTTAAACACACACAGGTACATGCACTCACTATCAACACCAGCTCACTTGGCTCTCAATGTTTCCTTTTCTACCTGTAAGGAGTCTAGAATAGGACCTTTCTAGCTGGAGGCCACCTCTGAAAGCCTAGAGGATTCTGAGGTATGTTAAACACCTGCTGGACTGACCTCATTAATGTTCTCGCAGAAGTATAAGCCAGGAGCACAGAAAAGGTTAGCAAGCACAGCTGTGGCACTTATTTCTTTTTCTATGTAAAATAAATCCCCTTTTCATTTTCAAGAAGAAGTAGCATTGAGTATAAGACAAACGGGAATCCTCAATTACAATAAATTTCCAAATTTTGCACATATTCAAGGGCACCGTGAATTTCCATTCCCCTGGCTCAGGGAGACAGTTGCAAAGATAAGAAGGAAATTAAATATATGGAACTTTCTTTCTCACCTTTTGACTTAAGAAGATTGTAAAATGAGGAGAGCCCTATTGGGAAGATGCCTGGATGCCAAGGAAAAGAATATTAAAACTTTAGGTTCTACTTCACAGATTATGAAGAAACTTTCCTCTAAACTGTTGCAACTACCTACAGTCTTCTCTGTGCACTTCCTGCCACATTTTTGGGTTAGACACCTGTGTGTAGACACCTGTGTGGAAGGATCCACTTATATGTGCTTCCCCTGATCTCTCTCCTTGTTAACAATTATGGGTATTCTACTTTAAAATTAACCTTCTATTTGAAA
Organism: Tenrec ecaudatus; assembly: GCF_050624435.1. Taxonomy (NCBI): domain Eukaryota; kingdom Metazoa; phylum Chordata; class Mammalia; order Afrosoricida; family Tenrecidae; genus Tenrec; species Tenrec ecaudatus. Next base: position 149,794,777 of record NC_134532.1, read on the forward strand.
CCTCTTACATAGATATGCAAGACAGTCAGGGGTTGGGAGCACCATACAGTTATGCGCCTGCATTGTACAATGATGCTTGTAATGTTGCCTTAAAGTTGATTTCAGAATAGAGCTGCTGACAATAATATCTTTTGTAAGATCATGAGTATGGTTGGAATCAGTAATGGGAATACTAAAAAAAAAAAAGACACAAAATTCTAAGGTATCTGTTCCATAAAGTTTGAACCATAAGGCATCACAAAGCCCTTGTTTTGTCATTTGAACAAGGAGAAGATCATCATGTACAACAAGACCCGGGAACCACACTTGTACTTAAAAGATACCCAGACAAGCAAAAGTCACTGTCATGAAGTCAGCTCTGGTTTTCAGAGACCTCTGAGTGGTGGCACCAGCTAAAGAACTCACCACTTAATTGGAATCTTGGAGGTTAAAGTTCACCCCAATGCACCTCAGAAGAAAGGCCTGGCAAACTACTTCTGACAAATCAATCGTTGAGAACCTGTGGAGCATCCATCACATTCCACCACGTGTCTGTCAGCTTGTCATACTGCGGTGGCTTGTGTGTTGTGCTGGAAGCTATGCCGTTGGCATTTCACATGCCAGCAGGGCCACCCAAAGTGAATAAGTTTTCATCAGACTAAGAACAGACAACAATGAAGGACCCAACTCCCCACTTCGGAGGAAGGAGCCACTGAAAACGTTCTGCATAGCTTTGAAATACTGAAAGTGCAAACAAAGGGAGCAGCACATTGTGGGAGACAGTGCCAGGGGATGGGCTCCTCCAGTCCAAGGACACGTAAAATGTGGCTGAAGAGATGACTTCTCAGAGGGGAGCCGACCATGGTGACCAGAGACAACTAAAGCGTGTGAGAGTGGAGTCTTTGGGATCTTCATTTGCTGATGGGTAAAGAGAAACATGCAAAAAATCTTCTAATGATTGGAACTTGGAATGTATGAAATATGAATTTAGGAAACTTGAAAGTGGTCAAAAAAAGAAATGGAATGCATGATGATCAATATCCTAGGCATTAGAGAGCTGAAATGGACTGGGATTAGCCATTTTGAATCAGAAAATCTTCCAGGGATGAAACAATCAAGAGGAATGGTGTGGCATTTGTTGTTAAAAAGGATCTTGCTAAATCCACCACAAAGAACAATGTTGTCTGTGATTGGATAACTATCCGCGTTCAAGGAAATCCAATCAATACAACTATTTTTCAGTTTTACACCCCAATCACAAAAGCTAGTGAGGAAGAAATTGAAGAATTCTATCAAAGATTTTATTCTGAAATTGATCAAACATGCAATCAAGATGCATTGATAATTACCGGTGATTGGAAGGCAATAGTTGGAAACAAAGAGGGTGGAACAGTAGTTGGAAAATAAGGACTTGGTGATAGAAATGAGATTGAATAACAGAAGTTTTCGCAAAACCAATGACTTGTTCTTAGCAAATGCTTTTTTTTCAACAGCGCATGTGGCCTTCCCAAGATGGAACACACAGAAATCAAACTGACTACGTCTGTGAAAAGACACAATGGAGAAGTTCAACATCAGTAGCTAAAACCAGATGAGAGGCTGACTGTGGGACGGACCATCAGTGCTCATATGTAAGTTCAGCAGAAAGCTAAAGATACTGAAAACAAATCCACACGTGTCTAAATTCTACTGTGAGTCTATCTCATTTGACTGTTGAGAACATCTCAAGGAGCGACTTGATACATTGAGCACCAAGGACAGACAGAAGACCCAGTGAGCTGTGGGAGGACAGCAAGACCAGCATTCATGAAGACAGCGAAAAGGCCATTAAAAGACAAGGAAGACAGTAAAGATAAAAGCGATGTCAGGAGAGATTCTGAAATGTCCTCTCAATGTTAGAGTAGCGAAAGCAGAAGAAACTGAGGACGAGGAGCTGAATAGAAATTTTCAAAGGGTAGCTTGAGAAGACAAAGGCAAATATTATAGCAAACTGTGCAAGCACCTAGATTTAGACAAAGGAAAAGGGAAGAACACGCCCAGCACATCTGAAACTGAAAGAACTCAAGACAAAATTCAAGTCCTGAATTGTAATTTTAAAAGATTCCATAGTCAATTTATTGAATGAGGCAGGAAGCATCAAGAAAAGATGAAGAGATCAAAAGATGTATTGCATTAATTAAATCGACTGCCCAACGCCGCTTCAGAGCATCGAAGGGCAAGGATGTACTTGGCAGACTAAGGTGTACCTAACCCAAGCCATGGCATTCTCCATTGCATCCTGTACATTTGAAAGGTGGATATTGAATAAGGGAGATCTTAAGAATCGACGCATTTGAACTGTGATGCTGAAGGAGAATATTGAAAGAACTGTGGATTGTTAAATGGATGAACCAATCGGTCTTGGAAGAAGTATGGCCAGAGTGCTCCTCAGAGGCAAGGATGGCAAGTCTTCATCTTACAGATTTAGATGTATTATCAGGAAAGACCAGTTCCTGGAGAAGGAAATCATGTTTGGTCGAATGGAGGAGCGGTGAAAACGAGGAAGACCCTTGATGCATCAAAGGGCTCAGGCAAGGAATGGTTGTGACAATGGTGTGGGGCATCCGTGCTTGGTTCTGTCGTGCACAGGGCCGCTGTGGGTTGGAGCTGACTCGATGGCACCTAACAACAACACATGAATCACATTGGGCACAGTTCCATATTGAAATTAAGTCCCCTGGAATTACGGTTACTTGCCTTTGCTTTATTTAGTCCAGGTAAACTGATTACTTTTTGTCTTAAGAATATATGTATTGATTCCAAGCCAATGCAACCCCTGGTATTTCAGAGCAGCAGAAGATTGTTAATGGCTGATTTATTTATTTGTTGAATTAGATTGCCAAGTCTTTCTTCTGGAGCGCTGTTCAGGGGATTTAAACTTCCAACTGTTGACTACAAATGTTAACGACCTTTACCCCTTAGAGATACCTGCTTCTCATTTAACTACCCATAAGACCTAAAGAATCTATTCTTCCTGCCCACCTCTTGTGTAAGGTTTAGATTCAGGTGGTGACAATGATATAACTTTCAAAGTACCCTGGCGGCACAGTGGGCTCTGTGTTGAGCTGCTTAAAACCCGCTAGCTTCTCTTTGGGAGAAAGATGAAGCTGTCTGCATTGTAAATATGTACAATTCCACTGTGCCCCACAGGGGCTCTACGAGTCAAAATTGACCTCTTGCTAGTTGGTTTGATATTTGTTTGTTTGTTCATATAACATTCCATAAACCTAGTGGGCATTCCCTTAACTGGCTTTTAGAATCCTTGCAATAGACTAGTGTCCCATGAAGAGATTGAGTATTACTATCTGTAAACATAAAATCAAATTTTAAAAAAAACTATTGAAATTCAGTCAATTCTCAGTGTCCCTAAATAGACTTTCTACAGCTTTGTAAATCTTCATGGAAGCAAAGAGCATCATCTTTTCCCACGGAGGAACTCGTGGGTTTGAGTTGCCCACTGTGCTTAGCGGCCCAACGCTGGCCCAACAGCACTGCAGGGGCTTCTTACTCCCTATCTCCAACCCACTCCTTTCAGCCAATTCCAGCTCCTAGTGACCCGATGAAAGGGTGGAACTGCCCCTGTTGAGTTTTGAGACTATTGCTCTTTATAGGAGTAGAAAGCCCTTTATTTCTCCCTCAGAGCTGCTGGTGGTTTCAAACTGTTAACCTTGAGGTTAGCAACCCAACATGTAACCACTATTGCCATCAACTAATCAGTTTGTGCTACGTGGCCCCTGTAACATTTTGTCATGCTTTCTATGGAACAAACACACTCTGAAGGATGCTTTTGTTTGGGGCAAGTGGATTAGAAATAACAATAATCTTATCACAAATAATGACCAGGCCCATGTTGTGTGCATCTCTCTTCAGACGTGAATGAGATAGATTTGAACATGTAGGAACCACAAAAGTCTCTCTTGATGCTGGATGTGATGGAACTTAATTAACTTTTGCTGCTTCGTTTTGTGATGACATTATTTCTTTTTTCTTTTTCTTGATAAGCATCTCTGGAATGGGAGGGTAGGGTTCCTTGCCCTTATGTCACCAGGTCTCAAGATAGGCTTTGTGACTCTTCAAACGACAAATAATGTGACCCAGATGAACATAAGATGAAAAACCAGTGTAACTCTGGTTGTAGTTGGAAAGGGGAGAAAGCTGATGAGCTCCCATGCCCGGGAGAGAGGGAAAGAAGTTCCCATCTGTGTGGCTATGCCAGTTGCTATGATTTATCCTTCTTCCAGATCTCAAAATTCCACCGAGAACTCTCCAGATATTTTCTTCTTGGTAGCATGGAAAGATTTTCCAATCCAAATAATGCTGAAAATATTTAAAAGTATGCTTATTTGGCCAAGGAAGGGGCTCTGTGAGGAATCAAAACAGCCTGGCAGCCACGTCCTTGGCAGGGATTTGTGCAACTTGGGCCAACTGAGGCGGATCAAACCGCTGCACTGGGCAGTGGCTGGGGTCATACTCTATATGGTGCTTATTAAAAGGCTGGCTATATTGAAATGGGCACAGAAATGAGGCCAACCAGTCTAGTTTGGGCTAGAAGGCCACATGGCTTCTAATGTAAAGGAAGGGACACTTTGCAACGCAAGGCAAGCCTTTCTGGTCCACATGGGGCCTCTGACTAAATCTTTCTGCTGAGTCTCCTTGGTTCTCATGACTCTGGACCAGGCCCACATGTCTGCTTGCTTTATTATGTTCCTCCCTTCTTGCCATCAATATATTCCTTCTCCAATTACAATTTAAAGTGTTTGGTGTGTGTGTGTGCACCATTTACCATATGTCCTGTTACAGTTTGCCATCGATGACTAATCTAAAAGTTAGTGGTTGAACCCACCCAGCAGTACTGCAAAAGAAAGATATGGCAATCTACTTCCTAAGAAGAAATTCCACTCCAGAACATATGGGGTCCCATGATTTGGAATCAATGGGAAATAAACAGGAATTTCAAAAATGTAATTATTTGTGAATCAGTAAGTATCTTCATCGGCTCCCTTCTGGATTATACAAGTACGTATTTCAAACGTAAATACTGCGGGATTTACAGCTTTACCTTCCTCGCTCAGCCTGTGGGCCCCTTCGTGATTCTTCTCTGCCAGTGAAAGCTGCCTCCTATCCTCTGCACTTCCTGACTCGGTGCCTTTGTTCCTGACATTCTTCATAAATCAATTGCTTGCTCACCTTTGCCTAAAATGGAAAAGAGTCTCTTTGATGAGCTAGTGTGTTAGTCTGGGTAGTTTAGAGAAACAAATCCACAGAAACTCATATGTATAAGAGAGAGTTTCATATAAACGCTAAGTGCACACCAAGGAAACATCCCACCCAGTGCTGCCCAAGCCCACAAGTCCAACATTAACCCATATGTCTGACACCAACCCACAAAGTCCTCCTCCATCTCACAAAACACGTGCTATGACGCCGACTAAAGGAGGAAAGTTGAATCAGTGAGTGTGTAAGCATCTCAGCACTGGCAGGGGGTTCCACATGGCTGCTCCAGCACCCAGGGCTGCATCAGGGTAGGTCCATGTGGCTTATCCTCAGGATGTCTTGAAGGAAGTGAGCCTTGCCAGCTGAAGCAGGGAACTGGCTAAGGCAGCTGCACCCTGCTCCAACCATCACAAAGCAAGAGACTTGAGAACTTGAAAGGTGAGGCTCACGGAGCCATTTATCTCTCCACCCTTCAATTAACCTCACATGTGTTTATTGGCCAGGTTGGCACAATAAACTAAGTCAGCTAGGCACTAATTATGCCTATAGGGAGCCCTGGAGGCTTGATTTTCTCTTAAGATTGTCAACATCTTCAAGATTTTACAACCAACTAATTTATTGATACTTTTATTGTCCTAAGCAGTATGCTAGGGAGATTATATATATATATAATATGTTATATATAATATATATAGCACACATATGTTTTTAAAATTTAAAAACATACACATACATATATATTTTTAATTATGAAAGACCCCATTATATTTTAAAACACACATTGGCATATAATTCACACATCATACATTTCAATAAAAAGCTAACCAAACTCACTGGCATCGAGGTGATGCTGATGCATACTGATCCTTTAGGAAAGGGTCGAACTATAGTGCAGCTTCTCTGATAACAATGGCATTCCCATCCCTGGTCTATAAACATAGGGGATTCACTGGAGGCTTAATTCACATGGGGAATACCAAAAATGGATTTGGAACTTTCATTGTCATTCATAGTCTTCTGCAAAGCCGCTGTTCAGAATTTAAGCTTGAATGCCATTCCCTCCTGCAGATTTGGATTTTATTACTATAATCCTTGGATCACACAGGCTGGCATGCTTCTTCAGTGCAGGCTTGGATGTTGCTTCTTTTAACTGGCAGCTTGCTTTAAGACATACTTTTAACATTCCAGATGCTATTCTTTCTGGTAGGTGGACACCATCTGGTGTAGTCACCACAATGTTATAGTACCCTGTCTTCAGTAATCTCTTCACGAGGACAAGTATGGAGTAAGGCCATGTTCAATTGACTAATTGTTTTTAGATTAAAACTAGAATTAAGTACAAGTTCAAAATCTATTCCGATACATATGGTTAATGCATGTCCTGGGTTCATTTCAGAGAATCATTAGTATTTTATTGAAAAACACCGTGAATCATCCCTATGGGGCATATAGTAGTTCTATTCATATTATCATTAATTTAGACAGTTGCATAGATTTAAAACACTGTTGAAAAATGGAAAGTATGCATGTATAGGATAAAACTTTTGATGATGCTAAAAGACAGAAACATGACATAGAACCATGCCTGCTGGAGTAAAACTGTTGTAAAAAGTTAAATAGTATGAAAATAACACATTTATGGCCATCTTGAGTTGCCATTTATTGGGCACCCTCAAAGCAAAACTTTGAACCCAAATCCAGTGGCTTCCACATCCCTATCCTTGGGGTCTCAATGATCTACTTCGTTTCACACCAGGGTATTTCCGCCATGAGCCCAAGTTGGTAGTTGGTTGCTTCAGTGTGCTTCAGCTACGTTGAAGGCAGAACCTGGGCAGATTCCTCAGGCATGGCCTATGAAGGATAGTGTACACCTCAAGAAGCCTATAGAACATGGCCTGGGTCACCGAGGGCCGAATAAAAACTAGGTCAAAGGTGTCCAGGTAGGAACATAATACTGTGCATATTGTCCCACTGGGGGACCGTATACTTGATGTTGAGTATTTTTCCCAATGGCAGGCTGAGCCATCAACAGAAGTGTAGTGGCCACCTCTGAGATAAACACACTCTTAAAAGATAAACATATATCTCTTTTTAGGTGGATGTTTTCATCTTTGGGTTGTTGTTATTGTCAAGTTGGCTCCGACTCATGGTGACTCTTACGCACAACAGAGTGAAATCCTGCTTGATTCGGCACTCTCCTCACCAGTGTCCGTGTGTCCGAGCCCATTGTTAGAGCCATGGAAGCCAGTGTCAGCCCACCCTGTCAGTAGGTCTGGCAATGGAGTCACCAACTGAAACCGGGGCTGCTGGCTGCTTAGCAACATTCTGCCACTCGCAGCGACTCCGTGCAGTGACCGGGCACCACAGGAATTTGCTTCACAAACATCATTCAAAGCCATCTGAGAGTCCTCCTTGTGGTGGCCCTAAGATGACACACACCCATTTCATAATACTATTTAGAAAGTTGTGTAGCCATTGCTATTAGCAACTGAGTTTTGAATGCAATGGCAATGCTGAGTGCTAAGTCAAACTGAATGGGAAATGCCCTTCTGAAGTGACCATAGTTTGGTGTCTGGTTCCCAAGGTGTCTGAGGCCCACACACTGCTATTAGATCATGAACATGGAAAGTCAAGTCCTGGGCAGGGCCTGACTACTTAGTGTTTTCTCTGGGTGTGGGCACACACTAGCTGTGAATCAACAGATGAAGCCACTAGCTAGTATTTCTGCACTGTTTCTCGCGATCCTCTTTGTTTATTGAGCCTGTTTCTATGTGCATGATGGAGAGTTGTTAGGCCTTATCGTCTCCAGGTGAGAAGTTGAGAAAGTATGTCCCTAAGAAGGTAAGACAAGGAAGTGAGTGTAAGATGGACATCCAGGACATGCTGCTTCTAGTTTTCCCTCTGTCTTTTGGGCCCAGGCAAAGCATCCCTTGAGCGAGACAGGCCCCATTCATACAGCTGTGACTACCTGGCCCACGGGGTGAGAGTGAACGGCAGATAGCTGCTGACCAGCCCACAGGCCCAAGATGTCAGAGGACAGCATCCAAGAGCTTGGCATCTGGTGCAAGATGACTGAGTTTGAGTTCCTGTTCTGCCACATACTGTTGTGTAACCTTGGAGGGTTCATTCACCTCTGTGTATAGGGCAGAAGGAAAGGGACACAGGCTGTCTGAGCACTGTTGTTAAAGGCCCCTGGCTCACAGCAGCCCTGTGTGTTCTGCCCCAGGAGGCTTCTTCTTCACATGGAAGCAGATTGCCTGGCAGGGTCACTGGGTGAGTTTGAACCATCAACCTTAGAGTTAGTATCCAATTGCAAACCCATATCTGACACACAAGTAAGTGCTACAGTTAGAAAATAATAGAAAGGAAAATATGAAAACAAGATAAAATCCTTCCATCTTCTCAATGCCATTAGCCGAATGCTGTGACAATCTTCCTGGTGAGAAACATTTTCTTTCTTATCATCCAAGGAGCAAGAAAACCAAACTCCTGGCCATCAAGTGTATTCTGAGACTCTGCAGAACAGAGCAGAACAACCTGGGTGCGTTTCTAAGGCTTTGTGGAAGTAGAAAGCCTCATCTTTCTCCCGAGCAGTGGCTAGTACTATTGAACTGCTGATCTTGCAGTTAGCAGCCCAACACACAACCCACTACACCACCAAGGTTCTTTCTCTTACCATGCCTGCGGTTTATTCTTTAACTCAGGCCAAGATTTCAGCAAGTTCGGCTTCAACAATACAAGGATGTGTATTTTAATTAATTAATTAAACCATGAAATGTTCTCACTGGTAACTTTCATTACTGATTCTTTACAGATATTTTAGGGTCACAAAAGTCCTTTATTCCTAATAAAGAGGCAAGGAGGAATGAGAGATTGGAATACATCCTACAAAATTCTGGCAGCGAAGGTCAGGAGATTCTATTTACAAATGTGTGCTTAAAATGAGTTGATTGAGCCTTTTCTAATTTTTTCAGTCACCACCACACAACCAAGGCGAAGAGGTCACTTCTCTCGGTGCCCCAAGCAATACAAGCATTACTGCATCAAAGGGAGATGCAGGTTCGTGGTGGCCGAGCAGGTACCCTCCTGTGTGTAAGTAGAGCTACCTGAGTGAGTGGGCAAAGGGGTACAGACTGAGCCCGGTTGGAGGCCTGACAAGGCTGGAAAGTCTGAGCTAACCATGCCATCTGTTGGGACACGTTCAGCCGGCCCTGCCCCCAGCTACTTGTTTAGGGGTCTACGTGCCAACCACTTAGGGAGAAAATGATGCATACTTTCCTCCTGAAACATGAGTGTGTGAGAGTCCAGAGCCACTTCCAGGCTGCCTGACACAAGCAACGCTCTGTCTGTCCAGCTTTCAGGATGCTTTTCCGCGCAAATGATCCCAGGTGGGGCAAATGGAAATGAGTTCTCTGGCATGCCTGACGTGGTCCGTAGTTAATGTAAATACGAGAACCATCTGCCAAGTCCAAAGCTGCTTTGGTAGCCTGTGAGTTCAGTGCAAGGAATGCAGCCAATTTATAAATAGAGATTAGCAGAGTTCCCGTTAGTACAGCAGGGAATTGGAAGAAAAGTTCTCTTTCCAACTCTCAGTAGATGAAGAGTCCAAGTTTAATCTTACTCAAGTGGGAACGATTCTTTCCCTTTTTTGTGATCATTTTTAATGTAGATTTTCTTCTAAAGAGATGTCCCTGGAAAGTGCTGTGAGACCTTTCCTCTTAGAGTGTTCTTTCAAGTACATTTTTGACCTAAAATCCACAGAAAGTTGACATTCTCTGCATGGTCCCCATTAGGTAGCTTTGCTCATAAGACTTTCAGAAAAGTGATTCTCAAGCCCATCATTGTAGACCATGACAACTCATGGATTTCTTCCACATTTGTTGGTCGAAAAGTTTAATTTTAAAAAATAAATACATCCAGGATAATAATTAGAGAGAGAGAGAGAGAGAGAGTGAAGAACTAATCGAGGACATAAAAAAATGTGTGTGCGTGTGCGTGTCACTTTGGGAAAATGAGAGGTGTTTTTTCCCCCTCTCAATTCATTTAGCTGCTCACTGACTGAGTGTAAAAAAGATGCAAGCTCTTTTAACCCAGGCCACTTCCCTTAACTGGCTACAGGTTCATGTACGTACTCAGATGACTATCACTGCCTTCCAAAGTGAACACCATGATGTGCAATTGATGCGGACACACCTTGTTGGTTCCGCGGCCTCTGTAGCACATCAGTTTCTGCCCGTGCTGGTCCCATCTTTCTCCATGCTCCCAATGACCCTCTAAACTCACACATTCCTTCTCAAGGATTAGTCAGGATCTTTTTATAGCCCATGGAGTCCTAGTGGTTACAAGTCAGACTGCCAATCACAAGGTCACCGGTTTAAACCATCAAGCGCTCTACAGGGCAAAGATGAGGTTTTCTGCTCCCATAAAGACGTATAGCCTCGGAAACCCACAGGTTGTTCTAGTCCATCCTATATGGCAATGAGTTTCTTCTGCCCATAGCCTAGAAAGCTGACTTTTTAAAAACTGATGTTTTACCATCCATGTTTACAGATGTTTCAACATCAGCTCCTCCTGGACATCTTCATTGAATGTCCCTTTCCTAGGTACACATTTAAGCATGAATTCAGTGTCCCTGCTCTGTGGTCTTATACACAAGAGCTCTTTTCCCACTGAACCATAACCAATAATGTCTTTGAATATGATTGTGAGTTCCTAAAAGCAGGCATCATAGCTTCTTTATTTTTTATGTATCAGTAATAAACACTAAACCAAGCCAGCCGCCTGCCATTAAGTTTATTCCAAACACTGTGATCCTGGAGGACAAAGTAGGACCATTTCCTAGGATTTCAGAGACCAGAGCAGGTGGCCACATGGGTCTCCTACAGAGTCTCATGAGCAGCCCGGGGCACAGACGCATGGTGTTACCTGAGCTCCCCTCGTGGCAAGCACAGTGCTTGGGCTTTGCTAAATGCTCAACAAGGACATATGAATGAATGCACTAAGTGAATGCTTTCCTCTACCATGGCCTACAAATGTTTTGCTAAGTACCAAGACCTGAACAGGGACACTTTTTAAAGGGTGAAGCAATATAGTATCCATGAAAATCACATAAACATAGGTGTTAGGGGGAAGATTTTGGAGAAACGGATGAACATGGATGTTAGAGGACGTATTTTGGAATTAGGTAGACTTACCTAAAATGTTGATTTTGACCAATTACAGGTAGTGTTAATAATGCCTAAGCTCTCTCTCTCTCTCTTTTAAATCATTTTATTGGGGGCTTATACAACTCTTTTCACAATCCATCCATCCATTGTGTCAAGCACATTTCTGCATTTGTTGCCATCATCATTCTCAAACATTTTCTTTCTACCTGAGCCTTTGGTATCAGTTCCTCATATTTTCCCCTCCCTTCCTCACTCTCTCTCCCTCCCTCCCTCCCTCCCTCCCAAAGCCTTGATAATTTATAAATTACTATTATATTTTCATATCTTACACTGTCTGATGTCTCCCTTCACCCACTTTTCTGTCATCCACCTCCCAGGGAGGGGGTTATTTGGAGATCATTGTGATCAGTTCCTCCTCTCCCCCCAATCTTCCCCTTCCGCTCCTGGTATTGCTACTCTCATTATTGGTCCTGAGGAATTTATCTGTCCTGGATTCCGTGTTTCCTGTTGCTATCTGTACCAGTGTACACGCTCTGGTTTAGTCAGATTTGTAAGGTAGAATTGGGATCATGATAGTGGGGGTTGGGGAGGAAGCATTAAAGAAATAGAGGAATGTATGTTTCATCATTGCTACCCTGCACCTTGACTGGCTAATCTCCTCCCAGAGACCTTTCTGTAAGGGGACGTCTAGTTGCCTACAGATGGGCTTTGGGTCCCCACTCCACACTCCACCTCATTCATTCCCCCTCATTTTTTGTTCTTTGATGCCTGATATCTGATTCTATCACCACCTCGTGATCACATAGGCTGGTGTGTTTCTTCCATGTGGGCTTTGTTGCTTCTGTGCTAGATGGCTGCTTGTTTCCCTTCAAGCCTTTAAGACCCCAGATGCTGTAGCTTCTGATTGCCGGGCACCATCAGCTTTCTTCACCACATTTGCTTAAGCACCCGCTTTGTCTTCAGTGATCATGCTGGGTGGGGGTGGGGGGATTGAACATCATGGAATGCCAGTTTAATGGAACAAAGTGTTCTTTCATTGAAAGATTACTTTAGTGGAGGCCCAATGTCCATCTGCTACCTTAATACTAAACCTATAAATATATGCACATAGATCTATTTCCCCATCATCATTTATAAATATATTTGCTGTCCTCTGAAGAGAATTCTTCTGTGGAAAGGGGTGCTGTACATGTAGTTGGGATTGGGGATGGCCCCTCTGACCACTCTATTGGTTCCTGGCTTCATGCCAGTATGCTGCATTCACGTCTTAGAGAACAGGTTTAGTTGTTGGTTTGTTTTTTATAGTTTTATCAGATATTAAAAGGGGGTAGGTAGTTCTACCTTTCTTTCAAGTTGAAGAGTAAGGAAAATATAAGTCATGTAAAGCCGTTGTTATTGTAGTCAGCCGAGAGTAGGTGTTCTACAAATTAAACCATTAGGATAGTGCAGATAAGATTATGTAACCTAGGTGTAACCATTTGAATTCTTCATATAGCACGAGTCTTGCCATTGGCGCCTATACTATCTCTGGAAACTGGAAATATTTTTTTTTGTTTAAGATTATAAACAGATTGTAGACTCCTGCTTGTTTTTTGTTTTGTTTTGTATTTTTGAAAAAAATGTATTTCAAATATTTAAGTCTTCTATTAGTCTTCTGGTGCTTGTTTGTTTGTCTGTTTTTGAGGGGGGCATGGGAATATTTTGTTTCCTGACAGAAAAAGCTTTATTCATGTATGGTGGTTAAGAGCATGAATCTGGGGACCAAGTTGCCTGTGTTTGAATCCCAGTCACTTCTCTGCAACTCGGTTTCCTTATCTGTAAGATGGGGGCCAGAATAGCAACTGCTGCCAGGGTTATTAAAAAGATCAAGTATAGGTATAAAGCCTTTAGAATGATGTCTGGGGAGCATTTCAGAACAGGGGTCCCAAGTTCAATATAGCCCATGCTTAAAGCCCCCGAACCCAGAACTGATACAGAAGAAAAAATTTCAAAACATTGAGAAAGAGCAAGTAATTGTTGTGCATTTTATTGGTAATCTATTATTTTAAAATGCCATATTAAGTAAATTTGCCAGAGAATCATTTAAGCTAATTAAATGAGACTATATTTATAGCATTTCAATGATGACAATCTCTCTCTATATATCTATATTTCTTTTCCACATATAAAATTCAAAGAAATTTCTCCCTCCCTTCCCAGTTCCAGTTTTATGCACAACAAAATTTTAATATCTCAGGATATTTTTAATCTTGTTTTGAATTTGGAATGAAGATACGCCTCTATGTTGCCGGAAGCACTCCTTGGGGAGGGGTTGCAAAGGATTCGTTAACATCCAGAATCCATTCTCTCTGTCTTGCCTTGAGCTCCGCCTTTCAATCTACGGCTATTAGTGAACGTGTGGTGTGGATTTTGATGTTGTTTTGTTTTTAAAGCAGTGTATCAGCTATACTATTGGTACTCAGGGATAACCTGAGTAGAGGGTTACAAGTCTTGTGGGAATTAACTGCCTTCACTCTTGTCAAATACAGACTGGTAGCAGGGCCTAAAAGTAGATCCCCCTGCGATAGTTTATTGTGCCAGCCTGGCCGATAAACACAAGTAGGATTAATTGAAGGGTAGAGGGATAAATGGCTCGGTGAGCCTCACCTTGCTTGTTCTGTGCCTCAATTTAAAGGGGTACACTACCTGTGGGATGCCTAGCCTGTGGACTGTGTCACTGTAAATTGAAGTCCCTCCAATCCCACAGGATTGGAATGTTCGTCTCTGGAGCTGGGGACCGACAGTTGGTGACAGTTAGTGAGCTGCCTTGCTTTTTGCTGCCTGGGGATATATAGCCCAGCTCTCTCTACAGAAGGGGACTGGCAACTGGTGGCTCTCAAGCCTTAAAGGACTGCTAGTGTCTCACTGCTTTTTAATTTAACTGTTAATTTCTTGTATCATCTATCTGTATATAATTTAATGGTTCATTTCTTGTATTATATATCTGTCTTTATAAATATATTTATATATAATTACTACCAATCTGGTTTGTCTCTCTAGAGAACCTGTCCAACACACCCCTTAAAGAAAAAAAAAACAATTTTTTTTGCAGAGAAATCTTTTCATGAAGCAGAATTTTCATCTTTTAAAAAAATTCAACTAATTTACATATGCCAAGTAGCCCTTTTGTTTTGAATGCATCTGAGAAGAATAAGGGAAATATGTATTAATACAGAGGCATGCGCATTGCAGCATGTAATTCTGTTTCAAAAGATCCTCAGACACTTCTCCCTTTTTATTTCCTGACACTGTTCAAAGAAAACTCTGGACAAGCCCAAAATGACAGCTCTCATGCAACACTGAGAATGAGAACGACTCAGACAAGGTCCAGCTTGGCCAACTAGATGGACAGATGTAACTTCAGAGACTTAGTGGACGTGCCATGTTGAGGATAAGCCTGAAATTCTGAGAGAGTGGAAAGCTTCACTGTATTCCCACAGTGATTGGAGAACTGCTGGTTTTGATCTTTGTACTTTTTGAGCTAGAAAGGCCACTAAAAGGAGAGTGACCAGAATGACTGAGAGAACGAATTTGTTCTGAATTTAGTCATAGTTGGTAGGTAATGAATAGAGGAGCAATACTCAGTTGTGACAGTACCGCCTACAACTCCCAAACAGAACTAGAGCTCAAGAGGTGACAGTCACAGAGGGACGATCCAGTAGAAATACTATTTATGGAGACCTTTCTACATATGATGATTTTGTGGGTTAGGCATTGGATTGCTAACTGAAAGGTTAGTGATTCAAACTCACCAGCCACTCCACAGGAGAAAGATGAGGCTGACTTCTCCCCTAAAGATGTTAACCAGAGACTCTATAGAGGGTTGCTTTGAACCTGAATTAACTCAACAGCAGTGGGTTTCTCTACATGTTGAGCTTTGAGCTCACTCAAGCATCACCATATTGCATCTTAGAAAATGATCACATATTTGTGTATAACACGGGATCTTGGGCACCTCCAAACTGTCGGTACTGGCCTACAATGAGATGCGAAGTCAAAGAGACTTCACTTTTTTTTCTTTCTTTAAATCATTTTATTGGGGGTTCGTACAATTCTGTTTTTTTAATTGTTTTATTAGGGGCTTATACAACTCTTATCACAATCTATACATACATCAATTGTGCAAAGCACACCTGTACATTCGTTGCCCTCATCATTCTCAAAACATTTGCTCTCTACCCAAGCCTCTGGCATCAGCTCCTCATTTTTCCTCTCCCTCTCCACCCCCTTTCCTTATGAACCCTTGATAATTTATAAATTATTATTTTGTCATATCTTGCACTATCCAAAGTCTCCCTTCACCCACTTTTCTGTTGTCCATCCCCCAGGGAGGAGGTTATATATAGATACTTGTAATCGGTTCCCCCTTTTCAACCCACCCTCCCTATGCCCTCTCAGTATCGCCACTCTCACCACTGGTCCTGAAGGGGTCATCTGTCCTGGATTCTCTGTGTTTCCAGTTCCTATCTGTACCAGTGTAGTTCCTCTGGTCTAGCCAGATTTGTAAGGTAGAACTGTGATCATGAAAGTGGGGGAGGAGGAAGCATTTAGGAACTAGAGCAAAGTTGTATGCTGCATCATTGCTACACTGCACCCTGACTGGCTCATCTCCTCCCCAAAGCCCTTCTGTAAGGGGATGTCAAGTGGCCTACAGATGGACTTTGGGTCTACACTCTGCACTCCCCTCCTTATTCACAATGATATGATATTTTGTTTTGATGATGCCTGATACCTGATCCCTTCGACAACTCGTGATCGCACAGGCTGGTGTGCTTCTTCCATGTGGGCTTTGTTGCTTCTGAGCTAGATGGCCACTTGTTTATCTTCAAGTCTTTAAGACCCTAGATGCTATGTCTTATGATAGCCGGGCACCATCAGCTTTCTTCACCACACTTGCTTATGCACCCATTTGTCTTCAGTGAAACTTTACTTTTAAGGGAGCTAAGTGCACACTTGGGAATGCTGTGAGGGATTTTATTCAGCACATCCCTTTTAAACTCAAGAGCCTGAAATTTCTAAATAAATTTTAGTAAAATGTCATCATCCCTGTTCATTTATATTAGATGTGTTGTGAATAACAGTCAGGTTGAATACGTTTTCAACATCCTGAAGAACATGAGATCACTTGTGTTGTCTTCAGTTTCTTAAAGCCATTACAGTGAAAACAGAATCAATTTCTTCATAAAGGAAATAAGAAGGAGACTTAAGCAGCCTCATATTTTTACCTTGTCACCCTCTTCTTGCTTTTTTCTTGCAGCTGCGATGAAGGATACACGGGATCGCGATGTGAGAGAGTTGACTTGTTTTACCTCAAAGGAGATAGAGTGCAGGTTCTGGTGATTTGTTTGATAGCAGTCATGGTCATTTTTATCATCCTGGTGGTTGGTGTCTGCACCTGCTGTCAGTAAGTATTTTTAAACTGAATTTTAAGAAAATCTAGGAAATTTTACCTTGCGCATTGTTTTCTATTTTCCTTCCTCTCTGCCTTCCTTTCATTTCATTTTGATTTTAAAAAATCACCCTTTTGAGGCTCACCATCATATCTATTGATATCCCTATTTATTTATAATAAATGTGTAGTCTGTTGTGTTGAAGGATTTTATTCTATAAAGTTATCATGATTTAAAACAAAAGTTGTATAAATTTTCTAATTAAGGGATAAAAGTCCCAGGTCAGCTGTACATTTATGTAGGCTTGTAAGCAGGCTCAGCAACTCCAAACCCACTGTCATGCAGTTAGTCCTAGGTTGCAGTCGCCCATTATAGGGTTTCTGAGGCTCTAAGTCTCCAGGTGGACAGATAGTCTCATATTTCTCCTGTAGAGAAGCTGCTGGGTTAGAACAGCTGCTGTGTTTGAACTGGTGACCTAGCGGTCCAATGTGTGTCCCAAATACCACCAGGTCTCCTTGTAGTTAACGTGGTTTTTATCTGGCTTTATTTTGTGTGGTTCTTTTTTTATGTAGGTTAAATAAGGTCAGGTAAACCTCACTTTTTAATTCCTTTAAATATACCCTCACAAAGACAATAACTTTGAAAGATAAAAAATGTCTTTATCTCTAAAGATCAAAAACAAGTTTCTTGTTCAAGAAAAAACTCTTTCTGCTTAGCCACCTTAAAACCCCAAACTTCATCTTTGAAAAAAGATAAAATTTCCTGCCTTTTCTGTTTATTTATTCATGTACATCACTACTTTAGGAATCAAGAAATATCATGCTTTTTTCTCTAAGCACAAAATGGTCTTTAATGAATTTGTTTTCTTTTAGAAAACCTCTTAGCTTAAAAAAAAAATCAAGCCAGAATTACCACTTAGCATGCTAAAAAGGCAGTTTCCTAAAGTGCTATCGTCTTCTTTTTTATGACTTAAGGTTTAATTTATCCAGAGATGCAGTTCATATTTATTTATTTCTTGTTCCTGTTTAAAACATGTGCAGGATAGCACAGACCAAGTCCACAGTTTGACACCCACAGTTCAGTGGCGTTGGTCCCCTCCGTCAAGGTGGGCAGTCATCCTCACCCTCATTTTCTGAGTTTACCTTCCCCATTGACACTGCTCACTGCTGTCTTTTCTGGAGGCCACTCTAAAAATGTTTATTCAGCATCAAGTCCACGGCAGGATGTTTGGTTTATTGGGTTCTCAGCCTTTTACCTTTCCTCCTGGGTAGAAGATTCCCTCTCTTTAGCTCCTCCTTCGGAGAGTTTCATAGCAAGAGTAAAACAGCATCGTACCTACGGGGTACCTGGGTTTTGCTCTTGCCATACCATTGACATATTTTTGAGACTGTGAACAAATTTCTTATCATTTTCAAATTTCAATTTTATTTTTTCTGGAAAAAGAGAAATAAACAAGGCAATTGTTATGATTTTGTGGAATTCCAAAATGGAATGCTTTTTGTGATTTTTGTCTTGTCGAGCTGTGGTACAATATTTATGTAGTCAGTTTTAGAGCAGAGAGGTCAATTGTACTGGGCTGGAAATGGCTTATTTTATTGCTTTAAACTTGGCTTGTATTTTAAGCAAGAAAACTGGCATGGTGCCCAGAATGTGTAACACTTTGACTAGTTGATAGATCTAGAAGCTTAGTTAGTACATCCAGAAGCTACCTTCATTCTCCTGTGTCTGTTGACAGATGTGTGTAACAATAAGTAATCCTTCTTCTGTAAAATAATTTGGATTCCAAGATGCCTTTGCTCCCCAAACTTCATAGGAATCAACTACCATATTTTTTCTATGCTGCTTTGCTGTTGGGTGCTAGTGAGTTGCTCTGACTTAAGCAAGTTCATAAGACTACCCATCTAGACTGCCTTGATTATGATTTTTGTGGAAGCAGGTCTTTCTCTCCGAGAGCCATTGGGTTGACTTGAACCACTGTGCTTTGAATCAGAAGCTGGGTACTTAAACTTCACAACCACCAGAGCTCCTGTCTTTCTGTGCATATAGCTATATTCTGTTATAATGTGGTCTACTCTACTCATCTGCTCCTAAAGATAAAAGAGAGATTAACACCCACCCGACCTCCCACCTTGCTTGATTCATTGTGACCCTGTATGACAGATTGAATTTCTGAGGGTATAAATCTTTATGGGAGCAGAAAGCCTCATCATGCTCCCATGGCTCCATTGATAGAGTTGAACTGATGGCCTTTTCGTAAGCAGCCTAATGTGTAACCCACTTTGCCACCAGGGCACTAAGAGAAAGACTAAAGAGAAACTAAAACACTTAAGAAAAAACGAAGCATTGTTAACTGTTTAGAAAGAAGATCATAGGTCCTCTTGATTAATTTTGCATTCCCCTGAACTCAGAGACTAACTCTAATTTCTAACTCTTTAAGTCCTCTTCGGAAACACCGAAAAAGAAGGAAGAATGAAGAAGAAATGGAAACTCTGGGTAAAGATGTAACTCCTAACAGTGAAGATATTCAAGAGACGAGTATTGTTTAACGGTAAGTGTATTCAACTTAGCAGATGAGCAGCTATTCAAGTGAAATTTTCTGGGTAAGAGAGAATCTCACTGCATTTGATTGTGTTTAAAGACATCTAAGAATGAGTTTAGAGTTTTCCATAGAACCTGAAGACAAATAAAGAAATAAGGGCATTATTTTTCCTACATGTGTGCACAAAGATAGGTGTATGGGAAGAAGGCTTTTGTACACTTTTTCTAATGTACTTAGGTCATTTTTCATTTTAATCTTGCATGAATGTGATTTTTATTTCATATTTTTCTTCTTTTGGGGACACTAAGGTGTACCATATATGCTCAAGTATAAGTCGACCTGAATATCAGCTGAGGCAGTTAATTTTACCACACAAACTGCACAAAATGTACTGAAAAACTCAGCTTATACTCGAGTATGTACAGTATTTTCATTTATACATCTCAAGTTGAATGGAAATGACAATAACTCACAGCCATGAACTTGATGTCCGTTCACAGTGACCCTAAAGGACAGAGTAGAGGTCCTCCTGTGGGTTTCTAAGGTTGTAAACAAACCACAGAAAGGGAGCACTCTTCCTTTTCCCACGGGGCAGCTGGTGACTTTGAACCGCTTATCTTGTAGTTAGAAGTTCAACACTTAATCCACTGTGCCACTGGGACTCTTTTTGAAAATAAGAAGAGTAACAATAAAAAATAACTGAAAAAAATCTTTTATTGAGGAATCCTTGGGTGATACAAAGGGCTAAAATGGCCATTGCTAACCAGACAGTTGAAGGTTTGCGACCTCCTAGATGTACCTTCCCTCACTGCCTTGGAGTCAATATCAACTCGTAGTGACTCTATAGGACAGAGTAGAACTGTCCATGTGAGTAGCTGAGGCTGAAGCTCTTTTCGGGAGCAGAGTGCCCATCTGTCTCCCATGGAGCTGACTGATGGTTTGAACTGCTGACCTTTCAAGATTGCAATCATTGTGTAACCACTATGTCCCTAAGGTTCCTAGTGATTTGAAACCACCAGTCAGCGGCTCCATGGAACAAAGACAGGGATTTCTACTCTGGTATGCAGTTAGTCTCAGAAACCCACAGGGGCAGTTCTACCCTGTCTTTAAGGTCACATGAGTCATCATTGACTTGATGGCAATGAGTGAGAAGTACCTTGGAAGAAAGGTCTGGTGATATGCTTCTGAAAAACCACCCCATGAAAGACCGTATATGGAACACAGCCCTACCCTGACATGCACTGGGTAGCCAACAATCCGAATTGCAGGTACAGTGATTGCTTTGGGTTTTTAATATTTATTGCATCTATACTCTATGGCAGATACTTTTATGAACTCTTTAAACATTATCAGTTAGGATTCCAGAAGGAATCACTAGTCTGCATAGATAATCCTCTAAAGCTTTTGATGGTGAGGCTGTGATGGCAGGGTTAAGTGGGAAGCTCAGGAAACGTTGAAGGACACTGAAATTAGAAGTATTGGGAAATGCTTCCGCTTCCTATGTCTGGAGTGGCAGGGGCAGTATCATCTTAGCCCGTGGAGAAGACGCCTGAAGAAGGATCCTATGGTTTGGGGAAGAAGTAGTCAGAATCTGAACTAACAGTCTGATTGGTACAAGCTATCAAAGCACTTGACCAGGAATTGACAGTGGGGCATTTATATCTACCCAGAGGTGCCTTGACAGAAAGGCCTGGTGATCTGCTTCTGAGATGTCAGACAGTAAAAGCCCTACCAGCATAGTTCTACTACAGCACACATGGAGTCACCGTGGGTCAGAATTAATCTCCTTGTTTTTTCAGCAAGGAGAGTGGGGGAAAACAGGAGGGGAAATCCCACAGTCTTCCCTTCTTCTGTTCCTCAGCTCGTCTGCAGGTTCTCAGCAAAACCCAATTAAAATGAAAAATAAAAAACAGAGAGTATAGGTGTTGTGATGATATAATCTGTAGGGATCAGCTCCTGGAGCCTAGATCAGGGCAGAGAAAGGTTCCAAGAGTCAAAAGCACAGTCAAGACATTGTGTTGCAGCAGTCCCATGAAGCCTTTCTCAGACTGGTTAATCTCCCCTCCCCCCAAACGGGAGGTCTGCTGAGCAGAGCTTTCACAGTCTGCATTTCTCCTGCTCTGCGAGCATCAACAAGTGGCTCTGAGTTAGCGCATCCAGTGGTGTCGCCCGGAAATCTTCTTTCTAGTCACAGTGAATCTTTTCATAAAAGCAGCTTTGTTCAAACCTTGTTTTTTGTGATGGCCAATTTAAGACAACAGTGTGTGGCTATGAAATTTTGTTTCCTGCTTGGGAAAAATGCTGCACAATCTGCTGTGACGTTGAACACAGCGCACCAGGACAGTGCTTTGGGAAAACCTCAAATGTGTAAGTGGTTTTCTCATTTTCAAAAAGGTGAAATGTCACCTTTTGATATTTTTGAGGTTTGATGACAAACCTCATTCTGGATGTCCATCAATTCCCAAAGGGACAAAAATGTCGACTCATAGTTGATTTGGAATTTATTCCACAAGGTCTGACTGTCAATCAAGCTTTCCATTCAGAAGTTATGAAAAGATAGCTTTACAGTGTGTGAGAAAAAAAGGTCTGATTTATGGCAGACAGGGGACTGTTTTTGCCACCATAACAATGTACCTGCTCACGCAGCCATCTCAGTGCGCCAGATTTTGGCAAAAAGCAGCATGCCTCTCTTGCCTCATGCACCTGACTCACCTGACCTTGCTCCATGTGAGTTCTTTTTGTTTTCTGGAATGCAGAGGGACACAAAAGGACAGTGGTTTGATGCCATAGAAGAGGTGAGGAAACAAAGAGGAAGGTGCTGTCAGCCATCCAAACAGATGTGTTTGAAAACTTTTTCAAGAATGGAATTGCAGTTTTTGACAAATGTATTAAGTGTAATGGAGAGTACTTTGAAGGTGATAAGGTTGTTTTATAAAAAAGTTTAAACCATATATACTTGAGTGTAAGCCGACCCGAATATCAGCTGAGGTACCTAATTTTACCACAAAAACAGCATAAAAAATGTGCTGGAAAAACTCGGCTTATACACGAGTATATACGGTAGATAGCTTTGAAAAAAATTCCTTTTGTGTGTGTGTGTGTGTGTATGTGTGTGTGGGGGGAGGGTCTACTCCTTCGTATGCTATGGGAATGTATTAGCTCCCATTAATTGACAGAAACAATGCGGGTGAAGCTGCGGACTCCCACTGGAGGCAATGGGCTGTTTCTCTATGTTTTGCGACTCTTTCAAAGAGCTGTCTTCATCCTTGGCCAATTCCTCTAAACTCCAAGAAGCAATCTAGGCCACAGGCTTTCTTGTTTAATCCAGTTAAGCAAGCAGCGACTTTACATAGCTCTCCTAGCTTTGCAATGAATCTTTCCTGAAAACCTCCAGCAGCTCAATGGAGCAGAGTAAATGCTTGTTGAAAAATTATATTGTTCTCCTAACTTCTTATTAGGATAGTACTAATGAGGTGAACATAAAAATATTGAATTGGGTCTTTTCCAAACACTGTGTGAAGCATC
This sequence comes from Tenrec ecaudatus, assembly GCF_050624435.1. NCBI lineage: Eukaryota > Metazoa > Chordata > Mammalia > Afrosoricida > Tenrecidae > Tenrec > Tenrec ecaudatus. Next base: position 149,817,669 of record NC_134532.1, read on the forward strand.
TCTCTTAAATCATCTCTTCTTTGTTTCTTCATTTCCAGAGGCTTTGAAGGAACCTCGAGGAAGATGGGCAGCTGAAGAAAGACTTGGCTCACTTGAAAATGAGCTGAATGTGTCTCAGGAAAACAGCTAACAGAAATTAATTTTAAATTATATTTGTAGCTTTAGTTTGTGTTGTTATGACTATAATTATTATCATTGCTCTTACGGTTGTCATTATTTAGTAATTGAGGGGGAAAAAGCACCTGATAGGGTAGCAATAATAAGTTTCTTAAGAAGAGGAATTTATGAATTCCCAATTCAGTTCTCTCACCTGGTTTACTGGTCAAACCAAAACTAAAGTAGGAAAGAGGTTAAGTTGAGGAGTTGAGTTGATGATAAAACTAGTGCTTATGGAGTCCTTACTATGGGCTAGGATCCTCTGAGAGCTAGCTACAAGGTTAACAGCTCAAACGCACCCAGAGGAAGAAAGACTTTATGAACAATGAGTCATGAGCACACCATGAAGACCAGTTCTACTTTGGAACACATGGCTCAACAGCAAGTAGTTGCTTTATTTGGTGATAAAATTTATTTGCTTAGGATTTGGAATATATTAATTTGGTACTTTGAACAACCTGTGAGATTTTTTATCAAATTAGCTTTCTCCTTTCTCACATATGGAATAGATCTTCCCCAAATATTAATAATCGAATTAAAATTTAGTGTTAGGAATTGGTAGAGGTAGAAATGAACCAAGATTTACCCAAACTGTGTGCTTAGCCATCATGATAATGAATGTAATTCGTGCTACCTGGTTCAATAATGTAACTTAATATTTTATACTGGCCAGCACTTTGCCATGACTCTGACATGCTGGGGTCATGGTCCTGAGGAAATACAGTGCAGAGGGCGGAGTCCTAGGCCACGTTTCTGTTACCATCAGGCTTTCTTCAGCGTTCACTTCTGTTTTATTTCTTTGGTTCTCTATATATTACCAGTGACATAAACAAATGTTTATGTTATCAATCCCAATAGATTTTGCCCCGTAGCTGTCATTGTTGTTAGGTGGGGTCAAGTAGACATCTGCTGGTCCAGTGCCATCTCCACCATCTGCCCTGTCTGAGTCCATTGTTACAGCCACTGGGTAATTTGGCTTCTTGAGGGCCTCTCTTTTTTTTAATCCTCTAACCCCATACTCTACCAAGCATGATGCCCAGGGTGATGCAATAAAGCATGAAAAGTAAATGATAGGAGGTTAAATTACACACACACACACACACAGGCTTCAGTTTTTCCCTTGTGTGGGTTTATGCCAAACAAAATGTGTTTACACATAGCACTGTGATCAGCAGAATGTTGTCAACATATTCTTTCAACAATACACTTGTATTAGTCTTGTTAGGGTGCCTTCAAATATAAGGTCCAATCACGACAGTGCTTTCAAAGGAGAATCTACAGAGCCAGTTAAATTCAAGCACAGAATTCAGTTCAGAAAGCTATGGTGAATTCTCATTTTTGGTCAATATCCCATAGAATGTAGAAATTTCTACATTGAATGCGTGAGTCATTTACAAAGCAAACAATGAAAGATACACTCACATTTCTGCAATTTACCTGTTGTGTCTATTCATCCAGCAGTTCCACTGCAGAACCACTGTAAGTACACTCCAATTTGCCAATATTGGCTCCCGAGTGAGCATGAAGTGGGGAATTAGGCAAAGTCTTATGGTGTATATCATCCTCTATCACATGCGGTCCTTCGAGTGATGCCAAAGCTGTGTTTGTACATAACACAGAAAGAACTCTGATACCCATATGAGCTAAGTCAAGAAACCTATAAGGTTCTAAATGTAATTTTTGATGTACTAATATCCATCATTGAAGGAAGATTATATCCAACTGATTTATTATGTACATTTTATTTCAGATACCTTCCTGTGGGCTCAATAATGTCCTCTCTCTTTGTGTTCCTCAAACTTTAATTCTAAATGGCATTGGAACAAAGTTTTATTTAAACATCAAACAACATTGTAAACTTGACTTTTTTCCTGGACCAAGATTGGCTGTCCTGATGGAGTCTCTTAAGCCAATTCTGACCTGGGACTTTGTTTTTATCTGAAAATGTTAATGGTTTCATGAGATTTGGTTGATCAATAACACGAATGAACCAAGGAGAATTTAGTATCTTTTCATAATGTATTTTAAAGTTTTATTTCGTATACAAAGTAAGCTTGTTTATGTAAACTGCATGTTATCATGCAATAAAATAAATTTATTTTTTAAAACAAAGCAATTTTTTATACCTTTGGCATTGTCTATTGGTACCATGAATTATTAATGGAATTAAGTTTATGCCTTGTTGCCTTTTTAAACTTTTAACTTCTAAGATAGTCATCTAAAGAATTTAGGTCAATTGGAATCATTCTCAAGGTATTTGGGAAATACAACTGTGACTCATCAATTTCTGAGGCCATGGCTTATAAAAAATGTGCATTTAAAAGCTATTGGAAGTCATGACTTACTCCATGTGAACCAGAGAACCAGAATAACTAGGAAGGTGCTCAGTAGAAAGAAAGAGAAAGAGCATAAAATAATAGAGATTAGATTTGAGTATCCTAATAGAATATGTGTCTTTCCCTGGTGACATAGTTGAAGGTTGTGCTGCTAACTACAAGGTCAGTAGTTTGAAACCACCAGCCCCTCGGCTGGAGAAAGACTGGGTTTTCTAATCCCTCAAAGAGTAAGAGTCTCAGACACAGAGGGGTAGTTCTACCCTGTGCTATGAATCAGAATTGACACTAACACTAACAGATTCTATATGTGTTTGTAATCAAGATCTTGATAAAATCAGGTGCATCCTGATTGTGGGCAAGGAATTCTTAATGCAGAAATATGAAAGGTATATTAAACTATTGCTTTTTAATACTATCAGCCATTGTAGTAGAGGTACTTTTCTAACAAAACTTTTCCATTTTCAGAAGAAAGCACTGAACCATGATGATTAGAGAACAGTGAGCAATGTTGAGTTAACTGCTATATTCCAAGCACTGTACACCCACTGTGTCAAATTATAAGGATTCAAAGAAGAATAAGACATGGTCTTTTTTGAAGTCTATAGTGTGTGGAAAAGTTCCAAGAACCAAACCAAACTTACTGCCATTGAGTTTACACCAATTCGTAGAGGCACACAGATACGTTCAATGCAATTTGGAAATGAGAGATGCTCAAGGTGTTAGGAGCATGGTTTGTCCTCACTTAGAAGAAGCATTCAGGACTTCAGGGAAGATGTCTACTGAGTGACACATACCAGAGGGACTCCACAGAATTCAGCCCAGGAGAGGTGCTTAGAGGGAAAGTCAATGCTGCTGGAACATAGGAGGAGCATCATAAAGGTAAGTAGGCACAGACCCATGGGGTTTTGAGGGGCTGGGGGCTTTGGGCTTATCACAGTGGAGGCCGGCTGGGGCTTGATCTTGGCCCTGACACTCTCTGCCAGAGCCAGGATCATTTGGAGCCTGTAGGGGGGCTTGGTCTCAACACAGCCACAGTTTGCTGCTGCCTGCCTCAGGGTAGGGACTGGACACTTGCACCACCGGCAAGGATCAGGGTTCAGCTACATTGTTACTTTTGTTTCCATCTCTTCTCTCTATCTCCCTACAGTCTTGGAGGACTGTGCAGGGGCTTTTTCTCAACACAGCCATAGGGTGCTGCTGCCACTGCCTCCTTAGGAAGGGACTAAACACTTTCAGCTCCACAGGTGGGGATCTGGACTCAGCTACATTGTTTTTGTTTCCCTCTCTTTATATCCCCCCCGCCCCCCTCATCCCCCTCCCGCAGTCTCAGCGGGTTTACATTTTATGTTTTTTCTCCTCTTTGTCTCTTTCCTTTTCTCTCACACTCCACTCCTGACCTCCAGACTACTCACCTTAGCCTAGGGCATTTATGCCTGTGCTACACCCAGTTAGGTGAGCTCCACCCTGTGCAACTAGCATGAGGTTGGAGAAAGCCAGGCCGACCTCCACCAGGGGATACTCTGTCCAACCTCTTCCCGGGGGATTTCCTGCCTGTGTGCCTTCGGGCCTAAGGCAGCTCGGCTAACACTCGTCAACATTCAAACCTGCTGCAGGATCCTCTGCCCAACCTCCGCAACACCAAAGCAGGCAACCAACCAGCCTTCTGGGTCATTCCCCTGAGAGGGAAGCCACAGGAGAATAAAGTGATAGGTTAATTCCATAGTGAAATTAGCTGTAGGCAGTTCGAAGAAGCATTCCTACAAGTCTCCCAGAGAGAGCCAGGGCTCTTTAGTGCCCTGGAAAATGGCACCTGACTCTTCTAAAGCAACGCAACACAAACAGCAATCAGCCCCAATCACCTCAACAAAAAAACATGAGAAACAAAAGGCAATGGCAGAAGATGTCTTGAACATAATGACATGCATAGAAGAAGTAGACATTGAGCTCCCAAAGAAAAACATTTTCAGAATGCTGCTTGGAGTCATACAGAATATGAGGGAAACAATACAGAAAAAGGATGAAATGATAGAGGAGATAAAGGCCATACAACAAAGGGAACTACAGGAGCTTATGGGGAGATAACAGAAACCAGGAGCTGAAGCACGTACCTCGAGAATCGACTAGAGGAAACAGAGAACTGCATCAGTGACTTGGAGGACAGCCAAGCAGACTTTGACAAATGTGAACAAAAATCTAATAAGATCATCTGAGAAGCTGAAGAAAACCTAAGAGCTATGTCAGATGCTATGAAGTGGAACCACATTAGAATTATTGGCTTACCAGAGGAAGACACAACAAAGAAGTCATCTGCAACAATAGTGAGAGAATTCTTGGAGGAAAACTTCCCCAGCTTAATGAATGAAAAGCAGGCAACCATTCAGGAGCCTGAAAGTACACCAGCTAGACTGAATCCCAAGAAAGCAATACGGCACATAATAGTTAAACTATCCAACTTTGAGGAAAAGGAGAAAATCATGAGAGCAGCTAGGGAAAAACAAGCAATCACATATAAAGGTTCCCAAATAAGACTATGCTCAGACCTATCAGCAGAAACTATGAAGAATAGGAGAGAGTGGAGTAACATATTTCAAAAATTGAAGGAAAACAGTGCAAACCCAAGAATACTTTACCCAGACATATTATCGATCAAGATAGATGGAGGAGTAGGAGTCTTCCCAGACAAGGAAAACCTCAAAGAATACGTTAGAAGAAACCCATCCCTACAAAAGATTCTTGCCGACTCAATATGAGCAGAAGAACAACACTCACCAAGCATATATAAGAGACTTCCCCATAGAACAACTTCACCCTGAGGGCAACAAGGAGAAAACAGACCCCAAGATAGCATTGGCTTAAGGATGGAAAGAAGTCAAGAATGATACACACACACGCACAATACACAAATGAGAAAGGAAAGTAGGAAAACACCCAAAACAAAAGGTGCAAATAACATCACAAAGTCCGAAGATGGAGATAATAGCCCTGAAAACCAATGGCCTGAACTCAGGCATTAAGAGACTTTGACTAGCAGACTGGCTTAGAAAATGCAACCCATCAATTTGATGCCTATAGGAGACATATCTCAAGGCTACAGACAAAAGTAGGCTGTGAATCAAAGGCTAGAGAAAGGTATACCAAGCAAACAGCAATTTCAAAAAATCAGCAGTTGCAATCCTAATGTGAGATAAAATTGACCTCAAAGTGAAAACCATAAAAGGAGATAAGGAGAGACACTATATAATGCTCAGGGGAATGGTAGACAAAAAATCACTAAGCATTGTAAACATATATTCCCCAAATGAGAGACCCACTGAATATGGCAACCAAAAATGCCAAAAGATGAAAAAAGAAATCACAGCCTCAACAATTATAGTTGGTCACTTCAATGCACCACTATCTGAGAAAGATAGGTGACAGGAAAAGAAACTCAACAAGGAGGCTAGAGATCTAAACACTACAATTAGACAATTTGACCCGATAAGATATTTACAGTGCTTTTCATGCATATACAAAAAAATTCACATTCTTCTCAAGCCGATAGGGCACATAGTCGAAGATAGGCCACATGCTGCAGCATAAGGCGAATCTAAATAAATTTAAGCACTTTGATATCATACGGATTTCTCTCTCTCTGACAACTGTGCCATAAGGCTGGAAATCAACAAAAGGAAGACGAACAAAACAAGAACAAACATTTGGAGGATGAATAACTCTACTGCAAAAGGAGTGCGTACTGGCACAGATCAGAGATGAAATTAGGAAATTTCTAGAAACCAATGAGAATGAGCACATGAGGTACCACAATTTATGGGACACAGCAAAGGCAGTTTTCAAAGGAAGTTTAATAGCAATACATGCACATCTGAGAAAGGAAGAGAGACTCATGATTGATATGCTGGCACAGAATTTACAACAATTAGAGCAGAGTCAGCAGGACAATCCTACTAATAGCAATAAAATAAAATAAAATAAATGATAAACATCAGGCTTGAGATTCAGGAGAGGGAAAATAAGAAAACTATGGGAAAAATAATGCTGCTAAATGTTGGTTCTTTGAAAGTATAAACAGAATCGAAAGACCGCTGGCAAACCTAACCAAAGAAAGGAAGGGACAAATTTCAATAGCAAGAATAAGTGATGCAAGAGGGGGCATTACAACAGACCCTAATAAAATCAAAAGAATAATCACACAGTACTATGAAGGATTGTACACCAATGAATTCAACAATTTGGAAGACATGGACAAATTTTTGGAAAAAAACAATCCCTCCCTAGACAATCCTCAATGGACGTCAGGAATCTAAACAGACCCATAGTAATAGAAGAAATAGACAAGGTTATCAAGGGATTACCAACAAAAATACCTTTGACCAGAAGGCTTCACTAGAGAATTCTACCAAGCATTTAGGGAAGAACTAACACCAATCCTACACAAACTCTTCCAGAACATAGAAAAAGATGGCAAATTCCTTCTATGAAGCTAGTATAACTCTGATACCAAAACCTGGAAAGGATCCCACAAGATTTGAGAACCACAGACCAATCTCTCTACTGAATATTGATACAAAACTCCTTAATAAAATATTAGCTAACAGGATACAAAAGTATATAAAACAAATCATTCACCATGACCAAATTGGATTCATACCAGGGATGCAGAGATGGTTCACTATACAAAAGAATGTTATTATTATTCACCACATTGAAAAATTATAAGAACTACATGATAATATTGATAGATGCAGAAAAGCATTTGACAACAACCAACACCAATTCCTATTTAAGATACTTGAGAAGATGGGAATGGAAGGAAAGTTTCTAAAGACAATACAAGCTACACAGGTAAAACCAACAGCCAACGTGGTAGTCAATGGAGAAAAGGATAACATAAACCCACTGAAAAAGGGGAACAGACAAGTATGCCCCTTGTCTGCACTCTTATTTAATATTGTGCTGGAGATTTTAGCTAAGAGCATAAGGCAAATAAAACACATCAAAGGCATTCGTCTGGGGTAGGAAGAGGTGAAACTATCGTTATTTGCAGATGATATGATATTATAAATGGAAAACCCGAAAAGTTCCACAAGGGGAGTATTGGAAGCAAGCAATAGAAGAGTTTTGCAGAGTGGCAGGATGCAAGATCAACAAATGGAAGTCCATTGGACTATTATACACATCGGATAAGACTGCAGAAGAGGAAATTAAAGAGGTGATACCCTTCCCAATAGCCAAACACGAATTGAAATATCTAGGTATACACCTGACTAAAAGAACAAAAGATCTACATAGGGAAAACTACAGAACACTATTATAAGAAACCAAGAGCGACCTCAACCAATGAAAGACTCAATATAGTCAATATGTCAGTTCTGCCAAAGGCACTATGTAAATTTAATGCAATCCCGATACAATTACCCTCATCTTTCTTCAAAGAAATGGAATAACTGATTACCAACTTCATATGGAGAGGGAAGAAGCCCAGAATTAGCAGAGAACTCCTGAAGAAAAAGGACAGAGTTGGAGGGCTTGCTTTACCTGACTTTAGCACATACTATACAGCCACAGTGGCCAAAACCGCATGGTTCAATGACAGATACTCAGACCAATGGAAAAGAACTGAAAACCCAGATATAAAATCATGAGCATACAGACAACTGATCTTTGATAAGGACCCCAAAAATATCCATTGGGAAGCAGATACCCTCTTTAACAAGTGGTGCTAGAAAACATGGATATTTACCTGCAGAAAAATGAGGCAAGACCCTTATCTCACTCCATGCACAAGAATAAACTCAAGGTGGATCACAGACCTTGAAGTTAAACCCCAAATTATTAGGGCCATCAAAGAGGGAACTGGGACCAACTTGAGAACCTTGGCACAGGGAATACATAGGCTATTAGAAACAGGGACGGATACAAACACAGAGGAGACACAAATTGACAAAAGGGATATACTGAAGATAAAATACCTGTGTACATTGAAAGAATTCACCAAGAGAGTAATAAGAGAGTGGATTGGGAAAACATCTTTAGCAATGACACAACATACAAAGGCCTTATTACTAAAATCTATAATACTCTGCTAACTTCCAGAAAGAAAAATAATAATTTCCAACTGAGGAGGTGGCAAAGGACCTGAACAGAAGTTCACAGGGGAAGAAATCTGAATGGTCAACAAACATGAGAAAAGGTTCCCGATCTTTAGCCATAAGAGAAATGCAAATTAAAACAACAATGAGGTACCACCTACCACCCTCAAAGATAGCCCAATTGAAAAAATCAGAAAGCAACACGTGTTGGAGAGTCTGTGGGGAGACAGGAACTCTCATCCACTGCTGGTGGACCTGTAAGTATGTAGAGCCACTATGGAAATCGATCTGGCAATATCTAAAACAGATTGAAATCAAGTTACCATACGAACCAGCAATCCCCCTACTGGGCATATACCCTGAAGACACAAGAAACAAACCAAGGCCAGACATCTGTGCTTCAATTTTCATTGTGGCACAGTTCACAACTGCAAGGAGTTGGAAACAACCCAAATTTCCATCAACTGACAAGTGGATTAAAAAACTGTGGTATATACATACAATGGAGTACTACACATCACTAAAAAGCAGTGATAAACTTATGAAGCACATCGCTGCATGGAAAGAACTAGAGGAAATCATGCTAAGCGAAGTAAGTCAAGCACAAAAGGACAAGTACAACATGAGTACACTGAGGTAAGCTTAAAAAAAAATGCCAAGGGGGCATAGGGAAAAAGCTATGGTATACAAATATTCCTGGGGTGAGGACCAAGTAATATGGCAGGGACCAGACCAAATAAAGGGATATTCATGGTAGACAACTAAAAAGGAGTTGGGGAAAGGAAAAATAAATAATAATAAATAAATGGGTAGTGGGGGCACAGGGCATTAACTCACCCAAGGAGAGGGTATTGTTTATATCTTCACAGGGAAAGAGGGACCAGATGGCAACCCAGTGCTCCAAGATGTGAATGCAACATTCCAGCGTGGAGTTGGAAAGCAGTGGAGAGGTCCAGGGTACCTGCCCCTCCCCCAAGAAGAATTTATTTCAAAGGATGGCATTGAATCTGCAGCTCCGGGAGAGGGACAGATCTGATTGGAGCACACGGGAGCAGATGAAGAGGGCAGAGTAGAGAGTGGAGAACAGCCTGGCCCACCAGGCCGTGAGGATGACATTTCCAATTAGAGCAGCCAGTCGACAGAGGGGACCACATGGTCGGCCCCACTATGAGACGTGATGCCCCTCACTGACCTACAGGGAACTGACCACACGGGAGACACAGTGTGGGAATTGTACCTGATTTGTTCCCGCCACACGGAGGCAAAACACTAAGGGGGTGCAACAGAATAGCAAGGGAACGGAGCTGCGAGGTCCCCAGGGGATGCTGAAGGTGGATTTTGGGGCCAGGGTGTGGTGCCCCAACAGACTGGAGTGGAAAACACTCCTAAAGGCCAACAAACATTCCTTGAACTAACTACAAGCTTTTCTTTCATGTTGCTTTTGTTTTTTTGTCATTGGTTTGTTGTTGTTTTGTTGCGTATTGTTGCTTGGTTTTGCTCTTTCTTGGTTTTGTGCATGTTATTATCTCTGCAGGTTTGTCTAAATAAGATAGGCTGGATGAACAATCTGGAGGAGGAAACAATGGGACCGATAGTTTTAGGGGGACATGGGAGAGGGGGAGGTGGGGGAAAAGGTAGTGGTGTTAACAAACCCACGGACAAGGGAACAACAAGTGATCCAAATTGGTGGTGAGGAGGGTGTGGGAGGCCTGGCAAGACATGATCAAGGGTAGTGTAACCAAGAGAAACTGATGAAACCCTGGTGGGGATTTAGTATGATAATGGGACAGGAGGAAAGTCAAAGGAAATAGTGGAAAGAGCTGGGAGGCAAAGGGCATTTATAGAGGTCTAGATAAAGACATGTACATATGCAAATATATTTATATATGAGGATGGGGAAATAGACCTGTGTGCATATATTTATGGATTTAGTATTAAGGTAGCAGAAGAACATTGGGCCTCTAGTCAAGTACTCCTCAATGCAAGTATACTTTCTTCTATTAATTTGGCATTGTATGATGCTCACCTTCCCCACACAATTGCTGAAGACGAAGTGGGTGAATAAGCAATTGTGGTGAAGGAAGCGGATGGTACCAGGCTATTCAAAGATATAGCATCTAGAGTCTTAAAGGCTTGAAGGTAAGCAAGGAGCCATCTAGCTCAGAAGCAACAAAGCCCACATGGAAGAAGCACACCAGCTGGTGAGATCAAGAGGTGTCAAAGGGATCAGGCATCAGGCATCATTAGAACAACAAAAAAAATCTTACCATAGTGAATGACTGGGGAGTGTAGAGTGGAGACACAAAGCTCATTTTAGGCCACTGGACATTCTCTTACAGAAGAGTTTCAGGGAGGAGATGAGGCAGTTCAGTGTGTGATGTAGCAATGATGAAAAATATAACTTTCCTCTAGTTCCTAAATGCTCCCCCCCCACCCACCTCCACTATCATGATCCCAATTCTGCCTTGCAAGTCTTGCTAGACCAGAGGATGTACACTGGTACAGATAGCAACTGGAAACACAGGGAATCCAGGACAGATGAACCCTTCAGGACCAGCAGTGTGAGTGGCGATACTGGGAGGGTGGAGGGAGGGTGGGTTGGAAAGGGGGAACTGATTACAAGGATCTACATGTGACCTCCTCCCTGGGGGACGGACAACAGAAAAGTGGCTGAACGGAGACTACTTTCTCAATGCCACACATCCCCTTCACCATTTGGACACTGGATGAATCCTGGAGAGATTGAACATCGATTCAATAAGATCAGCTACACTTAATCCAATAGCCCAGTTGCTGTATCCCTTTAGCTTGATGACTTCATAGGCACTTTCAAGCACCATTTTATGCACTTCCTTCCAATTTTCACTGTCATTGTCTGTCCCCATCTCTGGATTCAGTTCCTGGAGAGAAACCCCTGTCACATTCTCGCCACTCCACACGGCCACACTTGAGTCTCCATGCTCTCCCAAAATCCATCCATGGCAGTTGCTGGGATGAATGCCACGTTTTTCAGCCATCAGATCACGAAATCTAGCAGAATCCAGGTTACAGCCACTTCTAGTCACACAGTGTTTGGGCAATCCACTTAGTTTCCAGGTAACGTGTGTAAGAATATCCACTGAGTTGGACACCACAATTATGATGCAGTCGGGACTGTACTTGACGATCTGAGGAATAATGAACTTGAAGACATTGACATTCCTCTGCACCAGATTGAGCCGACTCTCCCCCTCTTGCTGACGGACTCCCGCAGTCACCACCAGGATCTTAGAATCAGCCGCCACAGCGCAATCTTTATCTGCTATGATTTTAGGGACAGGACAGGGCAAGAGATGACAAACTAATAATGTATAAATTATCAAGGGTTCATGAGGGAGGGCTAGCGGGGAGGGAGGGGAAAATGAGGACCGGATGCCAGGGGTTTAAGTGGAGAGCAAATGTTTTGAGAATGATGAGGGCAATGAATGTACAAATGTGCTTTACATTATATATATATATATGGATTGTGATAAGAGTTGTATGAGCCCCTAATAAAATGATTAAAAAAGAAAAAGGCATTCAAGACGAAGACCAGCAAACCAAACTGTTGCTGTGGACTTTACTCCACTTCATGGCAGCCCTGTGTGGGTCAGAGTAGCCTGGTACTTCCTAAGATTCTCTGTGCCTGATTCTTTGAAAGTAGATCATGAGGCCGTTCTTCCTGGGCACCTATGGATAGACTGGAACTTTCATCCCCTCGGTAAGCAGACCAATGCGCTGATGACTAGCTCTGAGAAATAAGGTCTCTGCCCCGAAATCTATGCAAGCACAGACATACTTGGGGTTTTGTCAAATTCCGCGGGATCCTTTTTAAAGTTCCAACATCTAAAGACACAGAAAATGTTGCTATCAGGGGGCAGGAAAAGAGAAGCTATGGAGAATATTGTGCCTTATTTGAGAACTTGACATGCCCCCATTGAAACAAAGTAAAGAATATTTACATGTGAACTGTGAGCTGAGCTGTTCCTTGAAAAATGGGTGGTGGCCTGACATTGGGGAAAGGTTTTGATTTCTTTTCCAGAGTGAAAGATTTAGGGCTTTCATGGTTTCCATTCTATTTAATTGCCCACTGTGTAGGTGAGTTCCTAGGGTGCTGAGTGAAGTGCTCTAGGGCTAATGGTTTGCTATTTAGATAAGGCCCTAATTTGTGCAAAATCGTATGAAGGAAGGAAAGGATACATTTCAATGACCATGACTTTAAGACCAAGTTATGGATTAATTTAAACATATGCTAAATCTATTTGCTAAGGAAGCCTGAACAAAGTGGAGAGAGCCTTGGAGGCTCCCTGGTTAAAATTTTGACTAACAGTGGAAAGGTTGGCAGTTCAGATCCACCAGCCACTCTATAGGAGAACGATGTGAAAGTCTGCTTTCCTAAAGATGTACATCCAAGGCACCTTATCATGCAATTTTTTCCTGCCCTACAGGGTCTCCATGTGTCAACAGTCACTCAATAGAACATTTCAAAATAGAAACCACATGTATTGGGGCATTGATATCATTCATCCACTGAAAAATAGTCAGCATCTACTGTGAGCCAAACGGAGCCCTGGTGGCAGGGGGCTACATGTTGGGCTACTAGCGAGAAGTCTAGCAGCTTGAAACCATCAGTCTATCTGAGGGAGAAGGGTCGGGTGTCTGCTCTAGGAAGGAGTTCCAGTCTCAGAAGCTCACAGGGGCAGTTTTACCCTGGACCTGGAGGTACAGTAGTTACGTATTGGGGTGTGACCTGCATGGTCAGCAGTTCACAACCAGCAGCAGCTTCCTTGGAGAAAGACTGGGCTTTCTATTCTCATAAGCAGTTACAGTCTCATGCCCACAGGGGTCCGTGGACTCAATGATAGTGAGTTCTAGGGTGCTTGCGAGTTGGAACTGACTGGATGGTAATTAGTTTGGGTTTTTTTGGGGGGGAGGGGAGGGTTGGTGTGCTGTCAGATGCTGGGGATACATCTGTGAATAAAAGAGTGAAAACAAAACAACAACAACAACAAAAACCTTTGACTTCATGGAACTTAAATTCTACTCCATATAGCATGGGATTTGAAACAAGGCATCTCCAAGAAGTTCCAACTAGACTGTCAACCTAACCTGAACACACGCCCCAGGATAGGTACCCCTGAAAACACAAAGACAACAACACACCACAAAACACTATTCAGTTTAGGTTTAGTAGTTTTCCCTTAACCCCCAAATAATTTACACATTTAAATAATGAATTTCGCAAGCAAAAAGGCAGTGGCAGTGTAGCAGCAGAGCTACTTTCCTTTCATGCTGGAAACCTTTGCTTATACAATTTTTCTAGGTTGATGCGCATTGGTGCTGTAGCACGGTCCCTGTTCATCTTCAGAGAACGGTCTATGTGCCAAAGCACTATTTCTGCACAGGAGCTTGTTTTCATCCTTGGCAGTGGCCGTTCATGCTGGAATGTAATGTACAAATAGCCTGCTCTTGCCTCTTGGCTAACGTCACTGGCTCCTAGGACTGTGGATCTTATTATTACATTTACCTGGCACTTCCATAAACTCATTCTTCCCCAAGACCTGTCAGCTATTGTTTGAAGTACATAGTCTGAAACTCGGGATCAGGAGCCTATGTAAGCTATGTAACTACAATGATTTTCCTGATGCAATATATGAAGCATGCTTCTGCTATTAGGAATTTCCAAAACAACAAATCTCTAGTCAACAACTAATGTCAATAGTTGCATTAAAATCAAATGCTAAAAAAATCACATTTTTAAAAGACCTTTTCTCTGTCTTATTATCCTTATTCAAGTTTAAATGACCAAAAGGAAAAGATACAAATACCTTTTTTGTCTACTAAAAGGAAGTCAAACAACAACTCCCCGCCCCACCTACAAACACAGAACTCCTTAATGTTACGCGCTAGAGCCAGTGCATTTCTGCATGCAAGATGCACCAAGAATAATAACGTATTTTAACACCCTGCGATCCAAACTAGATAATGATCTATAGTATGCAATGCCTTATTAAAAATTGTGAGAATTCTTGTGTCTGCCTTGCTCTCTCAACCTGTTTTTGAAATGCTGCAATGTGTAAATTAGCTGTGTTAGTCTGGGCAGACTAGAGAAACAAATCCATGGACACACATATGCGTATAGGGAAGAGATTTATATACAAGAACAATTGAACATTGAGAAAGCATCCCAGTCCAGTTCAGACCAAGTCGATAAGTCCAATATTATCCCATATGTCCGATACCAATCTATAAAGTCCTCTTCAGACTCTTGAAACACACTCAATGATGCTGAAGGTAGAAGATCACAGGGCAGTGGGTAGAAAGTCTTTGGATCCAATGTCATTGGAAAATCTCAGCGCTGGCAGGGGCCTCTGCATGGCTTCTCCAGCTTCAGAGGTCTGCAACCAGGGTAGGTCCATGTGGCTTCTCCAGCTCAGGGCACTAGAGTAGCTCCATGTGTCTTGTCAGCTGCAATGTCTCCCAGGGAGGGGCAGAGAGAGTGTCTCCCACCTCCAAGGGGGAAGTACTGGATTTCCAGAATTCTCAGGAGAAGGCCATGCCCACACAGAGGCCTCATTGGCTATGATCTGATTGACAAGCTAGACTCCACCCCTACACTATTAAAGCTCAAATTGACAAATGATCATATATCTACCACATTTACTAAAATTGTTTTTAGTACATTCTTTCATAATATTCTCAGAGAAATTTGTTTCTTCAATGAACCAGAACTACCCATTCTAAAAAGTTAAATTACTTCGGCATGACTTTAGTGTGCTTTTACTCCTGAGGTGAAGATAATTTCATCTTGATGTTAAATTTTAGTGCTGCCACCCCTTAGCCACCTAATTCCAATCGGGCTGCAACATATCTGACCGCAATCAAACCAAGGTTTCTAACGATTCTATAATGACACAGTGGGCGATGTGCTGCTGTCCTTTTGTAATGGGGAGCAGAGGCATAGGATCTTTATTCAGACAGAACATTCCCAGGTCTGCCCTTACTGGGAGACTTTGGGTTAGTTATGTAACCCTATAAGCATTTTCATCCTGCACAATATTATTAACTAACTCTCTTCACTGGACTATAAACCTAAGAACCAAGAAGCTTAAGAGCACTCTACCCATAGTCAAACTGCTAGTAAATCATGGTCCTCTCCTCTTATCTGTTGGTGTCTCTAACTTTGAAATAAAAATTGAAAACTAAACTGAAATCTATCAAGTTGATTGTGCCTTCTAGTGACCCTATAAGACAGAGTAGAACTGTCCCTGTGGGTTTCTGAGACTGTATTTATTTAGGGGAGTAAAAAGTCTCCTCTTTCTCCCACAGAGCAGCTGGTAGTTTTGAACTCCTGACTCTGTTATTAATACCTGTGCTAGGCTGCTGGGTTGACTAGAGAAAGAAATGCAGTGGCACTCATACATGTATCTATCAAGAAAGCACCCCAGCCTAGTCCAAATCAAGTCCACGAGTCTGATACTAGTCATAACTTCTGAATGGATAGAGCATGGTGTGTGAATGCGGAATTTACTTAAAGACAAAGCTATCCCATGTACCTTAAAGGTTATATTTTTTAAAAATGTGGTCTAATACATGCATGAATGAAGCTTGAAAATAATTAAGCTGAAATCAGTGAGTTAATCACAAAAACATACATTAACCACCCCTCACGCCCCATCTATGTACTAGCACCCTTGCTGTTGTAAAATGTGTTGGAACCCTAACCCTTGTCATGTGGATGCAATCTTGTTTCAAATAGGGCTGTCTTGTTATGCTAGCACACTCAAGAACAGCAGATTCAAAATGCAACCACATTTGAGTTATAAAAAGAGTTAAGTGAGTACGTTAGACTGGGTTGACCAGTGAAACAAATCCAGTGACACTCATGCAGGCATAAGAAAGATCTTTGTCTCAGGAGGCAATTATATATCAAGAAAGCATCCCGGCTCAGTCCAGCACAAGATCATAATTCTGATCCTAGTCCGTATGCCCCTCTTCAGACTCATGCAGCCACAGGCAATGATGCAGCAGGCAGGGAGAGCACGGGTCAGGGGGTCAGAGTCCTGTGGCTCCAAGGTTGGTGGGAACATGGCAAGGATCCCGCAGCTCTCAGGTTAGTGGCAAAGAGAGCAGGGCAAGGTCCACGGTCTTCCTTATAAGAAGGCCACACCCCCAAGGACACACCCCCAAGGACACAGCAAGTCCCCCAAGGACTTGATAGGTTTGACGACCACAGTGAGAAACAAAGATTCTCACAAAGGAACACCAAGGATTACTACAAGACACCAGAAACTAGGAGAAAAGATTCTAGAAGGAAGTGCCAAGGATAAGGTCATGGTTTGGACTGTTAGTCTCCAGGAATAGGATTAAATAGGCTTCTCATCTTTAAAGTCACATGCGTACAGTACCTAGGTAACCTAGTGTAGCACTAGGGAACCACGTCTATGAAATAATTAAAACGGGAATTTTTATATACACCAAACAGCATACCTGATGACCATTGGTGGGAAAGGAGAATTCTTGGAATGTATAATATGTGAATGATGTTAGTTTTTTTAATGGGCAAGACACATGGTAAGACATATGATTTCAGAAGATGACTCTGAAGGAAAAGTAGAAATGTGAGAGATGGAAGACAGATACATTGTTGTTGGTTACCACTGAGGCAATTCCAACTCACAGCAACTCGATGAAAAGAATTAGGGAAGCTGAAATTGGAGTATAGAAAGGAAAATATTGTTATGTACAACAGACATCTTGGTGAGGGGATCAACATGATTTGTTAAATTTGAGGATGTGGGTGACTAAAAGATTAAAGGAGAATGACAAGCTGGTGGCCAAGAAATACTTGATACGATTAATTGAAATATGAGTTAGAGAAGGAGGAGCAGGCTGGGTGTATATTTAAGTTAGGTATCAATGGTTATGGCTTCAGTTTCAGGGAACAATTTGGATTTGAGGACTGGAAATATATTTACAGCAATGAGACCTGTCTTCAAGAAAGAGTCCAGATCAAGGAAAAGACCTGTCTTCACCAGGGTAAAGGCATAATCATGAAATAAAAGCTGCGGAAGAATCAGGTCAGAGCATTGGGAATTGACTACAGGTCACAGATATTCAGGGCATGAAAAGAAGCCAATAAGTAGGATTTATAGACTTCTTTCATGTTCAGTGATGTGAGGGTCTTGGTGGACCAGAGGCTCCATGGAGGAAACCTGGTTTCATCCCCAGCCAAGAATTGTCATTCTCAGATACCCACTTTCCATCCTCCATTGGAGATTTACATGTTGAAAGCTCTCTTTCAACAGAGCTTCCAGACTAAGGTAGATTAAGAAGACGTGGCAATCTTGTGAAAATCAGCAAAGGACAAGCATATGGGTGGCCTGATTTGCAACTGATCATGGAGCGGTGCAGGATGGTACAGAAATTCTGTCCATTGCACTTGGAGTTGCCACGAGGGAGCCCTGGTGGTGTAGGGGTTAAGCATTGGGCTGTGGTCCGGAGTTTGAAACCACCAGCAACTCTGTGTGAAGAAGACTGGGCTTTCTACTCCCATGAACAGTCAGTCTCAGAATCCCCTCGGGGGTCTCTGTGAGTCAGCATTGACTCGATGGCAGTGAGTTTGGGTTTGGTTTTGACAGCAACTAACAAGGACAACAATATGCAGTGATAATGTGAAACTGAGAATGGAGATACAAAGACTTTTCTTAATGTCCTAGGTCTATCGTAACAAATACTATAAAGCAAGGGGCTTTCAAAGACAGAAATTAATCTGTACTCTCACCGTTTTGGGAGTTAACAGTTCAAATTCAGAGGTGACACTGTGTGAGCTCTAGGGGAAGATTCTTCCTTGTTTCCACTTTTAAGACACCCTGGTATTTCTTGACATTCCTTAATTTACAGACTTCAGAAAATTCATGGAAAATGTTCAATATCTTTTAATTCCATTTTCAATGTACTTTGTAAGCCCCTTTGTCTAGCTTCACAGTCTGCCTTCTCCGTGCATGTGACTATTTGTATTTCCCTTCTTGTCCTTCTCTTCTACAATTTACCACAGACAAGGGATTAGGATTAGGAAATGCCCTACTGTTTTATGAGTCTACTTGATAACATCTGCAGAGCAAAACCCAATTTTCTGAAACAAGGTCACAAGAAAACCTAAAGGGTTAAGACTTCAGCATATCAGTGGTTGTTATTAGGCATGGTCAAGTCAACTCCGACTCATCTGCATAGAAGGAACCACTTCCCAGTCCTGGGCCATCTTCAAGAGTGTTGGTCTCCTTGAGCCCATTGTTGCAGCCATTGCCTCATTCCATCACATTGAGTTCTTTCCTCTTTGCGGATCCTCTGCTTCACTAAGCTTCAGGTCTTTTTTCCAGGAACTGGTCTCTCCTGACACGATGTCCAAAGTACATGAGACAGTTTCAGCATACTTGTTTCTAAGGGGCAACCTTATCATTTGCATGGGCATAATTCACTCTATTATAAGAATATTACAAAAGAAAGAAAAGTGTGGTATTTGACATTAGATCTAGTTGGGAATAAAGGAGAGAGAGAGAGAGACAAAGGCATCCTTCATGCGATGGGTTAGGCAGACTGAACTATCACAATGTCATGCTCATTCTGAAAGAAGTCCTGATGTCAGAGTGGGTTGTGTGTTGAGTTGCTCTCTGAAAGGTTGGCGGTTTGAAATCACCAGTCACTTCAGGGAGAGAAATGAGGCTTTCTGCTCCTGTAAAGATTTATAGCAAGGAAACCCATAGGGCCTGTTCTACTCTGTCCCACAGGGTCGTTGTGAATCAGAAGTGACTTGATGATAGTGAGTGAGTATATTCATGCCAACATGAACACAGGGAGATTGTAGCTGGCTGTAAGGATGAAAAACAGGCTCCACTTGGCAATATAAATAAGGATGCAGAATAAGTATCTGATTTGATAATATAAATTTGATGCAACGGTGGAAATGTGATGAGGGGATGGTAGTTTTGAGCTTATGAATATAGAGTAGACATTTTAGCCATTAGAGACAGCACGAGCGCCTTGAAAGGCAAAGCAAGGGTATCTTTTTTCATAAGTATTGGGTAAAAAAAATGCAACTCACATCCCAAATTGGTTGTGCAGAAAACCTAAGAAATTAATTTAGTCTATTACTAATTGATTTTTCTTCTCTCCTGAATGATCATCTGCTAGTACACGAGAAAAGTAATTAAATGTCCAATCTCTGTAAACTTAACTCAACTGAATAATGTAAAGAATTCTTTCAAGAAGTTTCCTGACTCTGCTGGAATGCAAAACGTATGTCCTGTATTCAAAGAACTACCAGGTCTCCCAACTTCTCTCACTAAGACAGTTGTGCAGAGGAGTGAGGGAAAGAACTCAGGTCCCACGAGGCTCCTTGATCTGTTTTGACAGGTTTCTAGGCCGGTTTGAATGCTGCAGGTTTGGCTAGTCTCAGATGATGTTCGATAAGCAGGTGACATGCTTTGTTCATCTTTTGGTCCAGGCAGGATCCCAGAGAGCTGTGGATCCCTCTCTTACTTGCTTAGCTTTCCCAGCTGCTTCACTGGGCTTCCATCGCTTCATCTCGCACCTGGCTTCTGACCTAATGGTCTCTCACAGTGTCTGCGCTATTATCTTACCATGCCACAAAGGCTGAACGACAACCACACCTATAAGCAATCAGAGGTGATATGTGAAGGAAAACTAAGCTTTCTGTTTGGCAGTAGAGGATGATTTGGGTTATAGATGATAAAGGCAGGGTGGTAGCCTCGCAATGAGGCAAAAAGAGAAAGTTAATCTTTAAAACAAACGCCTTCTCTGTCTTATTTGTGTGCATTCCTCTGGGCTGAGGGTCTCTAAGTTTATCAAAGTGATCTCTTATTGCCCTCAAATGTTAGGAACTTTCCTGGAGGTAGAGGCACAAAAACGAGGGCACAATCTTGGAGCAGCATCCAATTTTGAAGGAAGAGAAGGTACAATGGAAACCGAAAGTTGAGTGATGAGGGGAACACAGAAGAGTGTAGTGTTAAGGAAAACCAAAATAAAAGAAGGAAACTGAGTCAGATGGCGATGTAGGAAAAAGTCAGGTTACAATAAGTCAGAAGCAACAATTAATTCTGTAGATGATATAGAAACCTATCTGCATATGGTTCCACTCAAAGTAAAGGTTCTAAGGGTTAACTCTTAAGAGCGGCCTTAAAGTATATGTAAAAAATGTACTTTATACACTTTTATGGCTGAAATAGAGAGAGCAGGAGGAAGAGCAGAGTTATTTGCAAGCATCAGTGGTGATGGTGGGATAAGATAAGGAAAATTATGAAAAGTCTGGATGCGCTGTGATGATTGGTAAATACTTTGTTGAATTTTGTAGATAAATTTAGGTCAGGCTTGTTAGCGAACGCTCAGACTTAACTGATGTCCCAGACCTCTCTGGATACTTGTGGTTGCTACCTGCTCTGCAGTCAATGCAGGCTCCTACATGCAACAGGAAAAAGGAAATTAAAAAGCCCTGAACCTGCTTCATCCTCAATATGGGTAATCACTGCAGCTGTTATACCAATCCATCTCACAAAGGGTCTCCCCTGTCCTTGCAGAGGCTTGTCCAACTTAGCAATTAATTTCTCCTGATGATGTGTTAAAACTAAGCAAGTTGGATGATGTTTTACTGCGATACAGAAGGTTTATAGTGGCTAATTTTGGAAATTAAAATTCTAAGCCTTTTGTCTGGAAGCTATGTGAGTCCTGCCCACCTCGGATGGCCCTGCTGGTATTTGAAACATTGGTGGTACGGATTCCAGAATCCTAGTAACATGGAAGCCACTACAATAGGAGAAACTGACAGGTAGGTGGTGGTCTATATAATTCTATGGATTAAATAATATAATAGGTTTGAGTGGACCTTAGAGACAAAGAATAGACTAGGAAAAGGAAGGAGGTGTCCACATATGAGGGATTAGTGACTAAATATTTTTTGATCAGCAGCAAAACATCATTAGCTGTGGTGCTCAAAGAGAAGCCTCTTAGGATGAAGACCCTCACAATAAACCTGATACAGAGTTATCTCCTCAAAGTATAGTCAACTTCTATGATGAAGGAGAGCAAACTTTGAGACCGTCATTTGCTGATGAGGCACAGCTCAAACTGAGAAGACAGTTGCGAACAACCATAAATAATCAGACTATGGAATGGATGATGTATACAGCTAGAAAAAATGGACGTCAGCAAAAAGGAAATGATGACCTATTACATTATCATTTGATCTCCCTTTGGGCTCATTTTATCTTTTAACCGTTTTGTTGGCACAGAATCCATGCATCACACAATCCAACAGTTCAATAATATTAAGAAGAGGTGTACAATCATCACATCTATTTTATTACATTTTCTTCTTTCTTGCACCCATTGTCTCTATTTCCCCCAACCTTCCCTGCCATACCTCAAGAAACCATTAGTCAAGTTACTGACTGTCTCAATACATTCACCTATCCTGGATTACATAAACAGAAAAACATACAAAAATACTAACAAAGGTAACAAAGTAAAACAGAGGAAAAACTCAAAATATTAAAACTTAAAGTGGTTCAATAGGGAGAACAAATGATGATGTGTTCAATTTAACCTAAGTACATCTGCAATAATCCACTTTGGAATGGCCCCTGCATGGTAGCAAGGTTGCTACATCCCTGGCCTGTGATTAGAGGGAATTCACCAGAGGCTTAATCCATGTGTATTTAACCTTCACTATTTTTTTTGAACTGAAACAATGTTTAAGTGGGTCAAGCAGTAGATCAAATGATAACACAATGCAATTTAGCTAACTGTATATACACCATATTAGACCTGACGACGCTCGCTGTCTGATATTAAAGCTGATAACATCCCTGAACTATGGCCAGAGGGGATTTATCAGAGGCTTAATATAGGTGTGGACCCTGAACACCAGACAAGTTGAGGGATGACACCAAAAGTAGCATACACGAAGAAAACAAAAGTCAATAAAAAGACAAGAAATAAAGAAAACACTACAGTGAATGTTAGCAGGGATTCTGAAACTTGCTATCGAACAAAAGTAGCTAAAGGGAATGAAGAAAGCATGGAAGAAATGAGCTGACTAGACAATTTCAAAGACAGTTTGAGAAGAAACAGTAAAGCATCATAAGGAAATGTGCACAGACCTGGAATCAGACAACCAAGGAGAAGAACAAGTTCACCACATCTTAAGCTGAAACCTGAAGAAGAAATGAAGCCTCAACTTGAGTAGTAAAGTAGCATATGATTCAGAACCAATGATATTGATGGATGAAGCCCACATTGCACTGAAGGAATTAGAGAAAAACCAATCAAATCAAATTTACTGTCTTGACTTGATGGTGCTGACTGATAGCAACTTTCTGTGGGTTTCTGAGAATGTAACGTATTATAGGAGTAAAAGACCCATGAGAAAAACACGGAATGCTGTTGGTTTTGAAATGCTGACCATGAGGATCGCAGCCCAATTTGTTACCACTGTATCATCAGAAATTGGCAAATACCAATGGAAATGTTTTAACAAACCGATGTGGTGTTAGAAGCACTCACTAGTCTATAAAACGCACTTTGGAAGACAGCCCTCTGGCCAACTGAGAAGATGAGATTCATGTTTGTATCCATTATGAAGAAAAGTGACACTACAGGATGTAGACATTATTAAACAGTATCATAAATATCACAATCACACATCATTTTACTGCAGATAATTTAATAATGCTTGTAACCCTACATCAACAGGGAGCTGCCAGAACTTCTAGTCAGATTCAGAAGAGAATGTGGAACAAGAAAGATCACTGCTGACACCAGATGACGCTTGGCTGAAAGTAGAAAATATTGTAAAGATGTTTACTTGTGTTTTATTGACTATACAAAATCATTTGACTGTGTGGGTAACATCGTGGAGAATATGAATTCCAGAATATTCCATTGTGCTACAGAACCTGCCCATAGACCAAGAGGCAGTTGTTTGTTGTTTGAACACAACAAGGGGACACTGCTGTTTCCTTTCACCATACTCATTCAATGCATATTTTGAGCAAACAATTTGAGAAGCTGCACTATATAAAGAGTTTAGAATCAGGGCTCGAGAAAGGCTCATTACCAACTTGCTATTGACACAACCTTTGCTCGAGGAAAGTATGAAGTACTTGCACCATTTATTGTTGAATGTCAAGGACTACAACCTTGGTTTGGATCGCAATTTAATGTATAGGGCATAAAAATAATCACACAAATGAACCTTGTATTAGTCTGGGTACTTTAGAGAAACAAATTCACAGAAACTCACATATAAGACAGTTTTATATAAAGGTTAAGTGCACTACAAGAAAACATCCCAACCCAGGGCTGCCCAAACCCACAAGTTCAACATTAACCCTTATGTCCGACACCAATCCACAAAGTCCTCCTCCATCTCACAAAACAGACACAATGACACCGAGTACAGGAGGAAAGTCGAGTCAGTGAATGTGTAAGCATCTCAGCACTGGCAGGGGTCTCCAAACGGCTGCTCCAGCACCCAGGGTTACATCGGGGTAGGTCCAAATGGCTTCTCCTCAGGGATGTGTTGCAGGAAGTGAGCCTTGCAAGCTGAAAGAGGGAACTGGCTAAGGCAGCTGCTCCCTGGTCTGACCATCAGAAAGCAAGAGACCCGAGAACTAGAAAGGCAAGGTTCACCGAGCCATTTATCCCTCCACCCTTCAATTAATCCCACACGTGTTTATCAGCCAGGTTGGCACAATACACGTTAACTATATCAAGCCTATAGACAACATCATGATCATCAGAGAAATGATAAAAGTTATCAAAGATTTCATTTTACTGGGAGCCACAATCAATGGTCATGCAAACAGTAGTCAAGACATCAAACAAGGCATTGAATTGGGCAAATCTCTGCACAGTAGCAGAGTGACACAGTTTTCTCCTGTGGAGGAGCTGGTGGGCTCAATCACCAATTGTGAAGTGAGCAGCCTAATGCTTAAGTACTGTGCCACCAGAGCACATTTTACTCTTAACGAAAAGGTATTAAATAATTCCTCCTTCCTAAAAAAACTCTTAGATCAAATAATTAACTCAGTCACTTATAAAGTCTTTACACATTCTAATAAAATAAGATTCCTTTTTCTAATTATTCACTCTATATGAAGTACTCCATCCCTAGACTGGAAGAAAACAATCAACCTGCCTGTAGTAAATACACTCCAAATTACCCAAAAGTATGGGATTCAATGGAAACCAAACCAAGAATGAATAAAAGATAAGGCTGACTATTTTTCGGTATTTTTATTGACAAAGTTCTTATGAACAAATTAAATATTTAAAATCAAAACTTGCTTACTTCATTTGTATTAACTATGCCTTTCCCTAATACATTTTAACACAAAAAAGTCAAAATTGTGAAAGTACTGGTCAATATACAGCATTTTTTCATATTTCTATGATACAGTGTTAGCTAAAATACTACATTGGCATAACAGGGATTTTCTGTTGATTGAATTCACTATATACTCTATGAATTCTAAAGAAAATACCCTTATGAGAAGGATAAGGACTATAAAGGATTTATTTAGCCTTTGTGGTTAATTTCCCCTCCCTCCCCACCCCCCCGCCCCCGATCTTAAATGGTCCAGTCTTTGAAAATGTCAATTGCAATTTCTTTCAGGGACAAACTAAGTGAAAACCAAAGCCTTATTCACCTCCATGCATCCAGTGCTTTCCCCCCAGGCCTTCCTCCACCCAGAGAGAGGGCCCAAGAAACAAGTTGAGCACATTGCTGGGCATCAACAACACAGGATGACCAGTTAGTTGTAAAGCAGAGACCCATAGATGCCAAGCAAACAGGAAACAAGGGAAAGCAAGCAACTTAGTGGAAGGGAACTGGCAGGTATAGTTTGTGAGACTGTGCTGGCTAAAATGAAATCAGGCAGGGTCCTAGAGCAGTCTGTGGGAAAGGTTGTTTAAATGATGTGGTCTTTATAATCTCAACACCTTCACAGATATTTGCCACATGCGATCTTCTCTTATGTAATTGAAACTCGTTATCTCAGCAAGTCTCTTGGGAGTGTGCAATTTGGTATATTCACTCAATATGCAACTCTTCAGAGGTTATTGGTTACTTAGTAAGGATGGATTATATTTATAGATAAGAAATATCTGATCTACTTCAGGAGAACCATCTAATTCACCCATATCTGCTGATGCAGCAACTCCAGCCAAAAGGGCCACCAATACTTGTTGCCACTATATAAACACAAGGGTATACTCTCGCTCACATCTTGGTAACGATTAACGGTAACTCCATTTCCAGATGATGCACAAACGCAGGAGATGAGAATAAAGCAACTATTGTGATGAATCTTTTTTTAAAACTTTTAAGTAATACAAAATGTTATGTCTCTATAAAATGATACTTTAATTTTAACCTATGCATATATTTGGTATACATCCAAATACAATCTAGCATATATTTAATATATTACTTACATGTAATATTAACATAGTAAATGTCCAACATTATTGTAAATATCAATATTTATGTAATATACTCAGTTCTGAACAATTTTAATTTATGTATCAAGTGAGTTATTTTTAATGCAAGCACAATGTTGGATATTACTTAACTTATGGTAATAAATGAAGTATTAAGCACATTTAGAGGATGGAACATTCAGTATTTATTTATTCATTCAGAAAAATCTCATTTTTCCAGAAATAAGTGTGTTTATAAACTCCTCTTCCAATAAAGAAGCAAAGAACAAAGAAACACAGAGTATTTATTGGAGCATTACATTTATCTTGTATCAGAATATTTATATATCTTCATGTAAGCAAGGAATTTGAACACTTTCTAAAGGACATAAATTAAATGAATGCTTAGATAATAAAAGTTGTACAAATGTGTCTTATATTGGATTTCCCTGCAGACATTCTTTTAATAAATGGGTTAACTTTTTTTTTTGACTTGAAAAACTAACTGGCTTGTTGAGAAGTGGTTCTATCGTTATAGCAATTATACATTTCTCTCCAAATAAAGAGTTGAAAAATTCAACAAAGAAATAAAACGTGCATTTATAACATATGTTTTATAAATGCACATAATAAAACCTGCATTTTCTAAATTTTACATACAATCATAATTTATATTTCTCTTTGCATTTCAGATCTATCGGACATTACCTCATATTCAGTTCTGTTCACAACATGAGAATGCACTGTCGTTGTTATTATTAAGTGCCATCGAGTCAGTTCTGATGCATAGTGATTTTATACACAACATAATGAAATCCTACCCAGTCCTGCGCCATCTTCACCACTGTGCCTGTGCTTGAGTCCATTGTTGCAGCCACGGTATAATCCCTCTCCATGAGGGCAAACTTCTTTTTCTATGCCCCTCTATCACACACGATATCCTTCTCCATGGACTGGCTCTCCTGACATTCTCAGAGCATGTAACACGAAGCCTTACCCTTCTTGTCTCTAAGAATCACTGTGACCATAGTTCTTCACACCACAATTCAAATGCATCTATCCTTTCTTCTGTCTTCTTTATTCAATGTTCAACTTTCACATGCATAAGAGGCCATTGAAAACACCAAGTCTACGGTCAGGTGCACCTTGGTCCTCAAAGTAACCAAGGAGGCCTTGTGCAGTACATTTACCTAATGCGCCTCTTCTTTTGATCTTTTGACAAGTCACCACAGTGTGACAAAATGACAGACAAATGGTGGAAGACTGCACTAGCAATATTTTAGTAATGTGACTCATACCTATCAGTGCTTGTTTTGCACAAAGTGAACTAGAAAATGTCCCCAGATCGAGCACCTACTTATATTTGTGTCACATTCTTTGTGGTCAGTCTCACTTCGGTTGTGTATTAGCAGTAGTGCAAAATACTGTGAGCGTGTGCAACCAGAATGCAGGAAGTGCATGCACAGATTTTCATGATTTATTGGAAGATGAAGAACACTAGGAGAGGTCTGTGAAGGGCCTGCTAACAACCTTAAGATGATTGAATGATATGATAATTGAAATTATTTCCAAGGACATTGCTAACATTGTTGTGAAACTCAAAGCAAAATTACATGTTCCAAATCTATGTTTTAATTTATCTTTGTTATGGCTATAATCTGCTATCTAGTTGGCTGACTCATTGTAACCATATCTACAATAAAAGAAACAGCTCCCAGTCCTGCACCATCCTCAAAATTGTACTTCTGTTTGAATCCATTAGTGCACCTGCTGTCTCAACCCATCTCCTTGAGGGTCTGCTTCGTTCTTGCAGATCCTCTACACTACTAAACATGAGAGCCAGAGGGACTGGTCTCTCCGACAGGTCCAAAACATGTGAGGGGAAGTCTGAGCATCTAAAGAGCATTCTTGCCGTATTTCCTTCAGAGAAATTTGTTTATTATTCTGATAATCCATAGTACTCACACTATTTTACTCTAATACTATAAATCAAACACATCAATTCTTCTTTCCCTATTCGTGGTCCAGATTTCACATGTAAACAAGAATATGGGAAATGCAGTTTAATGAGGGTATTTTTAGAGCACTGTGCATAATATCATACTTGGATTAATATTTTTTCACTCCTAGTTAACCTCATGGACAAATAGCTCGGAATCCGATCTGTTCCTTCTTACTCCAGAGAACAAAGGTTGGCATTGAAATTAAAAGAAGCTTTTATTAACATTTATGTTTTAGGATTCCTTATCATTTTAATTTCTCTTTATTTGTACATGTAGTTTCTGGTAAAGCATTGTGTTCTTTTTAAAAAAATCATTTTATTGGGGGTTTGTACAGTTCTTACCACAATCCATACATACAGCCATTGTGTCAAGCACATTTGTTGCCATCATCATTCTCAAAACATTTTTTTTTAACTTGAGCCCTTGATATCAGTTTCTCATTCCCCCCTCCCTCTCTGCTCTCTCCTCCCTCATGAACCCTTGATAATTTATAAATTATTATTATTTTGTCATATCTTACACTGTCCGACGTTTCCATTCACCCACTTTACTGTTGTCCATCCCTCGAGGAGGAGGTAATATGTAGATCATTGTAAGTGTTTCCCACTTTCTATCCCACCTTCCCTCCTCCCTCCAGGTATCGCCACTCTCACCACTGGTCCTGAAGGGATCATCTGTGCTAGATTCCCTGTGTTTCCAGATCCTATTTGTACCAGAGTACAACCTCTGGTCCAGCCAGATTTGTAAGGTAGAATTGGGATCATGACAGTGGAGGAAAGAAGCATTTAAGGACTAGAGGAAAGTTGTATGTTTCATTGTTGCTAACCTCCACTCTGACTGGCTTGTCTCCTCCTCATGACCCTTCTGTATGGGGGTGTCCAGTTGCCTACAGGTGGGCTTTGGCTCTCCACTCTGCACTCACCTTCATTTAAAATGATATGTTTTTTTGTTTTTTGATGCCTGATACCTGATCCCTTTGACACCTCGTGGTCACACAGGCTGGTGTGCTGCTTCCATGTGG
Organism: Tenrec ecaudatus; assembly: GCF_050624435.1. NCBI lineage: Eukaryota > Metazoa > Chordata > Mammalia > Afrosoricida > Tenrecidae > Tenrec > Tenrec ecaudatus. The sequence continues at coordinate 149,846,788 of NC_134532.1, forward strand.
ACTTTGTCACTTCTGAGCTAGTGGGCCGCTTGTTTATCTTCAAGCCTTTAAAACCCCAGATGCTATATCTTTTGATAGCCAGGCACCATCAGCTTTCTTCAACACATTTGCTTATGCACACATTTGTCTTAAGTGATCGAATCGGGAAGGGGAGCATCATGGAATGCCAATTTAATAAAACAAGGTGTTCTTGCATTGAGAAAGTACTTGAGTGGAGGTTCAATGTCCATCTGCTGCCTCAATACTAAACCTATAAAATACATACATAAAGGTCTATTTCCCCACCATCTCATATAAATATATTTACATGTGGACATGCCTGTATTTAGACCTCTATAAATACCCTTTGCATCCTAGTTCATTCCTCTATTTCCTTTTACTTTCCTTTCGCCCCACTGTCATGCTCAGCCTTCATTTGGGTTTCAGTAATTTCTCTCAGTTACTTTGCCCTTGCTAAATCCCTATCAGGCCTCTCACACCCTCCTTGCCACTAATTTTGGATCATCTGTTGATCCCTTGTCCCTGTGTTGATCAACACCACTTCCTTCACTCCACCTCCCCCTCTCCCATGTCCCCCAGGAACCATCAGTCCTGTTGTTTTCTCCACCAGACTGTTCATCCAGTCTGTCTTATCTAGATAGATCTTCAGAGATAATAATATGCAAAAATAAGGCAGAGCAAGACAAAGCAATAAAAGAGAACACAAAGATGACAACAAAGAAGAAACCAATGACCCAGAGAAGAATAAATAAATTAAACAAAAAGAAAAAAAAATTTTAATTTTAAGAAGGAAGAAAAACTAGTAAATAGATCGAGGTCTGATTTTTTTTACCACTAGGTGTATCTTTCAGTCAGGCCAATGGGGTGCCATGCTCTGGCCCCAAAGCTTATCCTTTGCACTCCCTCATGATCTCCCTGCTCTGCTCTCCCCGCCACTCTGTCGCATGCCCTTAGTGCTTTGCCTTGGTGTCATGGGGTCAGACTGGGCCAATCCCAACACTGAGTCTCCAGTGGGACATCGTGTCTCATAGAGGGATCAGCCATATCATCCATTCTGTGCACTGGCTGTTCGTATTAAGTGTTCTTACATAGAAACATGGAGATAAAAAAGTTCTAAAGATTATTACTTTGGTGAAAGACTGAGCTTTCTACTCCCATAAAGAGTTACAATCACAGAAACTCACAAGGGAAGTTCGGCCCTGTCCAAGAGGTTTGCTATGAGCTGGCATGGGTTCATGGCAATTAGTTTGGCTTTAGTACAGGTTACTACAGATTTCAATTGAAGCCCATTGCTAGAGCCTATACCATTAGTCTCAGGGTAAAGATGCTCCATCAGAATTGTTCAAAATCATTGTAGGTATCCACCACCAGTCTGTCAGGTTGTCATATGTGGGAGCTTGCTTGTTGCAATGGTGCTGGAAGCTAGGCCACCCATATTTTAAAAGAAGAAGGTTTTCCCATAGTGGAAACATTTTAATGGAACTTCCAGACAAAGACAGACTATGAAGGAGGGTCTGGAAATCCACTTCTGATAAAAAGGAACCAGTTAAAAGCTTTTAAATAGAAATAGACCATTGTCTAATTAGTCACCAGAAGATGAGACACACATATCAGAAGTAACAAAAAATACAACTGAGGAAAATCTGTCCTCTCAAAGCTGAGTCCATCTTAATGATGTGGATAGAGTAAGGCATTACAGATCTTAATTCCTAAAGTTGGATGACTCAAGATGTGAAGAAACAGCTGTAAACCATCCACGAATCATCAAAACATGGAATGATCAGGGTGTGAACCTAGAAATTTAGAAGTCTTCAAAATTGAGATGGAATATACAATGATTGATATCCTAGGCATTAATGATATGAAATGGCTTGAATGGTCATTTTCAGTTGGAGATCTTATGGTTTCCTCTGCTAGGATTGACACGTGGGAGAGGAATAGTCTCACTTTCATTTTCAAAAGACTATTTCAAGATCTATCCTGAAGTACCACAATGTCAGTGATAGGATAATATCTATATGCCTACAAGGAAGACCAATTACTAGGACTATTATTCATATTGTGTACACACCAGTCCAGTGGCAAAGATGAAGATTTTAATCAACTTCCACAGTCTGAATTTCATCAAACACACAATCAATATGTATTGGTAATCACTGGTTATTGGTGATAGAAACAATGCTGACAATGGAAGGATAGAACTTGGTGAGACTCAGGACTTAATCATTGAAAAAAAAATTATTTTCAACATCATAAATGTTGACTATCACTAGATGAAATACCCAGGAATAAAACTGATGACATGTGTGGAAAAACCTTGGAAACTGTCAATGTCATCAGTTAGTTCAAGGGCAGGGACCAAATGTAGAACAAACTATTGATTGTTCATATGCAGTTTCAAGTGCAAGCTGAAAAATAATTTAAATTTCAAGGGAATCAAAATGTGACCTGAAGTATTAAAAAAACAACACACAAAACCTCACTCCTCACTGTCCCCTCAATTTAAAGATCATCTCAAGAATCAATTTAACACACCGAACACTAATGACTGAAGACAAGATGAATTGTGAGACATCAGGCCCTCATTTAAGAAGACAACGAAAGGTAATTCATGTGCCAGGAAAAAAGAAAAGTCCAACATGGATGCCAGATGAGACTCTGAAACTTGCTTATGAGAACAGAAAGAAATGATGAAATAAAAGATCTGCACAGAAAACTGCAAAGAGAAGCCTAAGAATACAAAGTAAAGCATTATAATGAATTCTTCAAAGACTTTGAGTGAAGGAATCAAAAGGAAACAAAAAACGCTGGCATTTTTCAAGCTGAAAAATATGAAGGAAAATTCACAAGGAAAAGTCTCAAGTTTACGTGTTGAAGAATTCTATAGGCAAAATACTGAATGAGAAAAGGTGGTAGATGGAGAGACACAGTGTCACTGTACCCCAAAGAAATGGGTGAGCTTCATCTGTTCCAGAGGGTGGTACATGATCAAATGTAATGATGAGGATTACCAGTCCATGGAAAGGAAAGGCTCAGAGAACAAGAGGAAGACCTTCCGCGCATGGATTGACGCAGCGAATGCAACAAACAGTGATTGTGAGGACAGCGGAGGACTCCAACCCACACTAATGTGTAACCACGATGGCACCAAGTCTCCTATGGCACAGGACGAGGCAGAGTGTGATTCTGTAGTCGGTATGGTCACTATGATTTGGAATGAACCTGTTGACAGCTGATAACAATAGGTGGGCTCGTAGAAAAGAGCGCATTGCAGATCTAATAATTTGAGACAACCAATTAAAAACATCAAAGGAAGAGGTTATATCCATGCAGACTGTTATATATCCTGGAGGCATATTTCTGCCTCACCTGTCAGTATCTCACTCACCCTCCACTGCTGCACGAGTCTGCATTTCTCGATGGGTCTCCAGAAGGTAGGCCAACTTCTCACCTGCCTACAATCTAGCGAAGAATAAATAATGTGATGTACCTTATTTGTGAAGTGAAATGAAAAGAAGGTGAAAGTGATGAGTTATTGAACAAATTTATATTTACAAAGAAAAGAAAAACAAAACCCTACCAAACAAAAAACCAAAAGGGCAGCATTTACCCAATTCCATAATATGATCTGGCTGGTTGAGTCATTGTGAGAAGTAAAAAGAAACCCCCCAAACTGATAAGATAACAACCAATGAATCAAGGAACCATTAAACATAAAAATATATTTATTACTATAACAAAGGAAAAAGAACAAAGTCACTGCCATAGCACTGATTCATTAACCAGTTATATTTTTCAATTTTTCTTATCAGACTAATTTTTAAAATTCATATTTTTGGGGAGAAAATCTTGTGTTTGTTATTAAATAGCTTTGTTGGCATATTCTTTATTTATCATACAGTTTAATCATTGAATTATATGAAGACAAGTTGTGTATTCATCACCACAGTCAATTTCAGAATATTTCCTTCTCATATCCGTGGTTAGCTGACCTTGTCCCCTCCTCCTCCCTTACCTCATAATTCCCACTAAGTAATTCTTCATTCTGTTACTGTTTCTATAGACTTACCTACCCTGGATTTCATATAAAGAAAGTCATGTAAAACACAAACAGGAAGTGAACAAACAAAAACAACTACAAGGACTACACAAAAGCTCAATCGGAAATAAGCAGAAAATACTAAAAAATGAAACAACATTTAAATGGGTCAAAAGAGAGATAGCAGAAGACTAAAAATATGATTGAAGTGGTGAAATGATTCCATACATATTTTCATTTCATTTCCCACAATATTTCAAGCCCCCTCAGATAACAAAGAGCCTTGAGTGTCAGAAACAGCATTTGATTGGTTGCGAACATACAGGTTGGGGCTTCAAACCCACCCAGCACTGCCATGGGGGAACCACTTATCTATCTGCTTCCATTAAGATAGTTTCTTCTTGTTATCTGTGGTTGACCCCAGAGAGTTATATGTGGTTATATGCAGTGACCTCATAGCGTTTTCTTGGCTGTAATTTTGAACATTTAATTGGCATACGGTTCACTTATCATACAAGTTAATGGTTTGATCATATTAAGAACAGCTGTACAAACATCACCACAATCATTTTTGAATCTTTTTCTTCTCATACTTATTGTTAACTCCCAATTTCCCTTGAAACCTCCCCTGCCAAACCCCAGGAAATTATTAATTGAATTACTGCCTCGATGGATTTACCTATCCTGGATTTCATATACGCAGAAATCATACAACACACAAACCAAAACCACAACAAAAACTACCAATGACAAAAACAAAACAGGCAATGGAAAAGAAAGCAGAAACAGCTATAAAATGGTCAAGAATGGTCAAATTATAAGATATAATGATAAGGTGTTACATTTTAACCTAACTACATTTGCTACCACTTGCTTTAAAATGCTCTCTGATAGCCAGGCTCTTTTTAAGCAATAAAAAAAATCATTTTATTGGGGGCTCTTACAGCTCTTATAACAATCCATCCATCAATTATATCAAGCACATTTGTACATATGTTGCCATCAACATTTCCAAAACATTTTCTTCCTTACATGAGCCCCTGGTATCACCTCTTCTTTTTTGCCCCTCCCTCCCCTACCCTTCCACCCACATGAACCCTTGGTAATTTGAAATTATTTTTATTTTCATATTTTACGCTGTCTGCTGTCTTCCTTCACCCATGTTTCTGTTGTTCGTCCCCTGCGATCAGTTCCCCCTCTCTCCCTCTTCTCCTCCCACCTTCCCCTTCCCCTCATGGTATTACTACTGTCACTCTTGTTCCTGAGGGATTTTCTGTGCTGGATTCTGTGTGTCAAGAGCTCTGATCTGTACCAGTGTACATGTTCTGGTCTAGCCAGATTTGTAAGGTAGAACTGGGGTCATGATGGTGGGGGTGGGTGGGAGGGGAGGAAGTATTAAAGAACTAGAGGAGTGTTAGGTGTTTTGTTGGTGCTCTACTGCACCCTGGCTAGATAGCCAGACTCTTATGAACATTCCTGGCCTGTGGTCAAAGGGGATTCATGAGAGGTTTAATCCATATAAGAACCTCACAAATGGAATTTGAATTTCCATTGTTAATTCCACTGCCGCCTTCTAACTGGGTCTTCAGAATTTTAGCCATTCTCTCCTTGATATTTGGATTTTAGTATTTACAATTCTTGGATCACATATGGGGCTTAGTTGATACCTCACTTAGATGGTTGCTTGTTTCATCATTAGACAAGCCTTTAAGGCCCCAGATGCTATTCTTTGTGATCGAGAGCACCATCTGGTTTCCTCACACACTTTGCTAGCATCCATCTCTTCATCAGTCTCTTCATGAAGGTGAGTATCAAGTAAGGCCGTGTCATAAGAACTAATTTTTCCTAGATTTGGACTAAAATAAATATAAGCCCCTGAGCCATTCACAGATCTCTGAGATATATATATATATATATATATATATATATATATATATATATATATATATATATATATATATAATCTGGTTCACTCTATTATTGTTGAAAGAGAGCATTAGCTTACTCATGCTAAAGTTGGAACTTGGAATCAAGTTGTTAGGGTTGTCTGTCCCTATCCATACTGGCCCAATGCATAATAGGATGAAACACTGTCCAGACCTGCGCAGTCCTCACCAATGTCCCTATGCTTCAGCCATTGTTGCAGCCACTGTGTCAGTCCATCCTGCTCATGGCTGTCTCTTTTTCCCTGTCCCTCCACTTTTAACATGAAGTCCTTCTCCAGGCACTGGTCTCACCTTACAATATGTCTAAAGTGCTTGAAATGAAGTCTTCCCATCATGGCCTCTAAGGAGCACTCTGGCATTATTATTTCCGAGGCAGATTTGTTGTCTTTTTTGGTAGTCCAAGGTACTTCCCCAGCACCACAGTCCACCTTGTTTGTTTCTGTCTTCCTTATTCAATGTGCAGCTTGCACATGCAAGTGAGTCGAGTGAAAACACCACGGCGTGGTCAGGCGCAGCTTAGTTCTCAAGTTAACGTCACTGCTTCTCAACACTCTAAACAGGCCTCGTGCCGCAGATTTATTCAATGTGTGATTTTATCTCTTCGCTGCTGCTTCCATGAATGTTGATGGGGGATCCAGCTAGACAAACATTCTTGAAAACTCCCATCTTTTTTCCATGTGTCATGATGCTTCCCACTGCTCCAATTGTGAGGATTGGCGCATTCTTGACACTGAATTGTAATCTATCCTGAGGGCTGCCATCCTTGATTGTCATCAGCAAGCACTTCATATGCTCCTCAAGTTCAGCAAGCAAGGATGTGTCATTTGCATATCACAGGTTGCTAGTGAGCCTTTTTCTAAACCTGATGCAGGATTCTTCTTCATATAATGCAGTTTCTCTGATTGTTTGCTCCACATACAGATTGAACAAACATGATAGAAGGATACAATCCTGATGCACATCTTTCCTGATGCTGAAGCATGCAGTGTTCCCTTGTTCTGTTCGCACAACTGCCTCTTGATCCATGTTCAGGGTTTGCATGGGCACAAGGAAGTGTTCGAGAGTTCTTATTCTCCTAAGTGAGAAAATAGTAACACAGCATTAAGAGTATTCTCCCCTGTGGTTCTAAGTCTTTCTAAGTGTTTTTCCCTTTGAGAGGTTGCTCCACCAGGCTTACCCATCAACAGAAGCGTAGTTACATTCTCCAACACATCCATGCTCCTTCCCCTGTCTTGACTTGAATTTCCAGAAAGCTTCACTTCTCAGTCCTGTAGGTGAGTTTTGATTTGGAGTGACCTTAGCACCATGTTGCATGACAGAAACTGAGTGATATTGTTCTCTGTTTTTAGGACGTGGGCTACGGCTGTGGGTGTAGGTAACATCTGACTGTTGTCTTGATTTGCATCTCCTAGATAGCTAGAGATCATGAGTATTTTGTCATGTGTTTTTCAGTTTTTCAAGTGTTATCCCTTGTGAACTGTCTTTTCATGTGATTTCCCCACCTTAATTTGGATAAGTTTTTTTTTAATTGAAGTGTTTCAGATTTCTATAGATTTTAGTAATCAGCCCCTTGCTCATTGTGTCACTGGTGGAGATTTTCCCAACCTGTTGGCTTTGTTTTACTCTTGTTCTGATGTCTTCTGATGGGGATAAGTGATTTATTTTTAATAGGTCCCAGTCATCTATTTTGTCTTCCACTATATGTGCTTCCTTTATTATAGTTGGTAGTCTGTGTATGCCCTGAGACAAGGTCCATAAGTTTGTCCCAATTTTCTTCTTGATGATCCTATAGCTCTGAGATTTACATTGAAGTCTTTAGTCCATCTTGAGTTTGGGTGCACGGGGTGAGGTATGGTTCCTGTTTCATTCTTCTGCAGATGGGAGATTCCATTTTTCCAGCACTTGTTAAAGAGGGTGGCTCTTCCTCATTTAATGTTTTTTGATCCTTGGGTGTAATCTTTTTGGAAGCAATTCACTAGAAATTTCTTCCACGGCAAGGGTAAGTATGTTCAATCAGTCAAATGTTAGCTTGGAAGTTCAGGAAAACCCCCTTGCGCCTACAACCAAGGACGTCTGCCGGAGCAGTTCTACTGTGGAGTGCCGTGGGTCAGCACAACTTGAAGTAGGCTTGATAACAGAAGGTTTGGTGTTTGTTCTAATGCGCACCAGGTAAAAGTTAAAAAGTGGGAGTCTGACCTTCCCCAAGTCACATGTTTAGAACCCCCCCTCCACACACACACTCCCCACCCTCCCCCAAATTTACCCAATGCTGCATGGAAACCACTGACCCCTAAGGTCTCCTTTACTACTGTGGGGACTGAGTGTCTCACATTTTATGACTGAGAAATCCATTGCTTCTCTGGTTCAAAGTAGAACCAGATATACTGGTTTCTTTCAAGTATATCCTACATTTTACAAAGTATATCCTATATCCAAACATTTTATTAGGTTATTGATGTTTCTCCAATGCGAGACAAGAGTCTGACCTCCTTTCCCATTCTTTATTCACTTAGCTGTTTCTTTTCTCACTCTGTTCTGCTTCCTTTAATTAATTATCTTTGGAAGGAAATAACTCACATATTGAAAACTCAGATTTAAAAAAAAATTGTAGCCACTGTGAATGTGTGATTCACAGTTGCTTTAAAAGCAGAGAAACTTGTTTGCACAAATTAATAACAACTTTTAATAAACAAACTTTGCTGTCCACTGCTAAAAATATTCTAGTCTGGCTTCAGCTTAAAAGAAAGATATGATAGGAATCTATCTCCATGGCAACCTTGCTTTTAAAGTAGTTTACGCTTCAACAGTGATCTGAGACGTTATTCAGAGATGGCTGGTGGTTTGAGTTTCAGACCTCTCTGAGTGGATGAGAGGGGAGACATAGAAAGGATTCGTGTTGTGGATTCTGAATGACCAATTTATAGAGCTCCAGCTGGCTAATCCTTGCATTAATTATATTCATAGGCAAACTTAATGGTGCCTGTGATGATAAAACTAAAACCCATTAGAAAGGTAAATTGCCTTTCTTCCTATAGAACTTTCCAACCTTATGGGTTATCCCTACCCGAATAGGAGACTGCATGCAAGGGCTTGATAAGAACAATAAAGATGGATAGTTACTTAGAACTAATCTTGAGTTTCCACTAGGTTTCTGGGGCTACCACCCAAGTCAAAGGGAGATTAAGAATGAAATTTGTCTCATTTTTTAAAAGATGCTGCTGTGTAAATAGTGGGCTTTATAAAGAACTCGTCTTTTAATGCTGGGCTGTTCCGGTTTACCTCCACAGAGCCTTTAAAGAGCCAACCGGGCAGTGCCGTCTGCAGCGCTAATAAGCTCCCGTGATGGGGGCGAAGGGCGCTGTCTGTGTAGGCTAGCTCGCCACCAGCATGCCAGGCAGCAGCCGTGCGGCACAGTGCAAAGGAGGCGGTTTAGCTTTACACAGGAGCCAAGACACGACTTGGGCTTCCAACTTGGAATATAAAATCCAAATGAATGAAATTTAAAGGAACACCACATTTTCCTATTACATTCTGATTTTGAAAGGAATATGGCTTATTGGTCAAATGTTCAGAGTGCATGGAAAAGTATAAAATGGGAACCATCATCCAGGTAGCGGTAATCTCAAAGAAATTCTGAAACACTCTTGATACACGGAAGTCTTTGAAAGGCAGTGCCAGCTTTTTGGAAATGAGAGATCCCAAAGGGAGTGTTTTCCAGGCTACTGATTTACAGATGATGACGAGGGACATTCCTGAAGGGATGCCAAGTGCATACAAATTCACAGGCCACTCAGATAGAAAGTTCACCCACCTTCATGCTGTCTCTCATGCTTACTTATTTTGGCTTCCAACTCTTTCAGGGAAATCACTAATCTTCTAGTGCTGAGCCTCTCTCTCAAAAAAACAAACAAACCAAATACCATTTCTGAGTTACATATCCAGACTATTCTGTTTGTGATTATTCAAATGCATTCTGTAGCATGGACTGACTTCTTGTAAAAACTTCTTGTAAAATGGGGCAAAAATTATTATCCTCAAGAGTATCTCTCTCTCTTTCTCTTACTCTCCCTTTCTCTCTCTTCCTAGCCATGAATTCAATATCTCCATTCCAGTTTGTGGGAAAGATAATTGTAGTTAAATATTGACATGACCTTCAGTCTCAATTAGTTATTCCGGGAGATGCCACTGGGGTGTTTGCCAGTTATTCAGCATCTCTAGGACCTACAGGCCTAGGGCCATTTCAAGACATTTACATTCCTAGGATTACTATTTTTGGTGGCTCAATAAAGCAAATGCACTAAGATACACCCACTTTACCTATTTTGGATAAGATTTGGTGGCATGATTTTTTAAAGGACTTTCATTAAGTTGAGTTTTGCTAAAGAGCAGGGCTTCAAATTGGTTTGACTTGGTTCAGTTATGGTCAGTGAGGCTAAATCAGAAGTCTGCATTTTTAAAAGCTGGGGAAAGCAGAATGTTAACTAGAATTTTTTTAAAAAGTATAGGTTGAGGGCCTGAATGGAGGACTCATCAGAGTCTTGGTGGGCCTCTTCAGGAGTCGGGTGCAGGAGTGGATTATTGGTGGGACTGTGGCCGGGGACACACATTCACAGTAGCACATGGTGTCGCCGTCGTGGACCAGAGGTTTTCCTAACTCTATTGAGAAGAGATTTGGTTGCTAAGCGATGCTCACATTGGCTTGTTTTCTAACACAGAAATGAAGAGTTCTGCAAAGGGTTGACCCATGGTTTTCCTTGTTCCAACGATTGCTTCAGCTCACCCAAATCTCACAAATTGGCTGATTTCTCTTTGTCAGCCATGGCTGAACTGGGGAGAACTAGTCTGAAGCCCTGGCTAAGAATCCACGGTCTTACGATGTAAATTTTTCTGTATTTTTGCTGACAGGAGAGGTAAGCTCAGTTGACATGCTAATATATGCAATAGATTTTATGGTGACTGTAACAAATCCCCGCTAACTAGATGGCTTAAAACCACAGAAATATTTTCTTAGAGGTGTAGAGGCCAAGGTTCCGAAATAAATTTCTCTGGGAAAGAAAGGCTTTGCAGCCGGCCGCCATGAGATTCCAGTGAAGGAGATCATATGGAGCAGTTATTCTCGCCAACATTTCAGGTCAGACCAACAGACTAGCAACATTGTGGTGTGTGTGTGTGTGTGTGTGTGTGTGTGTGTGTGTGTGTGTGTGTGTGTGCGCGCGCGCACGCGTTGCTTGTTTGGGCCAAAATCATGGTGCCAGGAAGTGCGCGCTCCCTTTGGAAGCTCCAGAAGATCATCGATTTCTTGTCTCTTGTAGCTTCTGGTAGTTGTAATATTCCATCCCAGCAATCTCTGCCTCTGTCTTTACATTGTCTCTAACCTCGATGTGTTGTTTCCACTGCCTTCTCATAGAAGGAGACTTGTGAAAGCACTTAGAACTCACCAGCATAACCCAGAATTACCTCTTCTTCCCCAAATCCCCATTTAACCATACCTTCAAAAGCCTTTTTCCAAATAAATTCTAAGGAGTAGCACCTGATCTCTTTAAAAACCACCACGTAGCTCACAATACATTTTATAGTTATTTGATCAATTTTGATTTACTGAGATTTTTACTACTGTATAAAGTTACAAATACTATTTGCATACCTTCAAACTTTCAGGAGCCCTAGGGAGTACATATCAGGCAGTTAATCACAAGGTCAGAAGTTTAAAACCACCAGCTGCCCTGAGGGAGAAAGATGAGGCTTTCTATCCCCATAAATAATGAAAGTCTTGGAGACCCGCACAGGTGACTATAGTCTGTTTTATGGGTTGTTATGAGTCAAAATTGATTCCCTGACAGTGAGTGAGAGAGGCAAGATTTTATTCATAAAACAGGAAAGCCCATAAATGAGTTTTTCTCCCTTCCCAATGCCAAGTTGGTCAACAACACTCTCATTGTGGTTATAGTTATAGCAGATATTGATATAAAAGGTATTTTGAAGAAGTTGTTTCTAGAATGCACTGACAAAAGTGTAAATTCTTGACTACAGTCCCCATGAATTGCATATTTCTATGTGAATAAGTAAAAAGAAAATATCACAGAGACACAGACACCAATTTTTGCCAACTGCAGTTCGGACAGACAACCACTCCAAACATGGAGAGGTGGTCTAACTGCCCAACTCTCAAGACTTACCTTGCTGTCAGGCACGATGCCTCATCCTTCCCAAGTAGCCCTGCCAGGTTCACAGCCTGTCTCCAAATGAGATACATTTATCACTGGAGAGGTGAGGAATCAGGTGCAGGAAGGTTCGCTAATTTGCCTAAAGTCACCTAGAAAGTGGGCGGCACAGTCAGAATTTTAACCCAAGTCTGTTTGTCTCTAATGTCCAAGTGACGCCCTCTCCACCATGTGCATTGCTTTAGAAATAAGGAATCGAATACACAAGGTCTGTATGACAAGCAGTAAACAATGTGGAAAGGACAACAGGGTATGACAAGCAGTAAACAATGTGGAAAGGACAACAGGGTATGACAAGCAGTAAACAATGTGGAAAGGACAACAGGGTATGACAAGCAGTAAACAATGTGGAAAGGACAACAGAATGAGAAGTAGAAGGGTTGCCCTTTCTCTTTCCAAATCAGTCTCCTTGCCAGTCTGTAAAATTATCCACTAGCAGCTGAGGTCGCCTTATCCTGTTGTGACTACATAATCTGCCACCCACAATCCCTACTTGTTCACTCTGCTTCTGCATGCAGACTGCATGTGGCCCTGTGTGGTATACATGGGTCTGCTAACTCAGACTGTGCGTGTGTCTGACTCCACACTGGTTGATCTCGTCCATTCAATATCAAGTGTCGTATGCTTGTTTCCTCTCCCCATGCTCAACCACAACGAGAGTGTGTGGACCAACTTGGCTTTGGGGAGGGATCAAAATTCTCTTGTGGTTCGTCATCTATTATGAACAAGCTCCTGGCTCACTCATTTTCTGCCATTGAGTCTATTCTGATTCATAGCAACTGTAGGGGAAAGAAGAGAATCCATCTCCCTGTGAGTGTCTAATCCCTCTTTAGCAAGCAGCATAAATAATTTCCATTCGCATACCATGGCCTATATATAGATACATAACCATTTTGAAAAAGACTGTGGTCTTCTTGAATGGTGCCCAAACAGATCATTCAGTCTGTTTGCTGAGCAAATAATCACAGTGGCTGAATTGCAGGAAGAAGGATACCGCCTCAGGATTGGAGGAAGGCTTATTAACAACCTTTGATGTGTAGATGGCACATCCTTGCTTGCTGAAAGTGAGGAGGACTTAAAGCTGATACAGATAAAATTGTATGGATTAAAGCTCAATGCACAAACTCCAAATTCCTCACAACTGGACCAATAGGTAATCTATGGAGAAAAGATTGAAGTTATCAAGGATTTGGTCTTGCTTGTATCCACATCAACACTCATAGAAGCAACAGTCAAGAGATCAAAGGACCCATTGCATTGGGTAAATTTGTTGCACAAGACATCTTTAAAGTGTTGAAAATCAAGGATGCTACTTTATGGCCTATGGTGCACATGGCCTGACCCAAAATTGGTATTTTCAATTGCCTCATGTGCATATGAAAGTTGGACATTGAATAAGGAAAACCAACAATTGATGCATTTGAATTGTGGTGCTGGAAAAGAAAATCGAAAGGACCATGGAGTGCTGACAGGGCAAATGAATCTGTCTTTGAAGAAGTCCAGTCAGAATGCACCTTACAGTCAAGGATGATCACACTTGGTCTTAGATACTTCGGACATATCGGGAGAGGTCAGCTCCGGGAGAAGGGCATCATGCTTGACAAAGTAGAGGGGCAATAAAAGGAGACCTTTAACAAGGTGGCTAGACAGCGTGGCGGAAATGATGGTCTTGAGACTGGGGCCGGACCAGGCAGAATTTCATTCTGCTGCACAAAGGAGCATTATGAATTGGAACTGAATCGATGACCCCTGACAACCACACGCATAATTTCCCCAATTCCTTACTGGAGGACCTATCTCCAGAAGGAAGCGTTGGACAAAAAGGCTGCCTGTATCTCTCAGGTGGTAAAGTCCTTGAGAGACAGGAGCAAAGCTGTTTGTTTGTCTCTTTAAAATTCTAGAGGTAACTTTTTGAGGAGGACAGCTGTTTAGACACACCATCGGTGGATATTTGGACTGCATTGTGCTTGCCCCCACGCATGCTGGAACCCTAACCTGTACACCCCTGCATGGACTCATGTCTGGAAAGTGGTGTTTGTTGTGTCCATCAGGCCCTCCTAGTGTAGGGTGTGCGCTAAACTGAAGCACTTCTGAATTCTAAGGAGCAATGCAGACACCAAAACAAGAAGCACAAGCAGGGGCGATGCAGATGCCAGCAGAAAATGAAGAGAGTAAGAAAGGCCAGGCTTACAGAAACTGATAGAAACAGAGACATACCCCCCTGAGCCGACACACAGAGAGAAGGCCTGTAAAGTCTGTGCCCCGAGTTCAGATTTGTAGCCTCTGGAACTGTGAGAAGATAACTTCTGTTCTGCAAAGACACCCACCTGTGGCATTGGCGCTACGGCAGCACTGCGCAAATAAGGCAGTAGCGACGCGGCCTGACCCTCTGCTCTAAAGAACCTGGACAGTGTATAGCAGCTCAAAGTAGAGGATAATTTTTCTCTTAGAACAGATTTTTATTTATTGAAAAGTATGCCATTTAGAGACATACTTTTGTTTTGTGGCTCTATCACCCTTAGGGGGTTCTTTTTATCGGTTGGTCCTGTAGTCCAAAGAAAAGCGAAGTGGAAGACATGCCCCTTTCTTGGAGAAATTATTTTCACTTCCGCCCTGCTGGCCAGTGCCGCACCGGGCTCTCCCCCAGTCCAAGAAGTCCATAGGCAGCTGTCCGTTTGCACAGCTGCTCGGGTACATGAAGGAAGAAGTGGGAGGGAGGGGAGGTCACGCTGGATGACAATTAGCAGTTTCTGCAGAATTTACATTTTGGAATATTTATTAAGCACCTGGTCACAGTGCCTAAATAATGGAGATAAGGTGATGAAAGAGAGGAAAACCTTGTCCCCAGCTCTTCCTATGGGGGGAATGCTCTGTGTGGAGTAGAATAGGTTTCTGAAATGGAGATATGATGCTTCTTTTTCCTAGAGAGCTTCAGGGTGATTTGTGATCCGAGCGCAAATGGCCTGTGACATCTACTGCTGGAAAACTCCCTTTCCCACTGAGGGGGAAATGTAAAGGAAACAGGGAGCCAGCATTCCATCCAAAGCATGGTCTGTTCTTTTCAAATTCAATTTTGATTTATCTTTATTTTTGTGTTTAATGTGTGCATATTTTGATTTCTGCTGCAAGTCCCCAAATATAGAAAACATTTCAGAGTTCTCCGAGAGACACGTTAGCTTGGAATGTGAACGTAGGTTGGAGAAGTCATTTACAGCACCAATAGACAGACACAGAAACGCTAACAAGTTTTTCTAATTTAGGAGTTTCCATTTTTAAGTCATGAAAACTTTGCAATTAAATAATTTCAAAGCACTAATCAAGGGTAAAATATCAGAAATGGTATAAAAATATATGGATCTAGAGGAAGAGTCCAGAGTTGGAGTATTTTCTCTTGTCTTTCTCTTGTATGTGAAGATGTTTTAGCTCAGTCACCGCAGTTCAAGTGCACTACAGATCTGTGACTATGTGGCCAACTGGCTATCTTTGCTCTTTCCCTAGGTCTTTCACTGCATTTTGGAATACATGTTCTTAAATATACTATAAATAGGAGTATAATGTTTATGTTAAACAAATAGGAAAAAATTATTTCAGATGCAATACTCTCACAAAATATCATCACATGAAAAAATCCAGCAATAGCGCACACACACGCACATCTTTAAAGATGTCCTCGAGAAGTCTAGGCTTGGCTTTATTTCAATCGTAAGGAAAGATAGTTCAATCCATCATGCTATTGGCTTTATATGAATGTGTGCCATAAAGAAACAGGATGTTGAGGGGATATGGTGTTTTGACAAGCCTCAAAAGAAGTCTCTACAGCCACAGGACACTATAAGAAAGCTATCCCCTTTGATAAAAACTGCCCTATTTCGACAAACCAGTTCTTCTGCCTGAGAGCATTCTTTGATGGATCATTCTGGTGGAGCTGGCTCCCACACCTTATCATGTCTGTTTCTCATTGCTAAAGTTTGTTTTGAACAAGCCTTCTAAAATGGCTTATGCAAAATTTTGTCAGATGTATTTGTCCAACAAAATAACCAATCAATAAACAAATTCACAGAGAATTATAATCCTAAAAGAAAGACATAATTAGGACAGTCCTATTGTTAATCATTTGAAGTCACAATACACAAGGAAAATGTAAGCGTTCTGGGTGCAGGGGTCTGTTCTGGTCAGGGCCACAGGCAAGGGTCCTCTGTAAGTGACTCCTGATTCTTGATCTGTAAATATGAGCCTCGATGGTGTGAAGGAGTGACGACCTCAGCCTCCAGCATTAGCAACATGTCTTCAGGCTGCTTTTCACCTTTTTATTGTCATTTTTATCCCCAGTAGACGGTGAAGGCCATGATATCAGGGAGTATAACTCTAATTCATAGCAATGTCTCTAGTGGCTACAATATGCTTGGTTCTTAGCAGATGTTATGGATTGGATTGCGTTCTCTCAAAGATACATTAATGTCATGAGGCTAGGTACTTGTGAGCATGCTTTTGTTGGGGAATCGGGCCTTTGAAGATGTGGTCAATTAGAGAAGGTGGGGGGTTTCTAATTCATATGTGAGTGACATCCTTATAAATGAAAAGAGACGGAGAAACACACAGGAAGAACAGGAACATGCAGTTACATCTATAAGCCGGGCAATGTCTGAGACTCAAAAAGCTACCGATGCACTCCTAGTAACCATCTTCACCTAGGTTTCGAAGTAATAAGAAGTCCTGGTGGTGCAGTGGTTTGTATGTAGTCTACCAGTCACAGCTCAAAAGAAAATTGGATGTTGCTTCCACAAAGATTTACAGCGTTGGAAGCCACAGGAGCAGCTCTACTCTGACTGACAGGGTTGCCACGAGCCAGATGGTTCACGTCACATTGAGGTGGCCTCTGCTATCTGAGACCATGGCTTTCTGTACTAAAAAGCTGTGAGCTTGTGATATAGTACAGTTAGCAAATGGGTATACCAGGTGCGCACTGGTTATCACTTGGATAAATGAATCATTCTTGATTATGATTTACACCTTGACGCAGCAATCGATAACTCATTAAAATCTCATCATATTCTGAAAAGGTTCACACAGAAGCCGAGGCTCGGAGAGTTTAGGTAAGGGCCACCTGGTTCCAGAGCTTGGAGTTGTCGGGGTGCGTTAGCGCTCCAGTCATCCGTCGTCTGAGGTCTGTCCTTGTTCAGTCCCTGCAAGTTGCCCCCCGTGTGAGGAGTTTGCAGTTGGAAATTGTAGAGCATCATGATGTCTTTTGTTTAATTAAAAGACCATTTTATTGGCGGTTCTTACAGTCCATATAATAATCCATACATCAACTGTATCAAGCACATATTTTACATATGTTGCAATCATTATTTTCTAGACATTTACTTTCTATGGAATGCTTAGTATCAGCTCTTTCCCACCCAATCCCCGCTCTCGTGACCCCTTGGTAAATTATAAATTATTATTATTTTCATATCTTACACTGGCCGCTGTCTCCCTTCTCCCATGGTTTCTGTTGTTCATCTCCCTGAGGTGGTGGTTATGTGTCCATTACTGAGATTGATTCCTTCTTCCTCCCTTCTTCTCCCTACCTTCCCCCTACCTTGCTGCTCCCTTTCCTGTTCCTGCTTTCCCTGTGCCCTGAGCACTTATCTCTTATCTGTACCCATGCACATGCTCCGGTCTAGCCCACAGGGAAAGACAGGACTGGGGGCATGAGAGTGGGTGGTGAGGAAGCCTGTGATGTTTTTGATCATACAATATTTCCACTGGTGAAAATAATTATTTATGTGGCAAAGTGTTTTTAGTTTCATACTAGAAATACAGATGCTGCCAGCATGCTCATTAGAAAGGACTCTATTGAGAGAGTGTCCTGTACACAGAAATGCAGCACAGCAGAATAATTAGCAAAATGTATGCGCAGCTCTCCTAAACTGGCAGGATTAACAATCCCTACTGCTCTGCGACATTATTCTGGGTGGAGATGAAGGGTGGAGTGCAGTGCCTTTGTGTCTTGATGATCATTTTTTTAAAGATACCTATTTTATATTTGGAAATGATCACAAACCGACAGAAAACTCTCAAATAAAATACAGAGAATATTTCTCTTTTGGATCATTTGAAAGACAGTTTTAAACCTGATGCCCTAGCAACCTTAAGTATGGTCATATACACTTCCTATAACTAAGAAAATTCTACTACCTAAGGACAATAAACATCAAAGCCAGGCCAGTGGCCACAGAGTAGATTGTGACTCAGGGAGACCCACGTGTGCAGAGTGGAGCTGTGTGCCACAGGCCTCTGAAGGCTTTGTCCTTTTGGAATCAGGCCAGAAACCTTCTCTCCAGAAGCCCCCTGGGTGCCTTTGGGTTAGTAGTGACCTGGTGAGCCATTTGCTCCCCTCGGGGACTCACATCAGAGAAGGACTACAGTCAGGAAATGAACAATGCTATATTCTTTCCATCTAAGATCCCATTCCGATTTCAGTAATTGTCCCAAGAAGGGCACAGAACAAAATGATTGCATTGGGAAGTGCCAGCGGTCTCTGTGTTAAGTGGTCTGAAGTTCATTGACTCAGAAACTGAAAATGATTTTATTTGGTTTTCTTCCAACATTCTGTGTCTTATCTCTCTTTTATACTTTGTTGTTGCTCTTAGGTCTTATCCAGTTGGTTCCAACTTTGAGAATATCATGTGTGGCTACTTCCTATGCTGTCGCTAAACCAATGGGAAATGGATGTCTCCTGCACCATCAGCTAAGGAGCCCTCATGGTGGTGTGGTTACACAGTAGACTGTTAACCTAAAGGTCAGCCGTTCGAAACCACCAGCCACTCTGAAGAAGAAAGGCAGGGCTTTCTACTCCCATGAAGAGAAACTAGCAGGAGCAGCTCTACCCTGTCCTCCGGGGTTGCTGTGAGCCGGCAGAGCTTCCTGGCCATGAGTTTTGGGTTTTTGTTTTTTTTCCTTTTTGATTTTGGCACCACCACATAGTAAAAATGCCACTGACCATACCCCTCTCTCTTTGTTCCAGAATTTCTCTTGCCTTCAAAATTCTACATGTGGAAGAGAGGCACCAGGCTCTATATTCTTGTAATCCCACAATTAAAGGAGATGCTTGTAATGTTTTCTCCTTTCCTGTGGCAGCATCTGAACTTGCACTCTGTTCAAGTAAAAGTGGGATGTGTCCATCCCTCCTCCATTTGTGAAAGCAATTCCTAAAGGCTTCCTTTACATAATCAGAGAGCAGGAAAAAAGAGTCTAACTCCCCACTTTTCCTCCTCTGTGAATTGTCTTCTTTGAAATGATTTTGGTCTATTTTGTTTTTAATAGAGTCTAAATGGAGAGATGAACACAGCACAAGACTGTACATTTGGAATGATCTGCATGGGTGTTATAATGAGCAGCTCTATTGACAGAGCTTAAGTACATATTATTATTGTCCTTGGAAGATGTACTTTCGCCAAAAAAAGCCAAGAAACTAGATATAGCCCCATTTAACATTCAAGTAGGATTTACTGAGTCCTCATTATAAGCCAAGTACTGTACTAAAACATGGTATAATTTATCATTTTTAAAATTATCACAACCCGATGACATTGTTGCTGTTGTTGTTAGGTGCCATTGAGTCAGTTCTGACCCATAGTGAGCCTGTGCACAGCAGACTGAAACATTGTCCAATTCTGTGCCAGGCTCACCATCATTCCCATGCCTGAGTCCATTGATGCAGCCACGGTGTCAATCCATCTCCTAGAGGGCCTTCCTTTCGTTCACTGCCCCTCGGCTGTACCAGGCATGAGGCCCTTCTCTCCTAACAATATGTACCCTGTATGTAAGATGAAGTCTAACAATCCTTGCCTCTGAGAAGCATTCTGTACTTCTCCTGAGACAGATTTGTTTGCCCTATTAGCAGTTCACGATACTTCTGACATGCTTCTCTGGCACTGTAATTTAAGTGCATCGATTATTCTTTTGGTCTTCTTTATTCAATAACCAACTTTCACATACATATGAAGCCATGAAAAATACTATGGCCTGGATGAATAAATACGTTAGCTTTTCAGTGGTACAGATGAAAAAAAAAAAGTTGACGTTTTCACATATCTCTGCGGAAATTCAAAGCCGAGCAATCTGACCCCAGAGAGAGCCCCATTAGCTAACCTGCCGCCTTGCCTAGTCCCATTTCCAAGCTCTCTGCGCATTCATTTGGCTCTCTCTCCTGAAGAATAGGAGCCCTCGTGGGGTGGTGATCTCATGTTGGGTTGCTAACCACAAGGTCAACAGTTCAAATGCACCAGTGGCTTTGTAAGAGAAAGATGCGACTTCCCACTCGTGTAAAGAGTAGAAAAGAGATCTCTGATGAGGGCATTTTTTTTTCCCCAGCTGGTGTAACTTCTGTAGAGATTCTTGCCCAGGACTGACCTAACAGCCTTGTTCCTCTCATCCTGGCTCCTGGACAGGCATTCCTGTGGAGGGTTAGCTGCTTTGCTGGCATTTCTCAGAGGACAGGGATGGATGAGGTGTGTGGGCTTGTTGATGTTCACTTGGTATTTTTAGCCCATGGCTATCAAAAGTAGAGAACAGCATGTCGGCTTTTATTAAATCTGAAGTTTCACATCTCTCCTGGGAAAGCCTTTTGTCTCAAGAAACTCTGTGTTACCTGGCAGCCATGGGGCTGTCTGAGCCCTGGAACTTGACAATCTATCCTCTGGGTCTCACTGATGCCAGGCCCCTCCCTACCCCTTAAAAGGGTATGTAACACTGTTGATTTATTGTATGTCAAAAGAGTGAGAATTAAAAAAAAAACTATTTAGCAAGTAATTAAACTCCTATGGAAAGGGGGTGAGTTTTTATCCACCCAAGGGAGTGTTCACAGAAAACTGACTGTCCTGTAGTGAAAGGACCAGACCAGACCAGCCTCATAAAAAAAAAAATCCACTTCAAAATTGTTTTAAAATTAAATTAAAACTGAGTCAGGGTGCTATGAAAATCTCCTTGTTACTCTATGTGATGCTTTGTTTTCATCTAAAATATCCTAAAACAAAACATTTGTTCTAAAAATGTATAAAGCAAAAATCACAAAAGAGGACAATTAAAGTCTGTCTCTGTGGATGCACACTTGGGTGATAAACTACTTTGACAAAATAAGAAATGGATTATGGGAGAAGTTAGGATAATGGCTACTTTTGGAGAGAAAAAAGGTGTGTGGTGGGACGGGACATAGAGAAAGGGCCACTGGGATAGGCAGTGCAGGTCTCTCTTGAACTAAGTAGTCTTTCAATGATTCAGTGAAACATTTCCTTTGTATCACGTTCTCTTTATTTTTCCAGCTGATCCTAACATCATCACAAAGACAATGTTTTACTTTCTACTTTGGTGACTAGCGAGAATGGTCTTAAGCGCTCATGAACAGCCATTTAAAGCACAACTGTTGAAGGTCTCTCCCCAGCTGGAGCAAAGAAAGTAAAGAAAATTGAAAGCCGGTCAGTGGACTAATGGACTTCAGGAACATCATCCTCCGTGACCTGGAGGCTAGCAGAACTAGACGGAAACCAGCTACCAGTACCAATTACTCTGAAAGGGACAAAACTATAAGGTCCTGGTTAGAATGGGAGAAAGCTATGAAACACAATTTTAAATTATAATAAAGGTCAAGCTTACAAGTTGTAGGGACAATGGTACATCTCCTAAGACTGTGACCCTGAGTCACTCTGTAGGTCAATTTTCAACCAAAGCTATAGACAGACCTATAAGGAGAGCAATCCAACTAGGGAAGTATGCACTCCTCAGAAAAATCAACCACTTGAAAGCAAAAGACAGCATTTAACCAAGGCAAACATTCGGAAGGGGGAAGGTAAAAAAGTAATGGTAACAGGACAGACGTGGAATACGTAATACTATGTTGTAGGAAGTACAGTCCACCGAAAAGTCCTCAGTGGCCGGAAGTGAACTGAGATCAGATTTCTAGAGTGGTAAGTAAGCCCTGGGCTGGCTCTCGCTCTCTGAACAGCCTCGGTGTCCTAACGGGGAGGAGCCTCTGTTGTGAGCGTTGTGCAGAGCATGGGGGAGAGGAAGCAAAACATATAGCATGCTCCAAAGTCAACGTCGAATAAGGACCCCCATGATTACTGTGGGGCTGAAGGCCTGTGCATACAGCGCCAGCAGGGTGGGATTCAGTTGGCTCTTGTCAGTGAGCAGAATTCATCCCTAATTTTTGTTGCATTTCGCAAACCGCTTGCTAACATGGTACTTTTAATCAGGGTTCTCTCTGAGGTGTTAAGTTTGGAAATCACAAATTCACATTCCTTATTCTTTTTAAACATTCACCTGCGCAAGTGTATTCTAAGCTCCTGCAGTAATGTTCAGTTTGTCCATAGGTATAAAATACTAGACAGAATTATGTTTGTAATAAAGCCAAAGAATATTGCAAGTGAGGATGCCAATCAAGAAGCAATAAGGAGGAAATCTTAAATAACAGTTTTATTGTTTTTGTCAGGTATTATTTAATATTTTTCATTAATATTTTAATGCTCTCATAACATAATCTAGTTTTGTGTGCCTTTTTATTGTTCTTATTTAAGTATTAACTGTATGAAATAATAAGCTACCTTTCAGCTTGTCGTTTTTATATACTTAAAATGATCATTAGGGCAGTGAACTGGTTGTTCAATTGTTTGAATCCCACTATGGAATGCAGGTATGCATCAGAGAGGAGTAGACCGTGGCTTTGGCCCAACCTTGGCACTGGTGGAAAGAGCGTCTCCTCAGACAATTCATAATGAAGACAGTCCTCAGAGAGTCTTTAGCCTGGATTTCAATGTCTAACCAAACCTCTTAAGCTGAACATTTAAAGTGACTTCAACTTAATGCTGCATTTTGGCATCTAACCGAAGCAAAGGCAAGTCATTCTGGAGAAACACACTTTCTTCCAACTCTCAAAAATTCCCACCAGGAAAAAACATGAGTTAATGGCCAGGTGCTCAAAACATAAAAGGAAGAAGATACAAGGAGAAAAAAACAGAAGACATAGGAACATAATTCAAATTCTGCAGTTATCAGGAACAGACTACAAAAATAAGAATTTTTTCATATTTAAAGAAATAAAGTAGAGCTGGAAAAGATGTATAAGGAAAAAGAAACCACACAAGCATATATGTAAAAAATAGAAGTGAAAAATACAATAACTGAAATGTAATGAGTAGATTGTTAAACAGGTCAGTCACACTGAGGAGAAGATAGGTAAACAAGATGTTGCTTGTTGTTAGGTGCCATTGAGTTGGGTCCTAATCACAGTGATGCTACGTACAACAGAAATAAATATGCCGGGTCCTTGACCGTCCTCACAATTGTTTTTATGTCTGAGCCAATTCATCTCATCAAGGGCCCTACTTGATCAAACTTGATGCCCTTTTCCAGGGCTGGTCTCTCCTAACAACATGTCCAAATATGTGAGACAAAGTCGTGGCCTCCTTGCCTCTACGGAGCACTCTGGCCGTCCTTGTAGGACAGATGTGTTCATTCTTGTGCCAGTCCGTATTAATTTCCATATTCTTCACCAGAGCTGGGATTCAAGTGCATCAATGTTTCTTCAGTCTCCCTTATTCAATGTCCAAATTTCACATGCCTATGAGCTTGTCACTCACTTGTTTGTCGGGTTGTCATGTTGTGGTGGCTTATATCCCTCTGTGATGCTGAAAGTATATCTCTCATCCTTCAAACATCAGCAGTGCTACCAAAGTGAACATATTTCAGCAGAGTTTCCAGACGAAGAACAGACTACGAAGAAGAAATAAATTGCCCATTGAAGAGGAGTTAGCCACTGAAAACCCTACAGATGGCATCAAAATATTGTCCTCTAACTGAAAACTAAATAAATGGAAGTAGAACGTTGCCAGAAATTGTGCCAAAAGGTGAGTCCCCAATGGGAAGGCACTAAGAATATGCCTGAGAAGGAGCCACCTTCTGATGGTGGAGGCGCAGTAATGACACCGATGCACTGAAGCCTGCGGAAATCAAGGTCCTGCACCTTCATTTTCTGATAAGGCATGAGACAAAATGAAAAAAACACAGCTGAAACATCAATTAATAATTGGAATGTAGAACGCACTAAGAATGAATCTAGGAAAATTGGACATTGTTAAAAAATAAAGTGTAATAAAATTTTAGGCACTAGTGAGCTGAAATAAATGAGGATTGGCCATTTTGTATCAGGAAGTCCTATAGTTTATTTTGTCTGCAACAACACAATCAAGGAGTATGGTGCATTCACCTTCAAAAAGGACACTCCAAGATGTGTTATGAATACAATGCTATCTATAATAATGTCTTTCCCCATAGAGTAAAATCCAATCAATACTATTAGTCAAATTTATATGTCAACCATAAAAATGAATGATGCAGAAACTGATGAATTCCCAACATAGTCAGTCTGAAATTAATCAAACATGTGATCAAGATTCATTGATAATTATTGGCAGTTGTAAGCAAAAGTTAAAAATAAAGAGGAAAAACAGTTTTTGGAAAATATGGCCTTAGAGATAGAAACAAAGCTGGAGATTGCACGATAGAATTTTGTAAGACTTGTTTTAATAAATACCCTCTCCAATAACACAGGTGGTAACTATAAACATTGACTTCCCCTGATGGAATATACAGAAACCAACTTGACTAGATCTTTGGAAAGAGACTATGGAGAAGCTCAATATCAGCAATTAAAACTAGATCAGGGGCCAACTATGGTACGAACCTTCAATGATCCACTGAAATTGAAGAAAATGAAAACAATTCCACAAGAGCCCAAATATTACCTGAAATATATCCCATCCTAGTTTCTAGAACATCTCAAAAATGTTTTGAAGCATTAAATATTAATGACAAAAGACATGATGAGCTGTGGAATGACAGCAATAGCACCAAGCACTAATAAAGACAATGGTCATTGTCTTAGTCCGGGTAGACGAGAGAAGCAAATTCATAGAGGCACATATGAGTATAAGAGAGAGTTTTATATAAAGGGTAATTGTACATTAAGAAAGCATTCCAATCCAGTCCGGTCCAAGTCCATAAGTTCAATATTGGCCCATATGTCTGATACCAATCTATAAAGGTTTCTTCAGACTCACAAAACACATGCAATGACACCAAATGCAGGATGATCATAGACCAGTGGATAGAAAGTCTTCTGGATCCAGTGCCATTGTAAGCATCTCGGCCTTGGCAGGGGTCTCTATTTGGCTTCTACAGTTCCCAGGTCTGCATCAGGGTAGGTCCCTATGGCTTCTCTACAGGTAGTGTCTCCAAGGGAGTGAACAGAGAGAGAAAATGTCTTCCACCTCCAAGGAGGAAATACCAGGGATTTTCCGAATTCTCAGGAGAAAGCCATGGCCACAAAGAGGCCTCATTGGGCATACAATGAATGACAGGCTAGACTCCACCTCTTCACTCAAAATCATCTCAAGTCCCAAATTAACACCAGATTATGTAACTACCATGGTCAGTAAAAAGACAAGAAAGAAAGAAGAGGTGAATGTGGGTGTCAGATGAGGCTGAAACTTGCCCATATAATAGACAAATGACAGAAATGATGAAGTCAAAGAGCTGAACAGAAAAATTTCAAGAGGTAGCTTAAGAAGAAAAAGTAAAATATTATAAGGAACTTTGTAAAGACCTAGAGTTAGAAAACCAAAAACCCAAAAAGGAAAACTCACTCAGCATATTTTAAACTGAAAGATTCAAAGAAACAATCCAAGCCTTCAGTTGCAATATTGAAAAATTCTATGGGAAAAATATTGACTGATGCAGGAAACATAAAAAGAATGAGAGAATGAATGCAGAATCACGACCAAATGGAACTAGACATTCAGCTATTTCAAGAGGTACTATGTGATCAAGACCCAATGTGCTGAAGGAAGAAGTTCAAGCTTCACTGAAAGCATCAGCCAAACAGAAGGCTGCAGGAATTGATCGAATACCAATTGAAATGTTTCAACAAGCCGATGAAGCACTGGAAGCACTCACTCATCTATGTCAAAAAATTGGAAATACTACTTGGCAAACTAACTGGAAGAGATTCCATACTTGTCCCCATTCCAAAGAAAGGTGACCTAAGAGAATGCTCAGTCTGTAGAACAATGCCATTGCTATCACACACAAGAAAATCTTTGCTGAAGGTCATCCATCAATGGTCACAGGAGTTTATTGACTATTTGCTTCTAGTTTCAGGCCGAATTCAGATGAGAACATGGAACAAAGGATATATCATTACTGATATCAGTTGGATCTTGGCTGAAAGCAGATATACCAGAAAGATGTTTACTTGTGTTCCACTGACGGTGCAAGGGCATTAGACTGTGTGGATCATAATGGGTTATGGACACGCCTGAGAATAGTGCGAACATCCGAACACTTCAGGGTGCTCATGAAGAAATTGCACATGGATCAAGAGACTGTTGTGTGCATGGAACAAGGGGACATTGCATGGTTTAATATCCAGAAAGGTGTGTAAAGGTGTGTGACAAGGCTGTGTCCTCTCATCATAATTATTCAGTCTATATGTTTAGCAAATAGAAAAGCTACCTTATGTGAAGAAGCAGGTGGATTGGAGGAAGGCTTCTTAACAAATTGAGATATGCAGGTGACCCAACTTTGCTTGCAGAAAATGAGGACGATTTGAAGCACTTACTGATGAAGATCAAGGATTTCAGCCTCCAGTATGAATTACAAATCGATGCAAAGAAATCAAAATCCTCACAACGAGTCAAGTAGATAACATGGCTAAGTAACTAACCCATAGGTAAGCAGTAGATAACATGATAGAGAAAAGATTGAAGTTGTCAATAATTTTGTCTTTCTTGGATCCACAATCAATGCTCATAGAAGCAGCAGTCAAGAGATCAAGTGACTCCTTGCATCGGGTAAATCTGTTGCACAGATTTATTCAACAATCCAATTGGGTCAAACTGCTTTTGAAAAGCAAAGATGCTACTTTGAGAACAAAGGTGTACATGACCCAAGCCATGGTGTTTTCAAGGACCTCCTATGCCTGTGAAAGTTAGACATTGAGTAAAGAAGACTAAAAAAATCGATCCCTTTGAGCTATGATACTGGCAAAGAGGACGGGAAGTTTCACTGGCTACTAAGAGAACAAGAGCTCGATCATGGAAGAAGTACAACCTGAACATTTCGTAGAGGCAGGGATGGAGGGACTTCATCTCATGTGCTTTAGACATGTCAGGAGAGACAAAGCCCTGGAGAAGGACATATGCTTGGTAAAGTGGGGCGGGGGCAGGCCGCAAAAAGATGGACACCCTTGATAAGATGGCTTGACAGAGGGACTGCAATGGTAGGCTCAAACATAAGGACAATTGTGAGGATGGAGAATGACTGATGGGTGCTTCCTTCTGTTGGACATGGGGTCACTGTGAGTTAGCACTGATTGGACAGCATCTACCAACAACAACATAATGCAATTGCAAATACTATGCCTTGGATCAGGCTCCATTTAGTCCTCAAAACAACCCTTTAATAAAGTGTTGTCACAAAAAAGGATAAGCCACAAAAGAAAACCTGAAATATATCAACATTAAAAACTGTGCTCTTCCGCCCCCCCGTCCCCACCCCACTTTGTTCATTTGTGCTCTCCTTGAAAGCAGAGACTCAAAATCAGGCTTGCATACCAATATTCAGTTCATTGCAGCAGCATTCATAAGAGTCAAAAGGTGAGATCAACCTAAATTTCCATCGACAGATGAATGGATAAACAAAACGTGGTACATGTACACTATGCAGCCAGTAGAAGAAATAAAGCCTTGATACATCTACAGTGTGCATAGAACTTGAAGGCTTTATGCTGATAAAATTAATTCAATCATAAAAGAACAACTATTGTATGACCTCATTTATCTAAAAAGCCTGGAAAATCAAATGTATAGAAATCAAATTTTACTAGTGGTTTCTAGAGTTGGGAGGGAAGGAAGCAGAAGATAACAATATTAGAGTCACATTGATTAGGCATAAAAGTCTGTGGAACAGTTTTACCCAATTGCATCGTTCAGTAAAATCTGTACAATGAGTCACTTGATCTCTTGACAACTGCTTTTAGGCGCATTGATCGCGGATCCAACCAAGATGAAATCCTTGACAACTTCAGGCTTTGCTCCCTCCATCATGATGGATCCTATTAGTCTAGTTGGGAGGAGTTTTGTGTTCTTTATGTTGAGTTGTAATTCACACCAAAGGCTGCGATCCTTGATCTCTATCAGCAAGATAGATCTAGAGAAAGAATCCAGAATGTGACCCAGTGAGATCAAAGAGGGAAAAATGGGAAAGGTATTCAAACATCATTAGAAAAAAAATAATCTATTCAGAAAAAGAGAAAGATGGAAAACATTGGAGGAGAATATTTGAAATATATTTTTTAATTATGAGGAGGATTGTAGCTTAAAAGAGAGATAACAACGCCAAATCTAATCATAAAAATGTTGAAAACATGGCAATTTATCTTTCAGTAAGTAACAGCTTATAGGGCGATAGTCTCCTCCAGGGAGGAAATTAGCGATAGGAATTAGATAAGGCCTATTACATTGTGGGGGAGTATTCTGGCATTTCTTCACATTTAATCACTATGTATGTAAATCATAGCATTGAAGTAAATTTATTGATGTTTATAGGTGTTTACCCACCTCATATTCATCTCAGCCCTATGAAATATGTATGCTACACTTACGATCAGTCTCATTTTCTTAAGTGAAAATACTAAGCACAGACAGTTAGCATGATTTCTTGTAAATATGCAGCCTGCGCTAGAGGCAAGTCAGCTCTATCCACTTTGACTCCAGAGCACGAAATCTTGACTGCGACTCTGTAGGCTGGCTGTTATTAGGATGATGTTCTCTATGTCATATGTCTACAGGGACAGGATATGTTTCAGAAATGATTTCTATACTATCTTTTAAAGGGAAAGTGCCACAAAAGAGGATTGCACTTAGACATGTTTTTGCCTTTTCATAGAAATACTATTTTTTTCCAAATGAAAACATTTCAGCAGAAATTCAGTCCATAAAAAGTGATAAAACAGATGCTAGTAAATTACTCTTAGCTAATTAAGGAAGAATATATAACTCCCTGATCCTTGTTTTGGAGCCCTGGTGACTGTGTGGACTAAGCTTTGGGCTGCTAACCCCAAGGTCCATAGTTCAAACTCAGCAGTTGCTCCCTGGGAGAAAGACGAGACTGTCTGATCCTGCAAATATCGTCAGCTGCTGAAACCCAGCATGAAGTGAAAAGCCTGGTGTCAGTGAGTGTGTGGGTTTGGAATTCTCTTTCTGGTGTTCTCTGCTTTAAGCCAAGACCAAGATGATGTCGTCGATACCTCTCATTCCCAGCCCTCTTCTGAATCCAGTAGCCACTCCGCACTGGTCTCCAGCAAAGTTTTACTTGCATGTGATACTGGTGAGATAAAATTTGAACCTTATATTGGGTCACCTTTCTTTAGAAAGCACAAGTATGGGTTTCTTCCGGTCAGTTGGCCAGACAATTATCTTCCAAATTTCTTGTCCTGGATGAATGAGTGCTTCTAGTACTTTACTAGCTTTGGGGGAACATTTCAATGGACATTGCATCCATGTTTGAAGCCTTATTTTTCCCAAAGCCTTTCATGCCGCTTGCCCAATTGGTTCTTGACCACATGCTACCTCTTGCAATGATTGCTGATTGAGCAATGCTTTTTGGTACAAAACTTAAAAAACCATACTCACTGCTATCCAGTTGATGCAGACTCCCAGTGACCATATTGGGCAGCGTGTAGCTGCCCCTGCGGGTTTCTGAGACTGCAGCTTTCTGCAGGAGTAGAAAGCCTGTCTCTCGCCTGTGGAGCAGCTCATGGTTTTGAACTGCTTGCCTGGCAGATAGCAGGCCAATTTGTAAGCACGAGGCAACCGAGGCGCTTTTTCTGGAACAGTGACTGCATATTCCTTTCATTGTCTTTGGATATTTCCTACAGGCTTCAATATTTTGTCTATAAAATATGTCAGTATTTCAACACAAGGCTTCCATTTTTTTCCTCTGGTCCTCGCAGCCTGAGTTTTGCTGAGTGGGATTTTCTATCGGCATGCCTCACTCTGTGTCTTTGCTCATTCCAATACAATGCTCTGCTTTGTCTTCTCGGGCTGTCCTTTGACAGTTTCTGTTCAGCTCATTTACTTCATTATTCCTTCCAGTCATGTTAGCTTGCCTCTGTTCAAGAGTACATTTCACAGTCTCTTCTAACCTCATTTCCTTTGTTTCTTTCCTTTTAGAGACTTGAGGCTTTCCTTTATACATGCTGTTCCTTACGTTATCTCACAGCTTCTCAGGTCTGCAGCTGTTTGTGTTAAATGGGTCAAATCTGTTCTTAAAGGGGTCTGTACATTCAGGGGAGATATAATCGAGGTCATATTTTGACTCCTGTGGACTGGCCTCATCTTGTTTGATGATATTGACCTTTGTTCTCCATCATCTCTTTCCACAAACATAGTAGGTGTGATTCCATTATATTTCATGTGGTGAGGTTCACATATATATTGTTGTGCATGACAGTACAGGAAACTGACAAGCAAGTGGTTGTC
Organism: Tenrec ecaudatus; assembly: GCF_050624435.1. NCBI lineage: Eukaryota > Metazoa > Chordata > Mammalia > Afrosoricida > Tenrecidae > Tenrec > Tenrec ecaudatus. The sequence continues at coordinate 149,877,572 of NC_134532.1, forward strand.
CACAGGTATAGTTGTTTATGTTGTTGAAAAGAGGCTTTTGCAATGAACAGGTTGTTGGATTTGTAAAATTCTAGCATAATATCTTCAACATCATTTCTATCATCTTGGTCATATTTTTCTACTACTGATCTTTCCACATTTTTTTATAATTTTTGCATTCTAATCACTGGCAAATATCGGTTCATCTTGACTGCATGTTTGATTAACACTAGGCTGCAAAGCCTGAAGATTTTATCTAAAACTAATAATGAAACTATTCAAAAGAGAATAGAACTCAAGTGCTGATATGATAATGAATTGCTCGAGTTTTCTTTCTGCTTTACACATCCCAGATTCGGACCTGAAGGAGCTATCGCTGTTGCTAGGTGCTGTCAGAGCACTGTGGTGAACAACAGAAGCATTGCCCAGTGCCACTTCATATCCATAACTGTTGATGTCATTTTGCCCATTGTTGAACCCATTACTGTAACCACTATGCCAATCCCCCTGCCAGGGGTCTTCCTCATTTCTGCTGCTCCTGTGTCTTTATCAAGCACGATGTCCTTTTCCAGGGCCTGGTCTCTCCTAATAACGTGTCTAAAGTACATGAGACAACTTCTCTCCATCCTTGCTTTTAAGGAACATCCTGGCTGTACTTAGCCCAAGACAGATTGGTATGTCATTTTGTCAGTCCGTGGCAATTTCAATATTCCTTGCCAGCACCATATTTCAAATGCATGTATTCTTCTTCAGTCTTCCTTATTCAATGTCCAACTTTCACAGGCATAAAAGGCAATTGAAAACACCTTGACTTGGATCAGGTGAATTTTAGTCTTCAAAATGACATCCTTGCTTTTCAGCACTTTAAAGAGGTCTTATGCATCAGATTATTCACTATAGTGCATCATTTGATCTCTTGACTGCTGCTTCTTTGAGCATTGATTCTTGATCTAAGCAAAACAAAATCCTTGACAACTTCGAGCTTTTCTCCATTTATGACTATTTGTCTATTATGCCCATTTATGTTATCTACTGGTCCAGTTGTGAAGATTTTTCTTTACATAAAATTGGAATTCATACTCATGGCTGAAACTCTTGATCTCCATGAGCAAGTGCTTAAATTCCTCCTCACCTTCAGCAAGCAAGGTTGTGTTATCTGCATATTGCATGCTATTGATGTGGCTAGTGTCACAATCTTTCCCATATAATCCAGCTACTCCAATTATTTGCTTATCATACAGATTGCATAAGTATGGTATCACAACCCTGTCACGCACCTTTCCAGATATTAAACCATGTAGTATTCCCTTGTTCTACTTTAAAAACTGTTTCTTGATCCACGTACAAGTTCTGAGTGAGCACAATGAAGTGTTCTGGAATTTCCATTCTTTTCAAGGCTATCCATAGTTTGTCATGATCCACACAGCCAAGATCCATCTGACATCAGCAATGATATCCCTTGTTCCATGTCCTCTTCTGAATTCTGCCTGAATTTCTGGCAGCTCCCTGTTGGTGTATTCCTGCAAACATCTTGAGTGATCTTCAGCAAAATATTGCTTGCATATAATAATTTTATTGTTCTATAATTTTTATATTCTGTTGGGTCACCTTTATTTGTAAGGAGTATAAATATGGATCCCTTCCAGTCACTTGCTCAGGCAACTATCTTCCAAATGTTTTGGCATAGACTAGTGACATAGAAACACCGAAAGAATGGCTCCAGGCCATGCAGTGTTTCTTCCTGTTGTGCACAGTCACTATGGGTCATAAGCAACTTGATGGCAACCAACAACATTGAGTTCCCGCAGTGTTCATCAGCTTGTTGGAGCATTTCAGTGGCTATTCTGTCCATTCCTGGAGTCTTGCTTTTGACAGATGCCTTCAGTGCAACTTGAACTTCTTTTAATACCACTAGTTCTTGATCCAATGCCGCTTCTTAAAATGATTGCATGCTGGCTCGTGTGCATAGTGTTATGCAGTGGCCTGCAGTCTGAAAGGTAGCTGGTTCAAAACTGCCAGCATCTCTTTGGGAGAAAGATGGGGCTTTCGACTCCCATAAAATAATTATAATCTTGGAACCTCAAAGGGGTAGTTCTACCTGTCCTAGATGGTCACTGTGAGTTGGTATCAACTTAATGGCAGTGAGTTTTTTATGGTAAGGCGACAGTATTTTATCCATCTTCTTTTCATGCTTCCTGCATGATTCAATATTTTGTCCATAGAATTGTTCAATATTTCAACTCAGAACTTGAATTTTTTTTTGAGGTCTTCCATTTTAAGGTCTCCCAAGTGATTTCTTCTTTTTGGGTTTTCTTTCTTTCCTAAAAAAAAATCATTTTATCGGGGGCTTGTACAACTCTTATCACAATGCATCCATTATGTCAAGCACTTTTGTATATTTGTTTACCCCATCATTCTCAAAACATTTGCTTTCTATTTGAGCCCTTGGTATCAGTTCCTCATTTTTCCCCTCCCGCCCCTTTCCCCCGTCCCCCATGAACCCTTGATAATTCATATATTATTATTATTTTGTCATCTCTTACACCATCCAACGTCTCCCTTCACCCATTTCTCCACTGTTCATTCCCCAGGGAGGAGGTTATACATAGATCCTTGTAATCTGTTCCCCCTTTCTCCCTCACCTTCCCTCCATCCTCCCTGTATCACCACTTTCACCACTGGTCCTGAGGGGTTCATCTGTCCTGGATGCCCTGTGTTTCTAGTTATACTACTGTACATCCTCCGCTCCAGTCAGATTTGTAAGATAGAATTGGGATCATGATAGTGGAGTGGAGGAAGCATTCAAGAACTAGAGGAAAATTGTATGTTTCATCATTGCTACACTATGTCCTGGTTGGCTCGTCTACTCCCTGTGGCCCTTCTGCAAGGGGATGTCCACTTTCCCACTGATGGACCCTGGGTCTCCACTCCGCACTCCCCATCATTCACAATTGTATGATTTCTTTTTGGTCTTTGATGGATGATACCTGATCCCTTTGACACCTTGTGATCTCACAGGCTGGTGTGCTTCCTCCATGTGGGCTTTGATATTTCTCAGCTAGAAGGCCACTTGTTTATCTTCAAGCCTTTAACCCCCAATGCTATATCTTGTGATAGCCAGGCACCATCGGCTTTCTTCACCACATTTGCTTATGCATCCACTTTGTTCTCAGGGATCAAGTCGGGAAAGGCTGGTGTGCTGCTTCCATGTGGGTTTTGTTGTTTCTCAGCTAGATGGCCACTTGTTTATCTTCAGGCTTTACTACCTCAGATGCTATATCTTTTGATATCCAGGAACCATCAGCTTTCTTAACCACATTTGCTTGTGCACCCGTCATCTTCAGCAATCGTGCCAGGAAGGTGAGCATCTCAGACTGCCGAATTGTTAAAAAAAAAAAAAAGTGTTCTTGTGTTGAGGGAGTACTTGAGTAGGGGCCCACTGTCCATGTGTTTCTTTAATACTAAACCTATAAGTATATGTACCTAGATCTATTTGCCCCCTCATCATTAGAAAACCTTTTGTATTGCTAACACTAGGTCTTTAAACATTTCATTATAATACTTTATCTTCTAGAGTTACCCTTTGAAAATTTATGTTCAACTCTTTGTCTTCATCATTTCTTCCATTTTTCTTAGCTACTCTATGATTAAGAGCAAATTTCAGAGTCTCTTCTGACATCCACTTTGATCTTTACTTCTTTCCTGTGTTTTAATAACCTTTTGATTCCTTCATGTACAATACTCATAATGTCATCCCATAGCTTGTCCAATCTGTGTCATTAGTGTTCAGTGCATCAAATCTGTTCTTTAAATGTTCTTGAAATTCAGATGAGATAGACTTAAGTTCATAATTTGGCTCTTCTGTCTTTGTCTTCATCTTCTTCAACTTCAATTCAGAGATGAGCAAGTGAAGTTTTGTTTCACAATTGGCTCCTGGCTTTGCTTTAGAGGCTAACATTGAACTTCTCCGTCATCTTTCCCCAGATGTTGTCAGGTAGATTTCTGCACATTCCTTCTGAAGAATTCCACCTGGATTCTCACCTTCTGCGTGTTGCAAAGGATACTTGCGATGAAGACATTGTTGATCTTAAAGATTCTATCAAGCAAACTCCAGCTTTGTTTCTAACACTAAGGCCATTACTCTTCCTTCTTTGTTTCCCACTTTTGATTTCGATCACCAAGAATGATCAGTATACATATTTGATAAATTTCTAACTGAAAAAGCTGGTAACATTCTTTAATTTCTACATATCTAGTTTTCGAGGTTGATGTATAAATTTCAATAATAGTTATACTATGTGGATTTCTTGTACATGGGGATAGATATGATCATATTAGAGATGGAATTTACTTCAAAAATTGATTTTGGAATGTACTTTTTAACTATGAAAGCAACACCATTCCTCTTGAAGTGTGATTCCTGGCATAGTAAACCCAACAATAGTCTCATTCAAAATGGCCTATCACAGTCCAGTTCAGCTCATTAATTGCTATGATATTGATCTTTATGTGGTGCATTTAAATTTTTTACTCCTTTCAATTTTTCTAGTTTCATATTTTATACCTTCTACATTCTAATTTGAATAGATATTGGAGATTATTTCTTCTAATTTTGATTCTTGCCTCATCAGTATATGAAGGTATTGATTGCTTGTGTCTGTCTTCATCGTTATGGTGGGCTCTATTATGAGAAGGCACTTCTTTCTCAGTCATATTTTGAGTGTCTTCGGTCCTGAAGGGCTCATCTTCTGGCACTGTATCTGACAGTGTTCTGCTTCTACTCATGAAGATTCTAGTCTCTGACAATGTTCCATAGGTATTGGTAGCATTTTTAGTGGTGAATTCCTCAAAAGTATGCAGCCCATTCCTTCTTTGCCATCGTTTATTATTCAGCAAGCCATAATGAAACCTGTTCATTTTTGATAACCTGGTTGATACCTGAAATACCAGCGACCTCCCTGTCTGCATCACCGCAACACACGAGTCATCGCTGTCCGACAGACTGACAGAGAAGTGGTGGCTGAACAAGCTGCTAATCCAGAAAGGGCCAATGTCAGTGAGTGCGAACCATAAAAATCCAAATGAATGCTTACGCTGTCTAGGTTAAAGAGCAGAAAATGAATATGCTAAACATAGAGAAAATTGTTAGATAATAACTATTCTTCTCCGGTCAAACCTCACAGAAAACTCTGTGAGCCCACTCCCAAGTATATAAACAAAGGTTGAGTGGGGAGCCTAGACATAAACCCTCACCAGGCTAAAGTGAGACCACACGACCATTTTCCTCTGAGCAGGATGGTTTCAGAGAAGGCCAGGAAGGAAATCACGGCTTTTATAGTCAGATTATAGTAATATATTCACCCCCACAGGGTCAGAGGAAGCCATATGGAGACACCATGCTTCCACACCTGCTTGACACTGCTGAGGATTCCCTCCTTTCTCCTTGGGGTTGTTTCACAGGAAGCATTGTGAAGAGTTCAGACTGTCCCCATGGTCCAGGCCCACAGATGAGGTGTACTAATGAGAAGCACATATGTCTCTGAGCCAGGAAGGTATCATAGGCACTTGAGACTCCCACAGTTGCCTAGAGTTAATAAGGAAACCCTACACTCCTACTGGAGGCTGAGCAGGTAACTGGATTTCTAATCCCACTGGGCAGGCACCCATTTTCCTTTGTTGATGTGGTATCCAAGGAAGTCAGCTGAACAAAATCTGTGAGTAGAGTACAATCCCATAAATGTACTGTTGACAGGCCTGCGCTTAACTCTAAAAATAACTCAAACACCGAGAACCAGAAAGACCTCAAACTGAATCGAAACTGACAATCGATAGACATGAACACTAAGAAAACAGAAATGGTAGAATTATCTTACAAATGAGTTTAAAACCAAGTCCAAACCAATCTTACTGCCATCGAGTTAACTCCGGTGGCAGTCAATCGCACCTCTCAAGGAAAGGATGAACTTTCTTCTGGATTTCTAAGACTACGAAGCTTTACAGGAGTAAAAAGTTTCACCTTTCTCCAGAGAAGTGGCTGGTGGTTTCCAACCACTAGCAGTAACAACCCACTATGCTATCTGGACTCGAGCATTGAAAACAATATTAAATGAAAAACCATTCTTGAACAAACACTAATAAAATTTTAGAGTTCAAAAATACAATAACCCAAACAAAAGGCTCAATGTTTTGTCTCAAAAGTTGAATGGAGAAGAAAAAATCAGTATAGTGGAATTCTGAATAATGGAATATTGCTGAATCTGAGTATTTGTGAGAAAACAGCTGACATAACAACCACAACTAAATGACCAAAGTTAAGGACACAGGAGAATGAAAATACAAAACCCAATTCACTACTATTGTGTCAATTCTGACTCAGCACTCCCACAGGCCAGAGCAGAACTGCCTGTGTGGGTTTCCGGGATTGTAACTCTTTATAGATAATGTCATCCTTCTTGCAAGGGATACCTGGTAGTTTCAAACTGCTAACCTTGGGATTAGCAACCAGTGCATAACCACTATGCCACCAGGACTCATGAGGTTAAGTAATAATAAATTGTAAAAAATCATAAAACACGTGGTCACATCATTCTAATAGGAGAAGAATAGAAGATAGAATGAGGCTGAAAAGAGTTAAATGGTTAATTAAAAAGTAGTGGAAACATCAAATGCCAACAAGAATAGAAAAATTGGATTACTCTTATATTGTTGGTAGAGTGTATAGGAATAAGACAAAATCATACGCTACAAAATCATAGAAAGCTTTATATATCAAAACCATATAACTGTAAAGATAATATTTCCTGATATAAGTCTATATTTCTGAAGGTGGTGTTTTCATATCTCTAACCCTCTCACAGTGGGGTATGCGCTAGACTGCAAACCACAAGGTAGGTGGTTCAAAACCACAAAGTACTCCACAGGAGAAAGATGAGGCTGTCTGCTCTCATAAAGATTTCCAGAATCAGAAGCCCTATGGAGCAATCCTAAGCTGGCTTTTAAGATCACTCTCCTCTGGACTTTGCTAGATAGCAGTGGGTTTTAACTGTTCCTCTGCCCTTTGATTTATGTCACATGCCCTTTGAGTTCTGTGAAGAACATCAGCAGAACACTGAAGGAGCTTGAATCCTGGTGTAGCTGGCTGGTTACATTTCTCAATGAAATTCTCCTCAGGCACACCTTTCTGTTCTTGAAGAAGGGGCAGGCATCGTGTAAGGGTGCACACAACTTTCCTGATCTTCATCTTCTCACCTATTGAAGTTTTCAATTTCCTTAGAGTTATTTCCTAATAAAGCCCTAAGATCATCCTGAGTCTCAGGAAAACCTGGCAAGGCTACTTTCCCTTTGGAATCTCAAAACACTTTCAACATAACTTTCTGTGCTGTTCGCTCAGCCTTGAAGGAACTGGCTCAATGACCCCTGCTCTCCGAGAAGCCACTGTTTTGATTAGATCTTTTTTTTCTGGATTGTGATAATAAAAAATTCAAGACACATCCCGGTTATAACTCATTCTGTAAAAATAATTCTTATTAGCTTTGATCATGCTTAAAGCTTAAAAGACTGATGGAACTATCGGCACTTTAACTGATTTTTGAGCAATATTTTTAGCATCTTTTTTCTTTTGAAGTCACCACAAAGAGACTAAGGCAAGTGTATTCTGAGAGCACATGTCTACAGCCATCCATGGAACACAGCAACATATTTAAACACATTTAGCTGGGAATAAACCTGTGCATGTATCAGCAGGAACTCTAATAGCAGTAGATTTAGACTTATCCTTCTAAAGTGTACAATCATTTTCTTTTTAAAAAATTAAACATCAAATTACCATAAAACCCAGCCATTTCATTCTTAGGCATTTACACCAGAGAAGCAAAAGCTCATGTTCACATAAAAACATGATTGAATCCAAATGTTTGCAGCAGTTATTTCTCATTGCCTAAAACTAGAAATAATACGGATGTCATTCCATGGGCAAATAGTTAAACAGAGGTACAGCTGTATTATGGAATACTGCTCAGCAATAAAAGAAACAAATGACATGCACGGCACACTCTAGATGAAATGCCAGAGTTTTATGCCGAAAGGAAAAGTCAATCTCAAAAGTTTACAGACGGGGAGATCCTTTTTATGTGATAGCATTTGGAAAGGACAGACTTGTCAAGAGTCAATGAGTGGATGAGGCTAGGGAGGCCGTAGGCGTGATTATGACAAGATAACATGAAGGATCCTCATAGTGCTGAAAGTAGCCCATGTCTTTATTGATCAGTATTATTATTATGGTTAGTATAATGCAACACAAAATTTCGAGTTCCCTAATTCAGAAAACAACTGAGTATCCAGAATCTCTGCGTGCTCTTTTACTACTGCACGTTAATTTATAATGATCTAAAACAAGCAAACAAACAAAAATCCCTCTAATTACAAAGTTAATGAAAACAAAGGATGGGTTGGTTTTGAATGTTTTTTAAAAAGTAATTTTATTAGGGGCTCTTGCAGCTCTATGACATTCTATATATCAATTGTGTCAAGCACATTTGTACATATGTTACCACCTTCATTTCCAAAACATTTTCTACTTGAGACCTTGGTATAAGCAACTCTTTCTTCCCCTCCCTCCCTCTCTCTTGTATCCTTGAATTTTATATTGTTGTTATTTCATATCTTACACTGTTCATTGTCTCCCTTCACCCACATTTCTTTTATTTGTCCTCTTGGGGAGGGGAGCATTTATATCCAATCTTGTGCTGGGTTCTCCCCTTCTCACCCTTCCCCCTCCCTGACCCTACCTCTACCCCATGAGATTGCTACTCCCATTACTGTTCCTGAGGGGTTTATCTGTCCTGAATTCCACGTGTCAAGAGCTCTTAACTGTACCCATGTGCATTCTCTGGTCTAGCCAGATTTGTAAGTTAGAACTGAGTCATGGTAGTGGACAAATGGAAGTATTCAGGAAGTATTCAGGAACTATGGAATGTATTCCGGAACTATTCATGGAAGTATTCAGGAACTAGAGGAATGATGTGTGATTCATCTGTGCTATACTACACCTTTGTTGAATCTTCCTTTTCTTATACCACTTCTGGCGGGGGGTGCATCCAATTATCTACAGATGGGTCTCTACTTCAAACCCTCGCTTTCACATCAATATAGTTTGTTTTGGATCATTTGATGCCTGATCCCATTAACACCTCATGATCACACCGGCTGGTATGCTTTCCCATGTGGGCTTATTTGCTTCCCTGCTAGATGGCTGCTTGTTTGACTTCAAGACTTTAGGACCCCAGATGCTATATCTTTTGGTAGCCCAGCACTATCTGATCTCTCATCACTACATTTGCTATGCACCCATTTTGTCTTTAGAACTCCTGTCAGGAAGGTGAGTATCCAAGAGTGCCAGGTTATCAGAACACAGTGCTCTTGTGTTAAGGGAGGCCTTGAGTAGAGGCCCAAAGTCTGTTTGCTCTCTTAATACTTATATAAATATATGTACATTGGCCTCTATCCTTTCATTATAAATGGACATATTTACATATGTACATGCCTATAGCTATGCCGCTATAAATAGCTTTTGCTTCTTATTTCTTTCCTCTATTTCCTTTCACCTTCCTCCTGCCCCATTTCATGCTCACCCTCCATTCTGTTCTCAGTATTGCCCCTTGGATATATTATTCTTGATCAAGCCCCACCTGGCACTATAGGCCCTCTTCACCATCAATTTTAGATCTCTTATTGTTCCCTTATCTCTATGTTTGTTGACTCTCCACTCCCCCCACCCATCCCCCTCCTCTCCCATGTCCCCCACCCCCGGAACCGCCAGTCCAGGAGTTTTCTCCTGGGATTGTTTGTCCTGCCTATCTTATATAGATAAACATAGGGTGAAAGAAAAAAAAACAAAACAAATAAAAAACAGAACAAGAGAAAAACAAAACAAAAACAATAGATAGTTCCAGGTCTGTTTACTGATCCTTAAGCATGTTTTCTGATCAAGTCTGATGAGATGCCAAGCCCTGTCCCCCGAGTCAGAAGTACATTTTCAGGATTCCTCAGGGACTTGGTTACTTTGCTCCCCTTGCTGCCTAGTTGCCCCACTTCACGTTTTACCCCACTGTGCGTGGGGCAGTCCTGGCATGCTTTCTGCACAGTCTCCAGTGCTGCCCCTCAGAGCTATGGGTCAGTGAGGGAACATTGTGTCTCATGGTAGGGCCAGCCCTAAGGTCCTCTCTGGGCACTGGCTGCTTTGAGTAGGGAAGTCATCCCTGGGGCTTAGTGGGCCATGGTGTGGTTCTCATACTCTCTCTCCCTCCCTTCCTTTCCTCCTCTTATTTCACTGCTCCCATGGGGTCTGGACAGACCTGCCACTCTTCCGCTCTATATCTTCAGTGTTGTCCTCTATATTGCCTTCTCCTGGGGAGGGGGGCCAGCATAGCTCGACTTGTGCCTGACCCTGTGGTCCTCTGGTTTTTAATGTTTTACGGTACCAGCAGTAATGAGATAACTCTCAATGTGTCTAATAGCTTTGACGTACGCAAACCCCACTGGCATTGGTGGAGTCTTACTCGTGGCACTGCCAAGTAGGGTGTCTGAGGCTCTTATTATGTCCTTGCAGGAGCAGACGGGTCCATCTTTCTCCAGCGTGTTCTCCAGGTCACACTCATGCAAACAAACAAACACAGTCACCGCCATTGACCTGATCCCAAGGTCAGGTTTAAATTAATTTTAGACAAAATGTTTTACCTGGGGAAAATCACTTGAAGTATAGTGACTTAAATGAAGTCATCTAGACCCTCCTATCGTTAAAAGTAGGCGGACAAGGAATAACAGATCCAACACACTCTCGATGTAAACGTAGGTGAGAAATGATAAGAAAGCAAGGGAGGCCCATAGTCTCCAACCTGCAGGACTTGGACTTTACCACAAGAGGGCGAGATTATTCCAGATATGACCTCTTCAGAAGGGAACGAGGCCTGGAATTCCAATGCTTTCTCTCTGAGAAACAGTTGTGTTAGAAGTGGCTTTCTTTCGTCTTTTTAACCACTGTGAATCATTGGAGGGAAATTGGTCATGGCCTCACCCATTCACACTCACTGCCATTGAGTTGACTTATAGGGGTCCTACCGGACACGATAGGCGTGCCCCTGTGAGTGTCTGAGAGTGTAACTCGCTACCAGAGTAGAAAGCCTTCTTTCTCCCGCGGAGCTGGGTGGTGGTTTCGAACGACTGACCTTGTGCTTAGCAGCCCGACGTATAACTACTACACCACTAGGGATAGTCTGTCAGTTATGGCCTGAGAGCATTGACTGCTTACACCATCCAGGGACTTCTTTTGTCCAACAGGGCCACCTAAAGGGGCAACAAGTCAGCAGAAATAGGTTGTGGGTGGGTTGCCGGAAGCTGAGCAACTGAGACAGGTGTTGCAAGAGAGAGGCCTCCAAATTTCTCCAGTCGTGGTCAGGACGTGAGCAGGAAGCTTTTGAAAAGCTCATGCGAACCCCACAAGGAGAGAGTCAGCTCCCGCCTTCTGCCTCATCCAGAGAAGCTGCAGCTGCCCAGCCATGCGAGGACCACAGGAGTTCCTCACACTCCCACCTGCCTCTCTCTGTTTGAGCCCTCATACAAACTAATCCGCCAACATTAATTGCGTGCTTGGCTTTGGCAGCAGGTTTTCTTGGCCGTTGGAAGAATGATTCTAGAAAGCCAACCCCTTCATCTTCCGGACACTGGTCAAGGGAGAATTAAATGCTAAGGATGCCCACAACATGTCACTGAGTGGTATACATCTATCCTCAAAGGAGCACCACTGTGTGATCTCATTGTAAAAACACAGGACTACATCTCACACTGAAGCCCCCACTCACTGGGGGTTACCGGAAGCGATAAGAGCTGCTCTGTAGATAGCAGACACCTGTGGTTGGGTCGATGGGAAAGACAACGCCAAGTGGCTGAAGCGTGCACAGCGTGGCTAAGCTATGTGATGTCATTGAGATGTTCAAGTCAATGGACGGTGTATGGTACACACCACGAGATGTGCAGCCCTGCACCAATGCAGGGTACCATCTATTGGCTCAAACTCGCAGTGACCCTGGTCCTGCGCCACCATGACAACAGTCACCACATCTGACCCCCCTGCTACGGCCCCTAGGTCACCTCACTGAGCCGCCTTCCCACCTCTGCTGGCCTCTACTTTACCAGCTGATGATCTTTGCTGGTCTCTCCTGATAACACGCTCACAGTATATCAGATGAAGTACTTCTCAGAACCTTCCCAGCTAGATTTCTCCCAAGAAGAAGTTCAGAAAGGCAGTCCTAGAGGTGTTCTTCGAATGGGACATGATGGATTCAGCACTCTTTGCAACGCGATGAAGTAAAAGGCACCACTCTTCTTTGGTCTTTTAGCCCTTGTCCAGCGTTCCCATGCAAACGTGGCATTCATCACGTTGTGGCTGCGCCAGATTCGCCTGAGTCCTCAAAGGGATATCTTTATTGTTTTACACTTTAAAGAGACCATTGCAGCGGATTCATTGAGGGCTGCTTCTCCGGACACTGATTGTGCATCCCAGGGAAATGAAATCCTGGGCAAGTTCTGTCTTCTCCCCACTTCTGTGTCGGTCCAGTTGGGAGGGTTCTGTTCGCATGACGTTGAGTGGTAAGCCATACTGAAGGTGGCTGTGATCGTGATCACTAAGTGTTCGTTCCTAAAAGTGTCCTTTTAGGATTCTGCAAGCTACATTGTGTGATCTGCAGAGAGCAGGTGGTTGGTAAGCCTTCCTACAATCCTGCTGACAATTTTCCTCCTTCATAAAGCCCAGCTTCTCATATTATTTATCAACATCCAGACTGAGTAAGCATGGTGGAAACACACCCTTCTGACACACCCCTTTCCTGATTTTGAACTACGCCACCCTCCTGGTTCTGTTTGAACAGCTTCCCCTTGGACTATGAACAGAACGTGCAACCTGATTACATTGCAGGATTCCTATGCAAGAGCTCTCAAATTCCCATCCTCGCTTCTGAGGAGCATCCTGGCCGTACTCCACCTTCATAGCCTTTCACCAATGCTGATGCTGCTTTCTGCTTTCTAGACCCCATCTTGTCTGATTATATGCTCAGCATACACCTCGAAAAAGTCCAGCGAGTGGATTCAACCGTGACGCACACCTTTCCTGATTTTAAACTATGCACAATCCCCTGACTTTTGGTCCATTTACACGCTCTGCTTTAGCACAATGCAGTGTTCTGGAATTGCCATTTTCGCAAGACTGTCCAGAGTCTGGCTCAAGAGAAAGGGTTTCTCTCTTAGCTCTGTGAGAAGGTCATTGTCTCTATTTTAGTTCCTAATTCATGTGACTTGGCATCAAGCCTATGTCATTAACATACTAAAGATAATCCATTCAAAATATGATTAGAGTAGGATGAGGGTTTACAGCATATATTTTGGGAGACCCAATTCAATCCACAACAAAGCCCAAGAAGCAATTTGACTTGTACATATTCCAAACAGAATTTCTGTTTCTTCCTTCCCTACCAAAGCTGTTGCTTCTCTGGTCTCCTTTATCTCAGCAAGTAATCACCGTTATTCAGTTTCTCTGGACAATATCTTACAGAAATTATTATCATTTTTGAAAAAAGCAAAACAGCTTGTTGTGATATTGTTCAATTCCCATCACTTATTTCCTCAAAGTATAGAATTCAGTGGAGTTTAGGATATTCAAACCTAGGTGTAAATATAACTGCAGTCCTCTCGTCTTGTTAATTTGCAAGCCCTCGGCAATATTTACCACTGTAGGATCTGTAGAACGGTGTCTAAAACTCTGGGAGTTGACGAAATGAGAGCTCAGCAGCAGGAGTAGAAGCAGAGTCGCCATGTCTGCTTCTCTGTAACGAAGTCTGGGTAGATAAGGACGAGGGAACTAGCTCACAGAGCATTTTCAAGGATGGCAAAGGCCTAGGTGTAGTTAGGTAAAGGGTCAAAGAGAAAACCCAACAAACAAAGATAGAGTTGGGGGTGAAATGGCATGAGAGCTTTGTTTCTCTTTGTAATCGGGTAGCAAGGAGGTGGCCTTCCTCTGGAACAGCATGGGGCATGGAAGACGAACACACTCAGCATTGTGGGAAACACATCTAGGGGCGATCTCTAATTCTTGAGTGAGATAAGGGTTAAGGTCATCTGCTGAGCTAAAAGGAGCAAAGACCGGGCAGGAAATTTGAGACAGTGAAGCATCGCACTAGCCTCCAAGCATGAATGTCACGGCTGAAGCCCATTGGCTGACTAATGCCCATCAGATGGGGAGATAGTGTCTCTTTTGACAATTATGCTCTCAACCTAATGGGTTTACTTTTTTTTGATGATTCCGGTCTTCATCATGGGCTGTTGGTTAGTAAGCACTAAATTGTGCTTGGGTTTACTCTTATTTCCAAGGCTAATTACTGATAATGTTCTTTTGCTGTATTTAACCTCCTACGAAGGACAGCATAATAAACAATAGTGCTGAGAACAGAAGGCTCAGCATAAAGTGTCCCAATCAAGAAGTCGTAGGTGCACATTAGTCAGCTGAAGCAGTTTAGTTGTCAACTAAGCAGATGGGATGATCTACAATTTTTTGTTTCATTTTAATGAAATGCAGAACATGGCCATTTACTCGGTGAACACTTTTGTTGGTCACCTATTTTGTGGCAGGTGCTGTGGTAGATACTAAGGGTTCAGGACAGAAGACCCACGTTTCCTTGTGGGACAAGCTTTATTCATGACATTTTCCTCACTGAAATTCCATTAAATTTAAATGCCATTAAATCCCATTAAAATGAAATATTATAACCGTCCCACATATTCCACATGTGTTATCCTCATTTGCTTAGTGCAGGCTTGTGTGTTTATTATCTTTCATATCACTTCTCAGTTGCACATAACTGAGACTCTCTATTGTGACGTACTAAGCTGCAATAAGTGCCTTGAAGTCAAAAAGTCGGGTGAAAATGACAAGAGTTTCATGTTTTCTGCTTATTGCCGGCCCTCTTCCCTGACTATTCGAATCGCCTTTTCTGTCTTGGTCATCCCCTTATGGCATTTGTCTTGGTCATTCCCTTATGGGTCAACCTGAGTTCTCTGCCAAACAAAAATAAATGTTGTGGATAGGTTGCGCTGCTAACTGCGAGGTCAGCAGTTTGAAACCACTAACTTCTCTGCAGGAGCACAGTGGCATTGTCTCCTCCCAGAAGAGTTCTTGGAACCAGAAACGTGTAGTCGAAGTTCTATGCTGTAGGAAGGGATGAGTCTCTCTCAGAGTGGACTTGGCTGTGAATTTGGCTTGGTTTGCTTGGTTTCTCAAGTTCCCTCTGTTTGGCCACTTGGGGGCATTATTGCCCTTTCTACTTATGAAGCTCTGTAAATTGTTTAGTTGGAATAAAAGATAATTTGTATGTAATATATAAAAATCTTGTAGAAATGACAACTTAATGCATACTCAGGGCCTGAGGTAGTGAATTTTCTTAATGTTTCTTTATTTTTCATTATTTTAACAGTTCTGTTTAGCTCTGGCTGAATAATGGTTGTGCACTGGGCTAGTAACTGCGGGGTCAGCTGTTCAAAACCACTAGGTTCTCCTCGTGAGAAAGACACCGGGCTTTCTACCCGGTGAAGAGTGACAGTCTCGGAACCGCACAGCCCATTCTACGCTGTCCTATAGAGTCGCTGTGAGGCGCATTGATTCAGTGGCAGTGCATTAGGGTGTGGGGTTGTTTCATCTTTCCATCATTGGTGCTGGAGAGAGATTACATTGAAAATACTCTCCAAAAACAAAAATTTGCTTTTGAGTTTCTTCCTTCCCTTTCCATTTTCTTTTCTTCTTTTTACTTTGTCCTTCCTCCTTCCTTCTTTCCTTCATTAATTCATGCACTCCACAAATATCTACTTACTCTCTGGGTTAGATTTGTGGGTTGCTAACCTCCTGATCAGTGGTTCAAACCCATCAGCCACTCCCTAGAAGAAAGATGAACCCGTTTAATCCCATAAATGTGGGCAGTTTCAGAAACACGGCAGGACTCTGAGTCAGAGAAGACTGGAGGGCAGTGGGTTGTGGTGGAGGATGACGCTCTGTGATGGGCTTTGTGTTAGGATATAAAATAAAATCATGAACAAACCCTTGTCCCCAGGCAGCTTACAATTTACACGAAGGCAGAAAAGTAAGGATTTCACCACAGTGTGTTTAAGGCCATGGTAGCTTAGGAGCGCAGAGAAGAGTCGGGGAAGGTATCCTTCCTTTTACGTATACTTCCTTGTACGTATTCTCAGGGAACGAGCTGTAGTTACTGAAATGGACTGAGAGTACAAAAAGGGGGAAAGATATTAACATCACGCTTACAGCTTTCCGTTTACATCTTTGATGTGAGAAACTTACCCAAAGAGGTGAATTAAGCACACTGTAGCATGGACTGAAAATGGCCCAGAAGGGATATGTAGCTTCTTCTCCTTGGAACATTTGGCTTCATTTCTCTCTTCTGTGGGGGAGCCTTGCTAGATTCCTGGTTACAAGTCGCTGCGCACTACAAAGGCGGCAGTTGGAAACCACCAGCCACTCCTGGGCTGCAATAAGAGGGACAGTCTTGCAATGCCCCGGGGACTTGGACCCTGCCTATGGGGGCAACATGAGTTGAGATCAACTTGAGAGCTGTGACTTTGTTGTTTTGGTTCAGTCTCTCTGTGATTTGTGTTCTGCGAGTACTGGAGCATTCTGTGAGTATTGGAACACTGTGTGAGTACTGGAGCACTCAGTGAGTACTGGAGTACTGTGTGAGCACTGGAACACTCTGTGAGCACTGGAGCATTGTGGGATTACTGGAGCACTCTGTGAGCACTGGAGTACTGTGTGAGTACTGGAGCACTCTGTGAGCACCGGAGTACTGTGTGAGTACTGGAGCATTCTGTGAGTATTGGAACACGGTGTGAGTACTGGAGCACTGTGTGAGTACTGGAGCACTCTGTGAGTACTGGAACACTGTGTGAGTACTGGAGCACTGTGTGAGTACTGGAGCACTCTGTGAGTACTGGAACACTGTGTGAGTACTGGAGCACTGTGTGAATACTGGAACACTGTGTGAGTACTGAACACTCTGTGAGCACTGGAGCACTGTGTGAGTACTGGAGCACTCTGTGAGTACTGGAGCACTCTGTGAGTACTGGAGCACTCTGTGAGTACTGGAACACTGTGTGAGTACTGGAACACTGTGTGAGTACTGGAGCACTGTGTGAGTACTGGAACACTGTGTGAGTACTGGAACACTGTGTGAGTACTGGAGCACTCTGTGAGCACTGGAACACTCTGTGAGCACTGGAATTTTGTGTCAGTACTGGAGCACTCTGTGAGTACCGGAGTATTGTGTGAACCCTGTAGTACTCTCTGCATCAGGAATTCCACAGACAATGTAGAGCATTCATTGTACAGCACTAATCTAATAAAATTCATCCTAGGGAACTATTCTTCTCAATTCAACATCTCAACTGACTGGTAATCTCTGTTTCTCTGCTCCTTCTGAGGATGGGATAACATTGAAATTGAGTGCCGCCAGGGGACACTCAGATATTTATAGTATATTACTGGTTCATGTATTTTAAAATAAAACTTACTTGAGAATTTGTTTTATGTGAGCCCTATAGAGTTGTCTTTAATATTCATAATGCTCCATCTTCCTACAATTGCCATATTGTATTCCCTCATCTGCATTCAATATTATGTCAGACTCCTATTTAATGATACTAATTTATTCCATTGTCTTCTCGTTACTGTAACCACGTGGCTTCCTTGTTTGAAATCCTTCTCCTCCAAGATCATGCTCATGCTCTTTAACATCAAATGCAAATCCCACAAGAGTTTTTTGCTTCTTTGTTTTTTTATTACACCATTTCCCCATTGAGCAAGGTTTGTAAGGGATCATTTATAATTCTGAGCATTATCTCCTGTGTTGTCATCTTTTACCAAGAACATTCTCCTGACCTGGAAGGTCCTTCTCCCCTTTTCTGGCTCTGAAAGACAAGACACAAAGCAAAAAAATAGAAAAGTAACCTGTATTTATTGAGTGCTTAGTTTAGAGTAGCCACTTTGGGAACATTTCGTTTGCTTCTTATGATTTATGTTATGTTCTTTCTATCTTGCAGTATAAGAAATCGAGACCCAGAGGGTATTAGTATTTTGGGAAAGATTCTTACCTAAAGTTCTCAGACTCCTTTCTCCATTCTATTTCTGGATGTGGGAGGGAGAAGCGAGGACGCAGGGAGAATGTGAGGAGGGAAGAAGGAAGGAAGAAGGACAGAAAGGAAAGCAAGAGGGAGGTGGGGAGGGAGAGAACAGAACAGAAGGTCGAAAGTCAGAAAGGATGGAGAGGTGGAAAGCAAGAAGAAACAAGGTTTTCATCACCGCATCAATACCAGGAAGTTCAGGGGCTGGTTTGTAGGCATTATTACGATATGTAGAAAAATGGAATTAAAAGAGAAAAGACTTTTTGTACAAACTTTTTGAAACTCCCTAGTCTAGCAAATGAATGAATGAATATATGATTGTTTCCTTCTGGATCCTGTGATGAGCATGAATGAGATTTATTCCTCGAACCTCCAAGGTTCTAATTTGTGGCCAAATAAATTCACATGTGGCTTAACCATTCTTCCCCACAACGTTGAAAACTGGAGCTTATCAAGCTTCCATTTAGGGCATATAACTGCTCAGACCATCCTGCTTCAGTGATTAACATGAGGGCCCCCACCCAGGCCCTGTGACTACCACCCTCATCACCACGCACTTCTGCCCCAGGAAGGACAGCGTAGGTGTGCAAAAGAACAAACAAAACTCATTTGACTAAAAATCCACTAGCTGAACTTGAGCTCTAACAACACAAAGTCTGTGCTTTCACAAAAGGCGTCACCCGTCTCAGAAAACGTGTCACCTCTTGTTAAGGGTTAATTATGTTTCCTTCCAAACAAAACTAGGGACTGTTACTTCTTGAAGATTGCTTGTGTTTAGAAGTCCATGGAAATGTCACATGTACTATAACTCTTAACCTCTGTGATTTGCTAAACCCAAACCCTTTGCTTAAAAAAAGACAGTAAATGTGTCAACAAGCTGTGTTCTATCAAGGAAAGTTTATCATTCACACATTTGTGTTTTGCAGTGATAAAATCAGTCACTAAAACATACAAGGTTCTTAAAATTATATCTGCCAAGCCAGATTAGGTTTATCTGAAGATTGATGGGGGCATTCATCTCTCACTCCAGAACAATCCCTTGGAGAATAGATATCAAAGGAAAACAGACAGAGGTCACTGGGGGCAAGTGTTGAAGGGGGGTTGAAGCCCTGCACATCCTGCAGAGATGGCAGAATTCCATTAGAGAAATCAGGTTCAAAAATAAATGCTTCTGCTTACTCTGGTAGACCTTCCATTAAAATGAAAAATTCACATGAAGGCTCAACGTTGACTTTATCTTGCTAATACAGAATTCATCACCAACAATGCTTGCGTAACTTTCAAAAAGCAACTTCTTTCTTTTAAAACTTGTTATTGTGTAGTAGGGAAAGCTTTACAGAGCAGATCTTAGTTTTATGTATCACAATTCATACACAATTCAGCTCATCCATTGCAAGCCCCTAGATTGTTGCTACCCCACTCCCTTCCTATGTTTCCTGTTTCCATTCTTTTTTCAAAACACTTTAATTTCATAATTGGCCAATGTTGCCCCCTTGACCTTAAATGGTTAATAATTCTGACACCAAGGTGAGTTCACGTTAACTTGAAAGGTGACAAAGGAAATAGTCTTGGGGGCCCACCAGTCCTATCCATCCAGTAAATATAGTCTTTTTTCTGATGGAGAATTCTGCTGCACAATTCTCTCCCACGTTATGCCTACACTTCTAATGCACTTTGGTTCAGACTACAGAGGTAGTTGTAGTTGGGCATCATCTAGTTCTACCGGTTTCAGCACTGTGGAGACTGAGGTTTAAGTGGCCCAGAAGGCCATTGAAATAATTGTTTCTATGTTTCTTTTGATATTTGTCACTATTATTTCCTCTAGACAGGGTGAGACCAATATTTTGCCTTAGGTGGTTACTCACACATTTTCAAGATCTCACCATCAAGAAGAAATTTCTAATAGAAAGAGAAACTGGAAATTGCATTTTAAGCAGAAAAGGTTTAGCTGCAATGATCTAAACACCTCACAACTTTCCTGATTCATGAATGAAAGTTAACTGTTTTGTACTCATTTTTATGCCAAATGGCTTTTTCTATTCAAATTCTACTGATGAAAATCTCGTTGAAAGGAATAGAGATACAGGTCTGTCTGAATAGGACAGGCTGGATGAACTATCTGGAGGGAAAACGGGGCTGACAGTTCCAGGGGGACTTGGGGTGGGGGGATAGGGGAGAGAGTAAGGAAGTGGTGTTAACAAACACAGGGACAAGGGAACAACATGGGACCCAAAATAGTACAGAGAGGGGAGTGGCAGGCCTGGTGGGGAATGATCAAGGGTAGGGTTGCGTAGAGAAGAGGTATAGCTGTAGCCCAGGTGGTGATGGAGCATAGTAGTAGGGCAGGAGGAAAGTCAAGGGAGATGGAGGAAAGAGCTAGGAGTCAAAGGGCATTTATGGAGGTCTAGACAAAGACATGTACATGCAAATATTTATATGAGGATGGGGAAATAGATCTATGTGTCTATATTTATAGGTTAAGTATTAAGGTGGCAGAATGACCTTGGGCCTCTACTCAAGCACTCCCTCAATGCATGAATACTTTCTTTTATTAAATTGGCACTCTATGATGCTCACCCTCCCAACACAACAGCTGAAGCCAAAGCGGGTGAACAAGTAAATGTGGTGAAGAAAGCTGATGGTGCCCAGCTATCAAAAGAGATAGTGTCTGGGGTCTTAAAGGCTTGAAGATAAACAAGTGGCCATCTAGCTCAGAAGCAACAAAGTCCACATGGAAGAATACAGCAGCCTGTGTGATCGAGTGGTCCCGAAGGGATCAGTTATCAGGCATCAAAGAACAAAAAATCATATCATTGGCTGCACACCTCCATGATAGGATTGCTGAAGACAAATGGGTGCATAAGCAAATGTGGTGAAGAAAACTGATGGTGCCCCGCTATCAAAAGAGATAGTGTCTGGGGTCTTAAAGGCTTGAAGGTGAACAAGCGGCCATCTAGCTCAGAAGCAAAAAAGCCCACATGGAAGAAGCACACCAGCCAGTGCGATCACGAGGTGCCAAAGGGACCAGGTATAAGGCATCATGCAAAATAAAAAAAAATAGATATATATGTGTGTGTATGTATATATATATATATACATGTGTGTGTATATATATAGGTGTGTGTGTGTGTGTGTGTATATATATATATATATATATATATATATATATATATATATATATATATATACCATATTGAATGAAGGGGGAAGTGCAGAGTGGAGACCCAAGGACCCAGTGTCAGCCACTGGAGATCCCCTGATAGAGGGGTTTAGGAGAGGAGATGGGTCAGTCAGGGTGCGAGGCAGTACCGATGAAGAACACAGCTTTCCCCCAGATCCTGGATGCTTCCTCCCCCCAACTACCATGATCCGAATTCTACCTTGCAGGACTGGATAGGGCAGAGGTTGTACACTGGTACATATGGGGGCTGGAGACACAGGGAATCCATGGTGGATGATACCTTCAGGAACAATGGTGTGAGGGGCGATGCTGGGAGAGTGGAGGGTGAGTGGGTTGGCAAGGGGGAACTGATTAAAAGGATCCACATGTGACCTCCTCCCTGGGATATGGACGGCAGAGAAGTGGGGGAAGGGAGACTCCAGATAGGGCAAGATATGACAAAATAACAATGTATAAATTACCAAGGGCACATGAGGGAGGGGGAAGCGGGGAGGGAGGGGAAAAAAAGAGGACTTCATGCAAAGGGCTTAAGTGGATAGCAAATGCTTTGAGAATGAATGGGGCAGGGAAGGTGCAGATGTGCTTTATACAATTCATGTATGTATATGTATGGATTGTGATAAGAGTTGTATGAGCCCCTAATAAAATGTTTACAAAAAAAAGAAAGGAATAGAGATAATCATGTATAAAAGATCCTTAGCAAGATACCCAATGTCTTAACAAGAATGTCTGACCTGTAGTGGATGCTCAAATTGGATTTTATTGTATGGATAAATTTTTAAATGCCCTAGTGATCTGGAGATAACCCTCAACATCTGTAATACCCCACTGGCTGAGCATGGCCTTCCTGATTTCAAACTGTATCTCTTGCTTGGGCTAGGGTTGGGCAACTGGCTGTCCAACCCCTTATGACCCACTGGCTTTGTCTGTGCTTTGTGAGTGACGGAGAGCTCACTGGGTTCTTGAAGACCAACTCCATTTGAGTATAGCCAACACTCTTCTCTGCCAATACTTTACTTCTTACTCAGCTCTGGCTTGGCTCTCTCAGGTGAGTTTCGATTGTCATGAACCACATCTATTTCCAATGAAAACAGTCCCATTGGTTGCTTCGAGTTCACATGAGTGCCCTCCCTACTTGTGTTCATAGGACACTAGGATATGGTGGAATGTGTGACTTGGAGAGGTAAGAAACCCCAAGAGATACACTTCATTAAATACTAAAAAGAAAGCTTTAAAAATAGGTCAAAAGTAGAGCTTGAGTTAGCTTTAACTTGCAAAAAGAAGTCTGTAACAAAATAAAGTTAATTACCATCCTAATCGTTACAATTCTTTTCTTAAGAAAACATATGGTTTTTAATCACCTATGACACCAATTCTATTCACTTGCTATGCATAATTTTCTTTTACTATGGAAATAAATATTTCTACTTGAATATTTCATTAAACTTTTGAGTTTAACAACAGAACCAACCAATCACATCACATTTATTCTCTATTTAAACCGTTACTTAGTCTTTACCCTGCTCTTCATGTTCATACTACTCTCCAAGTACTGGTCTCAAATGAACTTTATTCTTTTTTACTCTTCTCTTTCTACATTTTGCAATAGCTCTGGCATCGATCTTGGCTTTTCATTTCGTGTCTGAGATGTCACCACCTCAGTTACATACTACTAAATATGAACATATTTGATCCCATCATTTAAATCCTTTCTTCTCTACTTTTATTAAATAATACTACTATAATAAATATTAAATACTGTTTCATTTACGCTTCTAGCCTTTACCTTAACACTTCTCTCTTTTTTAATATCAAGCCATAGGTTTCCATTTTTCAAATTGTTTTATGATTTCACTCCAAACTACTAACTCAGAACAATGATTTTTATGGTTCAAATGCTTTCTCAGCTTGCAGGTGGTCACTACATGTGTGCATCATGATCATGACCATCTCTAGGTTTATTCTGTTGTTTTTCATAGAATGTTCTCTCCAGTTTCTGACTCCCTTCTCTCTCCATTTCAAATTCCACCCACTCTATAAAGGCTTTCTGGTCAGAAATTCAAAACCACCATCATCTCTGGGGGAGAAAACCTGGGCTTTCTACTCCCATTAACAGTCACAGTCTCAAAACCCCCCAGGGGAGGCTATGAGTCAGCCTTGTCTCAATGGTAGTGAGGATAGCAAGGAAAATATACCGACTCACTTGGTCCTCAGTAATCTCACACTGATAGTCTACAGAGCACATACTGTGATTTATAGCTATATAATTATTACATACATATCTATAAAGCTATACAGTTATATTTTATGTATTATATATGTTATAATTAGGTGAGTAAAATGCATATGTGTGGGTGAAGACCAATTGGTCTTTAAATCTTGTCCCCAGTGTAATCCCCTTTAAAGCCAAAGAATATATTATTTAATTATTTTGGATTCTCTACTAGCTAGTGTATGTGCACAATAATACATGTTGCTTGAGGAAATAGGGAAGGAAAATTTAATCTAACAAAGAGAATATATGTAACACATCAGATAAATTTTGTAATCCCAAACCTAACGCAGTGCTACTGAGTCAACTCCTTCTCATAGTACTCCTAGAGGACAGGGTACAACTGTGGGTTCATGAGACTGTAACTGTACGGGAACAGAAAGCCTTGTTTTTCTCCCATGAAGCATCTGGTACTTTCCAACTGCTGATCTTTCACTTTGCAGCCCAACTCCGCTTCAGGAATCTCTGTCATTTCCTTTGTTCATGGCACGTGATCTGGAGATTTAAATATTTGAGGTGATCTTGAATTAAGCCATCTTTTTGTGTCACCTCTAATTGTATTGGAATGAGATATTTAACTCCTAATTCTGTACCTTTATAATAATTGTGTTTGGTAAAGTAAATGGGTAGGAACAACAAGGAAGGCTTCAACAATATGGTTTGACAGTGGCTGCGACCACTGTAAAGATAGCACAGGACCAGGCAGTGTTTCTTCCTGTTGTGTGTAGGGTGGCTAGAGGTTGGAGCTGACTCCATAGCACCTAACAGCAACAACACAATCATTTAGAATCATGTAATTCTGATTGTCTTCTTGGAGTGTCTGCTGGGATGTTTTGGATAAAGAGTAGGAGCTTTAGATAAAGACAACACCCAACTGATTCACCTGTGATTATGCTTTTCATAGATTATGCAAGAATACTTTGGTTTTAGACTCTTTTTATAGGTATCCTTATGAAATACGAAGAGATAAAAAGAAAAGAAGAGAAAAGGAAACATGAAAGAAATGTAACAGAGCAGGAAGGGGAGCAAAGCAATGAGGTCCCCATGGAATCCCAAAAACAGACTTCAGGGCACCTCATCAGACTCAATCGGGAAATATTCATAAACATTCATAAGGATCAACAGTCAGACCTGGAACTATTTATAGCCGCCCCCCCCCGCCCATATCTATTTATAAGACAGTCAAGATAAACAATCCCATGGAGAGAAAAAAAAGGAACCTATGGTCCCAAGGGGAAATGGAAAATGGGGGGGGGGAGGTTGGGGAAAACACAGGGGGAAGTAACAAACTCAGGGACAAAGGAACAACAAGTGATCTAAAATTGATGGTGAGGAGGGCATAGAGTGTCTGGTAGTGTTTGATCAAGTGCAATGTAGCCAAGAGGAAGTAGAGAGAGCCAAATGAAGGACCAACATGATAGTGGGACAGGAGGAAGGTAAAAAGAAAGAGGAAAGAACCAGGAGGCAAAAGACATGATCACTGAAGACAAAATGGTGCAAAAGCAAATGTGGTGAAGAAAGCTGATGGTGCCCGGCTATCAAAAGATATAACATCCGAGATCTTAAAAGCCTGAAGATAAATAAGTGGCCATCTAGCTGGGAAGTAACAAAGCCCACATTGAAGAAGCACACCAGCCTGTGTGATCATGAGGTGTTGACAGGATCAGGTATCAGAAGACCCAAAACAAACAATCATATTGATGAAAATGAGAGGGCCAGAGTGGAGACCCAAACTCCATCTGTAGACAATTATACATCCATTCACAGAAGGGTCACAGGAAGGAACAAGTCAGACAGGGTATAATATAACACTGATGAAACATACAACTTTCCTCTAGTTCTTTAATGCTTCCTCTTCCCCACTATCATAACCCTAATTATTTTTTTTTTAATTTTTTTATTTTAACAATTTATTGGGGCTGATACAATTCTTTTCACAGTTCATACATATACATACATCAATTGTATAAAGCACATCTGTACAGTCTTTGCCCTAATCATTTTTTTCTCTTTTCTTCTTTTACATTTTATTAGGGACTCAAACAACTCTTACCACAATCCATACATATACATACATCAATTGTATAAAGCACATCCATACATTCCCTGCCCCAATCATTCTCAAGGCATTTGCTCTCCACTTAAGCCCCTTGCATCAGGTCCTCCCTCCCCATTCCCCCCTCCCTCATATGCCCTTGGTAATTTATACATCATTATTTTGTCATATCTTGCCCTATCCGGAGTCTCCCTTCCCCCCTTCTCTGCTGTCCCTCTCCCAGGGAAGAGGTCACATGTGGATCCTTGTAATCAGTTCCCCCTTTCCAACCCACTCACCCTCCACTCTCCCAGCATCGTCCCTCACACCCTTGGTCCTGAAGGTATCATCCACCCTGGATTCCCTGTACCTCCAACCCTCATATGTACCAGTGTACAGCCTCTGTCCTATCCAGCCCTGCAAGGTAGAATTCGGATCATGGTAGTTGGGGGGAGGAAGCATCCAGGATCTGGGGGAAAGCTGTGTTCTTCATCGATACTACCTCACACCCTAATTAACCCATCTCCTCTCCTAAACCCCTCTATGAGGGGATCTCCATTGGCCGACACTTGGGCCTTGGGTCTCCACTCTGCACTTCCCCCTTTATTTAATATGATATATATATACATATATACACATACATATATACATATACACATATATACACATACATACACACACTTATATCTTTTTTTTTTTGCATGTTGCCTTATATCTGGTCCCTTGGGCACCTCGTGATCGCACTGGCCAGTGTGCTTCTTCCATGTGGGCTTATTTGCTTCTGAGCTAGATGGCCGCTTGTTCACCTTCAAGCCTTTAAGACCCCAGACACTATCTCTTTTGATAGCCGGGCACCATCAGCTTTCTTCACCACATTTGCTTATGCACCCATTTGTCTTCAGCGATCCTATCATGGAGGTGTGCAGTCAAAGATATGATTTTTTGTTCTTTGATGTCTGGTATCTGGTACCTTCTACAACTTGTGGTCACATAGGGTGGTGTGCTTCTTCCATGTGGACTTTGTTGCTTCTGAGTTAGATGGCTGCTGGTTTACCTGCAAGCTTTTAAGACCCCAGAGGTCTTCCCCCCCCATCGCCACCCACCCCAGAGTGACAACAGAAACATTGGTTAAGGGGGACAACGGATGGTGCATGATATGAAGATAATAATAATTTACAGTTTATCAAGGGTTCACAAGGGTGGGAGGGCGGGTGAGGGGAAGAAAATAGAGGAGATGGTACCAAGAGCTCAAAAAGAAAGAAAATGTTTTGAAATTGATGATGGCAACATATGCACAAATGTGCTTGATGCCATTGATGATGTATGGATTGTTAAAAGAGCTGTAAGAGCCCCAAGAATATGATTTATTAAAATTAAAATTTTTAAAAGAGACGAAGCTTCACACCTAACGCTTTTCTCCTTCCATAGATTTGCCTCTCCATTTGCCTGGAGTGTCTCCTTTTCTTCTCTTCATCTTTGTCCATTTGCCAAATTACTTACTTCTAGCCCACTTTGAGGGCTCTCTAGTTTTTCCACAAGGTGTGCATCTTGTTACCGAAGTCCTCTGGGCACTGTAACATTGGCATGTGGCAATGTTGTTGCTTGCTCGCTTGACTACATTTCCTAGACTGTGTATTCAGAAGGATGGGACATAAGGCTGCCCTTTTGAGTAATTGTGTCTCTGTCCTTAATATGTGGAACGAATGTCAACGATGAAACAGTAGATCTTTGCAATTTAAAGGAATCACTTATATCAAGCATTATTCCTTTTCTGTTATGTACCTTATAGGAAAATTCCATAAGATGTGGAATTTGTTTCCTGTTAACTCTTCTGTTATTAGAGATCACTCAGTTGGTTCTTGTGGCCTATCCACCCTGTGCACAACAACAAAAACTATGGTCTGCTTCTGAGTCATCCTTGTTCTTTTATTTGATCCCATTGTTGTAGCTACTGTTTCAAGCATCTCCTTGAGGGCCCTCCTGTTTTCCATGGACCTTCTCTCCACTTTACCAAGCGTGATGTTCTTTCCCAGGGAGTGGTCTCTCCTGACTACATGTCCGAAGTACAAGAGACAAAGTCTTGGCATCCTCATTCTTAAGAGCATTCTGGTTGTACATCATCCAGCACAGCCTCGTTCTTCTTCTGGCAGTCCGTGGAGCTTGCATATCCCTCTATAGTACTGTAAGTCTTCTTCTTTTTAACTAATTTTCATTTTAAATTTATGATTAGTTGGGTATAGTACCATAGGAGTTTTACTCACTGTTCATCTTTTACATGCATGAGGAAACTGAAAAAACCATGGCTTTGGTCAGGCGTACCTTAGGCCTCAGAGTGATATTCTTGTTCTTCATCATTTTAAAGAGGTCTTATGCAGCAGATTTTCCCAATGTAATACTTTATTTGATTTCCTAACTGCTGCTTCCATGACCAGGCAAAATGATCCAAGCAAAATATCATCCTTGACAACTTTGATCTGTATTTTTGTCAAGGTGTTGTGTATTGTTCAGCTGTGAGGATTTAGTGGCACTGTGAGTTAAGCTTTACAGTTCAAACCTGCCAGTTGCTCCAGGAGAGAAAGATGAAGCTTTCTTCTCTCATAAAGATACATAGTCTCAGGAACCCTGTACGGGGTTGCTACGAGTTGGAATCAACTCAGTGGCATTGAGTTTGGCATTTTCATTACCACTCTTAATTTAGGAGTCTCTAGGTGACTCAACTGGTTAAATGCTCAGCTGTTTACTGAAAACATTGAGTTTTAATTCACTGTCAAGCACTCTGGAAGGAAGATTCAGAAGAAGGTCATAACTTTGAAACAATTAGAAAACAATTCTATATGGAACATATGGAGTATGCTGAACCCAATTGATGTGATGATAACTGCTTTGATATTTTGCTATCAAAATATTCCATTAAAATTAATCCTTGTCATTATTCATAAATTCCATATCATTGTCACAATACTACTTTGTGGATTCTCTTTTTAACTTGACTTAATTTACTTATATATACCTTTTCATAAATGCAACCCATACTGTTAAAAACCCTGAAAACAGACAACACCAGAATTTGTGTGGGTTTTAAAAAAATAATTTTATTTGGAACGCTTACAAATATGTCAATCCACATTTCAGTTAGATTGAGCATAATTGTGCAATTGCTGCCACTATTTCAAAACATTTTCTTCCTTCCCTTATTATTATATCTTATTATTGCTATTGTATATTATATACCACGCCCCCCATATCTTGCCCCATCCAATGCATCTGTTCCCCTTCAGTTCTGTTCTGAGTTCCCCTTAAGTTCTGTTGTGAGTTCCCCTTCAGTTCTGCTGTGAGTTCCCCTAGAGTGGGATCTTGTAGTCACCATGGCCATCAGCTCCCCCTTTCTCCTCCTTCCCCCACCTGTCTTCCTGAACACTCAGAGAATCCTCACTCCCATTACTATTTCTGAAGGATTTTTCTATTTTGGATTTTATTGACATTACACAGACAAATGGATCATAACAAATTATGGACAGCATTGCAAAAAAATGAAAATTCCAGATCCCTTAATTGTGCTCATGCAGAACTATGCAATGATTAAGAAGTTGTCATTCGGAGAGTACAGGGAATATTGCATGGTTTAAATCAGAAAAGATGAGCATTGGGGTTATACCTCTTTGCTGTATTTATTCAATCTGCTAAAGAAGAATGCAGGAGGAGGGTTGGCAGAAAACTCATTAGCAACCTGAATACAGAGTTTCGTTGATAAAAGAAAATAGGATTTGAAATATTCACTGATAAAAATAAAAGATTACAAGCTTCAGTATAGATCGCATCTTAAATAAAGGAGGAAAAAGCTCACAACTGGACCAGCAAGAAACATCACAATAAAAAGAGAAAATGTTGAAGTTGCCAGGATTTCAAGACTTTATGATGCCCAGGGAAGTAGTCAAGAGACCATTAGGTAAATCTGCTGCAAACGACCTCTTTCCATATTTAAAAGCAAAGATGTCACTTTGAGGACTGGGGTGCCCCTGAGCCAAACTATGGTGTTTTCAATCTCCTCATATACATATGTCAGCTACCTAGTGCATAAAGTAATGATGGATTTGAATTCCATAAATGTTACCACAAAAACTGCATTAAAAATGTGCTGAAAAACTCAGCTTATACTCAAATATATACGGTATGTGTTGATGAAGAATATTGAATATACCGCAGACAGCCAGAGGAACAAATAAATCTGCCTTATATGAAATCTAGCCAAAATGCTCCTTAGAAGAGAGGATGGCGAGGCTTCATCTCTTGCACTTTGGACATGTTATCAGGAGAGGCCAGTCTGTGTCGTCAAAGAAGAGGGTCCGTGAGAAGGAAGAAGACGCTCCGTGTGATAGATTGGCCCAGTAGCTGCTGTACTGGACGCAACCATAGCAACGATTATGAGAACTGCGCAGGCCTTGGTGGTGCTCAGTTCTGTCGAACATACAGTTGCTATGAATCAGAGAATGCTTCAACGGCACCTAACCAGAATGTTACAGAAAATTACTTCTAAATCTCTCATTCATTCTTTTTATTAACATTACTTGAGGCTGGCCACTGATACTTATATTTCCTAGGAGATGGGTTTGTTTGTTTTTTATTTTGATTCTATAAAAAGCAACAAGTATGACTATTAAAGCTTTTGACTATTCTTGGCAGAACCTTTAGCAAACACAGCTATACAGGTAACTGGAGAGACGAGGTACATATCCTTGGGTAAATTATACGGGAAATTATGGGTAAATTAGGTTATCTTTATTCAAGAATACATTTCCTTTTAAGAGTGCTTTCCACCTCAAATCATTGTCTAGGGGGAAGTTCAGTCCTGAAACAAATGGAGCCACTTATTTACATTTTCTGTGTCAAGTAGATCTCTTCTGGGTGGGACAGATAGTGATATAAACTCTTACTCAGATTTTGTCAAAGCCTTCAAAGCACCTGAAGAGCCCATTCATCGTGAGAAGTTAAGGCTGGGCTGGGGTTTCTGGGAAGTTAGCAGGAGTAGGCTGAGTGTAGATCAAACATGTTTATTATAGATTTTTGCATGAAAAACGTGTCAGGGGCATGAGTCACATTCAGACTCAACACCAATACTCAGAGATATTCCTTGAGATCGGTGAGTGACTTATAGAACTGTTCTTAGTAGATTTTGTATCGGACTGCAATTCTTATTCATTGTTTTTCACCATAAATAAATAAATAAACTTACTGAACTAAGATGTTGAGGTTCTGACTGTAATGACCTTCTGTTTGAGAAAAAAAAAATAAAGAGAGAGGCAGTTCAACGATATTCAACTTCCCCTTCAGAAACACAGATTTTTACTTACCCAAGTCTTGTTCTGTGACCACATACTATCTACATTTTCTCAGAGGGCTTTGGACCCTTCACTTAATTCCTAAGAATGCGCTGCATCCTCCAGTTGGTTATGGAAGACCTATCTTTCGATAGCTATTGAGCTTTGTGTGTTCAATTGGAACCCACCATGTCATTTGAAGGTGTACTAGTGACACTGGGTCAGCAATTCAAACCCACACACTGCTCCAGAAGAGGACAAGAAGTTATCAACTCCCATAAAGATTTATAGTCTCAGAAACATGTTGTGGGTTACAGTGTTGGGTACTCACAGGGTGAGTTCTGCCCTGACCTATCGGGTTGCCACGAATCAGAATGTTCTCAATGGCAGTGAGTTGAGTGGAGATTAGTATGAATTGACCAGATGACAGTGAATTTGACTTATACCTTATAATTTCAAATAACCATTTTATTGATATTAAAAAACAACAACTTTCCCTGTAGGTGATCATTCTTGAAAATAATAACAATATGCTGTATCTTGCTAAGGTTAATTACTCACACAACTTTAGAATCTTATTTTGAGAACATTTAAAATTCATATTATGTAATAATTATAATTGAGAACATTTTCCTTTTGAATTTCAGTGATCATTACTTCTGTTAAGATGCCTTCAGTTACAATTAGTATTTGCTATGAGAGATTTTCTTTATAGGTGGTCTGCGTCACTGATTATTACTGTTTATTTTTACTTTTCCTTCAGGATTTTAAGATACTTGTTATCTTTCCATATATATGAAATCCAATATGTTTTAAGTTTGCAGAAAATCAGTATGGTCAGTGAATCAGAACATATGAAATTATTTCAATACTTTGAAATTTGAGAAGACTTCAAGTTGAAAAGGGATCTTGTGTTTGTGAGAAGAATAAAGTAGCTTATGGCAGGATAACACAGGTAAGCACCACATTGAAGTCCTTCTTGGCAGCATCTCACCGTGTGGGGTGTGAAGGGATGGCTTGCCTGGAAAGGTACCAGGAGGCTGGGCTATGTAGTGGGTTGGCATCCATGCTCTTGTCTACCACTGACTGCTAGGCTTGGCTGCAACCTTTGAACTTTGGTGCAGTTTACAGCCCAGAAGCTGCCCATGGTGCTATTCAGTAAGCTTGGGTCAGTGGTTCAAACCCACCAGCCACTCAGCAGGGGAGAAAGTTGAGACTATTTGCTACTGTAACGAATTACTTAACCATGGAAACCCTAGAGTCTCTGGAATCAACTCTATACAGCCATGGGGTTTTCTTTTTTTGTAATGGTAACCAAATTCCAGCAATTCTCCACTCCGTCTGCTTGCTTGCAAGCCAGCAAGTCAAAGCCTGTAGGGGAGACAGGGTTGTGAATGCGGTGGGCATCTGATTCTGACCGGGCTCCAGGGCATGTTCAGAGAACCCCACAGGCCCCAAGGAAGCCACACATTTGCAAGCGCCAAGGAAGTCCCTGAGTTGCTCTGATATATTTATATCAACTGTTTACCAAAGTACGAAATTTAGGTAATAAGATTTTCCCACAAGTCCAAATCACATCAAGTCCTATTTCCCAGAGTGTGTTGTGGATATTATGTGACGCAGGCATGTACTCCCAATGAGGAAAACTAGAAAGGTAAAATAGTGTAATTTTTAAAGTTGTTTAGTGGTGTCAGATTTTTTTAAAATAAAAGGAAGTGTTAAGATTCCTGGTACTTTCAGTTGCCACGGAGACAAAACAGTACACAACAGACCTAAGAGCTTCCTGGTCTTTGGGATGAGATTTTTGTGATCCTTGGGTTTTCTTTGGCTGATTTAAGAAGTTGTTTGGAGAGTCTTTCTTCCTAGTGCATCTCAGTCTGAAAGTTCTCCTGAAATTTGTTTAACATAACAATATAAATACCACTACGGACAGATGTGATTTCCAGCCTCAAAGAGTAGAATTCTACCATTGAACCATCAACGCCAAAAGCCCTGAGCTCACTGCATCAAGTCTATGCTGATTCATAGCTACCTGTAGGGTAGGGTCAAAGTGCCTCTGTGAGTTTCCGAGACAGGTACTCGTCATGGGGAGTAGAAAGCCCTGGCTTTGTCCTGCGGAGGGATTGGTGGTTTCCAGTTGTTGACTTTGTCCTTGGCAGGCCAACACATAACCACTACACGCAAGGGCTCCTGGATGAACTATTTTGTGTAGGCCTCCACCCCTTTCCATGGCCCTCCTCCAGTGGAATGTTTGTTTTTTCTGGTCATGGCCAACAAAGGGGAGAAATGCTGGACTTTGGCCAGGCTTATAGTTATTGCTGCAGAGGATTTGGGCCATTTTTTGTTGTTGCTATTTTGGCTATGAAATTCATATATGTGATGCTTAGTGAACATTAGCAAAAAAACCCCAGAAAGGAGTGTCTAGTAATAGAATTGAGGGGCATTAAGCATGTATCACATTAAACTTGAAAGCCTAGTGCTAAATTATTTTCTCAACGATTAAACTTCTAGTAGTAGTTTATAAGCATGTCTGTGACTCCCTGTTTGCCACACTTGGGAACCTTATATGGCTTGGTTTGGGGCAATTTTTAATCAATCTTGATCACTTTGAAGTTGAGTATCACTTCATATTATTCTTGTGTATTTGTTTTTTCTCCTCCTTACATACCTATTAATGTCACCTGATTTTTTAAAATCATTTTATCGGGACTCATACAACTCATCACAATCCACATATACATCAATTGTGTAAAGCACACTTATACATTCGTTGCCCTCATCATTCTCAAGACTCTCACTTTCCGCTTGGGCTCCTGGAATCAGCTCCTCATTTTTCTTTTTTCTCCCCCCTCCCTCCCCTCTTCCCCCTCCCTCATGAATTTATAAATTATTATTTTATCATATCTTACACTGCCCGGCGTCTCCCTTTTCTGTTGCCCATCCCCTAGGGAGGCAGTTACATGTAGATCCTTGTAATTGGTTCCCCCTTTCTATCCCCCCTTCTCTCTTCCCTCCCAGTATCATCATTCTCACCACTGGTCCTGAGGGGTTCATCTGTGCTGGATTCCCTGTGTTTCCAGTTCCCATCTACTCTGTTGTGCATCCTCCTGTCTAACCAGGTTTCCAAGGTAGAATGGGAATCATGATAGTGGGGGCGGGCAGGAAGCATTTAAGAACTAGAGGAAGGTTATGAGTTTCATAAATGCTACACTGTACTCTGAGTGACTCATCTCCTCCCCAGTACTCCTCTGGAAGGGACGTCCAGTTGTCGTCTACAGATGGGCATTGGGTCCCCACTGTGCGCTCCCTTCATTCATGATGATAAGATTCGCCCCCCCCCATGGTGCTTGATAACTGGTCCCCTCGACCCTTCATGATCACACATGCTGGTGCGCTACTTCCTATACTTTCTGATTAAAAAATTATATTCTAGACAAAAAAAATAGGTGGTTTATATATATTCCAAATATTTTCCATTAGGTTGCAACTTGTCTTTTTACATTTTTCACTTTCTTTCTGGTGACTTTCATCAATGAATTTTTCCAAATAATTGTATGTAGCTAAAATTTTAAATATAATTTCAATATATCATAGTATAAGCAATCTTTTATTATTCTAGGGTTATAAGCTCATTTAATTATTTTATATTCACACAAATGTCTTTAATCTCCCTGAAAATAACTTTCAAGAATTGCATGAAGCAAGAATTCAATTTCACCCCCAAATGAATGATAAATTGTCTCAGTTCCAATTGTTGTAACCCTCTCATTGCCCACTGACATCTGCTAGATGAGTTGAAGTGGTTTCTCTTTCTTTTTTCCATTGCTTAATTGGTTCATCTCTCAGCCGGCTCCACACTATCTTAGTCATTGCTCACATAGTGGAAAAGCACAGTGGTTCTAACTAAAGAGTCCCAGGTTAAACACACCCAGCAGCTCTCCATGGGGAAAAATACAGAACACAGTAATATGCTTACATAAGGATTGTAGTCAAGAGAACCCAATGGGGCAGTTCCACTCTGTCACATGTGGTCTTAGTGAGTCACTATTGAGGCGTGGTCATACCTAACCACGGCATTCCAACTCATAGCAACCCTACAGAGCAGGCCTGTGAGTTTCCGACAATATGACTCTTTGTGGGAATAGAAAGCTGCATCTTTCTCCTGTGTAATAGCATTATATATTCTATGTAATAGACATTATATAACAGAATATTATAGAAGATTCTACATAATATGTATGTACACATTATCTCTAGCTACGTAACATATATTGACATTTTTCTATGGGCTCACTAGGATCTCCATGAGAATGCTATACAGAAGTGGTAATATTTTTGACCAGTTGTGCCTTCAGAATTTTAAAAGAAATGGTTCTCATATTTTACCTTTAAGAAAAGAAAAAAAAATGATTAGGGCAAAGAATGTACAGATGTGCTTTATACAATTGATGTATGTATATGTATGGATTGTGATAAGAGTTGTATGAGCCCCTAATAAAATGTTAAAAAAAAGAATAATATTTGCTAAAAGGTTTTTCTATTCTGGAGAAAGATATTTTTTGAAAATCATTTATTGTGATTATATTTATCAAACATTTTCCCACAACTCTTAAAATTATCACATAATTTCTCCTTAAATCTATTAAAAGTATAAATTGCATTTATTGATTTGATTTGGGTATACCATCCAGGATTCCTTAGGCCTCGGTTTTATACATTCTCTTAACAACTGAACATCTTTATTCATGGATGAACCTAGCTTTTTTCCTTGTTTTTCCTTTCCTTTTTCTCATTTTCTGTTGTTGTTAGAGTCATGGCTATCCTACTTCTTTAAATACACTGAGAAAGTCTCTCTCCCTTTCTACGC
The DNA here is from genome assembly GCF_050624435.1 of Tenrec ecaudatus. Lineage (NCBI taxonomy): Eukaryota > Metazoa > Chordata > Mammalia > Afrosoricida > Tenrecidae > Tenrec > Tenrec ecaudatus. The sequence continues at coordinate 149,913,446 of NC_134532.1, forward strand.
ATTGAAAAAATAAAAGGGATTCAAATGCTTGTCCTGTAATGTTTGCAAAAACTTTATATCTGATGTCCCATAACTTATGTTGTCTATAGCAGGAATTTTAAAATAATAATTCAATCTGTATTTCCTTTGAATTGGGACCGCGCATCTGTTTCACGCTAATGTCTCTCAATAACAAGCGCCCTGTCATCCAGTTGATTCCGAGTTCTTTCCGTGTGTCCCATGTTGTACTACATTTGGGCTCTTGGATCTGTGGGCTCCTGTCTTTCACCACTCAAGGAGCTTTTCCAACCCGCATGTCTTCATGTGGCTCGTGTCCTCCACTCCATACCGTCTGCATTTTGCGATTCTGATGAGGACAACACTCGGCTCCCTCCTTCTCCCGCTGGGTCTCCTCAAAGGTCCTGGGAGCCTTTTCTATCTCTCGTGTTCCTGTCTGTGTTCTGAGGAGTTTATTTAATAGATGTTCAGGTTCTACCATTCATTTTCATTAATTTTCAATCCATTATTCAATCCATCTGTTTAGTTTTTAATTGTAACAATTATATTTTTATTTCTAAAATTATCATTGTTTTATAAGGGATTGTATTTGTATTTTATTATCACTTTTCCCTTGGTTATTTTTGTATCCTTTCTGGTTTTTTTAAACATTTTATTAGGGGCTCATACAACTCTTATCACAATCCACATATATACATACATCAATTGTATAAAGCACATCCGTACATTCTTTGCCCTAATCACTCTCAAAGCATTTGCTCTCCACTTAAGCCCTCTGCATCAGGCCCTCTTTTTTTCCCCCTCCCTTCCTGCTACCCCCTCCCTCATGAGCCCTTGATAATCCACAGATTGTTATTTTGTCATATCTTGCCCTATCCGGAGTCTCCCTCCCCCCCCCTTCTCTGCCGTCCCTCTCCCAGTGAGGAGGTCACACATGGACCCCTGTAATCAGTTCCCCCTTTCCAACCCACTCGCCCTCCACTCTCCCAGCATCAACCCTCACACCCCTGGTCCTGAAGGTATCGTCCACCCTGGATTCCCTGTGCCTCCAGCTCCCATATGCACCAGTGTACAACCTCTGCCCTATCCAGTCCTGCAAGGTAGAATTCGGATCATGGTAGTTGGGGGGGAGGAAGCATCCAGGATCTTGGGGAAAGCTATGTTCTTCATTGGTACTAAATTTTACAATCTGTATCTAATAATTTCAATATCAGAAGTTTTGGTTATCAATCCCTCGGGCTTGCTGCTTTTCCTTTCTCTCAGTCAGAGTGCCTTATTTCTGTATATGTTTATCATGCTTCTTAATTTGCTGAATTTAACATGTGACAATTGTGAGTATTTGGATTGGTGATACTTTTCTGGGGGAAAGAATGCATTAGCTTTGGCCTTGGCCTTCACCAAGTTGTTCACTTCTGGAGCTTTGCCATACCACTGCTAAGGATGTTTCCATTTCTACGAGAAGAAGCCCAACAGCAGCCTCACACTAGAAGGTAAGGTACATTTTCAGCTTTATTCAACTGCTTTGTTCTGCTTTGAATTATGACGGGTGTTTAATACATACTTTCTCTGTTGTTGTTGTTAGGTGCCATGAAAGGGTTCAGACCCACAGTGACCCTATGCACAAAAGAACAAAACGTTGCCCCATCCCTCCACATCCTCACAATCGCTCCTATGCTGGAGCTCACTGCTGCAGCCACCGTGTCAATTCATCTTGACGAGGGTCTTCTTCGCTTTGGCTGCCCCCTCATTTCGCCAAGAATGATGTCCTTCAGGCACCTGTCTCTCCTGACAACATGTACAGAGAATACAAGACAAATTCTCTAGGAAAGAAAAAAACCAAAGTGAAAATCAAAAGAGATTCTCAAATGTTCCTTTCATTGTAGAGTAGCCGAGGCAAATGGAAGAAAGATGAAGTCAAAGAGCTGAATAGAAAGTTTCACAGAGAAGCTCAAGAAAACAAAGTCAAATATTATAATGAAATGTGCCAAGACATCGATTTAGAAAACCAAAAGGGAAAAAACATGCTCAGCACATCTTAAACTTTCTACCTGCACTCTCTTTTCTCAAATATCTTTTGGAACACTTACTCTATGTGGTGTGGATTATGGTGTGGGCAAAGAAAACTGAGAGCACCATGGACAGCCAATAGATTTGTTTTGGGAGAAAAATACCCAGAGTTCTCCAAGGAGTCCGATGACAAGACTTGGTCTCACATGTTTTGAAAATATTATCAGGAGGGTCAGTTCACTGGAAAAGGATAGCTTTCTTGGTAAAGCGATAAGTCCTTGAAAGAGAGGAAGATCCTCCATGAGATTGATTGACATGCTGACTGCAACAATGAGCTTCAACAGAGCAGTCTTTGTGAGGATGGTGCAGGGCCAAGCAGAGCTTTGTTCTGCTGTTCTCCTGGGGTCACTCTGAGTCAGAACCAAGTCAATGGCCCCTAATAACAAAAACAGCACTATAGACAGGGCATGCCGCAAGGATTGAAGGACTTCTGAGTGGAAATAAAGGCATAAATGCAAAGGAGGTTTTCCTTGAGAGCAAGAGCTCATATTAGCTCTGCTTTCATAATATTAAATTCTAGGCTCCTGCAAGGTGGGAATTCAATTCAGGTTCACCGAGGGCTAGTATGAGCCCCTAGTTATTATCTGCCTTTCATTTTTCTCCATCTTTAAGGTGGTATATCTAGAATTCTCCTTTTGTTACTAACACTTATCATCAGAGATGCCTTTTTGGAGATGGACTTGAGAAACATACTTGTTTATAAAAGAGGGATTTATTTGTTCAGTCTGGAACATCAGACAAGTCTCTTATGGAGTCACTAGCATTCCACAGGAGAGGGCAACTGGACTCATCTGACATTTCCCGGGATTGAGTTGAAAGATTGTGAAACAAAGGGTGCAGATGAAGAATCTCCAGTGGGGATTCTTATCACCCAGACAGTGGTTCGGTAATGAAGTCAGAGGTCTTTGTGACCAAAACATATATTTCATCTGGCGATTTGCCAAAGCTCACCAGTCTGTGGCCTGACATTAGCTAAGTCCTTCTTGGAAAAATGGGAGGTGTTCAAGGAAAATCCACATTTTGACCTCACCCTCCTCTAAGGATTCCACCATGGTACACAGAACCTGCAGCTGTGTACATTTGAGATTTAATGAGTCACTGGCCTCAGCATCCAGGGTTGGGAATTCAACCCCACCTCGACCCCTCCCTAACCATATTAAGTACAGTCTCTTCCTTTTAAAATTATACCATTTTAATTATCTTCCCCCTTTAAGGTAAATTTTAAGGAAATTTTATCTAAAATGCTAACTTCTGAATTGGACATAGGGTATCTTCTTTGATGTTTCCATCTTTGGGGGACATTTAATTAGTCTTCTAATAATGATTAGTTTTCCTCATCCAATGCCTTTATTGACTTTAATGTCAAGGTTTTAAAAATTGTTTAATGAAATTTGATTTTGTTTTTAGTCTTAAAATAACACCTTTCACTAAGTAACCTTCCAAGTAGCAAATCTCACACACGGGCTACTTCTTTTGAGAATTGTCATTGTGCTTCACTTTACAACCCAGTAATAGCTTTGTCAGAAATATAAGTGAGGGCAGAAGAATCATATTTAACAATAAACTTAGGTGTCCTTAAGTTTGAACCTCTATCTTTGGTTTGGTATGAGGAATTTCTACAATTTTTCCTTGAGACTTTTGCTTCTCAAATATTTGGGGGCCCTAGTCATTTAAACCCTAACTTCTTATTGCATACATCATAATGATTCCCTGATCCTCCGTTTTCTCATCAGGAAAACATAGAAAACCTTTTCAAAATCACAGGTTTGGGATGAGGAGTGTACAGAAGGGGCTATAAAAGTCCAAGTTCTCTCTAAATGACATTGCAGTATCCAATGTTGGATTGTTACTCAAACTATAATTTTGCATATCCAGAGAGCACAGGTCTCAGCAGAATGTTCAGACTAAGACAGGCTAGGAAGAAAGACTTTGCCACCAACATCACCAAATTAGCCAATGAAAACCCTGCTATATGGGACAGCAGCATATTGTCCCATATAATTTAGTAATTATGAAAATGGTGTAGGAAAGGTAGAATTTTGTTCTATTGTGCATGAATTCACCATCGTCAGAGCTAACTCAATGGCAACTAGTGACATGATTTACAGCAATAAATATATGAATGTACGTGTATGTATATAGAATTCAAAAAGTATGTGGAAAAATGAAATGCAATGATATCAGAATTTTCTTCAAATGTTTTGAAGCTCACTAGTGTTAATCAAAATGGTCCCTTTGAAAATCCTACATACCCAAGCTTTGTCAAACTAAGGGCAGTTAATTATTCTAAATATTTAATATCACAGAGATTATATCTTGGTTATAATAAAGGAAGTAGAAATCCTCTGAGTCCAACATCTTTGCAGAAATAGTCAAGTTCACAGTGGTGATTGTGCTTAATACAGTGAGGAAGGTTTCCATGTAGGATGGTCCAGCAGTAAATAGTATATAGAACTAGCCAACTCAGACAACTGTACACATATATTTGCACTCCCCTAACACTTGTTCAGGGATTCTTAGGAGAGCTAAAAATTCTGATAACAATACTCATGACTTCTCACACTGTGGAAAAATAAATACTAAATAAATCAAATATAGGGAATTTCCCAAGTGGTCAGATGCGGTACTGCAGGAACAAGTGAGAGCTACTGCTTGAATGTATCCCTTTGGATCACCCAGTCCTGCCAACAGTTTGTGTCCACTTCCTTGATAAAATTCCCCTCACAAATACAGAAGGACTTGAAAATAGACTTCCCTGCATTGTTTGATGTTCTTGCACTAAAAACATGAAATCAAAGTCAGCATCAAGGCAATGCCACGATGGAGAACATTTTGAATGAAGTCTGACTACTGCTGATCCACCCATTGGTTACAGAGCTTTGACAAAAAACAAACCAAACCTAAAAACACAATAGACAAAGAATGTGGTTTAACTTAGCTCATAGGAAGTTTGAGGATTACAGGTAAAAATGATTTCATTACATGCCTGGCCCTTTCCTCAGGTCAGAAGGCTTGGGCATGTCAATTTGTCCAAATCTGCAATTCTAATGATTATTACAATAACTGGTAGGGAATGCAACACATTCTTGTTGAGTGAATAAAATGGATTATGAAGATTCATCTCTACTTCTTCATCAAATATTTCTTTTATCTGGTAAGAGAGAGTGAAAGAGACAGAGAGAAAGGAAAAGAGAGGTATGCAGATATTTGTTGAGATACAACTACTCTATCATAGTTAAATAAGTTTTCTCTTTCAGGGTAGAATTAGGGACTTGAAAAATGTTCCCTAATATTACAGTCTCAAACAAAAGTAGGAATTTGTCAATCAGGCAGGGAAAAAAAGGGTTTTTTTTTTATGCCCCTCTCTGATAACTTTCTTTTCTCCTGTTCAAAGTCATATGAAAAATTTACAGGCCCCAAAAGTCTCTTTTGCTGGAATAAGATCATTTTATTTTCATATAGAGGAATATTTCATACTTGTTTCAGTGTGATTTAATTTTCTATCATATAGTCCATTATTATGATCTTCAAAATAAGTCACCACCGTAAAAGAAAGGAAACGTTTTTAGTCTAGAGAGTCGGCTTGATACGCCTGCTGCATGAACATAGAAAAAAACACGCAAACCAGAACTGAACAGATTCCCATAAGTCCCCCTGAGAAAGACAGGAGTCATATGCCCAATTGCAAAATCAACACAAAATCATCACTAAATATACAGTAGGATGATAACACTGAGTATGAGCCTGGCCAGAAACCACAAACCCTGGAACAAGTTCAAACCAAACACAGACAGGAAACCACTCACCCAGGCATGGCAAGGGTAGGTGCTCCCGAGCAAAAAGCAAATGTGCCCAGTGATTCACAGTCAACTCTCCTTGATGAAGAAGTCTGACTAGAGCCTTTGCGATTTGAATGTGGGAAAAGAGTAAGTGCATCCCTGGACATTTTAGTGAAAATTCAAAATATACTGAGAAATTCAAGATAACCTAACAGTTAAAATGTTTTTTGAGAGGACCCACATCTCTTTATAGTTTCACTTATTTGTTTATGTTGCTAAGAACCAAAGGAGCTCTAGTGGCATGGAGGCATTTGACTTTGTAAGTAGACCAATGGTTCAAAACCACCAGCCACTCTTTGGGATTAAAGTGAGATTATCTGTTCCCATGGAGGACTAAAGTCTCAGACACTCTATACATAATTATATGAGTAAGAATAGATTTCACAGCAGAGGGCTGAAAACACGTTCCAGTAATATAGCTGCTATAATGTTGACTTCTTACCATTAAGTCGATTATAACTCAGAGTGATCCTATAGAACGTGTACAGGTCCTATTGAAGGAGAAGAACTTCCCTGTCTCCAAAGCTGTCATCTTTAAGTAAACAGATTGTCCCATCTTTGTCCTGTGACACAAGAAGTGATGATTCTGTGAGTGGTGTATCACACAAGGGATAGCATGCAGATGACACAACATTGCTTAGGAAAGGGAAGAGAACTTGAACCAATTATTGATGAAAATCTAAGAATAGAGACTTCATTATGGCTTTCATCCCAATGTAAAGAAAAATCTTCAGTACTAGCCTAACAGACAATATTATGAAGATGGTGAAAATATTAAAGAATCAAATATTTATTTTTAAATAGATTCACAATCCATGCTTATGGACACAGAAGTCAGGAGACCCAACATCATATTACATTGGGCAAATCTCCTGCTAACGACATCTTTATTTTTATTGGTCTCTAATTCACATGTCATATTATTCAATGGTTCACTCATATTAAGAAGAGTGCAATCATCACCACCATCAGTGTACGACCTTTTCTTCTTTCTTGTAGTTATTGTCTTAGCTCCTCATTTCTCCCCAACCTCTCTGACATTTCCCTAGGCAATTATTAATTACAAGTTACCATCTTTGTAGATTTACCTCTGCTGTACTTCATATATTGAAAAATATACAAAATAAACAAGAAAGAAATAAACAGACAAAAATGACAGGCTTCTTTAAAATGTTGAACAGCCAAGATGTCACTTTGAGGACTAAGGTACAGCTGAGCCAAGTCTCAGTATTTTTTTTTCTTTTTTTACATTTTATTAGGGACCCATACAACTCTTATCACCATCCATACATATACATACATCAATTGTATAAAGCACATCCATACATTCCCTGCCCCAATCATTCTCAAAGCATTTGCTCTCCACTTAAGCCCCTTGCATCAAGTCCTCTTTTTTTTTCCCCTCCCTCCCCTTTCCCCCCTCCCTCATGTGCCCTTGGTAATTTATACCTCGTTATTTTGTCATATCTTGCCCTATCCGGAGTCTCCCTTCCCCCCTTCTCTGCTGTCCCTCTCCCAGGGAAGAGGTCACATGTGGATCCTTGCAATCAGTTCCCCCCTTCCAACCCACTCACCCTCCACTCTCCCAGCATCGTCCCTCACACCCTTGGTCCTGAAGGTATCATCCACCCTGGATTCCCTGTACCTCCAGCCCTCATATGCACCAGTGTACAGCCTCTGTCCTATCCAGGCCTGCAAGGTAGAATTCGGATCATGGTAGTTGGGGGGAGGAAGCATCCAGGATCTGGGGGAAAGCTGTGTTCCCCATCGGTACTAACTTGCACGCTAATTAACCCATCTCCTCTCCTAAACGCCTCTATGAGGGGCTCTCCATTGGCCGACACTTGGGCCTTGGGTCTCCACTCTGCACTTCCCCCTTCATTTAATATGGTATATATATACATATACATATACACATATATACACACACTTATATCGTTGTTGTTGTTTTTTTGCATGATGCCTTATACCTGGTCCCTTGGCACCTCGTGATCGGACGGGCCGGTGTGCTTCTTCCATGTGGGCTTTTTTGCTTCTGAGCTATATGGCCGCTTGTTCACCTTCAAGCCTTTAAGACGCCAGACACTATCTCTTGATAGCCGGGCACCATCAGCTTTCTTCACCACATTTGCTTATGCACCCATTTGTCTTCAGCGATCCTATCATGGAGGTGTGCAGTCAATGATATGATTTTTTGTTCTTTGATACCTGGTAACTGATCCCCCTGGGACCACTCGATCACTTCCATGTGGACTTTGTTGCTTCTGAGCTAGATGGCCGCTTGTTTATCTTCAAGCCTTTAAGACCCCAGTCACTATCTCTTTTGATAGCCGGGCACCATCAGCTTTCTTCACCACATTTACTTGTTCACCCACTTTGGCTCCAGCCGTTGTGTCGGGAGAGTGAGCATCACAGAGTTCCAATTTAATAAAAGAAGGTATTCATGCATTGAGGGAGTGTTTGAGTAGAGGCCCAAGGTCTTTCCGCCACCTTAATACTTGACCTATAAATATAGACACATAGATCTATTTCCCCATCGTTCTATATATATTTGCATGTACATGTCTTTGTCTAGACCTCCATGAAAGTCTCAGTATTTCATTCTCTTCATTTGCTTTCAAAAGTCGGACGATCAATAAAGGGAACCGATGTCTTTGGATTATGGTGTTGGTAAAGAACATTAAAAGTACCATCAACTACCAGAAGAACAATGAAATCTGATTGGAAGTATTCAGCTCAATCAAATGCTCCTTAGAGACAAGGATGGTAAGATTTTGTCTCAATTACTTTGGACAATTTCTCAGGATACACCAGGCTTGGGAAAACAACATCATGCTTGATAAAGCAGAGTCCCTGGAAAAGAGCCATGTTGTTGTTTTTGTTAGGTGCCATCAAGGTGGCTCCGTCCCACAGTGGCCCTATGCATAACAGAAGGATACACTGTATGGCCCAGTGCCACCCGCACAATTGTTCCGACTGCCACTGCATCAGTCCTTCTCGTTGAGGCCTTCCTCCTCTCTACTGTCCCGCCGCTTTATCAAGGATGATGTTCTTCTCCAGGGACCGGTCTCTCCTGACAACATGTACAAAATGTGTAAGACTAAGTTTTTGTCATTTTTGCCGTTAAGGAGCACTCAGGCCAGACTTTTTCCAAGATAGGTATGTTGATTCTTTTCAATAGTCTTCTCCAACAGCACAATTCAAAGATATCAATTCTTCTTTGCTCTTCCTTATCCAATGTCTAAATTTCACAAGCATATGAGATGATTAAAAATACCATGACGCAGTGCACTTTCACCCTCAAAACAATGTCCTTGCTTTTCAATCCTCAATAATCAAGAGACCTTGTGGAGACGATAAGCCTAATGCAAGGTGTCTTTTGATTCCTTGACTGCTGCTTCCATGAGCATTGATTGTGGATCCCAGCTAGGGGACATCCTTGACAACTTCAACCTTTTCTGGATTTATCACAATGTTACCTACTGGTTCAGTGGTGAGGATTTTGGTCTGCTTTACATTGAGTTGTCATCCACACTGAAGGCTGACGTTCTTGATCTTAATCAGCAGTGTTTCAAGTCCTCCTCACTTTCAGCAAGCAAGGTTGTTTCATCTGCACATCTCAGGTTGCTAATAGGCCTTCCTCTAATCTTGATGCCACACTATACTATTCTTTATATAATCTGGCTTCTCTGATAATTTGCTCAGCAGGCAGATTGAGTATCTGTGGTGAGAGGACACCCTCGTATTGCACATTTTTCCTGATTTTAAACTAGGCAGTGTCCCCTTGTTCTGGTAACACACTGACCCTTGATCTATGGACAAGTTCCACATGAACTAAACGAAGTTTTCTGGAATTCCCAGTCTTTTCAAGGTTATCCAGTGTTTGCTATGATCCACACAGTTGAATGCTTTTGTGTAGCCAGTAAAACACAAGTAAACATCTTTCTGGTTGTTTCTGCTTTGAGGCAAAATCCATCTGCCATTAGCCATGGTATCCTTTCTTTCATGTCCTCCTGTGAAGCAAACCTGAACCTCTGACAGTTCCCTACCAATGTATTGCAAAAATTTTTCTTGGATGATTATCAGTAAAATTTCACTTGCATGTGATATCAGATATTATTATCTAATTAGAGCATTTTTTACTGTCACTTTTCTTTGGTATTGGTGTAAATATGGATCTCTTCCAGTCAGTTGGCTAAGGAGCTGTCTTCCAAATTTCCTGACATAGATAAGTAAGTGCTTCCAGTATTTCATCAGTTTTGGAAACAGTTCCATTTGTTTTCCATTAATTATTGGAGCTTTGTGTTTTGGGCTAATGCTTTCAGTGCAGCTTGAACTTCTTCCTTCAACATCCTTGGGACCTGCTCATATTCTGTCTCCTGACATGGTGGGATGTTGACTAGTTCTTTTTAGTACAGTGACTCTATGTATTCGTTCAATTTTCTTTTGAAGCTTTCTGCATCAGCCAATCTTTTGCCCATAGAATCTTTCAAGATTGCAACTTGAAGCTTGACTGGTTTTTCTTTCTTGAGTTCATTCAGTTTTAGATATCCTGAATGTGTTCTTCCTTTTTTTGTTTTTCTAACTCCAGGTTTTTGAACATTTCATTTAATATTTGACTTTGTCTTCTTGAGCTTCTCTTTGGAATATTTTGTTCAGCTCTTTGCCTTCATCGTTTCTTCCAAATGCCTTAGCTACTCTATGATTAAGAGCAAGTTTCATAATCCCTTCTGACATCTATTTTAATCATTCCTTTATTCCCTATATTTTATATGACCTTTTGCTTTCTTCATGAATTATTGTCTTGGTGTCCTTCCTCAACTCATCAGTTCTTCTACTACTAGTGTTCAATGTGGCAAATTTTTTCCTGAGATTGTCTTCAAGTTCAGATGGCAGAGACTCCAGGTCATAATTTGGCTCTGGTGGACTTGTTTCAATTTTTTTTTTCAGTTATGACTTGAACTTACATATTAGAAATTAATGATCTGTTCCAGTCAGCTCCTGCTCTGGTTTTAGCTCCTGATATTGAGCTCCCCCATAGTCTCTCCCCACAGATGTCGTCAATTTGATTTCTGTTGATTCCATCTGAAGCAGTCCCTATCTATATTAGCTTTTTGTGTTGTTGCAAAAGGCCTTTGCTACGAACAAGCCTTTGGTTCGACAACATTCTATCACGTGACCGCCAGCTTCCTTTCCTCGCCAAGTCCATATTTTCGACTAGCGTTCTTTCTTCTTTGATCCCAACGTTGGAGAGATAGCCTCATTAAAACGATTGACACTGAACCTATGGGCTCAAACATAATTGTGATAGTTCACAGACACCCACCCTCTGAATCCAACGCACATTGTAAGTCAGTTCCATGAAGAGCAAGAGGAGTCTATGTCACCAAGTGTCACCAGTGCCAGTAGCTGCTTGCAGCCTCTCTTGCTGTTGTGTGCCCAGTTGATTCTAACTTGCAGCAAGCCCATGTAACAGACTAGGACCCCCCCTGTAGGATCTCCCTGACTGTGATCTTTTGTGGAAACAGATAACCAGACATCACAAAAGCACCTCTGGATGACTTTTAATGGCCAACTTAAAAAAAATAGATTGGCACTTCTTCCACATGTCATTTAACTCCATAGTTCAATCATACCAAGAGGAGTTGTACAATCATTACTACAATCAATTTTAGAAAATTTTTTCTTCCTTGTACTCATTGTTATTAGTGTAATTATTTTTTTAATTGTGGCAAAAATATACACAACAAAACATTCTCCAATTCAACAACTTCTGCACATATCATTCATTACCATTGATTATATTCTTCATGTTGTGCAAACATTATTGACAATCTTTTCCAAGTAATTCACCACTATTAACATAAATTCAATGCCCTCTAAGCAAAAACCCTTCCTCCTTTACCTATAGTATCCATTAGTCAACTTTAGTTTCTTTAAAATTTTTTACTAGTTTCTTGACACAAAATTCATATATTATACACTCCTGTAGTTACATCGCTCTTAAAAAGAGTTGTTTATACATTATCACAATCATATCTAGTGTTCCCTTTCCCCTCCTGTATTCATTGTTTGCTCCATAACTCACCTCACCCTCTCCACAACCCCATCCCCAATAAACCATTGCTTTAGTTATTGTCTCTATGCATCCACTCCTTTTGAGCTTTATAAATGGGGAAAACCTGAGACAATAAAAAACAAAATGAAATGAAAAAGAAAGAAGAAATAATAATTTAAAATAAGGAGTAAGAAATAAAAGACCACCAACAATATTTAAAAAGCCAGAGAAGAAATTTCTGTAGTGGAACAAGCGAGACATACTTAAGCTTTGAGCAAATTCGGGTTGGGTCGAGAGGGAGCTCAGGTGACAAAGTGCCGTGCTATAACTTGGCTCCATCCACCATAATCAGGTTTACAAGAACCTCCATCTGGAGGAAAGGCCCCTGGCCCGTGGCCACAGGGCATCTGCCCGAGGCTTCACTTGACTGTATACTGTGCAGGAGCTTTTCGCTTCCCACGGCCCTTCGTCATCTTCAACAAAGTCAGTGTTCATAATTTAAGCTCTGGTACTTTTCCCTTAATTATATTTGCATTTTATTATTTTCATCTTTGGATCACACAGGCTGGTGTGCTTCCTATGGGTGGTCTTAATGGATGCCTCACTTAGATGGCTGCTTGTTTGAATACAATCCTTTCAAACCCCAGACACTGTTCCGATTGATATCAGGGCACCATCTGCTTTCTTCATCGCACTTTGCTGCAGTACCTTGTCTTCAGGGGTCTGTTCATGAAGGTGAGTGAAGTTGTATCTGAACTAACTGATTTTGGCTTGGGGCTGGGATGACATGGGAGCCCAGAATCCATCTGTGTGTCCATGGGTTCTGAACAACTCTGGTTTACTTTGGTGGTCATATTACGACAAAAACCCCACAACAACAACAAATAAAAAGAGAAAAACCACCCCCTCCAAAAAACATTGTCAGTCCTCCCCCTGGGGTATCAGGCAATTGATGAGTAATATAAATAATTTATCCAATGCCATAGAGTGGTACTGCTGATATGCGGAGTTTCTGTGAGTGTAGTCCATTCGTGAGTTGCAGTCTCTGAGTGGTTGCTTTGTACAGATTGATTTCTTAATTGATGGAACTCTTTACATGGAGCACGGGAGTTGGTGCGAGGGAGAAAGTTTCTGTACTGTTTCTTACAAGGACAGATTCTTGTCTTCCAGATTAAAACCTGTCATACTAATGCAAGGGGAACATTGGGATACTAAATATTTGGTGGATCTGGGTCCCTTTTCATTGGACACCCTCTAAAACTGGGCTCCCACCAAAGGTCCAAGGACCACCATTTCCACAGTGTTGGGCGGGCCATCCTTTGCTTCCTCTCCATCAGGGAATTTAAGTCTTAAAGTCAGGGGTTACAGGTACTTTTGAGGAAGGGGCCAGCTCATTCAGTGGGACTTTTAGGTGGAGTCTTTCTGGGTGGCCCATAGGGGATGCCATGTTCCCTGTTAGGTCAGTGTCTAAGGTCATCATAATGCTTAGCCTATGGAGCGGTTCACAGAGGGTTTGAGAAACCTATTCAAAGTTCCAGGGCCATAGAGCCAGGTTTATTCTCTCCTTAAGTTCCCTACGACTATTTTTTAACATCTCTCTCAATGTGAGGTTGTTCTTCCCCATTCACCCACCATCCCCACCGACAGAAATGTCAGTGCCTCCTCTGAGATGCAGACGCTCCCCAATGCTGGTCTGAACTTGATGTTCGTGGTCTGAACTTGATGCAGATGCTCTGCAATACTGGTTCTTCTTCCATCCCTGTGTCACTCCCTTGTCTCCAGGCTGTAGCGCAACCAGGGCATGGTCATTTCCCTTTCCACCCTCCTTAAAGGAGTGACCGCGGCTGATAATATGAGGTCTTCTCTTTTCAGGTGATTCTTGTGACGTGCACATTGGATGCGAGAGGGGGAGGGGGAATCGGTGATGCTGGGCTCTTGTGAACTGCCTATTTCTTTACCATTGTGCCTCCAGGGACCCTGCTTTAATAGTAACTATGAGATCACAAAAGGTTAAATCCACCTTTAACCTCTCTTGAAAGATTGCTTTTGCTCTTTCCTTCTCTTTAGGGGACTCTAGGGGAAAAAATTTCAACAAGCAACTAGTAAGGAACAAAATGACACACTGTGTGCACGATCAGAGCTAGACTGTCCTGTGGAGAAGAAATGAATGCTCAGAATGGAGCTGGCTGCGTAGACTAAAGTCTAAGGGACGGAGGGAGGTGTAATGAGGAAGAGAGGGTCTCTCTAAGTTGACTTCGACTCATGACAGTGAGTTTGGTTCTTGGCTTGGGGGAAGTCTAGTGAGGGGGGGGGGGGATGGTGTAGAAGGAGCTTCCAGAACACTGTTTCCATCTAAGGGGATCAGATTTTTCTTTTTCCCATTTATTATTGATGCAATAAATATTTATTGAGTATCTTCTATGTGTACGACACTGACTGTGCCAATTACTAGGAGGAGGAAACATTAAGACATATTATAGTGCATGAATAATTAACTGGACCCAATACAACAGAGACCTATACTTCAATGTTCTCTAAGTCAAACAGAAAGATGTGGCATAAAGAGGGACAGGTTTCAATGGGGAATTAGTTCAAAGAGAGAACATTTTACTCTAGGATGTCAAGGAATCCTGTGTTTCATTTGCTCCCCTAGAGATGGATGGGGTACTCCATGTGCTGATGGCTCTGCAGAAGGCATAGAAAGAAGGGCAGGAGAGCAGGTAAGATGGGGCATGGACGGTAGTTCAATTTAGATGGAATTTAGGTAGGAATATGAGAATGTGGAAGATCTAGATAGATAAGGGGTCAGATAATGAATGGAGGGTCTTAATAACATGCTCAAGGAATTTGTGGTTTATTGGTAGGCAATAGTGAAGACAGTAAGTATAATCAGTTTTCTGTATTGTGGCCATCTGGGTAGATAGGAGAAACAAATTCACGGACATACATATGTATATAAGGAAGGGATTTATATACAAGAGCAATTGAACATTGAGATCAAGTCCAAAAGTCTGATATTAGGGCATATGTTCAATACCAATCTATAAAGTCCTCTTCAGATTCATGAAACACATGCCATGATATCGAATGTAGAAGATCACAGGCCAGTGGGTAGAAAATCTTTGGAACTAGTGTCATTGGAAACATCTCAGAGTTGGCAGGATCTCTGCATCAGAGTGCATCCATGTGTCTTGTCAGCTGCTCTGTCTCCCAGGGTGTGAGCATAGAGTGTCTCCATCCTCCAAGGAGGAAATACTTGATTTCCTAGAATTCTCAGAAGAAGGCCAGGACCATACAGAGGCCTCATTGGCTGTGATCTGATTGACAAGCTAGACTCCACCCCTGCACGCTTAAAACTCAAACCGACAAACGATTGTATATCTACCACATGTATAATGCAGAGGTTGATCTGACAGTGGAATGAGGATGGTGTGGATGAGGGAGAGAGAGGAGACTACAATAACTGACATTGGGCCAATTCTAAAATCCAGGCCCGAAGTTCCGAGAACTACTGCAAGAACAGCACCAATGGGAAGAGACCTGGGCGAGTTTACTCGACATGCAATGAGGGAGATTTCTTGAGATCTGATCCATTTCGGTTGGCAAAGAAGAGGGAAGTCCAGGTGTTTGGGAGAGAGCTATCCCATGTGAAGCGAGGAGAATGAATGAATGAAAAGTAGACTCCCGGCGGAGAAAGGCCAGGGATATGGCACGATCAGTTCGGCTGTGCTCTGGTGGGGCTGAGGCACCGGCAGCACGCCCAGTTAGAGATTCCATACGCGGCTGGGCATGCGCAATTGCTGTTCAGGTGAGAGTCTGAGCTGGGGAGCCTGCTGAGATATGTTCCAACCCTGCTGATGACTGGATGCTGGCCATGATTCAGGGGGCGGTGACATCCAAACACGCTCATAAATGCTTCCTAGAGCTGAGTCAGACACGAATGCGATAGCTTCCATTTTGCCCCTGACTAGCACAACACTGTTGCCTTCTAAGGTCAGTGCCAAGTTCTAGGCTAGTGCCGAGTACGGGCAGTGATGAGCACACCCCAAGTAACCGAGGGACCATCAGTGAACTTGACTGAGGAAGCCTCTCTTTCACACAGTCTCTGCTCAACCCTGAAACCGGTTTTTTCACTTTTCCTTTAGTCCTGTTTCATTTGGTCAACTCGTATCATTTTGCCTTTGAAAAATAACGCCTACACAATTTGGATTTTCCAATTAGTTCTGTGATTTGAGAGGGGGAAGGGGATGATAAATGATGTGTAACTAAACCTGGAATAAAGCCTTCACAGTAAGTGGTATTTACATCTAAACCCAGTTTGAGACTACAAACCGAAATGCAAATCCCAATGGAAATCCCTGGGTTTCTGCAGACAGGTTCGAAGGGGATCAGGGCACCATGTGGTCTCCAGGGAGCTGATTCACGGAAGGATGTTACAGTTAACCAGCAGTGTAGCCGGTAGTTTAATTCGAGCTCCTTAACAAAAGGTAGCTCCTCAAAAATCCAGGTCTACCTGGCCTGCCTGGGAATGCTTCCTCCTGCCCACATCGTAGGCTACTTACAAGACTTCTTGATGAAGCTCACAAACTCCACCTGCATTCAAGAATTCTGCCATCATGGTCACGTGTTTTCTCCCACCGAATGCTAGTCCATCACTTACTCATGTTTGTGCTGTGTGTCAGCTTCCTTCCCAAACAATTATGTGCTTATTAATAATTATAACTACTTTATGCTATTGCCAAGATCTGTACTAAGCATTCTACCCTGCTAGTTAATTTGCATCTTTACAACAAGCCTATAAAGTAGATCGTAAGCTCCTCTTTTATAGTGACAAACAACCGGACTCCAAACTGGTTCCTTCTGGTTTGAGCCTCAGCTGAGAATGACCATTTCTTCTTCAGATATACTGGATCCAAATTCATGTCTTAATAACATTCCCAGGTGATTCTTAGGGATACCCCTGCGACCTGGGAGGACCACTCAGGAGGCTTGTTGAACTGTAGATTCTGAGTGTGTACCTGAGGCGAAAACACAGTCTCAGCAGAGGGCAACTCGAGAATGAACCGGTTCAAAGAAAGACCTGGAAGAAAGATATTCGATGATATGAACATCTTGCCTAAGACCAGATGAGGAACTCAGAAAAAGAGGAATTTCAAAACCAGGATTTCAATCCATAGCTTCCCAATTATTTAAATCAAAGTTGAGAAAACATGCCCTGTTATATTTCCTAGATTGTTAGCCCTAGATGTGGACTATTTATTTGATATTCTGTTTTCACATGGCCTCTCAAAATTATAATTATTAACTTCTGGTTCAATAATTAAAGATGGTGGTAGAGGTGTGGCAGCCATCTCCATAAGTAAGCTATATTGCAATATTCATATTATTTGGTTCTATAATTTTTTAATGGCAGCCAGGCATCATTGGTGTTCCTTACTTGAGATAGATGTGGGGAGTAAAATAATAAAGCTAAGAAAGCACTACAGCACAGCAGGGGCATTTTTGTCCTTTGAGGTTATGCTATCTCTTCTCATATGGGATTTGAAGGGTATGAATTTGACCTACCTTTTTGCTATGGAGGAGCCCTGGTGGAGTGGTAGTGACCCATTGGGCTGCCACGTGCAAGGTCAGCAGTTCAAGATCACCAGCTGCTCCTGGGTGAAAGATGGAGTTTCTACTTCCATAGAGTTACAGTCTCCTAAACCCCAAAGGGCATTTCCACCCTACCCTATAGTGTCATCATGAGTCAGAATTGACTCAATGGCTGTGAGGTTCCTTGTTTTTGCCATTGTTGAGGTACATGGTGTAAATGGACCTCAGTTTAAAATTGTTACAACTCCGAATGAGTCAGGTGATAGCTGAAAATGACCAGAGAGCACTGTCATCTAGGCAAGAGAGATGGTTTGTGAAAAGAAATCCACATGGGAAAGTATTACCCTCGTCAAAGCACCACCGTCCAAAGTTTGGATCTCAGTCATGTGGACTTGCGAGGAGCTGTAAAGTCCGTTTCAGCTCACAGCGGCCCCACCGACAACAGAACTTAGCACTCGCAGGCCGGCACAGCCTCCCTGTTGTTCTTGGCTTTGAGCCCATGGTTGAAGCCACTGGGACAACCCGTTCGAGGACCTTTCTCCTTTTCACTGCCTCTACACCTGACCAAGCACGGTGTCCTTCTCCAGTGACTGGTCTCTTCTGACAACATGTCCACAGTATATGAGGAGTCTTGCCATCCTTGCCTCTAAGGAGCATTCTGGCTGTATTTCTTTTAAGAAAGATCTAATATCTTGCATAGTTTTCATTCCTTCTCTAAACTTAAGATATTAGACTAAATCTTTCCAAATAAACTGTGTCATATGTGATGGCTCCAAAGAATTAAATCGGTCCAAGATAGAACATGTTTGTATGTGATTTAAGCCAAAATTTGGCAGACCATCCCCAAAGTAATAACATTTGTACCAATTGACCATTTACGTCTTCTTCAGAATCAACACTTATTTCAATCTTGTACAAATCAACCCAAACCCCAAATTAAACTCACTGTCATAGAAGTAGTGTTGACTCAAAGAAATGCCCCCCCACTCCTTCCCCCCACCCCCATGGGTTTCTGAGACTGTTGACAGGGGTAGAAAATCCAGTGTTTCTCCTGAGGAGCTGCTGGTGGTTTTGAACCCTAGACCGTGATTTGCTGCCCAACACTTCACCTCTACAGCACCATTCATTCATGTGGCATGCAATCTTTTCCCTATTTGTCTCCGATTGAAAATTCTTTTTTTTCCTAGTTCTTCTGTTTGCTAAATTAACCAAGTTGGCTATAGCCATACTGCTCACCAGACGAGGTCTCTAGTTTAGAAACATCAACATAGAATTTGTCTACTCAGAAATATTTTTTTCAAGATTGTTTCTCAGGGAAGGAAAGAGAAGAGTAAAGTTTGGAATTTCCCTTCTAGGTCTGGCCCACTATGCATTCATTTATTAGTATTATTATTATTGATGATAATTAGGAAAGCGAATTGAATGGATTCAATGATGTCATATTGTCAGGATTTGTCCCAAATGCTTTTTTAATGACTCACTGTAAATTCATATGCCATCTGTGCATATATAGTCTCAGATTTAATTTTATCCTCACTTTGTGCCACACCTTGTTTATTCTTAGACAGACCTTGTGGTTAGTGGGCTTCAAAGTTTCCTCCTCTTAAAACGCAAGGGTTCTAGAACTCACTAAGCAAGACTGCATTTATTCCTCAATGAGAAAGAGAAGATGATGTTTGAAAAATGATAACAAAGATGTGTGTTGATAAAGTCATCCTAGAGATTCAAAATGGAAAGTAATGGGCAGACCGTCCCCTCTTTCCCTCTTCATTGCTGACCTTTGTTAGAGTTTGCTGTCCCACAACCCTTGTGCGTTTAATACATTCAAGTGGCTTTCTCTTCTCAACTTTAATCTCTACGTTCCTTTTGTAGCGAGGGGGTGTTGATGGATGCCATGTACTGTGGGTAACATGTACAACCTCACTGTGAAGATGACGAGCAAAAAGAGTTATCATAATTTCTCCATTCACACTCTCATCACCACCACCAACTGTTTAAATGTGGGGGCTTCAAAAAGTTCCTAGAGAAGTTCCATTATTTTCGATTCCATCTTTCCATGAACTTTTTGAAGCCTCCTAATATCTGTGTGTGTTACCTGATGGAGTGACACAGCAGCTGGCGTGGCCTCAAGTAGAACCATCATTGTGAGGCTGGTGCCGGCCATGGAGGGATTCATGCTGTGGTACTTGGGGCTCAGTATATCTGAGCAGAATCGATGCCAGCTAACATTTCCAGGAAGCTCTTCAGAATACTTGCCTTGACTGTTTCCAGGAGTTTGCTTTTATTCTGCCCTTTACACGGATGGAATCTACTCCTTTTGTACAGCAAACTTTTAAATACTTGAAAAATGTATCACATCTTTCTCAGGCTCTTTTCCTCCGAGCTAAAGATCTCACTTAGTATGCATTCAAACTCCTCATTACCTCGATCACACTTTCTAGGTTTTCCAAGGTCTTTTTTTTTTTTTTTTTTTTCAGAGAACTGCAAAAATGCCTTTGACCCTTACCTTCCTTGGTTCAAAAATAATCCTTGTAAAAATGGAAACTTACCATTCAGAATCTTTTCATGCACTCGCATATACTGAACTGGAGGTCAACCAAAATTTCCATTTTGATTTTATAAGCCAGCCAGCTTTCTCCCATATTCTTTTGTATAATTTTGCTTTTATTTTTAAATATAGGATATTAAGCATTTATCTCCTAAACTTTCAACATGTGGGCTCCAGCTACCCAGTGTTAGGTTGTTAAAAAATAATTTAGAGCGTCTATTTCATCAATTTGATTAAATACACTTTTAATTTTGATAACTGTCCCATCAATGATTTTGAGAAGAACATTTTAACTCTACTATGTGGTTTTCCTGCAGCTGTTCAATGCGTTTAAATGGCAAAGTAACACATTAGAGTTCAGTGAAGCCATGCTAGCAAATTATATCTATTAAAGACTCCTTTTTACTCTTCCTTTATAGTTTCTAAAAAATTATATATTTTTATTCAATTAATGCCTGATCTTTAGACATAATATGTATTAGCAGAAATAAGAAAATAACAATTACCTCTAATTTCTTTATCCAGATATGAACATAGCCAATATACAGAATGTTTCTGGTGTGTGTACAGCATGTGTGCGTGAGCGTGCATGAGACACTTGCATAAACGCATAAAGATAGTCCTTCACTTATAATGGGGTCCCATTCTAATGACTTCATC
This sequence comes from Tenrec ecaudatus, assembly GCF_050624435.1. Lineage (NCBI taxonomy): Eukaryota > Metazoa > Chordata > Mammalia > Afrosoricida > Tenrecidae > Tenrec > Tenrec ecaudatus. The sequence continues at coordinate 149,934,207 of NC_134532.1, forward strand.
AAAATCCTTCACTAAGTCACCTATCTTTTTGTTTTCCTTGTTACTGCCCTTTGTTACTCATAGATCCAATCTTTGTTTGGGGTGGTTGGGGACAGTCCATATAGACTTACAGATATGTCTTAACATTTTACATAGTGCACACTTATCAATATGTGCATATATAAACTCAAATAAGTTGTAACTCAAGACTACACAGTATAAACACTTTAAGAGGTAAAAGTGTAATTATGCTTATTTTTTTCACCTGCTTACTTCACCAGATCTAGTACAATCATTACACATTTTCAGAAAAAAACATCTTCAGTTGCCCCATGAATTCCAACATGCTGACAATCACTACTTTGTTCTCAGAGAGCGCTGGGGCCGCAGGGCTTATGCCTAAGGCTGTTGACTGCCCTCTCAGCAACCCCAAAGTCCTAGTGCCTTGGGTGAGCGGTGGGGCTTTCTGCTCTGGTAAAGAACGACCGTCTCAGCAATCCCCAGGGGCAGCTCTACCATACTATAGGGGCTACTTGATGGCAGTCGGTTTGGTTTTAGAGTTTGTTCTTATTGGAAATTGTCATTTTTCAACCTGTTAACAATATATTATCATCTTCCAATTAAATATTTGATCTGAGGCTAAAATGACGGCCTCCCATTTATTTCAAATTGTTCCTGGCAGAAAGATGAAGGAATGCCCTTCCACAGGACACTCTCGGCTAGTCAGGTGTGCTTTACGCTGGACTTGGACTTGTGAACTTTGACTACTTGAGCTGAGAGCCTCCGGGAGGGTCAATGAGATGGGACACTGGCAGACAACTAACAGATAGGAAGGGGTTGTTTTCAAAAGGGCACTTGATGGGCTGTCTGCTTTCATTAAAATTAGTGTTAATTACCCACATTAACTTAGCTTCCAAGGGAAAAATTAATTGCTTCAGTTTCTAAAATTTCTCTGGCAGTTTTGAAGTTGCCCTTAAGCAGTCGAAGATAAAGCCTTCTTCTGTCCTCCCTTTCTCTTTGAAAGGTTATCAAGCTCTGTATCTAGAAGCTCAGAAATCACCCTTCTTCCTCTCCGCTGTTCTTAATCATCAGTGCCTCACACGTCCTTCTCATCAGACCTTCTCCAGGGATGTCTCCTTCGTGTAAATCTACTGCCGAATCCCAACAGAGAGCACTGCACCACGTTCACTCGGAAGCTAAGTTCTCTGTCTCGCCGTTCCTCCTCTCTGCTGCAACCTGCATTCCTTTATTCAACACGTGGTGATCAGGTCATTTCACAATCTTCCATGGAAACAATCAGCATAGGCTCGTTGTTGTGAGGGTAACAGGCTCAACAAGGTTCAAGAGATCCATCACATCGTTTCAAGTTGTGAGCACAGAGGGTGGAGCAAGACCTCCAGGATTCAAGTGCTGAACTGGCCACTTCATCACGGCCAGCGGTCAGCCAATCTGTGCCTCTCGGCTCATAGCAACCTGCTGCCCATCAGATGGAAACATTTCCCGGTCCTGGCCAGCCTCACAATTGTTTCTATGTTGGAGCCCATTGTTCAACTCCTCTTGAAAGTCTTTCTTCTTTGTCCCTGGCCCTCTATTGTCCCAAGGCTGATGTCCTTTCTCAGGCATTGGTCCCGCTTGATGACATGCCCAAAGAATGTGAGATGAAATCTCACTTCTGGAGGAATGCTTATTGTATTTCTCCCAAGATGGAGTCTTAATTATTCTTCTGGCTGTCCACCGTATATTCAGTATTCTTGACCAACATCTTAATTCAAGGCATCTCTTCTTCTTTAGTCTCATTTATTTATTGTTTCACTTTGATATGTACAGTGGGCAACTGAAAGTACCAGGGCTGGGATCACGTGAGCCTTGGTTTTCAAAGTGACACTTTGCTTCTTAACATTTCTCAATCTTTCCTTGCAGGCTTACCCGATGCAATACAACATGTTTTCACAATTGCTGCTTCCATGGGTGATGATAGTGAATCCACGTAAAATTAAATCCACTGACTAGCTACATCATTGTGAGAAATTATCTTCTTAGTGACTCAATTTCCTCATCTATAAAATGATCCCGACTTCATACCGTTGTTCATGGATGCCACAGCCAAGTTGGTGGGGACTGACTTATGGACGCCTATGTACAACACCACTAAATGTTGCCAGGCCCTGCCTGATCTTTGCGGTCTTTGGTGGGCTTGAGCCCATTGTGGTGGTTATTGTGTCACTCCATCTCATGGAAGCTTTCCCTTCATTTCATTGAGCTCCTGCTTTATCAAACATGATATCCTTCTCTAGGAGTTCATCTTTTCTGATGATTATTCCAAGCAAAGTGAAGTTCAACCATCCTAAGGGTTAGTATGTGTCAATGTTGAGGAACTGTCTTAGGGACGTTGTAAGTGCTATGTTGGACTGGCAACCCAAAGCATAGCAGTGCAAACTCACAGTCGTCAAGGGATAAAGAGCCCCTACATGTATCCATTGCGCAGCAGAATGGACTGAAGGGTAGCAGATTCGGCTTGTTTTAGGTTTCTGTGAGTGTTGGAGTGAGTGCCTGGGTAGTGCAAAGAGTCCCACATTCCCAGGGTGGTTTGAGTCCATGCAGAGTCCATGAGAAGAACCAACTGCCGTCCTGTGGAGTCCAACTCCCCGCGACCCCACAGGACAGAGTGGAATGACTCAGAGTGCCCGAGACGGTCATAGACAAGAAAGCAGATGGTGGATGGGAACCAATGCCCCATGATTAGCTTGTAATCCACTGTATCAGGCTTGGCAATTGACCTTTAAAAGAATCATTATCAAAAACTCAATGGAACACAGTTCTACCCTGATATTCTCTATGGAGTCGCCATGATCAAAAATGACTTCAAGCCAACGGGTTTGGCTATGTAAGTTTTCTCTGTTATGATGGTCTCTTCAACTTCAGCTCCTGCACTCACCCCTTCTTCCCCCAGACTGCACAACCTGGTCCCCTGGCCTTCCTTTACTTTACGAAATGCATTAGACTCCGGCCCATCCTTCAACTTCTGCCAAGTATGATTGCCCTTCTCTCCCCAATTACTCCCTCCTTCTGCCTAGGTAGCTCTCTCTCTGCATGCTTCCATGGGCTTTGAGACTAGAAAATTGTCCTGCTGGTGCTTCTCTTGCAATTATTTGATTAATGCTTGCCTTTCATGGTAATCCTTTGGAGAGAGAGGAGGCTTTCTACTTCCATAAAGAGATCCAGTCTGGGAAACCCACGGAGCAGGTCCACCCTATAGGGTTGCCATGAGTCAGAATGGACTTTATGGCGGTGACTTTGGGGTTTGGTTTTGTTTTGTTTTCCTGATGATGGAGATCAGAGTCTGTTCTGCTCATCACAACTGCTCTTGCTCCTGGTACAGTGCTTGACATAGAATCTCATTCACTGCCATTGAGTCCTTCTGACTCATGGCGACATAGAGTAGTACTCAATAATTAAGTATTTCTTATATGAATGGAGGCCACTGTGAGTCCAAACCCACTCAACAACACCTTACAACACACATGAATAGTGGAATAAAGGCCTCTCTTGTGTTATTTCCTAAAATACCAGCAGGTGGCACCAAAGTAAATGCCATCAGCATTTAAGTCACTGGGTGAAGCAGTTGTGTGATCCGAAAGCATCACCTGAAGTCCACTCACTGCCACTGTGATCAAGACCATTCTAATCCACAGCGACCCTATGAGACAGAGTAGAACTGCCCCTTGGGTATCCGCAGCTGTAACTCTATGGGAACAGAAAGCCTCATCTTTCTCCCCCCCACGCACCTGGTGTGTTCGAACTGCCGATCCTGTAGTTTGTAGCTCAGTGTATAACACCCTGTACCAAATGAAGTCCAAAATGTCCATTCCTTGGGATTAGGAGTCAAAAATGCTGGACACTTGACAGATGTTTATTTCTATGTTCAAATAAATTTATCTAGCACTGAGTAATTTTCTGAGTCCACCAATCATCACTATTTAAAGTTATTGTACTTCTAAAACTTACGAGGACCCTAGTTCAATATTCTGCTAAGAAGGCTCGCTGTGAAACAATTCCTGGCAAGGACTCCTAAATCACAGGCGCACTCAGGTGGTTCGAAAGTCCCTAAAATTAAATCTAAATTGTCAACGTCAAACTCAACATCCTCACTGCCACACAGCTAATTCCCACTCAGAGCTAACCTATAGGACAGAGGAGAACTGGCCCTTTGGGTTTTCAAGACAACCATGTTTATGGGAGTAGAAAGCCGAACCTTTCTCCTAAGGAATGGCTGGAGTTTTCAAACTGCTGACCTTGCATTTAGCAGCCCAATAAGGAACCCACTGAACCACCAGGCCTCCTTCACATGCAGAGTTTACCCAACCTCACACATGCACAAGGAACCCTGTAGGTGTAGTGAATTCATGCTGGGTTGTCAATGCAAGGGTCGGTAGTTTGAAGCCACCAGTCGCTCTGTGGGAGAATGACCAGATTTTCTACTCTAATAAAAGACACACCCATGGAAAGCCACAGGGGAAGTTCTAGTCTGAGCTGTGAGTTAGAATGCCCTTGACAATAGTGAGCTTGGTTTTATGGATACATGCAAAATTGACCTTCTCTTTTAAAATCAACAAAATACCATTAGGACTATCAAATCTGGTTTAGAAGTCTGTTTTTGGTCTTGTACCCTGGAGTGAAAGGGATTACACAATATTGTTAGATGCCTTTGATGCTGTCCCAAATCATGGGAACACAAACTACAATGGGATGGGGTCATTATAATTCACAGGGCATTCATTGGCTGGTTTTCAGGAGAATTTTCACAAAGGTTTTCTTCGTAGCCTGGAAGCTCGCCTGAAACCTGTTCAGCATCTCAGCAACACTCAAGCTTCACCACTGACAGATGAGAGGTACTAAGTGCACACGAATTGCATTCTCCAGGGATCTAACCTGGATGTCCTTTACGGAAGAAGAGAATCCTTCCCCTGAACAACCACTGCCATCCAAGACTATGTCATGACACAGGCCATTCATCCTATAGATTTTGTGCCTCCAGGGTGAGTACTTACAGTTACCATGGATAATTTGTCTATTATAAGCCCGTTGCTGTGGTGGTTAGATGCAGTTTTATTGTAACACATTGATTCTGGTACAAAAGAAAGCAGCACTTCCTAGCCATGTGCCATTCTCAAAATCTTTGTTTAGGTGAGGCGGTTTTTACAGCTACTATGTCAATACTTCTTGTTGAGGATCTTCCTCTTTCCCACTAACCCTCTCTCTACCAAGTATGGTGTCCTACCAGGGATTGACCTCAGATCCAAAGTATGTAAGATGAAATCTCTGCAGCCTTACTTCTAAGGAGCATTCTGACTATATTTCTTCTCAGACAGATTTTTTCTTTGTCCTGGCAGACACCGTGTAGTCAATATTCTTCAACACCATAATTCCAAGGCAACAATTATTCTTCAGTCTTCCTTATTCACTGTCCAACTCCTAAATTAATAGCCAATGATGTAAAATGCTTTGGTTTGGGCCAGTCACGCCTTAATCCTCAAAGTGACATTTTTGCTTTTTCATACTTTAAAGGTCCTTTGGCAACCGTTTGTCCAGTGCGCTGACATTGTGTGATTTCTTAACTGCTATTTCTTTCTATAAGCATTGATTGTGGATCCAAGGGCAATAAAATCTTTGATACTTCAATGGTTTCTCTATCATGCTGGTTGGTGTTCCTTGGTCAACTTGTGAGGATTTTTGTTTTCTTTATCAACATAAAGAGAAAGTTGTAGTCCAGACTAAAGATTAGTCTTTGATCTTTATTAGTAAGTACCTGGAGGATTTCTGCCAGCGAGGGTGTGTCATCTGCTTACCACAGGTTGTTAGCAAATCTTCCTCCTAACCTGAGGTAGCATCCTGGTCCAGGGTCTCATGTTATTTGCTCAGTATATAGATTGAACAATGTTGGTGAAAATATACAACCCTCATGCACACACTTTCCTGATTTTAATCCATGCCTGCTATGTTCGAACCTTTGATCTATGTATAGTTTCCACATGAAAACAATAAAGCTTTCTAGAATTCGAATTCTTTGCAATGCTATAACTAATTTATTATCATCTACAGGTTCAAATGCTTTTGTACAATCAAGATAATTCAGGTGAACATCTTTACATTTTATTCTTGTAACTAAGGCCCATATTACAGTAGCAGTTACACACTTCATTCAATAGCTTTTTCAGAATGAGGCCTGATTTTCTCCCAATTTCCTTTCAGCATAATGCTCCGATGATTTCTTTTCGGACAAAATTTTCAATTAAGATTCATTGCCAAAGGCAGAATCATGCCTACATGATTAACACATGTCATAAAAAATCAACTCACTGCCATCAAGTCGATGGCGGCTCATAATGACCCTCAAGGACAGGGTAGGCCTGCAGGTCTCTGAGGCTCTAACCGTTTACAGAAATAGAAAGCCCAATCCTCCTCCTTTCTGAGGCTGGTGGTTTCACACTGTGGACCTTTCGGATCACAGCCCAGTGCGTAACCGCTCTGTAACCTGGGCTCCTTCATGAAACCAACCACAGGGGGAAATACGCAAAACTCACTGCCCTCCAGTTGATGCCCACCCATAGAGAACCTATAGGACAGGGTCGTACGGCCTCTGTGAACTGCAGAGACTGCGCTTCTGCAGGCAGAACACCCCCTTTCCCCCCCGCGGAGTGGCTGGTGGTTTTTGACTGCTAATCTTAAAGATCGCAGCCCAGTGCTTAGCCACTCCACTACCAGAGTCCCTTCTCAGAAAGCCATGAGTGCATTAAATACGCAAATATTTATAATCCTCCTGGGTCCCTGGGTCAGTCTTGGAAGACCAGAGAAACAAATTCATGAACACACAGATGTGTATAAGAAAGAGATTTATATACAATAGGAATTGAACATTGAGAAAGCATCCCAGCCCAGTCCAGATCAAGTCCCTAAGTCCGATACTAGCCCATATGTTCGATACCAATCTATAAAGTCCTCTTCAGACTCACAAAACACATGCAATGATGCCAAATGCAGGACGATCACAGGCCAGTGGGTAGAAAGTCTTTGGATTCAGTGGAATTGGAAACATCTCAGTGCTGGTAGGGGTCTCTCTGTGGCTTCTCCGATCTCAGAGGTCTGTTAGCATTCATGTGGCTTGTCCAGCTCAGGGCAGATGGTTCCATGTGTCTTGTCAGCTACAATGTCTCCCAGGGAATCAGCCTTGTGACAGAGAGAGAAGCATCTCCCGTCTCCAAGAAGGAAGTCCCAGATTTCCCAGAATTCTTAGGAGAAGGCCAGGCCCACACAGACGCCTCATTGGCTATGATCTGATTGACAAGCTAGACTCCACCCCTACACTCGTAATCCTCAAATTGACAAACGATTAACTATCTATCACAGTCCCCGGTCACTGGATACCCAGAGGTCAGAGAGCAGAAGCAAAGTCCAATGACCAATGATTCTATAACTTTAGATAGCAGTCATCTGCTTTTTCTCACTTCAAGGAGTTTTAGCCTTAAGTCCAAGGGCTACAGATGAGTTTGAAGTAAAATCGAGTTCAGTTTGTAGGGTTTCTCCAGCGAATCCTTCTGATATGGCCTATGAAAGGGTGTTGTGCACCTCAAAAGAACCTAGTCTAAAGTCCTAGTAATCTATGCCATTTGGCCTGGGTCACCAAGGGCTGAATAGATACCAGGTCAAAATGTGTCCAATTAAGAAAGTAAAACTGGGCCTGTGTTCCAATTGAGTGCTTTTCAAGTGTTGTTAAACTTTTTTGTCCTGATGAGAGGTTGCTCCTTCCCATTTACCCACTAACAGAAATGTTATCACCTTCTCTGAGGTATGCATGCCCCCTCGTCTCCATCTGCACTTGAATTTCCAGAAGGGTTTGCTGATCACTCTGGTAGGATTGGCTGTTGATTTGGGGTGACCTTAGCACCCTTTCACATGGCAGCATCTTGAGCAAACCTTTACTTGCCTTTGATAATCATGATATTATTTGAGGAATGGGTACAAATCCAGGTTTCCTCTAGTCAGCTGTGTAGACAGCTGTCTTCCAAATTTGGGGCATAGGCTAGTGAGTGCCTCTAGCCCTCCATCAGTTAGCTGAAATATTTCCATTTCATTTTGTTGATTTCTATGCCCCTTTCCTTTCCCACCCTTTCTTCCTCACAGTATGCACCCCTGTCTATGCCTTCAGTCCACCTTGGACTTTTCCCTTAAATACCATGCGTTTATATCAGATGCGATCTCCTGACATGGATAGGCACCAGCAAATTCTTTGTGGTTGGTCCAGTGGCTACATTTTTGGTCCTCTTCTCTTGATGCTCCTTAAATCATTCAATATTATCCCCATAAAATCCTTCCACACTGCCATCCAAGGCTGGACGTCTTTCTTCCATTATTTCAGCCCGACAAGTGTTAAGAATACTATCCCCTTTCGGTCTTCTAGCTGCAGGCCTTTACACATTTCACTGTCATGGTTTATTTCATCATCTTGCGCTTCCTTTTGAAAGCCTTTGTTCAGCTCTTTTAGTTGCTCATTGATTCTATGCACTTTAGCTACTCAACATCCAGGAGCAAGCTTCAGAGACTCTTCTCGAAGAAAAACACTCCAACAGGTAAAAGTCGACAATGGATATATTCATGTGATATGCTGTAGACAATGTGATAAGGTGATAAAAGTAGGCAATGATATATTCTGGGCTAGCTTAATTCTGTAAGAGGGCAATTTGTCAGAAAAGTTTCTCTGATTCCCAGACTTTTAAAAAAGTCTAAAATAAGTAGTTAATTGTTTCTGCTAGATATTAGAACTGTTAGAATACATGAAAAGCCTGAATAAATCCAATTTATAGATAATTATCAAGTACTGGTTATCAGAATTGCTAACTTTTGTCTGAACACGACCTTAAATCAGCTCTAATTCATCATTATCTTATTCAATCATTCATTGTGTCTATTTTCTGAGCTGCACATTCAATAGGGACGATGGGAGAAGAACGGGCACATTTGCATGAAGGTGTTGGTGAAGAACATTGGACCATCTGGGCCCTGCCAACAGAACAAGCATGTGTTCTGTGTTTAAAGGTTAAACAGTTTATTTCCCCCCCCCCCCATTTTATTTGGGGCTCTTACAACTCTTGTTACAAACCATACATCAGTTACATCCTACATATTAGTACACATATTACATTGTTCTTTTCTAGATATTAACTTTTCATTGAGCCGTTGGGATCAGCTCCTCTTTTTGTCCCTCCCCCACCCCAAACCCTTGTAGCCACCTTGATAGATTATAGATTAATTATTTTCAAATCTCACACCGACCTCTGTCTCCCTTCCCCTCTGGTTTCTCTTGTTCTTCCCCCTGGATGGGGGTGTGTGGTTATATGCCATTCATTGCGATTAGTGTCCCGCTTCCTCCCCATCACTTCCCACCTTCCACCTACCCTTTCGGTATCGCTATTCCCATTCCTGTTCCTGGGTTCCATGTGTTGTGAGTTTTATCTCTTGCCTGTACCTATGTACGTGCTCCCGTCTAGTCTAGATTGGGAGGCGGCACTGAGGTCATGATAGCGGGGTGGGGGGCAGGGTGAGGAGGCCTCCAACATGGGCCAGTGATAATTTGAGATAGCGGATTGCAACTTCATTCCATAAGATTGATGTCCTCCTGGGAAGAAATCTGTAATTCATGTAATTTATAGATTTTTCCTTTAGTAAGACAAATTCTAGAGTGTTTTGGTGATACCATGGTTGAAAGTGGGTAAAGTGATTGCCCGCTTATTGACATTCTCCCCTAAAAACAAAAAAACAATCACTGCCATCAAGTCAATTCTGACTGGTATCAACCCTATAAGACAGAGTAGAACTGCTCCTTGAGTTTCCAAGATTGTAAATCTTTTTTCTAATACTTTTGTTAGGGCTCTTGCATCTCTTGTCAAAATCCATATATTCATCCAGTGTGTCAAACACATTTGTGCACATACCACCATCATCATCTTCAAAGCATTCTCTCCCCACTTCTTAGGGAAGTAGAAAGTCTCATCATTTTCTCAAGGAGCAGCTGGTGGGCTCTAGCTACTGCCACATGCGTGGCAGTTAGATACTCTCCTGTCAACCTGCGAAGGGGTGGAGTCTAGCCTGTCAGTCAGGCTGCAGCTTGATGACCTCATTTGGAGCCTCGTAAGGAGACAAAAAGCTTGCTGGAGGTGGGATACACGCTCACTCCCTTTGAGACATTATTGATGATGAGCCTGATAGAGCTGTGCTGATGTAGCCAGAGCTCTGGAGCCAGAGGAGCCATGTGGAAACCCCTGCCAGCGCTGAGCTGCTTATACTGCCACTGGATCCACAGGACATTCCACCCACCGGCCTGTGATCTTCCTGCATTCTGCATCATTGCATGTGTTTCATGAGTCTGAAGAGTACTTCATAGATTGATATCAGACATATGGGCTAATATCAGACTTAGAGACTTGATCTGGATTGGGCTGGGATGTTTTCTTAATGTACAATTGCTCTTTGATATAAAGTTCTCTCTTACACACACACACACACACACAAATCATATAAACTTGTTTGAAATTTTGAAGAGACCTTAGTACACCATGACCATTTTGCTAAGCTTGAAGAAAAACAAAAGATGGGAAACATAATTTCCATAAAAGATATGGACTCTAAAATCCTTCCTTTTTGTATATATGAATGAGATGGCTCATTAATTACAACAGATCTTGGGAGAGTGAAAACATAGACCATCATATGTGAGAATGATAAGAAAAAACAGAGTTGCTCTTCAGTGTGCTTTAGATTGGTGGGAGAAACTCAATCCGAGAAATGAGGAACATGTTGACATTAGTCCCCAGCCACTGTGGCCATCCCAGGATTACTATGGAAACCAATAGCAAAGCAATGTAGATTCCGTTTGAGTGCCAGTGAGTCACGCCCTGAGCAGCTGCCTCTTCAGCCCTCTATTCCCTGCTAAGAAGCTGTTGAGAGACCAAAACCACAGAGACATTCACCAGCACCAAAGACAATATTAATTAACTCATACATTTATTTATTCACTCTCTTATTCAGCAAATATTTATGAAGTCTAACTTCCTAGAAACCCTCTTCATGGGGGCAAAACTACTTCTTGTTCTCCTCTCTCTCTCTCTCTCTCTCTCTCTCTCTCTCTCTCTCTCTCTCTCTCTCTCTCTCTCTCTCTGCTAAAGAAGCTGTCTAAAAATAATACTTCCCTTCATGTTGGGTTCTCTTTTAAAAGACTGCTCCCCATTCTATATGAAAACGCCACTGGGTAAATACACCTCAGCTGGAATGTGTTTCCACTTTGTGTCTCTGAAATGAATAAAATGAATGATACTGGACCCCCGTGGCAGCAGTGAGTTCTGTTGAAGTGACTTGCAGTGAGTCTTCAGCTCAAATTCATTTTAAGCTTTGATGGTTCAAGAGCTCAGCTGCTCACCAAACCCAGTCGCGTGTTCCAGTCCCCCTGCAGGTGCTGCGGAAGAAAGGCAGTCAGAAAGCACTGAGAAATCCATCAATCACTGTCGGGGTTAGCTGGAGTAAGGGTTAATTCAGTGAAAACTCAAGGTGGTAGAAAAGGCCACAGGCTTTTTGGTTTAATCTTCAATGTTGAGTTGATAGTCTCCAAATCAGAAATAAAATTTAAAAATCAAACAAGTAGAGTTGGAAAGAATAGAATATGTCTTATTAAAATCAGCTTATAGCACACAGGTAATATACATTATTTTATACCACGTCTACCAATGAATTCAGCAGGTGTAATAGTTCCCACATTTAACAGTAGCCCATGGGTATTTAGCCACTGTTGAGTAGAGCCTGAATCCCAACTCAAAGGCATTCAATGGCAAACTTCAGTTCTTTTTCAACACATAAGCAACGGGCTTTGCTCTCATTCCACAAGGGGTGTTGCACACCACTCAAGCAGAGTCCACTAGGATTTCCATTATTTTTATCAATGCATGAATTTCACCACAGATAAGCTACAATTAAAGTGACATGAGAAATATAAAATTCAGAGAGCACTTGCTCACAGCAAAATGTTAGGGCCACAATTGCCCAATCACCGCACGAGGCGTACGATCTTTCTCAGAGAATGACAAATGTAGTCGGGAGATGGCTATTTAAAGAAGAGGATGCTCCGGTTATATACAAAATAAGATACTAAAACCAGGGAGCTAATTATTGAAAGAAAGAAAGAACTATCACTGATTGGGTGTGTTTTTGATGGCTATGGACTTTGAAATTTATTATTTCCAGTGATCACCAAAGGACTTTGAAATTGATTTCCAATGGTCACCAAGCTGGGGACCATGTGAAATCTGAATAGTGTTCTTATAGTCTTGTTAGCTCAAAGAGCCAGAGGGTATGCTCCAGGGGACCTTGGCAGTTGGATTATAAGAAGGGCAATCCTATAAAGTCGGGAAAACTTGGAGGGAGCCTAAAATTCTTTTCATACATTCTAAACATGTGTGCGCAGGACAGAGTCTAGGTAACTCACCTAATGACTAAATAACTATGCCCGTTGTAATAATTTGGAACTAAAGGTCAGCCAAGGTAAGTGCCTATTAAGACAAAATGTTGACATTCTTATGCACAAAGAATATAAGTCTCTTCAAGGTATAATTTTTTAATGTCTAGGATCCAGTCCAAAGTTATGACATAGACAATGAGATGAAAAAAAAACATGACTCAAAGAATAGAGAAGACAAATCAGGGAAACCAAGTCCAAGGTAACGGCTGTCGTTCAGTTCTATCATGTCAGGGGTCTTCTTTTATGCTGGCCCTCTGTTTTACCAAACATGATGTCTTTATTCAAGCAGCTGATCTCTCCTGATACCATGCCCGACTACGTGAGATGAAGTCCTGCCACCCTCTCCTCTCAGGAGCATTCGGCTGTACTCCTTTGAAGATAGATTTGTGTGTTCTTCTGGCAGTTCATGGCATTGTCATCATTCCTTGTCAATATACTTCAAATGCGTCAGTTCTTCTCAAGTATTCTGCATCCGTTGCCAAACAAACTATTAAGTTTAATTGACAGCAACTGATTTTGTTTGGTTTGGTTCCTACTTCACTCGGAAATGTCATAATGTTCTCAGGCCAACTGTCCAATTACTGAGGACTAATGAACCTGATGGTCTACATAGGCCATCTCTCATTATTTGTCTATTTTTGTTTCTGCAAAATTGCAGCCATAAAAATCAAAATGGCAATATAGAAAAAGGCATTATTACCACACGCACTATAGACACAAACAAGATGAGAAAATACTAGCGAATGATATGTCCATCTACTGGTGCTTTTTATTTCTATGTCATTCATCTATAATCTCATATGTCTCTTATTTATTGTCCACATTATTTGTTTGGGGTTTAAAAAAATCTTATATTGTGATTTGAATGAAAATGTTCCATTCAATAATTCATGCACATTTGTTTCATGACATTGATTGAATTCCATACAATAGAATATAACAGCACTCTCCTTTATTTTATTATTCCATTCCTCCTTGTTTTCCATTCATTTCTCCTTCTGAGCTTTATCCCAGGACAAATGCTGCCCTTTTGATCTCCTAAGGTTGATTTTTCTAAGGAATGCATACTTCTTTTGTATTGGTCACATTACAAGCCTGTTTATGGTTTGGCTAAAGTTTGGGCTCAGCTCATTTCCACACTTGGTGAGTGACCAAGGGCCCTAGTCTCAGAAGTTCCACTAGACTTTGTCTTTTTTTATTATTTGAAGTTTGTTCCACATTTTCCCCTACACTCTATCCCCTACACAGCACCCCTCTATTATGGTTAGCAGTAGTTGATGGGATCATCTAGTTCTGGTTTGGGGGTCCTGAAAGTTACATGGTCCACTAGTCCTTTGGACTAATTGTTCTTATGAATCTTTGATTTTCCCTCTCTTTATTACTTCAGAGTGGGATAGAGAAAATTTGTTGCATCTTAGATGGTTTCTCAAAAAGGTTTAAGACTTTTTCTGATACTCACCCAAATAGGATATAGAACATTATCATTTTGTACTATGTTTGCCAATTGACCTTGACTATGGTCCTATGTCTCCATGCCCACTGGCCTATTCCTTCAAGATGTGTGGTTATAGCCAAGAAGTTTATGTAGCTTTGGCCTCTGTTTGCTTTATTATATATGGATATATAATACATACAAATATATATGCAGAAATATCTGCCAAACCTATATAAGGAATCTTCAAGAAGTTCATGGAAGGTACAAATTATGGAAAAACTATGCATGGATTTTCAAGTTTTTTACAGCAAAATAAACTTATACTAACTTGTTATAAGTTATGACCAGGATTTAATTTGACGATCTAAGAAGGATATGATATCAGCTTCAAAGACACTCCTATCAAGGCACCAGGAATTCTCAGAAAATTGAAACATGTACAAATATCAAATTTTTTATGAAGCTTGGATCATGAAATCAATGATGCGCTATGAAAAGTCTATGGGGGAAATATCCCCAAGAAATCAGCAGTTTACAAATGGATAGCTCGTTTCAGGAAGAGATCAGAGTATACTGAATACAGACACCACTGTGGCAGACCATCCACACTAACTTGGGAGGTGACATAATCTTGTTCATGCTCTAATTGAAGAGGGAAATTATTAACAGTAGAAGCAATAGCCAACACCATCCATGTTTCAATTGGCTCCGCTTACAGCATATTACTAATGGTGGACAAAATGACCAACTGCAGACAAGAGCACAGCTTTCAAGTAAATTTTAAATGAATGCAAAAAAGCTCCTAAAGTATTTAGTGGAAGAATTATAACAGGACACGAAACATAGCTTTCCCAGATCCTGAACATAGAGCACAAAGTAAAGGCGACCTATGGATGGAAGGGGTCCAGTCAAACAAAAGTAGACTGACTGGTCAAGAGGATTCATTTTTGGGATGTAAAGGATATTTTTGTTGTTGACTTTCTAGAAGGCTAAGGAATTATATAATCTGCTTATTATGACCAGGAGCTCTGGTGGCCTAGTAGATTCCAAGTTGAGCTGCTAACCAGGAGGTTAGCCACTTCAAACCACCGCCACTACGAGGGAGGACTGATGAGATTCTCTTGGTTGTAATCTTGGAAGTAGATCTACTTGGAAGTAGATCTGCAGGCCTTTCTCATCCCTGGATGGGTTTGAACCTCAGATTTTAGGTCAGTAGCCATGTCCAACTATTGGCATCACCAGCATGCTGTTTTCATTAGTGTACTCTATATTACCCACCAGGTTCTAATATCCATTGCAATGGCTACAGTGAACTTACAGAGAGAATTCAGGATTACAGGGTCTACTAAGGAAGTGATACGTGTGATGCCAGTGAGAAAGGCTCAGGGATGAGCTGCTTCCCAGTGCAGTAGAACCCCGGACCTCGGTGCTAATCCATTCTAGAAGGAGCAGTGAGATGTGATGCAGTTGAGTTCCAAATTAATTTTTCCCATAAGAAATAACTGAAAACGGATTAATCTGTTCTCGACCACCAAGTTTTTACCCTAACCTTGCCTTTTTATGCAAAACATTACACAGAAATTTCAAAGTACCTAACTTTAGAGTTAAATAATATAATTTAAATAAGAAACACAACAATAAAAAAGCTTTTAGCAACTACAGCTTGGCCATACCTTGAGATTGATGAGGATTTGGATCTGTGGACACGGATATTGAGAGGAGGTACTGAGAGAGAGTCATTGTTTGGAAAGGGAATCCCCGTAAAATCAACTGGTAGCTGCTTTTCAGGAGTTTTTCTTAATCTTCTTTGCCTGTTTTCACTAGGACCTGGCTGGTTTTAACTAAAAAAATCTGTCTGCAATTAACCAGTTCCTTGTCATGATGATTCTTTTCAAAAAACTATTTCTCAGGACCCATCTAAAAACAGTACAAAAATCCACAAAAACTAAGAAAATTATAGCAAAACACTTGGAACACAGCTGCAAACACTATCAATGCCAAACTGACAATGCCAACCAATGCTGAGTGACCCAAACATGAACTGCTGTTGTTTACAAACATCATGTGCATTGGGGTCAGATTCCAATGTTTTGTTCGAGCCCCGATGTAAAATTTTCTCAATATTTCACTTTGAAATCCAATTTTGTCCAGTACTGATGTGGTCAAGTACTAGGGCTCTATTGTACTTGTTACAAAGTTCTTTCAGCGCTGCTAATAAATGCCCAAAGGGCATACCACTCTGCTCTATGCCCCAACCCAAAGGCATTTCACTCAAGCTCCGTGGATCAAAAGCACAAAAGCATTCAGTTTGACTTATTCCACGGGATGGGAAGCCCACCTCTCTGTTCCATGCTCTGGTTCCTGCTCTTCCCTGATTCTACTGCTGCTCTTCTGACATTATAGCTGTCTTCTGGGTCCAGGAGTTTCACTGTGCAAGGGACCTCAAGTCTGGAGGACGTGTTCCCCACCTGGCTCTGGCTAGCACTGAGAATCTCCTCTTGCTTGTCAGCGGGCTCATTTTTTTACACAACAGGATGGCATTCCATGGAATCCTGTTCAAAATTACTCACGGGTGAATCCTGTCAGAATTCTCTTACCAGGCACATGAGGAAAGGGTGCTCCAGTGGGAATTAGAGAATGGCTAAAAGAACCACATTAATAATTGACTGCCCCTGTGATCATAGTTTGTAAACTGATATTTACACTTTTCAAAGATGTTAAAAATTATTTACATAAAAGGCAGCGTGATTATAATATGTTAGAATTCAGCTTTAATGAATAAAAAATATTGGCTATCTATGGTATTGGAAGAGGTAAGGTCAGAATAATCTTGAAAGGCAAGATGACATGACTTTTTCTTACATTCTTTGGACAAATTGCCAGGAGAGACCAGTCCCTGGAGAATGACATCACACTTGGTAAAATGGAAGGACATTGAAGTAGCGGAAGGCCCTCCACAAGATGGACTGATACAGTGGTCCATCAATGGACTCAGGCATAGGAACAACTGTAAGGATGGCACAGGACTGTGTTGTCTTCCATTCTGTTGTGCTTAGGGTCATTATGGGCCAGAGCAAACTCCATGGCACCTAACAAGAGCAACATTGTCCCTATTAGACACTAGATGAGTTAGGAGATAAGGGTACAAACATGAGTGTATTTAGTATACTCTCCTCTTTAGATAGATAGATAGATAGATAGATAGATAGATAGATAGATAGATAGATAGATAGATAGATAGACAGATAGTGTTTGTGGGAAAAATTAACACATACATAAAGAAATATAACATGGAGTCAATAAAGGAGTTTCTCAGCCATGTGTCTTAAAGGATCATCGACAAAAAGCTTCTTTCGAGTGGCAAGGTCCCCAGGGAATGCTGAAAGTGGACTTTGGGGCCAAGGCATGGTGCCCCAACAGACTGGACTGGAAAACGCTCCTAAGGGCCAGAAAACGATCCCTGAACTAACTATAAGCTTTTCTCTTGTGAACAGTTTTGTTCTGTTCGTTGTCAGGGGTTTGTTTTTGTGGTTTTGTTGTCTGGTTGTATACTGTTGCTTTGTTTTCCTCTGTCTTGTTTTCGTGCATGTTAGTGTCTCCACAGGTCTGTCAGAATAGGACAGGCTGGATGAACTATCAGGAGGAAAAACAACGGGACCGACAGTTCCGGGGGAACTTGGGGTGGGGGGGTAGGGGGGGTAAGGAAGTGGTGTTAACAAACACAGGGACAAGGGGAAAACATGGGACCCCAAATGGTAGAGAGGGGAGAGTGGCAGGCCTGGTGGGAAATGATCAAGGGTAAGTTTGCTTAGAGAAGAGGTATACTCTAGCCCAGGTGGCGACGAAGCATGGTGGTAGGGCAGGAGGAAAGTCAAGGGAGATGGAGGAAAGAGCTAGGATTCAAAGGGCATTTATGGAGGTCTAGACAAAGACATGTACATGCAAATATATATAGGAGGATGGGGAAATAGATCTATGTGTCTATATTTATAGGCTAAATATTAAGGTGGCTGAAGGACCTTGGGCCTCTACTCAAACACTCCCTCAATGCATGAATACCTTCTTTTATTAAATTGGAACTCTATGATGCTCGCTCTCCCGACACAACGGCTGGAGCCAACGTGGGTGAACAAGTAAATGTGGTGAAGAAAGCTGATGGTGCCCGGCTATCAAAAGAGATAGTGACTGGGGTCTTAAAGGCTTGAAGATAAACAAGCGGCCATCTAGCTCAGAAGCAACAAAGTCCACATGGAAGAACACACCAGCCTGTGTGATCGAGTGGTCCCAGGGGGATAAGTTACCAGGCATCAAAGAACAAAAAATCATATCATTGACTGCACACCTCCATGATAGGATCGCTGAAGACAAATGGGTGCATAAGCAAATGTGGTGAAGAAAGCTGATGGTGCCCGGCTATCAAAAGAGATAGTGTCTGGCGTCTTAAAGGCTTGAAGGTGAACAAGCGGCCATCTAGCTCAGAAGCAAAAAAGCCCACATGGAAGAAGCACACCGGCCAGTGCGATCACGAGGTGCCAAGGGACCAGGTATAAGGCATCATGCAAAAAAAGATATAAGAGTGTGTATGTATATATGTGTGTGTGTGTGTATTTATGTGTGTATATATATATATATATATATACCATATTAAATGAAGGGGGAAGTGCAGAGTGGAGACCCAAGGCCCAAGTGTCGGCCAATGGAGATCCCCTCATAGAGGGGTTTAGGAGAGAAGATGGGTTAATTAGGGTGCGAGGTAGTACCGATGAAGAACACAGCTTTCCCCCAGATCCTGGATGCTTCCTCTCCCCAACTACCATGATCCGAAGTCTACCTTGCAGGGCTGGTTAGGGCAGAGGCTGTACACTGGTACATATGAGGGCTGGAGGTATAGGGAATCCAGGGTGGATGATACCTTCAGGACCAAGGGTGTGAGGGGCGATGCTGGGAGAGTGGAGGGTAAGTGGGTTGGAAAGGGGGAACTGATTACAAGGATCCACATGTGACCTCTTCCCTGGGAGAGGGACAGCAGAGAAGGGGGGGAAGGGAGACTCCGGATAGGGCAAGACATGACAAAATAACGATATATAAATTACCAAGGGCACATGAGGGAGGGGGGAAAGGGGAGGGAGGGGAAAAAAAAGAGGACCTGATGCAAGGGGCTTAAGTGGAGAGCAAATGCTTTGAGAATGATTGGGGCAGGGAATGTATGGATGTGTTTTATACAATTGATGTATGTATATGTATGGATTGTGATAAGAGTTGTATGAGTCCCTAATAAAATGTAAAAAGAGAAAAAAAAAAGCTTCTTTCAGGGGTCTCAAACTGTCCTGAAGAGTCATGTGAAGACTTTGTTAAAATATAGAATGTTAAGTGTATTTTAAGCCACTGATGCAGAATAACTCTTTAACAGATGACTTTTTTCTATACGGAGCTTTGGGCACCCAGTTGTTTATAACATCATGGAGAAAACTTAGAGTTCCAGATAGGCTTTTCAGTTGGATGTGCATGATTATTAAGCATTACTGAGGTGGAGATATCTTTAGGATAAGGAGTCTGTATGAGCAAAGGCAATGCTGGAAGCTGAAAATGGCTTGATGTGGGTGCATGCTGGGGTGCTCAGTCAGCACTGCTGCAGCTCTCAGTGTGATGAGGCAAATGACAAGAGGGTGACCATCAAAAACCTCTTTCTTTAAAAAAATCATTTTATTGGGGCTCAACTAACTCTTATCACAATCCATACATCCATCCATTGTGTCAAGCGCATTTGTACATTTGTTGCCATCATCATTCTCAAAACATTTGCTTTCGCCTTGAGCCCTCGGTATCAGCTCCTCATTTCCTCCCTCCCTCCCCCTCCCTCCCTCTATCATGAACGCTTGATAATTTATAAATTATTATTTTGTCAGATCTTGTACTCTCCGACATCTCCCTTCACCCACTTTTCTGTTGTCTGTCCCCCAGGGAGGAGATTATATGTAGATCCTTGTCATCGGTTCCTTTTCCACCCCATCCTCCCTCCACCCTCCCTCTCTCTCTACACTGGTCCTGAAGGGATCATGTGTCCTGGATTCCCTTTGTTTCCAGTTTCTCTCTACACCAGTGTACATCCTCTGGTCTAGCCATATTTGTAAGGTACAACTGGGATCATGATAGTGGGGTGGGGGGAGCATTTAGGGAAAAAAGCATTTAGGAAAAACAAACAAGCAGAAACCTCTTTCAGCTCGTATGTACAGTGGTTTGGTTTTTTTCATTTCCATATTGGGAACCATCTATCATTATTTACCTATCTTCTCTCAAATCCCTGAGGAATAATAGAATAACAGAGTTGAATACATTTAAGGTATCTTGATATAGCCTTAAAATGTCATTTGGCTTCTATACGGATTGGATTTGAGATGTGAATCAGAATATTAGTCAAAGCTGATTATTTCCCTTGGCTCTTAGTAACCTAGCAGACATGTCAAAGCATAGAAGCCATTTCTAGCTGACAATGATTCCACTAGTGAGAATTTTTCAAAATTAATAAGTATTAATAATAATGAAAATCATTAGTAATTAATAATTCGACTAATGAGACATGACTTAGAATTCTGCAGGTTTCTATATGTCAGCACATTGGGTGTGGCAGTCCTCCACCCTTTACTCCTACTGACATTTCTCCTATGTCGGTGTGTCTCTGAAAGAGGGCCACACCTTCATTATTTGGAATTACTTCACTCTTCTGTGATGCACTTTCTGTTAGTCTACAAAATTCACCACCTTTGTAAGAATCTGGAGTCTATGAGCACAGGGACTCTTGGAGGTTGAAAGTTCACCACGAGGAATGGGACACAACCCAAAGCAATGGCTGGATGAAATTCATCACAATCTCTCCTAATGAAACCACTCCCCTTTCACTTGATCCTCTGGGAAGCATGTTTGCATTGGACAAGATGCTTTCAGGTTAGCAGTGAAGGCAGTCATCTTAATGACTTCAATCTTAGGCTTTGATGGACTAATTAATGATCTCCCAGGTGGGAGAAACACTGTACTTAATGTAGTGAAGTCAACAGTCACTGAATTCTTGAATGGAAAGAGGGAGTAGCAGTTAAAAATATTTATCCTGTTTGCTTATCTACCCATTGTAAGCTACATTCTGATGATTAAAATGTCAGCACCAACTAATTAACTATTTGCTAACATTTAACACCTGGGAACACCTTATCACTTGTTTCTCTTAAAAATTAATAAATGAAATTAGTAAAAGTCAATAGATTTAAAATGTAATATTCTTAATCATACCTTTCAGAAACTATACTATATTTAATGACAGCATTATAATATATTAGAATGATGTCAGTGGATGCATGATACATCAGTTTTGCTCAAAAATATCATGTTAACCTTTGATTAAACATTAGTTAAATATTTCTACCCACACACATATGTTTTCCCTAAAGGCTTTTTATCTATCAGTCACAATTTTTTGTTAAAATTCACAAAAATCCTCTTCCAAATATCTTAGGCAGAAGAAGGATTGTATTTATTTGCATGACAAAAAATATCTAGTGATAGAGTCAGTTAACAATTATCTAAAGAATTCAATTGATTTTATGGAGAACGTTCCTCTTTGGCTAGCTTCTGAGCTTCACGTTGTTGTGTACACATATGTGAATCACACATACTACCATCACTTCTCTATCATTTTGTCATGCTCTGGTGTCTTGAGTATTGTTGTGATGCTGGAAGTTATGTCACTGCTATTTCAAATACCAACAGGGTCACTCAAAGTGAACAGCTTTTAGCAGAACTTCCAGACAAAGAACAGGCTACCAAGAAGGAACAGGCTGAAAAACCTATGGACAGAATTGAAACATTTTTAGATACTGAAAACCTAATGAGAGGAAGCAGAGCATTATCAGAGGTTGTGCTAGAAGATGAGTCCCTTAGGTCAGAAGGGATTCAAGATATGACTGAGGAAGAGTGACCTTCTGAAACTACAGTTGACAATCACGACACAAATATAGTAAAGCCTGGAGGAGTACTAAAGCCCTTGGTACCTGCTTTTGCTGATGAGGTGCAACTAAAAATGAGAAAAAAACCCTGCAAACATCAATTAATAATGAAAACTTGGAATGTACAAATTATGAATATAGGGAAATTGGTAGTTATATAAATTGAAATGGAACAAAAAAATCAATATTCTAATTTTTAGTGAGCTGTAGTGGACATTATATGGTTTAGAATGAGGACATTAGAATGAGGACATTATATGGTTTATTATGCTGAGAATGCCAGATCCAGAAAGAATGGCATCTCATTCAGCTTTAGAAAGAGCATCTCATGTTCTATTTTGAAGTACAGTGCTGTGTTAGGATAATGTCTATTATCTTTTCAAAGAAATCCAGTCAATACAAATATTATTCAAATGTATGCACAACCACTCAAGTGAGTGATGCAGAAATTGAAGAATTCTACCAACGTCTTCAGTCTGAAATTTATCAAAAGTACAATCAAGATGTATTACCAATTAATAGTGTTTAGAATACAAAAGTTGGAAACAAAGAGGAACAATCATTGGAGAATATGGTCTGGGTGATAGAAATGAAGATGGAGAATGCGTGATAAAATGATATAAAACCAGCGACTTCATTAGAAATACCTTTTCTCCAACAACCCACATGGTGAATATACGTGTAGATGGCTGCGGATGGAATTCACAGAAATCAAATTGACTGTATCTGAGGGAAGAGACAATGGAAACACTCAGCATCAGCTGCTGAGCAAGGCCCGGGGTGACTGTAGAACAGACCATCAACTGCTCATAAATAAGTTTAGATTAAAACTGATGAAAATTAAAACAAGCTTATGAGAGTCAAAATAAGATCTTGGGTCTGTCCCACCTAAATATTTATACCATCTCAATAATAGATTTGCTACAATGAACACTAATGAGATAAAATCCGGTGAGCTGTGGGAAACATCAAGAACATCATGCATGAAAAAGCAAAAGGTCATAAGAATTAAAAGATCAAAGTGAGTGTCAGAAGAGATTCTGAAACTTACTCTTAATTACAGAGTGTCTTAGGCAAATGGAAAAAAAAAAGGATGAGTCAAAGACCTGAATAAAAATTTTCAAAGGGCAGCTTGAGAAGACAAAGCCAAATGTTATAATGAAATGTGCAAAGACTTAAAGAAGAACACGGTCAGCAGATCTGAAACCGAACAAGCAGAAGGAAAAATCCAAGCCTGAGCTGAACTATTAAAACATTCTATGGGGGAAATATTGAATGGTGCAGGAAGCGTCGAAAGAAGAAGGAAGGAATGCACCACGTCATTGTCCCCCCAAAACATGTCGACATTTTACCATTTCAGCAAGTAGCACAGGAGCAAGAACCAGTGTGGTGACAGAATAAATTCAAGTTTCACCAAAGGCAGTAGCCCAAAACAAGATTCCACGAATTGATAGAGTGCCAATTGAGATGCACGAACAAGTTGATGAAGCATTGGAAATGCTCACTGGTCTCTGGCAAGACATTTGGAAGATAGCTACTTGGTCAACTGACTGAAAGAGATCCAGATTTGTCCCCATTCCAAAGAAATGGGACCTAAAAGAATGTTCAAATTATAGAACAATATCATTAATATCACACACACATATAATTTTGCTGACAATCATCCAATAAGAATTGTAGCTGTGCATGTAGAGGCAACTGCCAGCCTGGATTCAGAAGAGGGCTTGGAACAAGGACTATCATTGCTAATGTCAGGTCGACCTTGGCTCAAAGCAGAGAATACCAAAGATATTTACTTGTGTTTTATTGACTATACAAAGACATTCAGCTGTGTAGATAATAAAAAAAAACTATGGGTAACCTTGAGAAGAATGGAAATTTCAGAACACTTCATCGTGCACATGTAGAACTTATAGATGGATCAAGAGGCCGTTGTGCAAACAGAACAAGCGAATACTGCATGGTTTAAAATCAGGAAAGTTGTGCAACGGGGCCTTCTCCTCTCACCGTACTTATTCAATCTGTGTGCTGAGCAAATCAGCTCAGAACCTGGCTTCTATGAAGGGGAACGAGGCATCAGGAGTGGAGGAAGACTTACTAACAACCTGAGATCTGCAGCTGACACAGCCTTGCTTGCTGAAAGTGAGGAAAACTTGAAGCACTAGCTCATGAAGGTCAAGGATTGCAGCCTTCACTCTGAATTATGAATCAACATGAAGAAGATTAAAATTCTTGCAACTTGATGCATGGGTAACATCATGGTAAGTGGAGAAAAGGCTGAAGTTGTCAAGGATTTGGTCTTTCTTGAATCCACAATCAATTCTCATGGAAGTAGCACTCAAGAGTTCAAAAGAGGTATTGCATTGGGTAAATCTGCTGCACAAGACCTCTTTAGAGTATTGAAAACCCAGTATGTTACTTTGCGAACTAAGGTGTGCCTGACCCAAGCCATGGCATTCTCTATTGCCTCATAGGCATGTGGAAGCTGGACATTTAATAATGAAGACTGTAGAAGAATTGAGGCCTTTGCATTGTGAAAAATAATATTGCTGGGAAAGAATATTGAAAGTACCATGGACTGCTAAAAGGACACACAGATCTGTCTTGGAAGTACAATCCAAGTGCTCTTAGGAGCAAGGATGGCAAGATTTTGTCTGACATACTTTGGGCATATTGTCAGGAGAGACCAGTCCCTGGAGAAGCACAGCATGCGTGGTCATATGGAGGGTCAGTGAAAACAAGGAAGCCTTCAACAAGATGGAGTGATGCGGTGGCTGCAACGATAGGATCAGCCATAGGAACAATAGTGAGAAGGGCGCATGCCCAGGTAGTGTTTTGTTGTTGTGCATAGGGTAATTATGGCTCAGAAGTGACTTGATGGCACCTAACAACAGCAACACAGACCATGTTGTACTGTATCATGGGCATTTGTGTTTCAAGGAAGATGCTCTGTAAGGTATATCAGGGTCCCCCGGTGCAGTTATCCTTGGTTCAATAGCCCTGGACGAGACTCTATGGTCCTTCTTTAAATAATAGTACTTGTATTCACAGCTCATGATACTCGACTTTGAAGTTTTCTGTTCAGCTCTTTGATTTAATCTTTTTCCCATTTGGTTTAGCTACTCTACAATGAACAGTTTCTCGGTCTCTTCTGACATCTACTTTCATATTTTTTCTTTACTCTCTCTTTGATTTCCTCCCACTGCTCATCGGGTCTTCTGTCATTAGTGTTCAGTGTATTAAATCTCTTCTTGAGAGGTTCTCTCCTTGAGATGTATTTTGACTCTCACAGGCTTTGTTTTAATTTTCTTCAGCTTTAACCTGAACTTTCATACGAGTATGACCTGTCCCTCAGTCAGCCCCAGGCTTGGTTTTAGCTGCTAATATTGAGTTTCTCCACGGTTTCCTCCCACAGAGGTAGTCAAGTCGATTTCTGTGTGTTCCAGGGAAGTTCATGTGTATGCCTTTTGTGTAATGAAAAAGGTATTTGTTATGAACAATTGATTTGTCTTGAAGAGTTCTATCATGAGACCTCCAGCTTCATTGCCATCATCAAGTCTATATTTTCCAAACTTTGCCTTCTAATTGTCAATAATTAACAATGAATCTCCATTTTAGGTTTGATCAGTTTCCAACTGAAGACATTGGTAAAAGTCTTCAATTTCCCCAGCACTCGCTTTAATGGTTGGTGGATACATTTGAAAAATAATTGTATTGATAGATTTCCTTGAAATCTTACAGATTTAGTCACATCATAGACATAATTGTACAGCAAGACTGATTTTGGAATGTTCTTTTAACATTTAATGTCACACCATTCCTCTTGATTGGGTTTCTCCAGCATATTAAAATCATATGATTTTCTGATTCAAAATGGACAATTTCCGTATATTTCGGCTTACTAATGCCTAAGATATTGATCTTTGTGTTCCATTTTATTTTGGACAACTTTGAATTTTCCTAGATTCATATTTTGAACATTCTAAGGTCATATCAGTAGCAGATTTTTGCTATTTCTTTTTACCTCGACTCATGCCCCATCAGCAAATGAATATTCTGAAGCTCTCTCCACTACCACAGGCTGTACTCCACTCACATCACCTGGGCTCACTTCCCTCCTCTTTAATTACATTTGGAGGACCCGAGCACCAAAGGGACCCATCCTCCCACACTATCTCCAACAATGTACTGCCCCATTCAGTAGGCCTTCAGTATCTGGCAATGTTTCTATGCTATGCCTAAAGTGGTTACTTCCTTCTTCATTGTCCGTTCTTAATCTGGAAGCTCCGCTGAAGCCTGTTCTCTTTGGGTAATCTTGCAGGCATATGAAATACTAGTGACATAGCTTTCAGAACCATAGCAACACACAAGCCACCGCAGCAGGATACACTGACAGAATGTCAGTGCTTCATTGTTGTGGATAAGCTCACTATGAGTACCGGCTTGAAGGCACCTAAAAAGGACAATAACACTTAAAACTTGCATTCACTCTCATTGTAAATATGGTCCTCTAGTTTGGAAACAGTGCTAAGGTGTCGCGCGCTCAGTCTCGCAAGCAAGAAGGACGCGCCACAACAGGATTCTTCCACAGGCGTTTAATGCGGGTTCGATTTGCAGATGCGGAAAAAGACCCTGAAGCCCCAAACTACTGCTGCTTATATGCGCTCTATGGGGACGTGCTGTGCATTGATTGGTGCGTTCGCCAGAACCCTTATTAGCATACTCCAGGGTGGAGTTATGACTACGTCATCTAAGCAGTGCGCATGCTCTAAGTGGTTGTTTACCACTTAACTGGGCCACCGCCCTGACTGCCCGGCGCCATCTGTAATGGCGGCGAGAGCTGCGGCTTCCCACACTAAGGTAAGACTGTCCTTTTGGAAGTCAACAGGACACAAGTTGGCAGCTAAATTTCAGTTCAAGAATGATCCTCTCCAGGAAGAATAAATCACTTTGCAAGCAAGGGAAGAAATGAACAGAAATGTAGGAAAGGTTAGTAATCCAGGACCTGGGTGAATGAAGAGGGCTCAGGTGGTTGTTGTTAGGTGTCATTGTCTGTTCCAGCTCCTACTGACTCTGTGTCCAGCAGAAGGAAACTGCCTGGCCCTGTGACCGCTTCAAATTGTTATGTGTGAGGTCATTGTTGCAGCTACTGTGTCAGTCCACCTTGTTCACTGCCCTGATACTTTACCAAATATGGTGTCCTTTCCCAGAGACTCATGCCTGCTGAAAATGTGTCTAAAATAGATGAGCAAAAGTCTTGCCCTTCTCATTTTCAAGCAGCATCTGGCATCTTTCTTCAATGGCAGATTTATTTGTTGTTTTGGTTGTTCATGATCCTTAACAATATTCTTTGCCAACAGCATAAATCAAATGCATAGATTTTCTACAGTCTTACTTATTCATTGTCCAACTTTCATATGTATATGAGGTGATTGAAAACCATGGCATGAGTCAGGAGTTCTTAATCTTTAAAGTGAGATGCTGCTCTTCAATACTTTAAAGAGTTCTTGTGTGGCAGATTTTCCCATTGTAACATGGCATTCAGTTTTCTGCTTTCCTTAGTATTGGTTATGGATATAAGCAAAATGAAATCCTTGATGGAGATCCTTCAAAAATCAAGTGTTAAAATAGTACATGATCTACAAAGCCCAATAGAGAGATCAATAAGTTAATATTAGAGATTATTTATTGGCCCATATCTACTCATGATAAATTTACATTTTAATGTTTCTCATTCTGAATAATTATTATTACCAATATGTATATTTTTGTGGTAATGCTTCTCTTTTGTTTCAGAAATATTATTAGCTATATATTTACTTATTGAATTGTATTTTAGAACTAAGAAAATGCCTTGATTAGAATGTTGCTGGATATTTCATTAACAACAGTTTTGAAATACCAATAACTTTTGTACTACGTGTACTCAGACACATGGGAAGTTTATCATCACTCATTCCTCAGCTTAACAAATGCTAGTAAAACCATTGAACTCAATAACATATATATACTCAATGTTATGGAGTTCAATATCTATATCTATATCCTTTTCAATATATACACAAACACACACATTTCTTCTCTTTCTCTCTTGCATGTCTTCCCTTTATATCAGTGACAGATCTTGATTCCAACACAACATGGAAAGATTTAAATTTTGGGCTCTTGAAATTTAAGTGACTGCTAGCTGAAATTTCTGTATTCTTTTTTCACTCGGACAATGACTACCATCTCCTGTGATTACATCCTTTCACAGGGACTATCCTCTCCTGATAGCATATCCTAAGTACTTGAGATAAAGTTTCTTCTAAGGAGCACATTATGGATGTACTTTCAAGTAAGTTTGTTTTTTGTTTTGGAAATCTATGGTTTAGTCAATTAACAAAATCAGAATCCAAAGGTGAAAGACATGCATATTTATACATTGGCAAGGTCAATTATAACAGCAACTCCCCAATCCCCCCGCCAAACTCAGCATAACTCAATTCATCGACAGACATCCTGAAACATAAATGATCTGTGTATTTATTGCTCCTTGTCAGCAGTTAATTTACATACCTAGGCTGAAGTGTGCTGATTTTGTGCAAAAATGTTTTGAACATGATGATTTAATAGACTCATCTCTTAGGCTGAAGGTGAATTCTTTTTTCACAGACCGAGCCACTGAATCCACCCAGAGAGCAAGCAAGCATCTCAGATGAACTTTGTGTTGCAGGAAAGGTGACGTTTTCTTTTTTCTCCATTAGCCAGCAGATAAGTTGTACTGTAATTTATATATTTATGTTTTATTTTGAGGGCATGCATATTCACACATCAAACAAATATGAAATGATGTTAACACAAAGGTAAAAAACAACACAAAAGGACCAAAATATAGTGCTCAAATAGCTTTAATGTTACTAAAATGAAAAATATAGGTTTGTTACCGTTTTCCCATCTCAAGACTGATTTCCAGAAGATACATTGAGGTGACCACAATAGAACACTTTTACTGACTTCTGGGAAGATGGAGGAGCAGGGGAACTGCATACTCTGAGAGCTCTTTCGAACAAGGCAGGTTTGGTGTCCACGTAGACGAACAGAAGGACTCTGGTGAGTGAAATATCCCCCAGGGATAGCACCCCACCCCCACCCCATGCATTTGTCTTGAGCCGGGTCCTTAGAAATCCAGGATCTGATTCTTGGGACATCTCGGGTCATCAGGCCGCTGCCACCACGGCTGCGACTAGCTATAGCCCCACTCCATCCCCAAACCAGGACTCGGCACCTGGAGTCACTTGCCTGCTCTGCCGAGACACGTGCAGCGGTGGTGGGATGCCTACAGCAGCTGCCCATTCATGGGAGCCCACTAGGAGAGAAGTTCCTCTTTCCCACGGTTCCCCTCTCCCCACGTGGTAGCGATCTGCCCTTGGGCCTGTGTCTCTTCCTCCATTCATCCAAGGCCCAGGTAACTGACCTGCAAACTACTGGTGGCTGCCTGGGCCACCATCACGGGGGACCATCTACCCTTATTGCTGCCTGGGACCTCTCCACCGCACCCGTTTGCCTGGACGCCAGCTCCCATCAGCTTAGTGGTCTGTGTCCCGGTGGAGCCCTGTGCCTGCGCCCGGAGCACTAAACCTGCCTGCGCCAGTGCGCTCCTTCCAGCACTGACAGCACCAGGCATAACAGTGGGTGCTCCTGCCTATTGGGAGCACGAGTGACAGGGCTTTGCGCTCCGCTGGAGCGGCTTTGCCAACCTGGATGCACTAAGGGATTTCCAGCAGCCAGCAGCTCCGAACTCTGAGCCAGCCGCGGAGCATTCCTCCCAGGGCGGAGGGCAAGCGACAGGGCTTTGCGTTACCGATGGAGGAGCTTTGTCCACCCCAGAGCACTGCGGGGTTTCGAGTGGCAGCAGCTCTGAGAGCCGAGCTTGCCCGCTGCTGCACATCCTTCTCAGGGTAGAGGACAGGAGCCCTGAGGAGCCTGCTCTGTCGCTGAAGAGCCTGCTTCCTCAACAGAGGCGGCTGCTCAAAGGTTAAGTGCCCTGCCTGCTACGGAGCCTAGGATACCGTTTTGCGGTCCCTGTCAGAGCCGTCTGTGCGCTCCGGCTAGCTCTCACCACTGCGGTATCCTGCGGGGTATCCTGCCCCAGCTTCTAAGCCTGCCCCAGCCCTTTCCAGCCGGCATAGGAAGTGGGGGCTGCGGCCGGTGCCTCGCTCAGCACCCCTTGCAGTCCCAGCCTTTCCTGCCCAGTGCAGGAGGCTCACCCCTGTGGTGCTGCTCCTGCCTGTGTAACCTCTGCCCACAGGCTTAACTCTACAGGCCTGCAGGGACCTGGGAGGGCTTGCTGATCTGAAGAGCATTGTTGTCCCCACACATAGTCCGGCTCCAGAGCCAAGGGCAACCCTACGTTCAGTGGCAGTGAGGACTCGTCCACCTCCGTTTGCTGGTTTTTCTCTTTTTTGATTTTCTGAGTTTTCTTTTCTTTCTTCCTTCTTCCTACTTTTGCATTATTACTATTACTTTTCTTCTGCCCCTTTTCTATAGGTTTTTCTTCTATCCCTTATTTACTTTTTCCACTTTCACTATAATCACTTCTTTTCTCTTTTATAGTGTCTCCTTCTTTCTCTCTCTCCAGTTTTTTTTCCTCCCCAAATATTTTAAACATTATTTTTTAATTAATTTTTTTTGTTAAACAAAAAAGGGCTGCTAAAGGTGTCCTGTCAGACCAGGTCAAAGAAGCTTTGGGGCACTCACCGAGGCTCCAGCCCCCACTCCTGTCACTGAATCATTTCACCACGGCGTGTCACTAAGCGTTCAGGCAATTGAGCTTACACAGTAGTCTGACCCATTGTTACAGTAGGTCATAGGCAGCTGCCTGAAAGAATCCCTTACAGAAACACAGATAAGGGGTCCCTGGCCTCCCAGAAACATTGGGCCTACAAAAGTATCAGGAAAAATCAACAGACCATATGACTTCCCCCCCCAAAATACCATAGAGACCAAACATAGTAGCAAAGCAAAAGTCTCTCATAGAAGAAACAGATACAGATCTGCCACAGAAGGAACTCTTCAGAAGTCTGCTCACAGTAATACAGGAGCTGAGGGAAGCAACCCAGAATAAAGATGCAATGATAGAGGAGATGAAGGCCACTATAGAGGGGATTTAGTCCACAATAGAGGAGATGAAGTCCACCCACCTAAGGGAACTGCAGGAGCTAACAGAGGAGGTAACAGAAGCCACACACAAGGTCACAGAATTACAATTTAGACTTGAGGGGGCAGAGAATAGCACTAGTGATCTTGAAGACACTCAAACAGACCTAAGCAAGTGGGAAAGACAGTAAGATATGAAAGTTAAGGAAGCAGAAGGCAACATGAGATCAATGACAGATCTTATGAAGAGGAATAATATTCAAATAATTGGTTCACCAGAGCACAGCACAACACACAAGTCGATATAGCCAAGATAGCAAAGGAATTTCTGGAAGCAAACTTTCTCTCCCTAACAAGAGAGACCCAGATGCTTATACAGGAAGCAGAAAGGATGCCAGCTAGACTAGACTGCAAGAAGAACATGCCAACACATATAATAGTAAAAATATCCAACATAGAGGAAAAAGAGAAAATTATGAGCAGCAAGAGAAGACAGTCACATACAAAGGAGTGAAGGTAAGGGTATGTTCAGACCTGTCAACATATACCATGAAGAGGAGGAGAGAATGGAGCAACATCTTCCAAAATCTGAAAGAAAAAAATGCCTCCTCCAGAATCCTGTACCCTCCCGAGTTATCCATTAAGATAGATGATGAGATTAGGGTCTTCCAGGACAAGGAAAGACTCAAAGAATGTGATGCAAGACACCCAGCCCTGTGGAAGATATGGATGACTCGCTATGGCCAGAGGCTCAACCTCCACCAAGAACAATCAGGAGACCACCATATAGCCCATCTCCATCTAGAAGCCAACATGCCAGCAACAATTACCAGGACAACAGGGTCTCAGATGGAAAAAAAAAGAAACTCTCTACTCAAACATAAAACACTGATAGGATGTGAGATAAGTAAACGCCCAAAAAGCAAAATGGGCTATGACAACTATGAATCCACAGATAGTGATAATAACTCTGAAAACTAATGGACTCAATTGTTACATTAAAAGAAAAAGGCTTGAGGACTGACTCAGAAAACATAATCCATCAAGCTGTTGCCTGCAAGAGACACATCTCAAGCGCACAGACAAGAATAAGCTAAGAATAAAAGGCTGGTAGAAAGTTTGCCAATCAAATGGTAACTCAAAAAAAACAGGGATGGCTATCTTAATTTCAGACAAAATGGACCTCAAGATCCAAACCATAAAAAGAGACAAAGAGGGACACTACATAATGCTTAAAGGTTCAGTAAACCAAGAAGCAGTTAGCATATTGAATATTTATGTTCCTAATAATGATGTGGTGAATTTCATCAAAGTATTAACAAGATGAAAAAAGAAATCACGGAATCAACAATCATAGTAGGTGACTTTAACAGTCTGCCATCAGAGAAAGACAGATCACTGGGAAAGAAGCTCAGCAAAGAGGCCATAGAGCTAAACAATGAAATTAGACAATAGGGCCTGATAGACATTTATGGAGCTTTCCATCCAAATGCAAATTATTTCACATTCTTCTCAAGTCCACAAGGATTTTTTTCAAGACTAGATCATATGCTGGGACACAAGTTAAGCCTGACTAAATTCAAACACATAGATTTTACCCAGACTTCTTTCTCAGATCACCATGCCATAAAGCTTGAGATTAATAAGAGGATTCCCAGAAATGCAAGGGCAACCAATTGGAGGATGAACAAGAATCTCCTGCGACATGAATGGGTACAGGTCCAGATTAGAGAGGATACTAGGAAATTTCTAGAAACTAAAGAGAAAGAGAATACAATGTGTTAAAACTTATGGGACACTGCGAAGGCAGTTATCAGAGGTAGCTTGAAATCATTAAATGCACATATGAAAAAAGAAGAGAGACTTATGACAGATACATTAATACAAAACCTCCAACAACTAGAAGAGAGTCAGCAGAACAACCCCTTCCAATAGCAAGAGAAAAGAAATAATAAAAACAGGGCACAGTTCATCCAGTGGGAAGACAAGAGAAAACAATGCAAAAGATAAATGCAGCTGGAAGCTGGTTCTACGAAAAGAGGGGGGAGAGGGGAGGGAGGGGGGAGGCAAAAGAAAACTGAGGAGCTGATTCCAGGAACCTATGAGGAAAACGAATTTTAAGAATGATGAGGGCAACGAATGTGTAAGTGTGCTTTACACAATTGATGTATGGGTGAATTGTGATAAGAGTTGTATGAACCCCAATAAAATGATTTTTAAAAAGAATACTTTTACTTATTTATTTAGCCTTCTTTACCAAGTTAATGTGTCTACCTTCTATTTAGTGTCATTTTCTTATTGTTAGACAAATAAAATGCAGCTTACTATAAAACCTCATAAAGATTTCAGCAAAACAGGTTTTAATTTTGTTTGTTTTCATGTGTGAGGGGAATTTTCTTACCTAAAACTTGGGGATTATTCAAAGATATAGAAATTTTGTTGTAATTGCTGTTTCAAACTTGGTGAAAAGAGATGATGTATAAACTATCACTGATAATATTTGAAAGAATAATGGATAGAAATGAGGAAATAAATGAAAATATAAATTGAGATTGGATTTCTAAATGCCAATTTACTTCACTTATGTATTTTTTTCTTTTTCAAATAGCATAACTTCTGTTCTCTCCTCATCCCCACCACCCATTTGAATTTCTGACTATAAGTGAAAATTTAAGGACATAGGAAAATAAAAGATTAAAATTTGATAACTAATCTCCAAATTTCCCCCCAGAATGTAAATAGTATAGGAATTCTCAGTCCAACTCTATGAACACAATGTGGCACAAAACAAAGTAAATAACGGTGTCAGCACCAGGAAAACCACTAATACTTTTTTGGCATCTCTTTCTGAATGTCCACCACTCAATTTTTAGGTGTTCTGAAAATATCCAGCTTTTAAATGACTATTAATAAAGATGGGATGCATTTCAAAAGTTTGCCTCCACTTCATGCATTCCTCATGTAATTATTGTAATTGTATTTTAATAATAAAATTATTAGAAATAATTGTGTTTTTAATGTGACAAAAACTTTAAGTCTCTTTTTGTGAGTTACATCCAATGCTTACAAACACAAAAGAAGATGTTCTACTGACATGGTGACTGGTCTCTCAGAATTCAAGGGATTTGTCTGCTCCCAAGAAATATCTGGTTTGATTATGTCATGTGTTAGTCTGGGTCGACTAGAGAAACAAATCCATTGCCGCTCATATGCACATGAGAAAGAGGTTTAATCAAGCCCTATCAGACCTCCTACACCCTCCTTGTCATCAATTTTTGGTGACTTGTTCCCTTGTCCTTGGGTTTGTTAACACCCACTTCTTTTCCCCTTCTCCCATGTCCCCCTGGAACTGTCGTCTTGTCGTTCTCTCTTCTGGCTTGTTTATCCTGCCTATCCCATCCAGATAGACACGCAGAGACAAAATGCACAAACACAATACCGAGCAAAACAAATTAATAATAGAAAATAAAACAATAGCTACAACAACAACTACAACAAAAAGCTAATGACAAAAAAAGAAAAGCAAATAAATAGTTCAAGGTCTATTTGTTGTTCTTTATGGGTGTTTTCCAGTCAAGTGTGATGGGGTGCCATGCTTTGGCCCATAGTCTATTTTTGGTGCTCCCTGGTGACTTCATTGCTCTGCTCCCCTTGCTGCTTTGTTGCACGCCCCCAGTGTCCTGCCTCGGTGTGGTGAGGTCAGGGCAGGCGTAATTCCTGCCGTGTGTCTCCAGTGTTGTCCCTGTGGTGCTATGGGGCAGTGAGGAATGTCTTGTCTCTCGGTAGGGCCACCCCTGTGGTCCTCTCTCTGCATTGGCTGCTCTGAGCAGAAATATTGTCCTCAGGACATAGGCTAGGATGAGCTTCACTCTTTTTTCCTCCCCCCTCATTGGCTCCTGTGTGTTCTGATCAGACACATCCTTCTCCTTGAGCTGTAACTTCAGTGCTGTCCTCTGAAATGAATTCTTCTGTGGGAAGAGCAGGCTGTCCACATAGTTGGTAATGGGGCCTGCCCCTCAGGCCTCTCAATCGGTTCCCTGCTTCATGTCCGTGTGTTGCGTTCTTGTCTTGGAGCACCGAGTTTAAGTCTGGCCCCTCTTTCCCTGTGGAACTATAAACAACACCCTCCCCTTGGGTTGTTTATTGACCTGCTCCTGTGGCTAACCATCTCTCTCTCTGTTTTCCCCCTCCTTTTTAGTTGGATACCATATGTATCCCTGGGTTTAGTCTGGCCCCTGCCATATCACCCCAGGGACATGTGTATACAGTAGCTTCTTCCCTATGCCCCTTTTGGATTTTTTTGAGCTTATCTCAGCGGACTGATGTTTTACTTGTCTCTTTGTGCTTGGCTTACTTCACTTAGCATGATTTCCTCCAGTTCTTCCCATGCGGTGATGTGCTTCATGCGTTCGTCACTGCTTTTTAAGGATGTGTAGTACTCCATTGTATGTATGTACGACAGTTTTTTAATCCATTTGTCTGTTGATAGAAATTTGAGTTGTTTCCAAATCCTTGCAATTGTGAACTGCACTGCGATGAACAATGGAGCACAGATGTCTGGCCCTAGTTTGTTTCCTGTCTCTTCTGGGTGTATGACCAGTAGGGGGATTGCTGAATCATATGATAGCTCAATTTCCATCTGTTTTAGTATATGTGCCACTGAAGCAAGCACATTTCCTTCTGTTTTAGATATCACCAAATTGAGGTCATCAAAAGCAATGTAACCTAGAGGAATTACTGAAACCCAAATGAAGGCTGCACATTATAGTGGGACAAGAGGAAAATAAAATGAAATAGAGGAAAGAACTAAGAGGCAAAGGGCATTTATAGAGATCTCAATACAGGCATGTACATATGTAAATATATTTATATGAGGTTGGGGAAATAGATCTATCTGCATATATTTATAGGTTTAGTATTAAGGTAGCAGATGGACATTGGGCCTCTACTCAAGTACTCCCTCAACACAAGAACACTTTGTTCTAATATCTGGCACTCTGAGATGCTCACCTTCCTGACATGATCATTGAAGACAAAGAGGTACAAAAGCAAATGTGGTGAAGAAAAGTGATGGTGCCCGGTTATCAAAAGATATAGCATCTGGGGTCTTAAAGTCTTAAAGATAAAAATGTGGCTATCTAGCTGAGAAGCAACAAAGCCCACATGGAGGAAGCACACCAGCCAGTGTGATCCTGAGTTGTTGATGGGATCAGGTGTCAGGCATCTAAGACCCAGAGCACAAAATCACAATGTGAATGAGGGGGAGGCCCAAAGCCAATTTGTAAACAATTGGACATCCCTTTACAAAAGGGTTGAAGGAAGAAGACAGGCCAGTCAGGGTGCAGTATATCACCGATGAAACACACAGCGTTCCTCTGATTCTTTAATGTTTCCTCCCCCCATTATCATCACTCTAATTCTGCCTTACAAATCTGGCTAGACCACAGCATGTACATGGATGTAGATAAGAGCTGGAAACACAGGGGATACAGGACAGATAATCTCCTTGAGACCAAAATTGAGAGTAGCCATACTAGGAGTGTCAGGGGAAGGTGGGTGCAGAAAGAGGGAACCGATAGCAGTGACCTCTCTATAACCCCCTCCCAGGGCAATGGACAACAGACAAGGGGGTAACAGGAGACACTGGACAGTGTAAGACATGAAAAAATAATAATAATTTATAAATTATCAAGAGTTCATGAGGGAGGAAGGGAGGAGGAGGGAGTGGAGAAAATGAGGAGCTGATACTAAGGGCTCAAGTAGAAAGAAAATGCATTGAAAATGATGATGACAACATATGCACAAATGTGCTTGACATAATGGATGTATGTATGGATTTTGATAAGAGTTTTATGAGTCCCCAGTAAAATGATTAAAAAAAAGAGTCTTAAAGGCTTGAAGTTAAACAACTGGCCATCCAACAGTGAAGCAACAAGCCCACATGGAAGAAAGACACCAGACACTGCGATCGTGAGGTGTCCTCAAAACTAAGCAATGGGCATCAGAAGATTCACAACAAACAGTAAACAAACAAACAAAAATGCCTTGGTGAGA
This sequence comes from Tenrec ecaudatus, assembly GCF_050624435.1. Lineage (NCBI taxonomy): Eukaryota > Metazoa > Chordata > Mammalia > Afrosoricida > Tenrecidae > Tenrec > Tenrec ecaudatus. The sequence goes on from NC_134532.1 coordinate 149,971,366, forward strand.
ATGGAGGTGGGTTGGAGTGGAAAGCCAAAGCCCATCTGTGGACAATGGAACATTCCCCCTACAGAGGGGTCCCAGGGAAGGGATGAGTGAATCAGGGTTTGTCAGAGTACCGATGAATCACATGATACACCTCTGGTTCCTTGAGGCTTCCTCACCCCCCACTATCCTGACCCTAGTGCTGTTTCCCACTCTGAATTGGACCAGAGCAAATACATAGGTTTAGGAAAGATATAAAGCTCACAACACATGGAACCCAAGAATGAGAATGGGAATAACAATACCAAAAGGGTAGGGGAATGGAAGAGGGTACCGATCTCAATGAGTGGCACATAACCGAAACCAGAGGTCAAGGGAGGCAGTGGTCACTGTGAGATAAGAAAATAATAACAATCTATAATCTCAGGAGGGTGGGGCTAGAGGAGGGATGGGGGGAAAAGGAGCTGATCCCAAGGGCTCAATGGAAAGTAAATGTCTAGAAAAGAAGGATGGAAATATATGTACTAATATGTGTGATACAATTGATGCATGGATTGTAACAAGAGTTGTAAGTGTCCCCAATAAAATGATCTTGAAAATATATATTAAAAAGAAATAGGTTTATATACAAGAGCAATTGAACATTGAGCAATTGAACATTGAGAAAACATCACAGTCCAGTCCAGACCAAGTCCATAAGTCTGATATTATCCTATATGTCTGATACCAATCTATAAAGTCCTGTTCAGACTCATGAAATACATGCAATGATGCCAAACACAGGAAGATCACAGGGCAGTGGGTTGGAAGTTTTACAGATCAGTGGCATTGTAAGCATCTCAGCACTGGCAGGGCTTTCCACATGCATTCTCTGGCTCTAGAGGTCTGGCTCCATCAACCTCGCTCCATGTGTCTTCTCCACAGAGATGTCTCGCAGGGAGTGAGGAGAGAGAGAGAGAGAGAGAGAGAGAGAGAGAGAGAGAGAGAGAGAGAGAGAGAGAGAGAGAAAGAAAGTGTCTCTCACTTCCAAGGAGGAAATCTAACAGTTCCCAGAATCCTCAGGAGCAGGTCACGCCCATACATAGGACTCATTGTCTGTATCCTGATTTATAGGTTAGACTCCACCCCATTCACTCTTAATCCACTCAAGTCCCAAATTAACACCAGATTATGTAATTACCACAGATCATAAAATAAAGTTCAGGAAGTTTTGAAAATTTTACTGGCCAATAAATGAGAAATTTTCAAGTCCTTCAAATCACAAGGGCACATGCATTAAAACTACAGAAAGAAGACAACAGCATCGAACACGTGGAGCCACGGTCTTCCCCAAGTCACAGGCGCATGTGAAAAGTAGAAAGTGGAAATGGCAAGTCGAAGAATAATTGATGCATGTGGGGAATATTGACTACCTCTTAGGCTGAAAGAAAAATAAACCAGTCTTAGAGGAAATATGATCAACATTGTCCTTACAAGGGAGGAATTGAAGACTTTGGCATGCATATTAATTGGTCATCAGAGAAGAATTGCTTAAAAAATAGGATATTCTGTTTGGTAGAAGGCCAACAAAAATGAGGGAACTAACTCCTCAATGAAATGTTTGAAATAATATCTGAAATAGTGACCTCACAGATACCGGTAATTGTTAAGATGGCTCCTGATTGGCCAATATTTTATTCTGTTCGATCTAAGTGGCCAAGTGTCAGAACAAGCTGAATGGTAACTAACAGAAACAATGATTTGTGTATTTAAATGGAAAGTTTGGGAAAACTTTCAACTTTGTCAGTCTTGCAGTTTATATGAAATGGCATTTTAAGTGCTCCTAAACTTTTTCTAAATTTAAATGGTACCATAATTCTTCATGAATTGAAAATTATTGGCAATTGGAAGGCAAAAGTCAGGAACTAAGAGGAAGGAACAGTAGTTGGAAAATATGTCTTTATTTTAGAAACAAAGCTGGAGACCAAGTGAGGGAATTTTGCAAGACTAATTATTTCATCATCAAAAATATCTTTTCAACAACAACAAAAAAACAATTATACATGTGGGCTTCTCCAGATGAAATACAGAAAAATCAAATTGACTACATCTGTGGAAAGAAAATGGAGAAGCTCAGTGTTAGCAGCTAAAATCATGACAGAGGCTGACCGTACAACATACCACCAATTGCTCATATGTAAGTCCAGGTTGAAACTGAAGAAATTCACACAAATCCATGAGAACCAAAAAAGAACCTTGAGTCTATCCCACCTGAAGTTTCGAGAACATCTGAAGAGTAGACTTAATGCACTGAACGCTAATAACAGAAGGCCTGATGAGCTTTCTGTCTGAGCATCTCAATAGCATTGTTTTGCTTGGTTTTCAATTTTACATATTAGGCGGTATCTCAGGGGTGCCATGTCATTGGGTGTCATGAAAACTAGGGCTGAAGAACCTCTAGAGTCAGCAAGTGGAGTAAGATTTTTTTGGGGGGGGGGAGACGCAGGGGTGATTTCAGGGTAAAGGGATGATGGCATCAAGGGGTCCATATAGAAAAACAAGTTTGGAAAGTGTGGTTGTAAATTCTGCAGGATGTAATTGAACTACATGATTGAACTATGGAATTATTTGTTATATGTATTGGCCCGAATTCAGAAGGAAAAAAGAAACATCATTCCTGAAGAAAGCAAGAGATCATTTCAAACGAAAGATAAGATCAAAGTGGATATCAGAAGAAACTCGGGAAATTGCTCTTAATCGTAAAATACTTAAGGCAAATGGGAGAAATTATTAAATCAAAGAGTTGAATAAGAAATTTCAAAGGGGAGTTCAAGAAGATAAAATAAATATTATAATGAAATGTACAAAAGTAGAGAAAACCAAATAAGAATATTCTCATACCTGAAGGTCAAAGAATTCAAGAAAAATTTAAACTTAGAGTTCCAATCTTGAAGTGTTCTATAGGTAAAATATTGAATGATGCAGGAAGCGTCAAAAGAAGATGGAAAGAATACACAGGATCGCCATACCAGAAAGAACCATTTAAGGAGGTAGCGCATGATCAAAATCCATTAGCACTAAGGAAGTTCAAGGTGCACTGAAAGCATAAACCACAACCAAGTCTCCCAGAATGATGGGATGTCATTGAAGTGTTTCAACAAAGAGATGAAGCACTGGAAACACTCATTCATCTGTACCAAGAAATTTGGAAGACAGCTGCCTAATCAATAGTTAGGAAAGATCCCTACTTGTTCTCATTCCAAAGAAAAGTGATCAACAGAATGCACAAATGATCAAAGTATATCACTAATATCACATGCAAGTAGACTGTTGTTGAAGATCATCCAACAATGGATGCAGCAGTACATTTAGAAGAAGCTACCAGAGTTCCAGAAGAGTACATGTGGCAAAGGATATCATTGCTGATGCCAGAGTGATCTAGGCTGAAACCAAAGAGTACTAGAAAGATGTTTACTTGGCTTTTATGGTCTAAGCAAAGGCATTTTTCTGTGTGGATCTTAAAAAACTCGTGATAGCCTTGAGAAGAATGGGAATCCAAGAACACTTAATTTACTCACGGGGAACCTGTATGGGATTGAGTGGCAGTTGTATGAACAGAACAGGGGAATACTGTGTGATTTGAAATCAAGCAAGGTGTTAGGGCTGTATCCTTTCACCATATTTACTCAATCTCTATACTGAGTAAATAATCAGAGAACTGGCTTATAGGAAGAAGAATGTGGCGTCAGGATTGGTGGAAGGCTTACTAACAACCTTACGTATGCAGATGACACAACCTTGCTTGTGAAAAGTCAGAAATTGAAGCAAATGCTGATGAAGACAAAAGATTGCATACTTCAGTATGGATTATAACTCACATCTTTCTATTATTTTGATCATAATTTAAAATTAGGTATCCCCCAAGTTTACCATGAAGCATCACTTGAGTCCTATTAAAATTTCATAAAATCCAAATGCAATCATATATGTCCATTTAATATCAATTTGTAATGATTAGGAAAAAAATCCGGGGAAGGGTTATGCCAACAGTTTACCATGACCTAGTAGTGGTTTCTGGTCATCATTTTGAACTTGAACTTGAGTTATTACATGACACTTCACATTTCTATGGTTTATAGTAAATTTAATTCATTCCCTCAAACAATGGTGGCTCTTGCCTCAAATCTTCCATTTTCTCAGACCTCCTCTGGGGCTGCAGAGAGGCAGGCAGCAGAGAGATGTTTTCACAGGCACAGATCTTAAACCAAGGCACAGTGAGCGGGGCAAAATCACACACATGTTGCATTTTAAAAAAGCCATTCAAATGGAGATAGTTCTGGATTAGGCAGTGCTCTTTTAAAAGACAATTCTCAGACACTGATATCAACATATGCATACAGGTATACATATATATTTACTCTAACAAAGAATCATGGCATAGTCTATGAAATGTATAAATGTTCTCTTCCACTCACAATTAGTTATTGAGGTCTGTGTTCTTTTTATCCCTTTTACTTAATGGCTAATGCCATTTTAAATTATTCTAGATCATTTTTATTTTCTTATCATGTTTTAATTCTACTAACATACAGCATTTTTTGTAGTGATTAAGATAATCAATTTTGGTACAAGTCTTGCGTTCCATAATTCACCTTACTATATGCAATTTCATCAAATTCGCTAAGCCTGATTTTCCTCATCTGTAAATCGTAAGTAATAACACTTGCCACGTAAAGTTATCCTAAATGTTAAATGAACATAGCGCCGCATACCTAGGCTGTGTGTAATAGAGTGGAACCTAGAGATCACCAGTTCCGAGTTGTCGCTGTTGGCCAGTGGGCCATCTATGGCTGTGTGCATGGGCACGTGTCAATAGTTTTGGAATTTACTGAAAAGTGTACATTTTTGCAAGTGCAGCTCCCGTTGTCCTCTGTTGTGTGTGTTTTTAGCTATACTATCAAGATCATTGCCGTTCCGTCAATTTTCACTTCCAACAACCCCGTCTATGCAGAGTAGAACTGGTCCAGAAAACTGCTTTAGCCTGTGACCTTTCAGAAGCTGATTGTTAGGCCTGCTTTAAAAAAATTATTATTCTTGGGAGTTAATACATACATCACATCATTCCATAGTTCGATCATATGAATCAGTATTGTATAATTGCTACCACAATCAGTTTCCAAACATTCTTTTTCTTCTTGGACTCTTCCTTTGTCTCCTTTTTAACCCCCTCCCCAAGAACCCCGCCCCCCACTGTGACCTTGCCCCATGCCCCAGCCTGTGAAACACTCAGTCTCCTCACTGTCCCTAAAAGTTTCGTCAATCCTGGGTTTCATAAACCGGAAAACAGAATAAACATATAAAAGATGCCTCTGGGTGGATTAGAACCACCAACTTTTCATCTGGTAGTTGAATTGGTATCCTTTATAGCAGTTCTCTGTGTTATGAATCAAAGCGTATCCAGTACAAATAACTATCCTCTTTCTCTTAGGTCATCTCTTTATAATATTCTTACCTGCAGGCATTTTTGTTTTATAATTATTGAGTTTTTTTTTTCCATTCACTATCTGGTATTTACAGGGCCCAGAAGGGTCATGCTGTTCTCAGGCCACAGTGGGCAAGGACCACACCTCTGGCCACTCCCATCTCCCACATCACTTGCTACCGAGCAGAGGACTGCGCGGGTAACTTTCAGTCATCTGGGAGAAGTGTGGTGTGTTTAGGGTGTGATACCTTTGTGTTCTCTGTTCCACCTTAAGGGTCCTATATATATGCAAAGGCTACACAAAACTCACAGACAAAAAGGAAGTTAGCAAGTTGCGATGTTAATTAGAAATGCACAGGGCTGCATTATCAGAGCACATTACAAAGTTCTTTCTGCTCTGCCAATCACTGCCCAGTGGGTCTACAAATGCATTGTAAACATCAGCCCAGAAGGAATTCAGCTCAAGCTCTGGGGATCAGCCAACCAGGCTCCCTGAAGGAAGTGCTCAGAAGCAGCCCACTCCAGGAAGCCTCTGCCAAAGGCACTCTGCTCCACGTTCATGGGTCAGCAAGCCTAAATTCCTCAATGGATTGCACGGGAACCTCACTCTGCAAGCCAGCCTCTGGAACCAAAGTGCCTGCTTTCCTTGTTCCATGGGCTGGGCAGTCCGTCACTGTTCCAGGCTTACACTCCTGGTCCTGCTGCTTCTCTTCTGCTGTGGCCCTCCTGTCTTCTGGATCCAGGGTATCATTGCACTGGGATACCGAGTCCAGAGGATGTGCTCTGCTCCTGGATCTGGATGGAAATGAGATCTCATCTCCTGCTTCCCAGAAGGCTCATTTTATACACAGCAAGGGGGTATTCCAGAGAATCCTGTTCACAATTATTCATTGGTAAATCTTATCAGAATCTTTCCCCACCTTTTTACCAGACACATGCAGCAAAAGGACATTTGAGAGGCTTTGACTAGCAGACCCACATTAAATAATTCACTGCCCCTGCAAAAGCCTCCAGCTGGCCCTGTCCTCAGTCCTGTTTTCCCTTAACTGGAGTGTCAATTAGTCAGATGCCGAGGAAGCTGACATCACGGCGAGCAGCACTGAGCAGTGTTTCACTCCCACTCTGAGTAAGACGAGCTGAACAGTAGTCAACACAAATTGAGAGATAGTGTTTTCTATCCCAGTATTGATGAAAAGTGCCTCCAAAATATTTTTAATGGTAAAGATTTTATGAGCACAAGACACAGCAAATAATCACTGTAAGGGGAACTATCAGACTGGCATAAAATATCTGCTCTGTGACATTGCATTCTGAAGGCAGTGAGACAAATTTTGCAGCATTTTAAAGGGAACGGATGTGACCTGCACATTTATATATAATGAATTGTTCCATGGGAAAATTGTCTTAAACAACGATAATAACCTTGGCAGATTATATTTTGCAAAGGCATCTGCTGCAACATTGCTCTTTGAATATAGATGAACCTTTTTATTTCCTTAGAATACCTGATGGCACTGTAGTGTAAGCATTGGACTGCTAACCACAAGGTCGACAGTTCAAACCCACTAGCCACTTCAATGGAGACAGACGAGGCTATCTGTTCTAGAAAGATTTCTACAGCCTCCCAAACTCTACACAGGGTCACTATGAATTGGAAAGTGCTAGATGGCAGCAGGTGGATTTGTTCCTTGCTTGTAACTAATAAAATGCATGGAGCCACTGTGACTGTTGAGGCAGACTATTCACAAAAGATGATGGTAGTTTTGCCTTGTTAATGGATACATTGACCTTGAAGTTCTAAGTCACCATGTAAGAATTCTTTCTAGTCTGGGTATTCCATGCAGGGAAGAAGTTCAGTCCACATGGAAAGGTTCTATACAGACATTTCCCTGAGTGCTCCAGCTAGGTTCCCAGATGGCAATCAGCATGAGCCATAAGACACGCATCAGATAATGAAGGCAGGGGTGGGGGGTGGGGATATGGGGGGTGGGGGGAGCACTAGAGTTGATCCTGACTGCACAGCTCATTTTGGGAGCAAATCAACCATGGGGGGAGGGAATGCTCTAGGATAGATGCGGTGGTGATTTTGTAATACCCCCTTGATATGTTTAAACTATTTACTTCGATAATATGTAAATTATGTGCCAGTAAACTGTTTAAATAAATTTTTAAAAGATTTTAAAAACATACTTCAGATGATTTCAGCACTCAGGCTTGGGGGTCTTCCCAACTGCAGGACCAGAAACTGTGGTACAGAGAAAGCTCTGGGTCCTGGGATCATTCCACATTCCTCATTCATTAATCCTGTGAGTAAAATACAATGGTTATTGGAATGATCCTAAACTTTAGAGTGGTTTGTTTCATAGCAAAAGTTCCTGGGTGGACAAGCGCTTTGTAACTGGGTGCTAACCCACCTAACTACGGACTTTAGTTCAAAGACACTGAGAGGCATCATCGTCAAAAGGCCTATTGATCTACGTCCATGAAGAGTGCCCATAAGAAATCCCATGGCCATCACTTCTGCTCTGTCCCCCATGGTGTTGCCATGTGCTAGAAAAATGCTGGGTTTCAGTAGGGATCTTCTTTTCAGGTATGGATACAATAATGTCTGGAAAAGTGCCTGGGTGAACAATCACTTCTTGGGCTAAATACATGCTTTGAAATGTTTCTGCCTCTTTAACCGACAGTCTCTTGCCAGTAATATACTTCCTGGGAGTAATTTTTTATGGTTAAAGAAGAAACAAACAAACATACATCTCTGCTCTTCAATTCATTCCTCTTCAGGAAGTCTCTTATTGTCCCAACATATAAGACTGAAAACTTCATTAGCTCAATCATTTCTTTCTCCCAAGCATCATTTCTTACATTATTTTGCTTTTAGCTTATTATACTTCTTATTTTTAAAATAATATTAATAATAGTTATTTTTATTTTCTTAATCATATTCTTTAAATTATTACTCCATGCAAGATACCTATTGTTAGTAATATAAATGTGTCTTATTTAATTTTTCTCTAACTATTTCTAATATAGACCAATAGTAGTCTTACATCTTAGATGTCAACCATCACCCTGGTATTAGGTTTAATAAATTAGCTCTGCCGTGATTAATGCCTAGGGATTGTAGATCATTTTTACTAATAAAAGTTTGGTTATAGGCCCCATAGAACATGAAATGGAGTGCTTACTATTCGCCGGTCAACTTCTTACCTTTTAATTTTAAATGAGGCAAAACTTTTAAGGCATGAAGCTCTCTACTCTTGCAGACAGTTATAATCTCAGAAGCCTAGGGGCAGTTCTGTTCTGTAGGGTTGCTATGAGACCGAACTGACTTGATGGCAGTGAGTTTGAATATTATGTGGCTTTTTGTTACAAGGTTTGAGGTTCATAAGAACCAACTCAATTTTTAAAATCATCAAAGTCTCTTGAAACAAAAACAAACATTTTTCTTGCATACCAATGAATCAGTAAGAAGAAATGTGTGTTTTTAAATCTTGAGCTGTCTTCAAACATATAAATGTGGTAAGGTTGTACGTAAGTGACATTCGCGTTGTCTGTTGTAACCACTTGTCCTGTTTCACCTCTTGCATGCTGAAAGCGAGACTCGCTGTTAAATGTGTTCTCTAGGAAAACCAGTGCCAGCATCGCTAACCCTAGGCCAATGCGTTACTGCTGTTGACAAATGACCTCAGGCTTGCATTTCAGTCCCTGTTCCAGAGTACAGGCTAGAAGTTCAACTACATCGTGTCTATGTCATTGGGAGTTCTTGGGAAAAGGGCTTATTTATCTGTTGCATGCCAAAAGGATATTTGTCCCACAAATAGGTGATCAGTCTAGTCTCTGCTTTCAAGAAAGAAGTGTCCATTTTGAGCAGGCCAAATCCTGAACCTGATTCATATCTTCTGTGAACATCTTGCAATGTCTGGTTTACCAGCACTCTGAGGAACAGTACAGGTGGACCCCATTGGTAGATCAATCAGTAGCATTGTTTGCTCAGCAGTGGGCTGTGCTCTCTGTGTTCTAAAGCCATTCTGACCTTGCTTGGGGGACACAGCTGCCTGAAGGTGAGGTAGATTTTAATCTACAGTCTGAAGATGATGCCACAGTTCAGTTGGTCAATTGGCTGGGTCTCTCACACCGATGAGCAGAAGATATTTTAACCACACAGATGGTTGACTTATAATAACCTAGTTTATTGTCGTGTAAGGGCTTTGCTATTGAAGCTGAGGTTCCTGGAATAGCAGGTCTAGCGATACATTAGTGTTTCGAAATGCAGACTCTCAGGTCCTTTGTGGACTTAGTGGAGCAGAATCTGCAGTCAAACAAGATTTCCAGGTGAGCTCTGGTGTAGATTAAAGTTTGAGAGATGCTGTTCTAGGGCAGGGAGTTCTTATAACTGGGCAGACCCCTCACTGTAAATAAGAAGTCTATGTGTCCGTTCCTGTCTGTCTCACTTGGAGGTGAGACAGAGGGTCTCATTTTGGCAGTGACTGTTTTGGATAGGAGCGCTGGTGGTTCTTTGAGTTAAAGTGAACTGTGAGTTAAAACTGAAAATGTGATGGTGCGAATCCATCTAGCCACTCGATGGAAAAAGATGAGGCTGCCGCCTGCTTCAGTAAAGATGGACAGTCGTGGAAACCTGTCCCGGGCGTCTGTGAGTCAGGATTGACACACTGGCAGTGGGGCTGGGGTTTATTTCAGTATCTGACCCTGAGCAAGAATTGGATCTATGAAAACAACAAAATGATAGTGTGATGTCTAAAATCTTTAATAACCATGTCTTTAATGAAAAACAATAAGAAGATATAACCCCAGACAAAACTGGATGCATTAAAGTCCAGAAAGAAGAAACCAGGCCCTGAAAGAACAGAGGGATTCTGAGGTCAATTCGTAGAAGAACAAGTAGCATTTTGCGCCCTACAGTGGGTCTTAGATGTAGACAGGGCAAGAGTTCCTTGATCTACTCCTAGTGCCTCATTTTTTTACTTCACTGAATTATTGGGAGGCCTAAATGGGATACTATTTATAAAGGTTTTTTGCATGGTATTACACCAAGAATATACTAATTGTTCACCTAATTTTGATTAAAATATTGTATTCATTAATATAATGTGGAACCAAAAAATACTTCTTGACTGAGACATTTCTGAAAGTATAGAGAGACAGTTACCATGGAGTTAACTCCGATCCCTGATACCCCAGAGTGCAATGCTGCCCAGGTCTGCATCAAGTGTACTATTGACAACAATCCCTCTCGCTGGAGTCTTCTCCATCCTTGCTGGCCCCTACTTCATCCAACATGATGCCACAGAGAAACTGATAGTTATAAGCAACACGTAGGAGCTTATTTTTAATTTTTTGGTAAACAGTAGAATTTATTCTTTTTGGAAAAAATAATTTTAAATCTTTGAAGCAAAATGATTCTTGAAATAAATCTTCTTCCTTTTGCTATAATGCTATAAAAAGTACTATTATTCTATGGAAATTTTTCATGGAGCTAAAGAAAAGTAATATTTCTGATTCATTTTGAGTCTCACATTTTTGCATAAAGATAGTTGTTCAAATGAAATAACTGATTATCATACACAAGAAAACTTTTTGACTATCATCCAATAATTGCAGCAGTACACTGACAGGAAACTACCAGAAGTTCAGGCTGGATTCAGAAGAGGACATGGTGGCTGTCAGATGGATTTTGGCTCAAAGCCTAGACTACCAGAAAAAATGTGTACTTGCATTTTGTTGACTGTGCCAAGGACCATGGTTACCCACAGATGACCTTGGGATGGATGGGAACTCCATGGATCAAGAGGCAGTTGTAAGAACAGAACAGGAAATACTGCATGGTTTAAAATCAGTAAAATTGTGAAGCAAGGTTGTATCATCTCACCATACTTGTTTAATCGGTTCAATCTGTACGCCGAGAAAATCATTAAGGAAGCTGTCTCTTATGAAGAAGAATGTGACATTAGGCATATTAATAGCATGCAATATGCAGATGACACAGCTTGCTTGCTATAAGTGAGGGGAATTGAGACACCTGTTGCTGAAGGTCAATGGCATTGTAAAAAGAGGAAAGAGAAATGTCAGAGGCCATTGGAGCAGTTGGTCCTGGTTTAGGTTCATAGTGATCATTACCACTCTAGCTGTAAAATGGAACAACATAATTTATAGAATTTTAAAAATTAAAAATTCAGGAATCCAAGGCTGCCAGTTTTATTTGTTCTACCAAGTTTATCATAGAAATTTCCCTCCACCATATTAAATAAAATGAGTTCATGAACCTCAAGGGAACAAGAATCTCTGGTGTAACTTGTACAGCAATGTTCATTGTGTCACATTTTCCAAACACCCATATGGTAGAAACAACCAAAATGTCCTTCAACAGGTGAATAGATCAAAAGGGGTGATGTGTACATATAATGAAATACAGTCATAGATAAAAATTAAGTTTTAATGCATGACACAATAAGGATAAACCTTGAAGACATTAAGATGAGTGAAATAAGCTAACTGAAAAAGAACAAATACTATATAATCTCACTGATTTAAATAATCAAATATAGTTTGATTGTTGTTGTCATTCGGTGCCAGTGAGCAAGTGCCAACTCATAGTTACCCAATGCACAACAGACGAAGTACTGCCTGGTCCTACCGCATCTTCATCAACATTGCTAGACTTGAGTCTCTTTTATTCAGCCTCTATGTCAATCCATTGTACCGAGAGTCTTTACCTTTTTGTGACCCCACCCAACCTGCCTTTCCCAGTGTGATGTTCCTTTCCAGGCCTTGGTTCTTCCTGACCACCTGTCCAAAGTCCATAAGATGAAGTCGCCCATCCTGAGTTCTAAGAATAATTCTGGCTGTACTTCCTCCAAGTCGGATTTGTTGATTCTGACAATCCATGATATATTTGGCATTCAGTACCAACATCATCGTTCAAAGGGACCCGTTCGTCTTCTTCTTCCTTATGTATTCCACATGGTGTGCACCCCATCTTCATAGATCCACAAGTACAGTTGCTATTTCTGTTGTTTAAAAATGTACTTACAATTAATATACTGCTGTTCCTGTGAAATTTTGCATTTCTAGCTTCATTTCTATCACCAAAGCTATATTTTCCAACTATCTATCCTTCACCTTTGCTTCCAACTTTCCCATTCCAATAAAGAGCAACTGTCATTACAATTCTTGCTTGGCCGATTTTAAATGGAAGGAAGTGGTAGAATTCCTCTATTTCTTAATCTTTAACTTTAGTGGTTGGTTTGTAAATTTAAATAATGGTCATATTAACCAGTCTTCCTCATAAGTGCATGGATTTTATCCTGCTAACTGGCAGCATTGTAGTTCAGGACAGATCTTGAAAGCTTCTTTGTGACAGTGAATGTGATGCCGTTCTTCATCAAGGTGTCATTTCAGCACAGCAAACCACATGGCTGTCTAATTCACAATGGCCAGTACCAGTCCCTTGCCTGAAGTTATCATTCTTTATGTGTTATACTTCATTTTTGACAATTTCCAATGACCTACATTCACACTTCATGAATTCTGTGTTCTGACTGAGAACATCTGGTGGTGTTGGGCTGCTAGCCCTGGGTCAGCAGTTTGAAACCATTAACTGCTCCACTGGATAAAGAGACTTCCCATTCCCATAAAGAGTTATAATCTTGAAAAATACAGACATAGCTCTACCTAGTCCTAAACAGTCTCAGAGTCAAGACTAACTTGATGCAGTGAAAAATTATTGAGAGGGGCTTATTATAACTAGATGCTTGCAGTTGTTTATTCTCATTTTTGTGTTGTCACATCCTCACTTAGGGTATCCAAAAGCTTTGTTCCAGCCACCCCATGAAGGCCAACTCTACTTGGAGGAGCTGGCTCTTCCTCAGTTGTATCTTGAGTGCCTTCCAACCTGGGTGGCTAATCTTCTGACACTCTAGCAAACACAGTTCTACCGTTGCCCACAAAGTTTCCAGTGGAATATCTTTCAAAAATAGACTGCCTCATCCTTCTTGCTAGTCTTTCTTAATCCTGAACTCAAATTCACTGCCATCACGTCAATTCTGACTCACAGGGACCCTCCAGGATGCAGTAGAATTGGCCCTGTATATTTCCAAGACTTGCTAGAGGAGGACAAAACCTCTTCTTCCTCCCAAGGAGCATCTGGTGATTTCCAACTGATGGTCTTTCTGTTAGAAATCCAACATGAATCCCACTGTGCCTGCAGCGCTTCTTCATAGTCTGGAAGCGGCCTTAAAATGTATCCTCCATGGGTTTCATGATGGATTGTGAAATACCAGTGACATCGCTTCCAAAACCACAACAACACGCAAACTACCATAGTACCACAAGCTAACAGATGAGTGACAGTGAAATGTGATAAAGCAAAGCTAATGGGGGGAAATATTGAAGTCAAATTTTATCTTAAACAAAAGTTATACTTGTTACCAAATGGAAAATTAAACTTTCTGTAAGTAGACGTCTGCATAATTTCATACAGACTAAGAACACTTAGTTATTACAAAGAACTTTAAAAAGCAGTTCAAGATGATAAAGTATTACAATAGAAGATCCAAAGGTGTAGAGTTTGAAAATCAAAAAGTAATAATGTGCTCAGCATTTATCAAATGGAAAGAACCCAAAGTTCAGGCCTGGGATATCAATATTGAAATATTCTATGAAAAAAAAACACCAACAAAGGATATATTCTATGGGGAAAATATTGAACGATGCAGGAATCATCAAAAGCGGATGAAAAGAATACAGAGATTCATGGTAGGAACAAGAACTCTCATCGATGAACCATGTCAAGAGGAAGCATGTGGTCACGAATCATTTGTGGGAGTTACGTAGGATGTAAGCCTCCAGTGAGTTCCCTTTACCCACCATTGAGGGGTGGGAGGGAAATGGTTCCTAAACAGAGGGCATTGGAGGGATGAGTATAGAAGATCAAAGGCATAAAACTGACTTGAATAGTTAAAATTTTGTCAGTTGATTCCCCCTTCAATGTATGCTGGACCTGATTTGGTTTTCAACAGTTTTTGTCTGTTTTGTTTTTGTTTGTGCATATTAGGATATATCTCAGTGATGTCATGTCATTGAAGGTCACCCTCATGAAGTTGTATTATATGTTTGTTCTGTGTTTGGATATATGAAACCCAGAACCTATCAGGACAACAAGTAGAATAAGGGTTTCAGTGAGGAGGGGGTACAGGGGGAGTAGTGGTGTAAAAGGGAGATGATGTCAGGGAGTCCAGAAAGAAAGAAAAGATGTTGGGAAACATTATGGTAGCAATTTTACAATACTGTTTGGTGGAATTGAACTATGGAAAGATATATGTATTAACTCCCAATTGAATATATATGAAACCAATGGTACTGAAAGAAGTATCGAGCTACACTGGAAACATTAGTAAAAAGCAAGGTTCCCAAATTTATGGACTGCCAATTGAAATATTTCAACATGCTAGTGAAGTACTGGAATCACTCACTCACCTTTGCCAAGAAATCTGGATGTTAGCTACCAGGCCAACTGACTAGAAGAGACCTAAATTGTACCCATTCCAAAAATTATGATCCCAGAGTATATGGAAATCATCAAACAATATCATTACTATCACATGCAAGTGAAGTTTTCTGAAGATCATGCAATTAACAGTTGCAGCAATACATGAGCAGGGATTTGCTGGAAATGCAAGTTGGAGTCAGAAGAGGGCTTGGAAGGAGGGAGGTCATTGACGGTTATATTGATCTTGGCTCAAAGTAGAGAAAACTAGAAAAGTATTTATTTTTGGTTTTTTGACTCCGGAGAGATATTTGACTATGTGGTTCAGAGAAAACCATGAATTATATTGAGAAGAACGAAAATTCCAGAACGTTTTACTGTGCTAACCAAGAACCTGTACATGGACCAAGAAGCAGTCCTTCGAAAAGAATCGAGGAATACTCAATGGTGTCAAATCAGGAAGGGTTTGTATCACTGTTGTATCCTCTCACCATTCTCACTCAATAGATACGCTGAGCAACTAATCTAAGAAACTGGACTGAACGAGAGAGAATGTACCATAGGGATTGATGGAAGGCTTATTAACCACATGTGATATGCAAATGATACAACTTTGCTTGCTGAAAATGAGGTGGGCTTGATGCACTTGCTGATGACCAAAGGCCACAGCTTTCAGGATGGATTACAAATAAATGTAAAGAAAACAAACTAGGCAAAAAATAATGTCATCATAAATAGAAGATTGAAGTTGTCAGGGATCTCATCTTGCTTGGCTTAGCAATCAGTATTCAGAAGGTGGCTATCCAGAAATCAAGCAATGCATTGCATTGGGCAAATCTGTTGCTTAAGATTTCTTTGGAGTATTTAAGAACACGACTGCTCTTTTAAGGGCAAAAGTATGCCTGACTCAAGACATTATATGCATTTATTCCTTCAATTGCTTCATAATGCATGTGAAAGTTGGGCACTGAATAAGGAAGGCAGAAAAAATCGATGCCTTTGAAAGATAGTGCTGGTAGCGAATATTGAAAATACCAGGCACTGCCAGAACACAAATAAATCTGCCCCAGGAGAAAGACAAGACTGCTCTGGGGCTCAAAGAGGGAGAGACTTGGACTCGTGTACTCTGGACATTTATCAGGAGCGGCCAGTTCCTAGAGAAGGCCTTCCTGCTGGCAAAGTGAAAGGGCAGCAAACGAGAGGATGCCCGTAAAGGGGAAGAATTGAAACAATGGCAGCAACAATGGGTTCCACATGACTATTGGGGGGCTTTCCCAGGACTCGGCAATGATCTGTTCTGCTGGACACAGGGCTGCTGTGACTCAGAACCCACTTCGTGGCACCAGCATCACGAAAAATAACTTTATCTGAATCATCGTACGTATTCCTATGTCTGCATGCATGCATATATCACTGTGTATTTGTTGCTAGGGGCCTCCAACTACTATTCCTTCTTTGTTGCTTCCAACTTTTGAATTCCAATCACAATAATTATCAATGCATACTAATTGCACACTTAATTTCAGACTGATAAGGGGCCTAATTTCTTCATCACTAGCTATAGTGTTGGTTCACAAGTTTGAATAATAGTTGTAATAACTACAATTCCTTGTATTAACTTATCACTGGCAGCATTATACTTCCAGATACATCTTGGATTTTTTTATGATGAATGTGATCCCAGTTCTCTTGGATTTGTAATTCCTGGTATGATTATCTAATTCAAAATACTAGTCCATTTCAGCTTACTAAGCCAAGGATATCTATTTTTATGCATTCCATTTCATTTTTGACGATTTCTAATTTTCCTATGCACATTGTACTTTGAGCATTCCATGTTCTGGTTATTAATGAGTGCTCGAGTCTGCTGTTTCTCATTTTCCCTAGTGCCGCATTAGCAAACAAAGGTCCGAAACTTTGACTCCTCCACTGCCATTAATGACAAGGCTGGCGTAAGGAGGCAGCTTTTCCACAGTCATATTCCGAGGGCCTTCCAACCCGAGGGGCTCACCTGTGGGCACTACAAGCATGTCTTCTATTGTCCTGGTGCCCCTTATGAGGTGTCCACTCAGAAATGTACACTCTACTCTCATCATCTGTTCTTAGCCTTGGAGCGCCTCTAAAACCTCTTCACCAAGGGTGACCCTGGTGATATTGAAAATACTGTGGAGAATTTCCAGCATCACAATAGCACATAAGCCGCCACAGTAAGACACACTGACAGATGAGTGGTAGATTATATTTAGTCCTTCAATTTCCCTTATTTACATGTTTTATTTTCTATGTTATTTTTCAGTTAGATGTATTTAATGACTTGGAAATAAACTTTTTAATCAATAATACAATTTAATAAAAGTATAGTTGTAGCAAGCCAAATATTAAGTAGTATGCTAATCTCCCAAAGCCCCTTGTGTACAACAAGGAACTAGACTTCATGAATGCAAGGGGTGTTCCACCAGTCTGATATCTTTAGACATTGGACTGCCAACTACTCCTGATAGTTAGGTTGTATGTCAACTTGAATGGGTCAGGGTTCTCAGTATTTTGGCAGTAATCCCCACAGTATGTTCTAGAGCAATTGCTCCATAGTATGTCCTAAAATGACTCCATGATGGGATCTAAATAATGTAACCAATTCTGTGAATGCAGCCAGTTGTGGTACATCTTGATCAGGTCACAACTTTGATGCAGTTAGGTACGGCCTACTTCTTTTACAGAAGATTCTGTCGACGAATTTGATGCTTCTGCTAGGTCTGGTTCCTGCATCTGGTTTGTCTATGTCCTCAATGCCTGCAGCTCTCAGGAGCTGTCAGCAGTCTTCCCACTTTGGATTCCTTTGAGCTTGTAGACACCAGCTTGTGGCCTCCTGCTTTATCTACCTGGTTTATCAGTCTGCAGCTACACAGTCAGGAACAACTTACAGTTTAGCATCTGATCCACAAACTTGAACCCCATTGGGCCCATTATTATTAGCTCCGTTTCCCTGACATAACCCTAAGATCTATTAATTGAGTATTGTCTCTATTACCTAGATGGGGTTTTATATAAATAAAATCATACAGAAAAACCCAACAATGACAACAAAATGAAACTCAAAGAAATCTCAAGCCAAAAGAAAGAAGATAATAGAAACCAGAACAAATGAAAAAATGAGTAAAAAAATTTACCAATTTCTGCTGCAAACCACTTTCCAATGCCTCTGAAATTCCAAAGTGACAAGCCTATCTGCAGAGTGGCAGGAGAAAGGTGGGCACAGCGGGGAATCGATCCAGCTACAATAACATGAGCAAGAACACAATGGGCATTAATTGACTTCTTAGTAGGACTGTGGTTCTTGTTTGACCAAAAGAAAGATTTACTTTGGAATATATAGGGTATTATGAGGATTTTATTAAGATAGCTCAGAATTAACACAATGGTAGTGAGGTTCTTTATTTTTTAAAGCCTACAGCACCCAGCGTTTCCAGGCAGTCTCCTATCCAAGTACTAACCAGGCCTGATCTTGCTTAGTTTACGAGATCAGTGAGTTTTTAAGGAGGAATAAATCTTTCTCAGCCACCATGGCCAGTCTTCGTGCTGTCTTACTTCCTCAATGCATTGCTGCTGCTCTTGCTAGGCACCACTGTGTCTGCTCTGACTCACAGTGACCCGATGCACAGCAGGACAAACATTGCACGAATCTATGCCTTCCTCATAATTGTTCCCGTGCCTGAGTACATTGAGGCAACCGCTGCGTCAATGCATCTTCTTGAGGCCCTTCCTCTTTTTTTGCTGCACGTCCACTTTACCAACCATGATGTCCTTCTCCAGGGACTGGTCTCTTGGAACAACAAGTCCAAAGTATGTAAATTCTGCCATCCTTGCCTCTAAGGAGGACGCTGGTCCTACTTCTTCCAACACAGATCAGTTTGTCCTTTTAGCAGTCCATGGTACTTCCAATGTTCTTCTCCAATACCATAATTCAAATGCATCAATTCTTATATGATCTTTCTTAATCAATGTCCAACTTTCACATGCATGTGATGCAATGGAGAATACCATGGCTTGGGTTAGGCATCCTTAGACCACAAAGTAACATCCTTGTTCTTCAGTACTCAAAGGATGTCTTGTGCAGCAGATTAACCTAGAGCAATGTGTCTTTTGATCTCTTGATTACTGCTTCCATGAGCATTGATTGCAAATCCAAGTAAGACAAAATCCTGGAAAACTTGAACCTTTTTTCCATTCATAATGAATGTTAACTGTTGGGCCAGATGTGAGGATTTTGGTCTTTGCTTTGGATTGCTAAATGTATGAAAGGCTGAAATCCTTGATCTTCATCACCAAGTGTTTCAAGTCTCCCTCACTTTCAGCAAATCAAGTTCTCATCTGTATATTGTGGGTTGTTAAGAATCCTCCCTCCAATCTTGATGTCACATTCTTCTTCATATAAGCCAATTTCACTGATGATTTGCTCAACATGCAAATTGGACAAGTGTGGTGAAAGGATACAGTCATAATGCACTTTCGTTGACTTTAAACCATGCAATATTCCCTTGTTCTGTTTGCACAACGCTCTCTTGATTCACATACATGTTCGTGAGCAAAATGAAGTGTCGTGAACTTCCCAATCTTCTCATGGTCATCTGCAGTTTGCTATAGTCCACACTGGCAAATACTTTCACATAGTCAATACAACACAAGTAAACATCTTTCTGCTATAATCTTCTCTAAGCCAAGATCCATCTGATCTCAGAAATAATATTATCCCTTGCTCCACATTGAGATAGTTAAGGTTAATTGTGCCAATAAGCACATGTGGCCAATAAGCACATGTGGGATTGATTGAAGGGCAGAGAGATAAATGGCTCCATGAACCTCGCCTTTCTAGTTCTCGGGCCTCTTGCTTTCTGATGGTCAGACCAGGGTGCAGCTGCCTTGGCCAAATCCCTGCTCCAGCTGGCAAGGCTCACTTCCTGCAAAACATCCCTGAGGAGAAGCCACATGGACCTACTCTGATGTAGCTCTGGGTGCTAGAGCAGTCATGTGCAGACTCCTGCCAGCATTGAGATGCTTACACACTCACTGATTTGACTTTTCTGCTGCAGTGGGCGTCATTGTGTGTCTTTTGTGAGATTGAGGAGGACTTTGTAGATTGGTGTCTGACATATGGGCTAATGTTGGACTTATGGGCTTGGACAGCCCTGGGTTGGGATGCTTTCTTAATGTATAGTTATCCTTTATATAAAATTCTCTGTTATACATATGAGTTTATGTGGATTTGTTTCC
This sequence comes from Tenrec ecaudatus, assembly GCF_050624435.1. Classification (NCBI taxonomy): domain Eukaryota; kingdom Metazoa; phylum Chordata; class Mammalia; order Afrosoricida; family Tenrecidae; genus Tenrec; species Tenrec ecaudatus. The sequence continues at coordinate 149,991,576 of NC_134532.1, forward strand.
CTAGTTTACCCAGGCTAACACACACATCCTCTTCTGAATCTGGCTTGAAACCCTGGCAGTCTCACATCAATGTACTATTACAAACCTTTTTGGATGATCTCAAGAAAATACCATGTGTGTGATACAAATGATATAATTCTATAGTTTGAGCATTGTGCTGGATATCTGCTGTACTTTTCTTTGGAGTGTAAATAATTATGGATGTCTTCCAGCCAGCCTTTAAAATATTCATAGGTTTCTCACCCTCATGAAGGAAACACAGAAGAAATGTTACAGCAAAGGGTGGTGGAGAAAGTAGATGTTTCCAGACTATCAGATAGAAAAGCATCTAGGGTGTTAAAAGGTTATTTTCAAGTAAGCAGCAATCTAAGTGAAATGTCAACTAAACCCAAATAGAAGATGCTCCTCATCATCTGAGATTCAAGATTGTAAATTGTAAAATCCAAATCTGAAGGACGGAATAGTATCAGAGCTTAAATTGTGGGGTTTTGGTGTGTAGAAGGCCATGGATGATAGTGGAAGCCCCAAATCCATTTGCAGGATCTACACAAGAAATAAGCCTCTGGTGATTTCCCTCTAACCATAAATTAAGGATGGGAATAACTTGGTTATCAGAGAGCGAGTATTGGAGAGACGACTATAGTAGATTAAAATGATGACTCTAACTTGAATGGTTAAAATCTTGTCATGTGATCTACCCTCTGATGCACTTTGTGCCTGATCTGTTTTTAAAATATTTTTTCATCTCTGTTGTATTTATCTCTGTTGTAATTTGAGAGTTTATCTCTGTTGTATTTTGTCATTGTTGATAGCCTCCTTGAATCTTTGTTATGTGTTTTTCTGTTTGTTGGGTTTTGTTTTTCTTTCTGGTACAGGAAATGCAGGGTAAGTGATTCTATAAAGACAACAGCTAGAATTAGGGTTCCTGGGGGCACGGTGGGGAGAGGTGGTGGGAAAGGGGAAGCTGATACCAAGAAGTTTAAGAAAGAAGAAAATGTTCTGAAATTGACTTTAGTAGCAATTGTGTAATACTATTGGATGTCTTTGGATTATGGCATCGTATGGTGTCATGATTAGCTCCTAATAAAGTGGTTTGGGGGTGGGAGAGGTTGGCGGTTCACACTGTCCAAGGCCTCCATGAGCTGGAATAAACTTGACAGCAAGTGTTTGTTTTCTTTTCTATGTGTGTTCGTATATCCATGTTAGCAAGATTTAACTTTTGAGGTGTGTCTTTGCGTCTAATTCTTATTTCTGTGCTATAGTGGACTATGGATTGGGCAGCCAAACACAAGGTCAGCAGTTCAAATCCACCAATTTTGATCCCCTGGGCTTTTGCCTATAGGGAATCTCCACTTCATTCAAGAATATAGTCAAATTTGAGATCTTAATTTGTAGTCTCCCTAACTCCCCATCTTAACAGTATGTATCTCAGCAGTGACCACTCATTTAAGTCTTTAAGACTTTGAAGTTATCCCAAACTTGCCGTCCCTTCCTCTCATAGTCCACATCAAATCCTACTGGTTCTACTTAAAAAAAAATGAATCCAACATAGGGTTTTTGCAAACCACTTCTATTGCTCTATTCCTCCAAAGGAGAAAGAAGACATATTTCCCACTGTACATATTTAGCCTCAAAAACCCTAGGGAGCAGTTCTATCCTGTCCTATAGGGTCACTATGAATCAGAATGACTCTGTGGCAGTTGGGTTGTTCTTTTATTGTTATTTGGTACATTTGTGTGGCATCTATAATAAGAAGCTCAATGCATATTTGTTTAATGAAGACGATCTGGATTGTCTGAATATCTTTTGGAAAAGGAAGAACAACTCAGATCCTTAAGCATGTGTGATCTTCAAGACAAGCAGATGACAGGAGGTAGAGTCATGATAGATGTGCTCATTGAGAGGTAGCAGGTGGTAAGACTGTAGGGGAGAGAAGTGAAGGGGGCAGACCAGGACTGTGTGTGGGAAGTGAGCACACCTTCCACTGCAGTCAGGAGTGAAATGACGAGCGAAGACAAAGAGAAAGCAGAGCTAAAGTCACCTGACTATGCACAAATCATTACAAGAGGAGAACAGAGGCAGAGTCTGTCCTTTCCCAATTGAGGATGAATGAAATTGTGCTTGAAAATGGTTGCCAAGTGTTGGTTCCTAGGCGTCATTCAGAGAGTGTCTGATTCAGTAGTCCTGAGTTTGCATTCAGGAATTTGTGTTTTTAACAAGCACGCTGCCATGTGGATGCTCACTGTGAGACTCCCTAGCGTTGCCTACAGCTGGATTAATCTTCATTTAGAGCAGAGAATAAGATTACAAATAAATTAAACCTAATTTGCCACACCTAGGATTTCAGTTAGTGTCCTGTGGAAATGCCATGGAAGAACTCAAATGGACATCTCTCTGACAGGCTGGACTTGTTCGGTGACACTGATGTTTAGCTAATAGCTGATGCTGTGGAGGGTGGCTTGATCTAGGTGACAGCACTTGTACAGGGGTTTTCTTACACTTCTGGTTTCGCTTTCTCAATTTGCTTTGTATAATTTTCCTCATGTTTCCAGCCTTTGTTGGCAACAGAAGTCAACCTTGGTTTTTCATTTGCTACATGATTTTATTCATATTACAGATAATAAACACCCAAATTAAAGATTTCACTCTGGGGATTAAAGTCAGATCTGTGTATCCTCTTTTTTAAACCCTTCCAGTAAAATTCAAACTCTTAATATAGAAATAAAGATTTCTTCAATCCCAAACTTGGTCTTATGTCCTACTTCTTTCTCTTTAAGGCATTTGAATCCAACCGTCTCTGCATGTTTGTTCTTTCTTTCATCAACCAAGGGATGATTTTGCCTGCGGGGCTTTACACTGGCTGTTGCTCCCTGTCTCAAATAGTCAGGCGATCCAATCTCTTTCATTTTCTTGTCAAATATCTCAACCAAAGACCACACATGTAGTCACGATGGTGTTTCTTTTGTTTTTAAACTTGGAGTTAATACATATATCATATCATTAATAGATCAAACACATCAAACAGTATTGGACAATTGCTACCACAGTTTCAAAACATTGTTTCCCTTCGCGGACTCATTGACAGCAGCTCTCTTTTCTCCAACCCTCCAACCACCAATGCACACACCCAACCCACCACCAACCCAAGGACCACCACCCAAGACACCCATATTCTACTCGCTGCCCCTCTAGGTTCATCATTTCTGGATTGCATATAGTGAAATCCCGAAAAACATGTCACACAAACTCAAGGGGAAGACCCCAATGGCACACCCATCTAAGATAAAGCCCAATATGAATACACAAACAAAAATACAGAAAATGGTGAAAACCAGATAAGGTCTAGTGTGCATCCAGAAGGGCGGGGGATCAATTGACAAGGCTTTAACCATTCAATTCAGGTTTATCCCTTTGATCTTTTGTAGTCATCTACCCAATCCACTCTGTTCAGTAACCACTTTCCTCTCATCCCTCCATTATGTGTAGAGGGGATCACTGGAGACTTAGTTCTTAAGTACCTCCCACAACTACTTGTAGGGGTCCCTCTGGCATCCACAGCCTTCTGCAAAATGGATTCTCACAGTTTAGGCTCTGATACTATTCCTTCCTTGCATTTAGGATTATATGATTCACAATCCTTCAGCCACTGAAGTTGATTTGCTTTTTCCATGTGGAAATATTGGATTTCTTGATTCATTGTAATGAGAGATACAGCTCACCACTGGGGCCATATTAGTAAGGTATACCAGATGGAGGTTGGCATGGTGTGCTGATTTTGTGCTAGGTAATTCTTGGGAGGGGCCAATAGTGGTATTTGCAGAATTTGAGACTGCTAGGATGTAGCAGGAATTATGTGAGAAATGAAAAGATATTAAAGCTGTAATTGACACAGATGCAGAAGTCATTTATGTTATTTGGAATTAGCATGTGTTTGGTCATTTGTGTCACACACAGTATTTTTGCTTGTATCTATGCTTAGACATGATTACAGTTTGACTTGCATTAATAGTCACAAGAATAGGCTTGTCTGCAGTTAGTTTTCTGTGAAATTATTTTTTTTCCAACAAGAGGATGCTGTGGTCATCTTTTTGTTGACTAGAATTGGATTGGTTTTCCACTCTCAATCTAAAATGTCTTCTCTTGCTTATGGATATACATATAAAATATATAATTTTATTGGGGGCTTTTACAGCTCTTAAAACAATCCATGCATCAATTGTATCAAACACATTTGTACAGATGTTGCCATCATTTAAAAACATTCTCTTTCTATTTGAGTCCTTGGTATCAACTCCTCTTTGTTCCCTTTCTCCTCCACCCTCCCATCCTCATGACCCCTTAATAAATTATAAATTATTATTATTTTCATGTCTTACACTGTCCCCATCATGCATGTTTCTGCTGTTCATCCTCCTTGTGGTGGGGATTGGGGGGAGGTGTCAGGTTATGCATGGATTCTTGTGATCAGTTCCCCTTTCCTCCTCCTTCTCTCCCAACTTTTCCCCTACCAATAGTACATACAACTACTTAGCATAACAAACATTTTAAAATTTCTCCATTGTTTAATATTCTCCCATGTGAGAGTCAGTATTTGGGTTTACTCTCCCATTGTGTAAAGAAACCTCGGTGATACTGTGAGTGAGGCATTTGGCTATTAAACAACCACAAGGTCATTGGTTCAAACTCATTAGCTGTTTGACAGGAGAAATATGAAGCCTTCTGTTCCATAAAGATCTTCAGTCTTGGAAAGCCTGGGATGCTTTATAGCAGTGGGTGGATCCCTCCTCAGGTGGTTCCGTAGGTTATGCCTGTGGTTACTAATCTAAAATTCAGTGGTTTACGCCCCTTTGAGATGTTGGAGATTAGGTCAACTGCTTCTGCAAAGATTTCCAGCCTCAGAAACCCTGTAGTGTAATTCTACGCTGCCTGATATGATAACCATGATTTGGACTATACCCAATGGCAGTGACTAGCCCATTCTCAATAACTATGGTTTTTTTCCTGGCACATGATAGCTGTTCAATATGTATTTCTTAAGTGATTTAGTCAGTTACTTGCTAAATTTTTCCAACTCCCTATAATAGCCAATTAACTTCTAAAATAATCAAAAGATGAACAAATATCATCTTAAAAATATATGGTGCTAAAAGTAACTGAGAAGTAAACAAAGACAGATAAGAGATGAGTACCAAATGATGGACTTGCTGTGTTTCTATAAATCTTGCTATGGCTTTTATAACAATATTCAAGTGTTTGGCACATGCAGACAATACTCACAATTATGCAGGTATATTAGGAGAGTGAACATGCTATCAACTGCTAGGATTAGTAAATAGTAAGGATACGGTCAATGGTCCACAGGAACATTTCTCCTCAGCCAGTACCCAAATCCCTCTCCAGTATCTCCATCTCTCAGCCACATGGTCCCTTGGCTTCTGCCTTTGTGGGCTAGGAAGCCAGCCTGCTGCTTCACAGGTCCATAGCTTTAGGGATGCTCCTGTCTTTTCCCTCATGGTCTCTCCATGCCTCTCTTGGTCTTAGGTATCAGCCTGGTCACTTTGCTCTGTCCAATAGTCTATGAACCATAGTCTCTCTTACTTTTGTTCTCTCCCTCTGCCATTTTAGTTAGAGATCTGGAACATATTCTTCCAATGGTTCTGCATCTCTGAGTGTGTCCTAGATAGCTCTTAGACAGAGAAGAGTGGTTTTGATGGAGGTGTGTTTTTTGTCTTTCAACAGACCATATCCCCAAGGAAACAAAGGGTGTGACTTAATCCTGCCCATTAGTGTAACAAGAATCACTCCATACTGGGAGTATGGCCAAAGTGTAGAGTCCAGAATTATAATACACCACATACAGAATTACAGTTACAATTTTTGTCCCTCTATGGAAGGACATAATGCTTGATAAAGTAGACAGCCATCAAAAAAGGAGATTGAGTGACCATATGACCAAGTAATCCCTCTACTGGGCATATACCCAGAAGAGGAAAAAACCAGGCCATGACCAGATGTACGTCTATGTTCATCGTGGTACAGTTCATAATCACAAAGAGTTAGAAACAACCTAAATTTCCATCAATGGATGAATGGATCAAAAAAAAAACAAACCTCCGGCTCATACATACAATGGAGTATTACACATCCCTAAAAAGTATTGATGGATGCATGAAGTACATCATTGCATGGGAAGAGTCAAAGTAAATCTTGCTAAGCAATGTAAGCCAAGCGCAATAGGAAAAGAACAACATGAGTCCACTGAGGTAAGCTTAAAAAACACACAGGGCATAGGGAAAATGCTACTAAATGTATAAATTCCCAGGATGAGGTCTATACACTCTGGCAGGAGTCAGACCCAAACCAGGGATCCATATGCCAGTCAACAAAAAACAAAGGGGAAAAAAAAAGAGGAGATGGGTGAGGGGGGAACAGGGAACTAACCCACTCAAGGGGAGATATTGTTTATGTCCCCACAGAAAAGGGAGAAAGGAGCAGAGTGCACCCACCAAGACTTGAAGGCAACATACCAGCATGAAGCCTCTCCCCAGAACAGTGCACTACAGAGGGGAGCACTGAAGATACAGCTGGGGAGAGGGGTGGGTCCTCTCAGAGCACACAGGAGCAAACTAAGAGGGAAGGAGAGAGAAAGAGAGAGTGGACCACAGCCTGGCCTTCCAAGCCCCGAGGATGATATTCCTACTCGGAGTAGCCAATGCAGAGAGGACCATAGTGCTAGACCCTCCATGAGACGGCGTCCTTCACTGACCCATAGCGCTATGGGGGAGAACACTGGAGACACAGTGCAGAAATTGTGCCTTGTCTGACCCCCACCCACCCACCCCCATCCCACTGGGGCAAAACATGAAGGGAATGAAATAGAGCAGAAAGGGGAGAGAAAGCCACAAAGTCTCCAAGGAATCCCAAAAATAGACCGTGGGAGCTTGGAACCTCACCAGGCTTTATGAGAAACGTCATAAAGGTCAACAGAGAAGTCTGGGACTATTCTTTTTCCATTTCCCCCCGTTCTTTCACATGTCTATCTAAATTAGATAGGCATGATAAAAAAATTCCAAGGAGAAAATAATGGGACCAATGGTTCTGCGGGGACATGGGAGAGTGGGAGGTGGGGGAAAGGAAATAGGGAGCCAACAAACCTAGGGGAAAAGGGAACAACAAGGGATATGAAATTGATGGTGAGGAGGGAGTAGAATCCCTGGTGGGGTTAGCCAAATGAAGTTTGATCTTGATAGTGGACAAGAGGAGAGTAAAAGGAAATAGAGGAAAGAACTAGGAGACAAAGAACATTTATAGAGGTCTACATACAGGCACAAACATATGGAAATATATTTATATATAACGATAGGGACATAGATCTATGCACGTATATTTATATGTTAAGTATTAAGGTAGCAGATGGACATTGACCTTCTTCTCAAGTACTCCATCAACACAAGAACACTGTTCTAATAATCTGGCATCTGTGATGCTCACCTTCCTGACAAAATCGCTGAAGAAAAAATGGGTACACAAGCAAATGTAGTGAAGAAAGCTGATTGTGCCTGGCTATTAAAAGATATAGCATCTGGGATCTCAAAGGCTTGAAGATAAACAAGCAGCCATCTAGCCGGTAAGCAACAAAGCCCACATGGGAGAAGCACATTACCCTGTGTGATCATGAGCTGTTGAAAAGATCAGGTATCATACATCAAAAGACCCAAAACAAACAATCATATTGATGTGAATGAGGTGAGATAGAGTGGAGACTCAAAGCCCATTTGTTGACATCCCCCAAAGAAGGGTCACAAGGAAGGGACGAGTCAGCCAGGATGCTGTATAGCAGTCATGAAACATACAACATTCCTCTACTTCTCTAATGATCTCCCCACCACCACTATCATGACCCCACTTCTACCTTACAAACCTAGCTGGACCAGAGCACGTCCACTGGTACAGATAAGGGCTCTCAACACACAGAATCCAGGACAGATAACCCCCTCAGGAACAATAATGGGAGTAGTGATTCCATGAGAGCAGGGGAAAAGTAGGGGGTGGGTGTAGAAAAGGTGAACTAATCACAATGATAGGCATATAACCACCACCACCACCACCCCAGGGTGATGAACAATAGAAACATGGGTGAAGGAAGACAGCAAATGGTTTAAGATATGAAATTATAAAATTATAATTTATCAAGGGTTCATGAGGGTAGCAGGGGAGGGAAGGAAAATAAATGAGCTGATACCAAGGGCTCAGGTAGAAAGAAAATGTTTTGAAAAAGATGATGGCAACATATACACAAATGTGTTTGACACAACGAATTTATGGATTTTCATAAGAGCTGTAAGAGCCCCCTGAAAAATGATTTGTTTTAAAGGGAGACTTTCAATGAGTTTGATTGACAGCAACAATGGCTTTAATATAGCAGCGCTGTGAGGGTGGGACAGAACTGAGGCCTTGATGGCATCTACCAAGGAACAATAAAGTGCTCACTTAGTATGCAAATTGGGTTAGACAGAATAATTAATAACCACCTCCCATAACCACTGCTGCCACCCACACCCCATCCCCGGCCAAATGTTCATGGTTCAATCCCTGAATCTATGACTATTTTACCTTACATTGTATTGAGTGCCATACTTGGAGTACCTTCCATTGTATAAATTATTTAGTAGAATAATTAAATTAAGGATATTGAAAAGGGAAGATTATTTTGACTCTAAAAGAAATACAGCACTGTAAACATTACACTTTACATTACAGACTTTGACTTCTGGCCACCAGAGTTTTTCGATAAGAAATGAATTTGGGTTGTTTTTTAAAAGATACACCACACTTGTTCCTACTGAGGCTACCGAGACTCATGGAAATCCCATGTGTGTCAGAGTAGACTTGTGACCCATAAGGCTTAGGATGGCTGTTTTTTTTTTTAAGTATATCTCTAGAACTTTCTTTCAATATATACAACTAAACCTGTGATAATTTCTCCCTGCAGCAATATAATACTACAATGTGGATTGACTTCTTTTAGCACCCGTAGTACCCCTCCACATGATGAGATGGACTTTTCACCGACCTGCAGCTGTTGGCAGTAGGTGACAAAGCAATAAACTGTATCCATTAGTCTAGACCCCGTTGACCTTGCAATTGCATAACTACCTTATAAAATACGAACTCTATTTCCGTTTTCTAAATTAGGGAAATATGTTCTTTCTGTGAGTTTCTTTGGATGAAGTTATTTGTTTTTTTTTTTCTGTCCACAATAGACCTATAATTTATTTAAGGCTCCGTAATAAGTACTCTTTATATTGTATTTAGCTATCTGTTTGTTCTTAGTGTATAACTCCCTAATCTGCTAGTTTTAACATGCATATTTACCTGGCCACTTAAGTTAATCCTTTTGTTTGTGCGTGTTTTGGAAAGTATGAAGGTGAAATCCCAGCCACAGTTAATCCATCATTAAAATAGAGATACAAACTAGGATAATTATAACCATCTTTATCTTCATTTAACAGGTCTCTCATTACGAGATTAGAGTCTTTTAAAAAATGCCAGTCCTCCTGGTAAGGTAATCTGAGGTGATTCTTCAGGTTATAAGCGAGAGAATCACATTCATTTTCCTTTCAATTCAAGGATTTGAGCCCATTGATACAGACACTGTCAATCCATCTCCTCCGGAACCTTCCTCTCTTTCACACCCTCTCCACTCCACCAGGCATGATGTCCTTCTGAAGGGTCCGGTGCCTCCTGTTACCTCAAGTTACATATTGGTGCGGTTACGGTGATTTGGTTTTCTTTACATTAAATTATAATCCACACTGAAGGCTGCAATCCTTGATCTTCATTAACGAGTGGTTCAAGTCCTCCTCACTTGCAACAAGCAAAGTTGTGTCGTTTGCACAGCACACACAGGCTGTTAATAAGCTTTTCTCCAAACTTCTCTTCTTCTCCCTCTAATCCATAGAACTCTTCGCCCTATAATCCAAATTCTCTGATTATTTTCTCAGCACACAGATTGAATAAAGAGAGTGAGACATACCACCTAGATACAAACCGTTCTTGATTTTAAGGTGTGCAGTATGCCCTTGTTTTCTTAGCAAAACTGCTTTTGGATACATGTACAGGTTTTGAATGAGCACAAAGTTCTTCCGTTTGTAATCCAGTCTGTCCCCACCCATAATGACCCTCCGCACAGCAGAATGAAACACTGCTTGGGCTGTTCCACCCTCACAACTGCTCCTGTCCTTGAACATGTTGCTTTAGCCATGGGGTCAATCCATCTCCTCAAGAGCCGCCTTCGCCTTATCTGGGGACTCGTTTCTCTTAACAGCATGTCAAAAATACAAAAGACGAAGTCTAGCCATTTTCCCTTCTAAGGAGAACTCTGGACTTACTTCTTCCAAGACAGATTTGTTCATTCTTTTTGGCAGTTCCTGGTACTTGTAATGTTCTTTTCCAGCACTATAATTCAAATGCATCAATTCTTCTTTGACCGTCCTTATTCAATGCCCAATGTTCACAAGCACATGAGGCAACTGGAAATACTATCACTTGAGGCAGGGACACTAAGTGCTCAAAATAACATTTTTGATTTTCAATACTCTAAAGCAGTGGTTCTCAACTTTCCTAATGCCAGGACCCTTTAATAGAGTCCCTCATGTTGTGGTGACCCCCAACTATAAAATTATTTTTATTGCTACTTCATAACAGTCATTTTACTACTGTTATGAATCATAATGTAAATATCTGATAAGTATCAGGCTATATGTTCATTGTTACAAATAAAACATAAAGCATAGTGATTAATCACAAAAACAATATGTAATTATATATTGTGAAATATTTATTTTTAATTACAAATAAATGAAATTTTGTTTTGAAGCATGGTGTAGCATGGGTAACAGTCTTCACTCCAGGTACTTGTATGTGGGCATATCTACATGTGGGCAGATGCGTCTGGAGATGAATACAGTAGCATAGTCTCAGTTCCTAAGACCACCAGAAATATGTGTTTTCCAGTGGTCTTAGGCAACCCCTGTGAAACAGTCATTTGACCCCCGATAGGGTCATGACCCACAGGTTGGGAACGACTGCTCTAAAGAGATCTTGTGCAGCTTATTTACCCCAATGCAATGTGTCCTTTAGTCTCTTGACTTCTGTTCCTATGAGCATTGAATGTGGATCCAAGAAGATAAAATTTTTGACAAATTCCATCTTTACTCTGTTTATAATGATGTTACCTTTTGGTCCAGTTGTGGGCATTTTGGTCGTCTTGACCTGCAGTCGTAGTCCACACTGAAGGCTGCAATCTTTGCTCTTCGTCATCAGGTGCTTCAAGACCTTCTCTTTTTAGTCAGTAAGGTTGTAGCATTTGCATGTTGTAGATTGTCAGTAAACCTTCCTGTAATCCTGATACCACATTCTTCTTCATATATTCCAGCTTCTCTGATGATTTGCTTAGCAGACAGATTGAATGATCATGGTGCGAGGATAGAACCTTTTCTAATTTTGAGCTATTTAGATTCCCTTGTTCTGTTTGCACACCGCCCCTTGATCCTTGAGCAAGTTTTAAATGAAGACACTGAAGTGTTCTGAGATTTTCCTTCTTCCCAACACGATCCATATGTTTGTTTGCGTTTGTGGCTCACACAGTCCAATGCCTTGACATAATCAACACAACACAGCACACACCTTTCTAGTGTTCTCTGATTTTACCCAAGATCCTCCTCACATCAGCAGTGAAAGACATCTCTCGTTCCACATCCTTTTTGGAATCTGGCATGAATCTCTCATTCCACATCCTTTTTGGAATCTGGCATGAACTTCTGGCAGCTCCCTCTCCGTGGATTATTGCAACCGTCCATTACTGGCTGATCTTCAACAAAATTTTACTTTCATGTGGTATCAGTGAGACTGTTGTATAACTTGAGCATTTTGTTGGGTCACTTTTCTTTGGAGTTGGCACAAATATAGATCTCTTCCAGTCAGTTGGCCAAGTTGCTGTCTTCCATGTTTCCTCGCACAGAGGAATGAGTGCTTCCAGCGCTTCATTAACCTATGGAAACATCTCAATTGGTATCCATTAGCATCTGGAGCTTTGTTTTCTGGCTAATGCCTCTGTGCAGCTTGGATTCCTTCCTTTGCTATCATTCATTTGTTCTTGCTCATATGCTGCTCCTGAAATGATGGGATGCAGATGAGTATTTTTGGGGTACAGGAACCCTGTGCATTCTTTCCATCTTCTTTTGAGGCTTCTTCAATCATTCAACATTTCCCCCTTTAAATCTTTCAAAAAGGATTGAACATAACAACCATTGAAATAGCTACTGTGTCGTTCTCCTGTCTAAGGTCTTCCTCTTCTTTATTGTTTTGCTAGTTTACCAAGCCTGCTCTCTTTCTCCAGGGACTGTTCTCTAGTGGCAGCATGTCCAAAGCACATGGGACGGAGTCTCTCCATCTTGGCCTCTGAGAAGCATTCCCGCTGTACTTCTCCCAAGACCGATGTGTTTATTCTTTTGGCGGTCCATGGTACTTTCCATATTCTTGGCCAGCACCACAATTTATTAAGGCAGCAATTCTTTGATTTTCCGCATTCAATATCCAATTCACATTTTCACACGAGAACATTGAAAATACCATTATTTTGATCAGGTGAATCCCGATCCTTACATAGCCTCCTTGCTTTTCAACACTTTAAAGAGGTCTTGTGCAGCAGATTTATGAAGGGCAGTGTGTCCTCTGATCTCTTGACCGCTGCTCCTATGAGCAATGGCTATAAGTCCAAGCAAGACAGAGTTCTTGACAGCTTCTGTCTTCTCTCTTTGTCATGAGGTTACATACCGGCTCCGGTGCAAGAATTTGACTCTTCTTCACACTGAGCCGTGACCCATCTGAATGCCGCATCTCTTCATCAGCAAATGTTTCAAGCCTTCCTCGTGTCCGCAAGCAGGGTTGTGGCATTTGCTTAATGCAGGCTGTTGATAAGCCTGATGCTTCATTCTCCTTAATATCATGCACCTTCTCTGATTATTTGCTGAGAAGAAACGGTTACGGGGAAGTAATTGTTCCCTCGATCTTGTAGCCTCTTGGCTCAGAGGGACCCAGGGCACTGGATTGTCCCTGACAACCTAAGGGGATATAGGACATTGGACTGACCTCCATCTTGATGGCTCTGCAAAGCAAATTATCAGATGACTGTTCCCCTGGTACCCTCGGCGCCTGCCAAAACGCCTGCCATCTGGAGAGTAGCCTGTGTTGGTTGTTTGAATGAGAAGGCTCTCCTCCAGGTTTTCCTCAAAACAAGAAAGTACATTAGATAAAAGAAGACATGGAATAGAAACACGGGATTCAATATAGGACAGAGGGAATAAAAATTCCCAATGTTGTCGCATTGATTGACTGAATCATGCAGTTCTAAGATTCAAATTAACTCTCTGTTTGGGGGTTAAGAGGTAAACCCTGGGATCTGAATGCCTCGATTGGAATTCCAGATCTGTTACTTACTGAGTGAAATTGAACAAATAGATGAGGGAGGATCAACAGGGTAGTTCATACATTTGTTTAGAGTTGATGATTTAATCAATGTAAAGTGTTTAAAACAGACACCAGACAGTGTATATATATATATATATATATATATTTAAATATATATATTTTAAATAAATATTATCTATTTTAATTAAATATTTGATAAAATTAATGGAAAAGGCCTGGGGGAAGTGGGGCATTTCTGTGTGGCACAATTGGTTTGTGCTTGACTGCTCATGTAAAGGCCCAGGGCCGAGTCACCCAGCGATGTCACAGACGACGCGGTTACTGATCTGCTTCCATAGAGATTATATCCAAGGCAATTCCGTGGGTTCACCATGAGTCAGAACTAATGAAGCAACTACTTGGTTTTGTTGTTTCTTTGTCTGGATAGTGTGACATCCACTCTTTTTGTTTTATTCACCAATTAGATCTGGGATGACCAATCTTTAAAGCAATTTATGGCTTAAGAGGACTGAGAAAGTTTCATACTAGTGGAAGGGCATTCTCAAATACAAAACAAAATAAAGAATCTTCCTGTCATTGAGCCAAATCTGTGTTATTCGTTGTACTGCTACCCACAACGTTACCAGTTTGAAACCAACAGCGACTACAAAAACGAAAGATGAGGCTTTCTACTCTCATAAGGATGTACCCTTTCAAAAACTGGCAGGGGCAGTTCCACTCTGTCCTATTGGGTCACTGTGAGGAAGAGCATTGTTGTTGTTGGGTGCCATGGAGATGGCTTTGACCTAGAGCGACCCTTTGCACAGCAGAATGAAACACTGCACAATCCTGCACCATCCTCACCATTGTTCCTCTCCTTGAGCCCATTGCTACAGCCGTCCATGTTGCCAAGCGAGCTCATGGAGGACCTGCCTCTTTTCTCGGCCCCTCCACTTACCAAATATGATGTCCTTCTCCAGGGACGGCTCTCTGCTGCCAACATGTCCAATGTATGTAAGTCTTACCATCCTTGCCTTTAAGGTGAACCCTGGCATTAAGAGCACTAAAATAGACAGCTGAATGAATAACAAGACACTTATATTGAAAGGCCTCCTTTACTTCTCCATAGGACCGGGATGCTCTAGGCTATTGGAAATAGAGGCTCCAGAAAGTGAAATCAATCTCCTTAAACTTGCCATTTTTCCTTTGTAAAATAGATCAGGGAAGTGGCCATCTCTATGGTGTAAGGTTAGAAATGTTGTGTTGATGCTTCAAAGAGTAGTTTTCTTCCCCAATTCTTTTTCTTCAAGTTCACTGGACTCAAACCACCATGCAAGTTGAAATATGAATGACATGCCACCATCTATAGGAGCCCGTGTACAGGGAAATTTTTGTTCCTACCGTCAGATGCAGGAGTTCTGTATTGAGGCTGTTAAATGGGCCATGTTCTCTATGTTGAAATCCTGTGGAGGAAAAAGGCTTAATATATTTTCTTGGTGGTGTAGCTGAGTGCATAATCTTAAACTGATTATTCCACGGAAATATATTCTTTCTGTACAGCCTTGAGCAGTGAGTTTCATATAGAGTAACACATTGTTTTTTTAGATTGACACTCATTGAAAAGCTAAGATTATTTGAACAGGAAAAGGTGAACGATCACCCACCCAGTGCCAATTTTAGCTGGAATTTGCTAAGTAGTTCAATATAAATTGTATTAACAGATAAAATGCAAGGCAGTGTTTATATAGCCACCAAGGTTTTGTAGAAACATTTCTATGCACAACACTGCAAATCATGTCAAAATCAAGTTCTGCACTAATATTGCGGGATAAACATGAACATGGCCTCCCCCATAAAGACTTAGAGTCTCAGAAGCTCTGTTACACATTTTTTTTTGGCATAGATGGGTTAGTGTTCAGGGTTGCAAAGGGTTTTTGAAACATTTAAATTGGCTACCTTTTCTTAGAATGAGCAAAATATGACTCACTTCTGATCCATTGGTCAGTTCACCATCTTCCAATGTTCTTGCAGAGACAAACGAGGGCTTCCCGTGTTTCATGAGCTTGCTGATGCATTTCCAGTGGTGTTCTGCCAATGTCTGGGGCCATGTTTTTGGATAATGCCTTGGACATCTTTCAGTCCTGGACTGTTCAACATTTTCCCCATGGGATCCTTTAATATTTCAACTAGAGCTTAGAGCTTTTGCTTTGAGATATGGTGAACATGCGCTCCTTTTTGGATGTCTAAGTCCAGGTCTTCTGACATGTCTTTATCAAGCTCTACGTGCTCTTTTCAGCTGCCCTTAGTTTTTTTCTGTTCAGCTCGTTTACTTCTGCATAAGCAGAATAGAGAGCATCATTTCATACTCTTTATAATTCCCTGTATAAAAGAATTTCTTGAAGTATAGTCAGAATGTGTCTTAGAGGAGATGAAACTTCGTACTTGTGGACATGTGGTCCGAAGAGACAAAAAAGAAAAGTAAATAAATCACTGCCATTGAGTCAATTCCTGGAAAAGGACATCAGGCTTGGTAAAGTGGAGGAGCAACAGAAATGAGGAATCCCCTTGGCGAAGATGGGTTGACAGAGTGGCTACAACAATGGACTTAATTGTAATAATTGTGAGACCGGTGCAGAATCCGGCAGGGTTCCTTGCACTGTGCATAGGGTATTAGAAGTCAGAATTGAGTCCATGTCACCTACCAACAACATACACTCCGGATCAGAAGAGATAAGTGATCATTTCAGTAATCATCAAAATTATATTTTATATATTATATTATATATAATATAAAATATATTTTATATAATATATTATATTTTATATATTCTTATTTTATGAATATGCATGATATAGTCATAATCATAATTCATAAATAGCATAATCATAATCATATAGGTAGGGAGAAATTAGTACATGGTAGACACTATGTAACTATGTTAGAGATGCTTTAATAATACTAAACCTTAACTATTGAGTTAAAGAGAAATAGAAACATAACAAATAGCAAAAATATATTTCAGTATTCAAAATAATGTGGAAAGCAAATAGTCTTTCAAAAACTAAACACAAAATAACGATTAATACATAGAAAAAAAGAGTTGTTTCTTGATCTCAGTATTTTAAGTTTCTAAACTATGTAGACTCAAGTATGTGAGTTTAGGAACCAAAAATAACCAAAGTATCAATAATATATGACTTGACATGAAATCGAATAGTCCATTTTCTAAGGACACTTGTCCTTTCCAGAATAGCAGAATAAAGCAATGGCTTCATAGACACGAGAATACATTTGTAATGCAAGGATCACTGTAACCTGGGGTCTGAGATCCCATGAGCTCAGAGTCCCTGTGAATCAGCCAAATTTGCTCCATCAACCCAACGCAGACTCATAGCGACCCCCCTGTGGTTTCCAAGACTGTAACTGTTTGCGGGAGTAGAAAGCCAGTCTTTCTCTTGCAGAGCTATAGGTGGTTTTGAACTGCCAACCATGGGCATCACTGTCTGCCATGGGAATCACAGCCCAACATGTAACCATTACACCACCAAGATCCTATAGAAGCTTCCAAGTTTTTCACGAAGTAAGACTTTTTCAAATTATAGACTTCAAGTATGACAGCATTCTTATAACTACCATATTATTATTACACCTTTATCATATTATTAATGTACCTTTATCATCACAGTAGATGGCATAGTGGTTATCCTCTGGTTAACCTCAAGGTCAGCAGTTCAAAACCACCAAGCAGCTCTGTGGCAGACTGATGAGGCTTTCTACTCCTGTAAAAAGTTAGTCTTAGAAACTCACGGGGGAAGTTCACTATTCAGATCGTTGACTCTAGCAATACCATTTACATGGACCTTGCCAAAGTGACCAGCTAACAAATGGACAGAAATACGAATCTAAGATGATATGTAACACAAAGGGCCCTTCCAATTTGGTTATTCAAGTAAGTGGATGAGAGAAGTCGGAGACCTTCATCCATAAAAAGAACAGCCCACTCCTTCTTTTCCAGAAAAGGCCTCGCAGTTTAGTAAAATAGCAACACACAGTATTTTGGAAGACCGCCGAGGACAGGAATTGTTTGTTTGAAACTGGTCTGGTCTAACATCTGGTCCAATAGCACTAGGGATTTGCTCACACCTTGCTTGACTTAGGTTCACAGCCCCTGGAAAGTGCGCGGTGCTGTTACATATTTGTTGATTACATAGCCTGAGCTTCTCTTCAACGGTTTGCTCTTCTTAACAGGAACGAACATGACGAAACTTATTATCAGCACGTACAGTACTTTGGTGAGATGCACATCCTTAGTTTCTTGTTTAAACAAACATCCTATGTGGTTTGTGTGGCCTCTTTTCCCATGAGTATCTGTCCTAACAGGTGAAGGTAGCTCCCAGGTATTCCTTTCTGACAAGTAGCTCTCTTTGGCTCCACGGACAGTGTGCATTTCATCACAAGCTGGAGTACTGAAGTTGTTGAAAACTACCTTTCTATTCTTATATTAAAAAAACAACAACACATACGTGTGTGTGTGTGTGTGTGAGGGCTGGTGGTAGAAAGAACCATTCAGATGGAAAGCAAAATCCTCCTCCCTCCATGCTCCTAGGCTACGAAATCCTTAGCAAATTTTTATGTGTCATTCAATTATATTCTATTCAGACACATGCATATGTGTATATACTTGCTTTTTATTTGTAAGAAAGAAAAAAGATACAAAATTATATTTGCTGCTCTGAGAAGAGGAGCTTTCCAATAGGAAGAAAGCATCTTACTGCTAAAGAATCAGAATCTCAGAATTTTAAATCATTATAAAAAGAACTGCCAACCCTGTTTCTGACACTCTACTTACTCCCTTAAAGGGGCCCTGGAGCAATCCCGCTTGGTTTGAAGTCCAGTTACCGCACTTGTTAGCTAGGTGACTTCAGGCCAAGTGTTTACCTTTCCGTGCCGGGGTCTCCTCTGAGGGAAAATAATGTCATTTGCTTCAAATGGTCGTTGTGCAATCACTGAGTTCATATCTCTAAATATGCATCTCGGCAAGTTCTAAGCACTACTATTCAGAGATAGTATTATTGTGACTCCATGGCTTCTTATTTTTCTGGGTCCCATACCTGTAGCATTGTTAATAAGGTCCAGCTCTGCTCTACTTTACCGGACTACACCCACTGGGGAGCTTGGGGACCTAACAGTTACGTGCGGGGCTACCATCTGAAAGGTCAGGAGTTTGAAACCACCAGCCGCCCATGGGAGAAGCAAGGGTTTTCTACTCCCTTGAAGAGTTAGGGTCTCCGACTCTCACAGGAGCAGTTCGGCCCTGTCCGATCGAGTCTCTATGAGTCGATGATGAGTTTGTTTTTCTGGTACTCCCGAATCACTGCCTACTTTCAGCTTCTGAGAAAAAGAAAACAAAAACCAACAAACAAACCAGGATTCACCACTCCTTAGGTTTTTACATATTCAAATTCCTCTTTCCTACCTTCATCCACCATGCCTTCCCTATTTATCCTGGGTGTCGTTTCCCATCCGTTTATCTCAGTTAACGTCACTTACTGAGACAGTTATTTCATGATCCTCAAATTAAGTCAGGTCCTTTTAGGAGTGAAAAATCATCACACAGTTCGTCCTTGAAACGAGCATGTGTAAGAGACTGAAAGGAGGCAGTATTAAACATTACTCTAGAACAGCTGGCGGCTTTGGGAATGTCCTAGGGGCATGCGTACTTTCCACAAACAATAGTAAATTATCGTCAAGAAGGCGCTCCCTGGGTTGAACAGCAGTCAGCAGGCCTGGGGCCCACGGGTCTCAACAACAGACTCCAGCATTGGGGCTCCCACAGAGCTGGTCCATGTAGCATCCTTTAGGAACAGGGTCCCACAACGAGGAGCCCAGCCAACAACAGCGACCAAGAAAAGCGTATAATACATTGGTATAGCATCTTTTTGGACTCTCTGGACATAAAGAATCGCTAAATGCTCCCCTGTGAGCAGACAGGTAGGTGGTTGAACCTCTCCAGACAGCGGGCATCACGGTGACACGCAAGGCTGCTCATCGCAGGGTCAGCAATCGGAAACCACAGCCCCTCTGCGGGAGAAAAGTGAGAAAGATGAAAAAGAGGCAGCAGCTCAGAAACCCACGAGGGGTGGGGGGGTCGCTACGGGTCAGAATGGACTTGGTGGCGGTGAGTTGGCGAGTTGAACCAGGTCTAGCCAGCGTGGCTTCTAAAATGTCAAACCTGAAAACCCGCATCCCTCTCACGTACTGTCACGGAGTCGTCACGGCAGAGTGAGTCTGCGGAACAGACAAGGACAGGACGGCCGTGGCTTTCTGAGACTGCACCTGCTTAAGAGAGGAGCCGGACTGGGCTTTCTCCCGTAGATCAGCTGATGGGCTGACATCGCTGACCTTTCAGATCGCAGCCCACTGCGGAACCACTGTGCCACCAGGCCCCGCGGGAAGCTATGGTGCCCAGTAAATAGTGTTGCAGGCATAAATGAGTCCTAGTCCTTCTTGTATTAAAATCACAGGAGGTATCAGGTCATGTTAGTCCACAAAAATCATGGCTGAAGCAGGTTGACATTTCTCTTTTCTACCCATCGTTCAATACCTTCCTCTTCCCAGATGACTTAGCCTATTGCCTGAGTCCTACCTGGAAGAAGTAGCAAACCCCCTACTGTGGGATTCAAGCTTCCGCGTCAAATTCCTGTCTTGTGTACTTGTGGTTTTTTGGCACAGTTTTTCCACACATTTGGTTTGCAGAGACTCATCAACGTTTGTGTAATTTAAGCAGTTGATGAAAATGGCCTGTGTTTCTTTTTGTATAATAATAAAAAAAAAGACCTGGAGAAAGACTAGCAGAGGTCGGAGCCATGCATGTTTCAACATGTTTATTTATTAGCAAATGTATCTATTTGACGATAAATGAAAAGTACAGCGATTGAGATAGAACGAATATTTAAATTAGCTGTGGGTATTTTTCTACATAAAACCAGTTGCCTTACAGCTCATTCCAACTCATGTCCATCCCATGTCTCAGAGTGAAACTGTTTTCCATATGGCTTTCGATGAATGTGATTTTCCTGGAACTAGAGCACTAGGTCTTTCTTCAGAAACACCTCTGGTTGGAATCAAACCACCAACCTTTCAGGTAGTACCTGAGCACCCAACCATGTGAACCACCCAGAGGCTCTGTTTGCATAAAATAGAGGCAATAAGTAAATAGTCAAATATATCTCAGCTGCTATTGTTGTTAGATGCTTTCAAGCTGACTTTGATTAATTACTAGTGGCATTCTGTACAGCAAAATTAAATACAGCCACTCGTGTGTCATCTTTACAGTCACGGGTGTGTTTAAGCTGCTATTGCAGTCACTGCATCACTATCTCTCATTAAAGGTGTTTCTTTTTCTTTCTGCTCCTCTGCCAAGCACGTCCTGAAACTTCCTTAATTAACACTTAGACCCATAGCTAAAAGTTATGAAATGTTCCCAAAGTTAGAAAATATGCATTTATTTCCTTGATTTTCTGAATTGCTACATATGATACAACTCTGTAGGTCAGATTTCAGCAATGATGGTTCCTATGTTTGGGGTCTTTGTGGATTACTGTGGATGCTTTGGGTGACTCACTGGTTTAGGCGGATTCGATGCACAGACTCTCCCGGGATCACATTCCATAGGCTACCTGGCAAGGCCCCTGCTTTGCCGAGCAGGAAATTGGATCAGTAAATGGAAACCAAGCAGAGAATGGAACATAAAACACGCCATCAGCAACCCAAGCTTTATGACCGCTGGACCTCATTAACCAAGGCCTTTCCATTTTGTCTCTTTCAGCCTTAATGCAGATGATACATTTCAGAACTGAACTTTGTTAAATAGCTTCACTGCAGAAATATGTCTTTTACCACCAAACGATGCCAAAAAAAAGTTTTTTGACGTCTTAATGATCACATTTAGACACATTTATGTATGCATTCCATTCATGGCATTGATGTAGTCATTCTCTCAGCAAGAGCTTCGCTGTGACTTTCCTCCTGGGTACAGTGAGTCAGCAAGATTTGAAACTGAGAAACAGGAACTTCAGGCTGTTTGATCTACACCCTGTTGAACTTCATTTTATACTATCCTCTATCTAGATTCTTTATCATCATTCTCGTGCCAAGTTTCCTAGGAAAAAGAGTGCTCTGACCTCACTTCTTCTCATGGCGAAGTTTCAGGTTTCAAGAGCATGTTTTGGTTTCTGGTGTTTGTCTATATTCCCAAGCTGCCACCTTTAGTTTATGCAAGTGTATTAAACAATATTCCTAGCATTTCCTCCACATGAATTGGTTACATTCTCCGATCATTTTTCTTCCTACTTCTGATCTGAGGATGAAGAGCATCACTAAGTCATACATCTTTATTATTTCTCCTTTGAACTATAAGGAAATGTGATGGATATTTTGTAAAAATGCTATGATTTTCTACTCTATATTCAAAATAATTATGATGGCAACATCTTTTTCTCGCTAAATATGACGGAATCTTTTGGCTAAACTTAGATGATCTTACATGACGACCAACCAAAAGACCTAAGCCAAACCCACTGCCATGGAGGTGATTCAGTCACAAAGCATTTCTACATAAGGATTCCAAGGATGTATGTCTTGATTACACCTCCTACTGCAAGGCCAACAGTTCCAACCACCAGCATTTCCCTGGGAGAAAGACAAGGCTTTCTATCCATTTAAAATGCACCAGGGCAGGTTTTCTAGGTCCTATGGGGTAGCTATGAGCCTGAATCAACTTGGGAGTTTGGTTTGAGTTTTGAGTTTACAGAACATAAGATGCATGTCTGCTTAATTTGCCTCCATAATTACAACAGAGGACAGCAATGAAAGGAGGTGGAGATGGGTTGGAAAGGAAAACAAACGTGAAGGAAAAGAAAACTAAAATTAGGTTTCTCTCTTCCCAATTCCTTAGGGATATCCAACCTTTAAAATCATCAGGGTGGGGCATTTTGGCTTCTACTTCTATGGTTATAGTGTGTGGAATGTGCTAGGAGTTCAATTCAGAGCCATATAGCCTCTCACTTACACCTAAGAATTTTGCGTACAGCCACAAGAACAGATCTTTTCCCCCCAGTTAAGTAGAATCATTCATCTAAGAATTTGAATGCCATGTACACCTACATGGAACTATTTCCATTAAATGTAGAATTTCCACTATTTTTGGAAAAAAGATAAAACATATACAAGGAAAACAAATATGGGAAGCTTTGCATTTTCTCTTCTATTACAATCAATTATTTCTTTATAATCTCTGGGCATAGATACAATTTCTTTTATCCAACTTCAAAACTATATGGATCCATTAAAAAGTTATCTGCATAAAATCCACAATAATTTGCATCAAATTCAGTATCTTAGAAATGGCTAGTTTCCCTGAGCTTCTAAAAGACAGATTCATTCTATAACAGAAATATTACAGTCAGAGATACAACACTATTAGAAATTGCCACAGGATTCATGATATTATCAATAATGAAGCCATTAGGTCGCAATAATCCTCCATTCCTCTGAATCCTCTTTGGTCACTGTCATTATAAGAGGTCTGGGAATTTCTCTCATCACAGAAATGGAAGGGTGTTTATTCTTGATTCTCAGTGCTCTTTGTTTGTTATGCTTTTGTTTTTCTGGTTTTTATTGCGAATTGGGCGAAGCTTACAGAGCAGATCATCAGTTCTGCACCAACAGTTCATTCATCTTTTCTTTCATCTCGTTCATTGTAATCCTCTCCGTGTCCCAGCACATACCCCACACTCTTGCTGTATAGCACAGCTTCCAAAGCTCCTGCTTTCCGAACCAACATGAGCGTTGTCTTTGGGAGAATGCTGTCCTTTTGACCTTAAACGGATGATTATTCAAAGGTATGTGAACCTCACTCAGGTCATAGTTTGCCTTATACCAATAATCACTACCACCGGGTCCATTCTCATTCTTGGCAGCGCCAAGGAGCCCTCATTGTGCAGCCGGTCATGTGTTGGGTTACTGCCTAGAAGGTCAGTCAGCGGAAGCCCTCAGTAGCTGCCTGGGAGAAAGAGGAAGCTTTCTCGTCTCATGGAAATTGACAGTTGTGGAAACTCACAGGCAGCTCTACCCTGCTCTAGTATTGCTATTGGTTCACCTTAGAAATGTGTGAATTGTGCGACTGAATTTTGAGCCACTGGCATACATTCAGTTTCAGATCAGAAAGATGACAAGAGTCATAGTCTTGGGGCCTCCACCAGCCTCTGTCTGACCAGGAAGCCTAGACCTTTTTCATGATTTTGAGTTTTGTTACATATTTTTCTCCCACTCTGTCTAGGACCTTCCAGTGGGGTCCTTCAGAGGAGTTGGTAGGGTAACCAAGCACTTTCTCCTTCTAGAATAGTGTCCGAGCACATTGTAACCACATATAGCCCTTGATAATGGATGAACAAAATGGTGCCTATCTGATAGAGCAAGTCAGTGTTTAATTTCCTTATTAATCTTACTATGGTGATACCATGGTGCTTAAATTTTAAAAATTAATTTTTCAAAATTTTGTTTTAAAAAGTCACTGCCATTTTGTCAAGCACATTTTTACATTTGTTGCCATTATCATTTTCAAAACATTTTCCCCCCTGGAGCCCTTGATACCAGCTCCTCATTTTTTCCCTCCCTCCCTCCCTTATCCACGCCCTCTCATGAACCCTTGATAATTTATAAATTATTATCATTTTTACATGTCTTACATTGACTATGTCTCCTTTCACTTACTTTTCTGTTGTCCATCTTCCTGAGAGGGGGTTATATGTCGATCATTGTGATTGGTTTCCCCTTGGTATGGCTACTCTCATTATTGGTCCTGAGAGGTTTCGCTGTCTTAGATTCCGTGTGTTTCCCTTATCTGTACCCATGTACATGCCCTGATCTAGCCGGACTTTTAAGGTAGAATTTGGTTCATGATAGTGGAGGTGGGGGAGCATGTCTTGAAAATGATGATGGCAACAAATGTAAAACTGTACTTGACATAATAGATGGATGAATGGATTGTGATAAGAGTTGTACGAGTCACCAGTAAAAAGATTTAAAAGAAGAAAAAGAAAAACATTGAGTAAACAACTATCTTACATATATATGTTTACAACATGAAAAATTATTATGTAGTATTTGATATAATAGGGTATGAGTACATTACATACCAAGATCTAGCAGTAGGTATAATGGTTACTGTAATTTCAAACTAATGTAAATGTAAAAGAAATGCTAAGATCACCCCCCCACCCCACCCACACACCTAATTCATAATAAAAAAAATTAAAGGAAAAAAACCTCACTGCCAGAGTTGAGTCAAACTTATATGTGTATGTAACTATATGTACTAAGGAAGTCTAGTGGGATGGTGGAAAGTATGATCCTTAGACCTCCATAGGGGCTCTATCCTGGTTTCAATGACTGCCACCTGTAGGTCTTGGAGCAACTTATATGACTTCCTGATCTTCCATGGTGCCTCTTATTTTATGGGACAACGAAGCCTCTGTGGCTTTTTGTCTGTGCAAAGGTCATCCCCTGCTTGCATTCTTGCTACTGCAGCTTCTAAGCTGGTCCTGGGGATATAAGGATCCGTAATGACACACTGGGTTACACACTGGGCTGTTAAGTGCACAGTCAACCGTTTGACATCACCGCTGGTCCACAGGAGAAAGATGGTATCTAGGTACCCCCAGAGCGTGGAGAGTGTCAATGCAGTGAGTTTGAGGGTTGAGTTGTTTGTTTTTAATAAATGCATAGTAGGCTGATCCATTTCCCAGCCCAATCAGGAAAATCTTACAATTGTTTTTTTTTTCTCCATTTTGTGAGTGAATGATTTAAATACAGGTATACCATGGAACTTACAGCCAGTTGGACAGGGGATGGAGTCTGCAGAAGGGCTTCCTGGGCACCTCTATTCATTCTGAAAAGAGACCATCACTCTCTTCTGACTTTGGATGGAGAAATGGTGCTTGGAGTGGCCACCACAGTCGCATATCCATAGGGGCTCTGGTGGTAGAATGGTTACGCAATGTGCTGCTAACTGCAAGGTCAGCCATCCGGAAACACCCGCTGTGCTTCAGAGAAAGACAGGGATTTTTCCCCCATAAAGAATTATAGTCTCAGAAACTCACACACAAAAAGCTACACTCTATCTTATAGGTCACTATGAGTCAGCACCAACTCAATGGCAGTGAGTTTAATTTGGTTTTGATTTCTACGTCTTTAGTGTTGGGCATGTGAAGTCATAGAACATGGAAGTTCCCATTGAAATATAAGGTTTTAAGTAAGTTAGATGCCAGCATTTTTCACAGTGCTTTGGAGAGATTTAGGAGCTGTCCTGGCTAGGCGGATTTCACACTAGGTGCACAGTTGGAAACCACACCTGTTTCCTGGGAGAAAAATCAGACTTTTCAATCCGGTAAAAAGTCATAGTCTCAAAAACCCACAAAGGAAGTTATAGCCCGTCCTACAGGTGGTCACTATGGGTCAGCATGTCCATGAGGACCGTGAGTTTGGTTTGATTCCGTTTACCTTCAAGAGTTAAGGAGCTCTGTTGGTCCTGTCAGGTAAGCACCGGATTGCTAATCAACACAAAGTCCATGGTTCAAACCCACCAGCTTCTCCAAGAGATAAAGATGAGGCTGTCTACCTTTTATAGACTCAGAAACTCTAAATAGGGTTCTTATTACTTGGAATCAATTTAATATCAGGTGCTGGGCTGTGGAAGTTAAATGTGTTGAAAGGTTAGGGCAGTCCATGTAGAAGAAATTCTTACTAATAGTTTCCAGAGGCTCTGGGCTTAAATTCTGGAGCAAACTTGTCCAGATGCCTAGGGTCCTATTTGAATGAGTACTAGTGTGCTTTACTCTCTTCTATAGTCCACACCCTGATGCCAGCACGCAAATACACAAATGTAGGCACAAGGGAAGTGGAGTTTGATGTCTTGAGGAATCGACCCAATTACTTAAAAGGCTAAAAAAGATAATATTTGCATGTAAAGATAAAAATTGCATATAAAAGATAGTAAATTATATAATTATAATAATGAAATTGTTTCCTATTTTTCCCTTTTTAAACTTTTATTGGGGGATCTTACATCTCTTATCACAATCCATACATTCATCCAGTGTGTCAAGCACATTTGCTCATATGCTGCCATGATTTCAAAGCATTCTCTTCCCACTTGAGCCCCTGATGTCAGCTTCCCATTTCTTCCCCATCCCTCCCCTGCCCTCCCTCCCTCATGAACCCTTGATAAGTTATAGCTTATTATTTTCATATCTTACATTGTCCTCCATCACCCCTCACCCACTCTTCCATTAGTTGTCCCCTTGGGAGGGGTTCTAGGTTGATCCTTGTGATCGATTCCCCTTTTCTCCCCCACGCTCCCCTAATCCTCCTAGTATCTCTACTCTCATTGTTGACCATGAGGGGGTTTATCTATCCTGGATTCCCTGTGTTGCAGGGTCTCATCTGTAGCAGTGTGCATGCTCTGGTCTGATTCAATTTGTAAGGCAGGATTGAGGTCATGAGAGTGGGGTGAAGGAAGCACCAAAGAACTAGAGGAAAGTTGTGTGTTTCATCAGTGCTACACTGCACCCTGACTGGCTCATCTCTTCCCTGTGACCGCTCTGTGAGGGCATCCGACCTCCCATTCACTTGGGTATGATTTTGTTCTGGGTATTACATGCCTGATACCTGCTCCCATCCTGATCTCTTCTTTGAATATATCAAATTTAAAAGGGTTGTTTTTTCTTTGGACTTTGACTCGTCAACCATGATGCCACTGTAACCCCAAAGCCAATAGCAGGATTCGGAGCGACATAGGAAGAGGAACTCCTTTGGGAATCCCCAGTTAAAATAAAATGGAATACCCTTCGTTTAGCCTCCATGTCTGGTGTTTAAAACGCGGCTAACTCATCTATCTTCTTTTTGTACCCACATTTCTAAGAAACTAAAGCAGGGAGCAATTGAGAAATACACTGTGTTCACTACTAGTTCCTGTATAACTGAGTTAAATGGTGGAGAAAACTGGATTCATTCTAAATAGTCTACCCAGATTTATCTTTACCCCAGTCTTAGGAAAACGAGTGAAGGGGTTTTCACTTCAGACTTGGATTTAGTCCTTGGATGTTTCCCAGAGGATGACTCACATCTGAAAACACATATGCTTTTTTGAACACCTTCTTCTCATAAGTGAAGATACAAAAGCCTGTGCATGGAGCATGATGCCTGGGGGTGCAGTTCACATGACGCCTGGGGTGCAGTTCACATGATGCCTGGGGTGCAGTTCACATGATGCCTGGGGGTGCAGCTCACATGATGCCTGGGATGATGCAGTTCACATGATGCCTGGGGTGCAGTTCACAGGAATCAGAATGTTTCCATGTTCTTGGGAACTAGTAAGATGATCTCACCAGACATATGTGTGCTCCGCTTGCTGAATAGGATCTGGCCCAAGGTATTACACAAGTATGTTTGTTTATGCCTGTTTGTATTTGTCTAGGTTGATATTGGTACAAAACCACTTTTATAACTCCCAAATGTAGAAAAATAACTGATGTTTAATTTCATCTAATAATTTTGTCAAAATTACATATAATTTGGAAGGTCAGGGTAGACCTGACTGATAGCATTATTAGGAGTCTTATTTTGAGTTTCAGGCACTTGGAACATGAAGTCAATTAAAACTACATTTTTAATTGCTGATTATTGACAACTCTTGCCCTTTAAAATGGCAGGCACTCTCACAATTAGCAAATATGAGAGATAATAAGAAAGCAAAGGGGCCTATTACACAGTAGAGAGCAGATCATATTTTTGCATAGGCTTTCCCTCAGACAAATTTGCTACACATCTAGATGGAGAGAAATGATGTCTACATGGAAAACTTAGGAACTGCAGACCCAGCATTGCTGTGAGGGATAAAGAGGAGGCTACCTGCTCTCATAGAGGATTGGCCGGCTATAAAGCTTTCAATGGGCGACTGTCAGAATCAACTAGATGCCGTGGCCTTACCTTTACCGTCAATAAGTAAAGGCATTGAAGAGCTTTCTCCTTCTCATTCAGAATTTCTACCAGAATCCTGCACATGGGACTTTCAGAGAAACACAATTGGAACTAAATTTAAAATATGCAGTTCATTGGTGAAGGATTATAGTGAATGAAATTTGACATTTTGCAAGAACTTTGTGTAGTTGTCTTTGACTTTAAAATGGTTCTGCCATGGTTAGTTTTTACCCAGTTGGTTCCAACTCATGGTGACACAGAAAAACACATTGCACGGTCTCATACACACTTCATGGTCATTGGTAGGATGAAGTCCATGTGTGGCCACTGGGTGTCTTGAGTGTATTCCAAACTAGGGCTGCTATCTTCTAGCACTATACTGAACAACATTTTGTTGTGATTCATAGGTTTTCCCGTGATTAATTTCTTCATAGTTTGTCTTAATTTAGAGGTCCTACTACAACTTATTAAGTTAGGCTGGGTTCTCAAGAGATGCAAAACCTGCTATATATATTTCCATAATATAAATATATATAATCACTGTTTTTTAATAGTTTTATTAGCAGCTCATACAACTCTTAACACAATCCATACATACATCAATTGTGTAAAACCCATTTGTAATTCATTCTCAAGACATTTGCTCTCCACTTAAGCCCCTGGCATCAGCTCCTCATTTTTTCCCCCTCCTTCCTGCTCTCCCCTCCCTCATGAGCCCTTGATAATTAATAAATTATTATTTTGTCATATCTTGCCCTGTCCTGTGTCTCCTTTCACCCACTTTTCTGTTGTCTGTCCCCCAACGAGGAAGCCACATGTAGATCCTTGTAATTGGTTCCCTCTTTCCAACCAACTCTCCCTTTACCCTCCCAGTATTGCCACTCACAAATCACTGTTTTTTTTTTTTAACAAACTGAACTCATTGACATTAAATCAGCGCCCACTCATAGTGGCTTTGTGCGTGCGAGTGTGTGTGTGTGTGTGTGTGTGTGTGGTATTTTAAATACCATGAGGGTCACCAAATTGAATAAATTTTAACAGAGCTTCCAGATTTAAAAAAAAGAGTATCAGGAGTGGGCTGTCATTTCAGAGGGATTAGCCATTGAAAGCCTTGCAGATAGCATGGACACATGGTCAGACACTGAAGGTCTAATGAATAAAGGTGAAACATCATGCGAGCTAGTGCTAGAAGATAAGCCCCTCGGGTTAAACTACACTCACAACATGGCTGAGGATGAGTTTTCTCCTCAAAGTAAAATCAACAAAAAAGACTTGAATGGAAAAAAGCATGTGAGAATGAAGCCCCTAGGACCCTCACTTGCTGATTGGGCACTATGACAATTGTGAATAAATAGCTGCAAAAATGCCCATAATCAGAACTTAGAATGGATGAAGCATGGTTTTAGGAAAATTGGAACTTGTCAAAAAGGAATTGTAATGAGCTGGTATTGGCCATTTTGAATGAGAAAGCCATGTGGTTTACCAGGCTGGGATGGCACAATCAAGAGGAACCGTGTGGCATTCATCTTCAAAACGGACTTTTCATCGAGCTTAAAGTACAGTGCTGTCTATGATAGGATTATATCCATCTGCATTCAAGGAAACCCAATCAATGTAACTATTTTTCAAATTTATTCACAAAGCACTAAAGTGAGTGATAAAGAAATTGAAGAATTCTACCTTTGTCTTCAGAAATTGACCAAACAAGCAATCAAGATGCATTCGTGATTATTAGTGATCGGAGTGGGAAAGTTCAAAATAATGATAAGAGAATAGTAATTGGAAAAGATGGTCTTGGGGATAGAAACAAAGCCAGTGATCAAGTGATAGAATTTTGCTAGACCAACAATGCCTTCGTGGCAAATGCCTTTTTTTTTTTTTAACCACACAAGTACACATGAGAACTTTTCTGGATGGAAGACACAGAAATCAAACTGACTACATCTGTCAGAAGAGATGATGGAGAAGCTCAACAACAGCAGCTAAAAGGAGCCCCATGGCTGACCGGGAAACAGACCATCAATCACCCATATGCAAGCTCAGGATAAAGCGGAACAAAACTAAAACAAGTCTAAGAGAGCCCAAACACCGTGTTTAGTGTATCCCACATGAATTTTAGGATGTCTCCAGAACAAATTTTCTGCTTTTAACACTAAGAAGATGTGATGAGTGACAGGACGACGTCAAAAGCGTTTCACGAAGAAAGCAAAAGGTCATTAAAAAGACAGGAAAGAAAGAGAAGATCCAAGTGGACGTCAGAAGCGACTCTGAAACTTGCTGTTAATCATAGAGTCACTCGTCAAGTGAAGGAAGGATGAAGTGAAAGGACCAAACAGAAAATTTCAAAAGGCAGATGGAGAAAACAAAGTGAAAAGTTATAATGAACTTTGCAGAGACCTTGTGTTAGAAAACCAAAAAGGACGAACATGTTCAGGGCATCTTAAATGGAAAGAACTCAGGAAAAAATTAAGCAATATTGAAAGGAAAATTGCAGTATGGACAAAATATTTAATGATGCAGGGAGCAATAAAAGAAGATGGAAAAATATACAGAGACACTGTACCAAAAATAACGAGATGGCATTGCACATTTCAGGAAGCAACATATGGGCAAACAAACAATGGTGCTGAAGGAGTAAGTTAAAGCTGCACTGAAAGCATTAGCCACAAACAAGGGTCCGCGAGTGGATGGAGCACTGCCTGAGATGTTTCCACAAGCTGGGGAGCACTGGAAGCCCTCACTGGTCTATACCTGGAAATTTGGAAAAGCAGCTACTTAGCCAACTGACTAGAAGAGATCCATATTTGTACCCATTAAAAAGAAAAATGCCCCAACAGAATGCTCTAATTAAAGAACAATATCACCTCTATTGCATGCAGGTTGCAGCAGTACACTGACAGAGAGCTTCCAGAGGTGCAGGTCAGGTCCAGAAGAGGACGGGGAGCAAGGGATGTCATTACTATGGCAGCAGTCAGAGGATCTTGGTTCAAAGCAGAGAATAGCAGAACGTGGCTTACTTGCATTTTATTATGCAAGGCATTCTTCTGTGTGAATCATAACACATTTCGGATAGCTGTGAGAAGAATGGGAACTAAAGAGCACTGTATTGTGGCGTGCGCTACACAAGGGAATACTGCATGGCGTAAACTCAGAAAAGGCTTGCTTCAGGCTTGTATCTTCTCACGATACTTTTTCTTTATTTGTATATAAGGGAGAGGTTTATATACAAGAGGAATTTAACATTGATACAGCATCTCAGCCCAGTCCAGTCCAAGTCCAGAAGTTCAATACTAGCCCATATGTTCAATACCAATCTGTAAAGTCCTCTTCAGACTCACAAAACACGTGTCGTGATGCTAAATGCAGGACGATCACAGACCAGCAGACAGAAAGTCTTTGGATCCAGTGGCGTTGTAAGCATCTCAGCGCCCGCAGGGTCTCTATGTGGCTTCTCCAGTTTCAGAGGCCTGGTTGCATCAGGGAAGGTCCATGTGGCTCCTCCAGCTCAGGGCACTAGCAGAGCGCCATGTGTCTTGTCAGCTGCAATGGCTCCCAGGGAGTGGCCTCACCATACCTTTTCCATCTCTATGCTGAGCAAATAACTAAAGAAACTGGATTATATAAAAAAGAATGTGGCATCATAATTGGAGGAAGGCTTATTAACAATCTGCAATATGCATATGACACAAACTTGCTAGCTGAAAGTGAGGACTTCAAATAGTTGCTGATGAAGATCAAGGATTGTAGCCTTCAGTTTAAATTATAACTCAATGTCAAGAAGACCCAAATCCTCACAACTGGACTAATACATAACATCAAGAAAAATAAGGAAAACTTGAACTTGTCCAGGACTTTGTTTTGCTGGAATACATAATCAATACTCAGGGATGCAGAAGTCAAGAGATGGCTTCACAGACTTCTTAAGAGTGTTGAAAAGAAAGGGCTAAAATGAGAATAAACCAAGCCATGGTATTTTCTCTTGGTTCATATGCATGTGAAAGCTGAACATTAAATAAGGTAGACTGAGGAAGAATGAATGCATTCAAATTTAGTGTTGGAGAAGCATATTGAATGTACCATGGACTGCCAAAAGAAGAAGCTGATCTGTCTTGGAAGAAGTACTGCCAAAATGCTGTTTAAAGGCAAGGATGGTGAGCCTTTGTGTTAAGTACTTTGGACATGTTGTTAGAAAAGACCAGTTCCTAGAGAAGGACCTCTTGCTTGGTAAGACGAACGGGCAATGAAAATGAAAAAGGTTCTGAGCAAGACAAGATAGTTTGACAGAATGCCTTTCAGTAGGCTAAACATTAGAAAAAACTTATGATGCCATGTGACTGGACAGTGCTTAGCTCTGTTGTACATAAGAGTGCACTGAGCCAGGATCCACTTAATAGCACCTAACAACTTTGTGTGTGTGTGTGTGTATACATGCATGTATATATATATAAGTACAGACATAACTAACAACTCTTTCTGTGTTTCCATATACACACATGTGTGTGTATGTGGAGAGAGAACTATAGAAAGAGACACTTATATCAGGAAAATGGCTCATATAGTTGCATAATCAGAGAAATCCAATCCACTTTCAAGTCTGTAAGTCAAATGTTAAACTGGAGGATTCTCCTAACACAGAGTTTCAGGTACAGTTGAGCCTAGTTTGAGCAGGAATACCACAGGCTACAATGCAGATGAACCCAAAGTCAGCAGGCCAGGTGTCGGGCTACCGAAGGCTCCTCGGATGGGCAGGTCATATAGCAGGCTGTTGGCTCAATCCAAAGATGCAGGATCCACACCCAGCAAAAAGCAAGGAAGGTTGCCATAGTGTCGTTTCTGTAGGAAGTCGGCTGCACCCTGATGGTAGACCTATGAAATGTGACTTGAGTAAGGGTTGCATGCTATCCTAATCTCCTTGCTGCTGGTTGGCCTTTCACAAGGTGTTGGTTGAATTATTTTAGGTCACATTTTCAGGAATTACTAGTCCTCAACGATCAAACCACTGAGAATCCTGGCCCAGTCAAGTTGACCCCAAAACTCAAATATCATATCTATCCATGACAGGTCACCCTACTGGCATGTGAAATATTGGTGACATAGCTTCTAGCATCCTAGAAACAAGGAAAACATCACAGTACAACAAACTGACAAGTGGTAGAACTTGAAGATCGGAGTCTAGTAGCAGTCACTGCACTCATTTCATGGTTATAACCTGGTCACAGGAATGGAGGGACACTGGAAGGAAGAGTCAACGGTAGGGACTGACTGAGATTCCCACCACAGCACAGGAGATAGCAGCAATGTCATAAAATAGCTCAGACTTTGAAATCAAGGAAACCCAGCTCTAAATCAGGTGTAGCCTTTGTCTGTATAGTCAACTGTTTGCTCGTTCTGAGTCTTGGCGTTCTCATCTCCTAAAGAGGACTGATCATAACTATAACAATAGATTGAAGTGTTCTAATGAAGTAGTTAATAGCATCAAACCTGTCTTCATCACGTCCCAGCTATGTGACCTGGGCGAGATTTTGAACTTTCCTCACTGATACAATGCAGCTGTGGCATCTACTTCATAGAACTGTTTTGAGAATTAAATATTATGGTACATAAAAATAATAGTAGATATTAGATATCATTCCTAGTCAACGTATATGTTCAACATGTCTACTATATGTAGGTCATGGTCCAAAGAACTATTGGAAGTAAGGTGCACAACATGCCAGAGACACAGAAGATATCCAAGATATATTTAATCATTGAAAGAGAACACAGTCCCTTGGTGGATCCCTAAGGAGAAGACAAATTAATTTTAAGACAGATACCTTTCTTAAAATTCACCTAAAATGAAAAGGAAATGAAATGTATTTTAAACTCTCAAGATCAAAAGCTGATATCCTTAAACACTGCACGTAGATGGAAATCATGGGTCTGAGGACTTCTTATAAGTGACATTTGATATGTTTTGACATTTTTATGAGGAGAGATGTCATAGTGTTCAAAAAGTTTGCTACCACTTATAATAAAAAGAAAGAAAAATTAAGACCCACTGGAGAATGAGTTCAAGTTGAGGACTGAAAATAAGGAGATTAGCTTCATTCTGAGGTCAAATACCTGGAGTGATGGAGAAAGCCTGACTCAGAAATAGATGACCAAGCTACTTAGAGCCCCCAAATGGTGAAAATCCATTTCGGAACAAACAGGGACTACATTGTTAGAGCCAACTTTACTAAAGTCTACTGCATCCTTGAACCTCAACTACACAGAGACTCGGAAGGTTTTCTGAGAGAGCACCATTATGCATTATAAAAACACATTCTCAACCATAGTGTCAGTTTGATGATGTTTTTGACAGGTTAGTTTGCTTGAAATTTGAGACTCTGGAAGAGTGGACTTTGTAAGCGGCAACATCAACAAACATCTGAAACCGGTATGCCATTTGAGTGGAGTATTCAGTGCTACCTAAATGCTACTGATTGTACTTAAAACCAAAGGATGCCAACAACCACAGTGCATAAACAAAGCACCCGTGACACAGGCACATTAGCATGTGGTGAGAACAAACGCCAGTAATCTCCTGTGAAGCATTTTGCAAGAGCAGGCATTAGGGAGGATCTTGTGGAGTTAGAATGGATTGGCATCTCAGAACATTCTCCTATTGTTAATGAATGAGTGAATCAGCCACTTCATTTCTATCCCATCTGAAACACGGGGAATTCCCAAGAAAAGATTTCTTAATCGTCCTGAGCAACAAAATACATCCCTGTTGTGCTCCATTTCCCAATTTAATATACTAGAAGTAGTCTTGGTACTAGTAGCAGCAGAAGAAGATAGTTTGAAATTAAGGGAGGAGAGTATGCATTAAAGATGGGGTGTAGGTTAAGTGTTTTCAATGCCTTGCTTTGAGCATTTCAAAAACAGAAGTAAAATAAGACAAGTGTCTAAAACCATAATAATTTATTATTCATGATAATATATGTAGTCCTATTTAAGGACATTTCAATCTGTATAAACCTCGACACTCTCACAGTTCCGAACATTTATCCAGATAATTTTCTAAGTCCTAGTGGCTTCCCACCCCATCACCACTACTCTTTTCTCCTTGACCTTCCACTTAAGAACTACCCGACCACCTGGTGAGAGCAACGAAACCACCATCCTCAATCTTACCCAACTCTTGGGTTCCTGTCCCTGACCATAGTGACTGGCTAAATGTCAGGCCCAAATAAGTCCAGTGAGACTTGATGGCAGGAAATGTGGTTTGCACTTTTTCTATTGGATGTTGAATTATCAGGACCCTACCTTGGAGAAGCCCCGATAGTGTAGTGGGTTACGCATTGGCCTTCCAACTACAAGTTCAGCAGGCCAAGCCCTCTAGATGCTCTGCAGGAGAAAGAGAAGCCTGTCCATTCTTGTTAACTATTAAAGCTTCAGAAACCCAAAGAGGCAGTTTTCCTCTGCCCTAGAGAACTGCAGTAAGTTGGAATCAACTTGATGACTGCTTTTTGTTTTTTCAAATCAATGAAGCGAGCTTGCTAGACAATGAAGCCAACACAGAGAGAAGAATAGCTGTGTTTGGGTATTTGCCTCCAAATGTTTAGGTCAAGATAGTTCCAGTTTTTAGGAGGAAGGAGGAAAGGATCTTCTAAATCCAGTTTTAAATGGGGTTCTCTAAAGAATCGATACCAAATTATATTCCTTTTGTCTGATAGACTGCTTTGCCTTCGTTTTACCTAGCAAATTTTTGCTAATTTTTCAAAACCCAGTTCAAACTCCACCCCTTTCAGGAAGTCTTCCTTGTCTATTCCAGGCTAATAAACTCACCCTCCCTTGACCTCTTACAGCAATCGGAGTTCCTCTGCCTTGTCTGCCAAGGATTGTTGCCCTTCTTGTAGGGCTAGTCATGTTTTTGCCCGGAGTACCAGTCATATTTCCCAAAGGGTAAAGGCAGTTCTTAAAGGGCTTATGTTCCTCAGTGTTTGTCACAATGTAGGCAATCAATACATACTCATATCTATCGCTCTCACTAATGTAATGAAAATAGATATATGTACACTTTTTATTCACTTGCTAGTCCACAATAAGAGCTCGCCTGAGAGACTGCACCATCATCAGGGAGGGATCACCAGAGATGGCAGCAATCAGGATGCCATCTGATGACACAAGGAAAGACCAATGGAGCATCAGAATTTGAACTCAGGCACGTTACGTGGAGAGCAATTCTCACTGCTGAGCGGCTTCTCAAGTTTCACTCGCTCCATTCCTGGCATCTACAGGTGCCACAGCCACGGACTGTCTTGTAGGCCGATGTTGGGCTGACACCTATAAAGTGAAGTCAATGTTTGCCGTTTAGAAATCTAACTTTTTTGAACTTGATACGGCTTCATTTAAGATAATTTCAACAAAATGACTGAGTAGAGACCTGTGCATGCCCCTGCCTCACTAAAGTTAACCGACGCCCAACAGGCTAACTCTCTCAGAGCAACCAGTACACTGCGCTCTTTTCTGTCTCCAGTCCTGTGTTTCTTCGCTGGTCCCTTCTATTATCTTCTCACCTCCAGACTATAAAATGGATTCTGTGCACAGACTGTATTAGAATCAAATTTCCTAGACTTCTCTAGCAACATTGTCATTTTAACAAATGCGCTCTGCACACACCTTAAAGAGGATCTGGAGGAAATCTAGCAGGTTGCAATCCTTATCCCAAGCCACTAAAACAGATTCCGCGGAGGCCACTTGGACTCTGGATAATGCCACGTGGGCATTTCGTGACTATTTGGAAAAGGATCGGCAAGTTTTGTGTTTGTTTTCTCAAAGGTATCTCTGGGTGCTAACCTTTCGGTTACCCGTTGACCTCCTGCATTAGCTGTGTGACCCACTGAGAGGCTCACAGGCCTTTGGGGTAAAATTTAAGATTTAATGTCATTGTAATACAAAAGGCAACTAAATGAACACTTACATGAAAGCCAATGTGTCTACCAGGAACTCACCAATGCCCGCCCTCCAGTTCTTCTACAACTTCCACGCCCCCCGCCCCCAGAGTAGTCCCACACAATTAAAAGTGTCCTTGTCACACAGCTACGTAGAATCCAATGGGTCCAATCACAGCTTCTACGTTTCGGTCTCAGATCCAGCTATCATCCATTCTCATACTTTTCATTAGATAAAGGGAAATGCTTCCTTAACAGATCTTTTAAATAAAATTACTAAAAATTAGTTTTAAAGTATTTTTGCCCCATCAAGTATCCAGGCTTAGTCTGTTCTGTTCAGAGGCAGTTCTGTTCTGTTCAGGGGCAGTTCTGTTCTGTTCAGGGGCAGTTCTGTTCTGTTCAGGGGCAGTTCTGTTCAGGGGCAGTTCTGTTCAGGGGCAGTTCTGTTCAGGGGCAGTTCTGTTCTGTTCAGGGGCAGTTCTGTTCTGTTCAGAGACAGTTCTGTTCTGTTCAGAGGCAGTTCTGTTCTGTTCAGGGGCAGTTCTGTTCAGGGGCAGTTCTGTTCTGTTCAGGGGCAGTTCTGTTCAGGGGCAGTTCTGTTCAGGGGCAGTTCTGTTCTGTTCAGAGGCAGTTCTGTTCAGGGGCAGTTCTGTTCAGGGGCAGTTCTGTTCTGTTCAGGGGCAGTTCTGTTCAGGGGCAGACTCCTTTCTCACAGCTCCTCTCTGGCAACCCTCTCACACGGATCACTTCACGTTTCCTTTGAGAAGGTGTATGCTCGTATTCTCATTAGTAAGAGGTGGCACTTCCAGTGGAAGAAGGTGTTTTTCTTAGTCATTACCTACTTGACCGACACAAGAAATTACTTCTAGTTCTAATCTCAGGCAGCTAACTCTGTTGCCCGAGAGACTGAAGTTTGCAGCGTGAAAATAGCAATTTGAGCAGATGAAAGTTTAACAAATACTATAAATAGCAACGGACGCTCTTGACATTATATTTAACTATAGCACCACACCCACTTCCTTCTCTGCTGTCTGTCATTAACTGTTATAGCCGAGCAAAACGTGTTGCTAGTATAATCAGTAGTAGCAACAACAAAACTACGAAGAGATCGAGAGATTCGAGAAAGAATGTGGTGTGTTCTCCTCTAAGAGAGAATGAATCTGACCTTCAGGACTCCTTCTGGAGTTCCCAATTTGATGACTATGTCCTCTCTCACTTTCCTTTAATGATACTTTAAGGGTTCAGAATATGAAATTCTATAAATAAAATAATATTCATGCAAAACTATTACATCCTCAGGGGCATGGCTGGGTAGTGTATTACATACTGAGTCTAAACTTTATGAAACACGTTTGCTGAACATTCATGTAGTACACACCATCCATTTGTAAGGCAGTTCCTTTCCAGGTAATGGGAAAATTCACTTCCACAGTGCTGCAGTGGCAGCGGTTGTTATCGAGAGTTCCCTCGAGTTAGTTCTCATTCATAGCAACACTATGTGTGTGCAAGAGAGTCAGACACTGTGTGGTCCTAAACGCTCTCATCATTGTTCCAGGGTTGTTGAGTTTTTTAGTCTATTGTTGCAGTCATTGAGTTAAGCCATCTCACGGAGGCTCCTTCACATTTTCAGTGACCATCTCTCAAGCATGGCGTACTTTACCAGGAACTGGTCCCTCCTAATGACACGCCCAAATTATGAGACAACAAGTCTCATTGTTCTGTCTTCAAAAGAGCCTGTGGCTGTAGTTCTTCCAAGACAGATTTGCACCTCCTTTTTTGCAGTCTGTGGTATAGTTAATATTTTCCACCAGCAGCATCATGCAAATGCGCCAATTCTTCTATGATCTTTCATATTCATGTCCAGCTTCCCCACACATATGAGGTCATTGAAACACACACACACACACACACACACAGTTTAGGTCAAAGAACTTTACTTTTTCACTTTTGAAAAAGATATTTTGTAGCAGTTTTTCCCAGTGTAATACATCATTTCATTTATTGACTCCTGCTTTCTTGAACATTGATAGTAGAACTGAGTAAAATGAAATCCTTGACAACTTCAATCTTTTCTTTGTTTATTGGTGTTTTGGGTTCCAGTTGTGAGGATTTTTGTTTTCTTTGCATAGAGTAGTAAGTAATCCAGATTTAAGGTTGTAGTCTTTTATTTTCATCAGCAAATGTTTCTAATCCTCTTATTTCAGCAAGTGAGATTGGTTCTCTGAATATTACAGGTTGCTTATGATTCTGTCTTTAATCTTGATGCTCTGTTCCTCATATAGTCCAGCTTTTTGGATACTTTTATTAACATAGAGATTGAATAAGTATGGTAAAATGAAATACAAGGGGGTGCCCCCCAAAAAACTTTTTTTCAAAGCTATGTATTTACATTTTTTAAAACAAAATGGCCTTTCACCTTCAAAGTACTCTTCATTGCAATTTTGCAATTCCATTCTTGGAAACATTTTTCAAACTCAGCTATTTGGATGGCTGACAAGCAGCTCCCTCATTTTTCCCCCTCATCTCTTCTAAGTTGCTGTCTTTTCATGTCTCTCTTCTTTCATAGAAACAAAAAGAAGTCACACAGAGTGAGGTCAGGTGAGTATATAATGAGTTAGGTACACAACACACTAATAACAACACCTAGCCCCAAAGTGCCATAGCAGTATTAGCCCCCCCCCCTTTTTTCTGTATTGCTGTAGCAACCCATTCTTACATATGACATTGGTTTGGGTTTGGGTTTTTTTTTTATATTTATTGGAGCAAAGAAGGAAAAGTGCCTGCATGGAAACGGGAACTCTATGATGATAAGTTTTACAATGAAGAAAGTGACTCCGTATTGCCTACCAGCAACATTAGTGAAAGAGGGTGGAAACTAAACAGAAACTCAGCTGTAGAGATTGAGAGATTTTAGGGTACATCTGTTGAGATCCAAGCTCCTTGCCGATATCTTATTCAATTACTTGTAAGAATACTGAAATAAACAAACTAAGCAAATAGTACAGAAGTATACAGAACTCTATCTTCTTCTCAAAGTATAAGCAAAAGGATTACATTTTCCTAACTATTAAAAGCCCAGGGATTCAGTAGTGGAGACAATAGTCTATTTCTAGAAGCTTGAAGGGAAAATATCAGATTTTGATCAATATTGTTATGTGCTGTCCAATCCGTTTCAATTCATGGTGACCCTGTCCATGTAAAGAAGCAGAATGATGCATCATCTGTTCCCGCAACATGGCCTCATAATCCTCCCCTGCTCGAGCTTACTGCTGCAGTCACTGTGTCAATCGATCTTATTTTGTGGATCTTTCTTTCTTTTTTTTTTAGATGACTCCACAGCAGCATGATAACCCTTCTGAGGAACTAGTTCCTGTTGATAATGTGCCCGAAGTGCTGGAGGCAAAATGATGCCTTCCTCACTTTTCACGTCGACAGAGCATTGTGGCTGTACTGCCCAAATCGATTTGCTTGTTTTTCTGAGAGTTCATGGTATAGTCAATGCTCTTCACCCAAAGCAGAATTCAATTCATCAGTATTCTTTTCCATTGTCGATCTTTCATACGCATACGAGACCATTAAAACACTATGGCTTGGGTCAGTTTTACTTCATCCTTCACAGTAATATCTTTGCCTTTTAACACCTCCTTTAAAAAAGAGACCTTGTGAAGCAGATTTACCCAGTGCAATACGTCTTTTGATTTCTTGACTGCTGCTTCCACGTGACTCGATTGTAGAGCCAAGCAACATGAGAGTAGTGTAACACGCATAGCCTTCTTGCAAAACTGCTCACCGCAAGCAGACTAAATCCACTTGCCTGCCTCTTCTTACAAGACTTCCTGAGCATTTGGCTTGAATAATTTTCTCCTCTGGAGTCCTACATATTGGACTTCTAATTATTTTTGTTTTTGAATTTTCTGGTTCACTTTATTCAGTTTCCTTTGCTGAATTTTCCATCCCCAATCTTTAGATGTGGTAATTGCTCAGTCACCTAAGTAATTGCTTAAAGTCACCTTCTCTTTCATCCCTACCTTTCCCCACTAGTGATTTTATCTGTTCCTACAGCCTTACATGCTATTTAGAGAAACATTTATTTTAAAGTTACATGGTGATCTGAGCTCTCTATTCTGACCTGAGGGAGCATTGGGCTCTGTTTCAGGTGAACCTGGTCTAAGCCAAATTTCAGTCACCTCATCTGCATGTGCAAGTGATATACCCAAAATGACCCTTCGAAAGGAGAATGGCGGGATCCCCTCTCTTACAGGACTGACCGCAACAATGTGTTCAAACATAATAGTGGTGATGAGGAGGACGCAGGGCAGGAGGTGGTTTTGTTCTGTTGAATTTATGGTCCCTATGATTTAGAGCCAACTTGGACAATAGCAATGGGCATCTGTTAATTTTATTTAGATGTTTCTTACATAATGTGTTCAAAAGTGAATTTCTAATTTTCCAACTTGTGTCTTCTCCAGTATTCCTCTTCTTAATTAAGAACAATAGGAATGGGAAAATTCACCTTGGTTGTTTCTTCTCTATGAGGACCTATTTTTTAAAACTAAAAAAAGAAATACATCTTCCCACCTCCTCCACTATCAGACCTCGAGTCACCAACATCTGTTATGTGGAAGACAGTAATAACTTCTTAAATTAGTTCCCATGTTTTCGCTTTCTTCAATTTAATCTAGTCTTTTAATTTTCCTATTGTTTATTTTCAGCTCTTTCAATGATTTTCATAGTTTGAAAGATTTTATTATATTATTTTTGTACATTAATTTTTAATTGGGAGTTAATACATATATCATACCATCGCATAGTACAATCAATTCAAGCAATATTGTACAGTTGCTACCACAATCAGTTTCCAAACATTATTTTTCTTCCTGAATTCCTTGACCTTGTCTTCCTTTTATCCACCCTCAATGGTATCCACCCCCCAAAACCCTTGTTCTACATGCTGTCCCTATAGGTTCATCAATCCTGGGTTTCATACACCAAAACACAGAAAACACCTAGCACAAGTTCAAGAGGGTGACCCTCAATGACATAATACCTCTGAGATAAACCCTGGTCTTAACATGAGAACTCGACAGATCTAACTGTCCACTAAAGCATAAGTGAATACACTGAAGGTAAAGATTTGAGGAACTGAAAGTGACATAAGTGTAGAGAATTTCATGTACAGTTTTCACTCCTTTCTCATTTCAACACAGGTGCTTTCCTATTAGCATATGATTTAGTGCAAAATGGGAGCCCTGACTTCCACAATATTTTCACCTTTCTCCATCATGTAAACTCATTTTTTGTATGTCATTCTACTCCACTTCCCTTCAGTATCTTTGCAAAGCTTAATCTCAGCATCAGCTGCCCTTCTGACGCTTAGTCCTCTTAGCTCCTCCCCAACAGTCTTGACTGAGAAATTTCTCTATCCATTTTGTCTGTCACCCACTCACCTAACCATGTTGACTTCCACATCACTCATCACTGGTCCGCCCACGAAGTTTCAACATGAAATTCCTCTCTCTGCCTGCAATCGTCTCGTCTCCCACTTCTTCAATACCTAACACCTATGGCACCTGCTCCTTAGCCTCTTCAAAAGCCCCAAGTCACCAACCTCTTCCTCATTAACAATTTCATTACCACCTTCCTGAATGCCATTGTATCTGTGCAACTGAATTTTCATTTTTAGGAGGTGGACATTCTTTCCTGTTCCTCTGACATAAGCGAACATACCTGAAGAAATTATAGAGGTATGCTTAAATCAAGATTAAAATCATGCTGCCATCCTGAGGGATTCCTTGGGAAGGTGGACTTTTCTTTGATTCATCTGTTCTTGATGTTCCATTGAAATAATTATAATGATTGTTTTAAAACGTTTTCAATTACTTCAAATTTCTGACTTTCTCCACATATATTCAATCTAATGGCTCAATAATGCATATTACAAACACTCGCTTTCTCTTTGCACATGTTCAAATTTTCGTTTTCTTTTTATTTCTGTGTCTCTTTTTATTTCTTTCTCCTGCTCTGTATCCCACACACAGGGAATAAAAAGAAATTAAGTATATATATTTCAAGATTGTTTAGGAAAAGACAATTACATACAACCTATACGTTGATTTTCCTATATATTTCAAACTA
This sequence comes from Tenrec ecaudatus, assembly GCF_050624435.1. Lineage (NCBI taxonomy): Eukaryota > Metazoa > Chordata > Mammalia > Afrosoricida > Tenrecidae > Tenrec > Tenrec ecaudatus. The sequence continues at coordinate 150,035,142 of NC_134532.1, forward strand.
CAAATACTTACATTTCATTCTCATATCACTTGAATTTTCAATTCTCATATTACAAGTAATCATACTTACTACTACTATAACTCTGTGTCATCAAAAATAAACTTATTATTTTTAATGAACACACTCAGAAAGAAGTAAGTCCACCATAGGTGTCAGTCTGCTAAAGGGAATGCCGCACTCTGAAAGGTAGGATAGCATGTGACTAAGGAAGAAGCAAGAAAAGCCCCGAAGCAAAAACGGTTTTTCTGATCAGGTCAATGTGTGCGGCACACGAGACCCACGAACACCACCGCATCTCCAACAGGATAGCCATTTATTTTAAAATTATGTTAAATCATTTTATTTGGGGCTCATACAACTCTTATCCCAATCCAGCCATCCATCCATCCATCCATCGTGTCAAGCACATTTGTACATATGTTGCCATCATCATTCTCAAAACATTTGCTTTCTACTTGAGTCCTTGGAGTCAGCTCTTCATTTTTTCCCCTTCCCTCCGTGCTCCCCCTGACCCCATCAACCCTTGATAAATTTATAAATTATTATTATTTTGTCATATCTTACATCATCTGATGTCTCCCTTCATCCACTTCTCCACTGTCCGTCCCCCCAGGAGGAGGTTATATGTAGATCCTTGTGATCTGTTCTCCTTTTCTCCCTCATCTTCCCTCTACCTTCCCCGTATCACCACTCTCACCACTGGTCCTGAGGGGTTCATCTGTCCTGGATTCCCTGTGTTTCCAGTTCCTATCTGTACCAGTGTACATCCTCCTGTCCAGCTGGATTTGTAAGGTAGAATTGGGATCATGATAGTGGTGTGGGGGTGGTGGTGGGGATATTCAAGAACTAGAGGAAAATTGTATGTTTCATCATTGCTACACTGCACCCTGACTGGCTCGTCTCCTCCCCGCGGCCCTTCTGAAAGGGGATGTCCAATTTCCACAGATGGGTCCTGGGTCCCCACTCCGCACTCCCCCTCATTCACAATGCTATGATTTTTTAAAAGAAATCAATTGTCACAGAACTTTATGTATAGCTTTAAGTAAATTTTATAAAGTTTATCCAAATTGTAGCATTGGGATACATTGATAAAAATGATTTTAATTTTACCATGTGGCTTCATCATCAAGAAATGAATAAATCTAAAAATTGACACAATAAATTCTATAACAAAACTGTGGCTCAGAATTTTTTTTAACATTTACCACATGCCAGAAATGACATATTTTACACATTACCAATTCATCTAATTGTTAGGACAACCCAATTATATATGTACTATTATTTTATTTATTCTACAAGTAAGAAAATGAGGGCTGGATTACTTGGTCAAGAGATTATGATCTTAATTCGCACTTGTAACCAGGAAGTTTTATATCTCAGCTTATTCACCATATATTGTTGAATATATTAACAGATACTATGTATAACTAATGTGGAAAAGTCCTATATTTAAAAGAAAATGCTTAGAAGCAGCATCAGATTAATAATCATTGGTTAATTTCTAGCGAGTGTTCAAAAACAAAAAGGAGAACTGTATATAGAAGTAAATATAGTACCCACAAATCTAAGCTATATACTTACAACCTAACCTATAGCAGATGCAGTCTAACAATTATCTCTATGTAGACAACAATTATTGAAGTTTATATCTTCCTGATTTATCAGCAAATTTGAAAGTGTTCAGAGCAACTAAAGCTTACCTATATACTGTTTCATGGCAAATAAAGCTATATATATTGTATACTATAATATTTATACCTAGTCTATGAGACTATCATTTTAACTTATACTTTCAGTATATTTAATGTAAATGTGTTTTATTCCTCAATGTTCTGGTAAGTCATACTATTGCAATACAACCCCTTTTTACTGTGCAGCAGTTTAAAAGGCTGGTCTTGAAGTCTAAAGACTGAAGTTCATGGCCTGACTTCACCACGTACCAGATGTGGACTTCCGACAAGCAACTGAAGTTCTTCTTTGAGTTTCAGTTTTCTCATCTGCAATCTGAATATCTTCCCTGCCAACTCCACAGGGCAAGTATAGGGTCAAGTGAGATAACATGAATGAAAGTGCTTCTGAAACTGCAAAGAACAATATAATGCAAAGTATTAATCACCTACCATATCTATTGTTTATGTGAAGGAAATAAAGAATTCTCTAATGAGGAAGCTATGCATAAGATTTTCAGCAGTGACTTCCTCCAAAGTGGGAAGCTGATTCCTTCTTCATTGTCTGTTCTGGATCTGGGAGCTCCTCTGAAACCTGTTCATTTTGAGTGACCCTGTAGGCATTTGAAATGCCAGGGTCGTAGCTTCCAGTATCAGATGCCAGGGTCGTAGCTTCCAGTATCAGAGCAGTGCATAAGCCAGTACAGTGTGACAAACTGGCAGACAAGCCTATGCACATATATTTAATTGTTAAGTATTAAGGTAGCAGCTGAGCATTGCATCTCTAAAGTCCCCCCTCAATGCAAGGACACTTGGTTCAAATAACCCAGCATTCTGTGGTGCTCACCTTCCCAATACAATCACTGAAGTCAAAATGTGTACATGAGCAAATGTGGTGAAGAAAGCTGATGGAGCCTGGCTATCAAAAGATATAGTATCTGGGGTCTTAAAAACTTGAATTTAAACAAGCAACCATCTAGCAGGGAAGCAACAAAGTTTACATAGAAGAAGCACACCAGCCTGGGTAGTCTCTTGTTATGACAGGATAAGGTATCCAGCATCAGAGGACCCCGAACAGACAAATACATCAATGTAAATGATGGGCGTTGAAGTGGAGACCCAAAGCCCATCTGTCGACAATTGGACATCCCCTCGCAGAAGGGTCACAGGGCAAGAACGAGACAACCAGGGTGCAGCACAGCACCGATGGGACACACAACACTCCTCTAGTCCTTTAATGCTTCCTATGCCCCACTACCATGAGCCCAGTTCTACCTTTCAAATCTGGCTAGACCAGAGCATGTACACTGGTACAGACAAGAGCTCTTGACACACGGAATCCAGACATATAAACCCCTCAGAAACAGCAATGGGAGTAGCAATATCATGATGGTAGCTGGAAGGTGGGGAGAAGAGGGGGAGAAACAGGGAACTGATTACAATGACTGATATAAAATCCCCCCACCCCAGGGGGATGAACAACACTAACATGGGTGAAGGGAGATAGTGGGAAGAATAATATATGAAAATAATAATAATAATTTATAATTTATCAGGGGTCCATGTGGTGAAAGGGGATGTGAGGGAGGGTACAAAGGGGAGCTGATAACAAGGGCTCCCATAGAAAGAACATATTTTGAAAATGATGATGACAGCATATGTACAAATGTGCTCGATGCAATTGATGTATGGATTGTTACAAGAACTATAAGAGCCCCAATAAAATGAGTTATTAAAATTAAAAACAAAAGGAAAAAGTGGTATCCTGTGGTAGGCCAGGTTGATTAGAGAAACAACTGGTGTCATATGTGTGTAAGAAATACCTTTATGTTAAGCAATAATCGTATATCAAGGAAACATCCCATTCCAGCCCAACTCAAGTCCATAAATCCGATTATAGTTCATACGTCCCTCTTCAGACTCACACAGTTACATGTGATGATGCAGAAGGCAGGAAGATCGCAAGCAGGTGGGTTCAAGGCTGTGTGGATCCAAAGATAGTGGCTCTGACAGCCATTGGAGTCAGCAAGGAGAAGATGATGTCAGAGAGAGAAGGGGAGTTTCTCAGGGCTCTCCATATGAGAAGGCCACACCCACAAGTAGGCACTATCAGGACAAGCTAAACTCCACTGATGTCTTCTTACAGGTGCCATGTAGGCACACACACACACACACACACACACACACACACACACACACATAAAACAAAAACCAAAACAAACCTATAACATTCTCACCATTCTTACTCAATACTTACGCTGGGCAAATCATCAGAGAAACTGGTTTATATGAATAAGAAGGTGGCATCAGGATTGGAGGAAGGTTTTCACAAACTGCAATATGCAGATGACCTAACTTTGCTTACTGAAATAAGGACTTAACACACTTGCTGATGAAGATCGGGGATTTCAGCCTTCAGTATGAATTACAATGCTATTTACAGAAGACCAAATTCCTCACACAGGTAACATCATGATTCATGGAGAAAAATTGAAGTTGTCAAGGATTTTGTCTTGCTTGGATTTACAATCAATGTTCATGGAAGCAGCAGTCGAGAGATCAAAAGACAGTGCGTTAGGGAAATCTGCTGCATATGATCGATCTCTCTAGAGTAATGAAAAGCAAGGCTGTTAAGTTGGTGCCCCTGGCCAAAGCCATGGTGTGTTGTACATGAAGTTGCCACGAGTCAGAGCCAACTCAATTGTAATCAACAACTGGTGGAGAACGTAGTATTCTCTTTGCCGTAGTCAACTTTGCAGCAATAAAACGGGGCCTATCAGCTAACGTGCACCAAAATGTTACCCACACTGATGTGTAATAACAGTAAACTCGAACTGGAAAAATCAGATAGTTTGACAAATGTCAACATGTCTTATTTAGGGATGTATGTACTAGTCATAAAGAGAAAAGAAATGGTTCAATTTAGTGCAGAGTAGCTCATGTTTTTGATTAAGAGTTGAAGTTAAAAAAAACCCAATGAAGTTCTGTGTGGCTCTAATGAGAACAAGCAAACTAAACTGCAGTGTTGTCTCCCGAACATGAAGAAAATAGTGTTCACTGTGCTACTGAGAGCAAATGAACTGTCATTCGCTCATGAAATGCTGCGCAATGACTCTATTCAAGATGGCAGGTACAGTGGTGTTTACGATAGCTTTGGGTTTCTTACATTCAAAATCTTAGCAGTGAGTCAATATCAACACCAACTTGAAAATGTTAAGAGCATAGGACACTATAAGAATGTGTTATAGGAATTTGTGTCATACAAAGTGTTTTGGAACTACAAAATGCTATACGGATGTAAGCTATCCTAATAGTTCAGGGCATAGAAAAACTTAAAGTTTCTTTTGGTGGGGTTGAAATCAGCTTAGAAGGAAATGTGTTTTGAGAATTGCTTAAGGGAACGTTTTATTTTCCACTCTATCTCAATTCCATTAATGTAGTTATTTAACAAATATCTATGGAAAACCATTCAAACACCCAAATTGCTGCCACAAGTCATTTCTGACTCATACGACCCCTTAAGACAACTGACTTTGTGGGTTTTCAAGACCAAAAACCTCTTCACAAACAGAGAGCCTCCTCTTTCTCCTGCGGAGTGTGTGGTGGCTTCTATCTACTGACCTCCGGGGAAACCATTCTATCACCAGCACTCCTTACTGACTATAAAATGTAGGGAATACCACTGTGAACAAGGCAAACGTTTTCTTCTTTTATGAGGATTATATTCTTTTTAAAAAAAACCTTTTATTGTGGTTTGGGTGGAAGTGTACAGAGAAAATTCATTTTACATTAGAAATTTATAGCATTTTGCTTCATGACATCAGTCACCAGTCCTTCAATGTTATAGCTTGGTAACACTTCTCTCTCTGTTTCCATTTCCACAAGTCCACTTCTGCTCTTTCTTGCCTTCTGAGCTTTGTGTTTTCTTGCAAGGCTTTTTGTTGACATATCTCTTCAACTTTTCTACTCCTCCCTTCTTCACTTAGCTCAATAATATAGACTAGAGATAAGTTACTTAGTGCAGTGTCTTACAAACTCCATTTATGCTCAGCAAATATTTGTTGAATACATTAATGCTAAATAATTTCCTTCCCGAGGTTATTTAAAGAAATTCTTGGTAAAACTTACTCTAATTGGAAGGACAAACATACTATATACATTATTCTTCATGAGAAATTAAGATAAAATATTATTTTAGATTTTGTTTGAATCAACTGTATTTTGGTTATCTATCACTTTCAGATGAAAGAGCTCATCTCACTGGCCACCATTATTAATTGCTGGTGCACTTTAAAGTAGTAGAAAAAACACTCCCAGTGTGAGAATCCGGTTCTGAGACTAGGAGAAACTAGGATTTATGTGCTTCCTACCCTGATGTGTAGAATGATGGCTAGCCTGAATGATCAATAAAAATGCCTTAAAACTTCAACATTTTCACGCTTCAAAATAGAGAATAGTGTTCTATGGAAGACATATTTACATTGTGTAAAATGAATTCAGGTTATAATTGGGTGGTAGCATTTTATATACTATAACTATATTTCTGATGGGTTCATAAATTATGCTTAAATCTGTAAAATTTGAAACACATAAAAAGAGATTTTTTTAATGTGGAAAAAATAAAATTCTGTGCCCCACATACATATATACAAATGCTTTGATCTATTTGAGAGTAATGAATGATTGGTTCGCGTAATTTAAGGTTACCAGAAAGATGAACAAATCTATCTAGGAAGAAGTACAGTCAGAATCCTCTTTAGAATCTAGATTGGTAAGACATTGTTTATGTACTTTAGACTTAAGTCATTTACAATTTCTGAACTAATTGGATTTGAATTAAATTCCCTGACAATTCTAAACCTTATACTTTACCCACCACCCTGTCACTTCCCACTAACTATACTAACTACCCTAACTGTACTAATTACACTAACTATACTAACTACACTAACTGTACTAACTACATTAACTATACTGTCACTTCCCACTAAGTATACTAACTACCCTAACTATACTTACTACGCTAACTATACTAACTATACTAATTACACTAACTACCCTAACTATACTAACTCCCTAACTATATTAACTACCCTAACTATACTAACTACCCTAAGTACACTAACTATACTAACTACCCTAACTATACTAACTACACTAACTACATTAACTATACTAACTACACCAACTATACCAACTACACCAACTGGACTAACTATACTTCACCTTTCTGTTTCCTCTACTTGCTTCTCCATGAGTCTGAAGTGGGCTCTGGCTAGCATTGCACCCATAAACTTGAGTGGATCTTACTATAAATAACTTCTTGATATAAAGTTATTTCTTGTACATATATGAGTGTCGCTGGTTTTTGTTTTTCTAGGCAACCCAGGCTAACACTCTGATTATCAGAGGGAAATAGGATTGATATTACATAATGGTGGTACAAGAAACTATGTCTGGAATCCAGGAGATTCTTTAAAACAACTCTTAGAATGACCAAGCCCTGACTTAGTCAATGGAAAACTACAGCAGCCTACTATGGTATGATGACTGGTGGCCTAAGCCTGTTAGGAATGAAGACTTAGACCACCCACCAGAAACAAGGGCCAGAGCCCGCTGAGGTGCTTACTGAAGGCAGTGGGACTACAGACTGAGCAATGGAAGGATACCAGCTATGACCACATGACGAGCTGCGAACAGGAAGCCTGTAGTTTCTCTGGGTATTTCTTCCGTATATGTAGCATATATACTCGAGTCTAAGCTGACCCAAATATCAGCTGAGGCACCTAACTTTACCACAAAAACTGCATTAAAAATGTGTTGAAAAAACTTGGCATATACATGAGTATATATGGTACATATCAAACATTTTTGTTTACTTCACATAAAATCACCCACTGCCACCAAGTCAGTGTTTGATATAACATTCTTTCGTGTGTGTGTGTGTGTGTGTGTGTGTGTGTGTGTGTGACAGGTTTTGTTTCTCTAGACAAACTTGCGTAACACAACGGCCTTGCTTACCACCTGCATCCCACCACACAGAGAAGGAATATGCATGCATTCAAAATTGCTATGAGAATTTCAAAATACATGGTCTTATATAACTTACATTTAAAATTTTTGTGTTATACCATCACTTTCAAAATTAGATTCATGGAAAATATGCAGTAGTATGAGTGCCTGAGTGGATTAAAGAATAAATCTCTCAAGGAGGACTGAAATATTTGGAAGATGAATTTATTTTACAAAGTTCATGAAATGTTTATGTTTGGTTTTGCCTTTGCCTTTGTTTTGTTTTTGTTTGTCAGTTCCAAAGAAGCATAAGCTTCCGTCCAGGACAAGCAGCAAGGCCTTAATTTGCCTTCCTTTCTACACTTTCTATACTTCTCGTGACCAAAAGATGGCAGTGTGTTAGAGACTGATGACTTTTCCCACTAAGGCTGAGCTGCCATGCGGACGGACTACACGGTTGCCTGTGGTCCGCATGAGCTGGCCTGGCTGTGGAAAACTCGACTGTCTCAGAATGTCCAGAAAGGAAACTCATGGCTACACAGGAGAAACGTGCACATCTGCCTTTGTACAGAAGAGCGAGTATATTGCATTAGACACACACACACACACACACACACGAGCCACAAATGAAAAAATGGTCCTTTGATTTAATGCATAGAAATGCTATTGGTTTCAAAATCCAAATGTCAATATTATGATCCATTTGCCGAGTGGTCACACATGGAGAGCCACTTCCTTCTTCACAAGGCAGGACACTTCCGAAGTCTTTACTGCATTTCATAAACTTTTTTTTACTGCAAAAACGTAAAGATGGAGCTGTGACATGAATATGAATAAGGTGAGTCTATCCTACGTACCTTCCCCTATACCCTTTTTAGAAGTTGTGCTCGCTTTTTAGAGTCTCTCCATGTTTCGGGAACCCACATATCCAGGAGCACTTGCTGAGCTCTCTGCCAGGGTGCTCCTTTCTGGCAGATGGCTCAGACTCTTACGTTTTCTTGCTTGTTCGTTTGTTTTAAATCATTTTATTGGGGGCTCGTACAACTCTTACCGCAATCCATACATACATCCATTGTGTCAAGCACATTTGTTTCCATCATCACTCAAAACATTAGCTTTCTACTTGAGCCCTTGGAATCAGCTCCTCATTTCCCCCCTCCCTCCCCACTCTCCCCTCCCTTATGAACCCTTGATAATTTATAAATTATTATTTTGTCATATCTTACACCATCTGATGTCTTCCTTCACGTACTTCTCCGCTGTCCATCCCCCAAGGAGGAGATTATATGTAGATCCTTGTAATCTGTTCACCCTTTTTACCCCACTTTTCCTCCACCCTCCCAGTATCACCACTCTCACCACTGGTCCTGAAGGGTTCATCTGTCCTGGAGTCCCTGTGTTTGTTTGTTTTTAATGCCCATCTTTGATACTTTCTATATCAGAGTCCTGATGGCACAGTGGTTAAGCACTTAGACGCTAATGGCAATGTTGGGGCTCCAAATAAGAAAGATGTGCAGTCTGCTTCCGTAAAGGCTTAGAACCTTGGAACTCTGCTTGGAAATCATCTTCTGTCCGACAAGGTGACTAAAGAAGGAAGAAACTCTATGCCAATAGGCTTCATTTGCGTTTGAGATGTTCTATCATTATTCCTTAGGGCTTGTCCTTTATTAGCATTACTGAGGAATAGGGTCTAATCAATGATTAGGTGAAGTACATTGGCATTCATTCAATATTCATTATTCACGAGTGAAGGATCTGCTATACAGTAATCACAGTGAGGTAGGAGAGTTACCACTACGAAGACCCTCCCTTTAGGTTTCAAGGCAGATCAGAAAGCTGGGCAAATAACAGTTAGGAGTAGTAATACTTCAGAGAGCTAATTCCTGGCACAGAGCAAAGCAGCTTGCCGTGGCTATGCATCACTGGTTTTCATGTTAAGGTGAATATGCCAATCTTTGTAAATTTAATTCATTGCATAATATATGTCCCATGTTGCTGGCTAAGAATGTTGAAAGTACCATGGATTGCCGAAATAACAAACAATCTGTCTTGGAAGAAGTACAATTCGAATGCTCTTCATACGCTTTGGACACGTGTCTCAGGGAGCGACAAGTCCCTGGAGGAGGACGGCATGCTTGGTAAAGCAGAGACACGATGGAAAGGGGGAGGGCGCTCCACCCAATGGATGGGCACAGCGGGCGCAGCATTGGGCTACCACTGAAGAACAGGTGTGAGGATGGTGCAGGAGAGGACGGGGCTTCCTTCTGTGGCACTTAGGGCCCCTATCAGAGATGAGTGGACAGAACCGAACAACAACAATGATACGACAGATATGCAATAAATGATTAAGCTAAGTTTTAATAATGACACAAACTGATGGGAGTGGTATTTTAAGATATCTCAAGTCTTGGTATTTTCAGCTGCCTCTTACGCATTTGCAAGCTGAAAGTTCAATAAGGTAGACCAAAGAATAATTGGTGCATTTGAGTTTGGGTGCTGGTAAGAGTATTGAGGTACCACGGACTACTACATGGACAAAACAATCTGCCTTGGAGGAAGCACAACCAACGTGCTCCTTAAAGGCCAGGATGGTGAGACTTCATCTTACATACTTGTGACATGTGGTCAGAAGAGACCAGTTCCTGGAAAAGGACACCATATTTGGTGAAGTAGAGGATCGGCAAAAAAAAAAGCCTGCAAGCAGATGGACCGACACCAGAGCTGGAACAGCAAACTCAAGCATAGCAACAATTGTGAGGATGGCACAGCATTGGGTCGTGTTTGGTACGGTTGTGCATAAGGTCCCTCTGGGCAGTAACCAACTGATGACACCCAACAACTCTGCTCCCTCTAGACCATCACCTGCTGTCAAGGGAAATCTCTACCTCCCATAGACTACCCAAAACTTAATTTTTCTTCTTTCTTAATGTAACTTCTGAGGTAGATAGTAAAGAACTCTTTAGATGATGCAACTTTATCCAAACCTACTGCCATCTAGTGAATTCCAGCTCACTCACCCTACCGAGGATGTCTGCAATGGTGAATCTTTACAGGAGCAGACAGCCTCATCTTTCTCATGGAGGAGAACTGCTTAATTTGAACTGCCAAACTTGAGGTTAACAGCCCAGCACCTAATCCACAACGCACCCCCCCCCGAGATCTTTCTCAGACAATATGGGAAACAACAGCAACAATTCCTGCTGCTCAGCCATGCTCTCACTACTGCTCTTCCTGGGGCCTGGGAGGTGACTTTTGAGCATGGGCTTCTTGTCACTAGAAAGGGAATAGGCCTAATTTGTTTGGCTTGACTAATATACATGACTCAGGCCTCCAAACCAACAAGTGTTTTTTCCACCATAAATTCGTTATGCTTTTGTTTAAAGTTCTTTTGTTGCTCTCAAAGAGATTCCATGCTCTATATCCAAAGCACCATCTAAGCAGTACAACCACATTTCTTAAGCTCTGCTTTTAAGAATAGATGAATCAATTGGTTCCAGAAGCTATTTAATTTTTCAAACTGTGTTACACTAAGTAGGACAACACACTCTGCGCTGCCAGGCGATTGGTCTATAAATGGCATGTTCACAACATCTCTCTTGGCTTGATTTTCCCAGACTTCAAGTAAATGTCTCTGCAAGATTTTCTCTTCTTCTTATGGTTTTGAATTTGGGCATATCAGGTACCTCTGGAAACAGCACAGTGCAACCAAAGAGGAAAATCACTCAAGGGATGGGGTCATTATGATCATGACTTCACGCCTGGAAAGTGAGGCTGAGCCAGTTCATCCGGAACAGCAAGCGTGTGTCACTCGCAGCTCCCGGGGAACAATGCTCTTCACTGTGCAAGCCACCACGTGGGGAATTAGCTTGTCTTTGCTTTCTTTTGTGTCGTGTTGGGGGATAAGATACGGTCGCTTTGCTCTCTAGTAGAAGACCGCACAGTTGGGAACAAATACAGAAGCATTATTAGAGAAATGGAAATCCAACGAGCTATGCGAGGCTGTGGTTGCGATGGTAGCTGCTCCGTACCTGAGCGCAGGAGGAGCAAGTTTTCTTTTGGAAGAGGAGGCAGATTTCAGGAAGTTCCCAGAGAGTCACTTGACATTTTTCCCTGGAATTGGGAGGAGGAATGAGCTAAATGAAGGGTGGATGGAATGAAGCACCTGCCCAGTGTGAGGTCCAAGGCTGTGAAAAAGTGTCTGCACCAATGAGAGGGACATGCATTGTATAATTTTCCTTTAATTTACCATTCTATGTAGAATTGATCATAGCCGACTCCATGACACCCCACAACTTTTGAGACTGGGAAAATTATTTCCATTACATTTAATTTCCATATGCATTAAGGAGCTAGACAGGGGCAAAGTGGCTACATCTTACAAATTTTATTGCAAACCTTCTTCTATTTCATCAATTCAATAAATACAGGTGTGTTTTTCAGGGGATGAGACCCAATTTTTGATTGACTTGGGAAATTGTAAGAATTTGCTAAATAATAATAGAAGAATTTGATTTCAGATATATTTTGTCAGTAAAGTAACTTTAAGTAGTTTCTAGCCATTACTTTTTAATCTTGTCATCCCCTAATAATGAGAACAGTTTTAGTGGGAACAAACTGTATCTGGAAGCAAAATAAGTGGTAAAGGAGTCTATACAATCTCCTGGATTTATGTAACTAGATGAGCACTGCAGAAACATGACATGAAAGGCATATGCCTGATTAAGCTCAAGTTCCATTTTTTTACACGTATCGAACTTCCTTGCTCTTTATGATATATGGAAAGAGCATGGATATATATTTCTTATTACCTCATAAGCTGAATCTGAGTATTTTAACCTATGACAAATTTTGTTTCCCTTGGTATTAATTTCAGAGGAAGTGTGATTCCCACTTCTGGTGTTGCCACCCAAACCACAGGGAGCCCTAGCTCCCTGGGCCTCTCTTTCCTGTAGAAGTCACGAAAGAAACAAGACTCGCTGTTAAGATTCCAGATGGCCCGAATCAAGAATGCCCTGAAAGTTATGAAATTGTGGAGGAAGCTATAAAACAATGCTTTTTGCGCTACAAAACAGGCAGAGGCAGGAAAGACTCAACAACTATTTCATATGCCCCTCCCACATTTTCCAGCTCCTTTTACACTCAGAATGTGTACTGCGACCCATGCTCATAACTTTCTAGATGGAACCTTCCTTCTGTGTGGAAGAAATGAAGGAAACAGCTTAGGAGGAGAAGCGTACAAGACAACTTCCTAGTCCTGTAGAGCTTTAACAGGAGCAGAAGAAAAACTATACTGTGCTGAGCTAGTAACCACTTGACAGAGTAGCCATAAAGGATATTCATCAAGAAAATAAGAAAATTATCCCTCGAGAGCAGAATCAGCCAATTCAAGAAATACTTATAATCAAAACAGAATGCATTAATTTTTTCCCAGTTAGCTTTCAGAAATTCCACGAACAAGTTGTTGAAGTTAGTCTTCTCATGCCCCTCCATTTCTGAATGGAAATATGCATTGAAGTTATTCTCTCTCTGTCGCTTGTCAAATGAATGTGGCTTAGGGACCTTCTGGCAAAGGGGGTAAAACTTCACAGGCTTTTCAAAGAAGGGAAATCACTTTTGTAACTGATGAAGAGACTCATAAAGTGGCAGTCTGGGTGATAAAGTGATTACCCATAAATTGAATCTAGTGACTGCTAAGACTCTGGTTTTCTCCCTTGAGAGCAGTTAAGTGAGAGTTACACACACAAAAAAATAAATAAACTGAGATAAACTGTAAGTGTTCACCAAATATTTTATTTCCCAGTCTCCTTTGTAGCTTATTTGAGGTCAAGTGACTAGTTCTTGCCAATGAACTGTGAGTGAACGTGAACTGTATCACTTCAGGTTGAAGTCTGTTAATATTAGGGTTCTTCTATAGTTGTGAGTGACTGACTTCAAAAAAGTTAGAGACACAAGAATGGATCCCATGAGCAAGTACGGAAGCCATGTAATACAGAAGCCTGACCTACAGGGAACTGTGACATGAACCAGCACTAAAACTCCCTGTATTAATCTGCTGAGATTTTAGTGCAAGTGACGAGTCTGGGGAACTGGTTTAATTAGGTGACTAATAAAGGCATTATTAGTTGTGTCATCACGACTGATGCTCAGTGCAAAGAAAACATTCATTTCTCTAAGAGGAAGCCTTCATAAACATCAGCATTGACTTCACCAAGTATTTCCTAGTCAATTGTAGGAACTGATATAAAGGCTAGAGATTGTTCTTTTCTGTCCTTTCTAAAATATCACAGTCCACTTGTCCCGTCTGCCTTCTAATAGGACAGCGAATTTCATTCAGGAAATTTTTAGGTGGAACCCACTAGAAAAGGGTTGGAAGCCTCTGAATAAGGGACTATGAAAGAGATGTTGTGCCAACGTGTCATGGTCAGGATCCTCATTGTTAAACAAATAGGCCTGTTGTTGTTGTTTTTGTTCGGTAATATCTAAGGTGAGTTCGGACCCAAAGTGACCCTATGCACAGCTGAATGAAACACTGCCGGGCCTTTCCCAAACGAACTCTTGTTTCTACTTTTGAGCCCGCCGCAGCCGCTGTGTTAATCCACTTTGTCCAGGGCCTTCTCTTCCCGCTCTTCCTCTACTTCCCCACACAGTGTGTCCTCCCATGGGGACTAGTCTTTCCTGACAACATGTGCAAAGATATGTGTGGAAGATAAAGTCTCCCCATCCTGGCACGCTTGTTACCAGAGAGACCAGTTTGTCTTTTGAGCAGTCCATGGTATGCTCAATATGCTTCTCCAGCGCCACAGTTCAAATGCTTGGGTTATTCGATGGTCATCTTATTCAGTGCCCAACTTGCACATGCGTACGAGGCAATGAAAATGCCATGGCTTGGGTAAGGCTCACCGTTGTCCTCAAAGTAATGTCCTTGCTTTTCAATACTCTAAAGAGGTCTTGTGCAGCAGATTTACCTAGTGCAATGTGGCTTTTGATCTCTTGACCACTGCTCCCATGAGCATTGATTGTGGATCCAAGCAAGACAGAAATCCTTGACAACCTCCATTTTTCCCTCCATTTATCATGATATTAACTACTGGTTCAGTCATGAGGATTTTGGTTTTCTTTACATCGCGTTGGAATGCATATGAGGCTACAATCATTGCCCTCCATCAGCAAGTGCTTCATGTCCTCCTTCCTTTCAGCAATCAAGGTTGAGTTATCTATCATCTGCGTATCACAGGTTGTTAATATGCATTCTTTGATAATTTGCTCAGCACACAGACTGAATAATTATGGTGAGAAGATACAATCCTGACGTGCAACTTTCCTGATTTTAAACCATGGTTCTGTTCACACCACCACCTCTTGATCCATGTGCAAGTTCCACACGAGTATAATGATGTGTTCTGAAAGGCTGTCCATAGGTTGTTAGGATCCACACAGTTGAATGCCTTAGCATAGTCAATACAACATAAATAACATTTTTTCTGATATTCTCTGCTTTCAGCCAAGATCCATCAGACATCACCATGATATATCATTACTCCCTATCCTCTTTTGAATCCACCCTAACCTTCTGGAAGTTCCCTGTCAATGCACTGTTACAACCGTTGATGGATGATCTTCAACAGAGTTTTACTTGGTTGTGATATCGTGCATACTGCCCACATTCTGATTTCCGATCATTAGCAGAATTTGCCGCTATTTCCCCTTACCTTGAATTGTACCCCATCAGCAAAGGGACATCTCAAGGCTCCACTCCCACAGGCTTTACCCAACTTAGGTCACCATGGTCGACTCCACTCAGAGAGGGATTAGCTCCTGAGTCACATTTTGGGGACCCTTTGCTCTGGGGAGACCGTCCTTGGGCACTCCCTCAGCGACTGTTCTGCTTCCAGTCCTTAGGTCTTCGGTATTTGACAATGTTTCAAAGTCTGCATATGGCTTTCCCCTGGTCCTTCCTCTAAAGTGGAGCGTCGCATCCTTTTTCTTTTTTCTTTATCTGGAAGCTCCGCTGAAACCTGTTCCCTTTGGGTGACCCTGCTGACATTTGAAATACCAGAGACAAGGCTTCCAGCATGATATCAACCTATCAGGCACTACAGTATGACACCGGTGGAGTGACTGACAAGTGGTGGTCTTAGCACTTAGTATCAAAAAATAACCTTGGAGGCAACCTGATTAGGAACTTGTCTGCAATTCAAGGTCATCAACCACGCCGCAGGAGAAAGATGTGGCAGCCCACTACTGTGAAGATTCGCCTACTCGCTCACACTCTCCAGGTGACTTTGACTCAGAGGCTCTCTATAGGACAGGCAGAACTGCCCTGGTGGGTTTCTGCAACTGTGACTCTTGACAGGAGTAGAAATGCTCACCTTTCTCCAGCGGTGTGGCATGTAAGTTTGAACTGCTGACCTTGAGGTTAGGTGCTAAACGAGTAACCCACTATGCCACCAGGACTCCTCCCTTAGCTACAGGTGTGGAACTCCTATGGAGCAGTTCTACTCTATTCGAGAAGGTCAGAATCAACTTGACAGCAATGGGATTTTTACTCTTTATATACAGGCCATTAAATACCACAAAAAAGTGTTTGTGTTTTAATTTATTTCATGTCAATATATTTGAAAAAGGTAGATTAGAAAATAGAGTAGCCTTTGGTAACACATGTGACCTTCTGCTTATGTTTCTCACACATCCTGTATCCTCAATCATGACCGGCAGTGTCAAAATCAATTCAAGTGAAATAATTATGTAAATTTCATATAGGAAATCCATTGCTTGGTCAGAGCTAATAGAATGATATAAAAATTCCAATATTTTTCATATTCATTTCTGTGTATGAAAGTGATAGAACAGGAATGCTCATGGTTACTAGAAATGATTCACATGATCAAATTATTGACTTATCGCTGAGATTTTAATCACTGTGAATGACATTGGGCTAAAATTACACTCAGGTTTAAAGGGTTTAGCACTCATGCTTTTATTTTCTGCAAAGATAAAGCACGTTTGACTCTCAAGGGCCCTTCTTGGTATATATACATATTTTTTTCTTGGTATATTTTTAAGACATTGGTTTAAAAGACAGATAAACATATTAACTGGAAAAAACAAAAACCGAACTCTAGGATATTGAGTCGATGGCATCTCACAGCGAATCTATAGGATAGGGTGAAACTGTCCCAGTGAGTTTCCAAGAGTGGCGGGTGGTTTTGAACTGCTGACTTTGCAATTAGTAGCTCAATGCATAAGCACTATGCCACCCAGAATCCTTCAATTAACTGGAAAAGGTATGCCTTTCCAATTGAAAGTTTCACAGTCTGCAAAACTAAGAATTCTTACAGCTAATATGTGATTAAAATAAGGTAGACCTCTGAGGGATTAAAGGCTTTTAATCATCAAGTATTAAGGTGGCGGAAGGACCTTGGGCCTCTACTCAAACACTCCCTCTATGCATGAATACCTTCTTTTATTAAATTGGAACTCTATGATGCTCACACTCCCGACACAACGGCTGGAGCCAAAGTGGGTGAACAAGTAAATGTGGTGAAGAAAGCTGATGGTGCCCGGCTATCAAAAGAGATAGTGACTGGGGTCTTAAAGGCTTGAAGATAAACAAGCGGCCATCTAGCTCAGAAGCAACAAAGTCCACATGGAAGAACACACCAGCCTGTGTGATCGAGTGGTCCCAAAGGGATCAGTTACCAGGCATCAAAGAACAAAAAATCATATCATAGACTACACACCTCCATGATAGGATTGCTGAAGACAAATGGGTGCACAAGCAAATGTGGTGAAGAAAGCTGATGGTGCCCGGCTATCAAAAGAGATAGTGTCTGGCGTCTTAAAGGCTTGAAGGTGAACAAGCGGCCATCTCGCTCAGAAACAAATAAGCCCACATGGAAGAAGCACACCGGCCAGTGCGATCACGAGGTGCCCAAGGGACCAGATATAAGGCATCATGCAAAAAAAAAAAAAGATATAAGTGTGTGTATGTATGTGTATATATGTGTATATGTATATATGTATGTGTATATATATTATATTAAATGAAAGGGGAAGTGCAGAGTGGAGACCCAAGGCCCAAGTGTCGGCCAATGGAGATCCCCTCATAGAGGGGCTTAGGAGAGGAGATGGGTTAATTAGGGTGTGAGGTAGTGTCGATGAAGAACACAGCTTTCCCCCAGATCCTGGATGCTTCCTCCCCCCAACTACCATGATCCGAATTCTACCTTGCAGGGCTGGATAGGACAGAGGCTGTACACTGGTACATATGAGGGTTGGAGGTACAGGGAATCCAGGGTGGATGATACCTTCAGGACCAAGGGCGTGAGGGACGATGCTGGGAGAGTGGAGGGTGAGTGGGTTGGAAAGGGGGAACTGATTACAAGGAGCCACATGTGACCTCTTCCCTGGGAGAGGGACAGCAGAGAAGGGGGGAAGGGAGACCCCGAATAGGGCAAGATATGACAAAATAACGAGGTATAAATTACCAAGGGCATATGAGGGAGGGGGGAAAGGGGAGGGAGGGGGGGAAAAAAAGAGGACCTGATGCAAGGGGCTTAAGTGGAGAGCAAATGCCTTGAGAATGATTGGGGCAGGGAATGTATGGATGTGCTTTATACAATTGATGTATGTATATGTATGGATTGTGGTAAGAGTTGTTGGAGTCCCTAATAAAATGTAAAAGAAGAAAAGAGAAAAAAATGATTAGGGCAAAGACTGTACAGATGTGCTTTATACAATTGATGTATGTATATGTATGAACTGTGAAAAGAATTGTATCAGCCCCAATAAATTGTTAAAAAAAAAAAGGCTTTTAATCACTTAGATAACCCAGCCTTAGACATTAGTTATATTCATAAATAACAAAAGAATGTAGAAATGTCTGTTTTATTTCCTACTCAACATATCACAGCTAGTAAAAGATAAAAAGCCCATCCTCTGGATTTATACGGCAAACAATTGCAATTCCATACTTCTTTTCAAGGGATAAATGTTTCTCTGGTACTGGTAACACCGCCAATTTGTTACTTATGATCACATAAGTGACTACAATTGGTCACTGAAGAATCATTCTGGAAAATATATTTATCATAAGATTCTCATTAATTACTTTTTGGTAAATACCATAAATGTCCATTGATACTATGCCTAAAATCCTAGGATGCATTGAAACAACATTCTGTGTTTAAAAACTGCTATATCTTTTCTCTCAAATTTAGAAACTTTATTGGAAAAATCCCACAGTCTGACTATGTAGGGAAGTATTAACTGAAATCCTTCTATTTGATTTGCTTAATTCAATTTGTCAGAATACCATAGGGGAAAGGGCCAGGATGTGGGTAAGATCTTTGGACTCATTCATTTACTTCAAATATTGCACAATTTTAACAGTGGGTGATAGGTTTATTATGCCAACATGGGAGTGACATGGGAGTTTATGCCAACATAGGAACATGGGAGTTTAATCAGTTAGCAGTTTAACTGGAGGGTAAAAATAAAAATGGCTCTGTAAGGCCAGCCCAACTCTTTCTTGCTCTCTGGTCATAGGAGCATTCTGAAGCATGCATGCTGCTGCTGTACCCAGTTCTCTGCCTCCACCTGTGAACTACACTACCTGTGGGTCAAGCCAACCCATGGGTCGTGTTGCCAGAGCTTGAAGCTCCTTGGATACCTAGGTCCCCATGCTACTGGTCTATACACTGCTTGAGCTTGAGGCTGATGGATCCTGCCACCTTGTGTTACTCGTGTTCAATATCCCATCCAGGCCTGCTTTAACAAGCTTCTGAGCTACTGACTGTTGGTGACACACCATGCTGCTTGCTGCCTGTGGGCAGACTCTCCTTGGCTTGCCCCAGGTTCCTTGACCATGCACCCAGCATCCCATGTAATTTGAAGGCCTTCCAGTTTATGAACTTTTCTATGGAAGTGAGTTTAATTGAGCCCTCTGTATTGCTGTGTGGACTACTTAGCTGTTATATTCCTTCTCATTGTATAAATCTATCCATATATATATTTATATATATATACACACACACAACCCTTTATATACATATATATAAATAATTCATAAGTTTCCTTGTCTTATTTCTCTAGCGAACCCTGCTTAATGCGCAGTGGTCACAGGAATGATTACATTCTTCGAGAACAGTGGTTCTCAGCCTTCCTAGTGCCACAACCCTTTCATACAGTTTCTCATGTTGTGGTAACCCCCAACCATAAAGTTATTTTCATTGCTCCTTCATAAATGTCATTTTGCTACTGCTATGAATCAATGTAAATATTTGATATGCAGGATGTATTTTCATTGTTACAACTTGAACATAGTTTAAGCAAAGTGATTAATCACAAAAACAATATGTAATTATATATTGTGAGATATTTATTTCTAATGACAAATAAATGAAATTTTGTCTTGAAGCATGGTGTAGCATGGGTCACAGTCTTCATGCCAGTCATATATGGGCGTATCTGCATGTGGCAGACCTGCTGGAGATGGATAGAGGAGCGGTGTATTGGTTTCTAAGACTATCAGAAATATGTGGTTTCTGATGGTGCTAAGTGAATCCTGTGAAAGGATCATTTGACCCCCAAAGGGGTCGCGACCCACAGATTGAGAACCACTGTTCTACAATAAGGTGAACATTTAAGGAGAAATAAAAGCTCATGAATCACTACAATTAAGAAATCAACATAAAGCTTATGCTTGGATCATTTCAGCAGAGCATCCTTTCAAAAAACTGTAAATTTCTCTCATTAACCCAAAGGTCAATATCAGCACATTGTTAATCATCAGTACATAAGTTTAGCTTATCCAAAACAAATATTTAAATGATCAATGGTAATTATAAATGAGTTGGAGACAGAGTAGGACTTCGAACTTCTCTCAGAGTTACATTTTTTTTCTATAACTGACTCATGACTATTAAACCCCAGTATGTTGTTTAAGTGAGTCAGTCAGGGCTCAGACCTTGATTCTATCATTTATTAAGTGATCTTTTACAAACTAGCCAATCTCTGGAGTCACTGGGCTCTTCACTTGCACATGGATGATAATCGTACCTACCTTCTAAAAGTGTTGTAAGAATAAAATAAGATAAACATTTAAAACATTTAATGTAATGTTGATTTATAGTAAGCATTCAATAGATGTTAGCCTTATTTTAATGTGATAATTGATATTGTTTATTGTCCCTGAGTTACTGTACTTACTCCGTGGAAGAAGATTTGAGGCAGATTCAGCTAAGATAAATGTCATGGTTTGAGAGGAATTTACTCCTTACCAATGACTGAGAGGAGGGTTGAAGGGGAAACATTTCAAGGGGGCGTAAGGAGAATAGAACAACTTTGCCATACCTACCAATTTAACAGTTCCAAGCATAACTTGTTTTGTTTGGGATTGATACCCAGATGTAGAGGCCCACATTAGCCTCGATTCTCAAAGTTTTCCAGAGCCATGTATTGATCATTTTCTAGAGACAGAATCCTTTTTATGATCGTGTTCATATTGCTACCCTCCTCTGTGTGTCTGAATAGCTGGGCTAATTAACCCACAGTGAGTCCTCGTGGATAACCCCACACACAGTTAATCCCATGAAATTCTCTCATAGAGATGCTAATCGTGCCTCACAGATAGCATATCATCAGTGTGATATTTGCTCTCAGTCACCCTAAAGAAAACCCGCTGTCCACAGGCACTGAATTCATCAAAAAGTGCTATTAAAATAAATAATTAAATATTTTATTGTGATATTGACCAGATTAGCTATAGCAATATAGAACACAAAGTACTCAAATTAATACCAACACCACAAGCCAAATTGTGTATTTTCCAAAAAGAACTAGGATCATAATTATGTTCACCAGCTGGAACTGAAAGAGGCCTGGTTTAGACTATTCATATATTTCTTTCTTTATTTCAGTAAGAATGAGAGTAAACTAAGGTTGTCCACATAGACTGTGCACCTATGAAGGAGTACATATAACATGGGCGTATGCATAACATTGGTGTATTTTTCATACACATAGACTGTGCATCTATGAAGGAGTACATATAACATGGGCGTATGCATAACATTGGTGTATTCTGTGTACATAAACTGTGCATCTATGAAGGAGTACATATAACATGGGAGTAAGCATAACATTGTATTTCCAGCAGAAACACATTAAAATCTCCAGTGTCTTTTAAAATAAACCCTTTTAAAACATCATGTGTTACATAATATCTAAGACTTTTATTGTTTGTGCCACTGAGTTGATGCCGACTCCTAGTGGCCCCTTCACAACAGAAGGAAACACTAGCTGGTCCTGAATCATCCTCATAAGAGTAACAAGCAGAGAAAGATCTCCCTGACAACCACAAGTAAGGGTTCAGGAGCAGGGGTACCCTGCGCTTCCTGCCAGGGAGAACATCAACTTCAAAGCTAAGTACACCAAAGTATCTTGCAGTGGGAGACCAACAACACCTTCAGATAGAGTTGTTTACCAACAACCAGTGGCAAGAGTTGCTTCTTTGCACCCTCCCCCCTCCCTGGCCTAGTTCATTCTTCCTAACCCCTGGCCCACCCACCCAGTCAAAGCTCTTACCTCACTGGCCTCTGGGCCCCTCTTTAGTTAGCAGAATAGTTGGGACGCTTTCTGCTGATGCTCTCAGTACCCAGGCAGCGCTTTTTGATACTCCCTTTTGTCTGTCCTCCTCCTTTCCTGCTTTCTCGCAGGCCTCTCTCATCCTGGCAATCCCTTTCCCCACACAGCACGCAGACACACACAGTCACATTACAAGGAGCAGGAATGCCCACCAACAAGGCGGTTTTACTGCTTACTTCATTTCATTTTATTTGGTTTTTGTATTTTTGATCTATTGTAATAGTTCTGTCATTTTGTTGTTGTTGTAGTTCTTCCCAAGTGATCATACCTCTCTGAGAATAAATACACACTCCTCCCAGGGAATAGAAGGCAGGCCTGCATAGTTAGGCATAGCCTCCCGAACAAGGACCTTCCTCTCACCCTCTCCTCTCTGGACAGCTACACATTTTTGTTCTTTGTCTTTTTTTCTTACTTTCTCTTCCCTCTTTTGCTCTTCTTTGCTCTTTTCTCTTACCTGGTTAGTTCTACATCTATATCTATAATCTGTGCTATCAAATTAATATCAACAATAAAAGAACAGGAAAAAAAGGCAAACACATGGCAATTAAACTTTATACTACTTAAAGACGACTGGGTAGGTGAGGGAGCACCAGAACTGATTGTGATTGGACAAGTCATGTTAAAGAGGTGGGGTGCTCTGATATATGTGATGATGTTGTACAATTCCCCTGGATATGATTGAACGATTGGACTATTCAACTGTATAATATGTAAGTTGTGTGCTAATAAAACTGTTGAAAAAAGACTGAGCAATACATAAAATAAGGAAATTAATAAATTCTTGATACAAATGAGAACAATAACACAATCCTTAACCTTGAGGACACAGCAAAAGCAATCTACAGCCATCAATACACACACAAAAAAAGAGGAAAAATCCACAACCAATATCTTAACACAATACCTCCAATAATTAGAACAAGAGCAACAACATAAACCATCCAATAACAGAAAAAAGAAATACTAAATATTAGAGCAGAAATAAACTGGAAAGACAGAAAAATGATGGGGAAAACTCAACAAGATGAGAAATTAGTTCTTTGAAAGGATTAACAAAATTGAAAAACTACCAGAAAATTTAACAAAGGAAAAGAGAGAGAAGATGCAAAGATAAAAAGGGCAATCTTACAAGGGTTTAATGAAATAAAAGAAATAATAGCATAGTACTATATTGCAAACAAGTTTGATAATCTATAAGAAATTGATGAATACCTAGAATTACACTATTTATCCAGATTAATCCTGACAGATGTAAGATGTCTGAACAGATTCATAAAAAGAAGAAATTGAGAAGGCCATCACAAAGCTCTTTACCTAGAAAAACCCAGAACCAGCTCTTTCTGGTGAAATTCTGTCAAGAATACATCGAAAAGGTGTTATTCATTTTACACGGATTATTCCAGAATATGGAAAGGGGAAACAAACTCTGAAATTCATTCAACGAAGCAAATTTGACCCAGATTACAAACCCAGGCACAGATTCCACAAAGACAGGAAACTACAAACCAATAGCCCTCATGAACATAGATGCAAAAATTCTCAACCGAATTCTGGCCAATAATCTAATACAGTCATGCTTGATCTAATTGAACTTTGGATTGTTATGAGATCTGTAAGAGCTCCCAATAAAATGGAAAAAAAATTTTTAACCAAAATGAACTACAGGGAAAAAAATGTTAACAATTATCATGACCAAGTGATATTCATACTCAGCATTTGAAAAACAATCAACATAATCTACCACGTAAACAAATCCAAGAAAAGAACCACTTTGTTATATCAACAAATGCCGAAAAACCTTTTGACAATATAGCCGTAAGCAATAGCCAACTGAGACTGCAGACTGTCCTTTCAGGGCATACCCCATCCTTAAAGGTCACATCAGAAGAACTCAATATGGAAACTCCACCAAGCAAACTGGGCTCTACCTCAAACTCACCTGAGTGGATTCAATGAACTGACATACACCCTTGGAATTTAAGCTGAAATTTCATTGTGTAAGAAGAAGCAGGTGATTTCCATCCATCACAAGGTTATGGAATTGGCAGTTATTAGACTTTGGCTCGCATCTCTTGTTTGAGGGTGCTGAATGAATAAATGGAGGTTTGGTAGTACCATATATTTAACTATATTAATGATCTCTGCTTTTTTATGACATCTTTTAGGCTGACAGTCGTGGTTCTGTCTTTGTGAATTAAAAGATTTGGCCTACTCCCTACCCTCATCATTCATCTAAAGACTGTCCTGGTACTTAAGCTGTTAATCTGTACAAGTCAACAATTCATGTATTGCAATATGAAAAGCAAAATTACACATGTATAATGTCCTTTTCTTAACAGTGTTTTTAATTCCATACCATTAGCTAAATTAATGACACTATCAAAAGAATCACCTGTACCCCAAGGTGGTGATTTGTAATAATCTCTATCGTAAAATAATTATGTCTGTAAACCAGATATATGTATGTGGTTCACTTTAGAGATATAATTATCATTTTATAATAGAGAGCATTATAAGTAATCGCCCGGAGGCCCAAGTGATTCTATTAATAGCATCATTAATTTAGCCAATAGCATAGACTTTAATGACATTGCTGATGTCAAGTGGATCTTGGCTCAAGGTAGAGAATACCAGAAAAAAGTTTGCATGTGTTTCATTGATTATGCAAAGACAATCGACTGTGTGGACCATAATAAACTGTTGATAAATTTGAGAAAAATTGGAATTCCAGAACACATCATTTTGCTCATTCAGTATTTGTAGATGAATCAAGGGGCAGTTGTGTGAACAGAGCAAGGGAACACTACATGGTTTAAAATCAAGAAAGGTGTGAAACAGGCTTGTCTCTTCTCACCATACTTGTTCAAGCTGTACGCTGAGCAAATCGTCAGAGAAGCTGGCTTATATGAAGAAGAGTGTGGCATCGGGACTGGAGGAAGGCTTGCTAACAACCTGCAGTATGCACAAGACACAACCTTGCTTGCTGAATGCCAGAGGGATTTGAAGCACCCGTGGTGACGTCGATGACAACTCAATGTCAGGAAGACCCAAATTCTCACATCCTGACCAATAGGTAACACCGTGTTAAATGGAGAAGAAGTTGAAGTTGTCAAAGATTTTTGTCTTACTTGGATCCATAATCAATGCTCATGGGAGCAACAGTCAAGAGATCAAAAGCTATTGCATTAGGTAAATCTGCTGCACGAGACCTCATTAGAGTAATGAAGAGCGAGGAGGTTACTTTGAGGATGAAGACGCTCCTGACCCAAGCCATGAAGAGTTGCAGTCTCAGAAACCTAAAGGGACAGTTCTACCCTGTCCTATAGGGAGGGTCTTATGAGGTGAAATCAACTTGATGGCTGTGAGGGAGGGGCCTGGCAGGGAGGTTGTAGGGAAATGGGGAGCTAATGTCAATGGGCACAAGAAGAAAATGTTCTGAAATTGATTGTGGTGGTGAATGCACAACTCGTCTTAATATAATCGAGCTTTTAGTTGCATGATGTGTGAGTTATATACCAATAAAACTATATATATACTTTTGGAAAAGCAAAACTATTTTATCTTCCCACCACTCTAAAAGAAACTCTACATCCAAGCAGTAAGTCCCCACCCCTTAGTAATGACTAATCTACTTTTTATCTTTATGAATTTGCCTATTCTGGTATTTCATAAAGTGAGATAATATATTTTTCCTTTTGTAGCTGATGTTTTTCACTGAGTACGGTTTATGAAAAGTTCACCTTGTAACATATGCAGAATTTTATTTTTCTTTAAGACTGAATAATATTCCATTGTTGAGTCTTTGTAATTTTTTTATATATAAGATTGTGTTGTCTACAAATAGGGAGAGTTTTATTTCTTCTAAAAATAAAAATATAACTCACCTGCCCTGATCTCAAATCCATGCTTTACTAATATTTAATAATATTTTATAAAATAAATCATGTTAAAATGCAGGAATTTTTACAGAATTTCTAATATATGTGTGCAATTCCTCTATTTACAGAGAGATTGGGCTCTTGTCTGATTTTACATTCTCAAGATGCTTGTTGAATAGAGACACATAAGTGAAAATAAAAACTGTATTGTTGTTGTTGATTTATATCTACCCTATGTGCAATAGAATGAAATGCTGTCTGGTTCTATATCACTTTCATAATTGACACTATACTTGAGATCATTGTTGGAGCTACTGTGTCGGTCCAGCTCCTTGAGTGTCTTCCTTCCTCGCCTCCACTAAACCTGATGTTCTTCTCCTGAGACTGAGCCCTCTTGATAGCATGTCCAAGGCACGTGAGAGGAAGCCTCCCCACCCTCACTTCTTAGATTCATTTGGATTTGTTTGTTATTGACAGTCCATGGTATACTAGTATTTAATATTATTTTCCAACACAATAGTTCAAGTATATCAATTCTATATAACTTTTTCCAATTGCCTTGCTTTTACATGCATATGAGGCAATTGAAAATACCTAGATTTTGTCCAATTGCACTTCAGTCCTCAAAGTGACATCTTAGTTTTTTTAAACGTTTATTTTGAAGTCTTTTGCAGCAAATGAGGTCAGAAGTTCAAAACCACCAGCTGTTTCGAAGGAGAAAGATGAGGTTTTCTAGTCTCATCAAGAGGTATGGTTTTGGAAACG
This sequence comes from Tenrec ecaudatus, assembly GCF_050624435.1. Lineage (NCBI taxonomy): Eukaryota > Metazoa > Chordata > Mammalia > Afrosoricida > Tenrecidae > Tenrec > Tenrec ecaudatus. Next base: position 150,062,113 of record NC_134532.1, read on the forward strand.
CACAGGGAGCAGTTCTCCTGTGATCTGCAGGCTCTCACTGTAAGCCAGAAACGACTCCGTGCCAGGGAGCTTGCTTTCAAAACAGACTTGCTGAAAGCAATTTACTCTTTTGTTTCTTACTTACTGCTTCTATGAGCATTGCTTGTGGACCCAAATTAAAATAAAATTCTGGACAACTTTGATCTCTTTTTGCCATCATCATGATTTTCTTTTGTGGGGTTGCTTGTTTTCTTTATGTTGTGGTGTAATAGACCCTGAGGGCTGTCGTAGTTGAGCTCCGTCAGTAAGTGATTCAAATTATCTTCATTCTGCACAAACAAGGTTGTGCATAGTAACAATTGTAAAGGAGCCTTCTTACAATCCTGATGCCACGTTCTTCTGCATCTCGTTAAGCTTCTCATCTTATTTGCTCAGGTACAAATGGAATAAGAAGAGTGAAAACATGTCGTCCCGAATCACGGTTTTCAGATGTCATCATCCCTGCCTTTCGGCTATATACACAGTCCTCAGAGCACAATTAGTAGTTCTGCAAATCTCATTTTTTAGAGTATTATAGAAAATTTAGTAAGATCCACACGATCGAATGCCTTTGGACAGTCAAGAAAATACAGGTAAATACACCTGGTTTTTCTCTACTTCCAATGAAAAGCTATGTGAAGTTGGCAATTATATCCCTCATTCTAAGTCCTTTTTCAAATCAGTTTTGAATTTCTGCCAGTTTCCTGTTAAAGTACTGTTGCAGTCATTTTTAGCTATCTTTATGAAAAATTTACTTGCATGTTACAGTAATGAAATTGTTCAAAATTTTATTATTCTGTTTGCATCACTTTTGTTTGGAGTAGCTTCAATATAAATCGAATCCTGTTGTTGGTCAGATATCTGCTTTCCAAAATGCCTGGCATCCATAGATGAGAACTCCAAAGTTGGCATCCATTGAAGGAAACACCTCAATTGTATTTCGTTCATTCTCAAAGACTCATTTTCCACCACTTCCTTCGGTGCAACCTGGACTTCTTCCTTTAGTGATATTGGCTCTTGATCGTATGCTAAGCCCTCACATGGGCCGATTTTTGTTGGTACGGCGACTCTGTCTATTCCTTCCATTTATTTTGATGTTTCCTGTATCATTCCATATTTTGCTCTTATTTAGAAACCTTCAATATTGGAATTTGAGGCTTCAATTTTTCTTTACCTCTTCCAGTTTGAGAACTGGCTAGTGCATTTTTCTCTTTTGGTTTTCTAACTACAGGTCTTTGCACATTTTATCCTGATACTTCACTTTGTCCAATGAGAGCTACTGTCAAGTTCTAGTACGCCATCACTTCATTCCTTGGCTTTAGCTACTCTGCCATCTAGAGCGAGTTTCAGAGTCTCCTCTCACACCCACATGGTCTTTGACCTTTCCTGTCCTGTTAAAATGACCTTTGCTTTCTTCATGCATGCTGTCCTTGATGCCATGCTAGAAGTCATCTGCTTTTGGACATTTGTGCTCAGGGACTCATATTTATTCTTGAAATGTTTTTTTAAACTCAAGTGATACATCTGGCTTCCCTGGACTTATTTGTCTCCAATTTCAACTTGAATGTTTAAATGAACAACTGATGGTTTATTTTGCAATTGCCCACTGGCCTAGTTCTGAACTAATAATCTTGAGCATCCCAGCATCCCTTTCTATAACTGTAGTCAACTTGATTCCTGTGTATTCCATCTGATGAGATCCATGTGCATTGTCACCATCAATGCTGTTGTAAAAACATGAATAAACCAAGTAAGACGTTGTTTTTTGAAATTCTGCAGCTGATCTCTTACATCTATCCAGTCCCCAATGGCATGTGTTCTAACTATTGACATTCATCATTTCCAACATAGTCATTCCAAGCACAAGTACTTGTCATTGAATTTTGGTTACGTGTTTAATCAATATTAATAAACTGATTAAAAATCATCAGTTCCTCCATCTTTGGCATTAATATTTGATGTGTAAATTTGATTAATACCTACTGTTATGGGTCAATTCCAACTCATATCAGACAGGGTGAACCTATCAGATAGGGTAGAGTTGCCCTTGTATATTTCTGAGGCTCTTTATTGGAGTAGAAAGAAGTCGTTCTCTCATGGAGTGGCTTGTGGTTTCAAACTGCTGAACTTGACAGTTATTATAGCCACTATGTAAATGATTATGATGAAAAATCAAGGTATTATAATAAAAGAATCAACCCCAGAGTTAGAAAACCCAGTTCATACCCTCCATGCCACCAGGGTTCCTTAAATTTGGTTCATACTCACATTAATTCGTCTTCTTTCTAGGTGTATGGATATTATCACTGCATTTTCAATGTTGAAATGTCCTTTTGACAGCGAATGTGACGCCACCCCCATGACTCTGTCATTCCAAATGGCCAAGACGAGTCCATTTCAGGTCACTAACACCTAAGATACCTATCTTCATGTAGTCCATTTCACTTTGGAAGACTTCCAATTTTTTACAATCTATGTCATTAATAGATATTTGCTGCTATTACCTCTCATTTGGAGTCATGTTCCTTCCGAAGATGAAATCCAGAAGGCTTTACTCCCCAAGACTTAATCCATGTCATTATGGTGGACTCGGTTTTTTGAGAAGGCAGCTCCTGGTCATATTTTAAGTTTTTTCTGACCTGCAGGGCTCATCTTCTGGCATGACCTCGGACAATGTTCTACAGTTATTCATCAGATTTTCTGTGGTTAATTCATTAGACGTGGTTAATTCATTAGAAGTGGACAGCCTCTTCTTTCATTGCAGTTCTGGTCTTAGTCTGGAAGCACAACTAAACTTGTTCACTTTGGCTGACTATGGCAGTCAGATTTTATGTCAACTTGCACCAGTGTGACAACCCAGAATAACACATATATATGTGTTATTTATATATGATGATGGAGAAGCTTAATATCAGCTACTAAGACAAGGTCTTTTTAATTTTTTTTACTATTTTATTGGGAGCTGTTACATATGTCATAACATTCCATAAATCACATAAAACAGAATTGTACAATTGCTATGACAGTCGGTTTCAAGACATTTTCTTTCTTTTTTTACATAGATGGCATATAATAGTTTAAAATACCATTAAACAATGTATTATTTAAGGTTAAGTATAATGTGAGGGGGTTTTTTCTAAGTGTAGAAAAAGATTAATTAAAATATAATGGCATCTTTCCACTTTCCCCCACTTCTTTTTTTTTTAGATCATTTTATTAGGGACTCATGCACCACCCATCTCGATCCATACATACATCAATTGTGTGAAGCACATTTGTATATTCATTGCCCTCATCATTCTCAAAACTTTTGCTCTCCACCCAAGCCCCTGGCATCAGGTCCTGGTTTTTTCCCCTCCCCATTCCCCCCTCCCTCATGAACCCCTGATAATTTATAGATTGTTATTTTGTCATATCTGGCTCTGTCCCCTGTCTCCCTTCCCCCACTTTTCTGTTGTCCATCCCCCAGGGAGGAGGTCACATGTAGATCCTTGTAATCGGTTCCCCCTTTCCAATCCACCCTCCCTCTACCCTCCCAGTATTGCCACTCACTCCATGGTCCTGAGGGAATCATCCACCCTGGCTTCTCTGTGTTTCCAGTTCTCATCTGTACCAGTGTAGCTCCTCTGGTCTAGTCTGGCTTGCAAGGTAGGATTCGGATCATGACAGTGGGGTGGGGGTGGGGGGGAGAGGAAGCATTTAGGAACTAGAGGAAAGTTGTATTTTTGATCATTGTTATGTTGCACCCTGTCTTGTCTCCTCCCCAAGACTCTTCTGTAAGGGGATGTCGAGTGGTCTACAAATGGCTTTTGGGTCTCTACTCCACACTCCCCCTCTCATTCACTATGGTAAGATTTTTGTTCTTATGATGTCTGATACCTGATCCCTTGACACCTTGTGATCGCACAGGCTGGTGTGTTTCTTCCATGTGGGCTTTGTTGCTTCTGAGCTAGATGGCCACTTGCTTACCTCCAAACCTTTAAGACCCCAGGCACTATATCTTTTGATAGCCGGGCACCATCAGCTTTCTTCACCACATTTGCTTATGCACATATTTGTTTTCAGTGATCATATCGGGAAGGTGGGACCCACTGATATGATTTTTGTTCTCTGATGCCTGATACCTGGTTCCTTCTACACCGTGTAGTCACACAGGCTGGCATGCTATCTAAATTCTTAGCATAATCAGCTTGTCTGGACCATAACCAAGTCCTCAAACAACAGGAAGAAGTGATCCCCTGTAAATTAGATAAGGAAAATTAGAACCAAAAGACACAGCCTTTGTTCAATACTTTAAGCCTTGTTCATTGATCCCTCTATGTGCCCTAAATACAGTTGTTCTAAATAGAGTTGAATGGCTGCAGGAAGTGGGTTGTAATTTTTTTTAATAGTTGATAGTCCATAAACATAAGTGGGATTAATTGAAGAACGGAGAGATAAATGGCTCGGTGAGCCTCTCCTTTCTTATCTCTAGCTCTTTAAGCATTGGATCAGTGTGCAGCTGCCTTGCTTGTTCTGTGCCTCAATTTAAAGGGTACACTCTCTGTGGGACGCCTAGTCTGTGGACTGTGTCACTGTAAGTTGAGATCCATTTAAGACCACAGGATTGGAATTTACATCTCTGGGGCTGGGGACTGAGAGTTGGTGACCTGGCTGATGGTGGGTGTCCTGCCTTGCTGTTTGCTGCCTCTGCTGGGATAGCCTCGCTCTCTCTCGCTCTACAGAGGACTGCCTGGCTGCTCTCAAGACTTGTAGGACTGCTAGTGTCTCACAACACTTTCATTGGATTGTTGTTATTGTTAGGTGCTTCCCATTTGGATCTGAGTCAAAGAGAACCTCTGTAAAAGGGAGGTTCAAATAATTTGGGGCCAAAAACGGAATTTTAAATAGGAAAATTAAAAATTTGTTTACAAAATGTTTAAAGTGCCCCCAGTATTTCCAAATGAAACTTTATCCTGATTTTCACCAACCTAACAATCTTTGTTATGCATAAGGTTTTCAGCAGGCATCAAAAGAGAGGAAGGCCTTCAATGAAATGGATTGACACCATGGCTGTCAGAATGGGCTCAAGCATAGGAACAATTGTGGGGATGGCTCAGGATCTAGCTGTGTTTTGTTGTGTTGTACATAGGGTCATTGTGGCCTGGACCAACTCAGTGGCTCCCTAACAACAATAATCATTGCAAAGTTTGAGCCCGTCATTGCAGTCACTCCATTAGTCCATCCCACTGAAGGTCCTTTTTCCCCTAGCATCTACCTTTATTGAACACGATGTCATTCTGCAGGGACTGGTTCTTCCCAAAGAGATAGCTAAAGTATTTGAGACAAACCCTGTCTATCCTCACTTCTAAGAAACAGTCATTTCTTCTTCAGGCAGTATATTCAATATTCTTCCCAGCATTGCAATTAAAAGGCATAAATTATTCTTCAGTCTTCCTTATTTAGTATCCAGATTTTGCATGTATATGAGGTAGGTCAGGCACATTTTACTCTTCAAAGTGACATGTTAGCTTGTTAACAATTTAAAGAGCTCTCTGGAAGCCAATTTGCAGTGCATCATCTGATTTCTTGACACCTACAAAGTCGTTAAGATGAAGGCTGCGTCCTCACTCCTAAGGAGCATTTTGATTGTACTGCTTCCAAGATAACATCCTGATATACAGAGAGAATGTTTTTGAGGATTTCATCTTGCTTGAATCTACAAATGTGCTCATGGAGGCAGCAGTCAAGAAATCAAAGACACATTGATTTGGGTAAATCACCTGCACAAGACCTGCTTCAAGTATTGAAGGATATCACTTTAAGGACCGAGTTATGCCGGAATGGAGCCGCAGTATTTTCAATTGTCTCCTATGCATGTGGAAGCTGGGCGTGGGACAAGGAAGACTGAAGAAGGACCGGTACAAGTGAATTATGGTGCTGGCAAAACATGTTGGAAGTGCCACGGGCTGCCAGAAACAAAAGCATCTGTTTTAGGAGAAGCACAGTAAGAATGCTCCTTAGAAAAAAAGAGACCCTATCTCACATACTTTGAACATGTTATCAGGAGAGGCTTAGTCCCTGGACATAGACAGCATGCTAGGTAAACTACAAAATAAATGAGAAAGAAGAGGCTCCTTGGCAGGTTGGATTGGCTCAGTGGTTGCAACAAAGAGATCAGACATAATCATACGTGTGCAGATGACTCAAGAAGGGGCAGTGTTTTGTTCTGTTGTTACATATGGTCACTGAGAGCTGGAACCAACTGGCAGACTCCTGACACAACATGGAAGACCTTTGGCTGAAGTCTAAGGAATTAGAGATTGATGAGCCAGGTCCGGGACCCAGACCCAACAGGAAACGATGGAGCTCCCCCCACAGTAGCTACCACTGCAGGAGGAGGGGCAGACAGCAGGAGGAAACTGGCTGCCAGTGCAACCAGGCTATCATATGGGAAAGGGGGTTGCATTCTGTTTAATCATCTTACAACTGATTGAATGCTTCCAAAAATTCCAACTATGAGAATTATTCTATTAAGGTAGTTCACATCATGGGGATTGCTAGACCGTAACCGCCAAGCCACCGAAAATTCTTACCCATCCAAGTTTGCACAAAACCAAATGATCACAATAATTAATAAATAATTACAAAAATGTTTATGGGAGGACACCGAATTTACCAGTTCATCTGTTGGTGTTCAGCTTCATCAGCCTTTCATGTTCATCATCCAGATACCTTTGTCCTAGATGAGAAGCATGAACATTGAAGCCGCTCTTCAAGGGGAAAAAGGGGATCATTTTAAGCACTAACAACAAAACCATATCTGATCACCTTGTCCTGTAGCAACTCTTCCTTCATTGTGCATTCCATAGCACTGGCCAGTATTTTCCCTTTTATCACATACATATATGTCATTGTATGTGCTTTATGTTTAGCGAATTTATATATCCTTCTTGGACACGGGTATTTCCTCTTTTCACTTAACCTATATTCTCGCTTCTTATTTGCTTAATATCTTGTTTTAAATACCTTATTTTCATAGTAATTGTACAATAAATATCTGTGGGTAAATCAATAAGTAATTAAATTAATAGTCACATGCATATTTGAATGCCAGACTATAAACAGAGCCCTGGTGGAATAGTGGTTATATGTGGGTTTGGTAACCACAAGGTCGGCGGTGAAAAATCACCAGCCCCTCCTTGTTATTTACAGTTGTTATACATAGTTATTGTTATTGTTAGATGCCATGAAGTATGCTCTGACCCATAACAACCCAATCCACAACAGAATGAAACACTACCCAGTCCTGCTCCATTCTCGTAATTGTTCCTGGGAATGAATCTATTGTTGCAGGCACCATATCAATTCATCTCCTTGTAGGCATTCCTCTTTTTTGTTGCCCGTCCATGTTACCAAACCTGATATCCTTCTCCAGGGACTGGTTTCTCCCAAGATGTCCAAGGCCGGTAAGATGAAGTCTTGCCATTTTTGCGTTAAATGACCACTCTTCCAAGACAGATCTATCTTCCATGACAGATCAATTTATCCTTTTAGCAGTCCATGGCACTGTCAATATTCTTCTCCAGCACCACGATACAAATCCATCAATTCGTATTCACTCTTTTTCATCCAATGTTCAACTTTCACACGCATATGCCGCAATGGAAAATGCCATGGTTGGGGTCAGGTGTAGCCTATGCCTCGAAGAAACATCCTTGCTTTTCAGTACTCTGAAGAGGTCTTGCGCAGCAGGTTTACCTGATGAAATGTGTCTTTTGATTCCTTGACTGCTGCTTCCACGAGCACTGCATCTGGATCCAAGCAAGACAAAACCCGTGACAAGTTCACTCTCTTCTCTGTTCATCACGTTGTTTCCCATTGGTCCAGGTGTGAGAATGCTGGTCTTTACAGTGAGTTGTAATCCACACTAACGGCTAAAATCCTTGGTTTTCATCAGCAACTGCTTCAAGTCTCTTTGCTTTCAGCAAGCAAGGTTGTGTGATCTGCATACTGCAGGTTAATAAGTTTTCCTCCAAACCTGGTTCCTCATTCTTCTTCGTATAAGCCAGTTTCTCGAAGGAGATGCTCAGCATACAGACGAAATAAATACGGTGAGAATAAAGAAGGCTGGCACACACGGTTCTTGGTCATAAACAATGCAGTATTCTCTTGTTCCCTTCACACAACTACCACCTGATGCACGGACAAGTCCTCCGTGAGCACAATGAAGTGTTTTGTACCTCCTATCTCAAAGTCTATCCGGAGATTGTCATGATCCACAAAGTCAAATGCCTTAGGACAATCAGCATCTAAGATAAAAACGGTTTGAATCATACCTAGCACATAGCAAGCCCTTAGTGAACAGTTGATGTCATCTAGAACATTTCACTAAACAGAGACCAAAATCCAGAGACAAAGAGAAGCAAAGATAGGAATGTAATATTTTAGTTTTAATAATAGAAATGATAAAATATTGTGTTTCTACTGTTCTAACAAAAGCAGTATGAGTGCCTTTGTTTCACATATCATTTCTTTTGGTTCAGAAGTGCTATTTTTTTGTCAAATGTGCTGGTTATTTAAAACTTCTGCAGGTTAAAAGTCAGAAAACAGCTCTGATGACACATGTACCTTGATTTTCACGGCACCTCTGTCACATGAGCCATCAGCGCTGTTCCAGGCATCCAGCACACAGACCCAAGGGACGTGAAGACTTCTGCAGTTACGGGCAGTTCCAATGTGTGAGATATTTAAACTACGTCAAACTGCACATATGGCTTTTTTTCCTTACCATTAATAATATGTATAATATACAATGTTGCAACAAATACTTTGCAGATGTTATTATCAAATATTTACGCAATGATATTCAATTGATGGTTTTCTTTTCAAAACACTGCTCATTAGATGCAGTTCAGTAAACCACATCAGGGGGCTTGAAAACATGGACCCTAGCATCGATCACTTTGTTAAAGTCAATAGGCAGATTAGGGAAGCAAAAGATGTAACAGAAATTGTAGGAAAGACTGTTCGGGCAATCCTAACTAGATATGCTATTTAGGGATAAGCAGAACTTTTGAAAGTGGAGTTATGACCCAAACTGATAGAATGCAAACATCGTCCAACTATTTTTCATCATTGAAGGACATTTTTATTATTTGTATATTTTTAGTGGTTGCGCCTCAAAGCCCAGCACAAAAAAATCAGATAATGTAGCTATTGATAATAAAAGGCGATGTTAGTGAAAACTAACAACATAGTAAATATGAGGTATTTCACTTCCTTCATAACTGATTTATAACAAAATCATCAAAACTGCAAGTCAGGGTCTACTTGTATTGTACCTCCAAAGGGTGGAAATAGAAACCAGGCCTCTGGGTGAAATTAAGTACCAATAACTAACTCTAACACCCCACCCCACCCCTGCAACCCATCCCATAGGAGAAGAGCATTGCTTTCTGGGCTCTGCCCTGGAAATACTATTTTGTTTCATATTTGTGTATGATATTACACAAATATTAAACTTTGTCAGACATGACAGCTGGGTTGTGAGATGTATCAAAGATTTAATTGGTTGCCTTTGAGTTAATAGATCTTTAGTGTCTATGGCGCCAGTTACACATGTGGGTAGGAGCAGGACTATTAGTCCAAAGATTAGTACTTGGGACCCACCCAGAGATGCCTCTGAAGAGGGACCTGGTGATCTGCTTCTGACAGGCCCGCAGTCTGGAAACCCAATGGAGCAGTTCTACTCTGTCAACCTGCTGGCAGTTACAACACACCGTCTATCATCAAAGCGACTTTATTTGTGAGTGCGCAATCTGTAAGTCAGCAAGTACTTGTGATTTCAGCGTACAGTTTACCAGTTTGCATAAATGAAGAGAACACTGAAAGCTATTCAAAACATTTCTATGGTCCCTCTCCAGAAAAGGAAAATGCACCTTTTATAAAAGCAGATATTAGTCTTTAAAAAAATCATTCTATTGTGAGCTCTTACAGATATGATAAGTTCATAATTCAATTTGATCAAACATAATTGTACAGTTGCTACCACCATCAGTTTCCAAACATTTCCTTTCTTCTTGAACTCTTTGACATTAGCTGTCCTCCCACCCCCACCATACCCCCAGCAGCCTATATATATATATATATGTATGTGTATATATATATTATATATATGTTAACAACTATAACATATATATAGTTGTTAACATATATATATGTATCTTACACCATCCAGTGTATCCGTTCATCTGCAATTCTGTTATTTGTTCCCTTCAAGTGGGGTTATACAGTCATCATTGCTAAAAGCTCCCCACCACCCGCGTCTATTCCCATACCCTCAAGGAACCATTACTCCCATTACTGGTTCTAAAGGGTTATCTGTTTTATCTTTCTTAATTATACAAATGAACATATGCAGATCTATGAAGATTAATGAAGTAAAACAAAGACCATAATAGTAAGGGGAGGAAATATTAAAGGACTAGAAGATAGTCATGTGTTTCATCAGTGTTATGTCATACCCTAGATTTATCATGGCTTCCTTGTGCCCCTTCTGTGAGGGACTGTCCAATTATCTTGCAGGTGTATTTTGGGTTTCCACATTGTACTCTCCTTCACATCATTTAGATTGCTTGTTTTTAAATTTCTGAAACCTATACCCATTGATACCTCATGATCACATAGGCCTAGTTATTCATTAGCACATGTTCTTACTAAACATCCCTGTGTGAGGCAGTTGGTTAACATGCCAGACGGCTAACAAGTATTTGATTCAATTTGAGTCAGCCATTGTTTGGAGATATTGACTACTTTATAATTCCAAGCATTAAATTAATCACAACAGTAAGTTATATAAAGAACAGTCCCTGAGTGACACAAATAGTTAACATGTTTAGCTGCTAAGTGAAAATTTTGAGATTCAAGTACACCAGACCGAAGAAATATCTTGTAATCTACTTCTATAAATCATCCATTGAAAATTCTATGTACTTCAATTCTACTCTGACACATAGAGCCATCATGATTCAGAATCTACTCACTTTCCTATCCCACTTTCAAATTATTCAGAGTAACTGAGTTGGGTCATTTGGGTGGGTGATGGGAAATAAACTATGACTTTTTTCGTATTGTGAGGTTGAGAAACTTTTGAAGAGTTATAAATAATCATTCATGTAGAGGTTCTTTGGGAACGATTATGAAAAAGTATAAAAGTGAAAATCTCACTTAGAATTTTTTAAGTGATATACCAAGAATTACAATACATGGACAATGGTAGATATAAAATATTTTCTCTATATATGTTTTCAACTCTTTTCTAATTTCAAAAATAAAATAACACATGTGTATGGAAATAAAAACAAAGCAGTACAGAAATCTACAAAACAAAAGCCATATTCCTTTCATTGATATCACCAGTTCCACTCCTCAAATTTAAGCACTAGTTACAATTTGGTGTCTATCATTTTATATTTATATAGGGCTTTTACTTTCATTTCATTATTAATCCATTTATAAAAATATCAAACAAAATAATATTCCATATAGCTGAAATGTCTTTTACAATTAAAATATATAATGGATGTCTTTTCAACTAACTCCTTTATATCTATATAATTAATTTTAATCAGTGCTTACATTTCCAAGTAATAACTTGGAAATAGTGCCATTTAGACAAGTCCAGTTTTTTTTCTCCTATTACAAACAACACTGAAAAGAAAAATTTTAAGGACCTGGTAAACCATTAAGCTAAGAACAGACCAGAAAGAAGAAAGAGGCAATATAGGTAAAAGAACATTCTCTACTAAAAATTTAGAGCATTGTCTGGTGGTGCTGGAAGATGAGCCCTTCAAGTTGGAAGACACGCAAAATACAGTTGCGGGAGAACTGCCTTCTCAAAATCAACCTTCACCTTTTGGGTGGAGAAAGGCTTTTAGTACCTTCTTTTGCTGCTGTGTCACAACTCAAATGAGACGTAGCTACAAACAGCCATTAATAATCAGAACGTAGAATGAATGAAGCATGATTTAGGGAAATTAATGATGTCTCAAAAGTGAGACAGGGACGTATATAAAGCACAGATATGTGAATGGACTTTGGGTTCACACTTAATCATAGGCCTACTCTAAGTTGTTGGGAAGGCCCTACTTGACACTCTCGCTCATGGAAGGAATACCAGAGATCTGGGTGATAAAGAAAAGTGTAATGACATGGTCAGAAGGTGCTCAGTGTCAGCAAAAAATAGTATCTGGGTCTAAAAGGCATGTCTTAAAGCCATATAAGGGAAGCACCAACTAAGTCCACATGGAAGAAATACACCAGTTGTGTGATCCAAAGAGAATAAATATTAAAATCAGAATACAAAGGAAGGGGTGGTATCAGGGATTAACTTCTGAAAAAGCAGTTTGCAGAAGGCTATGGAGGGCAGTGGAAGTCCCGGATCTATTTTCTTTTTTTAAACATTTTATTAGGGGCTCATACAACTCTTATCACAATCCATACATATACATACATCAATTGTATAAAGCACATCTGTACAAGCCTCTGGTGGATCCCCTCTGACCATAGTTCAGGGAGATGAACCACACACTCCCTCGCTGCCATCTAGTCAGTACTGACTCTTCAAGAAAGGGTGGAGCTTCCCTGTGGGTTTCTGAGACCGTAGCTTTCTTCAGAAGTAGAAATGTTTGGCTTTCTCCAAAGGAGGTGCCTGGTCGTTTCTGACCTAGTGGATCTATACCCAATGCATAACCATTATGTCACCAGAGATCCAGGGGTGTCAATAGTCTTACTTTAAGACAGGTAACATTTTAAAGTCAATCATGGCATATGCAGTTAGGTTAAAATGTAACACCTTATTATTTTATCTCCTTTTAACCCATTTAAAATGTATTTCATATTTTAAAATGATTTGCTTTCTTTTAAATGAGATTTGTCTCTGGCTTATTTTGTCATTGTTGTCTGTTTCTTGACTTTGTTTTATATGTGTTTCTGTATATGAAATCCAGGAAATGTAAACCTATAGAGCCTGTATGTAACTGGATTAGTAATTGCCTAGGGTTGGGGCAGGGTCAGGAGCAATAAGGAGTCCACAACAGTGACTACAAAAGAAGAGGGAAATGTTTTGAAATTGATTGTGGTAATGATTCAGCAATTCTTTTTAATAAGATTGAACTATAGGGTTGAGTGATATGCCAACTTATTTTTTATTAAAACCATCTTATTGGGGATTATACAGCTCTTATCACAATCCATAAATATATCTGTTGTGTCAAGCACATTTGCACATATGTTGGCATCATCATTTTCAAAACACTTTCTTTCTACTTGAGCCCTTGGTATCTGCTCATTTCTCCTCCCCACCCTCCCTCCATAATGAACCCTTGATAATTTCTCTTTTTTTTCCATGTCTTACACTGACCATTGTCACCCTACACCCACTTTTCTGTTGTCCATCCCCCAGGGAAGGGGTTAGATGTAGATTATTGTGGTAGGTTCCTCCTTTCTGCCCCCACCTTACTCTTACTCTCCTGGTATCTCTACTGTCATTATTGGTCCTGGGGAATTTATCTTTCCTGAATCCCCAGTGATTCTAGCACTTATCTGTACCAGTGTACATCCTCTGGTCTAGCCAGATTTGTAAAGTAGAATTGGGGTCCTTATCATGGGGGAGAGGAAACATTAAAGAACTAGAGGAAAGTTGTGTGTTTCATCAGAGTTACACTGCACCCTGACTAACTCATCTCTCCTTTGTGACCCTTCTGTAAGGGGATGTCCAGTTGTCTACAGAGGAGATTTGGGTTTCCACTCCATACTCCTCCTCATTCATGTTGATAAGATTTTTTTTTCTGGTTCTTTGATGCCTGATACCTGATCCCTTCAATACCTCATGATCACACTGGTTGGTGTACTTCTTCCATGTGGACTTTGTTGCTTCTCAGCTAGATGGCCACTTGTTTACCTTCAAACCTTTAAGACCCCAGATCCTATATCTTTTGATAGCCAGGCACCATCAGCTTTCTTCACATTTGCTTATGCACCCATTTTGTCTTCAGCGATTGTGTAGGGAAGGTGAGCATCACAGAATGCCAGATTATTCGAACAAAGTGTTCTTGTGTTGAAGGAGTACTTAAGAAGAGGCCCAATATCCATCTTGTACCTTAATACTTAACATATAAATAAATCTATGTCCCTATCGTTATATATAAATATATTTACATATGTACATACTTGTATTTAGACCACTATGAATGTTCTTTACCTCCTAGTTCTTTGCTCCTTTTCCTTTTCCTTTACTCTTGTGCCACTGTCATATTCGGCCTCCATTTGGGGTTCAATATTTCATCTTGGCTACATTCCCTGGATCAAGCCCCACCAGGCATCCTATGCCCTCCTCTCCATCAATTTTAGATTACTTGTTGTGCCCTTGTCCCTTTGTTTGTCGACAACCCCCTCTTCCTTTCCCTGCCAGCCCTTCTACAATGTCACCCACCCAGATCCTTCCTTCCCATTGTTTTCTCTGCTGGATGGTTTATCCCACTTATCTCATCTAGATAGACATGCAGAGGCAATAATAAGCCCCAAAACAAGACATAGCAAAACAAAACAAAAAACTAAAACCACAACAAAACCCAATGATAAAAAAAGAAAAGCCTGTATATAGTTTGTTTGCTGACATTTAGGAGTGATTTCCAATCATGTCTGATAAGGTACCATGCCTGGTCCCAGAGTCAATATTGGTATTCCCCAGGGACTTCATTGTTTTTTCCCCTTGCAGTTCTATAGCATGCCCTTAGTGTTTTGCCCCAGTGTGGTGGGGTCAGATAGGGCTCAATTTCCACAATGGGTCTCCAGTATTGTCTCCCATAGCACTATGGGTCAATGACCATTCAGTTCTTCTTAAGGAGTTCTCTGATATTTATGGGCTTCTTCCCTCTCTGTATGAAGTTGGTAGTCAGTTTTAACAATTCTTTGAAGAAAGATGATGGTATCTGTATCAGGATAACATTAAACTTATATAGTGCCTTGGGCAGAACTGACAGCTTTACTATATTCAGCTTTCTTATTTAAGAACATGGGATATTCTTCCATCTGTTGAGGTCACTCTTGGTTTCTTGTAATAGTGTTCTGTAGTTTTCCTTGCACAAAACTTGTAGATTTTTAGTCAGGTATATCCCTATACATTTCAATTTGTGCTTGACTATTATGAACGGTACCACCTTTTTGATCTCCTCTTCTGTGGTCTTGTCTGAGGACAGTCTGATAGATTTCTGTTTGTCAATCTTATATCCAGCCACTCTGCCATATTCCACGATTGCTTCCAGTAATCCCATTGTGGAGCTTTTCCTATTTTCCATATATAAAATCATATCATTTGCGAATAATGATAGCTTCACCTCTTCCTTCCCCAGGAGAATACCTTTGGTGTCTTTTCTTAGCCTTATGCTGTTAGCTAAAACCTCCAGTACAATGTTAAATAAGAGTGGGGACAAAGGGCATCCTTGTCTGGTCCCTTTGCAGTGGGATTGTTTTCATCTTTTCTACATTGACTACCAGGTTGTCTGTTGGTTTTTCATATTTAGTTTGTATTATGTTGAGGGACTTTTCCTTCCATTCCTATCTTCTTGAGTGTCTTAAACAGGAAGTGTTGTTGGATGTTGTCTAATGCCTTTTCCGCATCTATCGATATTATCATGTGGCTCTTATCGCTTTTCATGTCAATGTGGCAAATAATATTAATGGTCTTTCATATGTTGAACCATCCCTGCAACCCTGGTATGAATCCCACTTGGTCATGGTGAATTATCTGTTTTATATACTTTTGTTTGTTTTTTTTACCAGTATTTAGTTAAGGATTGTTGTATGGATGCTCTTTAGGGCTATTGATCTGTAGTTCTCAATTCTTGTGGTATCCTTGCCTGGTTGAGGTATCAGAGTTATACTAAGAAGTTTTCTGTCTTTTTCTATGTTCTGGAAGAGTTTGTGTAGGATTGGTGTCATTTCTTCCCTGAGTGCTTTGTGGAATTCTCCTGCGAAGCCATCTGCCTGAGGGGATTTTTTTGTTGGTAATCCCTTGATAACTTTGTCTGTTTCCTCTATTGCTGTGGGTCTGTTGACATTCTTGATGTCCATCTGGGATTGTCTAGGGAGGGATTGCTTTTCCAAGTATTTGTCCATGTCTTCCAAGTTGGTGAATTCATTGGAGTACAGACCTTCCTAGTAGTGTTTGTTTTTCCCTAGCTGCTTTGATGATTTTCTCCTTTTCCTCAACGTCAGACAGCTTAACTATTATATGCCTTGGTGACTTCATCTTGGGATTCAGTCTTGCTGGTTTGCTTTCAGTGTCCTGAATGGTTGCCTGGTTTTCATTTACTAAACTGGGGAAGTTTTCTTCTAATAAGTCCCTCCCTTTTTTTGCCATTGACTCCTTTGTTGCATCTTGTTCCAGTAGTCCAATTAGTCTATTGTTCCTCTTCATAGGATCAGACGTGGCTCTGAGGTTTTCTTCACCTTCTCTGAGTATCTTATTTGACAGCCTTTTCCATTTGTTGAATTCTGCCTGGTTATCCTCTAGATCACTGGTGATATTCTCTGTCTCCTTAAGTCTGTTGGAGAAGTCTGTGAATTTGCTATTTGCTTTTGTTATCTCATCTCTTAGGTCTTGTATTTCCCATTGGTGCATGGCCTTTATTTCTTCTATCATGTCACCCTTTTTCTGTATTGCTTCCTTTATATCCTGTATGACTCTAAGCAGCATTCTGAAGACTTTTTTTCCCTGTGGCAAATCAACGTTTGCTTCTTGTGTATACATCAAGTTCAGCACTTTTTCTGGCATTGCTTTCTGTTTCTCCTGTTGTGTTGTTGAGATTGTTGGGGCTGGTTTTTGCTTGAATGTTGTATTAGAGGAATCTGGTGCCATTTTCCAGAGAGTCAATGACCAGTGGGCTCTCTCTTTGGGAGACTTGTAGCAATGTTCCTTCAAACTGCCTGCAGCTAACTGCACTGGGGTGTAGGGCTGCCGCTTTATCTTTCTGTGGTTTCACTCTTTCCATGGCCAACTATTATTCGGTTATTTGGAGAGAAAGCTTGGTGGTCCTCTCTGGGGACCTGGTCGGGTGGTTGTGGGTGAGGATGGTGCTGCACTGGATGATTTCACAGGAAGTTGTGGTGGTGTGGCGCACGGCAGCATTGAATGTCTCAGAGGGTGTGCGGGGTTGCCTGCTGCAGCGGAAGTAACACAGAGGGAGAATGAGTGTGCCTGCTTTGGTGTAGAGAACCATGGATGACAGGTAGAATTGGCCTAGTTGGCAAGATCATCACATAGGTTGGGTGGAGGTTACTGCAGCAGTGTGGAGTGGTGGACAGGGCTGGTGGAGCTGCCTTATACTGTGTGAAGTCCTGCTGCAAGTGGGAGGAAATTCACTCAGCCACGTGTAGGACTGGGGAAGGTGGGCAGAGGTTCTCCAGGTGAGTAGAGCACCACAAAGGGTGGATGGGATTTCCCCGAGCTGCTTAAATGGCCTTAGAGGGTAGGTGAGAGCTCCCCTAGCCATTTGAAGAAAGATCCCCCAGCCATTTGAGGTACAGTGGAAGATGGGCAGGATTTCCCCAACTACATGTAAGGCTGTAGGTGGGTAGGTGACACCCACGTGTAAGTTGGGGATTTCCCCAACTACGTGTAAGGCTGCAAGTAGGTAGGTGACACCCACGGCTGGGTGGAGGGAGGGCATAGTTACACTAGGTGGAGGGGAGTGGCCCGAAGGTTGGCAGAGGCATGTGAAAGGAAAGAGAGAGAAAGAAACTGAGCTCGCTGAGACTATGGCAGGAAAGAGAAGAGAGAAAGGCAGAAAAAAAGTAAAGAAATAGCTGAGTCTGATTCCCTGACCGTGGGGCTGGAAGGGTTTAATCCCTGTCCAAAGCACCAGCAAACTGTGGTTGTATTGAAGTAAAGTCCTTGGGCTGGCCAAAGTAGCCCAGTTCCGGCCAACTCTGTGGCGGCGCTAAGGCTAAACCCCAGCCAACCTCCCAGTGGTAAGCCAAAAGCTCACAGCTCTTCAAAACTTAGTGGATCTGTGTCTCCTTATCTTTATGATGCTCCTTCTGTGACCTGGAAGAGTGGAATTTCCCTCTCGTGGCTCTCCTGCGCTGATTCTGCAGAGTCCCTCTAGTGTGTGTTTGATATGCCAATTTAAAAAATGAATGGGTAGCATACAGATCAATATCCTAGCCACTAGTAGGCTGAAGAATGTATCTATTCTTCTGTCTTTTTATTCAGTGTTCAACTTGCACATGTAAATGAGGCAATTGAAGATATCATTGCTTGCACCAGGCATAACTTAAAGTAACATCCTTGCTTTCCAACATGTTAAAGAGGTCTTGTGCAACAGATTTACCCAATGCGATGTCCTTTGATCTCCTGATTGCTGTTTCCATGAATATTGATTTTGGATCTAATCAAGACAAACCCTTGAAAACTTCAATCTTTTCTTTGTTTATCTTGATGTCACCTGCTGGACAAGTTATGAGGATTTTTTTATTTTCTTTCTATTGAGTGGTAATCCATACTGAAGGCTGTAATCCTTAATTTTCATCGCTAGGTGTTTCAAATCTTCCTTCCTTTTAACATGTAAGGTTGTATCATCTCTAATCTGCATATTTCAGGTTGTTAATAAGCCTTCCTTCAATTCTGATGCTATATTCTTCTTCATATTTTCCAGCTTCTCTGGTGATTTTCTCAGTATGAAGATTGAATAATTATGGTGAGAGGAAACAACCCTGATGTGCACCTTCCCTGATTTTACAAAGCAGTGTTCTCTGGTTCTATTCACGCAGTCTCTTGGTTAATGTACAAGTTCTATATGAGAACAATGAAGTGCTTTGAAATACTCATTCTTCTCACGGTTTTCCATAGTTTGTTATGATCCATAAAGTTGAATATCTTAGCATAGTCAATAAAACACAAGTGTTTTATATTATCTGCTTTCAGCCAAGATCCGTCTGACATCATCAACGATATATCATTTGTTCCATATCCTCTTCTGAATCCATCCTGCACTTATGGCAGTTCCCTGTCAATGCACTGCTGTAAACATTGATGGATTATCGTCACCAAAATTTAACACACATGTGTTATAAGTGATAGTGTTCTATAATACGGGCCTTCTGTTAGGTCACTTTATACAAATAACGATGTCTTCTAGTTAGTTGACCAAGTAGCTATCTTTTAAATTTCCTATACTGAGTGCTTCCAGTGCTTCATCAGCTTGTTGAAACATTTCAATGAGTGTTCCATCAATTCTTGGAGTCTTGTTTTTATTTTAAATGTATCATTACTCATTTATAATAAATTATATTATGCTAGATATATAGTGGGTGAGAGGAAACTGCCATTGAGTATTTTATGCTTATAGTGATCCCCTATAAAAACCCATGGTGGCATAGTAAGTTGCAAGTCAGGCCACTAATGGATAGGTCCACAGTGTGACCTCAGTGCTCCTGCAAGGATTTACGATTTATAGCCCTGGAAACTCAAAGGTGCAGTTTTACCCTATCCTGTATGTTCACTTTGAGTTGGATTGGCTGGATGGTGGGGAGCTTTTTGTTTTGTTTCTTTAGAAA
This sequence comes from Tenrec ecaudatus, assembly GCF_050624435.1. Classification (NCBI taxonomy): domain Eukaryota; kingdom Metazoa; phylum Chordata; class Mammalia; order Afrosoricida; family Tenrecidae; genus Tenrec; species Tenrec ecaudatus. The sequence continues at coordinate 150,081,730 of NC_134532.1, forward strand.
CACTAAACAGGGTTTCCTAGATTGTAAATCTTTGCAGGAGCAGTTTGATAAGAACCGTGAACAGAAATAAGAATCTCTATGTCCTTTCTTATTAGAGAAAGCAGGATCTTCAACCCTGAGAAAGTATATTCCTGCTACTGCACATTCAGTATTTTTTCAGGTGATGTTTTTGATGAGAAATACATTTTCCTCAATTTTTATTTGTTTAGAGTTTGTTGTTGCTGTTGCTTTTGGTTTTCTTGCTTTATCTTTTTTTAATAATGTGCATAGCAAGGTAAAAATAGTCACGGCCATTTCTAATTCTTTTAATGGAGCACCAGAACTAAATACATGGTAATAGAGACCGCCGGGGTGAGTGTTCATGTAGCAAGGCATCATCTCCTTCCCCAAAGGCCAAATCATACTCTCTCAGGCATTCTCTTCAAAGCAGGTTGGCCAGGTTCTAAGTGTCAGTCATCAGCCCTCCCACATTCATGATGGTTCCCCTGCTTTGTGAAGTGGTAGTTGAAGGAAGGAAAGAGAGATAGAACTTCATTTCCTAGTATTCTTGAACAGTATTATCCGTGGTAACAGAAATAATCCCATATGGCTGTCATGCTTTTATGAAATTTGGTGTCATTTCCAAAAATGATCTCTGTTGAGATCAAGATATTGTAGACAGAGATCAAGGCTTCACTGAGTAGAAATGACCCTTGGCCAACTGCTGTGATCTTTTTACTCATAGGAATGGGGCTTTCTTGGTAATAAAATCTTAATGAATACCAGAATTCATCAAACTATGCTTCAGATCACACTTTATCTATAAATGTGTGAAAAAATCATAAATCAAAAAGTAGAGATATGATATTTGGGTGGATATAAATGACCATCAATACAGTTTCATTTGGAACTGTGTAATCATGCATGAAGATGCAAAAACAAAACATAACAAATTCGCTGCCACGGAGTTCATTCCAGTTCATAGCAACCCTATTGGGCCTGGTATAACAGCCCCCGTGGGTTTCCAAGACTGTATCTCTTTAAGGGAGCAGAGAGCCCCATCTCTCCCCTGTGAGCTGCTGGTGGTTCCAAAGCCTACTGTGTGACAAACAGCCCAATTCATAACTACTACACTCCTGTAAAAATGCAAAGACGTCACCAATTTGGCTGTAAATGAGTGTGTCTAATTACAGCAGATATTTTATAACTCTTATAATCAACAGGACATAACTGTAGACAAAAGTAAATACATTGTTTGTGGCGTAGATTATCATTAAACAGCCTGCATAAATCAGAAGAAATAGAAAGCAAATCTACCTCGCACATTTGTTTTCCAATATCATCTGCAGCCAGAAGCAAATGGATGGAATTAGGATAACTCTGTTTTATAATGTTTAGAAAGAAAAGGGAGACAATTTCCCTTTTCCTTTATTTTCTCTTATATTAACCATTGGAATCAGAGTTTACAAAGTGAATGAAAAGTTTATATGCTTATAACAATTGGCCTATTTATATGTAAATTGCTTTGTTTTTAAGGACAGGTTGTCTGTGTTATACATATGCTAACTTGAAATTAAAAGTAAGACAGAGAAAAGTAAATATGGCTACTGAAATAAAAGGAATGTTTGAGGAAACATAAATGGCAGGAAAAGAAGACTTTGTGGACACCACGGAACAGCTCAAAGCCTGATCATGTTTGTGTGGAGATGCATAGACATTCCTCTTTTTAGACGGATATTAAGGAAATCCTCCTTACAACACAAGGTAACAGATTCTTTTCTTCTTTCCCATCAAACTGATCTCTTTTTTTTTACATCCAAAATACCTTTGAAATCAATTGCAGCTCAACACAAGTAAGAGATTATACACGAGAGACAAGAATCTAGCGTTAACACTTGAAGCTTAAATGAATAGCAGTTTCTGCCTCAGCCTAAGGTGCCAGGCAAACCAGAAAAGCGTTCAGAAAGCAGAGCCTAGATTTCTTACTGCCTTCTCTGTGCAAGATTCTAAACTAGCACTGGAACAAGAGGCCTGCATTTCTTCTACCCATAGCATTCCAGCCCTGTGTGAGCAATGACGGGACAACTGCTGTGGGACACAGGACTCGCAGAATGCTGTGTTCTTGTTTCCATAAGCACTCTTCAGGGTGCACACTTCTCGCCTTGGACAGAAGTATCAAGGTGGGAACTGTAGAACTTCGAGGTCACACCAACAGGTGACAGACGAATTGTGTGTGTTGTCATAGAAATCATTTGCAATGACTTTTTGGTCATCTTTGCTTTCCTTTTTGTGCTTTATGAACCGATTATTCTTTACGCACTCTCATTGGTTTTTCACAGTCCTAACTACTATAAGCAGAAGACGTTCATTGTTAACATGCATGTTGTAAATATTAGCTAATGTACCTAAATCAACAAAGGATTATGTGAAGAGGGCCTAATTCCACTTTGTGTTCATTGTGAGTACATTCAGCCAAGTTTCTCTATAACTTGTTCTTATTGGGTTCTTTTCAATTAAATTTTACCATTATTTCCCATAAACAAAGAGAAATTGGGAAAATGTTGCAAGGTGAGAAAAGAACTCCTCTAAATCATGAATCTAGCTTCATGCTCCCCCCCCCACCGAGCCCATTGCACATGTAATACATTAATGTCTATCCTTAATGTTCAAATGCTAGATTAGAGATTATCTCAAGAATAGAGTTGACATATGGGACAGTGATGATCCTCTAGATAAAGTTTTAGTCTCTTTTGATATTAATTTTGTTTTTTACTTTCTATTTTGTCTTTTTAATATTCTATCCCCAGCCCCCAATTTAAAATGTGCTTGATGTCATCTCACAACTAGCCTGGCTTTCAGTCATTAGTGTTCAATGTATCAAGTCTATTAAGATTGTCTCTAAATTCAAGTGAGATATACTCATGTTCTATTTTGGCTCTTTTAATTTGTTTTAATGTTCTTCAGCTTCTCGTTGATATTGTTGTGCTATTGTAAAGTACTGTTCAGCTGGATTCAACTGAGAGTGATCCTATGTACCCTGGAAGGAAACGCTAGCCAGACCTCCCAGTCATGTTTGAGTCACTCTGTCTGCCCATTTGCTTGAAGATCGTCCTCCTTGTCACTGACTTTCTGCTTTGCCGAATACGATGCCTCTGTCCAGGGACTGGCCTCTCCTGATAGATGTGCTAAGTGTGTGAGACAAAGTCTCACTAGCTTTGCTTCTAAGGAGCATTCTTGCTGTGTTTCTTTCAAGACAGATTTGTTCTTCTGGTGGTCCCTGCTACTTCCAATCGTCTTTGCCAAATCCATAATTCAAATGCATCAGCCCTTCTGCAGTTTTCCTTATTCATTGTCCAGCTTTCCCATGCATGTGAGGTGATTGAAAATATCACGTTTTAGGTAAGGAGCGCCTTAGTCTTCAAAGTGATGATAACTTTGTCTTGCCTCATTTTAAAGAGGTTGTGTGTACCAATTTTCCCAATGGAGTACATTGTTTTATTTTTTAAGTATGATTTTAAAATGTTTATTATTAATTGGTATGTAATACATATATCATTCCATAGTTCAATCACCTCAAGTAGACTTGTACAATTGCTACCACAGTTTCATTTTTTCCTACATGGACTCCTTAATGTCCTCTCCCTTTTACTGCACTATCACTAGTGTACACCCCACCCCCAACCCTTATTCTACTTACTGTCCCTACCAGGTTATCTACCCTGTGTTTCATATACTGAAAAATGAAAAAAACATATAACACAACTTTAAGAGAGTGACCTCCAATGATATAATGCCTCTGAGACACACCCTAATGTGAACAAACAAAAACAAAACCAAGCAATACAACCAAAACACAGAAAATTTTGAAACCAGATTAGATCCAGCCTGTATCACAGTGGAGAACTACTGACAAAGTTAACTATTAAAGTTAGATTTAGTTTTTTGCATTTTATTTCTTGACTGCTGTTTCAATGAGAATTGATTGTGGAGTCAAGCAAAATAAAATCCTTGACTACTTCAAGCTCTTTTCAAATTATCACGATACCATCTAGTGAGGAATTGCAGTCCAGAATGAAGGCTGCAATCCTTCATGTTCACCATTAAGTGCTTCAAGTCCTCATTCTCAGCAAGCAAGGCTGCACCATGTGCACATTTTAGGTTGTTAACGAGTCTTCCTCTAATCCTGAGGTTACATCATTCACAGAGTCCAGCATCTGGGATGATTTGCTCAGCACACAGACTGAATAAACATAGTAATGGGACACCAGCCTAACACACACCTTTCCTGATTTTAAACCACACAGTATTTCCTGGTTCTGTTATGACTTCTATGTCATGGGCCATGTGTAGGTTCCAAATGAGAATAATACAGTGTTCTGGGATTCCCAGTCTTCTTTCAAGTTTACTATGATCTAATAGTCAAATGTCCTTGAAAAATTAATGCAACACAAGTAACATCTTTCTGATATTTTGTCCAGATCCACCTGATATCCTTCTGGACACATTCCCTTCTGAGTCCAACTTGAATGTGCTGACAACTCCATGCTGAAGTATCTGCAGCCAAATTTGACTTGCATTTGAAATTAATGATATTGTTTGATGATTTCTGCGTTCTGTTGGGTCACTTCTCTTTGGAATGGGCACGCATATAGAACTCTTCCTGTCAATTGGCCAGGTAGCTGACATCCAAACTCCTTGGCATGGGTCAGTGAGTGCTTTCAGCAGCTTGTTTAAACATTTTGGTTGGTTTCCAATCAATTCCTGAAGCCTTGAGTTTTGCTAATGCCTTCAATGCATTTGGGCTTCTTTCTTCAGTACCACCCATTTTGTTTTTCACTTAAAAATTTTCTTTCAGGCCTTTATTCTGTTTTTCTTTCCATTATTTAAATAGTTTGGTTGGCATATAATATTCACATATGCAATTCAATAGTTCAGTCACATATTACCATCTGATCTTAAGAATATGCTACCTTTTAAAATGATTGTATATATACAAATTATTTTGATACTTTCTGTGTCATTCAATATTTTGGCCATAGACTCATTTAATATTACAGCTCGAGGCTTATTTTTTTTTCTTCAGTTCTTTTCAGTTTAATATATCCTGGGCTAGCTCTTCATTTGGCCGTTCTAACTCTATGTCTTTTCACATTTTGTTATAATACTTTATATTCCCTTTGAAATTTTCTGTTCAGCTCTTTGACGTCAACATTTCTTCCATTTGTGTCACTATTCCATACTCAGAGACAATGTTCCTGATACTGTTGTCCATGTTCTGCACCATCCTCACAATTATTCTTTTTATTATTAATTGGCATTAATGTATATATCAAATCATTCCATAGTTCAATCACACCAAGCAGAATTGCACATTTGTTAACACAATCCATTTGCAAACATTCTTTTTCTAAATAAACTTCTTGACGCCATCACCTCTACAACCTGTCACCCTCTCTGTGTCCCCATTCTCCCTGAACCCTTATTCCACTTGCTCACTCTCTAACAGTCTTGCTCACTCTCCATCAGTCTTGTTTTTCATATTCCAAAAAAACAAAAAAGAAAACATGTACCACAACTTCAAGAGGGTGTCCCTAATGACATAACACTCTGAGATAGTCCTAATGCATACAGTCAAAAAACAAAACACTACAACCCCCAAATACTAAGATCTTGGAAAGTGGATCAGGTCCAGTATGCATCCTAGGAGCAATCTGCTGACAAGTTTTAATTGTTCAAGTCAGATATCTGCCTTTGATCTTCTATACTCCACTCACCAATGCACTCTGCTTAGTGATCACTTCCCCATCCTTCAACTGCGGGTAGAGGGAGTTCACTGGGAGCTTGTTTTCTATAGAGTTCCACCTATGAATCTTGAATCCCCACTCTCACCCACAGCCTTCCACAAACCCAATTCTCAGATTTTACATTCTGATATGAATCCTTCTTTTTCAACTTCAGATTATATGCTTCACAATCATTCGGGGACTGAGGTTGATGTGCTTCTTCTATGTGGACTTAGTTGACATCTCAGATGGCTGCTTATTTGGTGACAAGTCTTTAAAACCTCAGATGTTATTTGGTCTCATAGACAGACACCATCTAATCTCTTCACCACAGTTTGCTATAGCAACTGTCCTCTCCGTGTTCCCTTCCTGGAGGTGTGCATCAAGCAGGGCCAGGATGCAAGAACTCATTCTGAAGTTGAAACTGGGATTTAGTGCGAACCCTTAAACCGTTCCTAGATCTATGTTTGTTTGTTTTTCTTTCAATTTATGGGTACTTGGGAATTAACCCAAATGTCATGTCATAGCAACATTCAATCTTTCAGCCAGAATTGTACCATTGCTTCCAAAATCAGTTCCCAAACATCCGATGTCTTCCTGGGTACCTTCACATGATCTCCCTTTTGTCACCCCCTCTTCCCTGCACTCCCTTATTCTAAATACTGAATATGTAAAGATTATTAAGACATTCCAGGAGTCACAGGATATTGTGAAGCCCCTTTCTTTGCTTTCATTGTGTTTTGCTGACCTTCATGTTTTATGTGCTGCCTTCCCGTCACCCATGTTAATACATGCCTATCATCTTCCTGGTGGTTTGCCCTCCTTCCCCTCCACGCCAAGTCACCATCGAATTACAGAAGGCGATGGATGACAGTGGAAGCCCAGAAACTATTGCAGAGTTCCTACATGGACTGAGCCGCCAGTGAATTTTCTCTGAACAGAGTCTAGGGATGTGAATAGCCTTGTTATCAGCAAAACATTTTGAAGTTGATTATGGCAGATGTGGAGAGGTTAAAATGGAACACTCAACACCCCTTTGACCCATTTTGAAGTTGGTCCAGGTTTTAATGCTTTCTGCTTTCTTCTTCTATTGAGGTTTTTCCTATGCTTTCTCTTGTTGGGGTTTATTTGTCTGTTTGTTTGTTTACTTCCTCTTTTTGTTTTGTATGATTTTCTGTATATGAAATCCAGGACAGGTAAAGCCACAGAGATAGAACTGGATTAATAATTTCCTAGGGGCATGACAGGGCGTTGTGTGAATGGAGGTTGGGTAATGGGTAGCTCATCATAATTAGAAGAGGGCAGTGTTCTGAAATTGATGTTGGTGATGATTGTATAATTCTTCTTAATATGATTGAATGATTATAATATGCTATGTGAAGTATATGCCAGTAAAACTATTTGAAAACATGGAAAAACATATTTGTTAGTGTGACCACCTTTTCTTAATGTTTTGTAATAATGTTTTCATACAATATGGGTCCTTATTTCACTTAACACAATGGCCAACACTTTCATTCATGTTCTGAGTTGTTCACAGATTCTTTATTCTGTAATGTTGTTCATTATTCCATTGTGTGCATGTATCATATTTAACAAAATTTATCTACTCTTCCACTGGTTCACATGTATTCATGACTAAGTTTATCTCTATTTTTTCCTGATAATCTTTAGTTTTGAGTTTTACATTTAGGTATTTGATACATCTTGAGTTCATTTTTTAATACAATGTGAGATATGGGCCCTATTTTATTTTTAGGCAAATGGAGATCCTGTTGTACCAACACTATTTGTTTAAAATACTGTCCTTTCTCCACTCAAGAAGTTTCTACTCTTTTTGAAAGATCATTCCCTACTCCTTCCACTCATTGCTGTCTACTCCATAGAGATCCTAAGGGGACAGAGCAGAGCTACTCCTGTGGTTTTTTAAAGTTGCAAATCTTAACAGGAGCAGAAAGCCCCATCTTTCTTCCAAGGAGCAACTGATGGCTTTGAATGCTGACATTGTGATTAGCACTTTCTAAGTTACTACATTACTATGTCACCAGGGCTCCCAACAGTCCATATAAATAAACAAAACAAAAACTCATTGTTGTCCCCCACTCAGAGCAACCAATCCACAGAGAAGACCAAATGGCCAGCCCCAATATGACACATGACACCCCTCACTGACCCACAGCCCTACAGGGGACAACACTGGAGACACAGTGTGGGAATTGCACCCGATCTGATCCACCACGCCGAGGCAAAACACTATGGGGATGCAACAGAACAGCAAGGGGAGCAGAGCAAGGAAGTCCCAAGGGAATTCCAAAAATAGACTTTAGGACCAGTGCATGGCATACCACCAAACTCGACCGGAGAACACTTCAAAAGGTCAATAAACAGTCCTTGAACTATTTACAGGCTTTTCTTTTCGTCAATTTTTGTTGTAGTTTTGTTTTCCTTTGTTGCTTTTCTTTGCTCTTTCTTGTTTTTGTGCATGTTATTATTTCTACAGGACTATCTAGATACGATAGTCTGGATAAACAATCTGGAGTCGAAAACAATGGGACCGGTGATTCTGCCGGGACATGAAACGGGGAGTTTGGGAGAAAGGAAGTGGTGTTAATGAACTCAGGGACAAGGGAACAACAAATGATCCAAAATCAGTGTTGAGGAGGGTGTAGGAGCCCTGGTAGAGTTTACCAAGGGAAATATAACCAAGAGGAATTACTGAAACCCAAATGAAGTCTGAGCATGATAGTGGGACAAGAGGAAAATAAGAGGAAATAAAATAAAGAACTGGGAGGCAAAGAGCATTTATGGAGCTCTAAATACAGGCATGTACATATGTAGATATATTTATATATAACAATGAGGAAATAGATCTATGTGCATATATGTATAGGTTTAGTATTAAGGTAGCAGATGGAAATTGGGCCTCTACTCAACTACTCCCTCAGTGCAAGAACACTTTGTTCTATTAACCTGGTGCAATAGTTTATTGTGCCAGCCTGGCCGATAAACACAAGTAGGATTAATTGAAGGGCAAAGGGATAAATGGCTCGGTGAGCCTCACCTTGCTTGTTCTGTGCCTCAATTTAAAGGGGTACACTACCTGTGGGATGCCTAGCCTGTGGACTGTGTCGCTGTAAGTTGAGGTCCCTTTAAGCCCACACGATTGGAATGTTCATCTCTGGAGCTGGGGACCAACAGTTGGTGATAGTTGGTGACCTTCCTTGCTGTTTGCTGCCTGGGTATATATACCCCAGCTCTCTCTACAGAAGGGGACTGGCAACTGGCAGCTCTCAAGCCTTAAAGGACTGCTAGTGTCTCACTGCTGTATAATTTAATTGTTAATTTCTTGCATCATCTATCTGAATATAATCTAACATTTCATTTCTTATATTATATATCTATCTTTATAAATATATTTATATATAATTACTAGCAATCTGGTTTGTCTCTCTAGAGAACCCTGTCCAACACACCTGGCATTCCATGATGTTCACCTTCCCAACACGATTGTGGGTGCATAAACTAATGTGGTAAAGAAAGCTGATGGAGCCCGGCTATCAAAAGATATAGCACTTGAAGGGAAACAAGCAGCCATGTAGCTCAGAAGAAACAAAGACCACATGGAAGAAGCACACTAGCCTGTGTGTTCACTAGGTGCTGAAGGGATCAGGTATCAGGCATCAGGCATCAAAGAACAACAAATAATATCATTGTAAATGAGGGGGAGTGCAGAGTGGGGACCCAAAACCCATCTATAGACAAGTGGACATCCCCTTAGAGAAGGGTTGCGGGGTGGAGATGAGCCAGTCAGGGTGCAGTGTAGCACTGATGAAACATACAACTTTCCTCTAGTTCCTAAATGATTCCTTCCCTCCCACCCCACCCCACTACCATAATCCCAATTCAACTTTACAAATCTGGCTAGACCAGATTATGTACACAGGTATGGATAGGAACTGGAAACACAGGGAATCCAGGACACAGGATCCCTTCAGGACCAATGGTGAGAGTGGTGATACAGGGAGGGTGGAGGTAGGGTGGGGTAGAAAGGGGGAACCGATTACAAGGATCTACATATAACCTCCTTCCTGGGGGATGGAAAACAGAAAAGTGGGTGAAGGGACACGTCAGACAGTGTAAGATATGACAAAATAACAATAATTTATAAATTATCAAGGGTTCATGAGAGATGGGGAGTAGGGAGGGAGGGGAAAATGAGGAGCTGACACGAAGGGCTGAACTAGAAAGCAAATGTTTTGAGAATGATGATGGCAACACATGTACAAATGTGCTTGACACATTTGTATGTATTTATGGATTTTGAAAAGAATTCTACGGTCCCCCAATAAAATGATTTTAAAAAGAAACTCACTATTTTCATGTAGCCGATGAAACACAAACATCTTTCTAGTATTCTCTGATCTCTGTTTAGATCACTTTCACATTAGCAACGCTGCTGCTTTATGCTTCTTGGCTGTATTCTTGAACAATTTTGGAGTGTAGAAGTTGGCAAAAAAACTTTAATCTACATTTATTTCTTTTATATTTATCAGTTAATTCCTCATGCATCTTTTGAGGGCTTGGATTTCTAATGGGGATTTTAAAATTACCTTCAGCTAAAGTGTAATGTCAATGATATTGTTCCATAATCTCTGCATTCTTCTTGATTACATTTCTTTGTAATGGAAACAAATTTATGTAATAGAGACAAATCTCTTCCATTAGTTTGGCCAAGTAGTTGTCTTTCAGCTTCTGGACAGAGAAAAGTCCCTACTTCAGTGTTGCATCAGTTCATTAAACCCTATCAATTGATATTCTGTCTTTTACCAAGGCCATCAGGGTAGTGTGACCTTCTTTCTTCAATACCAGCAAATCCTGAAACTGTTGAATACCAACCAATTATTTTTGGGACAGTGACTCTGCAAATTTCTTTCATCTTCTTGTGATACTGGGTGCATCCATCACCATTTTTCTCATGGATCCGCCCGCATTGAAACCCTAGACTTGAATTTCCTCTTCAGTTCTTTGAGCTTGGGAAACGCTTACTGGGTTCTTCCCTTTGGGTGTTCTACCTACATATCATCAATATTTTGAAACAATAATAACAATGACTTTATAGATTGCTATGAAGATGTAATGAATTTGTGTGTGCCAAATTCTTACGCCAGATTGTAGCACACAGTCAACAGTCCCATTTCTTTTGCTGTCATTGCTGGTAGTGGGAGTTCTGGTGGGGAAGAGGTTAAGAGCAGCTGTTAACTGAAATACTGATGGCTTGAACCCATCAGCCCCTCTGAGGAAGAGAAATGTCACATTTACTTCTTTAAATACATATGGCCTTGGAAACCCTCTCTCTGAACCATTCCTACCCAGTCCTATTAATTTGTTGTGAATTCAAATAAACTCCTCAGCAATGGATTTGACTATTTTTATTGTTACCAATTTGGATGAGCATAGGTATGGATTTTGTTCTTTTATCTTTCTAAAATTGTACAACATGAGATTCTGTGTGTGGTCCTCAGTTTCCCTCTGCCTCCTGTGCTCATTGTATTTATGTTACATTCATCTTCAGACAGTTTCTGAAAGGTACTAGGGTCACTCCATGTTAGATACTTCACAAAAGTCTGGTGAATTCTGTTTCAGGTTTCCATCTCCTATCCAGGTATTACTCAGTCTCTTTCAAGCCTCAATTATAAGGTTACTCACTCAAAGATATTATTCTTTTGTCCTTAGACTCTGCTAAATACACATGTTATATTCTACCTTTGTAACTTCAATTTCTCCAAGGCACTATCATGGATGTAATTAAATATATATTTGTTTAGCATATGTCACTCTTAATGACTATAAAATCCATGAAGATAGAAAAATGCAGATAATATACACCGAGTGTTGTTGATTGATTGGAATGAGTAAATAACATTTGGAATATTTTGAAAGCATTTAATTAAATCATATCTCTATAAAACATCTGATTCCTTGGGTCTAAACCTGCATTTTCAATTCCTTGATAAACATCTCCACTCAGACATCCCACCAGTCCTTCCAAATCACTGTGTCCAAAGTAATTCTTCAGGTATCTCTCACAATCCACTTTGCATGCTCTTTATATATATATATATATATATATATATATATATATATATATATATTACATGTAGTACAATATTATATATAGTTGCTGTCTTTGTTTTCTCTTCTAAACTATCAACACCTTGTGAGTATGACCTAAATCAAATTCAGCTTTAGGCCTTTTTTAATGTCTAGCCTAATGCTCTATATTATGGTGGTCCATGAATTACTATAACATTAATGTGCTCTTAAAAATGTATCCTGAGCTGGGGAGATTGTCTTTTCAGTGGGGAGATTTACAGTACATTTAAGGTAGGAACCAATAATTGAGAGATCCCTTCACAAAAATCATGGCATAAGTTCTACTATTAATACCTCCAGACGTTCATTCTGCAGAGTGAATGTATGTGCTTGAACTACTCTTGCTTATGTTCTCAGCCCACCACAGAGGGCTTGTGCCACCTGAGCTCCTTATGAATAATGAACAGCCAATATGTATTCCCTATCAATTCGCAAGGTTCATGTAGCTGCTCCTATCATACACCGTGACAACTGAGGTGCCAACATGCCAAATAGCTTGGGAAATATCTGTCTGGGAACTGGTGAGCATTTTTTTCTACCTCCTTAATTGTTACATAATCCTTTCTACTTCCCTAATTGTTACAAGACCCTTGTAGTCTTTCACCAAGCTTAATGAGTATGGAGGCAATGTTTGGTTTTGTTTCCTTTGTTTAATTTTCAGAAATAACTGCATTCAGCATCAGCCTACAATTATCAAACCCTTGTATTTTGGGTTGTTTAGAATTATACTCTCTGTGCTCATCTGCTATACCACCTAAAAGACATATTTTAATTGTCTCTTTTTCTAAATTTTATTTTGTTGATACTATACACAGTAAAAAATAAACCAATGGCACAATTTCTCCACGTACAATTCAGTGAAATCGTCTATATTAATTGAGTTGTGCAATCATTCTTTATAATCCCCTTTTGTGAGCATTTCCTCCCTCATTAGCATAAAGCACTGCTATTCATGCTAATCTATTTTCATAGCAGTTTTATGGACATAGAGTTCACACAGAAAATGCTTCGATAGTTCAATCATAAGAGTTGTACAGCCATCATTACGATCAATTCCAGAACATCTATCCTTCTGTGTAATCCTTGCTGTTAGCACCCCATTTCCTCAAACCTCCCCTGGCCTGCTCCTGTGAAGGAATTAATTCACTTGCTCTCCATACAGATGTACTTTTCCTGAGTTTCATATACGGAAAAACATATAAAATCCAAACAAACAAGACAAACAATGGCAAAAAAATAACAGAGAGAAAGCTCAATCCAAAAGGAAGCAGAAATATTAAAAACTGGAGCAAATATACTTTGGATCAAAGGGGAGCTCAAATGACAAGTTATTACACTTAGACCTCATTACAGATGCAGTAAGCCATCCTGCAATATCTGAGAGCAACATTGTTTCCATGCCTGGTGCACAGGCCCGAGTGAGTCACTGGAAGTTAACTTCTAGTGGGTGACTTTTCAGAGAGGTTTTTGGCTTTCACTGTCATTCATACCATTCTGCAAAACAGGAATTCACAGTTTGAGCCCTGCTACCTTTCCTTCCCTTGGATTTTGATCTTATTACAGTCCTTGGATCACATAGACTAGTGTGCTTCTTCTATGTGAACTTAGCTGACACTTTACTTAGATGGCTGATTATTTTAAGGCAAGTCTTTAGGACCCTAGATGCTATTCTTTCTGATAGCTGACCATCACCTAGTTTCTTCACCACACTTTGCTATAGCATCCATACCTACAATGATCACTTCAAGAGAGCAAGTATTGATTGGGACTATGTCTTAAGAACTATTTATTTCTAGATTAGGGCTACAATTAAGTGTGAATTAAAAATTCATTCATATATCTTGGTGAATATATTTTCCTGGTTCACTTTAGAGACATCATTATTGTTTTTTTAGGGAATGTCATAAATTATCCTCATGGGGCATATGGTAGTTCTATTGATATTATCATTAATTTAGCTAATGGAATAGTTTCCAAAAGTGATGTTAAAAGAGAAATATGCAGCTGCAGGGCAGTTGTTTTAGACCAAAGTAGTCAAGTGTCCATTTCTATAGATTATCAATTTAGGTGATGGTTTGGTACTTACACAGGCAGTGAGGGTTGGAGCTAGGACAAAACTTTCAACAGGGCTCCTTCACAAGGAAATTTTTTCACCTGCAGGGCTAAAATATGTCATAAAAAGACAAAAAGTGTAGGAAAGTAGCAACCATATGGTAGTCTTGACTTGCCATTTATTTGGCACCTTCAAATCAAGAATTTTGAGCCATGTAAAAGATAAATTTTGGGGAGGGGGAAAAATGGTGACCCGAAAGGACTCACCCGTCTGGAGCTCCTGCTCCCAAACCAGAAAATTGGGAGGTAAGACGAAGGAAACCGGGAGGTGGAGTCCAGAAATTAGAACTAGGGTACCAGGGTCTCCTCTGAACCCCTTTTTGTGTGGGATTCCCACTTGCAAAGCAAACCAAGAACGCTCTAAAGCGCTCTACCTTTGGAAAGCCCGGAGGCGCTGGCTGCGCCCTTACTGGGAGCAGCGATTTCTCCAGGCTGATGCCTGAGAGGGGACAGAATCCCAGACACGAGGGGAACCCCACGCTGGAGTCCTCCACGCGGTTGACTCCTTCAGGACCAGTGGTGAGAGTGGCGATGCCTGGAGGGTGGAGGGAATGTGGGGTAGACAGGAGGAACTGATTACAAGAATTTACGTATAGCCTCCTCCCTGGAAGATGGACAGCAGAGAAGAGGGCGAGGGGGGGGGAAATGTTGGACAGTGTAACATATGGCAAAATAATAATAATTTATGAATTTTGAAGGGTTCATGAGGTAGGGGAAAGTAGGGAGGGAGGGGTAAAATGAGCAGGCAATATTAAGGGCTCAAGTAGAAAGCAAATCTTTTGAAAATGATGATGGCAACAAATGTACATAAGTGCTTGACACAATGGATGGATGTATGGATTTTGATAAGAATTGTACGAGCTTCCAAAAATGATTTAAAATTTTAAAAAATGTAAAACACTCTAAAACAAAAAAAAGAGATACATTTTGGTACTGAATACCAATTTTCAATTGGTAGCATCTTAAAGGGAGGATTTCTGTGTTGTTTCTTTATCAGACTGGTTCTACACCCATTTAAGGAATATCCAGTTGCTCAGCTTTTGTGGTTAAGAAAAACACACAAATATGATACACAATTTCCAAAGTGAAATAAAGGTATGCAGACAAGCAAAGGCTTTAGATGTTTACATACTACATTGTTTACCTGACCTTCATGAAAAGCTGACAGAAATTCATTGGCAGTAATAAAAATGTTGATAAATATTTCACAGACGGGCACAGGCTTTAAATTAGCTGGTAGGGAAGAGCAGTAATTGCATCCACTTGAAGGAAACCTTTTAGAGTAGTGTTGCCCAGCTGCGACATAATGTGTGCCACGTGTGTAACTTGAATTTTACTAACAGTCATGCCACATACATGAAAAGAAACAAGGGAAAGTACTCTTAATAGTGTAGTTCATTTGACCAATAGATTAAATATATTATAATATAATCACTGCAAATTACTTTAGAATTTCCATATTGATTCTTAGAAAACTGGCATGTATTCCTTTTAATAGTACTGCATATCTGATTATTCTCAGTCCAAGGCACCATCGTCGCATGTGGCTAGAGACTAATTTCACAACTGCTTGATATCAACGGAAAGAACCTGATAGGCTCCTATTGTTTCCTTCAGACCCAGGTCGGCTGCCTTTGTTCTCTAGCTCCCCCTTGCCTCAAGTTCAAGGTCTTCACTCTGGGGCTCAGTGATGCTGCACTTGTGTCTATAGGTTGTATACCAGCAACTTCCCTCAACGGGTAGCAAGAAAACTGTCTGACAATCGAATCCATCCTGTGTCCAATTTCATGTATTTATTAAATATTTTCATTGCATGATTTCTGACAGGAGTTCTCAGAGTGGTAGCCTAAAGCCCAGCCCCACCCTCACATACCTGGAGGCTGAGTACAATTAGTCAGTACCTGACAAAGGCACCACTCATATCATTTAAAGCATGTGAATAATTTTCCTTCAGGGAAATTGATTCTTGTTTGATCCTACTCATCACCCACAAATCTAACATGTTTTATATATGCACAGGAATGAGTCATAATCACTCCACATAATAATTGAACACCCATTCATGCATTCCATCATCTGTCAGGGGTCCTGTGGTAGCTTGCACACTGCTATTCCTGCAAGTCATGCTACCAGCCAGCCAAAGACTAGCAGTATCACCAACGGTGGACAGATTTCAACATAGTCTCCATCCGAAGACTAAGAAGAAAGGCTTGCTCTATTTCCAAAATTAGCCAATAGAAACCTTACCTTATGGATCACAAAATAATATTGTCTAATTTGCTTACCCTGAATACATAATCAAGAGCCTCAATTTCTGGAGAAGGGCAACATGTTTGGTGAAATAGAGGGCCAATGAGGACAAAATGGAACTTCCGTGGTACAATTCCTGTGAAGACAGATCAAACATTCAAGCAAACTTGAATGCCGCAGGACTGTGCAAAGTTTGTTCTCTTGTATATAAAGTCACCATGAACTTGGGTCTATCTGCCTATACCTACTCACCTAGCTATAAAGCACTTTATTAGCTTGCATTGTATATTGCACACCAGTGACTACACTGCTATAAATAAGGCAAATGAATAGATAAGGATTCTCGAATAGCTTTAAGGATATGTGCAAAATCTTGGATACTTATATGAAGCTCATTTTCTCTTATAGAAAATATGATAAGACTATAATTTATTAATTTTTCTATAGCCACAGAATTGGGGAGAGTGAGGTAGAAAGGAGAAATCATTTAGATCCATTTTTCGTATATGTCAGGAAAAAAATTAAAAGATTTGTATGGTATCCCGAATAAGCAGGGAGATAAAAATTATAGGAGAGCCCATGTGGTGTAGTGGTTGTGCATTGGGCTGTGATCCACATAATCAGTAGTTCAAAACCACAGCAGCTCCATGGGACAAAGACTCAAGTAAATGGTTACAGTCTCGGAAACCTACAGGGTGCACTATGAGTCAGCATTGACTCGATGGCAGTTTGATTGTTTGGTTTGGATCATATGCAGAGCCTAACCAAAAATCAAACACTGTCTTCCAGTGGATTCCAACTCACGGTATACATGTTTCTGAAGTGGTCAGCTTTTATGTAAGCGGATAACTTCTACTTTCTCCTACGGGGCAGCAGGAGCGTTTGAACCACCAACCTTGCTTATCAATGCTCACCTGCCAGGGCTCCCAGGGCTCTGTGTATCCAAACCAAGGTCTCTTAAAGATAAGTCTGCTTGGTCTAGATGAGGGGGCCAGTGGTCTAGATGAGGGGGCCAGTGGTCTAGATGAGGGGGCCAGTGGTGTGGCAGTAGGAGAATTCTTGGCCCTCATTGAGAAGACCTGGCTTTAATCCCTGACCAACACACCGCGAGCACAACCACCCCCGTTTCTCAGGGTTGCCTTGCATGTGCACAAAAGGATCACCTAGGAAACTTGTGAAATGGAGTTTCTGATTCACCATTCTGGGGTGGGGATGCAAATTCTCATCAGGGAGTTGAAGTCGATTGCTTCCTGGCCAGTGCTCCATTCCTGTCCAGAGCACTTCCCGCACAGCCACTACCCATCCGTCTGTGTTGTATGATGCTGAACAGAGATTACATACTAATAAGAAATAATAAGGCCGCCTAGTAAGAAAGGCCTGGCAGCCCACTTCTTAAAGTCAACTAAGAAAACCGCATGGTCACAACCAGTGGGCCGCTCTGCATGCAGGTGACATGGAAGTGGACAGTGCTCAGTCCCATCGTGCATCTGGTTGCTGTGAGTCGGATACTAAGCTGACAGGAGTTAACAACCACAACACTTTCATGTTACCTCTGTCCTAAAACGTCCTCATTCCTAGAATGAGAAAAGGAGGAAGATGTTACCACCATTATGTGGAGGACAAAATAACTTAGGAGAGACAAGTGGCTGTGGTGACAGCACAGCAAGTTCATCCTTGGCACTCCAGGGGCCTGTCTGCTGGAGCCAGGCAAAGTTTTCGCGGAGAACACGTCCCTTCGGGCTCTTTTGGTACACTGTTGGATAGGCTTTGAACCACTAACCACAAAGTCCGTGGGTCCTATTCATCAGCAGTTCCCTGGGAGAAAGATGAGGCAATCGACTTCTTTAAAGGTTTGCAACTCAGGAACCCTGTAATGACAGGGTCATGATGAGTCAGAGTGGACTCAATGTCAGTAGGTGTTAGTTCTACCTTCGTGACAGAGATTTAACTGATTTCTGGAAGAACAAATTATAGGCAGCAGCAGTCAAACCTGACCCATTGCTGACTCACGGTGAGACCATAGAATGGAGTCGGACTGTTCCATGACATTGCCACGGAACTTGGTGGTAACAGATTACCATATCCTTCTCAGGCAGTGTGACAGCCGTGGCAGCTGCTGACCTTTCGAAAAGCAGTCGTACACTTGACCGCTACAGCACTAGGGCTCCTGGAAAAGCGGTGGACTCTGTACTTCTTCCGTACTGTGAGTACTCCTTGTCGTTGATGCCATTGCGTTGCTGCTGACTCACACGACCCTATGTACAACAGAGCCCAACCTGCCATCCTCATGGTTCTTCTATGTTTCGGCCCATTGCCGGAGCCACTGTGTCAGTCCATCGGGTCAAGGGCCTTGCTCTTTTTCGCTGACCCTCTACTTCACCAAGCTCGAAGCCCTTGTACCTGGACTGTGAGGAGTTAGCAAGAAGTAAACCACTGTCAACCCCCAAAGAAGGAAATCATTTTTAAAACAACTCTTCATCTGCCACACTTATTCCCACCCAACCTGTCCGTGATCCTAAGGGGGTTCTAGCCTCAATATACCTCCAACACCTGGTACACAGCTCTCACTGCCCCAAACATGCCACCTATCTTTATCCAAATGAGCGAACAAACAGAACTCAAAACTCATGGCCATCGAGTCAATTCTGACTCCGAGTGATGCTAGCGAAGAGGAACGCACTGCCCCGTGGGTTCCCAAAACGGTAACTCTTGACAGAAGTCGACAACCTCATCTTTCGCCCACGGGGTAGGGGTGGTTTCAAACGGCTAACTCTGCCATTTGTTTTTAACCTGCCACTTCATGTTACAGATGGAGAAACTAAAACGGAGATGTTAGGCGATTGTCTAAGTCACCCAGGGAGGTACACAGCCAGGGCCCAAATCCAGGAATTTCTCGCTTCATAGCCTGGGCTTCTCTGATGATACGCTGAAATCTTCATTATTCCTCAAAACCAATTAGTGAAGGATGCGCTTTTTATTCCTTGGACTCCATGTGAGTTTCACTTCTCCTTACTCTGAGCATCATCCTATTACGAATGTCTTCATTGTGTTGTCTTATTTTAAGATGCCCTGTCTTCTTATTCTCCTTTTCCGTCTTAGTGAAATATATATATATATATAAACTGGAACTGGGCCTGGGATATTTTGATTGTTTATTTCTTTTCTCAGCAGTATCTACCTTAAGAGCTCACACTTGGAAGATAGTTAATCATTGTGAGTATCTACTGAATAGAATAAAGCCAATCTGAGTTTTGAGTTATTATTTTAATGCATTGGTTCTCAACTGCATATACATAAGTAGTAACTAGGAGACTTATTAAAACTATAACCAGCTAACCAGTTTCAGTAGAGTCTATTACAACTCCTGACAAGCTTGTCTTGTCAGAATAGAAGTGTGCGCCAGAGGCTTTCCAATGACTTCATTTTTTATTTGGAACTAGATCATCAGGATTTTCTTCATAAGTGCCTCTAAGTAGATGCAACCCATCAGCCATTAGAATGGCAGCTGGGAGTGTTAATGATTGGGACCCCCATTAAAATACAGCTTCCTAGAATGATGATTTAAAAGCTCCTTAGAGAATCCCACAATCCCCTATTCTCTGGACCAAAAAGTGATTCTGAAGCATAAATCTATTCTTTCTCACCCAGTGTTGCTTATGACAAACTGTATTTAAGGGGTAGTTGCCCAGGCTTACGGGTCTCACCTGAGTTTGGAGACCTTGAACTCAAAGGTTGTCTAGAGCTGGTGAAGTTGGGACAAAGACATATACAGACTTCCTATCAATTGAAAATGTAGAAGTCATACCCTCAAAGGATAGGCAGGCATTTTAGAAAGAAAGAAAGAGCTTACACAGAAGCGTGTTACAACACTGACGCCCTGGAGTATGACATGCTTAATTGTTTAATGTTTGTAGAGCACTTTGATCTTATAAAGCAGTGAGATAATTCTAGACCTTGTTTTGTTTGCCTAATGCTTCTCTTTCCAAAGGTTAATAGGGATTTGTGGACAACAAACCCAATTCTTTGCTTGCCAGTTCAGAAGAGCCTTCAGATTAATCAATTGAGGATTCGTGATTTGCATTGGAAGTGGACTGAAGGAGAGCACAGTGTGTGTGGTGGGGGGCAGGGATGTCATGGTAGTGAGGATGCAGAAAAGAGTCAAGACGCCTACCAAGTTCTAGGAGGCTTAGATAATCCTCTGTGCCTGCTTATCACCAGTGTAGGAGGTTATGACAACATTTAGTATGATGCAGTGTCGAGTAAACATTTATTTATTTGTCTGCCTCCTCCATTAACTATAAGATACTTGGCAAGACATCTGATCTTTTAGCTAGCCCTGGCTTGGCCCTTGCCAAGCTCTCCAACACTTATTTATATACCTTTCCCTCTCTTCTTTACCAAGCTACAATTTTCTTTCTATTTCTCTCCTTCTACTTCCAATGTAGAAACACGTTCCATTCTTTTGGCTTCTTGGACCAATAGTATCTACCACCGTGGTTGTCTTCTCACCATTCAAATTATAGCCCTTACCTCAGATAACTCTGACTATGCGTCTATAAATGTTACTCTCAGTCACATCATTTTTTTTATATCTTTACTACCCATCGGTCGGTGTGCCATCCTTTGGTGGTTTGCATTTTGCTGGGTTGCTTGAGGCTGTCCCTCTGGTCTCTCAAATAGTAGCAGGTCTCTCATGCCCAGGTTTCAGAGGAGCATGCAAGTTTTGGAAAAAGGGGCTGGATATCTACTTGTAAAATGATGCCATTATTACAGATCACAACAGAGCACTGTCTGGATTACAACAGAGCGCTGCCCTCCCTCCCCACTACCCCCTACCTCATGAACCCTTAATAATTCATATATTATTATTATTTTGTCATATATTACACTGTTTGACGTCTCCCCCTGCCCTCTTCTCTGCTGTCCCTCCCCCAGGGAGGAGGCTATATGTAGATTCCTGTAATCAGTTCCCCCTATTATCTTATTTTTATATGTCATATCTCTTACTTTTTAATATTCTGACATCATCTAATTATTTAGGAAAAAGTGGTGTTATCTTCATTTCTTCCTTCTTACTGATTTATACTTCGTTCCTTCTAAACTGTTCTGTCAGGTTGAGAGTACAGACTTCCTATGTCGTATTCGCCATCATGACTCTAAGGCAAACCAAAAATAAAAACCACCCAACTCCCATGAAATTAATCCCAAAAGGAAGGGAGGGGGAAAATAAGGAGCTGATACCAAGGTCTCAAGTAGAAAGAAAATGTTTTGAGAATGATGATGGTAACAAATGTATGGTAACAAATATGCTTGACACAATGGATATATGTATGGATTGTGATAAGAACTTTATGAGCCCCCAATAAAAAGATGAAAAATATATAAGTAAATAAAATCTTTACATGAGCAAAAAAGAAAAGCATAGCAACCCTATTAGGTGATTCCCAAACTGGAAAATTTTACAGGAGCAGACAGCATCATTTTTCTTCCTCGTAGCAGCTGATTGGTTGGAAGAGTCTCTCGAGGTTAGTAGGCCACTGCCTAATGCACGATGCCCTTAGGCTTCTACTGTGATGCTCACCACAAGATAGCTCACCGCCATCCAGTCAATTCCGACTCCAGCTAGAACCTAGGAAAGCCAGAGTGGCCACTAAAATATGCTGCTTGAAAGTTGATTGGTTTAGTGTCTTAGTGGATGCTTGTTAAATAGACGACTGTGTGAGCAAATGAAAGACTAACAGGAGATGCTGCTGTTGTGGAATAAATTTCTTAGTGCTAAGCTATTGATTAGTCCTTTCATTCACAAAATATATCAGCATTGGATTCAAATATTTTAATAATGCCATGCATGTATTTACATATGGCTTCACAATTTACCAAGTGCTTTCATATATAAAATCTAATATGATTTTTATAATAAAATGTATAAACAGTTATTAAAAGTTTAATACTTATAAAGGCTAGAAAGATATTTTAAAAATAAAGTGTACCCAGAGGTCCTGTGAAGGGGAAGGAACAGAAAGCAATTAATCAGAGGCCTTCGCTGATGCTTAAAACAACAAAACTCAAGCCCACCATCTTTGAGTAGATTCTGACTCAGTGATGCCACAGAGCAGAACTGCCCCTTTGGGTTACTGAGGCTTTAATCTTTGATATTAGGTTGGCTCATCCATCACACACAGAATGGCTGGAGATTTGAACAACTGAGCTTCTGATGAACAGCCAGCCAGCATATAACCCAGTGTATCACCAGGACTTCAGATTGTTGCTATGTCTAAATGAAGGCCCAATAAAGCCAAATCCTAACAAATAAATATAATAAATTAAAATCTCATATTTTGTATAAAATTTTTGATGTCTAAAGGATGACAAGTCAACCTCCCCCTAATGATTTAAATAGAACAGCTTTAAAATTTTTTTATAACAATTTATAAGGGGCTCATACAACTCTTATCACAGTCTATATATATACATACATCAACTGTATAAAGCACATCTGTACATTCTTTTCCCTAATCATTTTTTTCTCCTCTTTTCTCTTTTTACATTTTATTAGGGACTCATAGAACTCTTATCACAATCCATACATATACATACATCAATTGTATAAAGCACATCCATACATTCCCTGCCCCAATCATTCTCAAAGCAGTTGCTCTCCACTTAAGCCCTTTGCATCAGGTCCTCTTTTTTTTCCCCTCCCTCCCCGCTCCCCCCTCCCTCATGTGCCCTTGGTAATTTATACATCATTATTTTGTCATATCTTGTCCTATCCGGAGTCTCCCCTTCCCCCCTTCTCTGCTGTCCCTCTCCCAGGGAAGAGGTCACATATGGATCCTTGTAATCAGTTCCCCCTTTCCAACCCACTCACCCTCCACTCTCCCAGTATCGCCCCATCACACCCTTGGTCCTGAAGGTATCATCCACCCTAGATTCCCTGTGTCTCCAGCCCTCATATGTACCAGTGTACAGCCTCTGCCCTATCCAGCCCTGAAAGGTAGAATTCGGATCATGGTAGTTGGGGGGAGGAAGCATCCAGGATCTGGGGGAAAGCTGTGTTCTTCATCGGTACTATCTCGCACCCTAATTAACCCATCTCCTCTCCTAAACCCCTCTATGAGGGGATCTCCATTGGCCGACACTTGGGACTTTGGTCTCCACTCTGCACTTCCCCCTTCATTTAATATGGTATATATATATATATATATATATATATATATATATATATACATATACACATACATACACACACACATATATCTTTTTTTTTTTGCATGATGCCTTATACCTGGTCCCTTGGCACCTCATGATCGCACTGGCCGGTGTGCTTCTTCCATGTGGGCTTCTTTGCTTCTGAGCTAGATGGCCGCTTGTTCACCTTCAAGCCTTTAAGACCCCAGACACTATCTCTTTTGATAGCCGGGCACTATCAGCTTTCTTCACCACATTTGCGTATGCACCCATTTGTCTTCAGCGATCCTATCATGGAGGTGTGCAGTCAATGATATGATTTTTTGTTCTTTGATGCCTGGTAACTGATCCCTTCGGGACCACTCGATCACACAGGCTGGTGTGTTCTTCCATGTGGACTTTGTTGCTTCTGAGCTAGATGGCCACTTGTTTACCTTCAAGCCTTTAAGACCCCAGTCACTATCTCTTTTGATAGCCAGGCACCATCAGCTTTCTTCACCACATTTACTTGTTCACCCACTTTGGCTCCAGCCATTGTGTCGGGAGAGTGAGCATCATAGAGTTCCAATTTAATAAAAGAAAGTATTCATGCATTGAGGGAGTGTTTGAGTAGAGGCCCAAGGTAACAGAATAGTTTTACATACGAAATTCACTATATATATAGGTTGTGACTTTTCAGCTTCCGGTGTAAATATACCATCTTTGACTCTGTGCTACATTTTGGTTCAGCATCCAACTAGCCCTTCAGTTCTGCTCGTTTTCTTTGACTTTGGTTCTTAAAGCCTTCTCCTTTGAATTGCATTATTACTTTCCCCCTAATTTTCATTGCCCCTCCCTAATTCATGCTTGTGCAATTTCACGTGCAGATTGTCTCAAGGTTGTCTTATCAAACAGTTGCCTCTGGAAACCCTCATCCCACAAAAGGGGTTTTGAACAATATTGGTAGATATCATGTAAGCAAAGACCCGCGCTATCAAGTTTATGCCTATTTATCTCATCCCGATGAAGCACAGTAGAACTCCATAGGGTTTGCAAAACTGCAAACTCGACAGAATCAGACAGCTTCAATGTTTCCCCAGGGAACAAACCACCAGCCTTTTGGTTGGCAACCCAATACTTACCCCAGGCAGCACCAGGATTTTCACCACCTCTTGTCTTGTCATTCCCCAGCTCAGAATGCCTCAGTTATTCCCTGCCAATACCGCTGAGACTGTGTGAAAGTTCTGTAAGAACAGATTGATTAACGACACCTTGCCTCTAAGGAACATTATGGACCTACTTCTTCCAAGACAGGTCTGTTTTCCTGTTTGCCCCTGGGGAAGGGCATCATGTTTGGTAACGTATGAGGCAGTGAACAAGAGGAAGTCAACAAGAGATACACAGACACAGTGGCTACAAAAAAGGGCGCAGGCATGGCAACAACTGTGAAAATGGAGCAGGACGGATGGGGCAGTGTTTCCTTTGGTTGTGCATAAGGTTGCTATGAGTCATAATCAGTGCAAAGGCACCTAACAACACCAACCCACACCTTGGCATCTAAGTTCAAGAAATTAATCAATACATATTAAAGATAATCATCATTCCTAGTATGGATTAGCATGAATCACCAGATCATAGCTTTCATTATTGTATTAGTAGTAATAGTCATGACATTATCAGTAAAGTTGATATCATTTAGCTAGGGTCTTGAACTCAGGCCCAGGACTACCCTAATTTTTCACCACCTCATCCCTACCCTTGGCAAGTATTTCCTATGTTAGTGTTCCAAATTAGAGCCAAGGTCAAAATTTTGTCATACTTAAGGGACTAGCATTTCTTCTTGCTAATAATTTGATGAGGACATTTCCAGCTCATCTCTGCAATTCTCTCTACTTTTTGCCTAATCTACCATAGTGGATTGTGATACATCTTCTAGCATTGTATGTTTTCAAGTTTCACTGTTATTTGTTTTGTTCATTTGTTTTCACTTATAACTAGACTATTGAGCTGTGGAAGTACTTTGTGTCCCAAGGAACCCAGCCCAATATGCATAGCATTCTCTTTTGACTTGTGCTCGCTCCGGTATTAGCCATGATTTGCACATGATAACATAAATGGAATAAAAAAGATAGGGAAGTATCGCTAGTTCTTTGCATTTCAAAGTTAGACAATATTGATAGGATGTGTGCATAAAACTGTCAAAATAAATCAAAACAGAAAAAATATCACTGGACTTTATCCAAATTTAACATGTGGTTGCAAAAATACCTTGAAAATAATAAATATCACAAAGTTGCAAAAAAAACACTTATTAATCATTTTAGGTATCTTGCTAATGCCTTTGTTCTAGCATTTTGGATATGTATTTTGATCACTTCTTTATATTACAATAATATTTAACTCTAAATAGAATGGGTAAGGTAATTCAGTCTTTTCTTTAGCAATAATGATATAATATGTGACACATACATTAGTTTTCTGTTGGTATTATTAATACACTAATAGTTTTGAGATATTTGAAAAATATTAAAAACAGTTAAGTTAGTTTTGTGGAGGTTTTCTAATGTTCTTGAAGAAAAGCCATGTACAAGCTATGAAAGAAGAACTCTATTGTGTTTGTGACAGCATAAGTGCTCCTCTGGATGCATTTAATTCTACAACATAAAGATGACTGCTAGAATTCATGCTACTTAAAATGTTTTCTTTTTATTTTCTTAAAAGGACATGAAGCAGCAAATTTCAAAACACCATAACATATATAAAAAGGAATGACAGAGGAAGCAAAAATACTTCCTATTTGAGTTCTTTGTATTTTTCCATGCAGTTTTAAACAAGTGATCTCATTTTTACTTTACACTGCACTCCACAAATGATGTCGCTCCTCTAATAGTACTGATGTAAGTCTAACTTTGGGGCTTGACACTGCTTTGTAGTTGGACAGGATGAGCCTCTATGACTGTGAACGATTTTGGCTAAATCTTTAGCATAGATTTTTATTGGCATGTTGTTGGTATGAGAACAATAGTTTCTGTCTAGGAACAAAACACCTTCATCGTTGGTCCTTTATCTATTGCTTGCTGCCATGTTATCATGGTGATACAAATCTTGCTGCAGCAAACACACCCCCATTTCACAAGAAAAGAAAGAAGAAACCCATCGAGCCAGGATGCTATGTTCCGAAATTAAGTGTGATCTGGAGCACCGCATACTCCTCTGTAGTTGGATGACTCATGGCTGAGAACGACTCTCTCTGCACAAATATAGAAATTGCACAAATAAAGAAACCAACGTGCTCAGAGACTGGATTTTCTTTTCTTCCTCTCTAGCACCTTTCTCTGGTAGCCTCCTGAGTCTCAGCATGTTGATGGCACACCTGCTACAACCTGTGCCAGCTCCTGCTGATTGCACCCAGGCACAAGAAGACGGCCCCTTTGATGTCTTGTTCTAGTACCTCATGACTATGAACTCAGTGCACTCTCCCAGAGCCACACCTTCCTCTGGCAGCCAGGACTCAGAGCCTTAAGCAAAGACTCAGGCTCAGACGGGGTTGGTTGAGGACATATTGCCCTGTTTTGGCAAGCTGTCAACAACTTTAGGAAAATTGCAGACATGTTGGTTGGCAAAGTAAAGAGATCAGCCTGAGCTGGCAACTTGCCCAGAGTTAAGGTAGCCTTAATTACATGTATGAAATTGTAGTGATCACAGGACCTTCCTCTCTCTTGCTCCCTCTCACTGCCCCAATTCCAGCTTTAGGAATGCATTTCCTCTCACAGCTCATCAATTCCCACAGAATAGTTATGACTGAAGGTTTCAAAGGCACCAGTTGCTGTTGATGGTGTTGTCAGATTGCATCAAGTAGGCCACTAACTCACGAAGACCACGCGCGCGCACACACACACACACACACACACACACACTCAAATGTTATCAAGCCCTCATGATCTGTTGCAAACCAACATCTGTTTTGATCTACAGAGATTTCAGTGTCTAATATTTGAAGTAGATTGCTTGGTCTTTCTTACTATTCTATCTTAATCTGGAAGCTCTGCTGAAACTGTTTTTCAGAATCATAGCAACCTAAAAGCCTCCAATGGCTAAGTGGTGGCAGCTGCTTATGAGACGGATTGGCCAGAAATCTAGCTCAGTCTCCTGCATGGGAGGTAGGATTTCTGCCACTGAAACTCCAGTGCAGGCTTGGGCATATGCACAAGGTCCCAATGGGAGTGCAGCTGGAGGAAAACTTTCCTGATTCACCGCCTGACAGGGTGGGAATGCCTCATCAGGTGGTTAGTGAGCAATAATAGACAGTACCCCAAAGGGGGTGGAGAGGCATGATGATGCCTAGAGCATTTCGGGATTTCTTAAAGAGAAATTCTAGTAAGACACTATGGGAGGTCAGTGGATAGATAAGGCTAAGACTAATTCTTTACTTTGTTCCTATATTACCATGTCAGTCCATATTTGTCTTAAAAACCCATCTATATGCTATAGTTTCAAACATCAGAACTGCCAGGGATGCTTGAGTACTTACTAAGGAGAAATCTGTGTTTTCATCACAAGAGTATGAAGATCATAAATACATAGAAATAGCCAAGAATGAAAATCTTGGCCAAAACTTATAATATTTTAAAAATCTATATAGAAGTCAGAGTGCTTTACAGCCGTAGTGGTATCAGGATGCATGGAAGGGAGGAGGCAGATGAACATATCGGCAGCCACACCCAGTGGAGTGAAGCCAGGGGAGACAGTGGAGCCCAGAAGGAGAGTACTGGAGCAGTATCCCAGGAGGTTTTACTTTAGGTGTCTGGCAAATAGTGATTATAGTGGAATAGAGTATAACATAACACAGGGAAGAAAACAAATGACATAAAATATTTAAGAAAAATTTATATGATGATTTATATATTTATAAAATTTTCTGAAAACTATATGACTTGCTCTAATATTACTTTACAGGCAGTTCTATAAA
The DNA here is from genome assembly GCF_050624435.1 of Tenrec ecaudatus. Taxonomy (NCBI): domain Eukaryota; kingdom Metazoa; phylum Chordata; class Mammalia; order Afrosoricida; family Tenrecidae; genus Tenrec; species Tenrec ecaudatus. The sequence goes on from NC_134532.1 coordinate 150,110,146, forward strand.
ATATTTATTTTGGCAGGAAAGGAGGCAGTGCTAAGATGCAGGGAATTCATGGGAGGATTTGAAATTATTTCAACAAGAACTAATTAGAGCTAAAATTGGACAATAGCAATTGGAATCAAAAACAGGAACTGATGCAAGAAATTGTATTCAGGTCAATATTGTATGGCTTACTATTGACTGGAAGATAGTCGAACAGAGAGATGTGATGACTAATAAGAAGAATAAAGTCAAAGGAAATAGAGGAAAGAGCTAGGAGGCAAAGGGCATTTATAGAAGTATAAAGAAAGGCATGTACATAGGTAAATATATTTATGAGGATAGGGAAATATATTTATGTGCATATATTTATAGGTTGAGTATTAAGGTAGCAGATAGACATCGGGCTTCCACTCAAGTACTCCCTCAATGCAAGAATACTTTGTCC